>NC_133133.1:177095455-178401696 GCF_048418815.1 Hemitrygon akajei
ACCCTAACCCTAACCCTAACCCTAACCCTAACCCTAACCCTAACCCTAACCCTAACCCTAACCCTAACCCTAACCCTAACCTAACCCTAACCCTAACCCTAACCCTAACCCTAACCCTAACCCTAACCCTAACCCTACCCTAACCCTAACCCTAACCCTAACCCTAACCCTAACCCTAACCCTAACCCTAACCCTAACCCTAACCCTAACCCTAACCCTAACCCTAACCCTAACCCTAACCCTAACCCTAACCCTAACCCTAACCCTAACCCTAACCCTAACCCTAACCCTAACCCTAACCCTAACCCTAACCCTAACCCTAACCCTAACCCTAACCCTAACCCTAAACCCTAACCCTAACCCTAACCCTAACCCTAACCCTAACCCTAACCCTAACCCTAACCCTAACCCTAACCCTAACCCTAACCCTAACCCTAACCCTAACCCTAACCCTAACCCTAACCCTAACCCTAACCCTAACCCTAACCCTAACCCTAACCCTAACCCTAACCCTAACCCTAACCCTAACCCTAACCCTAACCCTAACCCTAACCCTAACCCTAACCCTAACCCTAACCCTAACCCTAACCCTAACCCTACCCTAACCCTAACCCTAACCCTAACCCTAACCCTAACCCTAACCCTAACCCTAACCCTAACCCTAACCCTAACCCTAACCCTAACCCTAACCCTAACCCTAACCCTAACCCTAACCCTAACCCTAACCCTAACCCTAACCCTAACCCTAACCCTAACCCTAACCCTAACCCTAACCCTAACCCTAACCCTAACCCTAACCCTAACCCTAACCCTAACCCTAACCCTAACCCTAACCCTAACCCTAACCCTAACCCTAACCCTAACCCTAACCCTAACCCTAACCCTAACCCTAACCCTAACCCTAACCCTAACCCTAACCCTAACCCTAACCCTAACCCTAACCCTAACCCTAACCCTAACCCTAACCCTAACCCTAACCCTAACCCTAACCCTAACCCTAACCCTAACCCTAACCCTAACCCTAACCCTAACCCTAACCCTAACCCTAACCCTAACCCTAACCCTAACCCTAACCCTAACCCTAACCCTAACCCTAACCCTAACCCTAACCCTAACCCTAACCCTAACCCTAACCCTAACCCTAACCCTAACCCTAACCCTAACCCTAACCCTAACCCTAACCCTAATCGGACCCTAACCCTAACCCTAACCCTAACCCTAACCCTAACCTAACCCTAACCCTAACCCTAACCCTAACCCTAACCCTAACCCTAACCCTAACCCTAACCCTAACCCTAACCCTAACCCTAACCCTAACCCTAACCCTAACCCTAACCCTAACCCTAACCCTAACCCTAACCCTAACCCTAACCCTAATGCGGCCCTAACCCTAACCCTAACCCTAACCCTAACCCTAACCCTAACCCTAACCCTAACCCTAACCCTAACCCTAACCCTAACCCTAACCCTAACCCTAACCCTAACCCTAACCCTAACCCTAACCCTAACCCTAACCCTAACCCTAACCCTAACCCTAACCCTAACCCTAACCCTAACCCTAACCCTAACCCTAACCCTAACCCTAACCCTAACCCTAACCCTAATGCGGGGCCCTAACCCTAACCCTAACCCTAACCCTAACCCTAACCCTAACCCTAACCCTAACCCTAACCCTAACCCTAACCCTAACCCTAACCCTAACCCTAACCCTAACCCTAACCCTAACCCTAACCCTAACCCTAACCCTAACCCTAACCCTAACCCTAACCCTAACCCTAACCCTAACCCTAACCCTAACCCTAACCCTAACCCTAACCCTAACCCTAACCCTAACCCTAACCCTAACCCTAACCCTAACCCTAACCCTAACCCTAACCCTAACCCTAACCCTAACCCTAACCCTAACCCTAACCCTAACCCTAACCCTAACCCTAACCCTAACCCTAACCCTAACCCTAACCCTAACCCTAACCCTAACCCTAACCCTAACCCTAACCCTAACCCTAACCCTAACCCTAACCCTAACCCTAACCCTAACCCTAACCCTAACCCTAACCCTAACCCTAACCCTAACCCTAACCCTAACCCTAACCCTAACCCTAACCCTAACCCTAACCCTAACCCTAACCCTAACCCTAACCCTAACCCTAACCCTAACCCTAACCCTAACCCTAACCCTAACCCTAACCCTAACCCTAACCCTAACCCTAACCCTAACCCTAACCCTAACCCTAACCCTAACCCTAACCCTAACCCTAACCCTAACCCTAACCCTAACCCTAACCCTAACCCTAACCCTAACCCTAACCCTAACCCTAACCCTAACCCTAACCCTAACCCTAACCCTAACCCTAACCCTAACCCTAACCCTAACCCTAACCCTAACCCTAACCCTAACCCTAACCCTAACCCTAACCCTAACCCTAACCCTAACCCTAACCCTAACCCTAACCCTAACCCTAACCCTAACCCTAACCCTAACCCTAACCCTAACCCTAACCCTAACCCTAACCCTAACCCTAACCCTAACCCTAACCCTAACCCTAACCCTAACCCTAACCCTAACCCTAACCCTAACCCTAACCCTAACCCTAACCCTAACCCTAACCCTAACCCTAACCCTAACCCTAACCCTAACCCTAACCCTAACCCTAACCCTAACCCTAACCCTAACCCTAACCCTAACCCTAACCCTAACCCTAACCCTAACCCTAACCCTAACCCTAACCCTAACCCTAACCCTAACCCTAACCCTAACCCTAACCCTAACCTAACCCTAACCCTAACCCTAACCCTAACCCTAACCCTAACCCTAACCCTAACCCTAACCCTAACCCTAACCCTAACCCTAACCCTAACCCTAACCCTAACCCTAACCCTAACCCTAACCCTAACCCTAACCCTAACCCTAACCCTAACCCTAACCCTAACCCTAACCCTAACCCTAACCCTAACCCTAACCCTAACCCTAACCCTAACCCTAACCCTAACCCTAACCCTAACCCTAACCCTAACCCTAACCCTAACCCTAACCCTAACCCTAACCCTAACCCTAACCCTAACCCTAACCCTAACCCTAACCCTAACCCTAACCCTAACCCTAACCCTAACCCTAACCCTAACCCTAACCCTAACCCTAACCCTAACCCTAACCCTAACCCTAACCCTAACCCTAACCCTAACCCTAACCCTAACCCTAACCCTAACCCTAACCCTAACCCTAACCCTAACCCTAACCCTAACCCTAACCCTAACCCTAACCCTAACCCTAACCCTAACCCTAACCCTAACCCTAACCCTAACCCTAACCCTAACCCTAACCCTAACCCTAACCCTAACCCTAACCCTAACCCTAACCCTAACCCTAACCCTAACCCTAACCCTAACCCTAACCCTAACCCTAACCCTAACCCTAACCCTAACCCTAACCCTAACCCTAACCCTAACCCTAACCCTAACCCTAACCCTAACCCTAACCCTAACCCTAACCCTAACCCTAACCCTAACCCTAACCCTAACCCTAACCCTAACCCTAACCCTAACCCTAACCCTAACCCTAACCCTAACCCTAACCCTAACCCTAACCCTAACCCTAACCCTAACCCTAACCCTAACCCTAACCCTAACCCTAACCCTAACCCTAACCCTAACCCTAACCCTAACCCTAACCCTAACCCTAACCCTAACCCTAACCCTAACCCTAACCCTAACCCTAACCCTAACCCTAACCCTAACCCTAACCCTAACCCTAACCCTAACCCTAACCCTAACCCTAACCCTAACCCTAACCCTAACCCTAACCCTAACCCTAACCCTAACCCTAACCCTAACCCTAACCCTAACCCTAACCCTAACCCTAACCCTAACCCTAACCCTAACCCTAACCCTAACCCTAACCCTAATGCGCGGACCCTAACCCTAACCCTAACCCTAACCCTAACCCTAACCCTAACCCTAACCCTAACCCTAACCCTAACCCTAACCCTAACCCTAACCCTAACCCTAACCCTAACCCTAACCCTAACCCTAACCCTAACCCTAACCCTAACCCTAACCCTAACCCTAACCCTAACCCTAACCCTAACCCTAACCCTAACCCTAACCCTAACCCTAACCCTAACCCTAACCCTAACCCTAACCCTAACCCTAACCCTAACCCTAACCCTAACCCTAACCCTAACCCTAACCCTAACCCTAACCCTAACCCTAACCCTAACCCTAACCCTAACCCTAACCCTAACCCTAACCCTAACCCTAACCCTAACCCTAACCCTAACCCTAACCCTAACCCTAACCCTAACCCTAACCCTAACCCTAACCCTAACCCTAACCCTAACCCTAACCCTAACCCTAACCCTAACCCTAACCCTAACCCTAACCCTAACCCTAACCCTAACCCTAACCCTAACCCTAACCCTAACCCTAACCCTAACCCTAACCCTAACCCTAACCCTAACCCTAACCCTAACCCTAACCCTAACCCTAACCCTAACCCTAACCCTAACCCTAACCCTAAACCCTATACCCTAAACCCTAAACCCTAACCCTAACCCTAACCCTAACCCTAAACCCTAAACCCTAAACCCTAATCCCTAACCCTATCCCTAACCCTAACCCTAATGCGATGTGGACAACACTCCCACCTGGTGTTGTCCTGCCGTAACAACAGTTTAGATGTGGAGAACACTTCCATTTGATGGTGTCCTGTCGCAATGACAGTTCCGCTGTTGATAATAGTCCCACCTGGTGGTGTCCTGTCATAACGACAGATCAGATGTGGACAACACTCCGACCTGGTGGTTTTCTGATGTAATGACATGCCCGCTGTGGGCAACACATCCTGCTGGTGTTGTCCTGGCACAATGACAGGTCCGCTATGGACAAAATTCACACCTGGTAGTATCCTTCTGCAAGTTTGACTATGGGCAACACTCCCACTTGGTGGTGTCCTCCCAAAATGGCAGGTCCGCCGTAGATAACAGTCCCACCTGGTGGTATTCTGTCGCAATGACATATCAAATGTGGACAATACTTCCACCTGGTGGTGTCCTGCGGTAACGGTGGACAACACTCCCACCCGGTGGTGTCCTACCGCAATGACATGTGCGCTGTGTAAAACATTCCCTCCTTGTGGTGTCCTGCCGCAATGTCACTTTTGGTGTGGACAACACTCCCACCTGCTGGTGTCCTGCTGGAAGAACTGATCTCTTGCAGACAACACTCCCACCTTGTGGTGTCCTGCCTTAATGACAGTTCATCCGTGGACAATACTCCCACCTGGTGGTGTCCTGCAGTAATGACAGATCAGATGTGGACAACGCTTCCATCTGGTGTTGTCCTGCCTTAATTACAGGTCCAGTGTGGACATGACTTTCACCTGGTGGAGACCTGTCGCAATGACCTTTCCGCTGCCCACAACACTCTGACCTGGTGGTGTTCTGCCGTATTGACATGCCCCCTGTGTACAACACTCCCACCTGCTGGTGTCCTGTTGCAAGGACTGATCCGTTGTAAACAACTCTCCCATCTTCTGGTGTCCTGCCACAATGACAGATCAGATGTGGACAATGCTCCCAGCTGGTGGTGTCCTGCAGTAATGACAGATCAGATGTGGACAACACTCCCACCTGGTGGTGTCCTGCGGTAATGGTGGACAACACTCCCACCCGGTGGTGTCCTACCGCAATGACATGTGCACTGTGTATAACATTCCCACCTTGTGTTGTCCTGCCGCAAAGTCAGCTTTGGTGTGGACAACACTCCCACCTGCTGGTGTCCTGCCGGAAGAACTGATCTCTTGCATACAACACTTTCACCTTGTGGTGCCTTTTGCAATGACAGTTTGGCTGTGTACAACACTTCCACCTGCAGGTGTACTGCCACAAGGACTGATCCCTTGTATACAACACTCCCACCTTGTGGTGTCTGGCCATAATGACAGTTCATCAGTGGACAATACTCCCACCTGGTGGTGTCCTGCAGTAATGACAGATCAGATGTGGACAACGCTCCCACCTGGTGTTGTCCTGCCTTAATGACAGGTCCAGTGTGGACATGACTTCCACCTGGTGGTGACATGTCGCAATGAATGTTCCGCTGTCCACAACACTCTGACCTGGTGGTGTTCTGCTGTATTGACATGCCTGCTGTGTACAACACTCCCACCTGCTGGTGTCCTGTTGCAATGACTGATCCGTTGTAAACAACACTCCCATCTTCTGGTGTCCTGCCACAATGACCTATCAGATGTGGACAATACTCCCACCTGGTGGTGTCCTGCCATAACAACAGATTAGATGTGGACAATACTCCCTGCTAGTGGTGTCTTGCCACAATGACAGTTCCAATGCAGACAACACTCCAATCTGGTGGTGTCCTGACGCAATGACATCTCCGGTGAGGACAGATCTCCCACCTGGTGGTGTCTTGTCGCAATGACATCTCCGGTGAGGACAGATCTCCCACCTGGTGGTGTCTTGTCGCAATGACGGTTCTGCAAGCTAACCCTACCCCTAATGTGATGTCCTATGTCAGGAGGGGCCAGATTCAACAAAAGCAAGTTCTGGACCTGGCTAATGAAGGCGTGGGCCAGATCAAAGTGGCAGGGTCGTGGGAAACTGAATCTCAGGTGGCAAGATCAAAAAGCACAAGAGGGCTAATTTGCCCACTGCCCGAATAATTCCAACCTAACCCTAACCCTAACCCTAACCCTAACCCTAACCCTAAACCCTATACCCTAAACCCTAAACCCTAACCCTAACCCTAACCCTAACCCTAAACCCTAAACCCTAAACCCTAATCCCTAACCCTATCCCTGACCCTAACCCTAACCCTAACCCAAACCCTAATGCGATGTGGACAACACTCCCACCTGGTGTTGTCCTGCCGTAACAACAGTTTAGATGTGGAGAACACTTCCATTTGATGGTGTCCTGTCGCAATGACAGTTCCGCTGTTGATAATAGTCCCACCTGGTGGTGTCCTGTCATAACGACAGATCAGATGTGGACAACACTCCGACCTGGTGGTTTTCTGATGTAATGACATGCCCGCTGTGGGCAACACATCCTGCTGGTGTTGTCCTGACACAATGACAGGTCCGCTATGGACAAAATTCACACCTGGTAGTATCCTTCTGCAAGTTTGACTATGGGCAACACTCCCACTTGGTGGTGTCCTCCCAAAATGGCAGGTCCGCCGTAGATAACAGTCCCACCTGGTGGTATTCTGTCGCAATGACATATCAAATGTGGACAATACTTCCACCTGGTGGTGTCCTGCGGTAACGGTGGACAACACTCCCACCCGGTGGTGTCCTACCGCAATGACATGTGCGCTGTGTAAAACATTCCCTCCTTGTGGTGTCCTGCCGCAATGTCACTTTTGGTGTGGACAACACTCCCACCTGCTGGTGTCCTGCTGGAAGAACTGATCTCTTGCAGACAACACTCCCACCTCGTGGTGTCCTGCCATAATGACAGTTCATCAGTGGACAATACTCCCACCTGGTGGTGTCCTGCAGTAATGACAGATCAGATGTGGCCAACACTCCCACCTGGTGGTGTCCTGTCGTAATGACAGATCAGATGTGGACAACGCTTCCATCTGGTGTTGTCCTGCCTTAATTACAGGTCCAGTGAGGACATGACTTCCACCTGGTGGTGACCTGTCGCAATGACCCTTCCGCTGCCCACAACACTCTGACCTGGTGGTGTTCTGCCATATTGACATGCCACCTGTGTACAACACTCCCACCTGCTGGTGTCCTGTTGCAAGGACTGATCCATTGTAAACAACACTCCCATCTTCTGGTGTCCTGCCACAATGACAGATCAGATGTGGACAATACTCCCACCTGATGGTGTCCTGCCACAATGGCAGATCAGATGTGGACAATAAATCCACCTAGTGGTGTCTTGCTGCAATGACAGTTCTGCTGCGGACAACTCTCCAACCTGTTGGTTTTCTGATGTAATGACATGCCTGCTGTGGGCAATACATCCTGCTGGTGTTGTCCTGGCACAATGACAGGTCCGCTATGGACAAAATTCACACCTGGTGGTATGCTGCTGCAAGTTTGACTGTTGGCAACACTCCCACTTGGTGGTGTCCTCCCAAAATGGCAGGTCTGCCGTAGATAACAGTCCCACCTGGTGGTATTCTGTCGCAATGACAGATCAAATGTGGACAACACTCCCACCCGGTGGTGTCCTACCGCAATGATATGTGCGCTGTGTAAAACATTCCCTCCTTGTGGTGTCCTGCCGCAATGTCACTTTTGGTGTGGACAACATTCCCACCTGCTGGTGTCCTGCCGGAAGAACTGATCTCTTGCAGACAACACTCCCACCTTGTGGTGTCCTGCCTTAATGACAGTTCATCCGTGGACAATACTCCCACCTGGTGGTGTCCTGCAGTAATGACAGATCAGATGTGGACAACGCTTCCATCTGGTGTTGTCCTGCCTTAATTACAGGTCCAGTGTGGACATGACTTTCACCTGGTGGAGACCTGTCGCAATGACCTTTCCGCTGCCCACAACACTCTGACCTGGTGGTGTTCTGCCGTATTGACATGCCCCCTGTGTACAACACTCCCACCTGCTGGTGTCCTGTTGCAAGGACTGATCCGTTGTAAACAACTCTCCCATCTTCTGGTGTCCTGCCACAATGACAGATCAGATGTGGACAATGCTCCCAGCTGGTGGTGTGATGCAGTAATGACAGATCAGATGTGGACAACACTCCCACCTGGTGGTGTCCTGCGGTAATGGTGGACAACACTCCCACCCGGTGGTGTCCTACCGCAATGACATGTGCACTGTGTATAACATTCCCACCTTGTGTTGTCCTGCCGCAAAGTCAGCTTTGGTGTGGACAACACTCCCACCTGCTGGTGTCCTGCCGGAAGAACTGATCTCTTGCAGACAACACTTTCACCTTGTGGTGCCTTTTGCAATGACAGTTTGGCTGTGTACAACACTTCCACCTGCAGGTGTACTGCCACAAGGACTGATCCCTTGTATACAACACTCCCACCTTGTGGTGTCTGGCCATAATGACAGTTCATCAGTGGACAATACTCCCACCTGGTGGTGTCCTGCAGTAATGACAGATCAGATGTGGACAACGCTCCCACCTGGTGTTGTCCTGCCTTAATGACAGGTCCAGTGTGGACATGACTTCCACCTGGTGGTGACATGTCGCAATGAATGTTCCGCTGTCCACAACACTCTGACCTGGTGGTGTTCTGCTGTATTGACATGCCTGCTGTGTACAACACTCCCACCTGCTGGTGTCCTGTTGCAATGACTGATCCGTTGTAAACAACACTCCCATCTTCTGGTGTCCTGCCACAATGACCTATCAGATGTGGACAATACTCCCACCTGGTGGTGTCCTGCCATAACAACAGATTAGATGTGGACAATACTCCCTGCTAGTGGTGTCTTGTCACAATGACAGTTCCAATGCAGACAACACTCCAATCTGATGGTGTCCTGACGCAATGACATCTCCGGTGAGGACAGATCTCCCACCTGGTGGTGTCTTGTCGCAATGACATCTCCGGTGAGGACAGATCTCCCACCTGGTGGTGTCTTGTCGCAATGACGGTTCTGCAAGCTAACCCTACCCCTAATGTGATGTCCTATGTCAGGAGGGGCCAGATTCAACAAAAGCAAGTTCTGGACCTGGCTAATGAAGGCGTGGGCCAGATCAAAGTGGCAGGGTCGTGGGAAACTGAATCTCAGGTGGCAAGATCAAAAAGCACAAGAGGGCTAATTTGCCCACTGCCCGAATAATTCCAACCTAACCCTAACCCTAACCCTAACCCTAACCCTAACCCTAACCCTAAACCCTATACCCTAAACCCTAAACCCTAACCCTAACCCTAACCCTAACCCTAAACCCTAAACCCTAAACCCTAATCCCTAACCCTATCCCTAACCCTAACCCTAACCCTAACCCAAACCCTAATGCGATGTGGACAACACTCCCACCTGGTGTTGTCCTGCCGTAACAACAGTTTAGATGTGGAGAACACTTCCATTTGATGGTGTCCTGTCGCAATGACAGTTCCGCTGTTGATAATAGTCCCACCTGGTGGTGTCCTGTCATAACGACAGATCAGATGTGGACAACACTCCGACCTGGTGGTTTTCTGATGTAATGACATGCCCGCTGTGGGCAACACATCCTGCTGGTGTTGTCCTGACACAATGACAGGTCCGCTATGGACAAAATTCACACCTGGTAGTATCCTTCTGCAAGTTTGACTATGGGCAACACTCCCACTTGGTGGTGTCCTCCCAAAATGGCAGGTCCGCCGTAGATAACAGTCCCACCTGGTGGTATTCTGTCGCAATGACATATCAAATGTGGACAATACTTCCACCTGGTGGTGTCCTGCGGTAACGGTGGACAACACTCCCACCTGGTTTTGTCCTTCCTTAATGACAGGTCCAGTGAGGACATGACTTCCACCTGGTGGTGACCTGTCGCAATGACCCTTCCGCTGCCCACAACACTCTGACCTGGTGGTGTTCTGCCATATTGACTTGCCCCCTGTGTACAACACTCCCACCTGCTGGTGTCCTGTTGCAAGGACTGATCCATTGTAAACAACACTCCCATCTTCTGGTGTCCTGCCACAATGACAGATCAGATGTGGACAATACTCCCACCTGATGGTGTCCTGCCACAATGGCAGATCAGATGTGGACAATAAATCCACCTAGTGGTGTCTTGCTGCAATGACAGTTCTGCTGCGGACAACTCTCCAACCTGTTGGTTTTCTGATGTAATGACATGCCTGCTGTGGGCAATACATCCTGCTGGTGTTGTCCTGGCACAATGACAGGTCCGCTATGGACAAAATTCACACCTGGTGGTATGCTGCTGCAAGTTTGACTGTTGGCAACACTCCCACTTGGTGGTGTCCTCCCAAAATGGCAGGTCTGCCGTAGATAACAGTCCCACCTGGTGGTATTCTGTCGCAATGACAGATCAAATGTGGACAATGCTTCCACCTGGTGGTGTCCTGCGGTAACGGTGGACAACACTCCCACCCGGTGGTGTCCTACCGCAATGATATGTGCGCTGTGTAAAACATTCCCTCCTTGTGGTGTCCTGCCGCAATGTCACTTTTGGTGTGGACAACATTCCCACCTGCTGGTGTCCTGCCGGAAGAACTGATCTCTTGCAGACAACACTCCCACCTTGTGGTGTCCTGCCATAATGACAGTTCATCAGTGGACAATACTCCCACCTGGTGGTGTCCTGCAGTAATGACAGATCAGATGTGGACAACACTCCCACCTGGTGTTGTCCTGCCTTAATTACAGGTCCAGTGTGGACATGACTTTCACCTGGTGGTGACCTGTCGCAATGACCTTTCCGCTGCCCACAACACTCTGACCTGGTGGTGTTCTGCCGTATTGACATGCCCCCTGTGTACAACACTCCCACCTGCTGGTGTCCTGCCGGAAGAACTGATCTCTTGCAGACAACACTTTCACCTTGTGGTGCCTTCTGCAATGACAGTTTGGCTGTGTACAACACTTCCACCTGCAGGTGTACTGCCACAAGGACTGATCCCTTGTAGACAACACTCCCACCTTGTGGTGTCCGGCCATAATGACAGTTCATCAGTGGACAATACTCCCACCTGGTGGTGTCTTGCAGTAATGACAGATCAGATGTCGTCAACGCTCCCACCTGGTGTTGTCCTGCCTTAATGACAGGTCCAGTGTGGACATGACTTCCACCTGGTGGTGACCTGTCGCAATGAATGTTCCGCTGTCCACAACACTCTGACCTGGTGGTGTTCTGCTGTATTGACATGCCTGCTGTGTACAACACTCCCATCTTCTGGTGTCCTGCCGCAATGACCTATCAGATGTGGACAATATTCCCTGCTAGTGGTGCCTTGCCACAATGACAGTTCCAATGCAGACAACACTCCAATCTGGTGGTGTCCTGACGCAATGACATCTCCGGTGAGGACAGATCTCCCACCTGGTGGTGTCTTGTCGCAATGACATCTCCGGTGAGGACAGATCTCCCACCTGGTGGTGTCTTGTCGCAATGACGGTTCTGCAAGCTAACCCTACCCCTAATGTGATGTCCTATGTCAGGAGGGGCCAGATTCAACAAAAGCAAGTACTGGACCTGGCTAATGAAGGCGTGGGCCAGATCAAAGTGGCAGGGTCGTGGGAAACTGAATCAAAGGTGGCGAGATCAAAAAGCACAAGAGGGCTAATTTGCCCACTGCCCGAATAATTCCAACCTAACCCTAACCCTAACCCTAACCCTAACCCTAAACCCTAAACCCTAAACCCTAACCCTAACCCTAACCCTAACCCTAACCCTAAACCCTAAACACTAAACCCTAAACCCTAACCCTAACCCTAACCCTAACCCTAACCCTAACCCAAACCCTAATGCGATGTGGACAACACTCCCACTTGGTGTTGTCCTGCCGTAACAACAGTTTAGATGTGGACAACACTTCCATTTGATGGTGTCCTGTCGCAATGACAGTTCCGCTGTTGATAATAGTCCCACCTGGTGGTGTCCTGTCATAACGACAGATCAGATGTGGACAACACTCCGACCTGGTGGTTTTCTGATGTAATGACATGCCCGCTGTGGGCAACACATCCTGCTGGTGTTGTCCTGACACAATGACAGGTCCGCTATGGACAAAATTCACACCTGGTAGTATCCTTCTGCAAGTTTGACTATGGGCAACACTCCCACTTGGTGGTGTCCTCCCAAAATGGCAGGTCCGCCGTAGATAACAGTCCCACCTGGTGGTATTCTGTCGCAATGACATATCAAATGTGGACAATACTTCCACCTGGTGGTGTCCTGCGGTAACGGTGGACAACACTCCCACCCGGTGGTGTCCTACCGCAATGACATGTGCGCTGTGTAAAACATTCCCTCCTTGTGGTGTCCTGCCGAAATGTCACTTTTGGTGTGGACAACACTCCCACCTGCTGGTGTCCTGCTGGAAGAACTGATCTCTTGCAGACAACACTCCCACCTTGTGGTGTCCTGCCTTAATGACAGTTCATCAGTGGACAATACTCCCACCTGGTGGTGTCCTGCAGTAATGACAGATCAGATGTGGACAACACTCCCACCTGGTGGTGTCCTGTCATAATGACAGATCAGATGTGGACAACGCTTCCATCTGGTGTTGTCCTGCCTTAATTACAGGTCCAGTGTGGACATGACTTTCACCTGGTGGAGACCTGTCGCAATGACCTTTCCGCTGCCCACAACACTCTGACCTGGTGGTGTTCTGCCGTATTGACATGCCCCCTGTGTACAACACTCCCACCTGCTGGTGTCTTGTTGCAAGGACTGATCCATTGTAAACAACTCTCCCATCTTCTGGTGTCCTGCCACAATGACAGATCAGATGTGGACAATGCTCCCAGCTGGTGGTGTCCTGCAGTAATGACAGATCAGATGTGGACAACACTCCCACCTGGTGGTGTCCTGCGGTAATGGTGGACAACACTCCCACCCGGTGGTGTCCTACCGCAATGACATGTGCACTGTGTATAACATTCCCACCTTGTGTTGTCCTGCCGCAAAGTCAGCTTTGGTGTGGACAACACTCCCACCTGCTGGTGTCCTGCCGGAAGAACTGATCTCTTGCAGACAACACTTTCACCTTGTGGTGCCTTTTGCAATGACAGTTTGGCTGTGTACAACACTTCCACCTGCAGGTGTACTGCCACAAGGACTGATCCCTTGTATACAACACTCCCACCTTGTGGTGTCTGGCCATAATGACAGTTCATCAGTGGACAATACTCCCACCTGGTGGTGTCCTGCAGTAATGACAGATCAGATGTGGACAACGCTCCCACCTGGTGTTGTCCTGCCTTAATGACAGGTCCAGTGTGGACATGACTTCCACCTGGTGGTGACATGTCGCAATGAATGTTCCGCTGTCCACAACACTCTGACCTGGTGGTGTTCTGCTGTATTGACATGCCTGCTGTGTACAACACTCCCACCTGCTGGTGTCCTGTTGCAACGACTGATCCGTTGTAAACAACACTCCCATCTACTGGTGTCCTGCCACAATGACCTATCAGATGTGGACAATACTCCCACCTGGTGGTGTCCTGCCATAACAACAGATTAGATGTGGACAATACTCCCTGCTAGTGGTGTCTTGCCACAATGACAGTTCCAATGCAGACAACACTCCAATCTGGTGGTGTCCTGACGCAATGACATCTCCGGTGAGGACAGATCTCCCACCTGGTGGTGTCTTGTCGCAATGACATCTCCGGTGAGGACAGATCTCCCACCTGGTGGTGTCTTGTCGCAATGACGGTTCTGCAAGCTAACCCTACCCCTAATGTGATGTCCTATGTCAGGAGGGGCCAGATTCAACAAAAGCAAGTTCTGGACCTGGCTAATGAAGGCGTGGGCCAGATCAAAGTGGCAGGGTCGTGGGAAACTGAATCTCAGTTGGCAAGATCAAAAAGCACAAGAGGGCTAATTTGCCCACTGCCCGAATAATTCCAACCTAACCCTAACCCTAACCCTAACCCTAACCCTAACCCTAAACCCTATACCCTAAACCCTAACCCTAACCCTAACCCTAACCCTAACCCTAACCCTAACCCCTAAACCCTAAACCCTAAACCCTAACCCTAACCCTAACCCTAACCCTAACCCAAACCCTAATGCGATGTGGACAACACTCCCACCTGGTGTTGTCCTGCCGTAACAACAGTTTAGATGTGGACAACACTTCCATTTGATGGTGTCCTGTCGCAATGACAGTTCCGCTGTTGATAATAGTCCCACCTGGTGGTGTCCTGTCATAACAACAGATCAGATGTGGACAACACTCCGACCTGGTGGTTTTCTGATGTAATGACATACCCGCTGTGGGCAACACATCCTGCTGGTGTTGTCCTGACACAATGACAGGTCCGCTATGGACAAAATTCACACCTGGTAGTATCCTTCTGCAAGTTTGACTATGGGCAACACTCCCACTTGGTGGTGTCCTCCCAAAATGGCAGGTCCGCCGTAGATAACAGTCCCACCTGGTGGTATTCTGTCGCAATGACATATCAAATGTGGACAATACTTCCACCTGGTGGTGTCCTGCGGTAACGGTGGACAACACTCCCACCCGGTGGTGTCCTACCGCAATGACATGTGCGCTGTGTAAAACATTCCCTCCTTGTGGTGTCCTGCCGCAATGTCACTTTTGGTGTGGACAACATTCCCACCTGCTGGTGTCCTGCTGGAAGAACTGATCTCTTGCAGACAACACTCCCACCTTGTGGTGTCCTGCCATAATGACAGTTCATCAGTGGACAATACTCCCACCTGGTGGTGTCCTGCAGTAATGACAGATCAGATGTGGCCAACACTCCCACCTGGTGGTGTCCTGCAGTAATGACAGATCAGATGTGGACAACACTCCCACCTGGTGGTGTCCTGTCATAATGACAGATCAGATGTGGACAACGCTTCCAGCTGGTGTTGTCCTGCCTTAATTACAGGTCCAGTGTGGACATGACTTCCACCTGGTGGTGACCTGTCGCAATGAATGTTCCGCTGTCCACAACACTCTGACCTGGTGGTGTTCTGCTGTATTGACATGCCTGCTGTGTACAACACTCCCACCTGCTGGTGTCCTGTTGCAACGACTGATCCATTGTAAACAACACTCCCATCTTCTGGTGTCCTGCCACAATGACCTATCAGATGTGGACAATACTCCCACCTGGTGGTGTCCTGCCATAACAACAGATTAGATGTGGACAATATTCCCTGCTAGTGGTGCCTTGCCACAATGACAGTTCCAATGCAGGCAACACTCCAATCTGGTGGTGTCCTGACGCAATGACATCTCCGGTGAGGACAGATCTCCCACCTGGTGGTGTCTTGTCGCAATGACATCTCCGGTGAGGACAGATCTCCCACCTGGTGGTGTCTTGTCGCAATGACGGTTCTGCAAGCTAACCCTAACCCTAATGTGATGTCCTATTTCAGGAGGGGCCAGATTCAACAGAATCAAGTTCTGGACCTGGCTAATGAAGGCGTGGGCCAGTTCAAAGTGGCAGGGTCGAGTGAAATTGAATCTCAAGTGGCGAGATCAAAAAACACGAGGGTTCTTTTTTGCCCACTGCCCGCATAATCTCAACCTAACCTTACAGTGACACGCTCTTCATTCTCCGGGCACGCGAGAGGCCAATAAGAAAGCCCAGATATTTAAACCCAAATGGATAATGTACCTTTAAGAGTTGAACAAACAAGGCTGCTCGGTATCCTAGCAACAGATAGGGTCTGCAGTCGGAGTGGTCAGACTGGTTTTAGGACACAATAAAAGTGGAGATGGAGTCCCGGGCTAGGGACGTTTTTAACCGGATAGCATCGTAGTTTTTTCAGAGATCTCCCTGGGACCCCGGAGTGACGGGGGTAACTGGATTTGGTCTCCCAGGCGGGAGTCAAGCGTTGTTGAAGGCAGTTCGTTGGAGTCAAAATGGTTGACCCAAGACACAATACTAGCGGTAAGAATATTATTGTCTTATTTTCAAACATGCGGGCGAGTAGATGGCCCTGGTTATTGTTGGAACCTCGGTATTCCAAGGAATCCCTTTTTAACCACGGTTAGAGTAATTGCCCGGTAAACACTGTTAATTTAACCCATGTAACCCTAGGCATACAGATGCCAGGTAGTGATTTTTTTTTAAATATCATTACCCTTAGAATTACATGCCTCTCATTATTGGTCCCTGGGAGGAATACAGGCAGTGTCTGAGCCTGACACTGTTGGGCCACCTCTAGTAGGGTGTCTAGTGATTAAAGGCCCGAAACACCTGACGATCCGAGGATACATTACTGATGATGTGTCCCAGTGCACACCCGGTTCATTGAACCAAGTGGTGTCGGACCACGATAATGAAAGGCATGGGCCAGATTAACCTGGCTTTATCATACTAGCTCATTCGCCATAGCAGTTCATATATCGCCATTCAAAATTCTGTATTCTAATATCTCCTAGCCAAACATATATATTCACTAGCTTAAAACTTAAACCTAATCTTAAAGTTTAGATGGGGTATACACCCCCACAAACCCTAATCACTCCCCGATTAACCCTGGCTTTAGCCCCACAAACCCAAAGCACATCTTGATTGACCCTTGCTAAACCCCCATAGACAGTGTCCCGTGTCAAGAGGGGTAATTTCAACAGGAATAAGTGTTGGGTCTGATTGGTGAAGGCGTCGGCCAGTTTAAAGTGGCAGGGTCGTGTGAAACTGAATCTCAGGTGGCGAGATCAGAAAGCACAAGAGGGCTGAATTGCCCACTGCCCGCATGGTTTTTAAAAAATATATATCCACTAGTCTAAAATTTAAACCTAATCCTAGGGTCCAGATGGGGTGCACACCCCCACAAATTTTAGGCACTTCCCGAATAACTCTGGCTTCAGCCGCACAAACCCAAAGCACACCCTGATTGACCCTTGTTAAATCCCCACAGACCTAGTGCTCCGTGTCAAGAGGGGTAAATTTCAACAGGGATAAGTGTTGGACCTGGTTGGTGAAGGCGTCGGCCAGTTTGAAGTGGCAGGGTCGTGTGAAACTGAATCTCAAGTGGCAAGATCAGAAAGCACAAGAGGGCTGAATTGCCCACTGCCCGCATAATTTCACCCTAACTTAGTAAATCCCCATAAACTGGATATTCTGTGTTAAGAGGGGCAAGTTTCAATAAAGGCAAGTGGTGGACCTGGTTAATGAAGGCGTGGGCCAGTTCAAAGTGGCAGGGTCGCGTGAAATTGAATCTCAAGTGGCGAGATCAAAAAACACGAGGGGGCTTTTTTGCCCACTGCCCGCATAATCTTAACCTAACCTTACAGTGACACGCTCTTCATTCTCCAGGCGCACGAGAGGCCAATAAGAAAGCCCAGATATTTAAACCCAAATGGACAATGTACCTTTAAGAGTTGAACAAACAAGGCTGCTCGGTATCCTAGCAACAGATAGGGTCTGCAGTCGGAGTGGTCAGACCGGTTTTAGGACACAATAAAAGTGGAGATGGAGTCCCGGGCTAGGGACGTTTTAACCGGATAGCATCGTAGTTTTTTCAGAGATCTCCCTGGGACCCCGGAGTGACGGGGGTAACTGGATTTGGTCTCCCAGGCGGGAGTCAAGCGTTGTTGAAGGCAGTTCGTTGGAGTCAAAATGGTTGACTCAAGACACAAAACTAGCGGTAAGAATATTATTGTCTTATTTTCAAACATGCGGGCGAGTAGCTGGTCCTGGTTATTGTTGGAACCTCGGTATTCCGAGGAATCCCTTTTTAACCACGGTTAGAGTGATTGCCCGGTAAACACTGTTAATTTAACCCATGTAACCCTAGGCATACAGATGCCAGGTAGTGATTTTTTTAAAAATATCATTACCCTTAGAATTACATGCCTCTCATTATTGGTCCCTGGGAGGAATACAGGCAGTGTCTGAGCCTGACACTGTTGGGTCGCCTCGAGTAGGGTGTCTAGTGATTAAAGGCCCGAAACACCTGACGATCCGAGGATACATTACTGATGATGTGTCCCAGTGCACACCCGGTTCGTTGAACCAAGTGGTGTCGGACCACGATAATGAAAGGTATGGGCCAGATTAACCTGGCTTTATCATACTAGCTCATTCGCCATAGCAGTTCATATATCGCCATTCAAAATTCTGTATTCTAATATCTCCTAGCCAAACATATATATTCACTAGCTTAAAACTTAAACCTAATCTTAAAGTTTAGATGGGGTACACACCCCCACAAACTCTAATCATTCCCCGATTAACCCTGGCTTTAGCCCCACAAATCCAAAGCACATCCTGATTGACCCTTGCTAAACCCCCATAGACAGTGTCCCGTGTCAAGAGGGGTAATTTCAACAGGAATAAGTGTTGGGTCTGATTGGTGAAGGCGTCGGCCAATTTAAAGTGGCAGGGTTGTGTGAAACTGAATCTCAGGTGGCGAGATCAGAAAGCACAGGAGGGCTGGTTTGCCCACTGCCCGTATAATTTCAAACATATATCCACTAGCCTAAAATTTAAACCTAATCCTAAGGTCCAGATGGGGTGCACACACCCCCACAAATTTTAGACACTTCCCGATTAACTCTGGCTTCAGCCGCACAAACCTAAAGCACACCCTGATTGATCAACAGGGATAAGTGTTGGGCCTGGTTGGTAAAGGCGTGGGCCAGTTTAAAGTGGCAGGGT
Source organism: Hemitrygon akajei (assembly GCF_048418815.1). Classification (NCBI taxonomy): domain Eukaryota; kingdom Metazoa; phylum Chordata; class Chondrichthyes; order Myliobatiformes; family Dasyatidae; genus Hemitrygon; species Hemitrygon akajei. Next base: position 177,114,735 of record NC_133133.1, read on the forward strand.
CATGTGAAACTGAATCTCAGGTGGCGAGATCAGAAAGCACAAGAGGGCTGAATTGCCCACTGCCCGCATGGTTTTTAAAAAATATATATCCACTAGTCTAAAATTTAAACCTAATCCTAGGGTCCAGATGGGGTGCACACCCCCACAAATTTTAGGCACTTCCCGAATAACTCTGGCTTCAGCCGCACAAACCCAAAGCACACCCTGATTGACCCTTGTTAAATCCCCACAGACCTAGTGCTCTGTGTCAAGAGGGGTAAATTTCAACAGGGATAAGTGTTGGAACTGGTTGGTGAAGGCGTCGGCCAGTTTGAAGTGGCAGGGTCGTGTGAAACTGAATCTCAAGTGGCAAGATCAGAAAGCACAAGAGGGCTGAATTGCCCACTGCCCGCATAATTTCACCCTAACTTAGTAAATCCCCATAAACTGGATATTCTGTGTTAAGAGGGGCAAGTTTCAATAAAGGCAAGTGGTGGACCTGTTTAATGAAGGCGTGGGCCAGTTCAAAGTGGCAGGGTCGCGTGAAATTGAATCTCAAGTGGCGAGATCAAAAAACACGAGGGGGCTTTTTTGCCCACTGCCCGCATAATCTTAACCTAACCCTAACCCTAACCCTAACCCTAACCCTAACCCTAACCCTAACCCTAACGCTAACCCTAACGCTAATGCTAACCCTAACCCTAACCCTAACCCTAATGCCCTAACCCTAACCCTAACCCTAACCCTAACCCTAACCCTAACCCTAACCCCCCATCACTGAGCACATCTAAACCTAACCCTAACCCCCCATCACTGAGCACATCTAAACCTAAACCTAAACCTAACCCTAAACCTAACCCTAACCCTAACCCTAACCCTAACCCTAACCCTAACCCTAACCCTAACCCCAACCCTAATCCTAACACCTCTAACCCTGCTACACTCCCCCATAAACCCTAGGCCTCTCCCCACCAGGGAGCCATGTTCACCCTACATCACCAGTACCACGCAACCCTACAAACATCCGCAGTACTACCCTTTACTCTAACCCTAACTTCCAGTGGACCGCGCACGCCAACTAAACCGGACAGCACCCCAAATAACCCATCCACACCACACAAAAAGGCTTATATAATGGTCCTTTACCCTATCCCTAAACCTAACATCTCCAACCCTGCTACACACCCCCATATACCCAAGCCATCAAGGAGCCAGGTTCACCCAATATCACCAGCAGTTAGGCTCCTAGTCCAGTTCTCCCCTCTACCGCAATGGGAAGGCCCCCCCCCCCCGCACCGCAATGCCATTTGCACCCTACCCCAGCTCCCTTCGCTGGGAATCCTCAACTCCCATTACCTAACCCTATCCCCAGGCTGGTCCCTCCCCACAACACCCCTCAATTAGCTGCTGCACAACCCCCAGATCACAGCACCCAGTCCCTACAAAAAAAACCCAAATCCAAATCTGAAGCACTATCCATAAACAATAACTCCACCATTTTAACTTAAACTCCAGAATGGAGATTAACGAGGAGGAAGATCCCAATAAAGGCAAGTTGGGGACCGAGATGATGACAACGTGGGCCAAAAACAAAGTGGCAGGGTGAAGTGAACGGCATCTCCAGTACGAGATCCACAAACACTAGAGGGTTATTTTGCCCACTGCCCGCATACTCGCATCCTAACCCTAACCCTAACCACACCCCGATTAACCCTTGACAAACCTCCACAAACCCGATGTCCTATATCAGGAGGGGCAAGATCCAACAAAGGCAAGTGTTGGACCTGGTTAATGAAGGCGTAGGCCAGATCAAAGTGGCAGGGTTGCGTGAAGCTGCATCTCAAGTGACAAGATCAAAAAGTACAAGAGGGCTGATTCGCCCACTGCCCGCATATACTCAACCTAACCGTATAGTGACACACTCTGCATTCTTCATTCACAAAATGCCAATAAGAAAGCCCAAATACCCACAAGGCGAGAGAGAACCAGTAAATTAAACCCAAGATGGGGCCACAGAATAGAAGTCACTACTAAACTCAGGTGCAGTTTACTGGGCATTACTGAATGCCCAGTAAACACTGTCAATTTAACCCATGCAATCCCATGCATACAGATGCTGGGTAATATGTTTAAAAATATCATTACCCTTTGAATTACATGCATCTCATTATCCTGGCCCATGGGTTAAGCACAAGCCGGGCCTAATCAACCCTGGCTGGATCGCCTCGAAAAGAATGTTTAATAATTAAAGACCCGAAACTCCGAATGTTCCGAGGATGCATTATTGATGATATGTCCCATTGCTAATGTGCTTTGTTAAACCAAGTGCTGTCAGATCACGATAATGAAAGGCATGGGTAAGATTAAACTGGCTCCACTATACTACCCTATCCACCATAGCACCACATACCCCACCACACAAATTTCTACAACCCTACATCTCCCAGCCCCACATATACATTCGCCATTCTTACCCTCAAACCTAAACCTAACGACCAAAGTAGCACAGATCCCCACTAACCCCAGTCATATCCTGACGAACCCTGGTCACACCCCCACAAACCTGCAGCCACTATACTGCCCTTTCTGCCAGAGCCCTACATGCTCCACCTACAAATATCCACAACCTGATATCTCCCAACCCAACATATACATCTGCCAGCCCTACCTTCAAACCTAATCCTAAGGTCCAAGGGTGCGCACACCCCTACAAACCCTAAGCACACCCTGATTAACCCTGGCCAAACCCCACAAACTCAATGTCCTGTGTCAGGAGGGGCAAGATCCAAGAAAGGCAAGTGTTGAACCTGGTTAATGAAGGCGTGGGCCAAATCAAAGTGGCAGGGTCGCGTGAAACTGAATCTCAAGCGACAAGATCAAAAAGCACAAGAGGGCTGATTCACACACTGTCCGAATACTCTCAAACTAACCCTAACTCAAATCCTAATGCGAGGGCTGGAGTCTCAGGAGTGGAGATTGAGATGTAGAATTTGAGGGGTGGAGCGTGAGGGGTCGAGTTTGTTGGGTGGAGATTGATGGGTGGCATTTGAGGGGTGGCATTTGTGGGGTGGCATTTGTGGGGTGGCGTTTGAGTTGCGGAGTTTGAGTTGTGGTGTTTAAGGTGTGGAGATTGAGGCATGGAGTTTGAGGGGTGCAGTCTATCAGGAAGAGTTTGAGGAGTAAAGTTTGAGGAATGGGGTTTAAGATATGGGGTTTGAGGGGTGGAGTTCCAGGGTGGAGTTTGAGGGGTGGAGTTCCAGGGTGGAGTTTGAGGGATGGAGATACAGGTATGGAGTTTGAGGGGTTGAATTTGAGGGGTGGAATTTCAAGTGTGGGGTTTGAGTGCTGGAGTTGAGGCTTTTCAGGCATGGAGTTTGAAGCATAAAGTTTGGGGTATCATGATTGAGGCGTAGACTTTGAACATTAGTATTAGAGGTTTGGAGTTTGAGGCATGGAGTTTGAGCCGTGGAGTTTATCGGGAAGAGTTTGGGGCATAGAGTTTGAGGGGTAGGTTTGAGGAGTGGGGTTTGAGGAGTGGGGTTTGAGGAATGGGGTTTGAGGGGTGGGGTTTGAGGGGTGGAGTTTGTGGTATGAAGTTTGAGGGATGTAGTTTTACTGGTGGAGTTTGAGGCATGGAGATACAGGCATGGAGTTTGAGGGGTGGAGTTTCAGGTGTGGGGTTTGAGGGGTGGGGTTTGAGGGGTGGAGTTTCTGGGGTGGAGTTTGAGGTGTGTTTGAGGGGTGGAGTTTAAGGCGTGGGGTTTGAGTGCTGGAGTTGAGGCGTGGCATTTCAGGCATGGAGTTTGAAGCATTAAGTTTGGGGCATAATGATTGAGGCGTAGAGTTTGAACATTAGTGTTAGAGGTTTGGAGTTTGAGTCATGGAGTTTATTGGGAGGAGTTTGGGGGGTACAGTTTGAGGGGTGTGCTTGAGGGGTGGGGTTTGAGGAGTGGAGTTTTACTGGTGGAGTTCAAGGCATGGAGATACAGGCACGGAGTTTGAGAGGTGGAGTTTCAGGTGTGGGGTTTGAGTCATGGAGTTTATCGGGAAGAGTTTGGGGGTAGAGTTTGACAGGTGGGTTTGAGCAGTGGGGTTTGAGGGGTGGAGTTTGAGGGATGTAGTTTTACTGGTGGAGTTTGAGGCATGGAGATACAGACACGGAGTTTGAGGGGTAGAGTTTCAGGTGTGGGGTTTGAGGGGTGGAGTTGAGGCATGGCATTTCAGGCATGGAGTTTGAAGCATAAAGTTTGGGGCATGATGATTAAGGTGTAGAGTTTGAACATTAGTGTTAGAGGTTTGGATTTTGAGGCATGGAGTTTGAGTTGTAGACTTTATCGGGAAGAGTGGGGAGTAAAGTTTGAGGGGTGTGTTTGAGGAGTGGGGTTTGAGAGGTGGGATTTGATGGGCGGAGTTTCAGGGTGGAGTTTGTGGTATGGAGTTTGAGGGATGGAGTTTTACTGGTGGAGTTAGAGGCATGGAAATACAGGCACGAAGTTTGAGGGGTGGAGTTTCAGGTGTGGGGTTTGAGGAGTGGGGCTTGAGGAGTGGGGTTTGAGAGGTGGGATTTGATGGGTGGAGTTTCAGGGTGGAGTTTGTGGTATGGAGTTTGAGGGATGGAGTTTTACTGGTGGAGTTTGAGGGATGGAGTTTTACTGGTGGAGTTTGAGGCATGGAGATACAGACACGGAGTTTGAGGGGTAGAGTTTCAGGTGTGGGGTTTGAGGGGTGGAGTTGAGGCATGGCATTTCAGGCATGGAGTTTGAAGCATAAAGTTTGGGGCATGATGATTAAGGTGTAGAGTTTGAACATTAGTGTTAGAGGTTTGGATTTTGAGGCATGGAGTTTGAGTTGTAGACTTTATCGGGAAGAGTGGGGAGTAAAGTTTGAGGGGTGTGTTTGAGGAGTGGGGTTTGAGAGGTGGGATTTGATGGGCGGAGTTTCAGGGTGGAGTTTGTGGTATGGAGTTTGAGGGATGGAGTTTTACTGGTGGAGTTAGAGGCATGGAAATACAGGCACGAAGTTTGAGGGGTGGAGTTTCAGGTGTGGGGTTTGAGGAGTGGGGCTTGAGGAGTGGGGTTTGAGAGGTGGGATTTGATGGGTGGAGTTTCAGGGTGGAGTTTGTGGTATGGAGTTTGAGGGATGGAGTTTTACTGGTGGAGTTTGAGGGATGGAGTTTTACTGGTGGAGTTTGAGGCATGGAGATACAGACACGGAGTTTGAGGGGTGGAGTTTCTGGGGTGCAGTTTGAGGTGTGGTTTGAGAGGTGGAGTTTAAGGTGTGAGTTTGAGGGTTGGAATTTGAGGCGTGGAGTTTGAGGGGTGGAGTGTGAGGGATGGAGTTTTATTGGTGGAGATTGAAGGGTGGAGTTTGAGGCATGGAGTTTGAGGGCTGGAGTTTCCGGGGTGGAGTTTGAGAAATGGAGTTTGAAGGGTATTTTTTAAGGTTTGGAATTCGAGGTGTGGAGTTTGAAGGGTCAAGTTTGAGGAGTGGAGTTTGAGCTGCGGAGTTTGAAAGTTGGAGTTTGAGGGGTCGATTTTGAGGCATGTCGTGTGTGGGATGTAGTTTGAGGAGTGGAGTTTGTGGTGTGAAGTTTAAGGAGTGGTGTTTGAGGGGTGGGGTTTGAGTGCTGAAGTTGAGGTGTGGTGTTTCAGGGATGGAGTTTGAAGCAAAATGTTTGAGGCACAAAGTTTGAACGTTGGTGTTAGAGGGTTGGAGTTTGACGTATGGAGTTTGTGGTTTGGAGTTTTAGGCATGAAATTTGAGGTGTCGTGTCTGAGTGGAGGAGTTTGAGGCCTGAAGTTTGAGGCATGGGGAGTTTGAATGTTGCAGTTTGAGGCATGGAGTTTGAACCATGGAGTTTGAGGGTTGGAGTTCTTGGAGTGGAGTTTGAGGAGTGGCATTTGTGGTGTAGAGATTGAGGCATGGGGTTTGAGGGTTAGAGTTTATCAGGATAGTTTGAGGTGTAGAGTCTGAGGGGTGGGTTTGAGGAGTGGGGCTTGAGGGGTGGGATTTGAGGCATGGAGTCTGAAGGTGGGTGGTTGAGGCGTGGAGTTTGAGGTGTGGCGTTTGAGGCATGGAGATTGAGGCGTGGAGTTTGAGGGGTGGAGTTTATTGGGAGGAGTTTGAAGGGTATAGTTTGAGCGGTGGGTTTGAGGAGTGGAGTTTGAGGGGTGGGGTTTGATGTGCGTAGTTTGAGAGGTCGAGATTGAGGGGTGGAGTTTGAGGGTGGAGTTTGAGGTATGGAGTTTAAGGGGTGGAGTTTTAGTGGTGGAGTTTGAGGGATGGTGTTCGAGGCATGGATTTTATAGGCACAGAGTTTGATGGGTGGAGTTTAACAGAAAGAGTTTGGGGGTGGGGCTTGAGTGCTGAAGTTGAGGTGTGGTGTTTCAGGCATGGAATTTGAAGCATAAAGTTTGAGGCATGATGTTTGAGGTGTGGAGTTTGAACATTGGTGTTAGAGGGTTGGAGTTTGAGGTGTGGAGTTTGTGGGTTGGAGTTTTAGACATGGAGTTTGAGGTGGAGAGTCTGAGGCGTGAAGTTTGAGGCATGGAGTTTGAACGTTGCAGCTTGAGGCATGGTGTTTGAACCATGGAGTTTGAGGGTTGGAGTTTTTGGCGTGGAGTTTGAGGTGTGACATTTGTGGCGTAGAGATTGAGGCATGGAGTTGAACATTGCAGTTTGAGGGTTGAAGTTTGAGGCATGGAGTTTGAGGGGTGGAGTTTATCGGAAAGAGTTTGAGGGGTATAGTTTGAGTGGTGGGTTTGAGGAGTGGAGTTTGAGGAGTGGGGTTTGTGGGGTGGAGTTTATTGGAAAGAGTTTGAGGGGTGGGTTTGAGGAGTGGGTTTTGAGGGGTGGAGTTTCAGGGGTGGAGTTTGATGTGCAGAGTTTGAGAGGTGGAGATTGAGGGGTCGATTTTGAGGTGTTGAGTTTGAGGGATGGCATTTGAGGTGTGGAGTATGAAGCATAGTTTGAAGGGTGGGATTTGACTAGTGGAGTTGTGGCGTGGCATTTCAGGCGTGGAGTTTGAAGCATAAAGTTTGAGGCATGATGTTTGAGGTGTGAAGTTTGAGGCATAAAATTTGAACGTTAGAGTTTAAACGTTGGAGTTTGAGAGAAGTAGTTTGAGGGGTAGAGTTTCATGGGTGGTGTTTAAGGGATGGAGTTTACTGCGTGGTGATTGAAGGGTGGAGTTTCAGTGGTGGAGTTTGAGGGGAATATTTTGAGGCGTGGAATTTTTAGTCGTAGAGCTTGAGAGGAGGAGATGAGGGGTGGAGTTTGAGGCATGGGGTTTGAGCCGTAGATTTTGAAGCATAGAGTATGTGGGGTGGAGAATGAGGGATAGAGTTTGAAACGTCGAGTTTGAGGTTTGGAGTTTGAGGGGTGGTTTTTGAGTTAAGGAGTTTGAGGCTTGGTGTTTGAAGGGTGGAGTTTGAGGTGTGGAGTATGAGGCATGGAGTTTGAGGGATCGAGTTTGTCGGGAAAAGTTTGAGGGATTGAGTTTCATGGGTGGAGTTTGAGGAGTGGAATTTGAGGGGTGGGGTTTGAGGGCTGGAGTTTCAGGGGTGGAGTTTGAGGGGTTGAGTTTGGCGCATGGAATTTTTAGTCATAAAATTTGAGTGGTGGAGATGAGTGGTGGAGTTTGAGGTGTGTGGTTTGAGCCGTGGATTTTGAGGCGTAGAGTATGTGGGGGGAGTTTCAGGGGTGTAGATTGAGGGGTGGAGTTTGAAGCATGGAGTTTGAGGGTTGGAGTTTGGGACATAGAGTTTGAGGGATGGACTTGGAGGTGAGGAGTTTGAGGCATGGATTTTGAGGCATGGGGTTTGTGGCGTTAAGGTTGATGACTAAAGTTGGCGGCGTGGACTGGGAGGTTTTTGAGAGGTGGTGTTTCAGGCATGGAGCTTGAGCCATAGAGTTTGAGGGGAGGAGTTTGAGTGTAGATTTTGAGGCATGGAGTTTGAGGGGTGGAGTATGAGGGGTGCAGTTTGTGTGTAGATCTTGAGGGGTGGAGTTTAAGGGGTAGAAGTTGAGGGATGGAGTTTGAAGGGTGGAGATTGAAGGATGGAGTTTGAGGGGTGAAGTGTGAGAGGTGGAGTTTGAGGGGTATTGTTCCAGACGTGAATTTTGAGGGGAGGACTTTGAGTGTAGATTTTGAGGCGTGGAATTTGAAGGTTGGAGTTTGGGACATGGAATTTGAGGGGTGGAGTTTGAGCCCTGGAGACTGAGGTTTGGACTTTGAAGCAAGGAGTTTGAGACGTTGATTTTGAGTTGTGGAGCTTGAGGGGTGGTGTTCGATGGACGGATTTTGAGGGGTGAATTGTGTGTGTGGAATTTGAGGTGTGGAGTTTGAGGGATGGAGTTTGAAGGGTGGAGTTTGAACCATGGAGTTTCATGTTTGGATTTTGAGGTGTGGAATATGTGAGGTGGAATTTGGGTGTGTAATTTCAGAGGTGGAGTTTGAGGCATGGAGTTTGAGGGATATTGTTTCAGGCGTGAAGTATGAGTGGAGGACTTTGAGGGTAGAGTTCGAGGTTTGGAATTTGGGACATGGAGTTTGAGGGGTGGTGTTTGAATTGTGGAGTTTGAACCCTGAAGTCTGAGGGTTGGACTTTGAGGCGAGGAGTTTGAGGCGTAGAGTTTAAGGTGTAGAGTTTGAGGCATGGAGTTTGAACATTGGAGTTTGAGGCATGGAGTTTGGTTGGAGTTTTTGGCCTGGAGTTTGAGGTGTGGCATTTGTGGCGTGGAGATTGAGGCATGGAGTTTGAGGCGTGGAGTTTGAGGTGTGGCATTTAAGGTGTGGAGATTGAGGCATGGAATTTGAGGGCTGGGGTTTATCAGGAGGAGTTTGAGGGGTATAGTTTGAGTGGTGGGTTTGAAGGGTGGGGTTTGAGGAGTGGGGTTTTAGGGTTGGGTTTTGAGGGATGGAGTTTGAGGGGTGGAGTTTATCAGGAATAGTTTGAGGTGTAGAATTTGAATGATTGAGTTTAAGGCGAGTATTTGAGGTGTGGAGTTTCAGCGGTGGAGTTTAACACATGGAATTTTTAGTCGTAGACTTTGAGCCATAGAGTATGTGGGGTGGAGTTCCAGGGGTGTAGATCGAGGGGTGGAATTTGAAGCGTGGAGTTTGAGGGTTGGACTTGGAGGTGAGGAGTTTGAGGCATGGATTTTGAGGCGTGGGGTTTGTGGCATTAAGTTTGATGACTGAAGTTGGAGGCGTGGACTATGCGGGGGTTGAGAGGTGGGGTTTGAGCGTGGCATTTCAGGCATGGAGCTTGAGCCATGGAGTTTGAAGAGTGAAGTTTGAGGGGAGGAGTTGGAGGCGTGGAGTTTGAGGGGAGGAGTTGGAGGTGTGGAATTTGAGGGGAGGATGTTGAGGCATGGAGTCTGAAGGGTGGACTTTGAGGGATGGAGTTTGAGGGGTGGAGGTTGAAGGATGGAGTTTGAGGGGTGGAGTTTGAAGAGTGGAGTTTGAGGGGTGGATTTTGAGGTATGGAGTTTGAGGAGTGGAGTTTGTGGCATGGAGTTTGAGGGGTATTGTTCCAGGCATGGAGCTTGAGGGGAGGACTTTGAGTGTACATTTTGAGGCATGGAGTTTGAGGTTTGGAGTTTGGGACATGGAGTTTGAGGGGTGGTGTTTGAATTGTGGAGTTTGAACCCTGAAGTCTGAGGGTTGGATTTTGAGGTGTGGAGTTTATGGTGTTAAGTTTGATGATTGAAGTTTGTGGCGTGGACTATGGGGGGGTGGTTTAGAGGTGGAGCTTGAGGTGTGGCATTTCAGACATGAGTTTGAGCCATGGAGTTCGAAGGGAGGAGTTTTGAGTACAGAGTTTGAGGGTTGGAGTTTGAGGGATGGAGATTGAAGAATGGAGTTAGAGGTTTGGAGTTTGGGACATGGAGTTTGAGGGATGGTGTTTGAATCATGGAGTTTGATCCCTGGAGTCTAAGGGTTGAACTTTGAGGCAAGGGATTTGAGGCGTGGAGTTTGTGGCGTTAAGTTTGATGACTGAAGTTTGAGGCATGGACTATGGGGGGGTGGTTGAGGGGTGGATTTTGAGGCATGGACTATGGGGGGGGTGGTTGAGGGGTGGATTTTGAGGCATGGAGTTTGTGGATGAGGGGAAGAGATTGAGTGTAGAGTTTGAGGGGTGGCATTTGAGGGATGGAGATTGAAGAATGGAGTTAGAGGTTTGGAGTTTGGGACATGGAGTTTGAACCCTGGAGTCTAAGGGTTGAACTTTGAGGCAAGGAATTTGAGGCGTGGAGTTTGTGGTGTTAAGTTTGATGACTGAAGTTTGAGGCGTGGACTATGGGGGGGGGGGTTGAGAGGTGGAGTTTGAGGCATGGCATTTCAGACATGGAGCTTGAGCCATGGAGTTCAATGGGAGGAGTTTGAGTATAGAGTTTGAGGGTTGGAGTTTGAGGTGTGGAGTTTGAGGTGTGGAGTTTGAGGCATGGAGTTTGAGGCGTGACATTGAGGGGTGTAGTTTCAGGCATGGAGTTTGAGGCTTTCTCACAGCAGAAAGCAGCTGATTGGGCAATCAAGGTCAGGTGACCAAGCAGTTTGAAAAGCTCAAATGAATAAATAGAGGGGTAGCTCAAGTGGAGCAGCCTGTGGAAAGTGGCCAGTGAGTGAGTGGGCCAGTGAAAGAGTGGAGATTTGAGGCTTTGACTTGAGAGGCTTCGACGAGAAGAGGCGGAGGACGAGCCTCACTCCAAGTGAAGTAAGGCCTGGTAAGTTCCTTTCAAAGCAGAAAGTTTCAAAAGTTGAGGCAAGTATTGGGTAGGTCATGGCAGCTGAGATCGGCCCCGTGGTTTGTTCATCCTGCAGCATGTGGGAAATCAGGGATACTTCCAGTGTCCCTGATGACTATGTGTGCAGGAAGTGTGTCCAACTGCAGCTTCTGGCAGACCGCGTTGAGCATCTGGAGCAGCGATTGGATTCATACTGGAGCATCGGTGATGCTGAGAAAGTCGTGAATAGCACGTTCAGTGAGTTGGCCACACCGCAGGTAAAGGCTACACAGGCAGAAAGGGAAGGGGTGGCCGCTAGACAGCGTAGCAGTAGGCAGGTAGTGCAGGAGTCCCCTGAGGTCATCTTCCTCCTAAACAGATATACTGTTTTGGATACTGTTGGGGGAGATGTCTCACCAGGGGAAGGCAGCAGCAGCTGAGTTCATTGCACCATGGGTGGCTCTGCGGCACAGGAGGGAAGGAAAAGGAGTGGGAGAGCTATAGTGATAGGGGATTCGATTGTAAGGGGAATAGATAGGCGTTTCTGCGGCTGCAAACGAGACTCCAGGATGGTATGTTGCCTCCCTGGTGCAAGGGTCAAGGATGTCGCTGAGCAGCTGCAGGACATTCTGGAATGGGAGGGTGAACAGCCAGTGGTCGTGGTGCACATAGGTACCAATGATATAGGTAAAAAATGGGATGAGGTCCTACAAGGTGAATTTAGGGAGTTAGGAGATAAACTAAAAAGTAGGACCACAAAGGTAATAATCTCTGGATTACTACCAGTGCCACGTGCTAGTCAGAGTAGAAATAGGAGGATATTTCAGTTGAATATGTGGCTTGAAAAATGGTGCAAGGGTGAGGGATTCAAATTTCTGGGGCATTGGAACCAGTTCTGGGAGAGGTGGGACCGGTATAAACAGGACGGTCTGCACCTGGGCTAGACTGGAACCAATGTCCTAGGGGGAGCATTTGCTACTGCTGTACAGGAGGCTTTAAACTAATGTGGCAGGGGGATGGGAACAAGTGCAGAGAGACAGAGGGGTGTAAAATGAGGGTAGAAGCAAAAAGTAGTAAGGTGAAAAGTAAAAGTGGCAGGCAGGCAAATCCAGAGCAAAAAGCAAAAAGGGCCACTTTTCAACATAATTGTATAAGGGCTAAGAGTGTTGTAAAAACATGCCTGAAGGCTTTGTTGGTCAATGCGAGGAGCATTCGTAACAAGGTGGATGAATTGAATGTGCAGATAGTTATTAATGAATATGATATAGTTGGGATCACAGAGACATGGCTCCAGGGTGACCAAGGATGGGAGCTCAACATCCAGGGATATTCAATATTCAGGAGGGATAGACAGGAAAGAAAAGGAGGTGGGGTAGCATTGCTGGTTAGAGAGGAGATTAATGCAATAGAAAGGAAGGACATTAGCCTGGAGGATATGGAATCCATATGGGTAGAGCTGCATAACACTAAGGGGCAGAAAATGCTGGTGGGAGTTGTGTACAGGCCACCTAACAGTAGTAGTGAGGTTGGGGATGGCATTAAACAGGAAATTAGAAATGCATGCAATAAAGGAACAGTAGTTATAATGGGTGACTTCAATCTACATATAGATTGGGTGAACCAAATTGTATGCGGGTTCTTGGAATGTATGCGGGTTGGTTTTCTGAACCAACATGTCGAGGAACCAACTAGAGAGCAGGCCATTCTAGATTGGGTATTGAGCAATGAGGAAGGGTTAGTTAGCAATCTTGTCGTGCGAGGCCCCTTGGGTAAGAGTGACCATAATATGGTGGAATTCTTCGTTAAGATGGAGAGTGACATAGCTAATTCAGAAACAAAGGTTTTGAACTTAAAGAAGGGTAACTTTGAAGGTATGAGATGTGAATTAGCTAAGATAGACTGGCAAATGATACTTAAAGGGTTGACGGTGGATATGCAATGGCAAGCATTTAAAGATCGCATGGATGAACTACAACAATTGTTCATCCCAGTTTGGCAAAAGAATAAACCAGGGAAAGTAGTGCACCCGTGGCTGACAAGGGAAATTAGGGATAGTATCAAGTCCAAAGAAGAAACATATAAATTAGCAAAAAAAAGCGGCACACCTGAGGACTGGGAGAAATTCAGAGACCAGCAGAGGAGGACAAAGGGCTTAATTGAAAGGGAAAAAAGATTATGAGAGAAAGCTGGCAAGGAACATAAAAACTGACTGTAAAAGCTTTTATAGATAAGTGAAAAGAAAAAGATTGGTCAAGACGAATGTAGGTCCTTTACAGTCAGAAACAGGTGAATTGATCATAGGGAACAAAGACATGGCAGACCAATTGAATAACTACTTTGGTTCTGTCTTCACTAAGGAGGACATAAATAATCTTCCGGAAATAGTAAGGGACCGAGGGTCTAGTGAGATGGAGGAACTGAGGGAAATACATGTTAGTAGGGAAGTGGTGTTAGGTAAATTGAAGGGATTAAAGGCAGATAAATCCCCAGGGCCAGATGGTCTGCATCCCAGAGTGCTTAAGGAAGTAGCTCAAGAAATAGTGGATGCATTAGTGATAATTTTTCAAAACTCCTTAGATTCTGGATTAGTTCCTGAGGATTGGAGGGTGGCTAATGTAACCCCACTTTTTTAAAAAGGAGGGAGAGAGAAACCGGGGAATTATAGACCGGTTAGTCTGACATCGGTGGTGGGGAAAATGCTAGAGTCGGTTATCAAAGATGTGATAACAGCACATTTGGAAAGAGGTGAAATCATCGGACAAAGTCAGCATGGATTTATGAAAGAAAAATCATGTCTGACGAATCTTATATAATTTTTTGAAGATGTAACTCGTAGAGTGGATAGGGGAGAGCCAGTGGATGTGGTATATTTAGATTTTCAAAAGGCTTTTGACAAGGTCCCACACAGGAGATTATTGTGCAAACTTAAAGCACACGGTATTGGGGGTATGGCATTGATATGGATAGAGAATTGGTTGGCAGACAAGAAGCAAAGAGTGGGAGTAAATGGGACCTTTTCAGAATGGCAGGCAGTGACTAGTGGGGTACCGCAAGGCTCAGTGCTGGGACCCCAGTTGTTTACAATATATATTAATGATTTAGATGAGGGAATTAAATGCAGCATCTCCAAGTTTGTGGATGACATGAAGCTGGGCGGCGGTGTTAGCTGTGAGGAGGATGCTAAGAGGATGCAGGGTGACTTGGATAGGTTAGGTGAGTGGGCAAATTCATGGCTGATGCAATTTAATGTGGATAAATGTGAGGTTATCCACTTTGTTTGCAAGAACAGGAAAACAGATTATTATCTGAACGGTGGCCGATTAGGAAAAGGGGTGATGCAACAGGACCTGGGTGTCATTGTACACCAGTCATTGAAGGTGGGCATGCAGGTACAGCAGGTGGTGAAAAAGGCAAATGGTATGTTGGCATTCATAGCAAAAGGATTTGAGTACAGGAGCAGGGAGGTTCTACTGCAGTTGTACAAGGCCTTGGTGAGACCGCACCTAGAATATTATGTGCAGTTGTGGTCCCCTAATCTGAGGAAAGACATTCTTGCCATAGAGGGAGTACAGAGAAGGTTCACCAATGTGGTGAACTAGATATACCTGTCTGACTGCTCCTGTGGCTCCTCCCACAGACCCTGCTGACTGCTCCTGTGGCTCCTCCCACAGACCCCTGTATAAAGGCGACTGTGGTCTGCTGCTCTCCCTCATTTTCCCAGGATGTAGTGTTGTTCTTCCAGTCAATAAAAGCCGATATCTCACTTCCTAAGTCTCAGCGTGAGTTATTGATGGTGCATCAACCAGATTGATTCCTGGGATGGCAGGACTTTCATATGAAGAAAGACTGGATCGACTAGGCTTATACTCACTGGAATTTAGAAGATTGAGGGGGGATCTTATTGAAACGTATAAAATTTTCAAGGGATTGGACAGGCTAGATGCAGGAAGATTGTTTCCGATGTTGGGGAAGTCCAGAACGAGGGGTCACAGTTTAAGGATAAAGGGGAAGCTTTTTAGGACTGAGATGAGGAAAAACTTCTTCACACAGAGAGTGGTGAATCTGTGAAATTCTCTGCCACAGGAAACAGTTGAGGCCAGTTAATTGGCTATATTTAAGAGGAAGTTAGATATGGCCCTTGTGGCTAAAGGGATCAGGGGGTATGAAGAGAAAGCAGGTGCAGGGTTCTGAGTTGGATGATCAGCCATGATCATACTGAATGGCGGTGCAGGCTCAAAGGGCTGAATGGCCTACTCCTGCACCTATTTTCTATGTTTCTATGATAGGCTGGAGGGAAATGGGCTAGTGGGAAGGTGGAGAATTATGGAAAATAAAAGAGAAAGAAAGGTAGGGCTGGGGGGAGATTATAGTGAGGGGGGAAAAAAGAGAAAGAGAACCAGACTAAAATAATAGATAGGGATGGGGGTAAGGGGGGGCAGGGGTATCAACGGGGGTCTGTGAGTTGGATGTTCATTCCGGCAGGTAGAAGGCTACCTAGGCGGGAGATAAGGTATCGTGGTGAAGACCCAGCAGGGCTGAGAGCTCTGGCCCGAGGGGGTGGGAGGCTGGTGGAGTCAGTGGGGAAGGGGTGAGGGTGAGAGGAAGCTGAAGCCCCCGAGGGCCCAGGAACCTTATCTCCTGCCTAGGTAGCTTCCTACCTGCCGGCATGAACATCCAACTCACAGACCCCCGTTGATACCCCTGCCCCCCCTTACCCCCATCCCTATCTATAATTTTAGTCTGGTTCTCTTTCTCTCTCTTTTCCCCCCTCACTATAATCTCCCCCAGCCCTACCTTTCTTTCTCTTTTATTTCCCATAATTCTCCACTTTCCCCCTAGCCCATTTCCCTCCAGCCTATCACTTCCTAGCTCTCTATCCCTCCCCCCACTTCTTATCCCCCCTTGACCATCCCATGTTACTTCACTCCTGATGAAGGGTTTCGGCCCGAAACGTCGTCACTACCTCCTCCCGTAGATGCTGTCTGGCCTGCTGAGTTCTGCCAGCATTTTGTGTTTTTACTTCGTAAACATACTTTCTTTATAATTTTATGTGACGTATTACCATAAATTCCAGTGTATAAGCCAAGAATTTGGCCCTAAATTATGGTGCTAAAATTAGGGGGTCAGCTTATACAGAGGGTGCCAACTTTAGAACAGAGGTAAGGACAAACATTTAGCCAAAGAGTAGTAAATCTGTGGAATGCTCTGCCACAGACTGAGGTGGAGACCAAATCTGTGAATATACTTAAGGCAGAAGTTGATCGTTTCCTGATCCGCCAGGGCATCAAAGGATATGGTGATCCGCCATTTTGCAGCACATGGAGTGAGACGCGTTTTTTAGCGGCTCCACTTTTCTTTATATTTTACATCCCAATGACAGATTCCTTTTAAGTCTGATGATTTATTACTTCTGTTGAAGGATTTACAATTTAATTACGACGGTCAGAAGTCGATCTGGTATTGAATTGAGAAGCGGCAAGACTTTTCCTGAAATGGAGCAAACTGAACAAATAAAGAAATCGGAGGAACCGGTTACTTTAGCAGGAATATTTTCTTCAATACAAGATATGAAGTTTGAATTTGGATCACTCAATACTAAGATTGATAAGCTGACGGATACCAACGGGAAGCTTGAAAAATCTATCTTTAATGTCCAAGAATCTTTGAAGAATTTGGACTTTCAATTTCAGACGCTCAAGTTGACTACAAACTGAATTGAGAACGAACATGAACAATTCAGGCAAACTATTAAAGAACAAGGAGTGAAGATATCTTCAAAAGAAAAGAAAACTAATGAAATTACCTCAGAACTATCTAAAATGAAGAAAAAAATGATTGATTTAGATAGTAGAGCACTTCAGAGGAATTTGCGTATACTAGGATTGCCTGAAAATACTGAAGCTGGTGACCTGTTCTTCTCAGATATGCTGTACTCACTTTTTAGTGAGACCCTGGAAGGTAGCCCTTTACTCGATAGAGTCCATAGAGTTCCAAGATTTCGGCGTTCATCTGAATTGCATCCTCGGCCAATCGCATTTTGTTTGCATTATTATACAACCAAAGAAGCCATACTTCGAGAGGCCAGAAGAAAGTGAAAGATAATCTTCAAACAACAGAGATTCATATAGTCGAAGATTTTCCTCCTAAGATTTTTGCCAAAAGAAGGAAATACCGGGAAATTATGAGCGAAATGTATAAGAAAAATTTACATTCATCTCTTTGGTACCCAACGTGGCTGATAATCTTTCCTGCTGAGTCTCAGCCACAGAGAATCTACTCCCCTCAAGAAGGATGGGAGTACATTAAAAACCTTAAAGTTAAGCCAATTGCTGAATAGGTAATTCTGATGTATGAGATGTTTATAGATGTCCTGAGCAAAGTTTATTCTATGTTTTTGAAGCTCCATATGGGATTTGGCTGATAATTTTTTTTCTTTATTCATTAATAATTAGTATATACTTATAATTGCTTTGTAGGGAATTCTTATAGTATTATACTATAGAGGTCCATACAGGACCTGCGGTGTACTATTTAAAAATTTTTGTTTGTTTGTTTCAACATTAATATAGTTTTAGGTTTGTTTTATATATATATTCATCCTTTTTTTTATGACTTGTAAGTTTTTTTTGAAAGAAAGAACTTCAGTTGTAATATTATTTGCTTGGATTTACTTTTCTTTGAATATATGATTAATATACTTTAGATGAATTTAAGATGGAGGTTGCCAGTTATATTTTTATTACTGTTAGACATAACATTGCAGTATTTGAAATTTGTTTGACTCTTTTATTATGGCTAAATTGGATGGGATTAATATTTCAATTTTAATATATGTAGCTGCAAAATGGAGGATAGGGTCAAGGGTTATTAGTTTAGCATGCAACCAGCCTATTGGTTGCTGTTTTTCTGGCTTTGTCGGGGTGTGGGGCTATTAGAATAGGTTTTCCTTCTCGATTGGGCGGTTCTTTTGATGGACATTTTCTCTCAAATACATCATTCCTTCTAGTCATATCCGTACCTTTCGGATTGCGCAATAGTTTTCTTTATAAAATATTAAATTAAATTTAAAACATGGATGTTAATAAAATTAATATAATCTCTTGAAATTTGAACGGTGTGAATCATCCTATTAAGCGTAAAAAGATTTTTAAGAAATTAAAAACACTTAATGCAGATATTATTTTTGCGCAAGAAAATCATATATGGAGACAAGATGAGGATCGGTTTTTCAAATTTTGGAAAGAACCTTTATTTCATTCTTAATCAACTAATAAAGTTAGAGGGGTATCTATTTTTGTTAACTCTAAAATACCTTTTGTACATTTTAATATTATTACTGATTAGATTGGAAGATATTTAATTGCTAATGGTTTATTATGCGATCAAAAGGTAGCTTTGGTGTGTGCATATGCACCTAATGTAGATAGTCCTGAATTTTTTAAGAAGCTTTTTTTTTGAGCTACCGAATCTGAATGAATATAAGTTGATCATGGGCAGTGACTTTAATTGTTGTCTGAACCTGGCGATTGACAGGTCATCAACCAATCCATCGCTTCCTAATAACGCGGCAGCTTGTATTAATTCCTTTCTACTAGAATATGGCCTGGTCAATATCTGGAGATATAAACGCCCTGACGACAAAGATTTTTTCTTTTTTTTCTCACGTTCATCATAAATACTCTAGAATTGATTACTTTTTTCTAGACACATGTTTGCTACACTTCATTGTTGAATGTGCGTATGTCGTCATTGCCTTGTCGGACCACGCGCCTTTGAAATGAACCCTGTAGCTCTCTGATAGCTTTTTGAAAATGTCACAGTGGAGATTGAATCTTGTATTGTTACAGGATCCAGCTTTTGTTAGTTTTATTAAGGAGCAAATTTCTATATTTTTTGAATTTAATACAACTGAAGGAATGTCAAACTTGGTTATATGGGACCCGATGAAATCTTTTCTTAGGGGACAGATAATTTCATATTCAGCAGCTTTAAGAAAGAAAACTAAAGCGGAACTGTCAGTGCTTACTAATAAAAGTAGAGATATATATAAAGTGTATTCAGTAAAACCTACTGAAGATTTATATAAGGAAATGTTTGAACTTCAAACACAATATGATTTGCTTCTGACCTTTCCCATCGAACAGCAAATTCTTAAATCTAAAAGTTTGTTTTATATACATGGAGATAAGTCAGGTAAGCTTTTGGCTGGTCAGTTAAAGGCTGGTATGGTTAGAAGACAGATTTTAAAAATACATAGACCAGATAGAACTGAAACCTTGGATCCTTATGAAATTAATAAGATATTTATGGATTTTTACTCTAATCTTTATAAATATGAATTCTCTGACAATACTTTTATTATGAATAGATTTTTGCAAAAATTAAATACAGTCAACCTTCCTTATCCGCGAATTCCGCATGCACAAATTCAACCAACCGCGAATCGCGAAAACCTGGAAGTGCTCTTCCAGCACTTGGTGTTCGAGTACATACAGACTTCATTTTTCTTGTCATTATTCCCTAAACAATGCAGTATAACAACCATTTTACATAGCATTTACATTGTATTAGGTATTATAAGTAATCTAGAGATGATTTAAAGTACACAGGAGGATGTGCGTGGATTATCATGCATCAGAATCGAAAAAAAAATCAGAAGTTCTCTTAATAAGTAAGTCAGAACAGGTACATCTGGTATTATTTAATGTCAGTTAGTCAAACATTTGTCTTAGTATATAGTATATATTTTACCTTTCTGTTCATATAAAACACTTAAGAACGTATGTTTCAGCGCTGGGCTCGGGAACAGAAGTTCTCGGAACTCGGGACAGATCATTCCCTAGTGTGCTCTCCGCCATGCCGGGTTGATGTGGAGGATCAAAAACTCAAAACCCCAAAACCCAATAATTAAACCATTGTGTTGCTTAGTAATAATTGTAGCTTTCATCGGGGCAGAGCCTTTCTCACTTTATCCTTTAAAATTGTTCTGATCATTGACTGACGTAGCCTAATGCTTTTCCAATTACTGATGGCGTTTCACCTCTTTCCGATCGCTTTATTATTTCTACTTTATTTTGAATCGTGATCGTGATTATTTTCGTGAACAGAAACACTGCGTATTCAGAGCTCTGGTGCCAGGTCCTAATGTCCACCGTATTGAGACAGGTTAAGTAAGGTCTGGGGTTCTGCTGGGTCCTAAGGTTCACCAGATTGAGACAGGTTGAATAAGGGACTTGAGCATCTGCGAATTTTGGTATCGGCGAGGGGTCCTGGAACCAATCCCCCGCGGATAAGGAGGGCTGACTGTATACCCAAAATTTTGACTCAAGATATTGATATATTAGATGCATCTATTAAACAAGAGGAGATAGTGAAAGCTATATCCTTTACACAATTAGGGAAAGCTCTGGGACCAGATGGTTACACGGTGGAATTTTATAAGACCTTCCATGAAATGCTTATACCACATCTTCATCAAACTTTTACTGATTCTATATCCTCTGGGAATCTTCCGAAAACTTTTTATGAGGCATTAACTTGCTTGATTCCTAAAAAAGGAAAAGATTTATCGGAATGTGCATCCTATAGACCTACCTCTTTACTGAATGTAGATTTTAAAATTCTCTCTAAGATTCTAGCCAATAGACTTGAGAATATTTTGCCTACTGTTATCTCAAATGATCAAATTGGATTTATTAAAAATAGGTACTCACATTTTAATATTGAAAGATTGTTAAAAAATCATTTATTCCCCCTCAGTTAAAGAATCTGAATATATTGTGTCTCTGGATGCAGAGAAAGCTTTTGGTAGGGTGGAGTGGCCTTATCTGTTTCAGGTTTTGAAGAGGTTTAATTTTGGTCCGGGATTTATTTCCTGGATGAAACTGATTTATCAAGCCCCAATGGCTGCGATTGTAACTAATAATCAAAAGTCTCCTTATTTTAGATTATATAGATGAACCTGTCAGGGTTGTCCTCTCAGCCCTTTATTATTTAATTTGGTTTTAGAACCACTTGCTATCACTCTTAGGGATTCTAATTCTGTGTAGGATATTAAAAGAGGGGATAAATTACATAAGGTTTTGTTATATGTGGATGATTTATTAGTTTACATTTCAGACCCTAGGAAATCTGTTCCTTTTATGTTATCTACATTTATGGAATTTACTATTTTCTCTGGAAATAAACTCAACTTACATAAAAGTGAACTATTTCCTATTAATAATTATTCTGATTATTAATGTAACACTTACCCAACAGGCTGGTATATGTCTAGGGGAAAAGGAGATCCAGCCACACACCAACCCCGCCTCCCGTACACGCAGGTGATGTGAGAATCGAGTTTATGCTTCGTGCCCGCCCACAGTATCAAACACACAACAAATACCGTTATGAAATACACTTTAAAGAGTTTACTAAAATTATAAGTATTAGGCAATACAATATATATGCAAGGAAAAAAAAAGGCGCCAACTTATCAAAGTTCATTCAGTTTAGTGCACATCGTTGGAGCTCAACCATCGAACCATCCGACCCTTCGTCGCTTGCCTCCGACCTCCACGTCTTCGCACCTAGGACCCCCTGGTGGTCTTCCGAGCAGTGCAGCGCACATCCACCATCCTCGGCATCTTCTTCCCGACTTTCCACCAAAAGCCCGCGAAAACCCCTTCCCCACGTGCCCAGCCTCACAAGACAAAATAACATTCCCCATTGGTTAACAAATGAATACAATTACCATATCAGCAAGTATAAAGCAAAACAACTGCGAGAGAAACACTTATCAGACAAAGAAGCATTCCTACTCTTAACAAACCAAAAAAACCCATTTTGAGTAACATACACAGGACATTGTACATTAAGATCAAATACCTTTTAATATTACTAAAATCTATTTTACTTATCTTGGTATTAAAATTACAAAAAGTTTTAAAGACCTATATAAGTATAATTTTTCCCCTCTAATTGAATATACTTAACAAGTGCTTTCTAAATGGTCGCCTATGTCGATGTCATTAATTGGTTGAATTAATGCTATAAAAATGGTTATTTTACCGAAATTTTTATATACATTTCAAGCAGTTCCGAAACAATAGATTGTTCCGAAAATATTTTTTGATAGATTTCATGATCTTCTCTTACATTTGGAATAATAAAAGCTCCAGAGTGAATAAATTTTTATTGCAAAATTCAAAAAAAGATGGAGGACTGGTACTACCAAACTTTAGATTTTATTATTGGGCAATTAATATTTGTTATATCACGTTTTGTATTCATGGTATAGATAACCAGGACTGCCCTTTGTGGTTACATTTGGAGGAGAATTCGGTAAGGGGGTTTTCTTTAGCTTCTTTACTGTGAACTGCTCTTCCTTTTTCATTCTTCAGGATAGGTAGACAAGGTCTTAGTCCTATTGTTAAACATACTTTAAAAATTTGGTTTCAGTTTCTTAGATTTTTTGAATTAAATAACTGTACTCTCTAGTAATATCCATTCTAACTTTTTCTTTAAACCAACTCTGGATAAGGCTTTTTTAATATGGAAAACTAAGGGAATAAAAACTTTTTTAGATTTGTTTTCAGAGGATTGTTTAATGTCTTTTTCGCAGTTAGTGGATAAATATGATACATCTAGTGCACATTTTTTTAGATATTTACAAGTTAGGAATTTTTTACGTGATATTTTACTGAATTATCCATTGGCTTCTTCACCAAATTTGATTTATGCTATTTTTCAGCTTAAACCACTTCAAAGACGATTAACAGCTACAGTTAATGAATGCATGTATGATGCCTAATGATACGGTTAAACGTACTTGGGAAATTGAACTTCAACATTCACTTTCAGATGATCAATGGAGTAAAATTTATTATCTAGTTAATAATTCATCTATCTGTGCACGTCACTCCCTAATTCAGTTTAAGATAGTACACAGGGCCCATATATCAAAAGATAAATTAGCACATATTTTTTCTAATATAAGCCCCACCTGTGACTGATGTAATGCTGAGGTGGCTACTATATCTCATATGTTTTGGTCCTCTGTAAAGTTAAATAATTTTTGGAAGGACGTGTTTAGAATATTATCAAAAGTTATAGGTGTGGATTTACAACCCAATTCACTTACGGCAATCTTTGGGATTATTTCAGAGGAAATAGGAAGAGTTCCTGCTTCCGCTCAACATGTGATAGCCTTTTCAACTTTACTGGCTAGGAGAGCTATCTTGTTATACTGGAAAGATTCTAATCCACCTACTGTTTTTAACTGGCTCTCCTCCATTATGTCCTGTTTGTTTGGAGAAAATTAGAAGCCAGACGTTTGACACATCTTTTAACTTTGAGCAAGTCTGGCGACCCTTTATTCAATATTTTCATATGATTTAATTTTTTCTCTCTTTTATTTTTTTAAGGAAGGTAGATGTCAGGGAAAATGTTGAAATGCAAAATTGATATAGGTATGATGGATCGGATGGTTGGAAGTGTGTATATTTTAATGCTAGCAGTATTATGGGTAAGGATGATGAACTTAGAGCATGGATCAGTACATGGAACTATAATGTTGTAGCTGTGACTGAAACTTGGTTGAGAGAGGGGCAGGAATGAATGATTAATAATCAGGTTTTCAAAGCTTAAGAAAAGATAGAGGAGGAAGTAAAAGAAGGGGGAAGTTGCACTACTAATCAGGGACAATATCAGAGCTTCACTCAGGGGAGACATAACAGGTCAGACACTGAGTCCATTTGGTTAGAACTCAGGAATAGGAAAGGTGCAATCATACTGATGGGATTGTACTACGGACCCCCCCTGATAATCACAGGGACATTGATGAACAGTTTAAGGAAATGTGTGAAAATAATAGGGTTGCTGTCATGGGGGATTTCATCTTCCCTAATATAAACTGGGACCTTCTTAGTCCAAGGGGTTTAGATGGGGCAGAGGTGTCTCCAGTTAAGTTTCTTAAATCAATATGTAAATAGTTTAACAAGAGGAGGGGCCATATTGGACTTGATGTGTTTAAATGAACTATTGCTGCTTGAAACCGATGGAAACAACACCGATGGGGATTGGAAGCACCCACATAGGACACCTCAGGGGAAGCGCTGGTGTAGAGTGGGGTTACAAGTGCGTTTAAAGAAGCGGGGTTTTAAACTCCCTATACTGACTATCTGGCTGGCAAACGTGCAGTCTCTGGTGAATAAAATCGATGATCTCAGAGCTAAGGTGCTGAATCAGAGGGACATTAGGACCGTGTGTGTCTTTTGTTTCACAGAATCCTGGTTAACCCCTTCTGTACTGATGCAGTGATTCAGATCGACGGATTTATTATACATTGTCGGGATAGATCTACAGAGTTTCTCAAAAGCAGAGGTGGAGCAGTATGCCTCATGATCAACTCTTCTTGATGCACAAATATATCAGTGCTGTCCCAATTCTGCTCACCAGACCTGGAATATCTAGCAGTTAAGTGCCATCCTTTTTACCTACCACGGGAGTTCTCTGGTGTCATTTTGGTAGCAGTTTAAGGTTAATCTCAGGCCAATGTCAAGCAGGCTTTAGATGGTCTGAGCAATGGGATCAACATACACAAAACAGTGCATCCTAACATCTTCACCATCGGTTTGGGTGATTTTAACCAGGCTGGTCTGAAAAAATCAATAAGCAACTACCACCAACAGATCACTTGCAATACTAAAGGAAACAACACACTGGACCATTGCTACATTACCATGAAGAATGCCTACCCTGCTATTCCACACCCTTACTTCAAGAAGCTGATCACCTACTGTACTTTACTCCCTGAGTATAGGCAGAGACTGAATACTGCAGCACAGGTAGCGAGCACCAAGAAGATATGGACAAGGGAAGCACAGGAGCGCTTACAGGACAGCTTTGAATTGATGGACTGGACTGTATTCAGGGATTCATCTTTTAACCTGGATGAGTATGCTGCAGTTGTTACTGACTTCATTAAAACCTGTGTGGATGAGTGTGTGCCTATAAAGACTTACTGTACATTCCCAAATCAAAAACTGTGAATGAACCAGTTATGGTTCACAAGGTATGTCATCTGCTGAAGCCTAGAGCTGTGGCATTCTAGTTTGGCAACTCAGACCTGTACCAGAAAACCAGGTATAATTTGCAGAGGGCTATCTCAAGGGTGATTAGACAATTTTGTATGACGTCAGAGGCGACGTTGGATACATAGCAACTCTGGCAGGGTTTGCGAGACATTACTGCCTACAAAGCAAAACCCAATACCATAAATGGCAGGGCTGCTTCACTGCCAGATGAACTCAATGCCTTCTATGCCCACTTTGAAAGGGAGAACACAACTACAGCTGTGAAGATCCCTGCTACACCTGATAACCCTATGATCTCTGTCTCAGAAGCCAATGTTAGGCTGTCTTTAAAGAGGGTGAATCCTCGCAAGGCAGAAGGTCCCAATGGAGTACCTGGTAAGGCTCTGAAAACCTGCGCCAACCAAATGGCAGGAGTATTCAAGGACATTTTCAACCTCGTACTGCTATGGGCAGAAGTTCCCACTTGCTTCAAAAAGGCAACAATTATACCAGTGCTGAAGAAGAAAAAACATAAGAACATAAGAAATAGGAGCAGGAGTAGGCCATCCAGCCCATCGAGCCTACCATGCCATTCAATAAGATCATGGCTGATCTGTCCGTAAACTGAGCTCCATCTACCTGCCTTTTCCCCATAACCCTTAATTCCCCTACTATGTAAAAATCTATCTAACTGTATCTTAAATATATTTAGTGAAGAAGCCTCAACTGCTTCTCTGGGGAGAGAATTCCACAGATTCACCACTCTCTGGGAAAAACAGTTTCTCCTCATCTCTATCCTAAATCTTCTCCTCTGAATTCTGAGGCAATGTTCCCTAGTTCTAGTCTCACCTACCAATGGAAACAGCTTTTCTACTTCTATCTTATCTATCCCTTTCAAAATTTTGTATGTTTCTATAAGATCCCCACTACTTATTGTGAATTCCAGAGAATATTGTCCCAGGTGACTCAATCGCTCCTCATAGGTTAACCCCTTCATCCCTGGAATCAACCTGGTGAACCTGCTCTGCACTCCCTCCAAAGCCAGTATATCCTTCCTCAAGTATGGAGACCAGAACTGCACACAGTACTCCAGGTGCGGCCTCACCAGTACCCTGTATAGTTGCAGCATGACCTCCATACTCTTGAATTCAATCCCTCTAGCAATGAAGGCCAACATTCTGTTTGCCTTCTTGTGAAGGACCAGGGTAAGCATAAAACTAGGAGAGCAGGTAAAGGTGAAAAAAATAGGGGTTTACAAACTCAACAGAACTGTTCCAGAGTCCAAACTTGAATCAGCTAAACAAAGCAGAACTTGGTTACAACAACATAGTAAATACTCCTCAAGCCAAGAGACACCACTCATCTTGTGACTGCGGGTTTATATTCGATGCTGGCCAGTCCATAGTAAATTGCAGGGGAGAAAAAGCATTCCTCTCCTTAAAAAGATATGGCATAAATGAAGCAGCTCCAGAGAACACACCTCTGGCAGTAGCAGAATGGCACAATCCAATTATCCAGCCCCATCTACTTAGGCAGGTGTAATACAACAGTTCAGTCGTTTGCCAGATTATCTGGAGGATGGTCGGTTACAGGACACTTTAATATGCCCAGTTGATGGTGCGGCTGGTAATTGCAGCTGCCACACTTCTTAATAACCTGTTGTAACTGCAAGCAACTTTTTACGATTCATGAACAAGCACTCCTAAGTCTCTCTGCACAATAGCATGCTGCAATCTTTCACCATTTAAATAATAATCTGCTCTTCTATTATTCCTTCCAAAGTGGATGATCTCACATTTACCAACATTGTATTCCATCTGCCAGACCTTGGCCCACACACTTAACCTATCTATATCCCTCTGCAGACTCTCCACACCCTCTGTACAATTGCTTTTCCACTCAGTTTAATATCATCAGCAAATTTAGTTATGCTACACTCAGTCCCCTCTTCCAAATCATCAATGTAAATGGTAAACAGCTGCAGGCCCAGCACCAACCCCTGCAGCACCCCACTCACCACTGACTGCCAACCAGAGAAACACCCATTTATACCAACTCTCTGCCTTCTATTGGCTAACCAATCCAATATCCATGCCAATACACTTCCTCCGATTCCATGCATCCATATCTTATTTATAAGTCTCTTGTGCGGCACCTTATCGACGCCTTTTGGAAATCCAAGTATACGACACCCACCTGTTCCCCTCTATCCACTGCACTCATTATGTCCTCAAAGAACTCCAATAAGTTTCTCAAACAGGACCTGCTCTTTCTGAATCCATGCTGCGTCTGTCTAATGGAACCACTCCTTTCTAAATGTTACGCTATTTCTTCCTTAATGACAGCTTCAAGCATTTTCCTGACTACAGATGCTAAGCTAACTGGCCTATAGTTGCCCGTCTTTTGCCTACATCCTTTTTTAAAAAGTGGTGTGACATTTGCTGTCTTCCAATCCACCAGGATCTGCCCAGAGTCTAGAGAGTTTTGATAAATGATTACCAACGCATCTACTATAACCTCTGCTAATTCCCTCAGCACCCTGGGATGCAACCCATCAGGACCAGAGGACTTATCTACCTTCAGGCCCTCCAGTTTGCTCATCATAATCTCTTTAATGACAGGTCTGGGCTGTCTTAATGACTATCACCTGGTAGCACTCACATCTACAACCTTTGAGGGGTTGGTCATGACTAGACTGAACTCTTGCCTCAGCAAGGACCTGGACCCATTGCAATTTGCCTATCGCCAGAACAGGTCAATGGCAGACGCAATCTCAATGGCTTTCCACGCGGCTTTTGACCACCTGGACAACACAAACAGCTATGTCAGAATGCTGGTATCGACTACAGCTCAGCATTTAATACCATCATTCCATCATCACTCCTTCTGCAATTGGATCCTTGACTTCCTATCCGGAAGACCACAATCTGTGCAGATTAGTGATAACATCTCCTCCTCACTGACTATCAACATTGGCACACCTCAGGGGTGTGTGCTTAGCCCACTGCTCTACTCTCTATATACACATGTCTGTGAGGCTAGGCATAGCTCAAATACCATCTATAAATTTGCTGATGATACAGCCATTGTTGGTAGAATCTCAGGTGATGATGAGAGGGTACAAGAGCGAGATATGCCAACTAATGTAGCGGCGCTGCAGCAACAACCTGTCACTCAACATCAATAAGACAAAAGAGCTGATTGTGGACTTCAGGAAGGGTAACATGAAGGAGCACATACCAATCCTCATAGAGGGATCAGAAGTGGAGAGAGTGAGCAGTTTCAGGTTCCTCGGTGTCAAGATCTCTGAGGATCTAACCTGGTCCCAACATATCAATGCAGTTATAAAGAAGGCAAGACAGTGGCTATACTTTATTAGGAGTTTGAAGAGATTTGGCATGTCAACAAATACACTCAAAAACTTCTATAGTTGTATCGTGGAGAGCATTCTGACAGGCTACATCACTGTCTGGTATGGAGGGGCTACTACACAGGACCGAAAGAAGCTTCAGACAATTGTAAATCTAGTCAGCTCCATCTTGGGCACTAGCCTACAAAGTACCCAGGACATCTTCAGGGAGCAGTGTCTCAGAAAGGCAGCATCCATTTTTAAGAACCTCCAGCAGCCAGGGCATGCCCTTTTCTCACTGTTACCATCAGGTAGGAGGTACAGAAGCCTGAAGGCACACACTCAGTGATTCAGGAACAGCTTCTTCCCCTCTGCCATCCAATTCCTAAATGGTCATTGAATCTTTGGACACTACCTCACTTTTTTTTAATATACAGTATTTCTGTTTTTGCACATTTTTAAAAGATCTATTCAATATATGTACACTGTAATTGACTTACTTGTTTATTTATTATTATTTCTAAATGTTCATTTGTTATTATTATTTTCTTTTTTTCTCTCTGCTAGATTATGTATTGCATTGAACTGCTGCTACTAAGTTAACAAATTTCACGTCACATGCCGGTGATAATAAACCTGATTCTGAATCTGATTCTGGACTCCGCCTACCACTCGTGGACATGTAAGACATAGTTTCTTTCTGTCCACCTTCAGTCTCTCCCTTTTCCGACTTAAACTCCGAAATTTCAAATTTATTCCGTCGGATCCTGTAGAGTGACAGTTATAATTATGTCTAAGCTAAGAAGCTCTAAAGAGAATCCCAAAGCTGGTAACAGTAGGTAAGCTTAAGAAAACTGACAAGACTTCAGAGGAGCCACCCTGGGTAAATAGATTAGAGTCTCAGATCAGCTATGTCATTGCTGAATTAACTCAACTAAAAGAAAGATTTCTTCCTTTGGAGGAAAAAATTGACTCTTTGAGCCTTGATCTTACAGAGGTTAGTCGAAATGCGGCTTATATTTCTTCTTGTTTGGAAAAGGCTCAACAATGGATTGTGGATTTGGAGGCTCGCTCTTGTCAGAACAATATTCGAATTGTTGGATTAGAAGAGAGATTAGAATCCGCCGCCACACTGGATTATTTTGCTAAAATGTTTCAATATTTATTTCCGGAGGCTTGCCTACAACCCCTGGAGATCGAAATGGCTCATAGAATCAGCTCCTTAAAATCCTTGGGTCAAGGTAAAAACCGGCATGTGGTTGTGCATTTTCTTCATTTCAGAGACAAAGACCACATTATTAAGCTTGCTAGAAACAAAGGTTATTTCAATTTCAAAGCTCTGAAATTCGCTTCTTCAAAGATTTTCCACGTGAAATTGTTCAGAAATGTTCTGGATTCGCTGCTGTTATGCGTATGGCTTATCAAAGACAGTTGTATCCATCTCTTCAATAGCCAGCTAAATTAAGGCTTTTTGTCAAAAATTCTGGGGTTTGTATTTTTGATGACCCAGCTGAAGCACTGCATTTTATTAATTCTCTCCCTGATGAGTCTGAAGCCTGAAGTTTGAATGATTTACAATGGTTTGATTGTCTCGAGATGTAAGGAGTGATGAAATCGGAAGATTTGATGGCTATAGAAAGTCTTTACCTTAAAATGTACTGTTAG
The DNA here is from genome assembly GCF_048418815.1 of Hemitrygon akajei. Lineage (NCBI taxonomy): Eukaryota > Metazoa > Chordata > Chondrichthyes > Myliobatiformes > Dasyatidae > Hemitrygon > Hemitrygon akajei. Next base: position 177,144,513 of record NC_133133.1, read on the forward strand.
CTCTGAAATAGACTGGTTTGGGTGGTTTTAACCTCAAAAGTCACAGCGAGGGAACTGTCGAAAGACTGTAGATAACTGAACCATCTAAACTTTTTTTCTGTTTGCAGCATTTAAATGAATTAATTGTTGTTTTGCTTCGTATGCTTTTGTTAAGAACTTTTAAGTAATTATCTGTGTTTCTTTATGCTTTAAAGATAGATTTGATATTTTAAAGATGATGATTGTTTTTCTTCTGAGCAAATATTTCAAGAATTTTTTTGGGTGTACTTTTTTCCTTATCTAATATTAGGTAGGCTATTTTCAAAACTGAAGGTCATGTCTAATAACTATTTTCTTCAGCTCAGTTATAATGAACTGTATATCGACTGTAATGAATCCAGAAGAGGGAGATAGAGATTACTTTTTTAAAAATCTTTTAATCAGGCAGGTGGAGTTTATAATTGCTTTTTATGCATTCTTTGGGGCATGCGTCGATTGACATTGACTTTTTTCTGGGCTTTGTAGTTTGGGTGGGTTTTTTCCTTTTTTCTTTTTTTTATCCCCATTATGGAATTCCAGAGCGTATGCAAATTATTATTATTGTTGTTTATCTCTGCCATTCTCGACTACCTTATCCTGACATGTGTCTAACTACTTTTTTTTAGATATAAAGTCTCATGATGATATTTAAACAGTTAAATGTTTTAAGTTGGAATGTTTGTGGTTGGAATCATCCTATTAAGTGCAAGAAAACATTTAAAGCTATCAACTGATTCCAACCTGATATAATCTTTACACAAGAGATGCATATCAGGTTATGTGATAAAAATTGATTTTTTTAATTTTGGAAGGATTCTCAGTTTCATGCAAATTCTCAAAGTAAAATTAGAAGTGTTTTTATTTTTATTGATTCCAATATTCCTTTAAACCAGGAGGATATTATAGCTGATATTAATGGTAGATTTTTGATTCTTAAAGGAACAATTTACAACAGAAAAATGGTTTTGGTTAATATATATGGACCAAATGTTGATGATCCCTCATTTTTAAAGCTGTTTTTGCTCTATTACCTAATCTAAATTAATATATGTTATATTTGCTATTAATGGGTGGTGATTTTAATACTTTTTTAAATCCTTTAATGGATAAATTATCTTCCAAACACCAACTACCTAATTGTTCTGCATCACTTATTAATTCCTTTTTAACAGATTATGGCTTAACTGATAGTTGGAGACATATGCATCCTAGTGATAGAGAATATTCCTTCTTTTTCACCTGTTCATAATAAATATTCGAGGATCGACTTTTTTATAGTTGACCCTCGACTTCTATTTAATGTTCAGAAATGTGAATATGATGCAATTGTTATCTCTGATCATGCTCCTTTAAACCTAATATTTGAACTGAAAGATGTTGCTTCTACAAGACCACTATGGCATTTTCCAGAACATTTATTACAAAGTTCAGAATTTGTTGAGTTTATTGAAACTCAGATAAAAGAGTTTTTTCTCTTTAATAATACAGGAAACATTTCAAAGTTAGTGATTTGGGATACATTAAAAGCTTATTTATGTGGTCAGATTATTTCGTATATAGCTAAGCTGAAGAAACAGACAAGAATGGAATTAGATAAAATTTCTAAACAAATTTAGATTTAGATAACAAATAAAGATTTAGATAACATCAATGCAACCTCTCCAAATATTGATTTGTTTAAAAGAAGAGTGGAATTAGAATCACAATATAATTTATTATTAACTTATCCTACTGAAGGATATTTGCTTAAATTGAAAAGTCAGTTTTATATTTTTGGGGATAAAAATAATAAGCTCTTAGCTTCCCAATTAAGGGCAGCTAGAGCCAAAAGACAAATTTTAAAGATTCATAAAGATAATGGGGATATAGTAAGTAACCATGAAGACATTAATAATATTTTTCAGGATTTTTATTCTGATCTTTATAAATCTCAATTTCCTGCAGATTCTTCCAATATGAATGCTTTTTTTACATAAGATTAAATTTCCTCAAATTACTGTTGAAGATCAACAGATGCTTGATGCTCCAATTACAGAGCATGAAATTCAGAAAGCTGTGTTGTCAAAGCAATCAGGTAAAGCTCCTGGACTTGAAGGCCAGGGATGGATAGATAAGAGAACTTTAGATGTTCGGAGAGACCATAAGACATAGAAGCAGAATTAGGCCATCTTCATCAAGTCTCCTCCACTACTCAATCATGGCTGATTCTTTTTTCTATCTCTTCTTCAACTATAGTTCCCGGCCTTCTCCCCATAACCTTTGATTCCATGTCCAATCAAGAACCTATCAATCTCTGCCTTAAATGCACCCAATGACCTGGCACCTACAGCTGCATATGGCAACAAATTCCACAAGTTCACTACCCTTTGGCTAAAGAAATTTCTCAGCATCTCTGTTTTGAAAGGGCGTCCCTCTATCCTGAGGCTGTGCCTTCTTGTCCTAGATTTTCCCACCATGGAAAATATCCTTTCCTCATCTACTCTGTCTAGGCCTTTCAATATTCAAAAGGTTTCAATGAGAAGCCCCCCCCCCCCCCCAATTCCTTCTGAATTCCAGCAAGTACAGACTCAGAGCTATCAAACGTTCCTCATATGATAACCATTTCATTTGTGGAATCATCCTTGTAAACTTCCATTAGACGCTCTCCAATGCCAGAACATCTTTTCTAAGATGAGGAGCCCAAAACTGTTCACAATATGCAAGGTGAGGCCTCACCAGTGCCTTATAAAGCCTCAGCATCACACCCTTGCTTTTGTATCCTAGACCTCTTGAAATGAATGCTAACATGGCATTTGCCTTCCTCACCACCAAATTGAACTGCAAGTTAACCTTCAGGGTATTCTGCACAAGGATTTCCAAGTCCCTCTGCATCTCAGATTCCTGGAATTTCTCCCCTTTTAGAAAATAGTCTGCACTGTATTTCTACTTCCAAAGTGCATGATCAAGCATTTTCCAACATTGTATTTCATTTGCCATTTTCTTGCCCATTCTCCTAACCTGTCTAAGTCCTTCTGCATCCTACCTGTTTCCTTAACACTACCTGCCCCTCCACCAATCTTCGTATCATCTGCAAACTTGGCAACAAAGCCATCTATTCCATCATCTAAATCATTCATATACAGCATAAGAAGAAGTGGTCCCAACACTGACTCCTGTGGAACACCACTAGTCACTGGCTGCCAACCAGAAAAGGATCCTTTTTTCCCCATTTGCAGCCTCCTACCAATCAGCCAATGCTCTAACCATGCCAGAAAATTTCCTGTAATACATGGGCTCTTAACTTGGTAAACAGCCTCATGTGTGGCACCTTGACAAAGGCTTTTTGAAAGTCTAAGTACCGTAGATTCCGGTGTACAAGACGAGAAATTGGCCCTAAATTACGGTCCTAAAATTAAGAGGTTGGCTTATACAGAGGGTGTCAACTTTGGAAAAACAAATACACGGAAGACGGGTCATATTTATTGGCTGTTTTTGAGTCAAATTCGTTGCACTGTCGACACATGAATGGTTTGTTTAAACTCACATCTAGTGGCTGGAGCATGGATGTCAAACCACTGGGGATGACTGCAATATCTGTATTTTCAACTTTCAATGCTGCTTTTGTCTCACTTGACAAGTGCACTTTGAACATGTCCCAGATAAGTAGTGACTTTTCCTTCCTGAAACCTTCGGGACGTCGATGCCACACCCTTTTAACCCACTTCAAGCAACCCGCTTTGTCCATCCAGCAGCGTTCTTGAACGTAAACAACAACACCCCGCGGGAATTTTCTGAGCAATCTTTGTTTTTTGTCTCAACACAGGATCATGTCTATTCATAAATCGGGTGCACCAACTTTGTGTAGCTTTGAAATTTTCACTGACTTCACGGTGTTTTTTGTCCCATTTCAACGTTTGAACTCAAATCATTTCTCTGGTAACAATGTATCCAGACGATTGCTGGTGATTCACCCACCCTAAAACATTTTCTTTGAGTTCTGGCCACTGGCATGTTTTCCCGCGGTTCGCGCATTTCGTCTTTGGCATTTCCCTCAGCATGCCTTTCTCCACTCTCTCACTTGTTTCTCGTTTACACTAAACTTCTTAGCAGCTGCATAATTATCCGTTCCTTTAGCAAAATCAACAACCCTCAGCTTGAAGCCAGCATCATATCGCATTCGTTTTAATCTTTTGTACATGGTGGTCGCAAACTCAATACTGAGTGTGCGTACTGATCCTGCCACTCTGTGTTATGTTTTAACGAGATTATGATGGGCGCTAAATGGTTTCACGGGGGTTACATTTCAGAGGATTCATTACCATTGGGAACGTAATCCAAAACTTCCCTCCCTGATTTATTTACTTATTAAGAATTTGCTTATAATGCTCTACAATGTGTAGGCTTATTTTCTTAGCAGGTACTGGTTCACAAAATTTCCAGTTTCCGGATTCGGCAAAGCTGAGTACCGGCATGTGAGATCTTGTGATCTTTTCTGGTTAAATCAAAAACCTTTACAAAAGGGGTCGGCTTATACAAAGGTAACATGAAAAAGTCACTTTTTTAACCTTGAAAATGGGGGGCCAGCTTATACTCCGGGTCAGCTTATACACTGGAATTTACAGTATTTGTCACTTTTTGCCGACTGTCAATTGTGTATAGGCAATATTAATGCTGCATTTGCTGAAATCAAGTTTCTTTCATCAGAACCTCATGATGTTCCTGTTTGATTGAATCCCAAATCATACCGACTCTAGACACCTATTCTTTATGAAGGGTAGCCTTCTCAACGTTGAGTCCCTTGGCTGTTAGCAGAACTGGCAATGAGCCAAGTTTCCATACAAGTCCGGTGAGGGGGCTGGAGTTATAAGGTCTAAGATATAAGAACTAGGAGTAGAATTAGCTATTTGGCCCACCAATTCTATTCCACCATTTCATCGTGGCTGATCCATTTAGCCATCAGCCTCAATCTCCTGCCTTCTCTCCATAACCACAGCACCCTCTCTAACTTCTGTTTTCAGGACCTCATTGTTTTTCCTTCCTGTGTCATTGGTACCAATATGTACCAAGACATCAAGTTGTTCTCCCTCCCTCTTCAAAATATTGTGGACACAATTCAAGATGTCTCTGACCCTGGCACCTGGGAGCAACATACCATCCCAGTGTCCCGTTCACAAGCACAGAATCTCCTGTCTGTCCCCCTGTCTATGAGTCCCATATCACTACCACTCCCCTCTTCTCCCTCTTTCCCTTCTGCATCACGGACCTGTGCTCAGTGCCAGTAACCCAGTCTCCATGGCATTCATTTGGGAAGTCATACCCCATTACAGTATCCAAAATGCTATTCTTATTATTGAGAGGAATGGCCACAGGGGTGCTCTACGCTAACTGCCTATTCACTTTTCCATTTCTCCTGACAGTCACCCAGCTATTTGCCTCCTGCAACTTTGGTGTGACTACTTCCCTGTAACTCTGATCGATTATCTCCTCACTTATCCAGCTGCTGCTCCAGATCCCTAACAGTTTTCAAGGAGCTGCAGCCAGATGTACTTCATGCAGAGGTAGTTCCCTGGAAGATTCTTCCCAGGACTCTAACATCTGGCATGAAGAACACACAACAGCCATTTACTACATTTGGTACTGTAAGAGAAAAATTTAAAAAACTTTAACCTTACCAGAAACTTGCCCAGAGCCAAAGCCTTTTCCAAGCCGAAACCTATTTTGAGCCAAAGCCTGACACTCCTACTTTCACCACTTGTCCACTCCCAACAATGCCTGCCCCGCTTGTCCCATCTGAAATGAGCCTAAACTCCTGTGAAACTCTCCTTTTAAACAAGTGTCGCCAACCTGCGAGAAACTTTGTTGTTGTGGCCTGCTCCTGCCGCTGATTAAGCCATCAAAATGAGCCTGAACAGTGAAAAACTCTCCTTTTAAACAAGCATCGTGGACCTGCAAGAATCCTCATCACCGTGGCCTGCTCCTGCTGCTGATTGGGCTGTCGGTATATGGAGAGGGTTGAACTATATTGTAACATGAACGATATGGATGAGGAAAATAAAATTTCCACGCTTCTTAGCTTAATGGGTGCTAAAACGTACAGGCTTTTACACAACTTAGCAACTCCTGAAAAGACAGCAAGCAAGCTGTTCAAGGAAATTGTCACAACTTTACAAAATCACTTAAGTCCTAAAGCATTAGTAATAGCTGAGAGATTTAGATTTTACAAAAGCAACCAGTCAAAGGATGAAAGCATTTCTGAATACATTGCAGAAATGTGCACACTTCCCAGTAACTGTGACTTTAGAAATGGACTTCCTGATGCTTTAAGGGACAGGTTTGTATGTAGCATACATAGTCAAAACATTCAAAAAAGGCTACTGTCAGAAAGAGACCTAACCTTAGAACTGAGATTGACCATTGCAATATCATTAGACACTGCAGCAAAGGATGCAGCAGAACCACAGAAAGAGAATTTAGATTGTGAAACCAAATAAATGTCCCTGAAGGGACCAAAAAAGTTATCAATATGGCATATCAACCTATGATACAAATAACTGTTGGTTCAAAGAAAAAAATTTGCAGGAATTGTCACAGACAAGTCACGTTGAGAGAATGTGCAAGTCAGATAAAAAGCACAACCAAACAGGAAAACCACAGAGACTGGTGTAAAACTGAAAATGGAGCTGGATACAGTGTCAGCTTTGTCTATAATTTCAGAGGCTGACAGTTTTGTAAGCTACCATTAGAAAAGACTTCGGTAAGGACCTACACAGGTGAAAAAGTGTCTCCCAGAGGCAAACTGAAAGTAAATGTGATGTACGGAGGCAAAACACATCAGACGGAGCTTTATGTGTTGAAAAGTCGAGGGCCAGCACTTTTCAGATATGAATGATGAGAACAATCCAACTAGAATGGCATATATTCAAAGCTCTCAATGTGTCATCAACAGGCAACTGCAGTCCAAACAATAGTACTAACCAGAGACTGTCATAGCTGCTTAATGATAATGAGAAAGTGTTTGAGAAGAGTACTGGCAAACTCAAAGGCATGAAGGCCTGAATTGAACTAGGTGAAGCAGCAACACCAAGATTCCATAAAGCACGTCCTAAAGAGGATGCTGCACTGTAGAGCTTGGAGGCATCTGGCATTATCACCAAGGTTGAGTAGAGGGACTTGGCCATGCTCATCTTCTCACAAGAGAAGATTGAAGCAGTGCCGCAGGCACCCAAACTGGAAAATGTGTCACACCTCAGGTCATACTTTGGCCTGGTAAACTATTAGCACCAGCTTCTATTGACACTATTAGAAACTATAGTTTCTATTGAAACTATTAACACATCAGAAGAGTTTGGATTATTGATGAAAAAATTGGCATCAAACACTTTAAGTCAGCTCCTCACCACCCAGCAAAGAATGGGTGAGCTGAAAGGTTTATTGAAGCCTTCAAGGAATCTATTAAAGCGATGGACAGGGAGGACATTGCTGCACAGCATAAGATGGACAGCTTCTTTTTTCTTTATCGGAACTCTGTTCATGTGATAACAAATCAAAGACCTGCAATACTGTTCATAAGCAGGAATCTGTGGTTTTGCATAGACCTCCTGAAATCAGATCTACAGAGAAAACTGCAGTATAAACAGTTCAGCCAGTTTCCAAGTGAATTGGCAAGGAGCTTCGAGGTTGGACAGGAACTCCTAGCGCATGATTCCCGAGAAGACAAGGATAGCCACAAGAACTGGACTACTGATATATACAGTGGATGTTGGAGATTATACATGGAGATGTCATGAGGACCAACTACTGGATGCCTAGCCAAAGAACACACCTGAACACACCTGAGTCGAATGCATCCAACAAAACGTACACATTATCACCACCGGACCTACTTCTCAGTGGTGATCGTGTCACTAAAAGCAACGTGCCACCTGCAATAGAGAAAGCTGTCTTTGGCAAGACACCTGTTAAACCTAATACCGTTTCACAGGTTCAAAAGCGCTATCGTGAAAGAAACAGAGCGCCGTCCAAAAGACTGACTCTTTAGGAAAGTGAAGTTACTTATGGACTGCTATGGTGAAAGCATGCCTATTTAAATATGGTTTATTAAAGGGAAATTGTTACATATAGTTATATGTTACATCATCTAAAGGGGGAGTGCGTGTAATGTATGTGTAATCTCTTTTAGCGCAGACTCTTCTCAGCTTTGATTAGGGACTGATTACTACGCATGCGCATTGATCTGCTCCCGCTCTGCAAAGTGAACGTAAGCGTTAACCTCACTTCCTGTGTGTGTGCGCGCGCTTTTATTTTAATTGATATGTAGTTGTACCGACATGACAACGACTACTGGGTTGGTGCAATACACCAATCTCCTCTAAAGTTTAACAGCAGAATGGTAGGTAAATCTTCGTTGAACCTTTGAAAAAAATGAACCCTTGAACCTTTGATAGGGCAGGGTCAGCGGGACCAACATGAGCGAGGCTTTAAGGCTCCAGAAAGAGATGGGTGTTAAAGTTTACGGGGAGGAGGAGGGAATCAGATCGGATGTGGCTATAGATAAATGATCAGATTTGGAGACTGACTGAAAAAAAAGTGTTGTTTACTTCTGCAAGATACCGGAGGATCTCAGGGGATCAGGCAGCAACTATGGAGAGGAATAAATAGTCGACGTTTTAGACCGAGCCCCTTCAGCATGCCTGGACTATATATTCTTCTGCTTAGATGCTGCCTGACCTGCTGAGTTCCTCCAGCACTTCGTGTGTGTTGCGCTGTATTTCCAGCAACTGCAACATCTTTTGTGTTTGAAACCTGAATCTGTAAGTGGGTTGGACTTTGACATTTGACATGCGGAATGCTCGTTAATATTGAGTGTATTGTTTATGGGAGCTTACTGCGTTAAAGTAGCTGCTGAATTTTCTACATAAAAACACTGAGGCATGAGACATGGAACCGGAGCTTGCAGACACCTTTCATCGCACCGTGCTTACCCAGAAACTTCCGTGTTTCAGAATTCGCAAGCTGTCAAAAGCGCAGGCGTCGGGGTCATGGATGTTCGCAGTGGTCGCGCACGCGCTCAGTAGACAAAAGGCTCAGGAGTTTCCGTAACAGGTAGGAGCGGGGATCTGGGCGGGGTTTCATCAGCACCAGCTGCCGTACCCGTACTGAGGGACTATTGTTGTGAGCTCCGGACACCCGGGACAGTCCCGGTCCTTTCCCTTTCTCTCAGCCCCACGATCCGTACCTAAGCCGTGGGGAATTTTGTGCTAATGAGCGAAGACGGAGGGAATGGGAGCGGATGGACCTCTCAGACAAAGGCGAGCTCCAGCTAACTAAATACAAGGATAAGGAACTCGGAAAAAAGAGAAAAAATCCTTTCGTCAGTTATAGGTCTTGAGAAAAATCATTTTTGTTCTACCTCCTCGTCTGAACCTTTCTGCTCGTGGGAACATGTTTTGTCCCATTCTTCCTGGGTACATAATGATTTATTAAACACCTTTGTCCTGGATAACAAGTGACCTATGGCTTTCACACCACTACTGTGCTAAACTCCCAATGGACTGTGGTGCTTTATAGAGCAGTGATCGAGTAGAAAAGAGGTCGACTCAAGGCAGTTTGGTATTTTGAGCAGCTGATAACCAGCATTTGGGATTGATTGGCAAGAAAAAATTAATATAAGCCAGGGGCAAGTGGAGTGGACAACGTTAGAGCGGGGATTTTGAGGCTTCAGTCCGATGAGGCAATAAAAACTGTAGGTAGAGGTGCCAGTCAGGATAGTGGAATGCTACTTTTGTGGGAAGGCAGGGAGACTTCCAGTGTCCCTGACACCTTCACCTAGAACATGTACATCCAGCTGCAGCTTGTAACACTGCACTTTAAGGAGATGGAACTGGAAATGGATGAATTACAATCATTTGGGAGTAGGAGGGGATGATAGATATGACATGAAGAGAGGTGAGTTACCCCTAAGGTGCAGGAAACAGGCAAATGGGTGTCAGTCAAAAAGGGGAATGGAGTTAAATAGCCATTGCAGAGTACTCTTATGGCTACCCCCCTAAACAAAAGGCATACCTCTTTAGATACTGTTGGTTAGGATCGAATAACCTGGCAGAGAAAAGTCAAAGTGGTAATAAGGGATTTGTTTGTTAGGGGAACAGAACTAGAAGGGGAGTAATATCCTAGCAGTAAGGCTTGCTGGTGCTGCAAAGGTTGGGAGGCGGGTTAAACTAGAGTTGCGGGGTTTGGGAACCAGAGTGCCCAGATAGTGGAGAGATTGTGGAGGTGTTGTTAAGACCTCAGACAAAGTTAGGAATCAAAAGGTTGAGGATGGTGCAACTTCCTGAGCTCCATATATTTCAATGCAAGAAGTATCATAGGAAAGGCAGATGAGCTCAGGGTGTGGAATTATGATATTGTAGCTACTGGTGAGACTTGGTTGCACCCAGCAGTCTGAGGGATTTAGAGGAACAACTTTGTAGAGAGATTGCAGCCTATTCCAAGAAACATAAGGCTGTTATAGGAACTATTTTTAGCTTTCCATGTATTGACTGGGGCTCCTATGCTGTAAAAAGACGAGATAGGATAGAGTTTGTCAAATGTGTTAGGAAAGCATCCTTAATCAGTATGAAGAAGCCGCAGTGACAGAGTGTGTGATATTTCATCTGCTATTAGGAAATGATTCAGGGCTGGTGACAGAAGATTGTAAGGGACACTGCATCTAGTGATCATAATGCCATGAGATTGAAAGTAAATATGGAAAAAGATAAATCTGGGTCATGGGTAGAGATTCTAAATTGGAGGAACATCAATTTTGATGCTATCAGAAAGGATCTGGCAAGTGTGGATTTTGACAGTCTGTTTTCTGGCAAAGGTGTACTTGATAAGTGGGAGGCCTTCAAAAGTAAAATTTTGAAAGTACAAAGCTTGTATATGCTTGTCAGAATAAAAGATGAAAGATAACTTGTATAAGGAACCTTGGTTTTCAAGAGATATTGAAGAGATATCAAGAGCTCTGGTCAGGGAAAAGAGGGTGTGACTGCAAGTGAGCCAGGTAGTGGGATCCAAGAGACAGTGCTGGAGGAGCCTCAGCCCTTGAGCTTGTCCAGCAGGTTTGAGATTCTTGCTCCCTGTGTGAATGAAAGTGGGGGCTGTAGGAAGGATGACCAACCTAACTGTAGCACAATAGTTCAGCGAGCCATTCAAGAGCGGGAAGAGAAGAGAAATGTAGTGGTAATTGGGATGGTATAGTCAGGGGAATAGACGGAGTTCTCTGTCATCAGCATAGAGTGTCCCGAAGCCTGCCTGGTACCCGGGTTCGGGACATCTTATCTGACCTATAGAGGAATTTGCAGTGGGAGGGGAAAGATTCAGTTGTCATGGTCCATGAGGCATACCAATGGCGTAGGTAGAATGAGGAAAGAAGTTCTGCTGAGGGAATTTGAGCCACTAGGGACAAAATTAAAAAGCAGAACCAAAATTTCTGGATTACTACCTGAGCCACGTGCAACTTGGCATAAGATCAAGAGGATTACAGAGTTAAATGTGTGGCTCAAGGATTGATGTGGGAGAAGTAGGTTTGAATTCACGGGAAATTGACTCCAGTATTGGGGAAAGAGGGAGCTGTACCAATAGCGCAGGCTCCACCTGAACGGTGATGGGACCTGGATCCTAGAGAATCATATAACTGGGGCTGTGGATAGGGCTTTAAACTAAATAGTGGGGTGGGGTGGGTTCAACAGATTGGAGAAGTATGGATAAAGTAAAAATAGTGTGGTAAAGTTAAAGAAAAAGCAAAAGAAAAAAAGAGTAAGAGTGAAGAAAAGTCAAGTGCAAAAGAGTAAAAGGTTACAAGATTTTAAAAGCACGATGAGTGTAAGGGCACTTTATTCGAATCAAGGTCAGTGAACTTGTGGCTCAAATCAGTACAAAGAGGTATGATTTAATGGTCATTACAGAGACGTGGTTACAGGTGGAGAGGATTGGGAATTAAATATCCAAGGATACGGAAGCATTAGGAAGGGTTAGGGTTTAATGATCTTGTAGTTAGGGATCCTCTTGGAAAGAGTGATCACAGTATGATTGAATTTCTCATACAAATGGAGGGTGCAATAGTTCAATCTAAAACGGTGTATTCTGCCTAAACAATGGAGATACAATGGGATGAAGGAGGATTTGGCTAGTGTAGACTGGGAGCACATTGTATATGGTGGGACAGTTGAGGAACAGTGGAAGACTTTCAAATAAATTTTTCACTGTGCTCAACTATATTCCAGTTAAAATCAAGGACAGTAAGGGTGGGGAGAGCCAGCCTTGGATAACTAAGGAATAAAAGAAGGCATCAAACTAAAAGCTCATGTATACAAAGTTGCCAGGAGTATTGGAAACTGTAAGATTGGGAAAAATTTAAAAAGCAACAAAGAACCACTAAGCGAGCAATTAAGAAAAGGAAGCTAGATCGTGAAAATAAACTATCACAAAATATTAAAACGGTTAGTAGAAACATAGAAAACCAACAGCACAATACAGGCCCTTCAGCCCACAAAGCTGTGCTAAATATGTCCTTTCCCTAGAACTACTGAGGCTTACCTATAGCCCTCTATTTTTCTAAGCCCCATGTACCTATCCAGGAGTCTCTTAAAAGACCTTATTGTTTCCGGCTCCAACACTGCCACCAGCAGCCCGTTCCACATACTCGCTACTCTCTGCGTTTAAAAAAAAAACAAAAAAAAAAACTACCCACTTCCAAGCGCCTTAAAACTTTGTCCTCTCGTGCTAGCCATTTCAGCCCTGTGAAAAAGCTTCTGACTATCCATATGATCAATGCCTCTTGTACACCTCTATCAGGTCACCTCTCATCCTCCGTCGCTCCAAGGAGAAAAGGCCGAGTTCACTCAACCTATTCTCATAAGGCATGCTCCCTAATCCAGGCAACATCCTTGTAAATCTCCTCTGCACCCTTTCTATGGTTTCCACGTCCTTCCTGTAGTGAGGCGACCAGAATTAAACACAGTACTCCAAGTAGGGTATGAATAGGGTCCTATATAGCTCTCGGCTCTTAAACTCAATCCCATGGTTGATGAAGGCCAATGCACCACAGTCAACCTGCGTAGCAGCTTTGAGTATCCTATGGACTTGGACCCCAAGATTCCTCTGATACTCCCCACTGCCAAGAGTCTTACCATTAATATTATATTCTACCATCATATTTGACCTACCAAAATGAACCACCTCACACTTACATGAGTTGAACTCCATCTGCCACTTCTCAGCCTAGTTTTGCATCCTATCAATGTCCCGCTGTAACCTCTGACAGCCCTCCACACTATCCACAACATCCCCAAACCCCAAACTTTGTGTCATCGGCAAATTTACTAACCCATCCCTCCAGTTGCTCATTCAGGTCACATAAAAATCACAATGAGTAGGGGTCCCAGAACAGTTCCCCGAGGCACACCACTGTTCACTGACCTCCATGCAGAATATGAACCATCTACAACTACTCTTTGCCTTCTATGGGCAAGCCAGTTCTGGATCCACAAAGCAATGTTCCCTTGGATCCCATGCCTCCTTACTTTCTCAATAAGCCTTAAATGGGGTACCTTATCAAATGCCTTGCTGAAATCCATATACACTACATCTACGGCTCATCTTCATCAATGTATTTAGTCATATCCTCAAAAATTCAGTCAGGCCCGTAAGGCATGGCCTGCCTTTGACAAAGCCATTCTTGATCATATTATGTCTCTCCAAATGTTCATAATTCCTGCTTCTCAGGATCTTCTTCATCAACTTACCAACCACTGAAGTAAGACTCACTGGCCTATAATTTCTTGGACTATCTCTACTCCCTTCCTTGAATAAGGGAACAACATCCACAATCCTCCGGAACCTCTCTCGTCCTCATTGATGATGCAAAGCTCACCCCCAGAGGCTCAGCAATCTCCTCCCTTGCTTCCCACAGTAGCCTGGGATACATCCCGTCCGGTCCCGGTGACTTATCCAACTTGATACTTTCCGAAAGCTCCAGCAAATCCTCTTCCTTAATATCTACATGCTCAAGCTTTTCAGTCGCTGCAAGTCATCCTTACAATCGCCAAGATCCTTTTCTGTAGTGAGTACTGAAGCAAAGTATTCATTCAGTACCTCTGTTATCTCCTCCGGTTCCGTACACACTTTTCCACTGTCACACTTGATTGGTCCTATTCTCTCGCATCTTATCCTCTTGCTCTTCACATACTTGTAGAATGCCTTGGGGCTTTTCTTAATCCTGTCAACCAAGGCCTTCTCATGGCCCTTTTGTCTCTGCTGATTTCATTCTTAAACTCTTTCCTGCTAGCTAGCCTTATAATCTTTTAGAACTCTACAATTACCTAGTTTTTTTGAACCTTTTATAAGCTCTTCTTTTCCTCTTGACTAGATTTACAACAGCCTTTGTACACCACAGATCCTGTGCCCTACATCCTTTCCCTGTCTCATTGGAACGTACCTATGCAGAACCCCACACAAATATCCCGTGAACATTTGCCACATTTCTTCTGTACATTTCCCTGAGAACATCTGTTTCCAATTTATGCTTCCAAGTTCCTGCCTGATAGGCTCATATTTCCCCTTATTCCAATTAAACGTTTCCCTAACTTGTCTGCATCTATCCCTCTCCAATACTATGGGAAAGGAGATAGAATTGTGATCACTATCTCCAAAATGCTCTCCCACTGAGAGACCTGACACCTGACCAGGTTCATTTCCGAATACCAGATCAAGTACAGCCTCTCCTCTTGTAGGCTTATCTACATACTGTGTTAAGAAACCTTTCTGAACACACCTAACAAACTCCACCCCATCTAAACACCTCACTCTAGGAAGATGCCAATCAATATTTGGGAAATTAAAATCTCCCACCACAACGTCCCTGTTATTATTACACCTTTGCAGAATCCGATTTCCCCATCTGCTCCTCGATGTCCCTGTTACTATTGGGTGGTCTATAAAATACACCCAGTAGAGTTATTGACCCCTTCCTATTTCTAACTTCCACCCACAGAGACTCCGTAGACAACCCCTCCATGACTTCCTCCTTTTCTGCAGCCGTGACACTATCCCTGATCAACAGTGCCATGCTCCCACCACTTTTGCCTCCCTTCCTGTCCTTTCTGGAATATCTAAAGCCTGGCACTTGAAGTAGCCATTCCTGCCCCTGCACCATCCAAGTCTCTGTAATGGCCACAACATCATAGTTCCAAGAGCTGATCCACGCTCTTAAGCTCATCCACTTTCTTCATAATACTCCTTGCATCAAAATAGACACATCTCAAACCATTGGTCTGAGTGCATCCCTTCTCAATCACCTGCCTATCCTCCCTCTCGCACTGTCTCCAAGCTTTCTCTATTTGTGAGACAACCTCCCTTTCCTCCGTCACATCAGTTCGGTTCCCACCCCCCAGCAATTCTAGTTTAAACTCTCCCCAATAGCCTTAGCAAACCTCCCCACCAGGATATTGGTCCCCCTGGGATTCAAGTGCAACCCATCCTTTTTGCACAGGTCACACCTGCCCCAAAAGAAGTCCCAATGATACAGAAATCTGAATCCCAGCCCCCTGCTCCAATCCCTCAGCCACGCACTTATCCTCCACCTCATTCTATTCCTATACTCACTGTCACGTGGCACAGGCAGTAATCCGGAGATTACTACCTTTGAGGTCCTGCTTTTCAACTTCCTTCCTAACTCCTTATAGTCTATTTTCAGGACCTCCTCCCTTTTTCTACCTATGTCATTGGTACCAATATGTACCACGACCTCTGGCTGTTCTCCTTACCACTTCAAGATGTCGTGGACGCGATCAGAAACATTCAAGATCTTGGCACCTGGGAGGCAAACTACCATCTGTGTTTCTTTCCTGCATTCACAGAATCACCTGTCTGACCCCCTAAATATAAAGTCCCCTATCACTGCTGACATCTTCTTCCTTTCCTTACCTTTTGAGTCACAGGACTAAACTCTGTGCCAGAGGCATGGCCACTATTGCTTCCTCCAGGTAGGCCGTCTCCCCCAACAGTACTCAAACAGGAATACTTATTGTTAAGGGGGACAGCACTGGGATACTCTAGCATCTGCCTCTTGCCCTTCCCTTTCATGACGGTTATCCACTTATCTGTCTCCCCAGGCCCTGGAGTGACTACCTCCTTATCACCTCCCTGACCAGACGAAGGTCATCAAGCTGCATCTCCAGTTCCCTAACGCAGTCCCTAGGGAGCTGCAGCTCGATGCATCTGGTGCAGATGTGACCGTCCGGACCTCCCACATCTGACACCGAGCACAGAAAACCGGCCTCACACACATACTTTCAGTCTGTATTCTACACAGATAACCTACCTCGCCTCGACCTGTTATCGCTGAATCCCGTTGAGCCAAAGCCTTCCTACTCTGTCTCCCTCTACGCTGATGCCCGCTGTATAAATCTGTTGTTTTTAAACTCTTCTTGATACACTGGCTGACGAACATGCGCTTGCGCAGTCATGCCCCATTCAAAGTAAAAGTTTTTATAATTATGTAAACTGGAAAAGTGTGGCTCAAGTGAATTTAGGTCACTTGGAGGACGAGAAGGGGGAATTGATATTGGGTAATGAGGAAATAGCTGAGGCTTTGAATGACTATTTTGTGCCGGTCTTCACAGTGGACAATGCAACTAACATGCCAAAGAGATGTTGTTGATCTGTTGGAAGGTGAGGACCTTGATACAATAGCTATCATTTAAAGAGGTATTGCTGAACGAGTTTGTGAGCCTGAAGATAGATAAGTCCCCTCATCTTAATGGAATGCATCCCAGGGTACTGAAAGAAATGGCAGAAGTTATCATAAAGGCTTTGGTGTTGATTTACCAAAATTCTCTGGACTCTGGGCAGCTCCTGGCAGATTGGAAGATGGCGAACGTCACGCCAGTGTGCAAAAGGCAGGTAACTATAGGCCAGTTAGTTTAACATCTGTAGTTGGGAAAATACTTGAAGCTATATTTAAAGAAGAAATAGCGAGGCATCTGGAAAGAAATGGATCCATCAGGCAGACGCAGCATGGATTCAGCAAAGGCAGGTCCTGTTTGACAAACTGACTGGAGTTCTTTGAGGATATAATGAGCGAAGTGGATAGAGGAGAACAGGTTTTTTAAATTAAGTGCAATTGTGAACAATAGCCAGATCAGAAATGCTGATCAAGTCAACTAACACACAAAATGCTGGTGGAACGCAGCAGGCCAAGCAGCATCTATAGGAAGAGGTACAGTCGACGCCGGGCCGGGACCCTTCATCAGGACTAACTGAAAGGAGAGATAGTAAGAGATTTGAGAGGGGGAGGGGGAGATCCAAAATGATAGGAGAAGACAGGAGGGGGTGGGATGAAGCTAAGAGCTGTAAAGTTGATTGGCAAAAGGGATACACATCTGGAGAAGGGAAAGGATCATGGGAAGGGAGGCCTAGGGAGAAAGAAAGGGGAGGGGAGCACCAGAGGGAGATGGAGAGCAGGCAAGGAGTGATTGTGAGAGGGACAGAGAGAGAAAAAAGAGAGAAAAGAAAAAAAAGGGGGGATAAATAAATAAATAGGGATGGGGTAAGAAGGGGAGGGGGGCATTAATGGAAGTTAGAGAAATCAATGTTCATGCCATCAAGTTGGAGGCTACCTAGACGGAATATAAGGTGTAGTTCCTCCAACCTGAGTGTGGCTTCATCTTGACAGTGGAGGATGCCAGGGATAAACATATCAGAATGGGAATGAGATGTGGAATTAAAATGTGTGGCCACTGGGAGATCCTGCTTTCTCTGGTGGACAGCATAGGTGTTCAGCGAAATGGTCTCCCAGTCTGCGTCGGGTCTCACCAATATATAGAAGGCCGCACCGGGAGTACCGGACGCAGTATATCACACCAGTTGACTCACAGGTGAAGTGTCGCCTCACCTGGAAGGACTGTCAGGGGCCCTGAATGGTGGTGAGGGAGGAGGTGTAAGGGCAGGTGTAGCACTTGTTCCACTTACAAGGATAAGTGCCGGAAGGGAAATTGGTGGGAAGGGATGGGGGAGACGAATGGACAAGGGAGTCGCGTAGGGAGCGATCCCTGTGGAAAGCAGAAAGGTGGGGGGAGGGAAAGATGTGCTTGGTGATGGGATCCCGTTGGAGGTGGCGGAAGTTACGGAGAATTGTATGTTGGACCCAGAGGCTGATGGGGTGGTAGGTGAGGACAAGGGGAACCCTATCCCCAATGGGCTGGTGGGAGGATGAGGTGAGAGCAGATGTGCGTGAAATGGGAGAGATGCGTTTGAGAGTGGAGTTGTTGGTGGAGGAAGGGAAGCCCCTTTAAAAAAGGAAGATATCTCCTTTGTCCTGGAATGAAAAGACTCATCCTGAGAGTAGATGCGGCGGAGACGGAGGAATTGCGAGAAGGGGATGGCATTTTTGCAAGAGACAAGGTGGGAAGAGGAATAGTCCGGGTAGCTGTGATCAAGTCAACTAGTTCCCAAAGAAAACTCTGATAGGCCAATCAGATGGTTCGCTGCTGCTCAGCGACAGAACATTAAAAAATCATGTACAATTAAGAAGCATTAAAAAAATAGTAGAAATATTGGAGTCATGACGATCATGATGAAGTCTGCTGGTGAGAGACATTTATACACATGCAGATTGATGTTATTTACTTGGATTTCCAGAAGATGTTCAATAAGGTGCCACATAAAAGACTTATCCATAAGATTAGGATGCATAGAATTGGAGATGATGTATTAGCATGAATAGAGGATTGGTTAACTAATAGAAAGCAGAGTTGGGATACACGGGTGTTACTCTGGTTGGCAATCAGTGGTAAGCGGTGTGCCACAGGAGTCGGTACTGGGCCTGCAACTGCTCATGATAAACATTAACAATCTGGAAGAGGGGACCGAGTGTAGTGTAGCTAAATTTGCTGATGATACTAAATTGAGTGGAAAAGCAAATTGTGCAGAAGATACAGAGAGTCTGCAGAGAGATAGATAGGCTGAGTGAGTGGGCAAGGGTCTGGGAGATGGAGTACAATGCCGGTAAATGCAAGGTCATCCACTTTGGAAGGAAGAATGAAAGAGCAGATTATTATTTAAATGGTAAAAATTGCAGCATGCAGAGACTTGGGAATGCTTGTGCATGAATCACAAAAGATTGGATTGCAGGTGCAGCAGGCTATTGAGAAGGCAAATAGAATGTTGGCCTTTGCTATAAGAGGGATTGAATTTAAGTGCAGGGAGGTTATGCTGCAACTGTACAGGGTACTGGTGAGGCTGCACCTGGAGTACTGCATGCTGTTCTGGTCTGATTGAGGAAGGATATACTGATTTTGGAGGCAGTGCAGAGGAGGTTCACCAAATTGATTCCAGAGATGAGGGGGCTAGACTACGAGGAGAGATTGAGTTGCCTGGGACTCAGAAGAACAAGAAGAAATCTGATAGAAACATGTAAAATTATGAAAGGGATAGATAAGATAGAGGCAGGAAAGTCGTTTCCAGTGGTAGGTGAGACTAGCACTAGGGGACATAGCCTCAAGATTTGGGGAAGTAGATTTAGGGCGGAGATGAGGAGGAACTGATTTTCCCAGAGAGTTGTGAAGCTGTGGAATTCTCTGCCCAATGAAGCATTGGAGGCTACCTCAGTAAATATATTTAAGGCAAGGTTGGATAGATTTTTGCATAGTAGGGGAATTAAGGGTTATGGGGAAAAGGCTGGTAGGTGGAGATGAGTCCATGGCCAGATCAGCCACGATCTTATTGAATGGCGGAGCAGGCTCGACAGGCCAGATGGCCTACTTCTGCTCCTACTTTTTTATGTTCTTTATGCTTTTATGCCTTTTAAATCCTTCAGGCTGTCGGGTGTAACCAAGTCTCACTAATGGCTACAATATCATAATTCCATGCCCTGAGGTCAACTGCCTTTCCTATGATACTTCTTGCATTGAAGTAGATGGAGCTCAGGACATTTGTCGGTCAACCATGCTCAACCTTTTGATTCCTGACTTTGCCTGAGGTCTTACAATATCTGTCTCCACAGCCTTTCCACTATCTGTTCTGGCACTCTGGCTCCCATCCCCCTGTAACTTTAGTTTAAACACCCTCCCCCCCCACCCCACCCCTGTGTAACACTAGCAAGCCTTACCACTAGAATATTAGTCCCCTTCTAGTTCTGTTCTCCTAACAAATCCCCTATCACACCTTTTACTTTTCTCTACCAGGTCAGAAAAAAGATGCATAGCAAGTTAAGACAAATAGGAACAAATGGGGTGCTTATGAAGTGTAAGCAATTCAGAAGAACACTTAAGAAAGAAATCAGGAGGGATAAAAGAAGAATGAGGTTACCCTAGCCAACAAGGTAAATAAGAATCCTAAGGTATTCCACAGAAATGTTAAGAGCAGAACGATTACTAGGGTCAGAATTGGTCCTCTGGAAGTCAGAATGGTAATCCATATGAGGAGCCAAAAGAGATGGGGGTATCTTTTGCACCTGTATTTACTCAGAGATGGACAGTCTATAGAAGTGAAGCAAAACAACATCAACTTCATGGACCCTATACAGATTACAGAGGTGGAGGTGTTTGCTGTCTCAAGGCAAATTAGCATGCATAAATCCCCAGGGCCTGACAAGTTGTTCCCTTAGGTCCTGCAGGGCTAGTGCAGAATTTGTTGGGACCCTAGCAGAGAAATTTAAATTATCCTTAGTGACAGGTGGGGTATCAGAGGATTGAAGGACAATCAGTGTGGTTCCGCTGTTCAAGAAAGGCTCTAAAAATAAACCAGGAGATTATACACTAGTGAGCTTGACATCAGTAGTGAGAAAGTTACTGGAAGGTATTCTAAGGGATCAGATATATAAGTGTTTGGATAGTCATGGACTGATTAAGGATGATCAGCATGGGTTTATGCGTGGTAGGTCATCTTTAACCACCTTATAGAGTTTTTTAAGGAAGTTATCAGGAATGTTGATGAAGGCACCGCGATGGATGTTGTCTACATGGACTTTAGTACAGCACTTGACAAATTCCCGCATGGAAGGTTGGCCAAGAAGATTCAGTTGCTCAGCATTCAAGATGAGGTAGTAAGTTGGATTAGACATTGGCTTTGTGGGAGAAGCCAGAGTGTGGTATTAGATGGTTGTCTTTCTGACTGGAGGCCTGTGACTAGTGGTGTGCCGCAGGCATCAGTGCTAGGTCCATTATTGTTTGTCATCTATATCTGTGAAATGGATGATAATGTGGTTAACTGGATCATTAAATTTGCTGATTGAGGGTGTAGTGGACAGCAAGGAAGACTATTATAGCTTGCAGTGGGATCTGGCCTAGCTGCAAAAATGGCCTGAAAAATGGAATATGCAGACAAGTGCGAGGTGTTACTCTTCAGTAGGACTAACCAGAGTAGGTCTTACATGGTGAATGGTAGGGCACCGAGGAGGTCTGTAGAACAAAGGGATCTGGGAATACAGGTTTATAATTCACTGAAAGTGGTGTCATAGGTAGATGGGGTCGTAAACAAAGCTTTTGCTACATTGGCTTCATAAATCGAAAGTATTGAGCACAGGAGATGGGATGTTATGTTGGAGTTGTACAAGACCTTGGTGAGGCTTAATTTGGAGTATTGTGTGAAGTTTTGGTCACCTGCTTACAGGAAAGTTGTCAATAAGTTTGAAAGAGTGCAGAGAAATTCACAAAGATGTTGCTAGGTCTGGAGGACCTGAGTTATAAGGAAAGATTGAATAGGATAGGACTTTATTCCTTGGAAGGTAGAAGATTGCGGGGAGATTTGATAGAGGTATACAGAATTATGAAAGGTACAGATAGGGTAAGTGTAAGCAGGCTTTTTCCAATAAGGTTGGGTGGGACTAGAACTAGAAGTCATGTGTTAAGGGTGAAAAAGTGAAAAGTTTAATGAGAACATGAGGGGAAACTTCTTCACTCATTAGACAGAGAGTGGGAATGAGCTGTGAGTGTAACAGCTCAAATAGCTATATAATCCTATATAGCTTGTTACAGCTATATAGGATCATGTTCAGACCCCACTTGGAGTACTATGCTCAGTTCTAGTCACCTCCCTACAGGAAGGATGTGGAAGCTATAGAAAGGGTGTAGAGGAGATTTACAAGGATGTTGCCTGAATTGGGGAGCATGCCTTATGAGAACAGGTTGAGTGAACTTGGCCTTTTCTCCGTAGAGTAATGGAGGATGAGAGGTGACTTGATAGAGGTATATAAGACAATGAGAGGCATTGATCATGTGGGTAGTCAGAGGCTTTTTCCCAGGACTGAAATGGCTACCATGAGAGGGTACAGTTTTAAGGTGCTTGGAAGTAGGTACAGAGATCAGGGGTAAGTTTTCTATGCAGAATGGTGAGTATGTGGAATGGGCTGCCAGCGATGGTGGTAGAGGCGGATACAATAGGATCTTTTAAAAGACTCCTGGATAGGTACATGGAACTTAGAAAAATAAAGGGCTATGGGTAGCCCGAGGTAATTTCTAAACATGTTCGGCACAGCATTGTGTGCCAAAAGGCCTGTAATCTTCTGTAGGCTTTCTATGTTTCTATGTAAGTAGTGCATGCGAGCTTGATTTTTAACATTTAAGATAAATTTGCATAGGGACCTAGGTGGAGAGGTATGGTCTGGATGCAGGTTGATGGGAATAGGCAGTTTAAATAGTTTGGCACGAGTTTGATGGGCCATAGGGCCTCTTTCTGTGCTGTATTTTTCTGTGACTCTGTGACCAGAACTAATGTTCACTTATATCTTTTTAACAGCTGCACAGAACAACGATTGGTCTGAGCAGGAAATATATGCACAGCCTGAAAACTGTACAGCACTTCAAATTAACATCATATAAAAGGAAATTCCAGCTGTGTGGCAACAAAGGTTTTTTGCGCGAGAATATTTCAGTTATTGCACAGCTGTGCAGCTTAGAGGGAACAGTGAATATTAAAGGAGAGAGGCAAATTGAGCCAAGTCACAGATTGAATACAGCTTGTCCCATTCTTACACAGACAGGAAGACCATCAGAGAATTTGATGGTCAGTCCGGATTCCTGCATTTTGCCCTGTATTTGTTTCTTCAACTTGGGATAAATCTTACTGTAATAGTGTGATGTCAGATCTCACATTGGCAATTAAAATCTCATCTGAAATGTTATCCTTCATCCATTGATGTATTCTGTAAATCTTTTTACAGGTTAAAATCGGCAAAGAATTTGTGTACAGGAATCTCAAACACCATACGTCAGTTTTACTGTCTCTGTCCAGATAATTAAGAAGTGGAGTAAGGGATTCATTCTCTCTTCCTTCCTGCTTAGACTGTGGGAAGGGATTCACTCGGTCATCTGATTTACTGGCATGGCTGTCATTTCACACAGGGGAGAAGTGATTCATCTGCTCAACTGTGTGAAGGGATTCACTCACTCCTCCTTCCTGCTCAGCTGTGGGAGGGGATTCACTTGATTATCTCAACTGAAGGTACATCAGTGAGTTCACATTGGGGCAAGGCCATTCACCTGTTCTGTGTGTATGAAGGGATTCAGTTGATCATCTTACCTGTAGACACACCAGTCAGTTCACACTGGGGAGAGGCCATTTACCTGCTGAAGTTGTGGGAAAGGAAGTACTCAGTCATCTGACCTAATGGCACACCAGCGAGTTCACAGTGGGGAGAGGCCATTTACCTGTTCTGACTGTGGGAAGGGATTCAGTCGGTCATCTCACCTACTAGCACACCAGTCAGTTCATACAGGGGAATGGCCATTCACTTGTTCTGTGTGTGGGAAGGGATTCTCTTGCTCATATCAACTGAAGGTACATCGGCGAGTTCACACAGGGGAGAGACCATTTACCTGCTCAGACTGTGGTAAGGGATTCATTCAATCATCTGACCTACTGGGACACCAGTCAGTTCACACTGGGGAGAAGCCATTTACCTGCTCAGCATGTGGGAAGGGATTCACTCGGTCATCTCAGCTGAAGGTACATCAGCGAGTTCACACTGGGGAGAGGCCATTCAGTTGCTCAGATTGTGGGAAGGGATTCACTCGATCGTCTGACTTAATGGCACACCAGCGAGTTCACAGTGGGGCGAGGCCATTCACTTGCTCAGTCTGTGGGAAGGGTTTCACTCGGTCATCCCACCTACTGGCACATCAGCCAGTTCACACTGGGGAATGGCCATTTACCTGCTCAGATTGTGGGAAAGGGTTCACTCAGTCATGCCACCTACAGATACACACATCAGTTCACACTGGAGAAAGGCCATTCACCTGCTCAGACTGTGGGAAGGGATTCGCTCGGTCATCTCAACTGAAGGTACATCAGCGAGTTCACACTGGGGAGAAACCATTCACCTGCTCAGATTGTGGGAAGGGATTCACTCGGTCATCTCAACTGAAGGTACACCAGCAAGTTCACACTGGTGAGAGGCTGTTCATCTGTTCAGATTGTGGGATGGGATTCACTCAGTCATCTGACCTACAGACACACCAGTCAGTTCATACTGGGATGTGGCCGTTCACCTGCTCAGATTGTGGGAAGGGATTCACTCACTCATCCAGTCGACAGAGACACCAGCGAGTTCACACTGGAGAGAGGCCGTTCATCTGTTCTGTGTGTGAAAAGGGATTTGCTCACTCATTTCAATTGAAGGTACATCAGCGAGTTCACACTGGGGAGAGGCCATTCACCTGCTCAGATTGTGGGAAGAGATTCACTCAGTCATCTCAACTGAAGGTACATCAGCGAGTTCACACTGGGGAGAGGCCATTCACCTGCTCAGATTGTGGGAAGGGATTCACTCAGTCATCTCAACTGAAGGTACATCAGCGAGTTCATACTGGGGAGAGGCCATTCACCTGCTCAGACTGTGGGAAGGGATTCACTCGGTCATCCGACCTACTGGTACACCAGTCAGTTCACACCTGGGAGAGACCGTTCAACTGCTCAGACTGTGGGAAGGGATTCACTTTATCATCTCACCTACTGGCACATCAGTTAGTTCACACTGGAGTATGGCCTTTCACCTGCTCAGACTGTGGGAAGGGATTTACTCAGTCATCTCAACTGAAGGTACATCAGCGAGTTCACACTGGGGAAAAGCCATTCACCTGCTCTGATTGTGGGAAGCAATTCAGTCAGTCATTTGACCTAATGGCACACCAGCGAATTCACAATGGGGTGAGGCTGTTCACCTGCTCAGTCTGTGGGAAGGGATTCACTCAGTCATCCAGCCTACAGAGACACCAACGAGTTCATACTGGATAGAGGGCAGTCACCGGTTCTGTGTATGTGAACGGATTAATTTGGCCATACAGTCTGCAGACTCACTGGTGAGCTCACACTGGGGAGATGTTGTTCACCTGCTCAGACTGTGGGAGAGATTCACCAAGTCATCTCAGCTGAATGTACATAATTGAGTTCACACAGGAAGAGGCTGTTCACCTGTTGTGAATGTTGGAAGGGATTCACTCGGTCATCTAACCTTATGACACACTATGGAGGTCACACTGGGAAAGAGTTTATATAAGCTACATGCTGGATATGTAAACATCACATCCAGAGACAAGTTTAAAAAGTGACTGTTGGCGACGAACTCTACGATTATTGCTGCTGCTCATTAAACCTAGTTCTGCACCCTGGTCACTCAGCAGGGAAGGAGTTTCTTCTGCTGATATTCACCTTCAATGGGTACTCTCAAGTACTTAGTGAATCTACAACACACCCTGTGTACAGTCAGGAGTCAGCTCAGCCCAGCTGGACCCTGCAGTCTTTTCCACAACAGATCTTTTAAATCCATCCCTGCTGTTCACCCCTCGCTCTCCCCGTGGTGATGGGTTCCAAACAGACACCTCTCTGTGGGTGAAAAGGTTTCCTTGAATTTCCTGTCTCACTTTCTACAGACTGAAGAAGAAAGTGAGTGGACTGCAGTTAACTCTGGCATGTTATTTGTCCCTCAGATCTCTGGGCCAAGGAAGAATGACATTGCTAGTTAATCTTCTTATTCCCTGCTCACTTCAAAATTATGTGCCATTTTCACTGCTTCTAAGCAATTGTTAGAATACACCACTGTCTTCTAAAGTCTGAAAGCAGATTGGGGAACTATTAGTTGGATGGTCAGTGGAGCAGGGTCAGAAATCAGAGACTGGTCAGCACAGGGCAGAGACTGGGGCTCTGGACAATGGTAGGTATGACAGTGAATATATGATGAGAAAGTGAATCAATAGGGGGTGTGGCAACGAATTACAGAGTACAGTAGCAACATTTGGAAGCTGATTGACAGAGAAAATAATTTGGCTGAATGACTTAACACAAACAATACCTTATTGTGAAGCATTCCATTAGTCAAGGAATGTGTGTGTTTGGAATGGCTATATCTATTAAGTAAGTTGTTCTTGATTGTTTATCCTGTGATATCCGGACTGTTATTATGGATTGTCCTATCTGTATTAATGTATTGATCAACATATAATTTGTAAGATTCTGACTCTAAAACTGGATCAGGCATGAATTTATAGTAAGTTATGGTGTCTCTCATGTATTCATGTTTTAAAGCAAGATTTTGGTGATTGATATATGCCTATGTAAGTAATCAGATTGAATTAAATTGCTGCTGGATTCTGTACTGTGTTGAATTGTTTCTGGTTTCTCAGCATTTTCTTCATTTATCATCTTGAATTTGTTGGTCTTTTATTTTTGATTTTTTTTATGTTAACCACCTGGTCCTGTATTTCCAGAAGGAATCCCTCTGTTTCTGGGAAGAGGTCTCCAACTCTGAGCCAGGGGTTCGACTCTTCCATGTAAGCATCTAGTCTGCTCAGATCGTTGGGATGTCTTCCATGGAGCATCATACTCTTCCATTGGTTAACTTCTCTAGTGATAATTTTTACTTTTTTTCCTGAGTTGTGCTTTCATTTAAATTTAATGACGTGTACTTTTTTAAAAAATCAGAATTGCATATGCTTGCATTGAGTGCTGAATTATGCTTATTTATGGTGAAAATATATACAGAAGTTTTATCTGACTGTTGTGTAATTTTTTTAATGTATGTTATTCCTCCTCTTCTGTCCTAGATAATATTAATCTAAGCGTGTTTGAGTGTAAATAGTGTTTTCTAAAGTTGTCATTTCAGTTCTTATTTTTCTTTGTAAATTTTCCAGATCGGAATGGGACCAAGATATTTTGCCTAAAGAATGCATCAATGTGGGTATAACAAAAGGGCTTATTGCTTTTATTATATTTGTTATACTATCGAGCTCTGCTTGGAAGATTTTCTTTAGCCTTAAAGTAAATTTTGTCAAAAGTCTTCCCCTTTTCGCACTATGATCTATTTTCTTTGCTTGTTGATATCCCAGATAAATGGGTATCAAGAGTCCTTATGAATGCTCTCAGCCTGAAACTCTGATTTCCATCTGTAGATGCTGCCTGACCCACTGAGTTCCTCTAGCATTTTATGTGTTCCCCACACCTGTTATCTTTACCTTTTATTCTGACAGCACATACAAGCTTTGTACTCTCAAAATTTGGTGGGGGGTGGTGGGAACTGGAGTGAAGGGACTCAGGATAGGACAGATGGTATAAAAGCAAAGATAGCCACCCTACCAGGGATAGGGTTCCTCTTGTC
The DNA here is from genome assembly GCF_048418815.1 of Hemitrygon akajei. Classification (NCBI taxonomy): domain Eukaryota; kingdom Metazoa; phylum Chordata; class Chondrichthyes; order Myliobatiformes; family Dasyatidae; genus Hemitrygon; species Hemitrygon akajei. The sequence continues at coordinate 177,172,135 of NC_133133.1, forward strand.
CTTACCTATCATCCCACCAGCCCTCGTGTCCAGCACATAATTCTCTGAAACTTCCGCCACCTCCAAGGGAATCCCACCACCAAGCGTATCTCCTCATCTCCTCCTCCTCCCCCCCCCCCCCCCCCACCACTTTCTGCTTTCCACAGGTATCCCTTCCTACTCCATTGTCTATTTGTCCCTCCTGGCACTCTGGCACAAGTGCTACATCTGCCCCTACACTACCTCCCTCCATACCATCCACGGGCCCTAAACAGTCCTTCCAGATGAGACAACACTTCACCTGTGAGTCTGTTGGGGTTATTTACTGTGCTTTGTGCTCCCAGTGTGGCCTTAGATTGGGAGACCACTTTGCTAAGCACCCACACTCCGTCAGCCAGAACAAGTGGGATCTCCCAGTGGTCACTGATTTTAATTCCAGTTCACATTCCCATTCCGATATGTCCATCCATGGCCTCCTCCTCTGTCGTGATGAGGTCACAGTTAGGCTGGAGGAACAACACCTTATATTCCGTTTGGGTAGCCTCCAACCTGTTAGCATAAACATTGGTTTCTCAGACTTGTGGTAATGCCCCCCAAAATCCCTTCCCCTCCATTTCCCATCCCCTTTTCCCTCTCTCACCTCATCTCACCAATCTACTTCCCAGCTCTTTAATTAATCTCTCCCCCTCCAGGTTTCACCCATCACCTGGTGGTTTATCTCTCCCCTCCCCCCACCTTTTAAATCTACTCCTCAGCTTTTTCTCTTCAGTTCTGCTGATAGGTTTTGGCCCAAAACATTGACCATACTTTTTTCTATAGGTGCTGCCTGTACTGCTAAGTTCCTCCAGCATTTAGTGTGTGTTGCCTGGATTTATAGCACCTGCAGACAGTGTGCTGTCAGACTGTCAGGAAGGGCAGGAATATATTAGGACAAAATTGCAGCTAGCAGGGTGAGTATCAGTGCAGTAGGATGATTGCTCCTCCAACCTGAGCGTGGCCTTATTGCAACTATCGGAATGGGAATAGGAAGTAGATTAAAATGGTGGCCACTGGCGGACAGAGTGTAGGTGCTCAGTGGTCCCCCAATCTACGTTTGGTCTTACCAATATACAGGATGCCATCCAGGAGCACCAGATACAGTGGATGACCCTAACTGACTCACAAGTGAAGTATTGCCTCACCTGGAAGGACTGCTTGGGGCCATGAATAGTCATGAGGGAGGAGGTGTAAGGGCAAGTGTAGCACTTGTTCCACTTGCAATGTTAACTGCCAGGAGGGAGAGATCAGTGGGGAGGGATGAATGGACAAGGGAGTCACATAGGTAGCAATTCCTTTGGAAATCAGAAAGTGGGGGTGGAGGGGAGGAAGGGAAAGATGTGCTTGGTGATGGGATCCCATTGGAGATGGTAAAAGTTACACAGAATCATATACTGGACATGGAGGCTAGTGGGGTGGTGGATGAGGACAAAAGGAACCCTATCCCCAATAGGTTGAGGGCAGACGTGCGTGATATGGAAGAGATGCGGTTGAGGGCAGTATTGATGATGGAGGAAGGGAAGCTCCTTTCTTTGAAGAAGGAGGATACCTCCTTAGTTCTAGAATGAAAAGCCTCATCCTGAGAGCAGATGCGGTGGAGACAGAGGAATTGAGAGAAGGGGGTGGCATTTTTTTTCAAGTAACAGGGTGGGAAAAGATATAGTCCAGGTAGCTGTGAGAATCAATGTGTTTATAAAAGTTATCAGTAGGTAAGCTGTCTCTAGAGATAAAGATATTGGGAAAGGGGGGAGGGAGATGTCAGAAATAGACCAGGTAAATTTGAGGATGGGGTGGAAGTTGAATGCAAATTTGATGCGGACATCATTTCAGTCATCAATGTAGTGTAGGAAATGTTGGGGAGTGATATGTGTAGGCTTGGAACACAGTTTATTCCACGTAGCCAACAAAAGGGCAGGCATAGCTGGGGCCCATGTGGGTGCCGATGGATACACCTTTTGTTTGAAGGAAGTGGGAGGATCTGACGGAAAATTATTATGACGACCAATTCTGCCAGATGGAGGAGAGTGGTAATGCAGGGGAACTGGTTGAGTCTGGTGTCCAGAAAGAAACGGAGAGCTTTGAGGCTTCCTGATTCGGGATGATGGTGTATAGGGACTGGACATCCATAGTGAAAATAAGATGATTAAGTTCAGGGAACTTTAAATCATGGAAAAGATTAAGAGCGTGTGAAACATGTGGGCATCTGGGTAGCCTCCAACCTGATGGCATGAACATTGATTTCTTGAACTTTCAGTAATGCTCCCCCCCCCCCCCCCCCCCCCCACCCTTCACCATTCCCATTTCCCTCTCTGGGCCATCGTCATAGGTGATTAAAGGCTTCTGTGAAAAGAGGCTTCACTCAGAGAAAACAAAGAAAAGCTCATTTTTTTTCCCCTTTTCTTCTTTATATCTGCTCAGCTAGAACAGTAGATGTGTCAGGTAGGATGGCAGGATAGTGAAATGCTCCTCTTGTGGAATGTGGGAAGGTCGGGAAACCTCCAGTGTCCCCAATGACTACAACTGCAGGGTGCATCCAGCTGCAGCTTCTAACAAACTGTGTCTTATGGTCTCTCACCTTATCTCCTTACTTGCCTATCACCTCCCTCTGGTCCTCCACCCCTTCCCTTTCCTCTATAGCCTTCTATCCTCTCCTATCAGGTTCCTCTTTCTTCAGCCCGTTATTTCTTTCACCAATCAACTTCCCAGCTCTTTACTTCACCCCCCCAACCCCTGATTTCACCCACCTACTACCTTTTAATTCTTCCTCTACTCGTCCTACCTTCTTACTCTGACTTCTCATAGTTTTACTCCAGTCCTGATAAAGGGTTTTGGTCCCAAATGTTAGCTGTTTACTCTTTTCCATAGATGTTTCCTGGCCAGTTGAGTTCCTCCAGCATTGTTTGTGTGTGGCAGTTTAACTCAATTTAACTACTTACACAGGCATAATCAAGTGGCAAATATCATTCACTAATATCTTGCTTTAAAATACAAACTCATAAAAGGCACTATGCCTTACAATAAATACAAGCCTGATCCAGTTTTAGAGTCAGAATCTTACAAATTACAGATAGTACTATATATATAAAGTGTCCAGATATATTACAGGATAATCAAACAAGAACAACTTGCCATTCCAAACACACACATTTCATGCTCAACAAAGTTTTTTAAAATTTTTTTTTATTTTTTAACAAACAACAACAAAAAAGGACATCCACAAAAACCACGACCATAACAAAATTAAATTAAATATTGAGCAGCAAGAGGGAGAATAATATAAAGGCAAAAGTAAACATACACAGCAGAGGTGCACTGCACCAAAAAACCTCAGTCCTCACCCCGTAAGAAAGTTCAATACAGGGCCCCATATCCTTTCAAAGATGTCCCCTCTGTCCACATTACATAGTCTCAATCTCTCCAAATGTAAAGTATTTGCCAGTTCTCTCAGCCACAGATCGTACATAGGCGCAGAGTCCATTTGCAGGATTAACTTCTTAGCAATCACCATTCCAAACAATACAGCCACTTTTTCATACATATTGGCTGAAGATGGGGAGCTTGTTGCTCCAAGGATGGCTATGAGCAGGTCTGGTTCCCATCACTTCCCATAAGCCTCAGAGAAACAGTGAAAAATACTTTTCCAGTATGCATAAAGCTTACAACATGACCAGAATGAATGTGACAAGTTACTGTTCTCAGATTTACATCTATTACAAACTGGTGAAACATCAGGATAGAAGCTGTGCAACTTTTCTTTGGAATAATGGAGTCTATGTATTGTTTTAAACTGTATAAGTCTGTATCTGACATTGACTGAACAATCATGTATACTCTTTAAACACTCATCCCAGACCTCCTCTATCAGTTCTATACCCAATTCATCCACCCATGCCTGTTTAAGACCTGCAGTATTCACCCGAGCTCCATTATGTAGGATCTGATGAAAATAGAATACGGCCCTACGAGTAACCGGATCAAATTTATTTATTGCCTCCAGGGGCTCATGTTTCTCTAGAACTTGGAAATTAGGTATATATTTCCTAACATAATCTCGAATCTGTAAATATCTAAAAAAAACTAGATGCAGGGATATTGTAAACTGCTTGTAACTGCGCAAATGAGACAAAGTTTCCATTAATATATAGGTCACCTACACTACAAAATGGCACTCTGTTTCCAGGATGAAAAAACAGTATCATTTAGGCCAGGCAAAAAGGAATGATTGTCACAAATTGGAATGACAATATAAGTTTTTGGGGCCTTAATGTGTAGTTGAATCTGCTTCCATTCTTATAGTGCTGCCAACCAAAAAGCTGTTACTAAAATGTGACTTATTAACTGCAGTGGGGCTATTAAGGAGAGCTGGTAAGGAAGTCTTCTTACAAAGCACTCGCTCTATGAGTAACCATGCCGGGCACGAGTCTGAGGTAGAGGGCAGGCCTTTTTTCCACCATGCAAGAATGGATAGGTGGGCAGTCCAGTCATACATTTTAACGTCTGGTAGGGCAAAACCTCCTGCTTCCTTGAGCTTTGACAAGTGTTTTTTTTTAGTAATTCTAATGGCTTTATTATTCCAAATAAAGGGTATAATAATTGAATCCAATTGCTTAAAATATGACAGAGGAATAAAACATGGAATTGACTGGAAAAGATGAAGAAATCGTGGCAGTACAATCATCTTGATTGCAATTTCCCTCTGGATCAATAAAGTATGTCTGTCTGTCTGTTAACCCTACCCACCAAAAAAATTGAAAGGGTTTTCCAAATGTCAATATTGCATTTAACCTGTTCAACCTTGTTTTGCCAATTCACTTGCAAAAGGTCAGCTGGGTTTTTTTGTAATAGACATACCAAGATAGGAAAAATTATCAAAAGTTATTTTAAAGGGAATAGACTGTAAATACTCTGTATTAACCACTGCAGTGACTGGCATTAGTTCACTCTTATCCCAATTAATAGAGAAACCTGAGAAACTACCAAAATTATTAATTAGAGTCAGAAGGGCGGGCATTGACGTTTGTGGGCTGGAGATATATAAAAGGACATCGTCAGCGTATAATGAAAGGTGATGTTTATGTCCATGCATATCAATGGGAAATATCAAAGGGTCCTGTCTGATGCTAACAGCCAGTGGCTCAATGATAACTGCAAACAAAAACGGAGGAAGGGGGCAGCCTTGACGAGTCCCACAATGAAATATTCTGATTAGTGATAATAGAGGCAAATGGGTGTGAATAAATTATCTCAATCCATTTGATGAAAGATGGTCCAAATCCAAATTTCTTAAGTGCAAACATCATATATGGCCATTCCACTTGGTCAAACACACGTTGCGCATCTAATGAAATGACTGCAGCCTCTTCTGCATGTTTTGCATATAAAATATTGAAAAGATGACGCAGATTAAAATGCATATGTCTACCTGGCATAAAGCCAGTTTGATCTAGATGAATAATAGAACAAATGCATTCTTTTAACCTATTGGCCAGGACTTTCCCAAGAATTTTGGTTTCAATGGGCAGCAACAAAATGGGGCGATATGATGAAACCACCTCGGGATCATGGCCTAGTTTTGGAATCAGAGAAACATTGGCTTTACATAAAGTAAGTGGCAATCTGGAAGCTGTCCTGGAGTGATTAAACATTCTTAAGAGCAGAGGTGACAATTTTGGACCAAATACTTTGAAGAATTCCATGCTAAAACCATCCGGACCAGCTGCCTTATTATTGGGGAGGGAAGAGATGACCTTCTTGATCTCATCTAGGCTTATATTGGCATCAAGTGTATTTACTGAATCTGTTGACAGCGTGGGCAGATTGATTATCAAAAAATGCTTCCATAACTTCAACGTCCAGACCTCCTTGTGATTGGTAACATTAGCATAGAACTCAGCAAAACACTTAATAATTTTTTTCCAGGTCCGTCAATAAAAAGCCATCTTTTGCCTTTATACGATGTATGGCCCCGGAGGCCTGCATCTGTCTTAACTGACGGGCTAATAACTTATGGGGCTTTTCACCAAGCTCAAAATACCTCTGTCTTGACTTGTGTCAGTAGTTTTGCAACATTCTTGGACATTATAGAATGATACTCATAAGGTAAGGCAGTAATCTTATTAAGTAATTCTGATTCCTGGTTTATTTTATAAGAGGCTTCCAGATTTGCCAACTGATTATCTATTTCAGTTAACCTTTTCTTGAATCTTCTTTTTTCTGCTGTCTCATATGCTATTATGCAACCTCTAGTAACCGCCTTCATGGCCTCCCAAAGAGTGGAATCATCAACATCGCCCACATGATTGGTGCTGGTCAGCGATAGCTTGTGTGTGAACAAACGGTATGGTTTTTTTTTTATTAGGATTGCAACACCTCTAGTTTTTAGTACTAAAATTCGACTGGTAGACCTGAGATGCCCAGGAGGGACAAAGTACTTTCGCCACTGTTTTCTTAATGTGCGTTTCTTGGAGAAAACAAATATCAGCTTTGAGTATACGAAGATGTGCATACACCTTCCCTCTCTTCAGTGGACTATTCATCCCCCGTACATACCAGCTAACAAATTTAGCTTCACCAATGCTGTGCATATGCGAATTAGATGTCATATCTGCTGCTTAACAAAAAAATATGCTGTATGGTCGTGGCATAACACAAACTGCAACTCGAACAAATAGACGTGCTGTAACAACCCCTTGAGAAACACAAAAAACCCTCCCAAAGATTTTTAAAAGAACACCAGGAGTAGTACTTCCATACACTTAACCTAAAGTCAAAGTTATATCCACGGGCCAACACATGGCCCCGAATAGCAAGATAACTGCCCATTACTCACTAAACACGGGAGAAGCACCTCTTCACAAATACACCATGAAATATAAAAATAAACAATAACAATCAGTCCTCACTCACATCTTAGTGTGAGCTTATTTTTCAGTTCCTCGTGCGCTGAACATAACAGACTCCAGATGAAGCCGCTATCTATCAACGATGAATCCAGTTACTCAGCGTTAATCCGTTTTTAGGTTTATACGGTGTCCGAATGCTAATCTTTAACTTCTTGGTTCAGGAACTCCCCCGCTACGGCTGCAGGGCTAAATGTACTGGTGCTATTGTTAACTGTAACCACGAACGTCGCCGGATACCGGAATCCACACCTAATTTTCCTGGCCTTTCATTTCTCCTTAATGTACTGAAAATCTTGACGTTTCTTCATGGTAGCCGAGGTTAAATCCGGGTAAATGAACACCGTACGCCCGTCATATAGCAGTGGAGCTCTCTCCCTGGACAACCGTAGCACCAGCTCTTTAACCTGATAATGGTGTAGCCTCGCAATAATAGCTCTTGGCCTACCATTTTTAGCAGGTGCTAGGCTCCGGTGGGCACGGTCCACTTTAATCGGCTGATGGAAATGTTCTTCCCCCAGCAACTTCGGAAGCAACGTGGCTACAAAATCCGTCGGCTTATTGTTTTCGGCTTTCTCCTGAATCCTGATAATGCTAATGTTTTGACGGCGAGACCCGGCTTCAAGGTCATCCATCTTAGCCTGTAGCTGCGTGTTTTGGGATATTAGACTTTCAAGCCGCCTCTCCAACTCTTTCGATTCGTCGGCATCTTCCATTAAAGAAACACGCTTACTGACCTCGGTTAGAGCCGCTGTTAAGTTCATGATCGACTTATTGTGCTCTGCATGTCTCCCGTCTACCAAACTGTACAGTTTGTTTACCGCCTCAAGGACTTACTTCTTCGATGGTAGCTGGGCCCGCTAGCTTCGCGGAGCCCTCGCCAAAATCTTCTTCTCCTGCGCCCTTTTCTTGTTTCTTCCCCTTACCTGGCTTTGTCATTTCGTTCAGCCCGTTACAGCTCACTTAAGTCACTTAAAAAATAGAATTAACTGCTATTTGGGTGAGGTAAAAGGTGAAGGTAGGCGCAGCTCCCAGCACACACGTCTGCTCCATACCAAGACCCCCATGCTCAACAAAGTATCTCAAAACTGTCCGTCAGCTTCCAAATGTTGCTTCTCTGCCATTCTTTGCCACACCCCCTGTTGATTCCTTTCTCACCATATGCTCTTACACACCGACCATTGTCCAGTGCCCCAAACTCTGCTCCATTGAACATCCATCTGTTCACAGAGGGTCAGAAAAACTTCGTAGATGTGTATACAGGTACTCAATTGTGTAAATTCACGTGTTCTGTCATTGAGACAATAAGGGCACTTGTCGGTAATTACAGATTCTCTATGTGCTTGCTGATCATTATTACTAAGGGGTAGATCCTTGTAACAACAATAACTGAAATGAGCAGGGAATGAGGTTAACCACCAATATACGAAGAACGGAACGTGGAACAGAAACACCCAGTGTCCAGCTGGGCTGAGTTGACTCTCTACTGTACACTGGGTGTGTTGTAGAGTCACTGGACTCCTGAGACACAGTTTACAAATGGGACTGATTTATTTGTCATAGATCCAGAATATTAAATTTCAGTCCTGTTAAAGATGAACATCAGCAGAATAAACTCCACCCATGCCCAGTGACCAGGGTGCAGGACCAGGTTTGATGAGTAGCAATAATAATTGCTGAATTCAACACCAACTTTGAACTTGCCTCTGGAGTCAGCAGATGTGATGGTGAAATATCTAGTGTCAACTGCGTGGTCTATGCACCTCCACTGGCAGACTGCCTAACAGGTTCGGCAATTGCACTTTTGAATATGCACTTCCCAGCTAATTACTGTTTCATTATGGCAGCATTTAACTTCCTTCTTTTCACTGTAGTCTTGTCGAGACTTGAGCAAAGCACAGCAACGTTATGCTTCCTGCCTACCTTTGTCCGTGTCTGAGAAAGAGGACTACTGTTTAGACTGACGCTGAAAATGAGCAGTATTCGTTTAGTATTTAGATATTGCTTTCAAATGCAGCATTGACATTTTACATTCAGATTCAGAGTTTTAATTATTGGTCCTGTTGGCTTAGTGCTTATTGTTTTTCTTTCCCTTAAAATTCTGCGAAGTTTCATTAAAGCCTGTGAACTACTGACCCACTTAGCTGAGCTTCTCTCTGCGCTTGGACCATATCCAAACATCCTAACATTAAGCATGCAGCTTATTTAACCACCTTCCCCAGTGTGCAACAAGGTTGGATGACTGAGTGAATCTCTTCCCACATTCAGAGCATGCGGAGCCAGCCGAGGTCAGGATATTGAAAGAGCCTGCCAAGACGTTGAAGGAGACAGTTTGGTGAAGTATAACCGTCAGAGATTAGCTCGGACATTTCACCTGTGATCATGTAAGTTGCTGCAGGCCTGTTACCCTGTTCTGGTGGGTGGACAGACAACATGGAAGCTGTGTAGCCTTGGTGATACTGAAGACTATTCTTGAAACTTAGGACTTGTCTGCTGCTGCAGTCCAGGTTTGGTGTCTGAGCAGAGCTGGGGCTTGGACTCATCCATTCATACTGCCATCTTGTGTTTGAGCGGTGGAATGACAAGCTGTATCACGTGTGCCTGCACAATGCTGGGGGACTACCATCGGTCACCGGACATTGTCGCTCAGGGTCCTGGACTATATATATGATTTTTTATTGAGTGAATATCTTTCTTTGCTCGCTACTTTTATTATGTCACTTGGTATTTTTGAATGTTTCCCGCCTTGGCCCCAGAGGAACGCTGTCTCGTTCAGCTGTATTTACATATGGTTTAAAAAATAATTAAACTTAATTTGATGTGAATGGCCTTTCCCCTTAGTGAGCTTGCAGATATACCTTCAGTTCAATAACAGAGTGAATCACTTCCATCAGTCTGAGCAGGTGAATGGCTTCTCCCTAGCGTGAACTCTCTTGTGTCTCTGTAGGCTAGATAAGTGAGTGAATCCCTTCCCACAATCTGAGCAGGTGAATGGCCTCTCCCCACTGTGAACTGTCTGATGTGCTAGCAGGTCATATGACTGAGAGAATCCCTTCCCACAGTCTGAGCAGATGAAAGGCCACTCCCCAGTGTGAACTGACAGGTGTGTCTGCAGTCTGTATGCGCGAATGAATCCCTTCCCACACACAGAACAGGTGAATGGCCTCTCCCCAGTGTGAAGTCGCTGATGTCTCTGTAAGTTGGATGACCGAGTAAATCCCTTCCCACAGTCTGAGCATGTGAACGGCCTTTCCCCAGTGTGAACTGACTGGTGTGCCAGTAGGTCACATGACCGAGTGAATCCCTTCCCACAGTCTAAGCATGTTAACAGCATTTCCCCAGTGTGAATTGACTGGTGTGCCTGTAGGCTGGGTGACTGAGTGAATCGCTTCCCATACACAGAACAAGTGAATAGCCTTTCTCTCATATGAACTTGCTGGTGTCTGTAGGTTGGATGAGTGAGTGAATCCCTTCCCACACACAGAACAGGTGAACGGCTTCTCCTCCGTGTGATTTTGCTAGTGTGTCTTCCTCTGGAATGAGTGAGAGAATTCCTTTTCACAGTTCTCTATCAATTCTCTGGCAATTCAACAAATTGATGTCAGACGTAGGAAAATCCTTGTACAATTACTGCAGTTGAAGAACTGATCTCTGGTGAACAAATGCTGGTATATTTTCAGCACCCTGGTTCCATTGAGTTACAACAGAAAACTTCATTTCAGACACAAAGCACGTTTCAGGCTGGGAAAAGATACTTCTTCATCTCCAAAGATCAACAACAGATACATTGGTTTTATAAAGGAAATATCTGGACAGAGGCAGCAAAACTGACGTGTTGTTGTGTTTGAGATTCCCGTACACTGATTCTCTGTCGTTTCTAACCTGTAATAAGATTTACAAAAGTCATCAATGGGTGAAGGACAGCACTTCAGTTGAGTTAATTTTCATCACTATGGTGGTCTCTGACATAACACTTTTGCAGCCAGGTTGAACCCAAATTGGAGGAACAACTCATCGTCTAACTGGGCACAGATCAGACATTCTGGAGTGGCCATCAAATTCTTTGATGATTTTCCTGTTTGTATTGGAATGGGACTTTTCATCTGTGACGTGGCTCAATTTGACTCTCTCCAACAGTATTATTCACTTGTCCCTCTAAGCTGCATGGGTGCACGGCCATGCAGTAACTGAAATACACTCACACAGATAGCCTTTGTCTCTGCACAGCTGGAATTTTAATTTAATTTTAATGTTGATTTAAAGTGCCACATAGTTTTCAGGCTGTGTAAGAATTTCTTGCTCAGACCAATAGTTGGCCTGTGCAGTTGCTGAAAAACTAAATTACAGGGAACATTAGTATCATTTGAAGTTCTTGTCATGTCCCCCAGAGTACTACAAAGAACACATGATATTACATGGCTGATCCTGGAGTCTTTCCAATTACACTGAACCCTTCTGTGCAAATGATTGACAGTGATGAACTCATCGATGGTAATGCAAATGACTATAAAGGAGAGGGGAATAGGCTTTCTCAATGGACTGTGGCATATTGTGAAATGGGTTGTGAAAGCTGCAGATTACTTGTTGCCCGGGACAAAGTGTTTGATATCATTATGTACCCAGAGAAAATATACACAACATGTTCTTACCAGTAGAAAGGTCCAGAACAAGAGGAAGTAGAACAAAAGTGATTTTCTCAATAAATTTTCTCTGGAAATGAGAAGTAGTAATAGGGGATGAGGAAATGGTGAACAAACCAGTTAAGTATTTTGCATCAATCTTCACTGTGGAAGACACTAGCAGTATGGTAAAAGTTCAAGAGTATTGGGGCTCAGAAATGAGTGACGTTACCAGGGAGAAGATTCTGTGGAAACTGAAAGGGCTGAAGGTAGGTAAATCACCTTGATAAGAAGATGGACATCTGCTGCAGGATTCTCTAAAGGTTAATTGGCAGGTTGAGTCAGTGGTGAGGAAGGGACATTCTTTTACAAGGGAGATGAGAAAGATTTTCTTTAGTCAGAGAGTGGAGAATCTATGGAATTCATTACTACAGGTGGCTGTGGAGGTAAGTCTTTATGTATATTTAATGCAGAGGTTGGTAGGTTCTTGATTGGTCAGGGCATGAAGGGATGAAGGCAGACATTGGGGTTGAGAGGAAAAACAGATCAACCTGATGAAATGGTGAAGCAGACTCAATGGGCAAAATGGCCTAATTCTGCTCCAGTATCTTTTGCCCAAGAACAAAAGCCGATGGAATGATATTGTTCTTTTTTCAATACAGCACTAAATGATAAATTTCATTGATTGGAAGGTAGACTCTTCATCCGAGATTACCTCGGAACTATATTTTGTTCTAAATTTCTAATCCTTGGATTTAGATTCACACAAAAAATGCTGGAGGAACTCAGCAGGCCAGGCAGCATCTATGGAAAAGAGGACTGTACTCTTCCACAGATGCTGCCTAGCCTGCTGAGTTCCTCCAGCATTTTGTGTGTGTTGCTTGGTTTCCAGCTTCTGCAGATTTTATCTTGTTTGTCATTGGACTTAGATAGCAGGAGCTCAGCAGTGTCTGACAGATCCATCTGTTCCTAGTCCCTGCGCCTACACACTCTACGGACTGGCGGGGAATGCACTGGAACTACCACCCATGGCTGCCTCAGTACGTAGAAACCCGTCTGTCCGATATAGTCCCAGTGATACACATGCGCGGCTAAAATGGCGCAGCATCTTTGCTCACCAGCAGAAAACTTCCCTGGGCTTGGGTACGGTTCGTGGGGCTGAGAGAGAGGGGAAGGAACAGGATTGTCCCAGGTTTGTAGGGCCTCAGTGTGTCCAGAGCTTACAGCAATTGTCCCTCAGTTGGGGTGCAGACGCCGGTGTTTATGAAAGACAAAAAAATCTGCAGATGCTGGAAATCCAAGCAACAGACACAAAAGAAAATCTGCAGATGCTGGAAATCCGAGCAACATACACAAAATGCTGGAGGAATTCAGCAGGCCATACAGCATCTACGGAAAAAAGTACAGCCAACGTTTCTGGCTAAACCCTTCCGCAGGACTGGAGGAAAAAAAGCTGAGGAGTAGATTTGAAAGTTGGGGGGGGGGGGGGGGAGAGAAATGCCGGTGAAACTTGGAAGGGGAGGGATAAAGCAAAGAGCTGGGAAGTTGATTGGTGAAAGAGACAGAAGGGATAGAGTAGGGGAAGGAGCACCAGAGGGAGGTGATGGGCGGGCAAGGAGATAACATGAGAGAGGGACAAGGGGATGGGAAATGGTTGGGGGTGTGTGTGGAGGCATTACTAGAAGTTTGAGAAATTGATGTTCATGCCATCAGTTTGGGACTACCCAAATGGAATATAAGGTGTTGTTCCTCCAACCTAAGTGTGGCCTTATCCCTACAGTTGAGGAGGCCATGAATGGACATATCAGAATATCGGAATGTGAATGGGAAGTGGAACTAAAATGGGTGGTCACTGGAAGATCCTACTTGTTCTGGCAGACGGAACATAGATGCTCAGTGAAATGGTCTCCCAATCTGCATCAGGTCTCAGCGATGGAGTGATAGGTGAAGACAAGAGGAACCCTATCCCTGGTAGGGTGGTGGGAGGATGGGGTAAGACCAGACATGCTAGAAATAGAAGAGATGCGATTGAGGGCAGCACTGATGGTGGAGGAAGGGAAGCCCCTTTCTTTGAAAAAGGAGGATACTGCCTTCATTCTAGAACATCTCTTCCATTTCATGCACTTCTGCTCTTACCCCATCCTCCCGCCACACTACCACGGATGGGGTTCTTCTTTCCTCACCTATCACCCAGCCAGCCACCGCGTCCAGCACTTAATTCTCCAAAACTTCTGCCATCTCCAAATGGATCACACCACCAAACACGTCTTTCCCTCCCCCCTACTTTCTGCAGGGATCACTCCCTACTTGTCCATTCGTCCCTCCCCTCTGATTTCCCTACTGGTACTTACCCTTGCAAGCGGAACAAGTGCTTCACCTGCCCCTACACCTCCTCCCTCACTACCATTCAGGGCCCCAAACAGTCCTTCCAGGTGAGGCGACACTTCACCCGTGAGTCTGTTGGGGTCATATATTACGTTCGGTGCTTCCAATGTGGCCTCTTGTATATCAGTGAAAGACCCAACATGGATTGGGAGACCGCTCGAGCATCTATGCTCCGTCCGCCAGAACAAGCGGGATCTCCCAGTGGCAACCCATTTTAATTCCACTTCCCATTCCAATATGTCCATCCATGGTCTCCTCCACTGTCGTGATCAGGACACACTTAAGTTGGAGGAACACCACCTTATATTCCATTTTGGGAAGCCTCCAACCTGATGGGATGAGCACTGATTTTTCAAACTTTCGGTAATGCTCCCCACCCCCTCCTCTCCTTCACCATTTCCCATACCCTTTTCTCTCTCTCACTTTATCTCCTTACCTGGCTATCACCATTACCCTTTTCTTTCTTCCAGGGCCTTCTGTCTCTTTCACCAATCAACTTCCAAGTTTTTTACTTCATCTCTTCCCCTCCAGGTTTCACCTATCACCTGTGTTTCTCTCTCCCCTCCCCGCACCTTTTATTCTCCAGTTCTGCCGAAGGGTTTCAGCCCGAAACGCCGACTGTGCTTTTTTTCCCATTGATGCTGCCTGGCCTGCTGAGTTCCTTCAGCATTGTGTGTGTGTTGCAACAGACACAAAACGCAGGAGGGACTCAGCGGGTCAGAAATCATCTACGGAAAAGAGTAAACAGTCGACGTTTCGGACCGAGACCTTCCTCTTTGACGTAAATGCTACCCGGCCTACGCTGTTTCTGAAAGCTCCGCTCCTACCTGCTACCGAAACTCCAGAGCCTTTTGTCTACTGAGCGCATGCGCGATATTCGGGACTAGCCAGTGTGTTTGATCGTTGCGTCACCGATGGCGAATTTGGATACGCGGGGGTTTCTGGGTAAGCACCGTGCTGTAAACTTAATGTATCTGTTGATTACGTTGTGATTCTTCTTCACCTTGTCTGCAAGGATAACCTCATCCTTTCTTTTAACCATCCTGATTTCTGTATTAAGTGTTTTCTTGCATTTTCATGATTCTACCAGAAGCAAAAGAAAATCTGCAGCTGCTGGAAATCTAAGCAGCACACAGAGAATGTTGGAGGAATTCTGCAGGCCAGGCAGCATCTATTTCCATAGTCACTTCTCTAAGGGTAATAAGGCGGCCGATGGGTTTTGGGGAGGGAATCTGGAATTGGATTAAACTGCTCTACACAGACATCTGTAGTGCAGTCCAGGTGGACGGGTGGGAAATAGACAGCTTCCCCATCAGGTCTGGAGTCAGGCAGGGTTGGCCTCTCTCCCCTGTCTTGTTCGTGTGCTGCATTGAGCCCTTTGCTGAAGCCATCAGGAGGGATGAGGGCATAAGAGGGGTGACACTCCCAGGCAGTGGAGAGACCCAAGTTAAAATCTCCCTGTACATGGATGACGTCACCGACTTCTGCTCTGATCAGAGGTCAGTTCACAGACTTATGCACATCTGCGAACATTTCCAGCTGGCGCTGGGGGCCAAGGCTAACCGCACGAAGAGCGAAGCCATGCTCTTTGGCAACTGGCCCGAACGATCCATTGTGCCCTTCATCATCAGGTCCGACCACGTGAAGGTGTTGGGGATCTGGTTCAGAGGGACCGAGGCGTACAGGAAGAACTGATGGGAGCGGACTGCCAAGGTGAAACAGAAACTGGAACTGTGGGGAGGGTGCTCCCTTTCGATAACGGGCAAGAATCTGGTCATCAGGTGTGAGGTGCTCTCAGGTCTGTTGTACTTGGCGCAGGTGTGGCCCATTCCCTGCTCCTGCAGCTTGGAAATCACCAGAGCCGTCATCAGATTCATCTGGGGATCAAGGATAGAGCGAGTCAGACGGGCCATTATGCACAAGTCCCTGGACAATGGGAGCAAGAACGTCCCCAATGTCACCCTCACCCTGATGACCAGCTTCGTGTTTGGCTGCATCAGGTTGTGTGTGGATCCCAGATACGTGGGCACAAAGTGGCACACCCTGGCTGCGAAGGATAGGTCTGGCCCCATTCCCACGCAATGCCCCAGTCAGCTGGTCATTGCCGCCATACCTGTCCTTCGTAGAAAAGTTATTCCAGGTCAATGCTTTTGACCATAAGGCTATTGGACAGTGGTCGGCACGTAATGTCCTGCAGGAGCTGCAGAAGGATAAGATGGACTCAGTGGGGTGGTTCCCTGAGCAGACTGTCCAGTACATCTGGCAAATTGCCTCATCGCCAGACCTCACTAACAGGCACCAAGACCTCGCCTGGCAGGTGGTGAGAGGAGCCCTCCCAATCAGATCCTTCCTGTATGCCCGGAACATTGTCTCCACACCCTGCTGCCCACGGGAGGACTGCAAAGAGGTGGAGTCAGAGAACTCACCTCTTTGCACACTGTGGGTTTGCAAAAGAGGTGTGGAGGAGGATGGAAGGGATGGTGTCAAGATTCATGCCCAGCAGCTGTGTAACTGAGGACTCCCTGATTTACGGGCTGTTCCCGGGGACGCACACAGAGACAAACATGCGGTGCTGCTGGCAGATCATCAGCTCAGTGAAGGACGCTCTTTGGTCAGCCCGAAACTTGATGGTCTACCAGCACATGGAGATGTCTGTGACTGAGTGCTGCCGGCTGGCACATTCTCGCCTGCAGGAGTACATGCTGAGGGATACACTCAGGCTTGGTGTAGCCACTGCGAAGGCCTGTTGGGAAAGGACCACAGTTTAAGGTTCATCACCCACAGGAGTGGGAGGGGTCGGGTGGGGAGGAGAATACCCCTCATCAGTGGTGTGGATAGATGAGTCAACATGGTGCCCCAGGAGTGGCTGGAAATGTATAGACTGTAAAGGAACTTTGGTAAAGGAATGAGAGTCAATGCCTGGATGTTTATTGTTAATAATTTTTATTTTATTGTAAATAAGTCTTTAATCCTTGCCTAAAGTTAGAGAGTCAATGAATGGTTTATTGTAAACATCTTTAATTTGAATAGGAACAAAGAGCCAATACATAATTTATTGTAAATAACTTTATTTATTGTATAAGGACTCAGATTTAACAAATGGTTTTTTCTATGTAAATAACTTTATTTTGTAATATTCCTGAATAAAGTATTTTGGAAAAAAAATAAGGCGGCCGATCGTACTGCAGTTAGGCCACCCTTGTTGTTCCAGAAGTAAGCGCAGATTGGTGCTGATGACACCTCCCAGTTTGGAGCAGCAGAGCAGTCCACTCCATCGCATGAAAGGGCAAAGTGGGGCAAGCTGGGTTGGAAGCAGCACGATGGTATGGGGCCTCACACAGATGGACTCATTATGGCTCCATTAGTACTATGGATAGCCCGATGTGTTCACAGGTTCACAAATGTGGGCAAGTGCGAATGACTGACCAAACTTGTTTTGCCCCTGTAGTATCTCAAGTTACAGAACAAATTTGTAGACATTGTATGAGATGTGTCTAACAGAATACGGGAAAACTGGTACAAGTAACAGCGGCTCATACCCTGTCATTAGATGGCCCTTCTGTACACTTACAGATGAACTTCATTCAGTTTCCTCAATGTGATGGGTATCAGTAGGTATTAGTCATTTTTGATCTGTTCTCACCATTGGTTGAAGCATTCCTTGTAGAAAGAATTATGCAGTTATGGTGGCAAAATGTTTATTAGAGGAAACAATCTCACAATTTGGGATCCCTGGGAAAATATCGAGTCCCAACAGTACCCATTTCACTGGCAAAGTCATTAAAGAACAAGCTACGCCTTACAGGTAGATCAAAATTTCTATTGTGTAGCCACCATCCTCAGTCAGCAGGCCTTGTAGAAATGATGAATGGAACAATTATGAATAAACTTTGAGTGAAGAAACTGGATTAACATGGAAACAGGTGCTGCTTTTGGTTCTGATGACTATTCGACTGCTCATAGAACCATTGGCCTGTCTGTCCCCGCATGAAATCATAATCAGACGGCACTTGCACCTGCCATCTGATGTGCCACTGGAATTTAAGCAGATGGATGTATATAACACGGAGAAGGGTATGCTGAACTATTGTATTGTCCTCACAAAAAGCATTACCAAATATCATCAACAGTTAAAGGCAGCCCAGCAACCATTGAATTGATTTCATTTCTTACATCCTTCACATACACAAGGAGTAAAAATCTTTACATTGTTTTTTACTAAATGTGCAATGTGCAATTTATAGTAATTTGTAAAATAGTCTGTACAGTAAGATATACAACAGGACAGTCAATATAGCTTATAGCATGAGTTAATCAGTCTGATGGCCTGGTGGAAGAACCTGTCCCGGAGCTTATTGGTCCTGTTAGGGTTTCATCGAGGCACGACTGCTCAAGCGTGTGGATGTGAGTTAGACCAGCGG
Organism: Hemitrygon akajei; assembly: GCF_048418815.1. Classification (NCBI taxonomy): domain Eukaryota; kingdom Metazoa; phylum Chordata; class Chondrichthyes; order Myliobatiformes; family Dasyatidae; genus Hemitrygon; species Hemitrygon akajei. The sequence goes on from NC_133133.1 coordinate 177,190,474, forward strand.
GAAGAGTTTAAAAGAAGACAGCTTTATAGAGCGGGCATCAGAGGAATGGGTGACGGAGTAGAGAGAGACAGAGTAGGAGGGATTTGGCTCAACAGGGGTTAGGCAATAATGGGTTGAGGTGAGGTAAGTTACCTCTGGAGAATAGAAAGAGGAGGTATGTCTGTGAGGCTGGTGTTCTGTATTGGGTGTCAGATGTGGGAAGTCCGGGAGACTCACGTTCTCCCGGATGGCTACATCTGCGCCAGGTGCGTCGAGCTGCAGCTCCTTAGGGACTGGGTTAGGGAACTGGAGATGCAGCTCAATGACCTTCGTCTGGTTAAGGAAAGTGAGGGGTGATAGAGAGGAGCTATAGGCAAGTAGTCACACTGGGGCCTCGGGAGACAGATAAGTGGGTAATGGTCAGGAGAGGGAAGGGCAAGAGTCAGATACTAGAGAGTACCTCTATGGCTGTCCCCCTTAACAATAAATACTCCTGTTTGAGTACTGTTGGGGTGAATGGTCTACCTGGGCGAAGCAACAGTGGCCACGCAGAGTCTGGCCCTGTGGCTCATAAGGGTAGGAAAAGGAAGAAGCCAGCAGTGATAGGGGACTTTATAGCTAGGGGGTTAGACAGGCAATACTGTGGACGTAGGAAAGAAACATGGATGGCATTTTGCCTCCCAGGTGCCAGGGTCTGGGATGTTTCTGATCACGTCCACAATATCTTGAAAGTGGGAAGGTGAACAGCTGGAGGTTTGTGTAATAACGACATTGGTAGGAAAAGGGAGGAGGTCTTGAAAATAGACTACAGGGAGTTAGGAAGGAAGTTGAGAAGCAGGACCTCAAAGGTAATAATCTTGGGATTATCGCCTATGCCATGTGACAGTGAATTCAGGAATAGAGTGAGGTGGAGGATAAATGCGTGGCTGAGGGATTGGAGCAGGGGCAGGAATTCATATTTCTGGATCATTGGGACCTCTTTTGAGGCAGGTGTGACCTGTACAAAAAGGACGGGTTGCACTTGAATCCAAGGGGGACCCATATCCTGGCAGGGAGGTTTGCTAAGGCTATTGGGGAGAGTTTAAATTTGAATCACTGGGAGGTGGGAACCGAACTGAAGAGATGGGGAATGGGAGGTTGGCTCACAAATCGAGAAAGCTTGTAGACAGTGTGAGATGGGATGATAGGCAGGTGATAGAGAAAGGATGTGCTCAGACTGATGGTTTGAGATGTGTCTATTTTAATGCAAGAAGCATCATGAACAAAGCAGATGAGCTTAGAATGTGGATCAGTACTTGGAGCTATGATGTTATGGCCATTACAGAGACTTGGATGGCTCAGGGGCAGGAATGGTAACTTAGAGTGCCAGGCTTTAGATGGTTCAGAAAGGACAGGGAGGGAGGCCAAAGAGGTGGGGGTGTGACACTGCTGATCAGAGATAGTGTCAGGGCTGCAGAAAAGGAGGATGCGATGGAGGGATTGTCTACTGAGTCTCTGTGGGTGGAAGTTAGAAACAGGAAGGGGTCAGTAACTCTACTGGGTGTTTTTTATAGAACAGGGACAATGAGGACCTGATAGGGAGACAGATTCTGGAAATGTGTAATAATAACAGGGTTGTCATAGTGGGAGATTTTAATTTCCCAAATAACGATTGGCATCTCCCTAGAGCAAAGGGTTTGGATGGGGTGGAGTTTGTTAGGTGTATTCAGGAAGGTTTCCTGACACTATATGTAGATAAGCCTACAAGAGGAGAGCCTGTACTTGACCTGGTATTGGGAAATTAACCTGGTCAAGTGTCAGGTCTGTCAGTGGGAGAGCATTTTGGAGATAGTGATCACAATTCTATCTCCCTTACCATAGCATTGGAGAGGGATAGGAACAGACAAGTTAGGAAAGTGTTTAATTGGAGTAAGGGAAAATATGAAGCTATCAGGCAGGAACTTGGAAGCATAAATTGGGAACAGATGTTCTCAGGGAAATGTACGGCAGAAATGTGGCAAATGTTCAGGGGGTATTTGCTTGGCATTCTGCATAGGTACATTGCAATGAGACAGGGAAAGGATGGTAGGGTACAGCAACCGTGGTGTACAAAGGCTGTTGATAATCTATTCAAAAAGCAAAGAAAAGCATACAAAAGGTTCAAAAAAACTAGGTAATGATAGAGATCTAGAAGATTATAAGCCTAATAGAAAGGAGCTTAAGAAGGAAATTAGGAGAACCAGAAGGGGCCGTGAGAAGGCCTTGGCAAGCAGGATTAAGGAAAACCCCAAGGCATTCTACCAGTATGTGAAAAAGAAGAAGAAGAAGAAGAAGAAGAATAGCCCTTAACTCAGCAGTGGAGTTATCGAGGCACCGTCTTTTGATGATGTTTCCGTAGCAAGCTATTCTTGTTTTTATGAGGCCGAGTTGCTAGCTGGATGCTCAACCTGACTTGGTTTCGAACTCGGGAACCTTTGCTCCAGAGTCCGGCACAGATATTATTGTGCCACCAAGTTGGACCAAGTATGTGAAGAGCAAGATGTAAGATGTGAGAGAATAGGACCAATCAAGTGTGACAGTGGAAAAGTGTGTATGGATCCGGAGGAGATATCAGTGGTACCTAATGAATACTTTGCTTCAATATTCACTACGGAAAAGGATCTTGGCAATTGTATGGATGATTTACAGCAGATTGAAAAGCTTGAGCATATAGACATTAAGAAAGAGGATGTGCTGGAGCTTTTGGAAAGCATCAAGTTGGATAATTCTCTGGGACAGGATGAGATATACCCCAGGCTACTGTGGGAGGCAAGGGAGGAGATTGCTGAGCCTCTGGCGATGATCTTTGCATCATCAACAGGGATGGGAGAGGTTCCGGAGGATTGGAGGGTTGCAGACATTGTTCCCTTATTCAAGAAAGGGAGTAGAGATAGCCCAGGAAATAGACCAGTTAGTCTTCAGTGGTTAAGTTGATGGAAAAAATCCTGAGAGGCAAGATTTATGAACATTTGGAGAGGCATAATATGATAAGGAATAGTCAGAGGCAGGTCGTTGATGAAGGTAGAGCAGTAGATGTAGAGTTTGTGGATTTCAGCAAGGCATTTGATAAGGTACCCCATGAGAAAGTAAGGAGGCATGGGATCCAAGGGGACATTGCTTTGTGGATTCAGAATTGGCTTGCGCACAGAAGGGAAAGACTGGGTGTAGACAGATCATATTCTGCATGGAGGTTGGTGACCAGTGGTGTGCCTCAGGGATCTGTTCTGGGACTTCTACTCTTCGTGATTTTTATAAATGACCTGGATGAAGAAGTGGAGGGATGGGTTAGTAAATTTGCTGATGACACAAAGGTTGGGGGTGTTGTGGATAGTGTGGAGGACTGTCAGAGGTTACAGCAGGACATTGATAGAATGCAAAACTGGGCTGAGAAGTGGCAGATGGAGTTCAACCCAGATAAGTGTGAGGTGGTTCATTTTGGTAGATCAAATTTGATGGCAGAATATAGTATTAATGGTAAGACTCTTGGCAGTGTGGAGGATCAGAGGGATCTTAGAGTCCAAGTCCATAGGACATTCGAAGCTGCTGTGCAGGTTGATTCTGTGGTTAAGAAGGCATATGGTGCATTGATCTTCATCAATCGTGGGATTGAGTTTAAGAACAGAGAGATAATGTTACAGCTATATAGGACCCTATTCAGACCCCACTTGGAGTACTGTGCTCAATTCTGATCACCTCACTACAGGAAGGATGTGGAAACTAGAAAGGGTGCAAGAGAGATTTACAAGGATGTTGCCTGGATTGGGGAGCATGCCTTATGGGAAAATGTTGAGTGAACTCAGCCTTTTCTCCTTGGAGCGGCAGAGGATGAGAGGTGACCTAATAGAGGAGTATAAGATGATGATAGGCATTGATCGTGTGGATAGTCAGAGGCCTTTCCCAGAGCTGAAAAGGCTAGCATGAGAGGCACAGTTTTTAAGGTGCTTGGAAGTAGGTACAGAGGAGATGTCAGGGGTGGGTTTTTTACACAGAGTGGTGAGTGCGTGGAAATGGCTGCTGGCAGCAGTGGTGGAGGTGGAAACAATACGGTCTTTTAAGAGACTCCTGGATAGGTACATGGAGTTTAGAAAAATAGAGGGCTATGGGTAACCCTAGGTAGTTCTAAGATAAGGACATGTTCAGCACAGCTTTGAAGGCCAAATGGCCTATATTGTGCTGTAGGTTTTCTATGTTTCTATGCATGACCATACACTTTCCAACATTGTATTTGATTTGCCACTTCTTTGCCCATTCCCCTAAACGATCTAAGTCTCTCTGCAAGGAGATCATCATCACCTCCTGCAAAGAAATAATTGGGTTCAAGACGAAAAAACATCAGGATTGGTTTAATGATAACAACAAACTATTCCAACAACTCATCGGCGAAAAGAGAAAAGCTTTCATCACCTTACAAAATGATCAACAATCGACTACCAAAAGGAAACGTTATCAGGAATGCAAGGCTGTGGTCCAGAAGAGCACCTAAAGCCTGAAAAACCAATGGTGGAGGAAGAAAGCTCAGGAAACCCAACAACTAGCCGACGCCAATGACACAAGGCTTTTTCAATTCAAATAAAGCTATTTTTGGCCCATCCACTCACGGTCAAGCCGCTCTCAAAAGCAAAGATGGATCAACCATCCTGAAGAGCAATGCTGACATCAATTCTAGATGGAGGGAGCACTTCGAAGATCTTCTAAATCAGACCTTCTTATTTGACAGGAATGTGATTAACAACATTCCAAAACAGCCTGTTGACAACTCCCAAAGCAAAATACCAACATTTGAAGAAGTCAAACCTTGAAAAACAACAAGGCCACTGGACTCTATGGAATACCAGCCAAGGTCTACAAAATTGGAGGTAACCCAGTTCATTACCAACTGCATCAAGATCTGGATAAATGAAGACATACCAGCAGACTTTAGAGACTCAGCAATCATTACCATCTACAAAAGGGAAGGTGATCGATCTGAATGTGGAATTTCCCTGTTAGCAACAGCAGGAAAGATCCTCACCCACATCATGAACAACCGGCTCAAGCCTTTAGCTGAGAAGATCCTTCTGGAGATACAAGCCGGTTTTTGACCATCAAATGGAGCAATCGACATGATCTTCACAATGCGACAACTACAAGAAAAATGTTGTGAACAACTTCAACCTTTGTACATGGAATTCATCAACCTCACCAAAGCCTTTGTCTCGGTATTAAGGGAACTCCTACGGAATGTCCTATCCACCTGTGGATGCCCTGAAGAGTACATTTGAATCCTGAGACTCTTCCACGATGGCATGCTTGCCACAGTCATGTCAACAATAGTAACTGTGAGCCTTTTCAAGTCAGATCAGGAGTAAAACAGGGATGTGTGATTGCCCCAACTTCGTTCACCATCTTCATTGCGACAATCATCCACATCATCAAGGATGACCTACCCCCAGGAATCGAAATTGTCTACAGAACAGATGGCAGACTTTTCAATCTTGTCCAAGTCCAAAAACAAGACATCCACAAGTTCCCTCATTGAGTTCCAATACGCAGATGACAACAGTGTTGCAGCTCTCTCAGAAAACCACCTGCAACAGATTCTGACTGCCTTTAACTGTGCATACACGAAAATTGGACTTGCCATCAATTCCAAGAAGACTCAGATCATCTAGCAACTGTCACCAACTGAGACAAATCAGATAAAACCAACAATTCAACTTGGTGAAACAACCTTGGAAAATGTGGAACACTTTCCGTATCTTGGAAGTCACCTCTCCTCCAATGTCAACCTTAATGACAAGATCCAACATCATCTTAAATGCATTGGAACAGCTTTTGGACATCTCTGAACAAGAGTCTTTCATGATCATGATATCTGAACAGACACCAAAATGTTAGTGTACAAAGCAGTGGTGATCCCAGTGCTCCTGTATGCATCAGAAACCTGGACAACATACCGACCACATCTGAAGGCACTTGAAAACTTCCATCAACACTGTCTTCGAAACATCTTAAATATCAGCTGGGAAGATAGAAGAACCAATGTCAGCATGCTAAATGAAGCAAAAACAATGAGCAATGAAGCCTTCGTCATCAAGAACCAACTAAGATGGAGCAGTCATGTTGTTCGGATGAAAGACGAACGTCTGCCGAAACAAATCTTCTACTCCCAGCTTAAAGAAGGCAAACGTAAAAGAGGCGGACAACAGAAGAGATTCAAAGACGTCTTAAAAGCCAACATGAAAAAATGTAACATTGACATCAACAATTGGGAAACCAATGCCAAGGACAGGAAACTCTGGCAAACCATCATCCGATAAGGAACAGCAACTTTCGAAGCCAACAGATGTGCAGAATTAGAAGAAAAGAGAAGAAATTGGAAAGAGAGGCAGCAACAACCAAAGCCCGATTGGACTCATAAGCCACTTGAGAGCCCATAACTAGAACTTCAGAATGAAGACCATCATCCTCAACCTCGAGGGATAGCCACAACAACAACAATGGCTAAGTCTCTCTGTAGGCTCTCTGTTTCCTCAACACTCCTCCACCTATCTTTGTATCATCAGGAAATTTAGCCACAGATCCATTAATACCATAGTCCAAATCATTGCCATACATCGTAAAAAGCAGCGGTCCCAATGCCAACCCCTGTGGAACTCCGCTGGTAATCAGCTTCCAGCCAGAATTGGATCCCTTTCTTCCCACTTTCTGTTTTCTGCCGACCAGCCAATGCTCCACCCATACTAGTGACTTCCTTGTAATTCCACAGGCTCTTATGTTGCTAAGCAGCCTCACGTGCAGCACCTTGTCAAAGGCCTTCTGTAAATCCAAGTACACCACGTCAATTGCATCTCCTTTGTCTACCCTGCTTGTAATTTCCTCAAAGAATTGCAGTAGGTTTGTCAGGCAGCATTTTCCTTTCAGAAAACTAGTTTTGGCCAATCTTGTCATGTGCCTTCAGGTACTCCATAATCTCATCCCTAACAATTGATTCCAACAACTTCCCAACCACTGAAGTCAGTCTAACAGGTCTATAGTTTCGTTTTTGCTGCCTCCCACACTTCTTAAATAGCGGAGTAACATTTGTAATTTTCCAGTCATCCAGTACAATGCCAGAATCTATCGATTCTTGAAAGATCATCATTAATGCCCCCGCAATCTCTCCAGCTACTTCCTTCAGAACCCAAGGGTGCATTCCATCAGGTCCAGGAAGTTTATCCACCCTCAGACTATTAAGCTTCTGAGCACCTTCTCAGTCATAATTTTCACTGCACATACTTCACTTCCCTGACACTTTTTAATGTTCGGTATACTGCAGATGTCTTCCACTATGAAGACTGATGCAAAATACACATTTAGTTCCTCTGTCATCTCTGCAATATCTCCAGCGTCATTTTAGATTGGTCCTATATCTATCCTTGACTCTCTTTTACCCTTTATATACTTAAAAAAACTTCTAGTATCTCCTTTGATATTAGTTGCCAGCTTCCTTTCATAATTCATCTTTTCCTTCCTGATGACCTTCTTATTTTCCTTCTGCAAGTCTTTAAAAGCTTCTCAAACCTTTATCTTCCCACTAGCTTTGGCTTCCTTGCATGCCCTCTCTTTTGCTTTTACTTTGGCTCTGACTTCACTTGTCAGCCACGGTAGTGTCCTTCTTCCCTTTGAAAATGTAAAATGTATTCTTATTTGGAATTTATCTGTCTTGCACTTCCCTCATTTTTCACGGAAGCTCCAGCCATTGCTGCTCTGCTGTCTTTCCTGCAAATGTCCCTTTCCAGTCAACCTCTGCCAGTTCCCCTCTCATGCCATTGTAATTTCCTTTATTCCACCGAAATGCTGACACATTGGATTTTATTTTCTCCCTCTCAAATTTCAATGTGAACTCGATCATATTGTGATCACTGTTCCCCAAGGATCATTGCACAATCATTAGGATTACCTCCGGATCATTGCACAACACCCAATCCAGCACAGCCGATCCCCAAGTGGGCTCAACAGCAAGTTTTTCTAAAAAGCCATCCTGTAGACATTAGAAAAAAAACATAGAAAACCTACAGCACAATTCAGGCCCTTCAGTCCACAAGGTTGTGCCGAACATATCCCTACCTTAGAAATTACTAGGGTTACCCATAGCCCTCTATTTTTCTAAGCTCCATGTACCTATCCAATAGTCTCTTAAAAGACCCTATCGTATCCACCTCCACCACCGTTGCTGGCAGCCTATTCCACGCACTCACCACTCTCTGAGTGAAAAACTTACCCCTGACATGTCCTCTGTACCTATTCCCCAGCACCTTAAATCTGTGTCCTCTTGTGGCAACCATTTCAGCCCTGGGAAAAAGCCTCTGACTATCCACACGATCAATGCTTCTCATCATCTTATACAGCTCTATCAGGTCACCTCTCATCCTCCGTCACGCCAAGGAGAAAAGGCAGAGTTCACTCAACCTATTCTCATAAGAAATAAATATATATACTAAAGCTATTATGAACTCCGTGGAGCATGTGGGGATCTTCCGATATCCAGGCTTGCTTGCTTGCTTTCTTTCTTTCTCTTTCTTTCTTTCTTTCTATAGGGATATGTTAGGGGGAGGGGTTAAGGAGAGGGGGGAAGGGTTGATAATTTTTTTTTCTTTCTTTCTGTAATAATTTGAAAACTCAATAAAAAATTTTTTTTTAAAAAAACAAACCTATTCTCATAAGGCATGCTCCCCAATCCAGGCAACATTCTTGTAAATCTCCTCTATACCCTTTCTATGGTTTCCATATCTTTCTGTAGTGAGGCGACCAGGACTGAGCACAAATTCGACAAATTCTCTCTCTTGAGGTCCAGTATTGATCTGGTTTTCCCAATTCACTTTCATATTAAAATCCCCAACGATTATCATGATATTGCCTTTCTGACACACCATTTCTATCTCCTGCTGTAATTTGTAATCCACATCTTGACTGCTGTTTGGAGGCCTGTATACAACTGCCATTAGGGTCATTTTACCCTTCCATTTCTTAACTCAACCCACAGAGACTCTACACCTTCCAATCCTGTGTCATCTCTTTCTAATGATTTAATATTATTTCTTATACACAGGGCCACACCACCTACTTTACCTACTAACCTATCTTTCCAATACACCATATATCCTTGGACATTCAGCTCCCAATGCCAGCCATCTTGTAGCCAAATTTTAGAGATGGCCCCAACATCATATTAGCCAATCTGTAGCCGAATTTCAAGATCATCCATTTTATTTCTTATGTTGTGTGCATTAAAATATAACACTTTCAGTCCAGTATTTGTTGCTTTCTACTTTAACTGCACCATGCCTCTATTGTCCTGTAACTCATGCCACTGGTTGTGATTAAGTCTCATTTCCTGCCTGTTCTTTCCATAATCTCAGTTCCACGCTATCCTTGATTTATTTGTTTTTCCCTTCCTCAACCCTATCACTCTGGTTCTCACCCCCCCCCCCCCGGCTAAATTAGTTTAAACCCTCCCTAACAGCTCTATTAAATGTGTCCACTAGGATATTGGACCCCTTTGGGTTCAGGCATAACCTGTACTTTTTGTACAGGTTGTACCTCTCCCAGAAGAGGCCCCAATGATCCAGGAATCTGAAGCCCTGCCCCCTACACCAGTCTCTCAGCCACACATTAATACACCTGATCATGCTATTCTTGCCCTCACTTGCATATGGCACATCCTGTAGCATGCAGACTGATTGGCCAGACCAATAATGGACAGTTTTAATTTTGGTTGCTCTTGTTTCAACTTCTGCCTGTACATGGGCAGAAGCAGGATGGAGGAGTGGTCAGACTTCCCAAGCAGTGGACAGAGAAGCACTTTGTAAGTTTTGTGGAAGGGAGGGTAGCAGTGATTGAATGTGCTATCTCCCCATGTGCTCACTTGGATGTGTTGACAAAACTTCAGACAGACATTAATCAGCGACACATGATTAAAGTCTACGGCGATTTTGAAAGCAGCCTCCAGGTGTACAGTCTCCAGTGTGCTGATGGTCTCGTACAGTTCCTTGAGAACTAGGTCATTATCTACCTGCGGTGGAATATACACAGCTGAGATAATAACAGTCCTGAACTTCCTAGGCTGCCAGAAAGGTCTACACAGCAGCACAAGGTACTCCAGATCCTAGGAACAAAAGGATTTGAGGGCATGCACATTCCAGGGTTTGCACCAAGCATTATTGACCATGAAGTATACCCCTCCTCCAAAGAGGTTTTTAGACATGTCTGCCTGGAACAGGATTCGATGGTGTCATCCAGTATCTCCTCCATCAGCCAGGTCTCCACAAAGCACAGAACGTTACATTCCTTTGTTTCCCTCTGGTAGGAGATTCCAGCTCTCAGCAGACACAGCTTGTTGTCCAGAGACTGAACATTAGCCAGGAGTACATGAGGGAGTGGCAGCCGATTAGCATAACATCTCAACCAGGATGCCGGCCCTTGTCCCTCGCCTCTGATGCCACTTCTGAGGTAGTGATGGTGTAATAAATGAGCCTCCCATGGATTGTGTAAGCAAGGGTCCCCAGTGTAGAAAAGGAGGCATGTTGTGGGTAAATGCTGTCTTCCCGATTTTCAGAAGAGTCAGTCAATAATATCTGATAGGACTATCAGCTTTTTGAACAAGAAATAGGAAGGAAATTGCAGAAATTAGCAGTACACTGTAAAGTTGGTATGGAGCTTACAACACGGCTGCCATATGCGGCGCAGTCGTGGAAACCAGCAGAAGATGCTAAGTGCTGCAGCATTGAGCCCCAAGATAACGTGCTAGTACGGAAATTTAAAAGGAAGAACTTTTTGGAACTTTGAAGGACGATTTTGGGTTTTACTGGTCACTAATATAGCCATCGAAGTAAGAGAGAAGCCATTGTGGGATCACACTCTGACTGTAAGAAGGTGGCTAATGAAGTAGAAAAATGAAACCACTGAGAGCACCAATGATTGTGGTTGGATTAGTGCTTTTTCCTTTCTCTGACAGATGTAATAGCCATGAATACTTTCTTATGAATGACTTACGAACATGCAAATAGGACCAATATCTCCATTTGCTTGGTTTGTATGGCTGTGCTGGCACATGTAGAAATGTGTGTATCTGTTTTACTATGCCCTTCAGAAAAATAGATGAACTGTAACTTTAATTGGTCCAGGCCCTCAGCCCTGGATACATTTGGTTTCTGGTACAATGATGATGGGACTCAGGCACCAAAAAAGTCATTAAGAAGGTAAAGATGGAATATGTAAGTAAACTAGCCAATAATATTAAGAAGATACCAAAAGTTTCTTCAGGTACATAAGGTGTAAAAGAGAGGCAAATGTAGATATTGGACTACTGGAAAATGATGCTGGAGAGGTAGTAATGGGGGACAACAAAATTGGGGATGAACTGAGTAAGTACTTTGCATCAGTCTTCATAGTGGAAGACACTAGCAGTATGGTGGAAATTCCAGGTTTCATGGGTCATAAAGATTGTGAAGTTACCTTAGAGAGAAGACTCTTGGGAAACTGAAAGGTCTGATGGAAGATAAGTAACCTGGACCAGATGGCGTACACCCCAGGGATTTGCAAGATGTGACTGAAGAGATTATGGAGGCATTAATAATGATCTTTCAAGAATCACTAGATTCTGGAATGGTTCTGGAAGACTGGAAAATTGCAAATGTCACTCCACTTTTCAAGATGAGAGAGAGGCAGAAGAAAGGAAACTACAGGCCAGTTAGTCTGACCTCTGTGGTGTTAGAAAGATGTTGGAGTCGATTATTATGGATGAGGTCTCAGGGTACTTGAAGGCACATGATAAAATAGGCTGTAGTCACCATGGCTTCCGCGAGGGAAATTCTTGCCTGACAAATCTGTTGGAATTCTTTGAAGAAATAACAAGCAGGATAGACAAAGAAGAGACTTGGTTGATGTTGTGTACTTGGATTTTCAGAAGTCCTTTGACAAGGTGCCACACATGAGGCTGCTTAACAAGTTATGAACTCATGGTATTACAGCAAAGATTCTAGCATGGATAAAGCAGTGGCTGATTGGCAGGAAGCAAAGAGTGGGAAGAAAGGAAGCCTTTTCTGGCTGGCTGCCAGTGACCAGTGGTGTTCCACAGGGGTTGTGCCAAAAGTTAAGGACTATTCACAGATCCAACAGAAATAAGCCTTGCACATGCAATGCTGCATGCAACAGACTTTATTGCTAAGTTACACCAAGTGGTACTTATCTCGGAAGTGCCCTGAGCCCATTTAATTGCAGTGTCCCATTCCAATCAGTCCACAGCGTCAGTTGTGCCCTAACTTGTGATGACTCAAGAGACCTCACCACCGGTGGTGCTCATTCTCTTATACACTGATCACTTCTCTCCATCCCTACCTGGGTCGATCCTTTGTCCAGGTGACCCATCATGTGACCATTACCTCGGCACTGCAGGCTCAGGTCAGCAGAGACAATACCTTGGTCATCTGGCACCCAGGTCACCCTTCCCCTGCTCATCACACATTTGATCCCAGCAACTGTTCCTCGCTCGCCCTCTGGCTGACATTTTAGGATTCTTACTTCAACAGGGGTCTGTGTTAGGACCAATTCTTTTTATGTTACAGTACATGTCAATGATTCAAATGATGGAAATCATTGAATCAATGTTGAACCATGTAACTTGCTCTAGAATTACCGCACAGCCTTCTATTTTTCTAAGCTCCATGTACCTATCTAAAAGTCTCTTAAAATACCCTGTTGTATCCGTCTCTACCACTGTCGCTGATGGTGCATTCCACACACCCACCACTCTCTGTGTAAAATAAACTTACCTCTGACATCCCCCTTGTACCTGCGTCCAAGCACCTTAAAACTATGCTCCCTCGTGTTAGTCATTTCAGCCCTGGGAAAAAGCTTCTGACTATCCACACAATCAATGCCTCTCATCAGGTCACCTCTCACTTCCTATCACTCCAAGGAGAAAAGGTCAAGTTCTCTCAACCTATTCTCATAAGGCAGGCTCTCCAAACCAGGCAAAATCCTTGTAAATCTCCTCTGTCATCTCTCTATGGTATCCACATCCTTCCTGTAATGAGGTGACCAGAACTGAACACAAGTGGGATCTAACCAAGGTCTTGTATAGTTGTAAGATTATCTCACAACACTTGAACTCAGTCCCATGGTTGAAGGCCATCACACCATATGACTTCTTAACAAAACTGTCAAGCTGTGCAGCAGCTTTGAGTGTCCTGCACACGGATCCCAAGGTCCCTCTGATCCTCCAAACTGCCAAGAGTCTTACCATTAATATTATATTCTGTCTTTAAATTGGACCTATCAAAATGAACCACCTCACATGTATCTAGGTTAAACAACATCTGCCACTTCTCAGCCCTGTCCTCCATCCTATCAATGTCCCACTGTAACCTCTGGTAATCTTCCAGACTATCCAGAGGATAAGACGCGAAAGAATAGGATCTATCAAGCGTGACATTGGGAAAGTGTGTATAGAACCGGAGCAAATAGCAGTGGTACTTAATGAATACTTTGCTTCAGTATTCACTATGGAAAAGGATCTTGGTGATAGTAGTGATGACCTGCAGCAGACTGAAAAGCTTGAGCATGTAGATATTAAGAAAGAGGATATGCTGGAGCTTTTGGAAAGCATCAAGTTGGATAAGTCACTGGGACCAGATGAGTTGTACCCCAGGCTACTGTGGGAGGTGAAGGTGAAGATTCCTGAGCCTCCGGTGATGATCTTTGCATCATCAATGGGGACGGGAGAGATTCCGGAGGATTGGAGGTTTGCGAATGTTGTTCCTTTATTCAAGAAAGGGAGTAGAGATACCCCAGGAAATTATAGATCAGTGAGTCTTACCTCAGTGGTTGGTAAGTTGATGGAGAAGATTCTGAGATACAGGATTTATGAACATTTGGAGAAGTGTAATATGATTAGAAATAGTCAGCATGGCTTTGTCAAGGGCAGGTCTTGCCTTGTGAGCCTGATTGAATGTTTTGAGGATGTGACTAAACACATTGATGAAGGAAGACAGTAGATGTAGTGTATAAGGATTTCAGCAAGGCATTTGATAAGGTACCCCATGCAAGGCTTTTTGAGAAAATAAGGAGGAATGGGATCCAAGGGGACGTTGCTTTGTGGATCCAGAACTGGCTTGCCCACAGAAGGCAAAGAGTGGTTGTCGATGGCTCATATTCTGCATGGAGGTCAGTCACCAGTGAAGTGCCTCAGGGATCTGTTCTGGGACCCATACTGTTTGTGATTTTTATTAATGACCTGGATGAGGAAGTGGAGGGATGGGTTAGTAAGTTGGCTGATGACACAAAGGTTGGATGTGTTGTGGATAGTGTGGAGGGCTCAGAGGTTACAGTGGGACATTGATAGAATGCAAATTTGGGCTGAGCAGTGGCACATGGAGTTCAACCCAGGTAAGTGTAAAGTGGTTCATTTTGGTAGGTCAAATATGATGGCAGAAAATAACTATATAACCATATAACAATTACAGCGTGGAAACAGGCCATCTCGGCCCTTCTAGTCCATGCCGAACACTTACTCACACCTAGTCCACTGACCTGCACTCAGCCTATAACCCTCCATTCCTTTCCTGTCCATATACCTATCCAATTTTTCTTTAAATGACAATATTGAACCTGCCTCTACCACTTCTACTGGAAGCTCGTTCCACACAGCTACCACTCTCTGAGTAAAGAAGTTCCCCCTCATGTTACCCCTAAACTTTTGCCCCTTAACTCTCAACTCATGTCCTCTTGTTTGAATCTCCCCTACTCTCAATGGGAAAAGCCTATTCACGTCAACTCTATCTATCTCCCTCATAATTTTAAATACCTCTATCAAGACTCCCCTCAACTTTCTACGCTGCAAAGAATAAAGATCTAACTTGTTCAACCTTTCTCTGCAAGTTAGGTGCTGAAACCCAGGTAACATTCTAGTAAATTTCCTCTGTACTCTCTCTATTTTGTTGACATCTTTCCTATAATTTGGTGACCAGAACTGTACACAATACTCCAAATTTGGCCTCACCAATGCCTTGTACAATTTTAACATTACATACCAACTCCTATACTCAATGCTCTGATTTATAAAGGCCAGCATACCAAAAGGTTTCTTCACCACCCTATCCACTTGAGATTCCACCTTTTGGAAACTATGCACCATTATTCCTAGATCACTTTGTTCTGCTGCATTCCTCAATGCCCTACCATTTACCATGTATGTCCTATTTTGATTATTCTTACCAAAATGTAGCACCTCACACTTATCAGCATTAAATTCCATCTGCCATCTTTCAGCCCACTCTTCTAACTGGCCTAAATCTCTCTGCAAGCTTTGAAAACCTACTTCATCATCCACAACGCCACCTATTTTAGTATCATCTGCATACTTACTAATCCAATTTACTACCCCTCATCCAGAACATTAATGCATATGACAAACAACATTGGACCCAGTACAGATCCCTGAGGCACACCACTAGTCACCGGCCTCCAACCTGACAAAAAGTTATCCACCACTACTCTCTGGCATCTCCCATCCAGCCACTATTGAATCCATTTTACTACTTCAATATTAATACCTAACGGTTGAACCTTCCTAACTAACCTTCCATGTGGAACCTTGTCAAAGGCCTTACTGAAGTCCATATAGACAACATCCACTGTTTTACCCTCATCAACTTTTCTAGTAACCTCTTCAAAAAATTCAATAAGATTTGTCAAACATGACCTTCCACGCACAAATCCATGCTGAATGTTCCTAATCAGACCCTGTCTATCCAGATAATTATATATACCATCTCTAAGAATACTTTCCATTAATTTACCCACCACTGACGTCAAACTTACAGGCTGATAATTGCTAGGTTTACTCTTAGAACCCTTTTTAAACAATGGAACCACATGAGCAATACACCAATCCTCCGGCACCATCCATTTCTAATTACATTTGAAATATTTCTGTCAGAGCCCCTGCTATTTCTACACTAACTTCCTTCAAGGTCCTAGGGAAATCCTGTCAGGACCTGGAGATTTATCCACTTTTAGATTCCTTAAAAGCGCCAGTACTTCCTCCTCTTTAATCGTCATAGTTTCCATAACTTCCCTACTTCTTTCCCTTACCTTACACAATTCAATATCCTTCTCCTTAGTGAATACTGAAGAAAAGAAATTGTTCAAAATCTCCCCCCATCTCTTTTGGCTCCACACATAGCTGTCCACTCTGATTCTCTAAGGTACCAATTTTATCCCTCACTATCCTTTTGCTATTAATATAACTGTAGAAACCCTTTGGATTTATTTTCACCTTACTTGCCAAAGCAACCTCATATCTTCTTTTAGCTTTTCTAATTTATTTCTTAAGATTCTTTTTACATTCTTTATATTCCTCGAGCACCTCATTTACTCCATGCTGCCTATATTTATTGTAGATCTCTCTCTCTTTCCGAACCAAGTTTCCAATATCCCTTGAAAACCATGGCTCTCTCAAACTTTTAACCTTTCAACCTAACAGGAACATAAAGATTCTGTACCCTCAAAATTTCTCCTTTAAATGACCTCCATTTCTCTATTACACCCTTCCCATAAAACAGATTGTCCCAATCCACTCCTTCTAAATCCTTTTGCATCTCCTCAAAGTTAGCCTTTCTCCAATCAAAAATCTCAACCCTGGGTCCAGACCCATCCTTCTCCCCAATATATTGAAACTAATGGCATTGTAATCACTGGACCCGAAGTGCTCCCCAACACATACCTCTGTCACCTGACCTATCTCATTCCCTAACAGGAGATCCAACACTGCCCCTTTTCTAGTTGGTACCTCTATGTATAGTTGTAAAAAGCTATCCTGCACACATTTTACAAACTCTAAACCATCCAGCCCTTTTACAGAATGTGCTTCCCAGTCTATGTGTGCAAAATTAAAATCTCCCACAATCTCAACCTTGTGCTTACTACAAATATCTGCTATCTCCTTACAAATTGGATCCTCCAATTCTCGCTCCCCATTAGGTGGTCTATAATACACCCCTATAAGTGTTACTACACCTTTCCCATTCCTCAATTCCACCCAAATAGACTCCCTGGACGAGCCCTCTAATCTATCCTGCCAGAGCACAGCTGTAATAATTTCTCTGACAAGCAATGCAACACCTCCCCCTCTTGCTCCTCCGATTCTATCACACCTGAAGCAACGAAATCCAGGAATATTTAGTTGCCAGTCACACCACTCCTGCAACCATGTTTCACTAATAGCTGCATCATCATATTTCCAGGTATCAATCCATGCTCTAAGCTCATCCATCTTTCTTACAATGCTCCTAGCATTAAAATAGATGCATTTAAGAAATTCTCCACCTCTTACTCTCTGTTTATCCCTAACGGTGCAAATAGCTTTACTATCTTCTTTTTCTTCCTTCTCCCCTACATCTTCGGTCTGAGTGCTCCTCTTCTCTATCACCTGCCTATCCTCCCTCACACACTGTCTACTAGCTTTCTCTGTTTGTGAACTAACCCCCTCTCTCCTAGTCTCTTCAGTTTGATTCCTACCCCCCAGCCATTCAAGTTTAAAGTCTTCCCTATACTGTAATAATACTATATTAATATAGTATTAATGGTAAAACTCTTGGCAGTGTGGAGGATCAGAGGGATTGAGGTCCGAGTCCATAGGATGCTCAAAGCAGCTGTGTAGGTTGATTCTGTGGTTAAGAAGGTGTATAGTGTATTGGTCTTCATCAATCGTAGAGTTGAATTTAGGAGCCGAGAGGTAATGTTGTAGCTATATAGGACCCTGATCAGACCCCACTTGGAGTACTGTGCTCAGTTCTGGTCACCTCACTACAGGAAGGATTTGGAAGCCATAGAAACGGTGCAGTGGAGTTTTACAAGGATGTTGCCTGGATTGGGGAGCATGCCTGATGAGAATATTTTCAGTGATCTCGGCCTTTTCTCCTTGGAGCGATGGAGGATGAGAGGTGACCTGATAGAGGTATATAAGATGATGAGAGGCATTGATTGTGTGGATAGTCAGAGGCTTTTTCCCAGGGCTGAAATGGTCACAAGAGGACACAGGTTTAAGGTGCTGGGGAGTAGGTACAGAGATGTCAGGGGTAAGATTTTTACTCAGAGAGTGGTGAGAGCATGGAATGGGCTGCCAGCAATGGTCGTGGAGGTGGATACGATAGGGTCTTTTAAGAGACTTTTGGATAGGTACATAGAGCTTAGAAACATAGAGGGCTATGGGTAAACCTGGAAACCTAGTCATTTCTAAGGTAGGACCATGTTCGGCATAACTTTGTGGGCCCAAGGGCCTGTTTTGTGCTGTACGTTTTCTATGTTTCTATCCACAACACCCCCAACCTTTGTGTCAGCAGCAAACTTACTAACCCACCCTTCTATTTTCTCACCTGGGTCATTTATAAAAAATTCACTAAGAGGAGGGTCCCAGAACAGATCCTTGTGGAATACCGCTGGACACCATCCTCCATGCAGAATATGAACCATCTACAACCACCCTTTGCCTTCTGTGGGCAAACCAATTCTGGATCCACAAAGCAAGGTCTCCTTGGATCCCATGCCTCATTACTTTCTGAATGAGCCTCGCATAGGGAACCCTATCAAATGTCATACTGAAATCCACGTACCCTACATCCACTGCTGTACCTTCATCAATGTCTTTTGTTATACCCTTAAAGAATTCAATAAGGTTCGTAAGGCATGGCCTGCCCTTGACAAAGCCATGCTGACTTTCCCTAACCAGATTATGTCTCTCCAAATGCTCTTAAATCCTACCTCTCACAGGATGTTCTCCAACAACTTGCCCATCACTGACTCATTTCTCTATAATTTCTAGTTATCTCCACTCCCTGTCTTGAACAAGGGAACAACATTTGCAACCCTCCAATTCTTTGGTACTTCTCCCATCCCCATTGATGACGCAAAGATCATTACAAGAGGCTCAGCAATCTCCTCCCTCGCTTCCCACAGTAGCCTGGGGTATATCCAATCCGGTCCCAGTGAGTTTCTAACTTAAACACGAGGAAATCTGCAGATGCTGGAAATTCAAGCAACACACACTGTTATGTGTGAAGCCAAGCAGAGCTGCAGAACGGATGCTGCTAAAAAGAGATAAGGGAGAGCTATTCAAAAATGCTAATAAGAGAGAGATAACGAGAGAGAGATACATAATTCAGTATTTTGGCGTCTGTAGTGATACTGCCATGGACACTTTGCTTTGAACATGAATTGCTCATTAACACTTCTGTTGAGACAAAAGGAAGCGGTGAAGTTTGATGGACAGGTGATATCCCATGGGGGTGGGGGGATAAAATAGCGGGTTTGCTAAGACACTGCAGACATGCCACGAGACCCTGAATAGAGCATTGTGCCCCAACAAGTCGTTGGGAGTTTGGAGGCCCGATTCGCGGGAATCGGTCAGAGGTTCACAGGGTGTAAAGATACGACCAGTGGGGACCTGTTGTGTGTCCACCCTTGGCTGGGTGACGGGTTCACCACGGAAGAACGGTCACATCTAGAACGGAGGGGTCACAGTCGGTGACCACAACAGGACAAGAAGACAATGGAAGGTTTGCCTGAAATCTCAGCTGTATCTCTCACTCTCTCTCTCCAACAGTACCACAACAACTACCTCGAACTACTCTAAACTGAACTGAACTCTGCTTCACCTGAAGACTGATCATTTACCCCTAGACTTTGATAGAGCTTGGCGGATTCCTATTCACATATTTCTGTGTATATTATCATTATTAACCTGTTATATTTACATCCTTGCCTTTAGTGTACTGTATTACTTAATTTACTAATAAACGTTATTAGTTTCTAGTAATTACAGACTCCAACGAGTGTTCCATTCCTGCTAGTTTGACAACCCAGTTATGGGGTACGTGACAACACAAAATGCTGGTGGAACACAGCAGGCCAGGCAGCATCTATAAGGAGAAGCACTGCCGACGTTTCGGGCCAAGACCCTTCATCAGGACTAACTGAAAGGAAAGATAGTAAGAGATTTGAAAGTAGGAGGGGGAGGGAAAAATGTGAAATGATAGAAGACCGGAGGGGGTGGGGTGAAGCTGAGAGCCAGAAAGGTGATTGGCAAAAGGGATACAGAGCTGGAGAAGGGAAAAGATCATGGGACGGGAGGCCTAGGGAGAAAGAAAGGGGGAGGGGAGCACCAGAAGGAGATGGAGAACGGGCAGAAAGAGAGAAGAAAAAAAAGGAGGGGGGGAAAACTAAATATATCAGGGATGGGGTAAGAAGGGGAGGAGGGCATTAATGGAAGTTAGAAAAGTCAATGTTCATGCCATCAGGTTGGAGGCTACCCAGCCGGTATATAAGGTGTTGATCTTCCAACCTGAGTATGGTTTCATCTTGACAGTAGAGGCCATGGATAGACCTATCAGAATGGGAATGGGATGTGGAATTAAAATGTGTGGCCACTGGGAGATCCTGCTTTCTCTGGCAGACAGAGCGTAGGTGTTCAGCGAAATGGTCTCCCAGTCTGCGTCGGGTCTCACCAATATATAAGAGGCCACACTGGGAGCACCGGACGCAGTATACCACGCCAGCTGACTCACAGGTGAAGTGTCGCCTCACCTGGAAGGACTGTCTGGGACCCTGAATGGTGGTGAGGGAGGAAGTGTAAGGACAGGTGTAGCACTTGTTCTGCTTATAAACCATATAATTACAGCATGGAAACAGGCCATCTCGGCCCTTTTAGTCCATGCTTTGTAATGCTTGCTTACAAGGATAAGTGCCAGGAGGACTTGTTCCGCTTACAAGGATAAGTGCCAGGAGTTTCTAACTTAAATGCTTTTCAAAAGCTGCAGCACATCGTCTTTCTTAATGTCTATATGCTCAAGCATTTCAGTCTGCTGTAAGTCATCCCCACAATTGCCAAGGTGTTTTTCCATAGTGAATACTGAAGCAAAGCATTCATTAAGTACCTCCACTACCTCCTCCAACTTCATGCACACTTTTAAACCATCACACTTGATTGGTCCTATTCACATGTCTCATCCTCTTCTTCTTCATATACTTGTAGAATGCCTTGGGGTTTTCCTTAATCCTGCTCATCAAGGATTTCTCATGGCCCTTTCTGGCTCTCCTAATTCCATTCTAAGCTCTTGATTTCTTGAACCTTTCGTAAGCTTTTATTTTCTTCTTAACTAGATTTTCTACATCCTTTGTACACTATGGTTCTTTAACCCTACCATTCTTTCCCTGCCTCAATGGAACATACCTCTGCATGACTCCATGCAAATGTTCCCTAAACATTTGTAACATTTATGCCGTGCATTTCCCTGAGAACATCTGCTCCCAATTTATGTTCCCAAGTTCCTGCCTATTAGCATTATATTTCCCCCTACCCCAATTAAACGTTTTCCAAAATTGTCTGCTCCCGCCCCCCTCCAGCACTATGGTGAAGGAGATAGAGTTGTGGTCACTACCGCCAAAATGCTCTCTCACTGAGAGATGTGACACCTGCCAGATTCATTTCCCAAAATCTGATCAAGTATAGCCTCTCCTCTAGTTGGCTTATCTACATATTACATCAGGAAACCTTCCTGAACACATCTAACAAACTCCACCCCATCTAAACCCTTTGCGCTAAGGAGATGCCAATCCATATTAGGAAACATAACATCTCCCATCACAACAACCCTATTACTATTGCACCATCCCAGAATCTGCCTCCCTATCTGCTCCCTGATATACCTGTTACTATTGGGGAGTCTATAAATAAACACCCTGGAGAATTATTACCCCTTTCCTGTTTCTAACTTCCACCCACTCTGACTCAGTAGACCATCCCTCCATGACTTCCTCATTTTCTGCAGCTGTGACACTATTCCTAATCAGCAATGCTATGCCCCCCTCTCTGTTCTTGTTGAAACATCTAAAGCATGGCACATTCAGCAACCATTCCTGCCCCCTGAGACATCAGGTCTTTGTAATGGCCTCAACATCATAGTTCCACATATTGATCCACACTCTTTCATCCGCCTTGTTTATGATACTCCTTGCATTAAAATAGACACATCTCAAACCATCAGGTTGAGTTCATCTTTGCTCTAACATCTGCCTATCCTTTCTCACAAACTCCCTGCAAGCTGTCTTTACTTGTGCTCCAACCTCCCATCCTCTACCTCATCATTTCAGTTCCCATCCCCCTGCAGATCTAGTTTAAACCCTCCCCAATAGCATTAGCAAACCTCCCCACCAGGATATTGATCCCCCTCAGATTCAAGTACAAGCTGTCCTTTTTGTACAGGTCACACCTGCCCCAGAAGAGGAACCTGATGATCCAAAAATCTGAATCCCTGCTCCCTGCTTCAATCCTTCAGCCACGGATTTATCTTCCACCTGATTCTATTCCTATACTCACTGTCACGTGGCAGAGTCAGCAATCCTGAGATTACTACCTTTAAGGTTCTGCTTCTCAGCTTCCTTCCTAGCTCCCTGTATTCCGCTTTCAGAACTTCCACGCTTTTTCTACCTATGTTGTTGGTACCAATATGTACCACGACCTCTGGCTGCTCCCCCTCCCATTTCAGGATAATGTGGACTGTTATGTACCCCCAGGGTTCATTTCTTCTGTGGACTGTCACTTTAAAACGCTGGGAGAATGAGACTGACTTTGGGCACTGTTTGAGGGGGTGGGGGAGAGAGAGAGTGTTATTTGATAGACAATCAATGTTATGGTTTCTCTGCAGCTTGCCTTGAATTTACAAGGACAGTTACAGACACACAGAGTCAAGATGGATTTGGTCAATGGAAGACACCAGTGAGTCGGTCGCTGGTTTAAACTTTCAGTAGCCCACAAGGGGTGAGTTGAGATTGATCCAGAGTATTGACAAATGACTGTCACAAGTTTGCTGCAACTAGAAGTTTGCAGGGAAGTGGAGAGGAAGGTTTGAAACAGAAGAAACCTAGTGACAAAGAGATCACTGTTTGGACTCTCTCTCTAAGTAGCCCATGAGGATGAGCTTAATTCCATTCCAATACGAAAGTGCGACTGTCACTTAGTTAATCAACAGGAGTGGGTTCTCTGTGAGGGGAAACCTTTGTGAACACCATGTGTTTGTTTACCCTTTGTCTGGGTGTGGTAATTCACTGAAGAAAGGCAGCCCTGTGGCAAATCACTGTTGGAGTTATTTCATAAGTCGTGGAACTCAATAAGTGGCTATCACGTTGTGTGATTGGGGTAACCTTGTGGAACTTACCAGTGTGTCGACCCTTGCCTGGCGGTGGTTCCCTTAAAGATGGTCCCCTTTGTGATAAGCTACTGCTGGTGATAATCCATATGCGGATTCTGTTTGAGTATCCTGTGGCCACCACTTTGAGATGTCCCGTAGCTGAATTTGGGTGTGGTACTACTTGTGTTGAAAGGATATTCGTTGAAGATCACTGTCAGTGATACTTCGTGTATGGAGTGGAACAACTTTGGAGATAAAACCTACTGCTATTGTTATTTTGTATAGCTGTCATGGCATCTGTGGAGTATCGAGGTAATTGCCTTCATAACATTCGCCTTTGGATTACAAACATCTCGCATTAATTAACCTGTGCACTTGAACTGAACTTTTCTTACATACCATCATAAGATTGTATCACTTACCACTTGAGCTTGAATAAGTTTGGAAACTTTATTTACACCTATATATGCATAACACCAATAACTTTTGATTTACCTGGTTTAAGTTACTATATTACGTAGTTACTAATAAAATACTATTTTGTTAACAGCAAAACCAGATTCCAGGTGTGTTCTATTGCGGCTGATACTTTTACAGGGTTGCGTGTATGTGACAGGACGCACTCAGAAACATCATGAACCCTGGCACCTGAGAGGCAAACTACCATCTTTTTTTTCACGTCCACAGAATTGCCCATATGTCCCCCTAATTATAGGGTCCCCTATTGCCACTGCTCTCCTCTTCCATTCCCTATGCTTCTGAGCCACAGGGCCAGACTCAGTGCCAGAGGCACGGCCATTGTTGCTTCCCCCAGGTAGGTCGTTCCCCCCCCCCCCAACAGAACTCAAAATGAAGTACTTACTGTTAAGGGGGACAGCCAGTGATGCCCTCCCTTCCCTCTCCTGATGGCCACCCACTTATCTGTCTCCTGTGGCCCCGGGTTGACTACCTGCCCATGGTTGGCGAGCCATGAATTTGCGTTGAAGGAATTTCAAATATATTCAAAGTAAACACTGAACTAAAGCTCTCAGTTTCAACTATTCCCATTATCTACCAAGGTATGGACATCAGCTGGTTCTGGACATCAGACATGATCTCAATGTTCCTCTTCAGTTGGTAGAAAATCGCTTATCTTCTTATCTGTAAGATAAATTGTAAGTTTCTCATGAGAGGAAAAACTCAGAAATATATTTTTTGTTCAAGTCCCAAATTCTTGGAAGTAGATAGCAAGATCTCAACTGTGCCTGGGAGGTCCAGCGTGCCCATTGACAGAGCACTTTGTTTACTGAACGCATGTGGACCTTTCAGCAAAAGCTTAGACTCTCAGCACCTGCACATTCAATTCATAGTGATAGCACATCGTTAAGATCAGAGATTTCTGGGTAAGAACATGCCATTGAAAGCATTGCCTCCCCTCTGTCAAATGACACCAATCCAGTCAATACCCAGTTTAACACAGCAAGTTCCCACAAACAATATACTCAATGTCAATAGGCATGGTATGTATCAACAGTCAACCTTATTGTTTTCTGTCAATCAACTTCCAAATGTTGCTACTCAGTCATTAGTTGCCATGGTCCCTGATCCTCATTATATTGTTTAAAGGTACACTTAATATCAGAGAAATGTATTAAATATACATCCTGAAATGCTTTCTCTTTTCAACCATCCACAAAAACAGAGGAGCGTCCCCAAATAATAAATGACAGTTAAATGTTAGAACCCCCAATTCCACCCCCCAGCTCCCCTCCCTCCCGCGCGTAAGCGGCAATAAGCATGATCTCCCCTCCCCTCAGTGGCAAAAAAAAAGCATCGGCACCCGCCACCAAGCACTCAAGCGTGAGCAAAACAAGTGCAAAGGCACAGGCTTGCAGTTACCCCAAAGACTACGCATTTACCCAGTATTCGCCATATCACAGACAACTCGCTGGTTTACGTTGTTAAAAGTCTATTGTGTCGCTTTTTCCGAGCTTTGTGCTCAAAGATCTGATTGTAAGGTTTACCTCTTAGTAATAAAGATTAGTTAGGCACAGATTGAATCTGTATTGACAAGTATCTTTATTGTCTTAACTAACAAACACAGGAATTCACAAACTGTCTGTGTGCACACCTACTAGTTTTCCATGACCCTCCATGAACAGAAAAGGTAATACACTGGCCAAGCGTTCCTTGTGGTCTTGATCTATTCTCCATGTGTCCGATGTGGGGTCCTCCACATTTGCAATGGTTGGTCTCTGGGGAATTGTCACTGCTTGAACCCCTTAATTATCTATTTTTATACTTTTCCTTATCAGGTTAATCTATGATGTTTCAATTTAGTTGACTTGAGGTCATCTGACCTGTGTCACATTCCCATTCACTGTAGCCCAGGGCTACAAGCAATATTGGCCTTTACCTTCAACTTCATGCCTTTTGTGATATTTGTTCTATTCAACTCTTATTGGTTCAAACCAATCAAATTGGGTCCCCCAGACACTGGGCCATGATAATGAGATTACATCAGCAACTGTGTTATTTTGCACAATAAAAAGCTGCTTATCACAATAAACAGACCATAAGATATCGGAGAAGTAGGCCATTCAGTCCATTAAGTCTGCTCTGCCATTCAATCATGAGCTCATCCAAATCTCCAGTCATCCCCACTCCCCTGCTTGCACCCCAAACCCTTTGATGCCCTGGTAATCAAGAACCTATCTATCTCTGCCTTAAATACACCCAATAACTTGGCCTCCACAGCCGCTTGTGGCAACAAATTCCACAGATTTACCACACTCTGACTAAAGTAATTTCTCTGCATCTCAGTTCTAAATGGACATCCTTCAATCCTGAAATCATGCCCTCTTGTCCTAGACTCCCCTACCATGGGAAATAACTTTGCCATATCTAATCTGTTCAGGCCTTTTAACATTCAGAATATTTCTATGAGATACCCCCCTCATTCTCCTGAACTCCACAGAATACAGCCCAAGAGCTGCTAGGCATTCCTCATAAAGTAACCCTTTCATTCCAGGAATCATTCTTGTGAATCTTCTCTGAACCCTCTCAAATGTCATTATATCCAGTATATTTTCTAAAATAAGGAACCCAAAAATGCACACAATACTCCAAGTGTGGTCTCATGATATAGAGCCTCAACATCACATCTCTTATATTCTAAACCTCTAGAAATGAATGCCAAAATTACATTCGCCTTCTTCACAACCAACTCAACCTGGAGGTTACCTTTAGGGCATCTTGCACAAGAACTCCCAAGTCCCTTTGCACTTCTGCATTTTGAATTCCCTCCCCATCTAAATAATAGTCTTCCCATTTGTTTCTTCCACCAAAGTGCATGACCATACACTTTAAAATATTGTATTTCAATTGCCACTTCTTTGCCCATTCCCCTAAACTAAGTCTCTCTGCAGGCTGTCTGTTTCTTCAACACTACCTGCTCCTCCACCTATCTTTGTATCATTGGCAAATTTAGCCACAAATCCATTAATACCGTAGTCCAGGTGGGATAAAGATGAGATTCTGTGGATGGGATAGACACACCCAGACGGTACGTTGTGTCCCCGGTGCCAGGGTCAGGGATTATTTTGGAACAGATCCTTGAAATTCTAAAGGAGGAGGGTGAGCAGCCAGAAGGCTCAGTACACATTGGCACCATTGACATGGGTAAGAAAGGTCAGGAGAGCCTGAAGAGAGATTTTAGCGAGCTAGGTAGAAAGCAGGACCTCCAGGGTAGTAAACTCTGGATTGTTGCTTGTGCCACATGCTGCTAAGGGTAAGAATAGGATAATCTGGCAGATGACTGCGTGGTTGAGGAACTGGTAAGTAGGGCGGGGGGTCCAATTTCTGGATCACTGGGTTTTCTTCTGCAGAAGGTGTGACCTGTACAAAAGGGTTGGGTTATAGCTGAACCCTTGGGGGACCAATATCCTTGCAGGCAGGTTTCCTAGATCTGTTCAGGAGTGTTTAAACTAATTTGGCAGGGAGTTTGGAACCAGAGTGATAGAGCTGAGGATGGGGTAGCTGGTTTAAAAACAGAGGCAGAGTGTAATGAGACTTCTTGCAAGGAGAGGCTGATAATTGAGCAAAACTGGAGTCAATAGGATGAGTTGCAATGTAAAAGGGGGTCAAAATCAAAAAAGGTGATTAAGAAAAGAGGACTGAAGGTGTTGCATTTGACTTCCCACAGTATATGGAATAAGGTAGATGAACTAGCAGTGCAGTTACAGATTTGAATGTATAATGTTGTGGACATTACTGAATCGTGGCTGAAAGAAGTATATAGCTAGGAGCCTAACATAAGATATCGGACTATAATTAGGCCATTTAGCCCATCGAGTCTGCTTTGCCATTCATCATGGCTGATCCCAGATCCCACTCCACCCCATACACCTGCCTTCTCGCATCCGCTGATGCACTAAATGATCAGGAAAGGATCAATTTTCGCCTTAAATATATGCATAGATGTGGCCTCCACTGCAGACTGTGGCACAGCATTCCACAGATTTACTACTCTCTAGCTAAAAATAAATTCCTCCTTACCTCTGTTCTAAAGGGTCGCTCCTCAATTTTGAGGCTGTGCCCTCTTGTTCTGGATACTCCCATCACAGGATAACTAGTCCTTTTAAAATTCAGCATGTTTCAATGGGATGCCCCCCCCCCCCCCCCGGCATTCTTCTAAGTTCCAGTGAGTACAGTCCAAAAGCTGCCAAGGCTCCTCATATGTTAACCCCTTCATTCCCAGAATCATCCTTTTGTGAACCTGCTCTGGACTCTCCAATGACACCACATCCCTTTTGAGATATAGGGCCCAAATCTGTTGACAGTACATGAAGTGCAGCCTGACTTGTGTCTTATAAAGGCTCAGCATTATCTCTTTGCTTTTACATTCTATTCCCCTCGAAATAAATGCCAATATTGCATTTGCCTTCTTTACCACAGACTCAACCTGTAAACTAAACTTCTGGGAGTCTTGCACAAGCACTCGCAAGTCCCTCTGCACCTCTACTTTTCGTGATTTTTATTAACGACCTGGATGTGGGGGTAGAAGGGTGGGTTGGCACGTTTGCAGACACAAAGGTTGGTGGTGTTGTAGATAGTGTAGAGGATTGTTGAAGATTGCAGAGAGACATTGATAGGATGCAGAAGTAGCAGATGGAGTTCAACCCGGAGAAGTGTGAGGTGGTACACTTTGGAAGGACAAACTCCAAGGCAGAGTACAAAGTAAATGGCAGGATACTTGGTAGTGTGGAGGAGCAGAGGGATCTAGGGATACATGTCCACAGATCCCTGAAAGTTGCCTCACAGGTAGATAGGGTAGTTAAGAAAGCTTATGGGGTGTTAGCTTTCATAAGTCAAGGGATAGAATTTAAGAGACGCGATGTAATGATGCAGCTCTATAAAACTCTAGTTAGGCCACACTTGGAGTACTGTGTCCAGTTCTGGTCGCCTCACTATAAGGAGGATGTGGAAGCATTGGAAAGGGTACAGAGGAGATTTACCAGGATGCTGCCTGGTTTAGAGAGTATGGATTATGATCAGAGATTAAGGGAGCTAGGGCTTTACTCTTTGGAGAGAAGAAGAATGAGAGGAGACATGATAGAGGTGTACAAGATATTAAGAGGAATAGACAGAGTGGACGGCCAGCGCCTCTTCCCCAGGGCACCACTGCTCAGTACAAGAGGACATGGATTTAAAGTAAGGGGAGGGAAGTTCAAGGGGGATATTAGAGGAAGGTTTTTCACTCAGAGAGTGGTTGGTGCATGGAATGCACTGTCTGAGTCAGTGGTGGAGGCAGATACACTAGTGAAATTTAAGAGACTACTAGACAGGTATATGGAGGAATTTAAGGTGGGGGGTTATATGGGAGGCAGGGTTTGAGGGTCAGCACAACATTGTGGGCCGAAGGGCCTGTAATGTGCTGTACGGTTCTATGTTCTGATGTTTGAACCTTCTCCCCATTTAGATAATAGTCCACACTATTGTTCCTTTTACCAAAATGCATTAACCAGTTAACAATTACAGCACGGAAACAGGTTATCTTGGCCCTTCTAGACCGTGCCAAACGCTTACTCTCACCTAATCCCACTGACCCACACTCAGCCCATAACCCTCCATTCCTTTCCTGTCCACATACCTATCCAATTTTGCTTTAAATGACAATATTGAACCTGCCTCTACCACTTCTACTGGAAGCTCGTTCCACACAGCTACCACTCTCTGAGTAAAGAAATTCCCCCTCATGTTACCCTTAAACATTTGCCCCTTAACTCTCAACTCATGACCTCTTGTTTGAATCTCCCCTACTCTCAATGGAAAAAGCCTATCCACGTCAACTCTATCTATCCCCCTCATAATTTTAAATACCTCTATCAAGTCCCCCCTCAACTTTCTACGCTCCAAAGAATAAAGATCTAACTTGTTCAACCTCTCTCTGTAACTTAGGTGCTGAAACCCAGGTAACATTCTAGTAAATTTCCTCTGTACTCTCTCTATTTTGTTGACATCTTTCCTATAATTTGGTGACCAGAACTGTACACAATATTCCAAATTCGGCATTATCATATATTTCCCAACACTAATTCCATCTGCCACTTTCTTGCCCATTCTTCCAATTTGCCTAAGTCCTGCTGTAATTGCATTACATCCTCAGCACTAACTACCCCTCCACCTATCTGCAAACTTTGCCACAAAGCCATCAATTCCATTGTCTAAATCATTGACAAACAACATGAAAAGCAGCAGTCCCAATACAGACCCCTGAGGAACACTACTAGTCACCAGCAACCAACCAGAAAAGGCCCCTTTTATCCCAACTCGTTGCCTCCTGCCTGTCAGCCATTCCACTATCCATACCAGTATATTTCCTGTAGTGCCATACGATTTTATCTTGTTAAGCAGCCTCTTGTGTGGCACCTTAGCAAATGCCTTATGAAAATCCAAGTAAATGACATCCACTGCCTCTACTTTGTCCACCCTGCTTGTTACTTCCTTAAAAATTCTAACAGATTTATCAGGCAAGGTTTCCTTTGCAGAAACCATGCTGACTTTGACTTTGATATTAGTTTCCAAATATCTCAAAACCCTCATCCTTAATAATAGATTCCAACACTTTCCCAACCACTAAGGTCAGACTAACTGGCCCATAATTTCTTTTGCCTTCCTCCCTTCTTAAAGAGTGGAGTGACATTTGCAATCTTCCAGGATACACACTGTATGAGAAGGAAAGTCAGGCTGGCAGAATGGGCTATATTGGTAAAAAAATGAAATCAAATCATTAGATCTGAGATGACATACATCAGAAGGTGTAGAATCATTGTGGGTAGATCTAAGAAACTACAAGGGCAAAAAGACCCTTATGGGAGTTATATACAGAACTCTGAACAGTAGTAAACATGGCCTACAAATTATAATGGTAGATAGAAAATACATGTCAAAAGGAACATTATGACAATAATGGGGGATTTCAATATGCAGGTAGATAGGCAAAATCAGGTTGGTGCTGGATCCCAGGAGGGGGAATTTCTAGAATGCCCAAGAAATGGCTTTTTAGAGCAACTTATGGTTGAGCCCACTAAAGGGTCAGCTATTCTGGATTGGGTATTGTGTAATGAACTGGAATTGATTAGAGAGTTGAAGGTAAATGAAACCTTAATGGACCGGAAAATTGCAAATGTCACTCCTCTCTTCAAGAAGGGGGAGCAGCAGAAGAAAGGAAATTATAGGCCAGTTAGCCTGACCTTAGTGGTTGGGAAGATACTGGAGTCGATAGTTAAGGATGTGGTCTTGGGGCACATGATAAAATAAGCTGTAGTCAGTAAGGTTTCTGCAAGGGGAAATCTTGCCTGACAAATCTGTTGGAATTCTTTGAAGGAATAACAAGCAAGATAGACAAAAGAGAATTGGTGGATGTTGTAGAAGGAATCTGACAAGTTGCCACACATGAGGCTGCTTAACATGTTAAGAGCCCGTGGTATTACGTGAAAGATACTAGCATGGATAAAGCAGTGGCTGACTGGCAGGAGGCAAAGAATGGGAATAAAGGAGCATTTTCTGGTTGGCTGGTGGTAACTAGTGGTGTTCCACAGGGTTTGTTTTGAAACCGCTTCTTTTTATGTTATATGTCAATGATTTGTTTGATGAAATTGATGGCTTTGTGGCCAAGTTTGAGGACGATATAAAGTGGAGTGGCAGGTAGTGTTGAGGAAGTAGAGAGGCTACATAAGGACACAGACAAATTAGGAGAATGGGCAATGAAATGGCAGATGGAATACAGTGTCAGGGAATGTACAGTCATGCACTTCGTAGAAGAAATAAAAGCTTAAGACTATTTTCTAGATGGTGAGAAAATTCAAAAATTGGAGGTGCAAAGAGATTTGGGAGTCCTTGAATTTTCTAATAGTTAACTTGTAAGTTGGGTCGGTTAACTTGCAATTTGAGGAAGGCAAATGCAACATTAGAATTAATTTTAAGAGGACTGGAATATAAAAGCAAGGATGTAATGTCGAGGCTTTATAAGGCACTGGTGTGGCCTCACTTGGAGTATTGTGAGCAGTTTTGGGCCCCTTAGCCAAGAAAGGATGTGCAGACATTGGAGAGGGTCAAAAAAAGTTCACAAAAATGATTCCAGGATTGAAAGGCTTATCATATGAGGAGTGTTTGATGGCTTTGGGCCTCTATTCTCTGGAATTACGAAGAATGAGGCAAATCTCATTTAGACCTATCTAATGTTAAAAGGCCTCAATAGAGTGGATGTGGAGAATATGTTTCCTATGGTGGGGAAGTTTAAGACCAGAGGACACAGCCCCAGAATAGAGGGATGTACTTTTAGAATGGAGATGAGGCAGAATTTCTTTAGTCAGAGTGTGGTGTAAGTGTGGAATTCATTGTCGCAGACAGCTGTGGAGGCCAAATGCTTGTTTATATTTGAGGCAGAGGTTGATAAATTCTTGAGTGCAGTGGATAGAGGGGAACAGATGTCGTATACTTGGATTTCCAGGTGGTGTATGATAAGCTGCCACACAAGACTTACAAATAAGATACAGATGCATGGAGTTGGAGGAAGTGTATTGGCATGGATAGTGGATTGGTTAACTAATAGAAGGCAGAGAGTTGGTATAATTGGGCGTTTCTCCAGTTGGCAGTCAGTGGTGAGTGAGGTGCTGCAGGGGTCAGTGCTGAGCCCGCAGCTGTTTACCATTTACGTTAATGATTTGGAAGAGAGGACTGACTGTAGTGCAGCAAATTTGCTGATGACATTAAACTGAGTGGAAAAGCAAATTGTACAGAGAATGTGGAGAGTCTGCATAGGGATATAGATAGGTTAACTGACTGGGCCAAGGTCTGGCAGATGGAATACAACATTGGTAAATGCAAGATCATCCACTTTGGAAGGAATAATAGAAGAACAGATTATTATTTGAATGGTGGAAGATTGCAGCATGCTGTTGTGCAGAGGGACTTGGGAGTGCTTGTGCAAGAATCGCAAAAAGTTGGCTTGCAGGTACAACAGGTTATTAAGAAGGCAAACGGAATGTTGGCCTTCATTGCTAGAGGGATTGAATTCAAGAGCAATGAGGTCATGCTGCAACTATACAGGGTACTGGTGAGGCCGCACCTGGAGTACTGTGTGCAGTTCTGGTCTCCATACTTGTGGAAGGATATACTGGCTTTGGAGGCAGTGCAGAGGAGGTTCACCATGTTGATTCCAGAGATGAAGGGGTTAACCTATGAGGAGAGGTTGTACTCTCTGGAATTCATAAGAATGAGAGGGGATCTTAAAGAAACATACAAAAATTTTTAAGGGATAGATAAGATAGAAGTAGGAAAGCTGTTTCCATTGGTAGGTGAGACTAGAACTAGGGGACATTGCCTCAAGATTCAGGGGAGAAAATAGGACGGAGATGAGGAGAATCTGTTTTTCCCAGAGTGGTGAATCTGTGGAATTCTCTGTCCAGGGAAGTAATTGAGGCTTCTTCACTAAACATATTCAAGATACAGTTAGATAGATTTTTATATAGGAGGGGAATCAAGGGTTATGGGGAAAAGGCAGGTAGATGGAGCTGAGTTTACGGACAGATCAGCCAAGATCTTATTGAATAGCGGGGCAGGCTTGATGGGACGGATGGTCTACTCCTGCTCCCATTTCTTATGTTGTTATGATAGTCAGGGCATGGAGAGATACAGGGAGAGGCAGGAAATTGGGTCTGAGAGAGAAATGGATCAGTCATGATGAAATTTCAGTTAGAATCAATGGGCCAGATGGCCTATTTCTGCTCCTATATCTTATGGTCTTATCTGAAAATGGTCTTAGGTTTAGCAGATCATTAGCAGAAATTCCTAGGGTCCATGTTCAATTGTTCTGGTTAAGTTATCCCAGGGCATGAATCAGTTCATCAAACAATTCACAAATGGCAGTTGCAAGATCAGTTTCACAAAATGACCACCTCCATTCCTGTTCACTGACTGTAGTTCTCTCTGGCCAACATCTTCCTCCTCTTGAACCAAAGATAATTATTTTAGGATTATCATCATCCTTGAATTCTGTTGGCTCATATGGACCACCTGCAGGTGTGCAACACTCACAATATATAAATGCAAAAGTAACATTTACTTAATGAATTTTTACACACATTTTATACCAGAGATTGTTTCTTCTGTTTTATAAGACCATCATTGTCTATTTTTTGTGTAATTTCAGTCTTCTAACTTCTAAGTTGATATACATTAAGCATTAACAATTAATGTACATAAAAGTACTATTACAGTAGCATGCATTACTCTTCTCACCCACAGATATATTTGAACAATGGATTCCCAGTTCCAAAACTTACTCTAAAAGTTTGAATCACACAATACTTCATTTGAATTACCAACATGTGTCCAAACTCCTTTACTGTGTTTAGTCCATTGATGGATTATCTCCTTTGCCTCCTCCACAACACGTCCATTCTGCAGTCAAGTAAGGAATTGGTAGCAACTCTGTAATGACAGTCCTACAAGTATTGATCCGTACCAGTGCATTGGATTGTGAGTTCTGCTTCATTACCATGTTTAGTGCTGGCTGAGGGAAAGTTCATCTTCCAATAACCACTTCTAAAGTCATATCCCCAATTGCGATATGTGACTTTTCAAAGAGCACTGTTTCCATCCCTTAGTATAACTAGTGGCTGCTGTTGCTATATGTCTGTTATACTAATGTATATTGCAAGACAGACTGATTATTCACAGAAAAAGTCCACAACAAACAATTTTCATAAGTTTGTAAATTTCTGTCGTCATTTCTTCTGGGCAAGCTCAGTAGTCTTCTCTTTGAAGGCATCTTGATGAATCCATCCCTTTCCCAGTACCATTCATAACAATAGCATGTGTTGGTGGGTTACTTAAGGATATTGAAGCCTTCTCATGATATTTGTCCACACTGTGAACCCTTTTTACTCTACCAACCTCCATGCACAATGTCTTCCGCTGCACAGTTAATGATTGAAGCATCCTATGGAAAATACTTGGTTCTAACCACCTCAGTAGATATATCTTGCGTGAATCAATGCCCCAGACATATCCCACGGAACTGTAATCATACTGCAGCCATTATTACCTGATGGCTGTTCAATAATTGGACCCAAAAGCTGACTCATGATCATTCCTTCTGGGATACTTGATAATGTCACCTGGAGAATTTTGTATAAAAACTATACACCCATACCCTTTGGGGTACCTAAGACTTCGTCCATGCATGTCAGACCAGCACAATACAAATTTAAATCACTATTACTCCCTCATTAGCCTTGCATTACCCAAATCCACTGTGAAAAGTTGTCTTTGATCACTGAATATTTTCCAAGTAGCAACATCACTGTTGACACATTTGTCTGCTCTAATGATCCTGGAGCAAGACCAACCATAGCCCCAATCATTATTAATTCCATTACAACAAAATACGTTTTCCCCTTCATCTTGTGTTTAAAAGTTTACACTTTTATTCTTTCCAGAGCACTTTCAGCACCCTGATAATCCCATAGTTTATGGCATCAGTGGGTTATTTGGTTTCATTCCCCCTCCAGACCCAGAAATTTCACATAAGACCACTCAGCCTTTAGTAAGCACTCCTGTATGCTCTTTGTACAGTCCTGCCTCTTCTAGAAGTTATCGTACATCTGTTTTTATTTTTTCTCATCATAAAGCCATAGTCTTAATATGTTGCTCTTTTTGCCTCTCAATTTGGCCAATCTGCAACTGCCCTGTTTGCAATACCTTGTTTTGCAAACTTATTAGCCATATTATTCCCCCTTGGGATAACTTTTGAGTGAGCTTTAATTTTTAATGACTTTGTTTTCTTTTACCCTCACATATTTCCCACAGTTGGTCTTCCTCTCACTATCCTGTACAGGTGAGAAACAATCTACAAAAGAAAAAGCTTTTCCTTTGTGTCTTTGTTATTGGTTATTGCTTTATCTGATCTTCTTCCACTTTCCCCCTTTTTGTTTTGATACAAATACTCCCTCAGGATTATTTGCTATCATATCCTGACATCCATGCAGTTCAAAGTTGAAACTTTAATACCCTTTACAACTATATCTTAACACTGCAATGTCAGGGCTGACTGACCATTCAGCAGCAGCTGAATAAGATATGAGCTTTAAAATGGTGAGGGAATTAATGCATAACTGCTTTTTTCACCAGCCCAATATTTAAATTAAACTTTCATTTGTAATTTACATGATAAACACTATGATTGCTCAAAATTTTAAAATATTTTTCAAAATTTCAAACTCAAAGTCTATGTGTCTAAAGTCTTGGGAAACATCTTCTATATTAGTAAAAACAACTTTTAGGATTGCTCCCCATACATTCCAATCTTCCAAATATTAATTTCAAATTCCCACTTCCAATCTTCCAAATGTTAATTTCAAATTCCCACTTTAACTGTCCAGCAATAAGGAATTTCCCCAAATGCTCATTTCCCTCTAAAATGTGGGCCTCTCATATCCGGAATAGAGTTGCACAGATTTCCATCACCTTAACCTGGATTCCATGTGGCTAATGTGAAATCCGGCCTCTAAACCCAATTCCATGGAAAAGGAATAAAGAAACACAAACCAAAAACTTATTCCAAAGAAAAATCCATGCTAGTACTCTTCTTCCTTCAACTGCAAAACTTAGAATTAACAGTTAATGCCCACCATGAAAACCTTTAAGACATTTTTCAAAGAACAAAGGAAAGAAAACTGCTGTGTGGAATCCCACGAGGCATTCATACAACCGCTTAAAAGATAAGAGCTCCTTCAAATTCATTTCTGAATAGCAAAATATTTCAACTAAACCCTAACCCTACTGCACCTTATCCTCTGAAGCAGAGGATTCATTCAAACTTCCTCCCAATATTGATCGGCCAAACATGTAACAGCTTTTGCACACACTCACACACACATTCATTCTCTCTCTCGTGAAGTCATGTCACATGTGGCCACACTTCACATTTGAAACACACCATTTCAGAAAATCCCTTGCTCCAAAACATGGTTACAAACACAACTGAAGAAATGTGTTACCTTAAGACTTCAAAACAAATAAATACTGAAAGTTATTCATCATGCAAAGTATACATTCAACTAACAAGGTTAAAGCATGGCATCCCCAGATTAATCAAAATTCCAACATATTCTGACCTTTCTGTAACCCTAATCCTTGATCTCTGTTAAAATTCACATTAAATGAACTGTTTGCTGTACTGTTCTGGGTATAATGAACCCACATTACCACAGCTGAAACAGCAGATTTGAGCATTGAACTGGGATGTTTGCCCCCCACAACAGTTTTCCTGATTGGATGAAGGTGCACTCCAGCTCTGAGCTACTTTTGCAATCTCTCTGCAGTCTATCCTGACCTGCATTTCTTCACACAATGTCCCCTCAATTTTCTTAAAGGGGAAACGCTTTAGCTGAAGTATTCCTAAAGTTAAAATCTAACTCCTGCACTTCCTTCTCCCATTGTCTAATAATTTTCCTAAGTGCCCATTTTTCAATATGTGTAGGGTTTCCGGTATCAGCAGTTCCAACATCTTTCTAGATTTCTCAGTGTTATGAGACACCAATGTTTTAACCATTTATTTGTGAGTTCTAGTTCAAAATGATCCCAATCTAATGTTAAACCTTACACCCCTTGGAACACCATCTACAGATGCAGTGGGGCGTTCTCCTTTCTTCTGGTAACATCTACATAACTCATCTATTGGGTCTCTGCTGTTATTACCCATAACAGTCAGTGTGGCCATCCTTAACTCCTCATTCGTTCCCCCAGCATGTTACTGTGCTTCTGGCAAAGTTGGGTGTATGTTTGGATGCAAGCACATTATAACCAATCTCCCTTCTGTAGCACCATCTAGACTGCGTATTGCTCTCTTGTAACTAATTGCCTGGAACAGCTCCCTAGGGTCATTCCAGGGCATATATATCCCTTAGTTGCTGTACCCCAAATGGCATAGTGTATGGTATATTCTGGTTTTGATTTTCTGCCCCATTTCCTCCCTCTCTGATAGTAATTAGGGGAGCAATCACGCTGAGGGTAGGGTAGCCTCTTTTTGGTTGTACGTTGGGGGGAAAGCTCATTATCATAATCATATCTGGCTACATCAGCTGCTAAATTGCTCTAATCTATATCTCCATTTTCATTCTCCTCACCTCTTTCAGATCCAAAAGCACATATTATTCCCCTCTGTGCAGCAAATTGGCCCTGCAGCTTTTGTATCTGCTTTAAGCACTCTGTTTGATCTCCAGTATTACTTTTCATGTACTGATTTCTGCATCACACTCACAGCCATCTTTAAATCACTGCACTGTTTCATCAACCCCTTGTACATCATTTTTAGCCACTTGGGCTTCTTCTTTTAATTACCTCCTTTCTTTAACCAGTTTCATACATTTTAGCTGAAACTGGTTCATATGTATCAAATTCATACTCCGCTGTATATCAGTAACCTTTTCCTTAAGGTATACTACCTCCCTGCAAAGCCTTTTAATTTCCTCTTCTAATCAATTTTACTCTAGTTTAGTTTCCTGCCAACATTAATCCTCAATTAAACTGCCAGCTACTGCTGGCTTGTGGAATGGTTTAAATTTCCTGACAGCTTCCCCAGCGGTATTTCTTTTGCTGCCAGCGTGACCAGCAAAAAGCTTTATATTGTGGCCGCTTCCTCAATACATATTTCTGGAGGAATCCCCTCAAATCAAAACAATCCAAGTCCTTCGGACTTGCAGAATTCCCTTAATTTTTCATGCTGTGCCAGTAGTAACTAACTACCCAGCCCCAGATCTCTCTAAACTTCACCCATATGGAACCAGGGTTGCCAATTCTGTTGCAAAGATTACCCCTTAGTAATGATGATCAGTTAGGCACAGAGAGAATCTGTACTTACTGTACCTTTATTGTCTCAACTAACAAGCATGTGAATTCACATACTGCCCAATTGCGTGCACACCTGCTAGGTTTCCTTGAATCTTTGTGAACAATCAAAGAATAAAAAAGATAATACCCGGGAAAAAGGCACCTATGCTGGCCAGACATTCCTCATGGTCCTGATGTGATCTCCACCTGTCCAACGTGGGTTCCTCCACGTTCACGATGGTCGGTCTCCAGAGAGTTATTGCTGCTTGAACCCCCAAAATCATCTATTTTTATACTTTTCCTTGTCAGGCCAATCTATGATGTTTCAATTTCATTGGCTCAAGGTAATCAGACAGACCTGTGTCAGATTCCCAATGAATGTAGCCCAGGGCTTCAAGCAGTATTCTTCTGTGGCCTTCACCTTCAACTTCATGCCTTTGGTGTCATATTTTGTTCTATTCAACTCTGACTGATTCAAACCAGGTCACCCAGATACTGGGCTCAAATGACAAAATCTTCTACAAATCTGCCATTTTACACAATAAACAGCTTATCTGAGAATGGTTTCAGGTTTTGCAAATCATTAGCAGAAACTCTTTGTGTCCATGTTCAATTGCTCCCAGAGCAAGAATCAGTTCATCAAATAGTTCACATAAGGGCAACAGGAAGGACAGTCTCACAAAATGGCCACTTCCATTCCTGTTCACTAATTGTAGTTCTTTCTGGCCAACAATATCTTCTTACCCCTACCACTGTGCAGAAACCCAAACCCTGCCCTGTGCTGACGCATCACAGGTTTCTGACCCTGCTCCATTGAGCAAACAACTAATGGTACTCCACTTTGTTTTTATACTTTAAAGGACAATGGTGAATTCTAAAAAACCCTTTAAAAGCAGTAAAAATGACCCATAACATTGAAATGAGCAGGGAATAAGGAGGTTAACTACTAACGTCATTCTTCCTCAGCCTAGAGATTTGAGGGATGAAGAGCGTGAGACATAACTGCAGTCAGCTCATTTTCTCTTTCAATCTGCAGAAAGTCATGCAGAAAATTCAAAGGAAACCTCTTCATCTTCAGAGTGGTGACTGTTTCAAACCCATAACCATAGGGAGAGTGAGGTGAACAACAGGTATGGATATAAAAGGACTGTCATGGAACAGAAATACAGGCAGGGACCAGCTGGGATGAGTTCACTCCCTGCTGAACACTGGATGTATTGTGGGTTCACTAAATACCTGACAGAGAGTTTAGAGTAGTCAGATCCGGAATGTTAAACTATAGTTCAATTAAAGGTGAACATCAGCTAAAGAAACTCCTTCACTGCAGAGCGACCAGGGTGCAGAAATAGGTGTGATGAACAGCAGCAATAATTCTAGAGTTTGTCACCAACAGTCACTCTTGAACTTGAACTTGCCTCTGGATTCAGCAACTGTGGTTATTATATACTCAGCATGCAGCTTATTTAAAATTTTTCCCAGCATGAACTCGATAGTGTGCCACAAGGTGGGATGACTGAGTGAATCCCTTCCCACATTCAGAGCAGATGAATGGCCTCTCTCCAGTGTGAACTGACTGGTGTATCTGTAGGTGGGATGATTTAGTGAACCCCTTCCCACAAACAGAACAGGTGAACGGCCTCACTCCTGTGTGAACTCGCTGGTGTATATGTCGGCTGGATGACTGAGTGAATGCCTTCCCACATTCAGAGCAGGTGAACGGTTTCTCCCCAGTGTGAACTCGCTGATGTACTGTCAGTTGAGATGACCGAGAAAATTCCTTCCCACAATCTGAGCAGGTGAACGGTCT
The DNA here is from genome assembly GCF_048418815.1 of Hemitrygon akajei. Lineage (NCBI taxonomy): Eukaryota > Metazoa > Chordata > Chondrichthyes > Myliobatiformes > Dasyatidae > Hemitrygon > Hemitrygon akajei. Next base: position 177,230,857 of record NC_133133.1, read on the forward strand.
CTCTCCAGTATGAATTCTCTGATGTACCTTCAGTTGAGATGACTGAGTGAATCCCTTCCCACACACAGAACAGGTGAATGGCCTCTCCCCAGTATGAATTCGTTGATGCTCCTTCAGTTGAGATGATCGACTGAATCCCTTCCCACAGTCTGAGCAGGTGAATGGCCTCTCCCCAGTGTGAATTCGTTGATGTTCCTTCAGTTGAGATGACTGAGTGAATCCATTCCCACACACAGAACAGATGAATGGCCTCTCTCGAGTGTGAAATCGCTGATGAACCTTCAGTTGAGATGACCCAGGAAAACCTTTCCCACAATCTGAGCAGATGAATGGTTTCTCCCCAGTGTGAACTCGCTGATGTACCTTAAGTTGAGATGACTGAGTGAATCCCTTCCCACAATCTGAGCAGGTAAATGGCCTCTCCCCAGTGTGAACTCGCTGATGCTCCTTCAATAGAAATGACCGAGTGAATCCCTTCCCACAGTCTGAGCAGATGAATGGCCTCTCCCCAGTGTGAATTCTCTGATGTACCTTCAGTTGAGATGATTGAGTGAATCCCTTCCCACAGTCTGAGCAGGTAAACGGCCTCTCTCCAGTGTGAACTCGCTGATGAACCTTCAGTTGACAGGACCGAGGAAATCCTTTCCCACAATCTGAGCAGGTGAACGGCATCTCCCCAGTGTGAACTAACTGGTGTGCCAGTAGGTCGGATGACCGAGTAAATCCCTTGCCACAGTCTGAGCAGATGAATGGCCTCTCCCCAGTGTGAACTCGCTTGTGTGTCTGTAGATTGGATGACTGAGTGAATCCCTTTCCACAGTCCAAGCAGGTGAATGGCCTTTCCCCAGTGTGAACTAACTGGTGTGTCAGTAGGTGGGATAACTGAGTAAATCCCTTCCCACAATCTGAGCAGGTGAATGGCATCTCCCCAGTGTGAACTGACTGGTGTGCCAGTAGGTCAGATAACTAAATGAATCTCTTCCCACAGTCAGAGCAGATGTATGTCCTCTTTCCAGTGTGTCAGTGGAGCAGTTGACCGAGTGAATCTCTTCCCATAAACAGAACAGGTGAACGGCTTGACACTGCTGTGAATTTTCTTATGTACCTTCAGCTTGGATGACAGAATGAATTGCTTCCCGCAGACAGACAGGTGAACCCTCTATGTTGTGAACGTGCTGACTTATCTTCGAGCTGAATGATTGAGTAGATCCCTTCACACACACAGAACAGATGAATGGCCTCTCACCACTGTGAACTCACTGGTGTGTCTACGGGTTGCTGAGTGAATGAATCTCTTCACACATTGAGAAGATATCTCCCTGCTATCAATTTTCTAGCAATTCATCAAGTCAGAAGTTAGATGTAGTGAATCCCTTGCACAATCAATGTAGTTAAAGAATTATCTCTGGTGAACAGATGCTAGTATGTTCTCAGCACCTCGGTTCCAAGTGGATTTCATTGAGTTAAAGCAGAAAACTTCATTTCAGACACAAAGCATGTTTTCAACTGGGATGAAATACTTCTTCATCTCCAAGGATCAACAACAGGTATATTGATGTTACAATTGAAATATCTGGTCATTCCCTGAATATCTGGACAGACAGCAAAACTGACGCAATGTTGTTTGTGATTCCCATTGACAAATCCTTTGCCGTTTCTACCCTGTTAGAAGATTTACAAAAGACATCAATGGGTAAAGAACAACATTTCAGATAACTTTAGTCTCTACAATGAGCTCTGACATCACACTTACAATGAGCTGCATCTCAAGCTGAACAACTGAAGTTAGGTGTCGCGGTAGCATAGTGGTTAGCAGAACGCTTTACAGAATCAGCGACCTGGGTTCAATCCCATCACAGCCTGTAAGAGCTTGTATGTTCTCCCCTTGACCAAATGGGTTTACTCTGGGTGCTCCAGCTTCCTCCCACAGGTAGGTACGTAGTTTGGCAGGTTAATTGATCATATTAAGTTACCCTGTTGTTAGGCAAGGATTAAATCAGGGGATTGCTGGGCATTGTGGCTCAAAGGACTCAAATCTCAATAAATAAATAAACATCTCATCTTCTAAATGGGCATGGGAGAGATCACCAAGTTCTCTGCAACACACACAAAATGCTGGTGGAACGCAGCAGGCCAGGCAACATCTATAGGAAGTACAGTTGACGTTTCAGGCTGAGACCCTTCGCCCTTCCACCAGCATTTTGTGTTGCTTGAATTTCCAGCATCTGCAGATTTCCTTGTGTTTGCAACAAGTTCTCTGACTGTTCTTCTGTTGGTATCAGAATGGGACATTTTTGCCTGTTTTCAATCTATGACTTGGCTCAGTTTGTCTCCATTAGTAATATTTCAAGTTCTGGTCAAGTCCTACAATGCTACAGAGAACATATGATATTACATTACAAACAAGAGAAAATCTGCAGATGCTGGAAATCCGAGCAACACACAAAATGCTGGAGGAAATCAGCAGGCTAGGCAGCATCTATGGAAAAAAGCAGTCGAGGTTTCGACCCGAAATGTCGACTGTACTTTTTCCCACATGGCTCCTCCTGGAGACATGACTCTCCCGCACCCCCCCCCCCCCCCACCCGCTATCTGTGCCTAGTGACAGTGAGGGTAGGAATAAAATGAGATGGCAGTAAATGTGTGGCTGAAGAAATGGAGCAGGGGGCAAGGATTCAGATTTCTCGATAATTGGGACCTCTTCTGGGGCAGGTGGGACCTGTACAAAAGGGTTGGGTTGCATTTGAATCTGTGGGGAACCAATATTCATGCAGGCAGATTTAATAGTGCTGTTGGGAGTCATTTAACCTAAAATGATAGGGGGATGGGAAACAGGATGATAGAGCTAAGGATGAGCCAGCAGGTTTACAAGTAGATTATGGGTGTAACATGAATGTAAGGAAGGACAAGCCAATAATTGGGTACAAATGCAGACAAAGCAAAGAGCTAAATAGTATTACAGAGACAAAATCCAAAAAGGCGAAGAATGCAAGACTGAAGGTGCTGTATTTAAATGTGCATAGCATTCGGAATAAGGTGGATGAACTTGTGGTGCAATTACAGATTGGTCGGTATGACGCTGTATCACTAAGCTGCGGCTGAAAGGCGGCCACAGTTGGAAGCTTAACATCAAAGGATATTCTTTGTATCGAAAGGACAGGCAAGAAGGCATAGGCAGTGGTGTGGCTCTGTTGGTAAGTGATGGAATTACATCTTTAGAAAGAGGTGATATAGGGTCAAAGAATGTTGAATCTTTGAGGGTGGAGTTAAGAAATTGCAAGGGTAAAAAAAAATATAGGAATCATATATAGGCTTCCAAATGGCAGCCCAGGTGTGGAGTTGAGATTGCAAAGGGAGCTGGAAAAGGCATGTAATAAGGGTAATGACACAATTGTAATGGGGGTACTTCAATAAGCAAGTTGATTGGGAAAATCAGGTTGGTGTCAAATTACAAGAGAGAATTTTTTAAATGCCTACAAGATGGCTTTTTAGAACAGCTTGTGCTTGAGCCTACTCAGGGAAAGGCCAAATTAGATTGGGTGTTGGTGTTGTGTAATAACACAGATCTTATTATGGACCCTTAGGAGACAGTGACGGTAATATAATTGAATTCACACTGCAGTTTTGAGGAGGAGGAGGATACTGGTGGGGATGACTGCAGAACAGAGATGGCCGAAGTTTCTGGGAATTGTTCACAAGGTGCAGGATAGATATGTCCCACAGAAGAAGTTATTCTCAAATGGCAGGGGTAGGCAACTGTGGCTAACAAAGGGAAGTTAAGGACTGCATAAAAGGGCATATAAGATAGTAAAAATGAGTGGGAATCTGGATGATTGGAAAGTTTTTAAAATCTAACAGAAGCCAACTAAGAAAACTGTAAGAAGGGAAAAAATGAAATACAAGGGTAGACGAGCAAATAATATAAAGCAAGATACCAGAAGTATTTTCAGTTATATAAAGAGTAAAAGGGAGGTGAGAGTTGATATTGAACCACTGGAAAACGATGCTGGTATGGTAGTAAAGGGGGACGGGAGACAAAGAAATGGCAGATGAACTTAATCGGTACTTTGGCATACTACTAGTATCTTCTACAGTGAAAACAGATGCAGGGGTCTGTATGTATCAGGGAGCAGGAGTGAGTGCCATTGATACTACAAAGGAAAAAGTGCTAGGCAAACTCAAAAGTCTGAAGGTAGACAAGTCACCTGGGCCAGATGGACTACATCCCAGAGTACTGAGAGAGGTTGCTGAAGAGGTAACGGATGCATTGGTCATGATCTTTCAAGAATCAGTTGACTCTGACATGGTCCCAGAGGACCATAAAATATAAGATATAGGAGCAGAAGTAGGCCATTCAGCCCATTGATCATGGGCTGAGCAAATTCTTCCAGCCATCCCACTCCCCCGCCTTCTTCCATGCCCTTTGATGCCCAGGCTAATCAAGAATCTATCTATCTCTGCCTTAAATACACCCAATGACTTGGCTCCACAGGCACTCATGGCAACAAATTCCAGATTTACCACCTTTTGACTAAAATCACTTCTCCACATCTCTGTTCTAAATGGACGTCCTTCAATTCTGAAGTCATGCCCTCCTGTCCTAGACTCCCTTACCATGGGAAGTAACTTTGCCATATCTAATCTGTTCAGGCCTTTAACAGTCGGAATGTTTCTATGAAATCTCTCCTCATTCTTCTGAACTCCAGGCAACCCCAAGAGCTGCCAGATGTTCCTCATACAGTAACCCTTTCATTCCTGGAGCCATTCTTGTGAATCTTCTCTGAACCCTCTCTAATGTCAGTATATCCTTTCCAAAATAAGGTGCCCAAAACTTCACACAATACTCCAAGTGTGGTCACACGAGTGCCTTATAGAGCCTCAACATCACATTCCTGCTCTTATGTCCTATACCTCTAGAAATGAATGCTAACATTGCATTCTCCTTCTTCACCACTGACTCAACCTGGAGGTTTACCTTCAGGGTATCCTGCACAAGAACTCCCAAGTCCCTTTGCATCTCTGCATTTTAAACTGTCTCCCCATCTAAATAATAGTCTGCCTGTTTATTTCATTTCATTTGCCAGTTCTTTGCCCATTCCCTTAAACTAACCAAGTCTCTGTGCAGGCTCTCTGTCTCCTCAACACTACCCGCTCCTCCACCTACCTTTGTATCATTGGCAAATTTATCCACAAATCCATTAATCCCATAGTCTAAATCACTGACATACATTGTAAAAAGCAGCAGTCCCACAACGAACCCTGTGGAACTCCTCTGGTAACTGGCAGCCAGCCAGAATAGGATCCCTTTATTCCCACTCTGTTTTCTGCCGATCAGCCAATATTCCACCCATGCTAGTAACTTCCCTGTAATTCTATGGGCTCTTATCTTGCTAAGCAGCCTCAAATGCAGCACCTTGTCAAAGGCCTTCTGAAAATCCAAGTAAGGACTGGAGGATTGCAAATGTCTTTAAGAAGGAGGAAGGCAAAAAAAAGGAAATTATAGGCCAGTTAGCCTAACCTCAGTGGTCGAGAAAATGTTGGAGTCTATTATTAAGGATGAGGTTTCGAGGTACTTGAAGAAAATAAGTCAATGATACAATAAGTCGAAGTCAGCATGGTTTCTGTAAAAGGAAATTTTGCCTGACAAATCTGTTAGGGTTCTTTGAGGAAGTAAGCAAAGGAGAGGTAGTAGATCACAAATACTTGGATTTTCAGAAGTCGTTTGATAAGGTGGAAGACTACACAAAAAATTGGCAGATAGAATAGTGTTGGGAAATATCTGATAATGCATTTTGGTAAAAGGAACAATAGTGCGGACTATTATCTAAATGGGGAGAAGGTTCAAACATCAGAGGTGCAGAGGGACTTGGGAATGCTCATGCAAGGCTCCCTGAAGGTTAATTTACACACCAAGTCTGTGGTAAAGAAGGCAAATGCAATGTTTGCATTTATTTCAAGGGAAATAGAATATAAAAGCAAGGAGATAATGCTGAGCCTTTATAAGACACTGGTCTGGCCACACTTGGGAGTATTGTCAACATTTTTGGGCCCCATATCTCAGGATAGCATGAGATATAGAACATAGAATAGTACAGCACATTACAGGCCCTTCGGCCCACAATGTTGTGCCGACCCTCAAACCCTGCCTCCCATATAACCCCCCACCTTAGTCTCTTAAACTTCACTAGTGTATCTGTCTCCACCACTGACTCAGGCAGTGCATTCCACACACCAACCACTCTCTGAATGAAAAACCTTCCTCTAATATCCCCCTTGAACTTCCATCCCCTTACCTTAAAGCCATGTCCTCTTGTACTGAGCAGTGGTGCCCTGGGGAAGAGGCGCTGGCTGTCCACTCTGTCTATTCCTCTTAATATCTTGTACACTTCTATCATACCTCCTCTCATTCTCCTTCTCTCCAAAGAGTAAAGCCCTAGCTCCCTTAATCTCTGATCATAATCCATATTCTCTAAACCAGGCAGCATCCTGGTAAATCTCCTCTGTACCCTTTCCAATGCTTCCACATCCTTCTTATAGTGAGGCGACCAGAACTGGACACAGTACTCCAAGTGTGGCCTAACTAGAGTTTTATAGAGCTGCATCATTACATCGCGTCTCTTAAACCCTATCCCTCGACTTTTTTTTTCCTCAGCAGTTTAATGGGGGCATGACTGCGCAAGTGCGTGTAAGTCGGATCATGAGGCAGCGGGACTATTTAAAGAGAACAATACTAATTTTATATTTTAACTTTTGTTATACCAACCCTCTCTTATAATGTGGGTTGTTTGTATTTTTTTAACTTTGTTGCGTCTGAGTTGCCGTCTTGAGACACGGGGGTAATTTTAGTATTAGACTGCTTGCTTGCCTCTTTTTGGCTTTTTTCCTGGGGTTTTGAGGGTGGAGGGAGGGGGATTTTTCTTTTTTCTTTTCTTTTTGCTTGCTTTCTGCTTAGTTTTATTTCATGGGCTTATATGAAACTACAAAAATGGTTGCAGTGCCGTGACTTCCGGTTTCTCCTTGAACTTACTTCCTTCTTCCGGGTTCATGAGTTCACTTTTTTTTCAAACTTATGTGTTAATTGTAATAAATATTGTCAATATGGATAGGACTATTAACTTTGTTTCTTGGAATACTAATGGTTTAAATCATCCGATCAAACGGAAAAAAACATTCAAAGTATTCCATAGAATGAATGCTAATGTTATTTTTGTACAAGAGACTCATGTAAGGAAGGTGGATAGTCAACGGTTGTTTAGGTTTTGGAAGGGCCAACAGTATCACTCAAATTCGCAAGCCAAAGTGAGAGGTGTTTCTATTTTTATAGATTCATCAACTTTTATACATCATGAAACAATTTCAGATCCGCAAGGTAGATTTTTGCTTATTACTGGTCTACTTTTTAATCAAAAAGTTGTTTTAGTTAATGTTTATGCTCCAAATACTGATTGTCCTGAATTTTTTAAATGTTTATTTACATCCTTTCCTAATTTGAATCAATATAGATTGATAATGGGTGGGGATTTTAACTGTTGTTTAAACCCTTTGATGGATAGATCCAAGCCCACCCAAACTCTTCCGAATAAATCGGCTTCTCTTATTAACTCTTTTATGATTGATTCAGCTATTTGTGAAATTTGGCGCTTTTTACACCCTAACGATAAAGAGTTTTCATACTTTTCCCATGTTTACCATAATTACTCAAGAATTGATTACTTTTTCATTGATCACCATTTACTTACAGATGTTATGGATTGTAAATATGACTCTATTACCATATCTGATCATGCACCTTTGAAGTTATCTATTAAGGTGACGGATTCATCTATTAATACTAAAGGTTGGAGGTTTAATCCAGTTTTATTGCGGGATCCTGAATTTGTCAACTTTATTAAACAGCAAATTGATTTGTTTTTCTCAACAAATTTTACAGCAGAGATCTCTAGTGGAACTTTGTGGGATACTTTTAAGGCATATATTCATGGACAGATTATTTCATATTCTGCTGGAGTTAGGAAACGAACTAATTCTAAAATATTAATACTAGTTGATAAAATTAAAGCAATTGACAAGATTTATTCAATGACCCCTAGCAAAGAACTTTATAAAGAAAGAGTGGAACTTCAAATGGAGCATAGCTTACTATTATCCTCTTCGATTGAAAGTCAGTTAATTAAATCAAAAGCCCAATTCTATATATATGGAGGTAAGTCTGGTAAATTACTAGCTAATCAATTGAAAATTGTTTCAGATAAACAACAGATTACTAGGATTCGTAAACAAGATGGTACTTTGACGATCGATCACAAAGAGATAAATAAAGCCTTTCAAGATTTTTATGATTCCTTATATCAATCAGAATGTACTAAGGACTCTTTTATAATAAATGAATTTTTAAGGAAATTGAATATTCCAAAAGTAACTGTTGAGGATAGTGTATTTTTGGATACACCTATTACGGAGTCTGAAATAGGAAAGGCTATTTTTTCAATGAATTCGGGTAAAGCTTCTGGTCCAGATGGTTTTTCTACAGAATTTTTAAAATCTTTTTCTTCCATACTTTCTCCTTGGCTTTGTAAAATTTTTAAAGATGCATTAAGTATAGGTAAACTACCACAATCTTTTTATGAAGCTTCTATTTCTTTAATTCTTAAAAAAGATAAAGACCCTACTGAATGTGCATCCTATCGGCCTATATCCTTGTTGAATACGGATTTTAAGATTTTTAGTAAAATTTTGGCTATTAGATTAGAAAATATATTACCTCGAATTATTTCTGAAGATCAGACTGGATTTATTAAAAATCGCTATTCATCTTTTAACATTAGAAAATTAATTAATATTATTTATACCTCTTCATCTAAAATACCAGAATGTGTCATTTCTTTAGATGCCGAAAAAGCATTTGATAGAGTCGAATGGCCATATTTATTTAATACAATGCAACATTTTAATTTTAGTTCAAAATTTATATCATGGATTAAATTAATATACCATAAACCCCTAGCTTTGGTTTTTACCGATAATCAAAGATCACCTTTTTTTCAGCTATTTCGTGGTACAAGGCAAGGTTGTCCTTTAAGTCCTTTATTATTTGACATTGCTTTAGAACCCTTGGCTATAGCTATTCGTGAATCACCCAATATTTTCGGTATTACCCGTGGGGAGACGACGTATAAGGTATCATTATATGCGGATGACTTGTTATTATATATATCTGACCCTGAAAGATCTATTCCTGCTATTTCTTCTTTGCTCGCTCAATTTAGTAACTTTTCTGGTTATAAATTGAATTTTAATAAGAGTGAACTATTTCCATTAAATATGCAAGTTCCAATTTATAATCATGTACCATATAGAATTGTTACAGATTATTTTACTTATTTAGGTATTAAAATTACTAAAAAACATAAAGATTTATTTAAAATTAATTTTCTACCTTTAATCGATCAAATTAAACAACTTGCTAATAGGTGGTCTCCATTATCTTTGTCTTTGGTAGGCAGAGTTAATGCCATTAAGATGATGATACTACCTAAATTTTTATATTTATTTCAAGCATTACCAATTTTTATTCCTAAATCATTTTTTAATATGGTTGACTCTAAAATATCTTCTTATTTGTGGCAGAACAAAAATCCTAGACTAGGCAAAAAATATTTACAGAAGCCTAAGAAGGAGGGCGGCTTGGCTCTACCAAACTTAAGATTTTACTATTGGGCAGTTAACATATGGTATTTAATATTCTGGACACAAGAATCGACTACAGCTGCTTGCCCACAATGGGTAAATTTGGAATGTAAATCTGTGCAAGATTTTTCATTGATCTCAATCTTAGGATCTTCACTTCCTTTTTCGTTATTTAAAATGAATAAACAGATAACTAATCCCATAGTCAAGTATACATTACGAATTTGGTTTCAATTTCGTAAATTTTTTGGCTTGAATAAGTTTATGCTGTCATGTCCTATAGTATCTAACTACTTCTTTCGGCCTTCATCTATAGATCAAGCTTTTCTATTATGGAAAACAAAAGGTATAACATGTTTTCGTGATCTGTTTTTGGATGATAACATTATGTCCTTTGAACAGCTATCTAATAAATATAATTTACCTAAAACCCATTTTTTTAGATATTTGCAAGTCAGAAATTTTCTGTATAATGAATTAAAGTCTTTTTCGAAAGAATGTCCATTGGACATTACAGAAAGAATTTTAGCCCTCAATCCTTGTCAAAAGGGTTTAGTAGCTATCATTTATAATATGATTATGAGTGTACAGCCAGACGTATCAGAAAAAATTAAGAAGGAATGGCAAGAAGAATTGCATTGTCCTATATCTACTGAGCAATGGGAAAAAATTTTGTCATTGGTAAATTCGTCCTCTATTTGTGCTAAACATGCCCTAATACAATTTAAGGTTGTACATAGAGCTCACATGTCTAAAGATAAACTTGCTCGATTTTATTCTTATGTTAATTCAACTTGTGACAGATGTCATTCTGATGTTGCTTCATTGACTCATATGTTTTGGTCTTGTCCTTGTTTACAAAATTATTGGAAAGATATTGTTAATATTATTTCAAGAGTTTTAAATATCAATTTCCAACCACATCCTTTTACTGCAATTTTTGGTTTACCAATGATAGATAATAATCGTCTATCCGCTTCATCTCAACGATTGATTGCATTTGTTACACTAATGGCTAGAAGATCTATTTTACTGAATTGGAAAGAAATTAACCCTCCAACTGTATTTCAGTGGTTTTCTCAAACTATTTCTTGTTTGAGTTTAGAAAAAATTAGAAGTGTGGTTTTTGATTCTTCAGTTAAATTTGAAGAAACTTGGAGACCATTTATTCAACATTTTCATATGAGTTAAATGGTCTGATCCTAAACCTTACTGTTATTATCCTTAATTATTTGGATGGAGGTTCGGAGTTATCGGCACTACTGTATGTATTTAACATTATGCAATTGCCCATGTTGGTTAGTTTTTTTTTAAAGTTTTCTTTTAGTTTTTTTTGGGGGGGGGGGTTTCTCTTTTTCGATTCTTTTACATTAATACTATGAGTTTGGGAGGCTTTATATATTGATTATTACATATCTGATTGTCTATTTAAACTATTAATTATGTACTCTCAAATGTTTTGTATTCATATTTCACTTATGTTTTTCTTAAAATTAATAAAAAGATTTAAAAAGAAAGACAGAAAGAGAACAGTTAGATGGAGCGGGGGACAGAGTAGGAAGGCTTTGTCTCGAGAGGCTTTGGCGTGCAGAGGCTGAGGACGTGCTTCACTCCAAGTGAGGTAAGGCCGGGTAAGTTCCTTTAAAAGGAGAAAGTTTCAAAAGCTGAGGCAAGTATCTGGTAGGTCATGGCAGCTGAGATCGGCCCCATGGTTTGTTCATCCTGCAGCATGTGGGAAATCAGGGATACTTCCAGTGTCCCTGACGACTATGTGTGCAGGAAGTGTGTCCAGCTGCAGCTTCTGGCAGACCGCATTGAGCGTCTGGAGTTGCGATTGGATTCATACTGGAGCATCTGTGATGCTGAGAAAGTCGTGAATAGCACATTCAGAGAGTTGGCCACATCGCAGGTAAAGGCTACACAGGAAGAAAGGGAAGGGGTGGCCACTAGACAGCATAGCAGGAGGCAGGTAGTGCAGGAGTCCCCTGAGGTCATTTCCCTCCTAAACAGATAGATGTTTTGGATACTGTTGGGGGAGATGTCTCATCAGGGGAAGGCAGCAGCAGCCGAGTTCATGGCACCATGAGTGGCTCTGCGGCATAGAAGGGAAGGAAAAGGAATGGGAGAGCTATAGTGATAGGGGATTCGATGTAAGGGGAATAGATAGGCGTTTCTGCGGCCGCAAACGAGACTCCAGGATGGTATGTTGCCTCCCTGGTGCAAGGGTCAAGGATGTCTCTGAGCGGCTGCAGGACATTCTGGAATGGGAGGGTGAACAGCCAGTGGTCGTGGTGCACATAGGTACCAACGATATAGGTAAAAAACGGGATGAGGTCCTACAAGGTGAATTTAGGGAGTTAGGAGATAAACTAAAAAGTAGGACCACAAAGGTAATAATCTCTGGATTACTACCAGTGCCACGTGCTAGTCAGAGTAGAAATAGGAGGATATTTCAGATGAATACATAGCTTGAAAAATGGTGCAAGGGGGAAGGATTCAAATTTCTGGGGCATTGGAACCAATTCTGGGGGAGGTGGGACTGGTATAAACAGGACGGTCTGCACCTGGGCTGGACTGGAACCAATTGTCTACGGGGAGTGTTTGCTACTGCTGTTCAGGAGGCTTTAAACTAATGTGGCAGGGGGATGGGAACAAGTGCAGAGAGACAGAGGGGTGTAAAATGAGGGTAGAAGCAAAAAGTAGTAAGGTGAAAAGTAAAAGTGACAGGCAGGCAAATCCAGGGCAAAAAGCAAAAAGGGCCACTTTTCAACATAATTGTATAAGGGCTAAGAGTGTTGTAAAAACAAGCCTGAAGGCTTTGTTGGTCAATGCGAGGAGCATTCGTAACAAGGTGGATGAATTGAATGTGCAGATAGTTATTAATGAATTATGATATAGTTGGGATCACACAGACATGGCTCCAGGGTGACCAAGGATGGGAGCTCAACATCCAGGGATATTCAATATTCAGGAGGAATAGACAGGAAAGAAAAGGAGGTGGGGTAGCGTTGCTGGTTAGAGAGATTAACGCAATAGAAAGGAAGGACATTAGCCTGGAGGATGTGGAATCGATTTGGGTAGAGCTGCATAACACTAAGGGGCAGAAAACACTGGTGGGAGTTGTGTACAGGCCACCTAACAGTAGTAGTGAGGTTGGGGATGGCATTAAACAGGAAATTAGAAATGCCTGCAATAAAGGAACAGTAGTTATATTGGGTGACTTCAATCTACATATAGATTGGGTGAACCAAATTGGTAAGGGTGCTGAGGAAGAAGATTTCTTGGAATGTATGCAGGATGGTTTTCCGAACCAACATGTTGAGGAACCAACTAGACAGCAGGCCATTCTAAATTGGGTATTGAGCAATGAGGAAGGGTTAGTTAGCAATCTTGTCGTGCGAGGCCCCTTGGGTAAGAGTGACCATAATATGGTGGAATTCTTCATTAAGATGGAGAGTGACATAGCTAATTCAGAAACAAAGGTTCTGAACTTAAAGAAGGTTAACTTTGAAGGTATGAGACGTGAATTAGCTAAGATAGACTGGCAAATGATATACTTAAAGGGTTGACAGTGGATATGCAATGGCAAGCATTTAAAGATCGCATGGATGAACTAATTAGGAAAGGGGAAAAAAGATTATGAGAGAAAGCTGGCAGGGAACATAAAAACTGACTGTAAAAGCTTTTATAGATATGTGAAAAGAAAAAGATTGGTCAAGACAAATGTAGGTCCCTTACAGTCAGAAACAGGTGAATTGATCATAGGGAACAAGGACATGGCAGACCAATTGAATAACAACTTTGGTTCTGTCTTCACTAAGGAGGACATAAATAATCTTCTGGAAACAGTAGGGGACCGAGAGTCTAGTGAGATGGAGGAACTGAGGGAAATACATGTTAGTAGGGAAGTGGTGTTAGGTAAATTGAAGGGATTAAAGGCAGATAAATCCCCAGGGCCAGATGGTCTGCATCCCAGAGTGCTTAAGGAAGTAGCCCAAGAAATAGTGGATGCATTAGTGATAATTTTTCAAAACTCCTTAGATTCTGGATTAGTTCCTGAGGATTGGAAGAGTGGCTAATTTAACCCCACTTTTTAAAAAAAGGAGGGAGAGAAAAACCGGGGAATTATAGACAGGTTAGTCTGACAGCGGTGGTGGGGAAAATGCTAGAGTCGGTTATCAAAGATGTGATAACAGCACATTTGGAAAGAGGTGAAATCATCGGACAAAGTCAGCATGGATTTGTGAAAGGAAAATCATGTCTGACGAAACTTATAGAATTTTTTGAAGATGTAACTAGTAGAGTGGATAAGGGAGAGCCAGTGGATGTGGTATATTTAGATTTTCAAAAGGCTTTTGACAAGGTCCCACACAGGAGATTAGTGTGCAAACTTAAAGCACATGGTATTGGGGGTATGGTATTGATGTGGATAGAGAATTGGTTGGCAGACAGGAAGCAAAGAGTGGGAGGAAACGGGAGCTTTTCAGAATGGCAGGCAGTGACTAGTGGGGTACCGCAAGGCTCAGTGCTGGGACCCCAGTTGTTTACAATATATATTAATGATTTAGACGAGGGAATTAAATGCAGCATCTCCAAGTTTGCGGATGACATGAAGCTGGGCGGCGGTGTTAGCTGTGAGGAGGATGCTAAGAGGATGCAGGGTGACTTGGATAGGTTAGGCGAGTGGGCAAATTCATGGCAGATGCAATTTAATGTGGATAAATGTGAGGTTATCCACTTTGGTTGCAAGAACAGGAAAACAGATTATTATCTGAATGGTGGCCGATTAGGAAAAGGGGAGGTGCAACGAGACCTGGGTGTCATTGTACACCAGTCATTGAAGGTGGGCATGCAGGTACAGCAGGCGGTGAAAAAGGCAAATGGTATGTTGGCATTCATAGCAAAAGGATTTGAGTACAGGAGCAGGGAGGTTCTACTGCAGTTGTACAAGGCCTTGGTGAGACCGCACCTAGAGTATTGTGTGCAGTTTTGGTCCCCTAATCTGAGGAAAGACATTCTTGCCATAGAGGGAGTACAAAGAAGGTTCACCAGATTGATTCCTGGGATGGCAGGACTTTCATATGAAGAAAGACTGGATCGACTAGGCTTATACTCACTGGAATTTAGAAGATTGAGGGGGGATCTTATTGAAACGTATAAAATTCTAAAGAGATTGGACAGGCTAGATGCAGGAAGATTGTTTCCGATGTTGGGGAAGTCCAGAACGAAGGGTCACAGTTTAAGGATAAAGGGGAAGCCTTTTAGGACCGAGATGAGGAAAAACTTCTTCACACAGAGAGAGTGGTGAATCTGTGGAATTCTCTGCCACAGGAAACAGTTGAGTCCGGTTCATTGGCTATATTTAAGAGGAGGTTAGATATAGCCCTTGCGGCTAAAGGGATCGGAGGTATGGAGAGAAAGCAGGTACAGGGTTCTGAGTTGGATGATCAGCCACGATCATACTGAATGGCGGTGCAGGCTCAAAGGGCCGAATGGCCTACTCCTGCACCTATTTTCTATGTTTCTATGAAAGCTAACACCCCATAAGCCTTCTTAACTACCCTATCTATCTGTGAGGCAACTTTCAGGAATCTGTGGACATGTACCCCCAGATCCCTCTGCTCCTCCACACTACCAAGTATCCTGCCATTTACTTTGTACTCTGCCTTGGAGTTTGTCCTTCCAAAGTGTACCACCTCACACTTCTCCGGGTTGAACTCCATCTGCCACTTCTGCATCCTATCAATGTCTCTCTACAATCTTCGACAATCCTCTTCACTATCTACAACACCACCAACCTGTGTCGTCTGCAAACTTGCCAACCCACCCTTCTACCCCCTCATCCAGGTCGTTAATAAAAATCACAAAAAGTAGAGGTCCTAGAACAGAACCTTGTGGGACACCACTAGTCACAACCCTCCAATCTGAATGTACTCCCTCCACCACGAAACTTTGCCTTCTGCAGGCAAGCCAATTCTGAATCCACCTGGCCAAACTTCCCTGCATCCCATGCCTTCTGACTTTCTGAATAAACCTACCGCGTGGAACCTTGTCAAATAACCATATAACCATATAACAATCATAGCATGGAAACAGGCCATTCCGGCCCTCCTAGTCCGTGCCGAACTCTTAATCTCACCTAGTCCCACCTACCCGCACTCAGCCCATAACCCTCCACTCCTTTCCTGTCCATATACCTATCCAATTTTACCTTAAATGACACAACTGAACTGACCTCTACTACTTCTACAGGAAGCTCATTCCACACAGCTATCACTCTCTGAGTAAAGAAATACCCCCTCGTGTTTCCCTTAAACTTTTGCCCCCTAACTCTCAAATCATGTCCTCTCGTTTGAATCTCCCTTACTCTCAATGGAAACAGCCTATTTACGTCAACTCTATCTATCCCTCTCAACATTTTAAATACCTCGATCAAATCCCCCCATCAACCTTCTACGCTCCAATGAATAGAGACCTAACTTGTTCAACCTTTCTCTGTAACTTAAGTGCTGAAACCCAGGTAACATCCTAGTAAATCGTCTCTGCACTCTCTCTAATTTATTGATATCTTTCCTATAATTCGGTGACCAGAACTGTACACAATATTCCAAATTTGGCCTTACCAATGCCTTGTACAATTTTAACATTACATCCCAACTTCTGTACTCAATGCTCTGATTTATAAAGGCCAGCGTTCCAAAAGCCTTCTTCACCACCCTATCTACATGAGACTCCACCTTCAGGGAACTATGCACTGTTATTCCTAGATCTCTCTGTTCCACTGCATTCCTCAATGCCCTACCATTTACCCTGTATGTTCTATTTGGATTATTCCTGCCAAAATGTAGAACCTCACACTTCTCAGCATTAAACTCCATCTGCCAACGTTCAGCCCATTCTTCTAACCGGCATAAATCTCCCTGCAAGCTTTGAAAACCCACCTCATTATCCACAACACCTCCTACCTTAGTATCATCAGCATACTTACTAATCCAATTTACCACCCCATCATCCAGATCATTTACGTATATTACAAACAACATTGGGCCCAAAACAGATCCCTGAGGCACCCCGCTAGTCACCGGCCTCCATCCCGATAAACAATTATCCACCACTACTCTCTGGCATCTCCCATCTAGCCACTGTTGAATCCATTTTATTACTCCAGCATTAATACCTAACGACTGAACCTTCTTAACTAACCTTCCATGTGGAACTTTGTCAAAGGCCTTGCTGAAGTCCATATAGACTACATCCACTGCCTTACCCTCGTCAACATTCCTTGTAACTACTTCAAAAAATTCAATAAGGTTTGTCAAACATGACCTTCCACGCACAAATCCATGCTGGCTACTCCTAATCAGATCCTGTCTATCCAGATAATTATAAATACTATCTCTAAGAATACTTTCCATTAATTTACCCACCACTGATGTCAAACTGACAGGTCTATAATTGCCAGGCTTACTTCTAGAACCCTTTTTAAACAATAGAACCACATGAGCAATACGCCAATCCTCCGGCACAATCCCAGTTTCTAATGACATCTGAAAGATCTCCATCAGAGCTCCTGCTATCTCTACACAAACTTCCCTCAAGGTCCTGGGGAATATCTGGTCAGGACCCGGAGATTTATCCACTTTTAAATTTCTTAAAAGCGCCAGTACTTCCACCTCTTTAATTGTCATAGGTTCCATAACTTCCTTACTTGTTTCCCACACCTTACACCATTCAATATCCTTCTCTTTAGTGAATACCGAAGAGAAGAAATCGTTCAAAATCTCTCCCATCTCCCTCGGCTCCACACATAGCTGACCACCCTGATTCTCTAAGGGACCAATTTTATCCCTCACTATCCTCTTGCTTTTAATATAACTGTAGAAGCCTTTCGGATTTACTTCCACCTTATTTGCCAAACCAAACTCGTAACTTCTTTTAGCTTTTCTAATCTCTTTCTTAAGTTTCCTTTTACATTCTTTATATTCCTCGAGCAATTCCTTTACTCCATGCTGCCTATATCTATTGTAGACATCCCTCTTTTTTTGAACCAAGTTTCTAATATCCCTTGAAAACCATGGTGCTTTCAAACCTTTAACCTTTCCTTTCAACCGAACAGGAACATAAAGATTCTGTACCCTCATAATTTCACCCTTAAATGACCTCCATTTCTCTATTACATCCTTCCCATAAAACAACTTGACCCAATCCACTCTCTCTAAATCCCTGCGCATCTCCTCAAAGTTAGCCTTTCTCCAATCAAAAATCTCAACTCTAGGTCCAGTCCTGTCCTTCTCCATAATTATATTGAAGCTAATGCTATTGTGATCACTGGACCCGAAGTGCTCCCCAACACATACATCTGTCAGCTGACCTATCGCATTCCCTAACAGGAGATCCAACACTGTAAATGCCTTACTAAAATCCATGTAGATCACATCCACTGCACTACCCTCATCTGTATGCCTGGTCACCTCCTCAAAGAACTCTATCAGGCTTGTTAGGCATGATCTGCCCTTCACAAAGCCATGCTGACTGTCCCTGATCAGACCATGATTCTCTAAATGCCCACAGATCCTATCTCTAAGAATCTTTTCCAACAGCATTCCCACCACAGAAGTAAGGCTCACTGGTCTATAATTACCTGGACTATCCCTACTACCTTTTTGAACACGGGGACAACAATCGCCTCCCTCCAATCCTCCGGTACCATTCCCGTGGACAACGAGGACATAAAGATCCTAGCCAGAGGTTCAGCAATCTCTTCCCTTGCCTCGTGGAGCAGCCTGGGGAATATTCCGTCAGGCCCCGGGGACTTATCCATCCTAATGTATTTTAACAACTCCAACACCTCCTCTCCCTTAATATCAACATGCTCCAGAACATCAACCTCACTCATATTGTCCTCGCCGTCATCAAGTTCCCTCTCAGTGATGAATACCGAAGAGAAGTATTCATTGAGGACCTCGCTCATTTCCACAGCCTCCAGGAACATCTTCCCACTTTTATCTCTAATCGGTCCTACCTTCACTCCTGTCATCCTTTTGTTCTCCACATAATTGAAGAATGGTTTTCCTTTACCCTACTCACCAAGGCCATCTCATTCCCTCTTCTTGCTCTTCTCAGCCCCTTTTTAAGCTCCTTTCTTGCTACCCTATATTCCTCAATAGACCCATCTGATCCTTGCTTCCTAAACCTCATGTATGCTCCACTATGTCAGTGCAGAGAGTTTAGCAGTGGTTCATGAGGATGATTCATGGAAAGAAAGGGTTAACATATGAGGTGCATTTGGCAGCTTTGGATCTGTACTCTCTGGAATTCAGAAGAATGCTGGGGTGGGGGGATCTCATTGAAACCTACTGAATGTTGAAAGGACCAGATAGGTTAGATGTGGAGAGGATATTTCATTTGGTGCAGGTATCTAGAACTAGATGGCACAGCCTCAAAATTGAGGGGCAACTCTTTAAACAGTGGTAAGGACAAACATTTCGCAAAAGAGTAGTAAATCTATGGAATGCT
Source organism: Hemitrygon akajei (assembly GCF_048418815.1). Classification (NCBI taxonomy): domain Eukaryota; kingdom Metazoa; phylum Chordata; class Chondrichthyes; order Myliobatiformes; family Dasyatidae; genus Hemitrygon; species Hemitrygon akajei. Next base: position 177,250,060 of record NC_133133.1, read on the forward strand.
CTGCCACAGATTGAGGTGGAGACCAAGTCCATGAGTACACTTAAGGCAGAATTTGATTGCTTCCTGATCCGTCAGGGCATCAAAGGATATGGTGAGAAGGCAAGTGTATAGGCTTGAGTGGGATCTGGGATCAGCAATGATGGAATGGTGGAGCAAACCCAATGGACTGAATGGCCTAAGTCTGCTCCTATAGCTTGTGGTTTTATGATATTATTGTGTACCCAGAGGGAATGGTAGAAAACATATTCTTACAGTCAGAAAGGTCCAGAACAAGAGGAGGTAGAACTGAAGTGATTTTCTCAAGAACTAAAGCTGATGGAAGGATTTTCTTTTTTTTTCATACAGCACTAACTGACACTTTTATTGACTGGAAGGTAAACCCTTCAAGTTTATTTCGGAACAATATTTTTGTTCCGTGTTCCTAATCGTTAGATTTAGATAGTTAATATTCGGCAGCGTATGGGAGACCCATCCACTCCCAGTCTCTCTACTTACACTTTCGAATACGTCCTACGGACTGGCACGAAATGTACTGGAAGAGTCACCCATGGCTGCGTCTATACCCAGAAAACAACACGAACGAGACAAGTCAAGGTCCCAGCGATGCGCATGCGCCGCTGAAATGGCGTCAGCATTTTCGTTCGTCAGCAGAAAATTCCCCGGGGCCCGGTTACGGATCGTGGGTCTGAGAGAAGAGAGACGGGAAAAGGACAGGGTACCGTCTAGAGTTGCGGGGCCACGCTGTGTCCGGAGCTCACAATAATTGTTCCTCAATCGCAGACACCGAAGCTAATGAAAACCCTGCTTGGATCCCCGCTCCTACCTGCAGCCGATCCTCCAGAGCCTTTTGTCTACTGAGCGCATGCGAGATTTTCGGGGTGTCAGTGACGCTGGCGCCTGCGCATTTGATCGCAGGGTCACCTCACCGGCAGCGAATTCTGAAACGCGGAAATCTCTGGGTCAGCAAGATACCATTAAATGTGTCTGCAATTGCCGGTTCCGCGGCATGCCTCAAAAACAGTCAATATTTTTATGTAGAAAACTCAGCAGCTACTTTAACGAAGCAAGCTCCCACAACAATATACTTAATATCAGCAGGCGTTCCATATGTCAAATGTCAAAGTCCAACCCACTTACAAAGCAGATATAAAACTCAAAGAGATTCTGTTGATACTGGAAATATAGACCAACGTACACAAAATGGTACAGGAACTCGTATGTCAGATGACATCTAAACAAACTAGTCATGGTGAAGGGTTTAGGCTCAAAACATTGACTGTTTATTCCTCTCCATAGATGCTGCCTGAGCAACTATGTTTCTCCAGCATTTTGCAGAAATAAACCTAATTTTTCAGTCAGATTCCAAATGTTGCTTATCTTTCACTTGTAGCCACACCTTCCTGCTCTGATTCCCTCTTCCTCCCTGTAACCTTTAGCCCCCAAAACGTCCTGGAGCCCCAAAGCCCTGATGTATGCTGGCCTCTGTTTGGTTTGTGACCCTGCTTTGCTCCTTCGGAAATTTACCTACCATTCTGTTGTTATACTTTAAAGGAGATTGTTGCATTGCAACAACCGAGCTGTGTGAGGCACAGCTGGAACCGGAGCCCCTGGCCAGAAAGGGGAGGATCTCATCGGAAGGTAGATGTCAGAGAAAATGTTGAAATGCAAAATTGAAATTATAGGTATGATGGGCTGGATGGTTGGAAGTGTGTATATTTTAATGCTAGCAGTATTATGGTAAGGGTGATGAACTTAGAGCATGGATCAGTACATGGAACTACAATGTTGTAGCCGTGACTGAAACTTGGTTGAGAGAGGGGCAGGAATGAGTGATTAATAATCAGGTTTTCAAAGCTTTAGAAAAAATAGAGGAGGAAGTAAAAGAAGGGGGAAGTTGCACTACTAATCAGGGACAATATCAGAGCTTCACTCAGGGGAGACATAACAGGTCAGACACTGAGTCCATTTGGTTAGAACTCAGGAATAGGAAGGGTGCAATCATACTGATGGGATTGTACTACGGACCCCCCTAATAATCACTGGGACATTGATGAACAGTCTAAGGAAATGTGTGAAAATAATAGGGTTGTTGTCATGGGGGATTTCATCTTCCCTAATATAAACTGGGACCTTCTTAGTCCAAGGGGTTTAGATGGGGCAGAGGTGTCTCCAGTTAAGTTTCTTAAATCAATATGTAAATAGTTTAACAAGAGGAGGGGCCATATTGGACTTGATATGTTTAAATGAACTATTGCTGCTTGAAACCGATGGAAACAACATCGATGGGGATCGGAAGCACCCACATAGGACACCTCAGAGGAAGCGCTGGTGTAGAGTGGGGTTACAAGTGCGTTTAAAGAAGCGGGGTTTTAAACTCCCTATACTGACTATCTGGCTGGCAAACGTGCAGCCTCTGGTGAATAAAATCGATGATCTCAGAGCTAAGGTGCTGAATCAGAGGGACATTAGGACCATGTGTGTCCTTTGTTTTGCGGAATCCTGGTTAACCCCTTCTGTACCGGATGCAGCGATTCAGATCGACGGGTTTATTATACTCTGTCAGGATAGACCTATAGAGTCTCCCAAAAGCAAAGTGGAGGAGTATGCCTCATGATCAACTCTTCTTGATGCACAAATATATCAGTGCTGTCCCAATTCTGCTCACCAGACCTGGAATATCTAGCAGTTAAGTGCCATCCTTTTTACCTACCACGGGAGTTCTCTGGGGTCATTTTGGTAGCAGTTTAGAGTTAATCTCAGGCCAATGTCAAGCAGGCTTTAGATGATCTGAGCAATGGGATCAACATGCACAAAACAGCGCATCCTAACATCTTCACCATCGGTTTGGGTGATTTTAACCAGGCCGGTCTGAAAAAATCACTAAGCAACTACCATCAACAGATCTCTTGCAATACCAAAGGAAACAACACACTGGGCCATTGCTACTCTACCATCAAGAATGCTTGCCGTGCTATTCCACGCCCTCACTTCAGGAAGTTGATCATCTACTGTACTTTACTCCCTGAGTATAGGCTGAGACTCAATACTGCAGCACCAATAGTGAGGACCAAGAAGGTATGGACAAGGGAAGCACAGGAGCGCTTACAAGACTGCTTTGACTTGATGGACTGGACTGTATTCAGAGATTCATCTTTGAACCTAGATGAGTATGCTGCAGTTGTTACTGACTTCATTAAAACCTGTGTGGATGAGTGTGTGCCTACTAAGACTTACTGTACATTCCCAAATCAAAAACTGTGGATGAACCAGAAGGTATGTCGTCTGCTGAAGGCTAGAGCTGTAGCATTCTAGTCTGGCAACCCAGACCTGTACCAGAAAACCAGATATAATTTTGCAGAGGGCTATCTCAAGGGCGATGAGACAATTTTGTAGGAGGTCGGAGACGACGTCGGATACATGGCAACTCTGGCAGGGTTTGCAAGACATTACTCCCTACAAAGCGAAACCCAATAGCATAAATGGCAGCACTGCTTCACTACCAGATGAACTCGATGCCTTATATGCACGCTTTGAAAGGGAGAACACTACTGCAGCTGTGAAGATCCCTGCTGCACCTGATGACCCTGTGATCAATGTCTCAGAGGCCAATGTTAGGCTGTCTTTAAAGAGGGTGAACCCTTGCAAGGCAGAAGGTTCCGATGGAGTACCTGGTAAGGCTCTGAAAACCTGTGCCAACTAGCTGGCGGTAGTATTCAAGGGCATTTTCAACCTCGTACTACTATGGGTGGAAGTTCCCACTTGCTTCAAAAAGGCAACAATTATACCAGTGCCGAAGAAGAATAAACATAAGAAATAGGAGCAGGAGTAGGCCATTTGGCCCATTGAGGCTGCCACACTATTCAATAAGATCATGGCTGATCTGTCCATAAACTCAGCTGCATCTACCTGGCTTTTCCCCATAACCCTTAACTCCCCTACTATGTAAAAATCTATCTAACTATATCTTGAATCTATTTAGTGAAGAAGCCTCAACTGCTTCCCTGGGGAGAGAATTCCACAGATTCACCACTCTCTGGGAAAAACAGTTTCTCCTCATCTCTATCCTAAATCTTCTCCTCTGAATCTTGAGGCAATGTTCCCTAGTTCTAGTTTCACCTACCAATGGAAACAGCTTTCCTACTTCTATCTTATCTATCCCTTTCAAAATTTTGTATGTTTCTATAAGATCCCCTCTCATTCTTCTGAATTTCAGAGAGTATAGTCCCAGGTGACTCAATCTCACCTCATAGGTTAACCCTTTCATCCCTGGAATCAACCTGGTGAACCTGCTCTGCACTCCCTCCAAAGCCAGTGTATCCTTCCTCAAGTATGGAGACCAGAACTGCACACAGTGCTCCAGGTGCAGCCTCACCAGTACCCTGTATAGTTGCAGCATGACCTCCCTGCTCTTGAATTCAATCCCTCTAGCAATGAAGGCCAACATTCTGTTTGCCTTCTTGTGAAGGACCAGGGTAAGCATAAAACTAGGAGAGCAGGTAAAGGTGAAAAAAATAGGGGTTTTATTTACCCAAAACGCTTACAAACTCAAAAGAACTGTTCTAGAGTCCAAACTTGAATCAATTAAACAAAACAGAATTTGGTTACAACAACATAATAAATACTCCTCAAGCCAAGAGACACCACTCATCTCCTGACTGCGGGATTATATTTGATGCTGGCCAGTCCATAGTAAATTGCAGAGGAGAGAAACATTCCTCTCCTTAAAAAGATATGGCATAAATGAAGCAGCTCCAGAGAACACACCTCTGGCAGTAGCAGAATGGCACAATCCTATTATCCAGCCCCATCTATTTAGGCTGGTGTAATGCAACAACTCAGTCATTTACCAGATTATCAGGAGGATGGTCGGCTACAGGACACTTTAATATGCCTGGTTGATGGTGTGGCTGGTAATTGCAGCCGCCACACTTCTTAATAACCTGTTGTACCTGCAAGCAACTTTTTACAATTCATGAACAAGCACTCCCAAGTCTCTCTGCACAATAACATGCTGCAAACTTTAACCATTTAAATAATAATCTGCTCTTCTATTATTCCTTCCAAAGTGGATGATCTCACATTTACCAACATTGTATTCCATCTGCCAGACCTTGGCCCACATACTTAACCTATCTATATCCCTCTGCAGACCCTCCACATCTTCTGTACAATTTGCTTTTCCACTCAGTTTAATGTCATCAGCAAATTGAGCTATGCTACACAAATCATCAATGTAAATGGTAAACAGCTGCAGGCCCAGCACCAACCCCTGCGGCACCCCACTCACCAATGATTGCCAACCAGAGAAACGCCCATTTATACCAAGTCTCTGCCTTCTATTGGTTAACCAATCCACTATCCATGCTAATACACTGCCTCCGATTCCATGCATCTGTTTCTTATAAATCTCTTGTGCGGCACCCTATCGAACACCTTTTGGAAGTATATGACATCCACCTATTCCCCTCTTGTCCTCAAAGAACTCCAATAAGTTTGTCAAACAGGACCTGCCCTTTCTGAATCTATGCTATGTCTGTCTAATGGAACCACTCCTTTCTAAATGTTCCGCTATTTCTTCCTTAATGACAGCTTTAAGCATTTTCCTGACTACAGATGCTAAGCTAACTGGCCTATAGTTGCCCAGCTTTTGCCTACATCCTTTTTTAAAAAGTGGTGTGACATTTGCTGTCTTCCAATCTGCCGGGACCTGCCCAGAGTCGAGAGAGTTTTGATAAATGATTACCATCACGTCTACTATAACCTCTGCCAATTCCCTCAGCATCCTGGGATACATCCCATCAGGACCAGAGGACTTATCTACCTTCAGGCCCTACAGTTTGCTCATCACAACCTCTTTAATGACCTCTTAATCATTATCACCTGGTAGCACTCACATCTACAGTGATGAAATACTTTGAGGGGTTGGTCATGACTAGACTGAACTCCTGGCCTCAGAAAGGACCTGGACCCATTGCAATTTGCCTATCGCCAGAACAGGTCAATGGCAGATGCAATCTCAATGGCTTTCCACACGGCTTTTGACCACCTGGACAACACAAACACCTATGTCAGAATGCTGTTCATCGACTATAGCTCAGCATTTAATACCACCATTCCCACAATCCTGATTGAGAAATTGCAGAACCTGGGCCTCTGTACCTCCCTCTACAATTGGATCCTCAACTTCCTAACCGGAAGACCACAATATGTGCGGATTGGTGATAACATATCCTCCTCACTGACGATCAACACTGGCGTACCTCAGGGGTGCGTGCTTAGCCCGCTGCTCTACTCTCTATATACACACGACTGTGAGGCTAGGCATAGCTCAAATACCATCTATAAATTTGCTGATGATACAGCCATTGTTGGTAGAATCTCAGGTGGTGAGGAGAGGGTACAGGAGTGAGATATGCCAACTAATGTAGTGGTTCCACAGCAGCAACCTGACACTCAACATCAGTAAGACTAAAGAGCTGATTTTGGACTTCAGGAAGGGTAACATGAAGGAGCATATATCAATCCTCATAGAGGGATCAGAAGTGGAGAGAGTGTGCAGCTTCAGGTTCCTCAGTGTCAAGATCTCTGAGGATCTAACCTGGTCCCAACATATCAATGCAGTTATAAAGAAGGCAAGGCAGTGGCTATACTTTATTAGGAGTTTGAAGAGATTTGGCATGTCAACAAATACACTCAAAAACTTCTATAGTTGTACCGTGGAGAGCATTCTGACAGGCTACATCACTGTCTGGTATGGAGGGGCTACTACACAGGACCGAAAGAAGCTTCAGACAATTGTAAATCTAGTCAGCTCCATCTTGGGCACTAGCCTACAAAGTACACAGGACATCTTCAGGGAGCAGTGTCTCAGAAAGGCAGCGTCCATTTTTAAGGACCTCCAGCACCCAGAGCATGCCCTTTTCTCACTGTTACCATCAGGTAGGAGGTACAGAAGACTGAAGGCACATACTCAGTGATTCAGGAACAGTTTCTTCCCCTCTGTCATTCAATTCCTAAATGGTCATTGAATCTTTGGACACTAACTCACTTTTTTTAAATATACAGTATTTCTGTTTTTGCACGTTTTTTAAATCTATTCAATATATGTACAGTATAATTGATTTACTTGTTAATTTATTATTTTTAAATTTTCATTTATTATTATTATTTTCTTTTTTCTCTCTGCTATGTATTGCATTGAACTGCTGCTACTAAGTTAACAAATTTCATGTCACATGCCCGTGATAATAAACCTGATTCTGATTCTGATTCTGTTGGGTAATATGCCCAGCTAGATGACTGACCATTCAGTGGGGAAACAGTGCCCACAACTCCTCAACTTTCAGGATAGCTACAGAAAATAATAGGTATGGTCATTGTGGGAGAATTGTGAGGGCATTAGGTAGGAACAGTTTTTCTCTGGCAAGTCCACATCAGACATGGGAGGCTGTTTAAAGATCGATTGCACAAAGGTATGTTCCTGCTAAAAGGAAGGACAGGGATGGATAGATAAGAAAACTTTAGATGTTCGGAGAGACCATAGGAGCAGAATCAGGCTATCTTGTCCATCAAGTCTCCTCCACCATTCAATCATGGCTGATTCTTTTTTCTATCTCCTCTTCAACTCCAGTTCCCGGCCTTCTCCCCGTAACCTTTGATTCCATGTCCAATCAAGAACCTATCAATCTCTGCCTTAAATGCACCCAACGACCGACACCTACAGCTGCATGTGGCAACAAGTTCCACAAATTCACTACCCTTTGGCTGAAGAAATTTCTCCATATCTCTGTTTTGAAAGGGCGCCCCTCTATCCTGAGGCTGTGCCTTCTTGTCCTAGATTTTCCCACCATGGAAAACATACTTTCCACATCTAATCTGTCTAGGCCTTTCAACATTTAAAATGTTTCAATGAGAACCCCCCTCATCTTTCTGAATTCCAGCAAGTACAAACCCAAAGCCATCAAACGTTCCTCATATGATAACCATTTCATTTGTGGAATCATCCTTGTAAACTTCCATTAGACGCTCTCCAATGCCAGAACATCTTTTCTAAGATGAGGAACCCAAAACTGTTCACAATATGCAAGGTGAGGCCTCACCAGTGCCTTATAAAGCCTCAGCATCACACCCTTGCTTTTGTATCCTAGACCTCTTGAAATGAATGCTAACATGGCATTTGCCTTCCTCACCACCAAATTGAACTGCAAGTTAACCTTCAGGGTATTCTGCACAAGGATTTCCTAGTCCCTCTGCATCTCAAATTCCTGGATTTTCTCCCCTTTTAGAAAATAGTCTGCACTGTATTTCTACTTCCAAAGTGCATGACCAAGCATTTTCCAACATTATATTTCATTTGCCACTTTCTTGCCCATTCTCCTAACCTGTCTAAGTCCTTCTGCATCCTACCTGTTTCCTTAACACTACCTGCCCCTCCTCCAATCTTTGTATCTGATGCACCATCAATAACTCTCAGAGACGGGAGGCAAGAGATAGGCTTTTATTAGCTGCAAACGTGACCACAACATCTTGGAGACTGAGGGAGGAGCAGTGCCTCCAATCGCCTTTATACAGGGGTCTGTGGGAGGAGCCACAGGAGCAGTCAGCAGAGGGGCGTGTCCAGACAGGTATACACATAGTTTACCATATTCACCCCCCCTTTGTTTTAAAAGAGAGTCTCCACGGGGCGAAGTTTCTCACAAGTATATTTACAGGTTAAGTCTATCAGGTGGTCGAGTCTGTCGCTGCGATCTACGTAGCAACGGTGGTGATTGCACCGGTGACGGTGGTTGTGCTGGCTCCGGCCTGACTTGAGGTGCCAGCCCGTTAGGCATCAGTAATCCCTCATGCGTGTGCCTGGTGCCCGGAAAGGGAGTGTCGTGAGGAGTCTGCGTAGGGCTTGGTGTGCGCGTGGGCCTCGGCTGAGAGGGGAGAGTGCGCGGGGTCTCGTGAGTATATATATACATTGGTGGGTACGGGGTTCATAGTCACCGTGGAGTGTTCAGGGTAGGGGTCTGGTGCTCCTGCGGGCGCCAGATCGCGGACGGAGACCGTGTCCTCCCACCCATCAGGTAAGACCACGTAGGCATACTGGGGGTTCGCATTAAGTAGGTGAACCCTCTCGACCATCGGGGAGTATTTATTGCCCCTTGCATGTTTCCAGAGCAGCACTAGCCCTGGGGACGTCAGCCAAGCCGGTAGGGTGGTCCTAGTGGCAGACTTCCTGGGAAAAGAAAAGAGTCGCTCATGAGAGGTGGCATTGGTGGATGTGCATAGCAGGGAACGGATGGAGTGAAGTGCCTCTGGGAGGTCCTCCTGCCAGCGAGAGACTGACAGTCCCTTTGACCTAAGGGCTAAGAGTGTGGCCTTCCACACAGTGGCATTCTCCCTCTCCACCTGTCCATTCCCCTGGGGATTATAGCTCGTGGTCCTACTAGTAGCAATACCCCTAGCCAGCAGGTACTGGCGCAGCTCGTCACTCATAAACGAGGACCCTCTATCACTGTGGATAGAGCAGGGATATCCAAACAGAGTGAAGAGCTGGCGCAGGGCTTGTATGACGGACGTGGCAGTGGTATTGGGGCAGGGGAACCGCGAGTACTCGTCGATTACGTTGAGAAAGTAGACATTGCGGTCGGTGGAGGGAAAGGGGCCCTTAAAGTCGACACTCAGTCGCTCAAATGGGCGGGTGGCCTTGATAAGGTGTGCCTTTTCAGGACGGTAGAAGTGCGGTTTGCACTCAGCACGGACTTGACAGTCCCTGGTCATCGTCCTGATTTCCTCAAGGTTCCGGGCTTTCACGAAATTGTAGAGTCGGGTGACCCCCGGGTGGCAAAGATCTGCATGGAGGGCTTATAGCCAGTCGAGCTGCGCACTGGCACACGCTCCCCGTGATAGGGCATCAGGGGGCTCATTGAGCCTTCCAGGCTGGTACAGGATGTCATTGTTGTAGGTGGAGAGTTTTATTCTCCACCTCAAAATTTTATCATTTTTGATTTTGCCCCGCTGTTGGTTGCTGAACATGAATGCAACTGAGCGCTGGTCGGTCAGCAAGGTGAACCTTCTGCCGGCGAGATAGTGCCTCCAGTGCCTAATAGCTTCTACTATGGCCTGGGCTTCTTTCTCCACCGTGGAGTACCTAATTTGGGCCCTGAAGGGTATGAGAGAAGAATGCTACCGGCCTTCCTGCCTGATTGAGGGTAGCAGCCAGCATGAAGTCAGAGGCGTCACACTCTACTTGGAAGGGAATGGTCTCGTCCACCGCATGCAACATTGCTTTGGCAATGTTCCCTTTAATGCGGCTGAGGGCCGCGCGGGCCTCGGCTGAGAGTGGAAATGCGGTGGACTTGACCAGGGGGCGGGCCTAGTCTGCGTAGTGGGGGACCCATTGGGCGTAATAGGAAAAGAAGCCCAAGCACCGTTTGAGGGCTCTGAGGGTGGTGGGGAGAGGGAGTTCCAATAGGGGGCGCATACGGTCGGGGTCAGGGCCAATGGCCCCGTTCTCCACGACATACCCAAGGATAGCAAGCTGGGTGGTTCCGAACACACACTTGTCCCTATTATAGGTGAGGTTAAGAGCTTTGGCCGCTTGGAAAAATCATTGGAGGTTGGTGTCGTGATCCTGCAAGTTGTGACCGCAGATGGTGATGTTATCCAAATATGGGAATGTGGCCTTCAGTTGGCACTGGTCCACCATCCGGTCCATTTCCCTCTGGAAGATGGAGACACCATTCATGACACCGAAGGGGATGCGCAGGAAGTGATAGAGCCTGCCGCCTGCCTCGAAGGCGATGTGGGGGCGGTCCTCCGGGCGGATGGGGAGCTGATGGTAAGCGGATTTCAGGTTTACGGTCGAGTACACCTTGTACTGGGCTATCTGATTGACCATATCCGTGATGCAGGGTAGGGGGTACACGTCAAGCTGCGTGAACCTATTGATGGTCTGGCTATAGTCCACGACCAGAGCATTTTTTAAAAAATTTTTTTTTATTAGTTTTTCAAAACATTTTACAAAATTAAAAACCCCAAATCCCAGTGAGGAGCATTAATACAGAGCAAGGTTAAGCATACAATAACAATATGCTACAAAGGAAGAGAATTTAACAAAAAAGCACCTAAATTAAAGACAAGTGAGCTTAGTGTCCCCTCCAAACCCCACAACACAAGAAAAAAAACAATTCCAGACCAACCACCACACAATATAGAGAGTATAAGTCCGGACAGTCAAACTCCCAGACTGTGAATACACTTAGCAACAGAGGATAATAATGCCTACTACCAGAAAAAAAAGGGAGCTGAAAGCAAGGGACCGAAAAGAAAAAAAACCCTAGTCAAGAGGAAGGTTATGAAAGTACTCGATAAAAGGCCCCCAGACCTTATGGAACTTTAAATCCGAATTGAGAACTGAATAATGAATTTTTTCGAGGTCCAAGCAGGCCATAATGTCGTTAAGCCATTGTGCATGAGTGGGCGGGGCAACATCTCTCCATCTAAGGAGGATCAAGCGTCTCGCCAGGAGAGAGGCAAAGGATAGTATTCAGCATTTGGTCGGACCCAGACATAAATCTGTCTCGCCCCAAAAACCGAACAGAGCAATTAAGGGGTTAGGTTCTAGGTGCTGATTCAGAATACCCGATAGTGTAGTGAAGACATCTTTCCAGAATTTCTCCAAGCTAGGACAGAGCCAGTACATATGGATGAGAGAGGCCACGCCCCTCTTGCATTTATCACAGAGCGGACTAATGCCAGGGTAGAATCGAGATAGTTTAGATTTAGACATATGGGCTCTATGAACAATCTTAAACTGTAAGAGACAATGGCGAGCACAAAGAGAGGTTGAGTTAACCGACTTGAGAACTGAGTCCCAGCTCTCCTCGGATAAGGTGATATTTAAATCCTGCTCCCAGGCCATTTTAATTTTATCCACAGGGGCCCGTCGTAAGGCCGCTAGTTTATCTTGGATAATTGAAATTAAACCTTTACCTAGTGGATTAATGGAGAGAAATAGGTCCATAGCATTTTTCACAGGCATTTCAGGAAAGTTAGGAATTAAAGGAGCAGTGAAGTGTCGGATTTGAAGATATCTGAAAAAGTGAGCATTAGGCAGGTTGAACTTAACAGAGAGCTGTTGAAAAGAAGCAAAGCGGTTATCAATGAAGAGATCTTCAAAATGTCTAATGCCCTTCCTGTACCAAACATGGAATGCTGAATCGAACTTGGTAGGTAAAAAAAGGTGATTGTGTGCGACAGGGCTAGAAATGGAAAACCCTTGGAAACCATAGCATTTCCTGAACTGAGCCCATATACGCAAAGTGTGTCTAACCAGAGGATTAGCTATTGATCTGGGCAGACTGCTAGGGAGTGCAGAGCCAAGAAGTGCAGATATAGATAATTCTTTAGTGGAGCTCAACTCCATTGCCACCCAGTTAGGGCACTCAGGTTGACCGTGGAAGAAAGACCAGAAGGCAGCACAACGTATATTAGCTGCCCAGTAATATAAGCGAAAGTTAGGTAAAGCCATGCCACCCTCTTTTTTAGATTTTTGGAGGTGGATTTTATTAATTCTAGAGCGCTTATTCTGCCACAGATATGACAAAATAATAGAGTCTAAGGAATCAAAAAAGGATTTAGGAATAAAAATTGGGATAGATTGAAATAAGTATAAAAATTTGGGGAGAACGTACATTTTGACAACATTGATACGACCTACCAAGGACATAGATAGAGGTGACCATTGTACCAGATTCTGTTTTGTAGCATATGAAAGATCGACAAAGTTTTCATGAAAGAGATCTTTAAACTTCCTTGTGACTGTAATTCCAAGATAAGTAAATTGATTATGGACTACTTTAAAAGGGAGATCACGAAATATTAGTTCTTGTGCTTCTTTATTAATTGGGAAAAGTTCACTCTTATGTAAGTTGAGTTTATAGCCAGAGATCTGGCTAAACTGGTCAAGAAGTGAAAACATTAGAGGTAAGGATGTAGACGGATATGAGAGAAAGAGTAGTAAGTCATCAGCATAGAGAGAGACTTTATGCTCAACACCCCCTCTCCAAATCCTGGTCAGTTCAGGACATTTTCGAAATGCTATCGCCAGAGGTTCTATAGCCAAATCAAAGAGAAAGGGACTTAAGGGGCATCCCTGACGGGTGCCACATTTGAGATTGAATACTTGGGATTTCTGAAAGTTAGTTAGAACAGAAGCAGTAGGACACAGGTACAGCAATTGGATCCAAGAGATGAAACTTTGGCCGAGGTCAAATTTTTCTAAGACTGCAAAAAGGTAGTTCCACTCTATACGATCAAATGCTTTCTCCGCATCAAGGGAGATAACACATTCAGGAGTCCCAGTTGGAACTGAGTATAAAATATTAAATAGACGCTGAATGTTAAAAAAAGGGAGACGGTTTTTAATAAAGCCTGTTTGGTCATCAGAGATAATGGAGGGAATAACGGTTTCTAATCTATGAGCCAACACTTTAGCTAAGATCTTTACATCAACATTGAGCAGAGAGATCGGCCTGTACGAGGAACACTCTGTTGGGTCTTTGCCCTTTTTTAAAAGAAGAATGATAGATGCCTCATTGAAAGAGGGTGGCAATTTGCCGTAGTTAAACGAGTCAGTTAATACTGAAAGTAACTGAGGAGAAAGAAGTGAGGAGAATGATTTATAAAATTCCACAGGGAACCCATCAGGTCCAGGAGATTTCCCTGAGGACAGTGCAGAAATTGCAGAAGATATTTCTTCTAGTGATATAGGCGCATTAAGTTTGGCTTTGAAATCAGATGAAAGTGAGGGGATATTCAGATTCTGTAAAAATTGATCCACAGAGATATTGTCATTCAGGGATTCAGAGGAATAAAGCCGAGAATAAAAATTTTTAAATGCGTCATTAATTTCTAAATGATCCGATGTAAAGTCTCCGTTCTCCTTCCGGATCTTTGTAATATGTTGTTTGGCTTTAGAACGCCTCAGCTGATTGGCTAGGAATTTACCAGACTTATCCCCATGAATGTAAAAGCGGCTCTTGCTTTCGAGAAGTTGGCATTCGACAGGTTGAGTGGACAGAAGATTAAATTTAGTTTGAAGTTCAACGCGCTTCTTGTATAATTCAGGGTTCTTAGTTTGGGCATATAATTGATCCACATCTTTGATCTGGTTAATGAGGTCTGCTTGATCTGCACGGGATCTTCTATTGAGATTTGCTGTGTAAGAGATTATTTGACCCCTCAAATATGCTTTCATGGCATCCCAGACAGTCTGGGATGGCACTTCAGGTGATGTATTAGTGTTAAAATAGAAGGTTACCTGGTCTTTAATAAATTTTACGAAATCATCATCCGATAATAAAGTTGAATCGAACCGCCAGTGTTTGTTCCTCTGAGAGAGACCAGGAACGTTCAGAGAGAGGGTAATTGGGGCATGGTCAGAAATCAGTATACTCTGATAGTCACAAGTGTGGGCAAATGGGATAAGTTGGTTATCGAGTAGGAAATAGTCAATTCTAGTGAAGGTATGGTGAACATGTGAGAAAAAGGAATAATCTCTCTCCGTAGGATGGAGGAAACGCCATATATCAGAGATACCAAAATTAGAGAGAAACGACTGAATAGCTAAGGCAGATTTGGTAGGTGATCTGGTAACAGAGGACGATCGGTCCAGTTTAGGATCCAACCAACAGTTAAAGTCACCACCCAATATAAGAGAGTATGAGTTTAGGTCTGGTAGTGAGGAAAAAAACCGTTCAAAGAAGTTAACATCATCAAAGTTGGGGGCATACAGGTTTGCTAGTGCAACTTTAGTGTTATATAGTTTACCAGAAACAATAATAAAACGGCCATTTGTGTCCGATATTTTATTATGGAGTTCAAAAGGAATATTTGAGTTAATAAGAATGGAGACTCCCCTAGCTTTAGCGGCAAAGGATGAATGAAAATGCTGACCCGCCCACTTGGACAGAAGCCGGGAGTTATCAAAACAACAAATATGAGTTTCTTGGAGGAAAGTAATGTCAGCTTTGAGTTGTTTAATATGTGAAAATACCTTCCTCCTTTTAACAGGGTGGTTCAGTCCCTTTACATTCCAGCTCACAAATTTAAGTGCACTAGCCATTATCAATTACTAATGCATAAAAGGCAGCAGGCATATAAAAAATCAAGCGGTACAATAGCAGTCTGGGAGCAGAGATGTAAACATAGATTCGTAAGGTCAAAATATAAACATGTCCTAAACAATAAAGAAATGTTGGAACTGGAAAATCCACCCCATCCACACAACCCAGAACTAGACGGCTACCAAAACAAGTAGCTAGCTCTACCAAAAAAATTAACCCAAATACAACTTCCAGATCTGTGTCATTGACAGCAGTTCCGTATAAATGCTATAACAAACAGTAACTAGTTTATGCACTAGAAAACATAACTACAGATTAGAACACCTTCTGCCGAGATATACAACTTAATACAGAGAAAATCGGAAGAAAACCAAAACTAACCTACCCGCGAAATATTATAGAAGAATAAAGTAAGAGAAGGGGAAAAAAAAGGTAAGAAGGAAAAAGAAAAAAGAGGAAGGGGAAAATGATAAATTCAAGACGCGTATTTATCAACCGTTTACCGAGAAGGGAGAAAAAAAAATCAGAGAATGGAAAAAAAAGGGGGTGAAGAAAAGAAAGAGATAAAATAAATAAATATTTAAAACAGAGGAAAAATAAATCAGCAGTTGAACTGTGAACCAACAAACAGGGAGGCCTTCACTAAAGACTTCAAACCTCCAAAACAAGTTAGAATTAGTTGTAGAACTCTGTAGGTAAAGTTATACAGAGGTAAAAATAGATTACACACACACCAAATCCCGGGAGAGATTGTCAACAGCCTTTAGAGTTTCAGTGAATAATGTCTGAGTGATTCAAGTGAATTCCGAGTCCAGAGAAAGTAATTTTACTACGAGGAGTACTTATCCACCATTTTAGGAGGCCTGATCAGATTCTGAAGATGACTGGATAGCCGGAAGACTTGCCACAAACGCTTCAGCTTCCCTCGCTGATTTGAACCACTTGAATTCCCCGGTATTAAACTTGATTCTTAGGTCAGCAAGATTACAAAAGGAAGGTTTGAAACCACGATCAAAAAGCACTTTCATTGCGCCTTTATACTCAGCGCGCATCTTTAAGGTCTGGGGTGCAAAATCTTCCACAAAGCGAATGGTTGTATCCTGGAAAGAAAAAGAGCCTCTGCGACGTGCCTCCACAATCAGACTGTGTTTTACCTGGTATTGATGGAAACACAAGACTACTGGTCATGGACGGGATCCCAGAATTCCGGGAGGGACGTTAACTCTGTGTGCCCGTTCGAGCTCGGGCGGGTTTGGAAGCAGATCCTTCCCGAATATCTCACAGAGAAATTCGGCGAAAAACTTCACGGTTGACCCCTTCTCAGTTGCCTCTGGTAATCCCAGAATTCTGATGTTGCAGCGTCTGCTGCGATTTTCGAGATCCACCATTTTGGAAAGAAGTTTATTAGATTTTTCCTCTAAGCTGGAACAGAGAGTCTCCAAGTATCGAACCCGACTTTCTAAAGCTTCAGAAGTCGAATTGATGCGAGATAAGTGTTCAGCATGTTTGTCCACTTTATCGTTGATCCGATCCAGTTTCTCTTCTAACTGTTTGAAAGCAGTTTTAATTTCCTTTAAGATTTCGTCTCGGAGCTTTTCAAGCGCCTCCATCGTCACGTCCGACGAAGTCGTAGTTTCTTTTCTCCCGGATTTAGAACTCTTGCTAGACATTGTAAGTTAGATATATTCACAGGCAAGTAAGAGATACCGAAATAATTCCTAACTAAGCTTTATAAAATGGAGACATTTAGTGCAAAGGTAGCGACAGTAACGGAACAAAAGTTCGGAGCAGCTAAGCAATTGCCATCTTACCGGAAGACCAGAGCATTTTACGACCGGACAGACTGGACATTGATCCTCAAGCTCCCGAAGCAGCTAATAAAATTGATGCACCATCAATAACTCTCGGAGACGGGAGGCAAGAGATAGGCTTTTATTAGCTGCAAACGTGACCACAACATCTTGGAGACTGAGGGAGGAGCAGTGCCTCCAATCACCTTTATACAGGGGTTGGTGGGAGGAGCCACAGGAGCAGTCAGCAGAGGGGCGTGTCCAGACAGGTATACACATAGTTTACCACAGAATCATCTGCAAACTTGGCAACAAAGTCATCTATTCCATCATCTAAATCATTTATATACAGCTTAAAAAGAAATGGTCCCAACACCGACCCCCGTGGAACACCACTAGTCACTGGAAGCCAACCAGAAAAGGATCCTTTTTTTCCCACTTGCAGCCTCCTACCAATCAGCCAATGCTCTAACTATGCCAGTAAATTTCCTGTAATATCATAGGCTCTTAACTTGGGAAACAGCCTCATGTGTGGCACCTTGTCAAAGGCCTTCTGAAAGTCTAAATACGTATACAACATCCACTGCATTGCCTACTTGTAATCTCTTCAAAGAGTTCCAACAGTTCTGTCAGGCAGGATTTTCCTGGAAGGAAACCATGCTGACTTTGTCCCATCTTGTCCTGTGTCACCAAGTACTCCATAACTTCATCCTTAACAATTGATTCTGACATCTTCTCAACCACTGAGGTCAAGCTAACTGGTTTATAATTTCCTTTCTGCTGCCTTCCTCCTTTCTCAAAGTGGAGTGACATTTGCAATTTTCTAATTCTCTGGCACCATGCCAGAGTCCATTGATTTCTGAAAGATCATTTCTAATGCCACCACAATCTCTAAAGCTACCTCTTTCAGAACCCTAGGATGCAGTTCATCCAGTCCGTGTGACATATGTACCTTTCGGTCTTTGAACTTTTTGAGCACCTTCTCCCTTTTAATGGTAACTACATCCACTGTTCTTCCTTCACATACTACAACATCAAGCACACTGCTAGTGTCTTCCACAGTGAAGACTGACGCAAAATACTGATTTAGTTCAGCAGCCATCTCTTTGTCTCCCATTATTATTTCTCCTGCCTCATTTTCTATCCACTCTCATTTCTCTTTTATGTTTAACATACTGTACTTGGAAAAAAAAACTTTTACTATCCACTTTGATATTGTTTGCTAGCTTGCTTTCATATTTCATCTTTTCCCTTCTAATGATTTCTTAGTTGCTGTCTGTAGGTTTTTAAAGACTTCCCAATCCTCTATCTTCCCACTAATTTTTGTTTTGTTGTATGCCCTTTATTTTGCTTTTACAATGCCTATGACTTCCCTTGTCAGCCATGGTTGTACTATTTTACCTTTTGAGTATTTCATCATTTTTGTAATACACATGTCCGGCACCTTCCTCAATTTTCCCAGAAATGCACGCCATTGCTGCTCTGCTGACATCCCTGCCAGTAGCTCCTTCCAATTTACTTTGGCCAATTTATCTCTCACACCATTGTAATTTCCTTTACTCCACTGAAATACTGCTATAACAGACTTTACTTTCTCCCTATCAAATTTGATGTTGAACTCAATCATATTGTGACCACTGGTTCCTAAGGGTTCTTTTACCTTAAGCCTCCTAATTGCCTCTGGTTCATTACATAACACCTAATCCAGTATAGCTAATCCCCTAGTAGGCTCAACGACAAACTGCTCTAAAAAGCTATCTCTTAGGCATTCAATAAGCTCACTCTCTTGAGATCCATTACTGACTTAATTTTCCCAATCGACCTGCATGTGAAAATCTCCCATGACTTCCATGACATTGCCCTTTTGACTCGCTCTTTCCTGTTGTAGCCTGTGGTCTACCTCTCAGCCACTGTTGGGAGGCTTGTATGTAACTGCCATCAACGTCCTTTTACCCTTGCAGTTTCTTAACTCAACCCTCAAGGATTAAATATCTTCCAATCCTATGACACACCTTTCTACTGATTTGATGCCATTCTTTACCAGTAGAGCCACACCACTCCCTTTGCCTACCTTCCTACCTCTCCAATATAATGTGTAACCTTGCACATTCAGTTCCTAACTACAACCATCCTTCAGCCATGATTCAGTGATGGCCATAACATCATACCTAGCAATCTATAATATTGCAACAACATCATCCATCTTATTTCTCAGACTACACACATTTAGATAAAACATTTTGAGTACCATATTTGCTGTCCTTTCTGATTCTGCATCCCTAATGATCTTCTACTCAGCTCGTTGGCTGCAACTATGCCCCATCACCTGCCTGCCCTTTCTGACAGTCTGACTGCATGCTATCTTTACTTTTTTACCACCCATCCTATCCTCAGTCCCTTCACTTCGGTTCCCACCCCACCCTCCCCAATAGCTTTAACAAATCTGCCCACAAGAATATGGGCCCCCCCTCGTGTTCAGGTGCAACCCATCACTTTTGAATGGGTCATACCTCCCCTAGAAGAGATCCCAATGATACAAGAACCTGAATCCCTGCCCCCTGCACCAGCTTCTCAGCCACATATTTAATCTGCCAAATCACCGTTTCCACCCTCAGTGGTGCATGGCACAGGCAGCAATCCAGACATTACTACCCAGGTGGTCCAGCTTCTCAACTTTCTACCTTGCTCTCTAAATTCTCTTTTCAGGACCTCATTGCTTTTCCTTTCTATGTCATTGCTACCAATATGTATCCCCCTCCCTCTCCAAAATGTTGTGGACGTGATCTGAGACACCACTGACCTTGGCACTTGGGAGGCAACATACCATCCAGGTGCCTCGTTCACGTCCACAGAATCTCCTGTCTATTCCCCTCACTATTGTGTCCCCTATCATTAATGCTCCCTTCTACTGGCTCTTTCCCTTCTGCACCACGGACCCATGCTCAGTGTCTGTAACCCAGTTGCCGTGGCATTCTCCTGGGAGGTCAACCCCCACAAAGGTATCTAAAGCAGTATACTTGTTTTTGAGGGGAATGGCCACAAGGCTGCTCTGGTCTAACTGCCTATTTCCATTTCTCCTGACAGTCACCCAGCTACTCGCCTCCTGCAACTTCGGGGTGACTACTTCCCTGTGACTTTGATCAATTAAGTCCTTACTCTCCTGTACAAGCCGAAGGTCATCCAGTTGATGCTTCAGATCCCTCACAATGAGCTGCAGCTGGATGCACTTCACGCAGATGTAGTTCCCCAGGAGACTCTGGGTCTCCCAGTTCTCCAACACCCGGCACGAAGAGCACACCACAGCCATTTAAATGGTACAATAAGAGAGGGAAAATAAACAAAAAGGAAACCTTAACAGATGCTTTCCGAGCCAAAGCCTGTCGCTTCTACTCTCACCACTGGCCTACTCCCAACAATGGCCACCCCAACAAAGGCCGCTCTGCTTATCCCTCTGTACTTTTATTTAGTTTGTAGAGCTCTCTTGATGCCGCTGATAGGCCCTGTACAATTTTGTCCTGTCACCAGCCTCTACTTACTAGGAATCTGACTATACACTGCCTCTGTTTGTTAACCAACTTCCTCATCTTCAGCACTATCACTTCTGTTCCAAGCCCCCTGCCAAATTAGTTT
Source organism: Hemitrygon akajei (assembly GCF_048418815.1). Classification (NCBI taxonomy): domain Eukaryota; kingdom Metazoa; phylum Chordata; class Chondrichthyes; order Myliobatiformes; family Dasyatidae; genus Hemitrygon; species Hemitrygon akajei. The sequence continues at coordinate 177,270,593 of NC_133133.1, forward strand.
AAATTCTCCCGAACAACTCTAGCCAACCTGCCCGTGATGCTATTGGACCCCCTCGGGTTCAGGTGTAACCCAACCCTTTAGTACAGGTCATACCATCCCCAAAAGAAATCACAATGGTCAATAAATTTGAACCTCAGGTACGCATTCACTTGACAAGGTCTTGACGAGTAGGGTAAAGGAAAACCCCAAGGCATTCTTCAATTATGTGAAGAACAAAAGGATGACAGGAGTGAAGGTAGGACCGATTAGAGATAAAAGTGGGAAGATGTGCCTGGAGGCTGTGGAAGTGAGCAAGGTCCTCAATGAATACTTCTCTTTGGTATTCACCACTGAGAGGGAACTTGATGACGGTGAGGACAATACAAGTGAGGTTGATGTTCTGGAGCATTTTGATATTAAGGGATAGGAGGTGTTGGAGTTGTTAAAATACATTAGGACTGATAAGTCCTTGGGGCCTGACGGAATATTCCCCAGGCTGCTCTGTGAGGCAAGGGAAGAGATTGCTGAACCTCTGGCTAGGATCTTTATGTCCTCGTTGTCCACGGGAATGGTACTGGAAGTTTGGAGGGAGGCGAATGTTGTCCCCTTGTTCAAAAAAGGTAGTAGGGATAGTCCAGGTAATTATAGACCAGTGAGCCTTACACCTGTGGTGGGAAAGCTGTTGGAAAAGATTCTTAGAGATATGATCTATGAGCATTTAGAGAATCATGGTCTGATCAGGGACAGTCAGCATGGTTTTGTGAAGGGCAGATCATGCCTAACAAGCCTGATAGAGTTCTTTGAGGAAGTGACCAGGCATATAGATGAGGGTAGTGCAGTGGATGTGATCTACATGAATTTTAGTAAGGCATTTGACAAGGTTCCACATGGTAGGCTTATTCAGAAAGTCAGAAGGCATGGGATGCAGGGAAGTTTGGCCAGGTGGATTCAGAATTGGCTTGCCTGCAGAAGGCAGAGGGTTGTGGTGGAGGGAGTACATTCAGATTGGAGGGTTGTGACTAGTTGTGTCCCACAAGGTTCTGTTCTGGGACCTCTACTTTTTGTGATTTTTATTAATGACCTGGATGAGGGGGTAGAAAGGTGGGTTGGCAAGTTTGCAGATGACACAAAGGTTGGTGGCATTGTAGATAGTGTAGAGGATTGTCGAAGATTGCAGAGAGACATTGATAGGATGCAGAAGTGGGCTGAGAAGTGGCAGATGGAGTTCAACCCAGAGAAGTGTGAGGTGGTATACTTTGGAAGGACAAACTCCAAGGCAGAGTACAAAGTAAATGGCAGGATACTTGGTAGTGTGGAGGAGCAGAGGGAGCTGGGGGTACATGTCCACAGATCCCTGAAAGTTGCCTCACAGATAGATAGGGTAGTTAAGAAAGCTTATGGGGTGTTAGCTTTCGTAAGTCGAGGGATAGAGTTTACGAGACGTGATGTAATGATGCAGCTCTATAAAACTCTAGTTAGGCCACACTTGGAGTACTGTGTCCAGTTCTGGTCGCCTCACTATAGGAAGGATGTGGAAGCATTGGAAAGGGTACAAAGGAGATTTACCAGGATGCTGCCTGGTTTAGAGGGTATGGATTATGATCAGAGATTAAGGGAGCTAGGGCTTTACTCTTTGGAGAGAAGGAGGATGACAGGAGACATGATAGAGGTGTACAAGATATTAAGTGGAATGGACAGAGTGGACAGCCAGCGCCTCTTCCCCAGGGCACCATTGCTCAGTACAAGAGGACATGGCTTTAAGGTGAGGGGAGGGAAGTTCAAGGGGGATATTAGAGGAAGGTTTTTCATTCAGAGAGTGGTTGGTGCGTGGAATGCACTGCCTGAGTCAGTGGTGGAGGCAGATACACTAGTGAAGTTTAAGAGACTACTAGACAGGTATATGGAGGAATTTAAGGTGGGGGGTTATATGGGAGGCAGGGTTTGATGGTTTTTTTTTGTTTTTTTAAAACTTTTTTAATTGTTTTCAAATAGTTACAGAATAAATGTGTATGAAAAGAAATGTGTTACCCAGCCCCCCTCCCCTTAACCCCTCCCCCCTAACATCCCTATTAAAAAAATAAGAAAGAAAGAAAAAAAAAAGGAATGCCTGGATATTGGAAGATCCCCACATGCTCCATGGAGTTCGTAATAACTTTAGTATATATATTTATTTCTTTCCCCAAGTAACCAATTATTTCATCTTCGGAGCACCTATATATTTAATCCTGTCTTTTGTAAATAAGGGCGCCAAATTTTCAAAAATGTTTCATATTTATCTCTTAAATTATAAGTAATTTTTTCAAGTGGAATACAGCCATAAATTTCGTTCTTCCAACGATCTATACTTAGATATATATTCGATTTCCAAGTCACTGCAATAGCTTTTTTGGCTACTGCCAATGCAATTTTTATAAATTCTTTCTGATATTTATTCAATTTGGATATCGGTTTTATCCCTTCAATATCACCTAGTAAAAGTAATATTGGGTTGTGTGGAAGTTGTATTCCAATAATTTGTTCCAATAAAACTCTTAAATTTGTCCAAAAAGGTTGAATTTTAGAACAAGACCAAGTGGAATGTAAAGAAGTACCAATTTCTTGGTTACATCGGAAACACTGATCAGATAAATTTGGGTTTAATTTATTTATTTTTTGTGGTGTAATATATAGTTGATGTAAAAAATTGTATTGCACTAATCTTAATCGAACGTTTATTGTATTTGTCATACTCTCAAGACATAGTCTTGACCAGTTTTTTTCTTCAATTTTGATATTCAAATCACTTTCCCATTTTTGTCTTGACTTATGGACTCCTTGTTTAATTGCCTGTTTTTGAATCAAATTATACATACAAGAGATAAATTTTTTAATCTTTCCTTTTTGAATTAAAGTTTCTATTTCATTGAGTTTCGGTAATAACATTGTTTGACCTAACTTTTCTCTTAAATAAGCCCTTGGTTGAAAGTAACAAAAAAGAGTGTTGTTTGATACTTTATATTTATTCTTTAATTGATCGAATGACATTAATATACCTCCTTCAAAACAATCTCCTATATATCTAATCCCCTTTTGAAACCAATTATATAAAAGTTGATTATCCATTGTAAAAGGAATGTCTATTTTGAATTAAAGATCTCTTTGCTAATAAGGATTTCTTTGTCTCATCGTCAACATTTATCTTATTCCATAAATCAATCAAATGTTTTAATATAGGAGATTCTTTCTTTTCCCGTATCCATTTAGATTCCCATTTATATATAAAGTCTTCTGGTATGTTTTCTCCTATTTTATCTAGTTCTATTCTGATCCATGCTGGTTTATCTTTCTCAAAAAAAGATGCAATAAATCTAAGTTGATTTGCTTTATAATAATTCTTAAAATTTGGAAGTTGTAACCCTCCTAGCTCAAATTTCCATGTCAATTTTTCCAACGATATTCTTGACATCTTACCTTTCCAAAGAAACTTCCTCACATATTTATTCAGCTCTTGAAAAAACTTCTGGGGTAATTGTATTGGTAGTGATTGAAATAAGTATTGTAATCTAGGGAATATATTCATTTTATGGTATTTACTCTACCTACTAATGTTATTGGTAATACCATCCATTTATCAAGATCTTCTTGAATTTTTTTCAATAGTGGTAAGTAATTTAATTTGTATATGTTCTTTATATCATTATCAACTCTTATACCTAGATATTTTATACCATTTGCTGGCCATCTAAATTGGGTTATTAATCGACATTGATTATAATCTCCTTTAGTAAGAGGTAAAATTTCACTTTTATCCCAATTTATTTTATAACCTGATATTTTCCCATATTCTTCTAATCTATAGGATAATTTACGCAACAATTGCAATGGGTTTGTTAGATAAAGCAGAACATCATCAGCAAATAAGTTAATCTTGTATTCTTCCTGGTTAACTCTAAAACCCTTAATATCTGGGTCCATTCTAATCAATTCAACTAATGGCTCTATCGCCAACACAAATAAAGCAGGTGATAATGGACAACCTTGCCTAGTTGACCTTGTTAACTGAAATGGTGTTGAAATTTGACCATTTGTCACTACTTTAGCTTTGGGATTAGTATTTAAGGTTTTAATCCATTTTATAAAAGATACTCCTAATCCATATTTTTCCAATACCTTAAATAAAAAATCCCACTCCAATCTATCAAATGCTTTTTCTGCATCTAAAGCAACTGCCACGCTCATTTCCTCCCTCTTCTGTGCTAAATGAATTATACTAAATAAGCAAGTTACATTATCTGCTGATTGTCTATTTTTAATAAATCCTGTTTGATCCATATGTACTAATTTTGGTAAGCATTTAGATAATCTATTAGATAAGATTTTTGCTATTATTTTATAATCAGTATTTAATAAAGAAATCGGTCTATATGATGATGGCTTTAAAAGATCTCTATCTTTTTTTGGCAATACTATTAAAATAGCTGTTGAAAAAGATTCTGGAAGTTTATGCGTTCTTTCCGCTTGGTGTATTAACTCCATAAGAGGAGGAATTAATAAATCTTTAAACTTTTTATAGAATTCAGGCGGAAAACCATCTTCTCCTGGAGATTTATTACTTTGAAGTGATCCTAGGGCTTCTTCGACCTCTTTCAATGTAAAAGGCATATCTAATCCCTTCTGTTCTTCTGTATTTAATTTTGGAAGAGTTATTTGTGATAAAAACCTTTCTATCTTGACATTGTCATTTTGTGATTCTGATTTGTACAACTCAGCATAAAAATTCTTAAAAGCTTCATTAATTTCTAAAGGTTTATAAGTAATTTTATTTACTCTTGTTCGAATTGCATTTATTGTTTTAGAAGTCTGATCTGTTTTTAGCTGCCATGCAAGAACTTTATGTGATCTTTCACCTAGTTCATAATATCTTTGTTTAGTTCTCATAATTGCTTTTTCTGTTCGATATGTTTGGAGCGTATTATATTGTAACTTCTTGTTAATAAGTTGTCTTCGTTTTTCTTCTGTCATATTTCTTTGGGATTCTTTTTCTAATTTTGTAATCTCTTTTTCCAATTGATCTATTTCTATCATATATTCCTTCTTAATTTTAGAAGTACAACTTATTATCTGACCTCTCAAGTATGCCTTCATTGCTTCCCACACTATAAATTTATCATCAACTGAATGTGAATTTATATCTAAAAAGAACTGAATCTGTTTTTTCATAAAATCACAAAAGTCTTGATGTTTTAATAATATTGAATTAAATCTCCACCTATAAATTGATTCCTCTTTATCTATCATTATCATTGTCATTATTAAAGGAGAATGATCTGACAATATTCTTGCTTTATATTCCACATTTTTCACTCTATCTTGAATATTCGTTGATAATAGGAAAAAATCTATCCTTGAATATGTTTTATGTCTATTTGAATAAAATGAATAATCTCTTTCTTTTGGATTAATTCTTCTCCATATATCAATCAGATTTAAGTCTTTCATCAATGATAGAGTTAATTTTACTGCTTTTGATTTTGTAACAACCTTTGTTGATCTATCTAAAACTGGATCTAGACAAAAATTAAAATCTCCACCTATTAATATTTTATCATGTGAGTTAGCCAAATTCAAAAAGACCTCCTGTATGAATTTTACATCATTTTCATTTGGTGCATAAATGTTTATAAGGGTCCATAGTTCTGAAAAAATTTGACAGTGTATAATTAGATATCTCCCCGCCGAATCAATTAATACGTTTTGTATTTTAATTGGTAGATTTTTGTTAACCAAAATTGCAACTCCTCTCGCCTTTGAATTAAATGAAGCTGCAATAACATTTCCAACCCAGTCTCTTTTTAATTTCTGATGTTCTATGTCTGTTAAATGAGTTTCTTGTAAAAAAGCTATATCTGTTTTCATTTTTTAAATATATGTTAAAATTCTTTTTCTTTTTACTGGTCCATTAAGCCCATTAACATTAAAACTTAAAAATTTAGTAGATTAGTCATTTTTTAATTATTATATTACTCCAATCTATAATAATACCTAATCTTTCAACTTTCGTGGTATCCTGGGAAATCTTTATAAAAATCTCCATGTTGCTATGTGTGTCCCCACCAATCATCCAGGCAAAAAGATAGAAGAAAATTAAAATATAAAGAAAAAAACAAAATACCCCCCTACTAATGTTGTGGGAAAAAAACACAACATTACCCCCCTCTGCTGTACGGGTCATGGCAACCGCCATGATTACACACGTGAATCCCGCAGTAACCGATCCAAAGCTCCCCAGCCCCCCTGCAACATAAAAAAGTATATGTATAAGAAGAGAAAAAAAAACTATTCTCATTTAGTATTTCTAAAATTTTGCTTTTCTCTTCTATAATATCCATCATTTCTGTTCATTGGGTCTATCTTCATCTTTAATCCATTACGTTTGGAAGCCTCTATGTGTAATTAGCGAATAGATGGAAGTTCTTGTACAAACTCCTCTGCTTTTCGATAATCGGAGAAAAATAATTTTCCCTCCTCCAAAAAAATTATCAGTGTTGCTGGATGACGCATTGTAAATTTATAACCCTTTTCCCATAAGGCTTTTTTTGCTGGGTTAAATTCCTTCTTTCTCTTCAACAGGTTGTAACTTATATCAGGATAAAAAAGAACTGGTTTCCCTGCTATCATCAGTGGCCCGTTTCTATTTTTGGCACTTTGGGCAGCGGCCTTCAGGATCTTTTCTTTGTCTTGGTATCGTAAGCATTTTATCAAAATTGATCGTGGGTTTTGATCAGCTCGAGGTCTTGACCTTAAGGATCTATGAGCCCTTTCAATCTCAATTGGAGTTTCTCTTTCCATTTCCAATTTTTCAGGGATCCATTTTTGAAAAAAAATTATTGGATCTTCTCCTTCTATATCTTCTTTAAGTCCAACAATTTTAATATTATTTCGTCTACTGAAATTTTCAAGCTTATCAATTTTTTCCATAAATTGTTTTCTTTCTGATGTCCAAGCAGTATTTTCATTTTCCATTTTGTCCATTCTTTCAACCATGTCCTCCGTTGTAGTTTCCAAGTCCATAATTCTTTTTTCCATTTTTTCCTGTCTCTTTGTCATTTTATCAAGCATAATCTCCATATTGGTCATTTTTTTTCGAGTATTTTTTGATTATTTTTAATTACTTTTAATGTGTCTAATTTACGCATTATTTGCCTCAAAGTCTTTTCTATATTTCTAGAAGGACTTTTAACTCCCTCTTCATCTGATCTTTCCGGAAGATCTGACTCTCCCTCCAATTCGCTATCACTTTCAGTTGCAGTGGTAGCTGGGCTTTGTAGTTCTTGTTGCTCCCGTTTGCGCATGCTCCATCCTTCGCGTTTGCGCAGTTCACGATGGGCTTTTCCTTTAGAAATGGCCGATGTTGCCGCAGTCTCCTGTTCCGTATCACCGGTGGTATAATGTACCTGAGACCGCGGTTTCTCGGTAGACATGGGCCTTGTTCTTGTTCCAACTTGCGTAGTCTTCCCGGTATTAGTTTTCTTCATCTTCCTTCCTTGAGGCATAGCTTGACACAATCCGGAGTAGTTTATAAGTAACTTTTAGAAAGTATTGACTAACTTTTCTTCATTTAGACATTAATTTATTAACTTTTTACGGGAGAGCTGGGTTCCAGCGTCTCGATCCTACGTCATCACGTGACGTCCCCCCAGGGTTTGATGGTTGGCACAACATTGTGGGCTGAAGGGCCTGTAATGTGCTGTACTATTCTATATTCTATGTTCTAAGTCATCCTATTCTTACCCTCACTGGTATGTGGCACAGGCAACAATCCAGAGATTATTACCCTGAAGATCCTTTTTCTCGGCTTTCTAGTCAGCTCTCTAAAATCTCTCTTCAGGACCTTCTCACCTTGTCTACTTATGTCATTGGTGCCAGTATGCACAAAGACTCCTGACTGCTTACCTTCACTCTTGAGAATGCCATGGACCCGATCCGTGACATCCCTGATCCTGGCACCAGGGAGGCAACTTACCATCCAGGTGTCTCTATCAAGCTCACAGAACCTCATCTCTTTACATTTTATGTGCAAAATTACGTGAAAACTTATGTCACACCACCATGTGATATGCACAAGGATCACTTAAAGTAAAGACAAAACTAGACACACATTATCTCCTGGATCCATATTTTTCTTTTAATTGGTTTTTGAGTTTTGGAGTTACAAAGCATAAGAGGTGGGACCTGTAGAAAGGGTGGAGCCTCTAGCGGTAATGTCTAGCATCAAGGACAGTTGAAAAGCTCAGGCAGGTTGGCATCCATCATTAAGGACCTCCATCACATAGGACATGCCCTCTTCCAGGTAGTACTGGAGCCTGAAAGCACATTTCAAGAACAGCTTCTTCCCCCCACTGCATAATCAAATTTCTGACTGGACAATGAACCTATGGACAATACTTCACTATTTTTTGTTCTCTTTTTGCACTACTTATTTAATTTAATTAATTATTGTGTGTATTCAAGTATATTGTAGATTTTCTTAGTATGTATTGCAATGTATGGCTGCTGGCCTAGTAGATAAGGCATTGGTCTAGTGATCTGAAGGTCACTGGTTCGAACCTCAGCTGAGGCAGCGTGTTGTGTCCTTGAGCAAGGCATTTAACAACACATTGCTCTACGATGACACTGGTGCCAAGCTGCTTGGGTCCTAGTGCCCTTCCCTTGGACAACATCGGTGGCGAGGAGAGGGGAAGGCTTGCAGCTTGGGCAACTGCTGGTCTCCCATACAACCCTGCCCAGGCCTGCACCCTGGAAACCTTCCAAGGCACAAATCCATGGTCTCATGAGACTAACAGATGCTTTTATATATATATATATATATATATATATATCTATATATAGCTAGAGCCTACAACTTTTGAATAGTACAGTATACATCAATATGGAAATATGGAGCAGAGAGTGAGTCTGTAAATCTGGTGGGAGCAAAGAATGGGGGTAATGGTGAGGGTGGAAGTGTGTGAGATAGGTGGCAGAGAAGTAGCATCCAGGGCAGGGGGTGGCACATTAGAGTGCAGACACATTAAGCCATGAGACATCAGGCAAGGTCATCTGATTCCAAACAATTAGTTTATTGATCATTATAGAATGTTGCTCTGTTGCTTCCCACTACCCCCCCCCCAACCTCCTTCCCCTTCCCATTCTTGGTCCATGACATCAGAATCATGTTTATCATCACTCATATATGTACCTAAAAATTTTACACAGTACTGTGTACCGGTGATATTTAACCTGATTCTGAAGACAGACTTGTGGTGGGAGAGTGGGAGCGGGCTTACGGAAGGGACAGGACGTGGTGCAAGGGTTGGGCTTATGCTGGGATGTGTAGGGGGCAGGACCTGATAGACAGGACTCTCAGAAGGGGTGGGGCCTGCTGAAGAGAAGGTGCCTGTGGAAACAGTGGTGCCTGTAAGAAGAGGCACGGTCTATGGAAGTGTCAGAGATATGGCGGGAGCAGTGTCAATGGATGGGACAGGATATATGGGAAGGATGAAGCTTCTGGGAAGGATGGCCGTATGGGAGAGCTGGGGCATGTGGAAGGGGTGGGGACTGTGGAAGGGGCGGGCCTGTACAAAAGGACTGGACTGTGGAAGGGAACTTGTGGAAGTGGTGAGGCCTGTCAAAGGAGTGCACCTTTGGAACGGGTAGTGTCTGTGGAAGTGGTCTACAAATTACAAAGGGAGATAGAAAATGCATGCCAAAAGGACAATGTTAGTCATGGGGGATTTAAATGTGCAGGTAGATTGGAAAAACCAGGTTCGTGCTGGATCCCAAAAAGGGGAATTTATAGAGAACCTATAAGATGGCTTTTTTAGAGCAGCTCGTGGTTAAGCCCACTAGGGGGCCTGCTTCTGGATTGAGTGTTATGCAATGGTTGGAGAGCTTGACGTAAAAGAATCCTTAGGGGAGAAATGATCATAATATGATTGAATTCACCCTGAAATTTGAGAAGGAGAAGTTAGAGTTAGATGTATCAGCATTACAGTGGAGTAAAGGGAATTACAGAGACATGAGAGAGGAGTTGGTCAAAATTGATTGGAAAAGAACATAGGCAGATCAGCAACGACTGGGAAATCTGGAAGCAATTCTGAAGGTGCAGGATATATACATCCCAAAGAGGAAGAAGTATCCTAAAGGCAGGATGACACAACTGTGGCTTACAAGAGAAGTCAAAGCCAACATACAAGCCAAAGAGAGGGTGTATAATAGGGCAAAAATTAGTGGGAGGTTAGAGGATTGGGAAGCTTTTAAAAAACAACAGAAGTCAAAAATGTTATTAAGAAGGAAAAGATGGAATACAAAAGTAAGCTAGCCAATAATATTAAAGAGGATACATAAAGTGTAAAAGAGAGGAGAGAGTGGATATTGGACCACTGGAAAACAATACTGGAGAGCTAGTATTGGGGGACAAGGAAATGGCGGATGAACTGAATAAGTATTTTGCAGCAGTCTTCACTGTGGAAGACACTAACAGTATGCCAGAGGTTCCAGATTTTCAGGGGCCAGAAGTTTGTGAAGTTGCCATTACTAGTGAGAAAGCTCTTGAGTAACTGAAAGGTCTGAAGTCACCTGGACCAGATGGTGTACACCCTAGGGTTCTGAAAGAAGTGGCTGAAGAGATCATGGAGGCAATAGTAATGATCTTTCAAGAATCACTAGATCCTGGAATGGTTCTGGAAGACTGCAAAATTGCAAATGTCACTCCACTCTTCAAGAAGGGAGAGTGACAGAACAAAGGAAACTATAGGCCAGTTAGTCTTACCTCAGTGATTGGGAAAATGTTGGAATCAATTGTTATGGGGTACTTGGAGACACGTGATAAAAAAGGCTGTAGTCAGCGTGGTTTCCTCAAGGGGAAATCTTGCCTGATAAATCTGTTGGAATTCTTTGAAGAAATAACAAGCAGGCTAGACAAATGAGAATCAGTGGATGTTGGGTACTTTGATTTTCAGAAGGCTTTTGACAAGGTTATCCTCTTTAACATTATAAGACCACAAGACCATAAAACATAGGAGCAGAATTAGGCCAGTTGGCCCATCGAGTCTGCCCTGCCATTCAATCATGGCTGATTTTTTTTTCTCCTCCTCAATCCCATTTCCCGACCTTCTCCCTGTAACCTTTGATGCCATGTCCAATCAAGAACCTATCAAACTCTACCTTAAATACACCCAACAACCCGTCCTCCACAAATTCACCACCCTCTGGCTAAAGAAATTTCTCCGCATCTCTGTTTTGAATGGACACCCTCTTTCCTGAGGCTGTGCCCTCTTGTCCTAGACTCTCCCACCATGGGAAACATCCCTTGCACATCTACTCTGTCTAGGCCTTTCAACATTCAATAGGTTTTAATGAGATCCCCCCTCATCATTCTAAATTCCTGCAAGTACAGACACAGTGCCATCAAACGTTCCTCGTGTAATAACCCTTTCATTCCTGGAATTATCCTTGTGAACCTCTTCTGAACCCTCTCCAATGCCAGCTAAGATTATTGGCTAGCTTACTTTCATTTTCCATCTTTTCCTTTTTGATGTCATTTTTAGTTGGCTTCTGTTAATTTTTTTTAAAGGCCTTTAACAAGTTAAGAGCCTGCAGCACTACAGGAAAGATATTAGCATGGATAAAGTAGTAGCTGATGAGCAGGAGGCAAAAAGTGGGAATAAAGTGAGCCTTTTCTGGTTGGCTGTTGGTGAATACTGGTGTTCCACAGGGGCTTGTGTTAGACCATTTCTTTTTATGCTACATATCAATGATTTGGATGATGGAATTGATGGCTTTGTTGTAATGTCTGTGGATGATACAAAGATAGGTGGAGGGGCAGGTAGTTTTGAAGAAGTAGAAGAGCTAAAGAATGACTTGAAAGATTGGGAGAATGGGCAAAGAAGTGGCAGATGGAATACAGTATTGGGAAGTGTATGGTCATGCACTTTGGTAGAGGAAATGGAAGTGCAGACTATTTTCTAAATGGAGAGAAAATTCAAAATTCTGAGGAGCAAAGGGACTTGGCAATCCTTGTGCAGGATTCCTGAAAGGTTAATTTGCAGGTTGTGCCTGTGGTGATGATGGCACAAGCTATATTAGCATTCATTGCAAAACGAGTACGAAAGTAAAGATGTGACACTTCATAAACACTGGGGAGGCCTCACTTTAAGTATTGAGAGCAGTTTTGGACCCCTTTTTTTCAAAAGGATGTGCTGAAACTGGAAAGGTTTCAAAGAAGGTTCATGAAAATGAATCCAGGATTGAACAGCTTGTCATATGAAGTGCATATGATGGCTCTGGGCCTGTATCACTAGAATTCTGTAGAATGAAAACTATCAAATGGCTGAAGGCCTTGCTAGAGTGGATGTGGAGAGGATGTTTTCTATTGTGGGTGGAGTCTAAGAGCAGAGGACACAGCCTCAAAATAGAGGGAGTCTCCTTTTAGAACGAAGATTATGAGTAATTTTTTTAGCCAGTGAGCGGTGAATCTGTGGAATTCATTGCCATGGGTAGTTGTGGATGCCAAATCTTTACATAAATTTATATCAGAGGTTGATAGATTCTTGACTGGTCAGGGCATGAAGGGCTACTGGTAGAAGGCAGGAAAAATAGATCAACTACGATGAAATGGCAGAACAGACTCGATGGGCCAAATGGTTTTATGGGTGGGACGTGAGGAAGGGGCGTGGCCTGTTATGGGACGGAGGTGTGACATATGGGGCGGGGCCAGTGGAAGGGGTGTGGTCTGTGGAATAGGCGAGACCTTTGTGCTGGGAACTGGACCTATCGCCTGGCAGAATCTATGAGGCGGTTTCGGATGCGTTTCTCTTTGGAGAAGTTGCTCTATGATGGCTGGGTGGCTGGAGTGAGTGGTCCTCCAACAATCGGAGCGTTACCCGGCAACCGGGCCTGAGCGTCGCTCGGCAACCGGAATTCCCGCAGTGGCCGCGACTACGGCCTCGGCCTGGGAGGTGAGGCTCCTGGCCCCAGCTTCCTGGTTCCGCGATTAGTTATTGTTTCCTGCTCGGAGCTGTTGTCCTCACCAGGGGCGGATCGGGACCCGGCTTCGGCTGATGCCGGAGGAAGAAGCCGGCAGAGGCCGGCCCATCATGGTTTGGAGATCCGTCAGTGCAGTGGGAGTGTCACAGGTAAGGAGAGAGGGCAGCTAAATGTCCGCCTTAGAGAGCGAGTGGGAGGTGGCGGAATCCCAAATTAAAAGGTTCCTCCGCCGTAGGTCAGCGTCACCTTTAGATAAGATGTGATGTTGTCACGCGTTCATCAAAATGCACAATGACATGTGTCATTTGAATCAACAACCAACGGAGTCCGAGGACAGCTGGCAGGCTGGTCTTAATGTAGATTGATGGATTAGCTCAAAGTAAATTTATTATCAAAGTCCATATACAATATATCGCCATATACAGAATAAGGTTTAATATCGCCGGTATATATCGTGAAATTTGTTAACTTTGCGGCCGTAGTTCAATGCAGTACGATAATAAAAATATTGTATATAAAATAGTTAAATTAAGTAAGTGAGGTAGTGTTCATGGGTTCAACGTTCATTCAGAAAAGGCTGTTCCTGATCGTTGAGTGTGTGCCTTCAGGCTCTGTACCTCCTTTCTGATGGTAGGCATGTCAGGGTGGTGGAGGTCCTTAAAGATGGAGGACACCTTTCTGAGGCAACGCTCCATGAAGATGATCTGGATGCTACAGAGGATAGTGCCCATGACGGAGCTGACTAATTTTACAACTCTCTGCAGTTACTTAGATCCTGTGCCCCCCCCCCCCCACAACACTAGACGGTGATGCAGCCAGTTAGAATGCTGTCCACAGTACAGCTGTAGAAATTTGTGACTGTTTTTTGTGACATTCAAATCTACTCAAACTCCTGGTGAAATATAGCCACAGTCTTGATAGCTGCATCAATATGTTAGGTCCTCAAGGATACTGACACCCAGGAACTTGAAGTAGCTCACTCTCTCCAGTTCTGATCCCTCTATGAGGTCAGCTGTGTTCCCCCTGTCTGAAGTCCACAATCGGTTCTTTGGTCTGCTGACATTTCAGTGCAAGGTTGTTGCTGTGACACCACTCAACTAGCTGTTATCTCTTGTCATCATCTGAAATTCTGCTGACAATGGTATCATTAGCAAATTTATAGATGGCATTCAAGCTGTTCCTTGCCATCTGTCATGGGTGTAGAGAGAGTAGAGCAGTGGGCTAAGCACACATCCCAGGTGTGTTAGTGCTGATTGTCCATGAGGTGGAGATGTTATTTCCAGGTTCTGGAAATAACGGCTAGGTTCTGGAGCTTTTTGATTAGAGGTATAGGAATGATGGTGTTAGACACTGAGCTGTAGTCAATAAACAGCATGCTGACATGGCTTTTTGTCTTGTCCAGGTGATCCAAAGCTGTGTGGAGAGCCAGTAAGATTGTGTCTGCTGTAGACTTATTGTGGCAATAGGCAAATTGCAGTAGGTTCGGGTCCTTGCTGAGGTAGGAGTTGATTCTGGCCATGACCAACTTCTCAAAGCACCTCTTCACTGTGGATGTGAGTGCTGCTGGACAATAGTTGTTGAGGCAGCTCACCCTGTCCTTCTTGGGCACTGGTATAATTGTTGCCCTTTTTGAAGCAGGTGGGAACTTCTGACTGTGGCAGTGAGAGATTGAAAATGCCTTTGAACACCCCTGCCAGTTGGTTGGCACAGGTTTGCAGAATCCTACCAGGTACACAATCAGGGCCTGTCGCCTTGCGAGAGTTTATCCTCTTGACAGACGTCTGAAGTAAGCCTCCAAGACAGAGATCACTGGATCACCAGGTGCTGCAGGGATCTTCATAGCTGTAGTTTTATTCTCACTTTCAAAGCGAGCAGAAAAGGCATTTGAGCTTGTATGGGAGTGGAGCATCAATGCCATTCATGATGTTGGGTTTCATTTTGTAGGAAGCAATGCCCTGCAAACCTGCAATTAATTTTCTTGTAGGCATTCACAGGAAACACAATTGAATCAGTGAAAAGCTGCTACAAGATGGACAAACAACCAATGTGCAAAAGACAAACTGACAATGCAAAAAAGAAAAAATGTAATAATAAATAATTATATATTAGATATTGAGAACATAAGATATAGAGTCCATAGATTGTGGGTACAGTTCATTGTTGTGGTGAATGAAGTTATCCCCATTGGTTCAAGATCTTGATGGTTGCAGGGTAATAATTGTTGTAGGTATGAGGCGTGAATTAGCTAAGATAGACTGGCAAATGATACTTAAAGGGTTGATGGTGGATATGCAATGACAAGCATTTAAAGATCGCATGGATGAACTACAACAATTGTTCATCCCAGTTTGGCAAAAGAATAAACCAGGGAAGGTAGTGCACCCGTGGCTGACAAGGGAAATTAGGGATAGTATCAAGTCCAAAGAAGAAACATATAAATTAGCCAGAAACAGCGGCACACCTGAGGACTGGGAGAAATTCAGAGGAGGACAAAGGGCTTAATTAGGAAAGGGAAAAAAGATTATGAGAGAAAGCTGGCAGGGAACTTAAAAACTGACTGTAAAAGCTTTTATAGATATGTGAAAAGAAAAAGATTGGTCAAGACAAATGTAGGTCCCTTACAGTCAGAAACAGGTGAATTGATCATAGGGAACAAGGACATGGCAGACCAATTGAATAACTACTTTGGTTCTGTCTTCACTAAGGAGGAGATAAATATTCTTCCGGAAATAGTAGGGGACTGAGGGTCTAGTGAGATGGAGGAACTGAGGGAAATGCATGTTAGTAAGGAAGTGGTGTCAGGTAAATTGAAGGGATTAAAAGCAGATAAATCCCCAGGGCCAGATGGTCTGCATCCCAGAGTGCTTAAGGAAGTAGCCCAAGAAATAGTGGATGCATTAGTGATAATTTTTCAAAACTCCTTAGATTCTGGATTAGTTCCTGAGGATTGGAGGGGTGGCTAATGTAACCCCACTTTTTAAAAAAGGGAATTATAGACCGGTTTGTCTGACATCGGTGGTGGGGAAAATGCTAGAGTCGGTTATCAAAGATGTGATAACAGCACATTTGGAAAGAGGTGAAATCATCGGACAAAGTCAGCATGGATTTGTGAAAGGAAAATCATGTCTGATGAATCTTATAGAATTTTTTGAAGATGTAACTAGTAGAGTGGATAGGGGAGAGCCAGTGGATGTGGTATATTTAGATTTTCAGAAGGCTTTTGACAAGGTCCCACACAGGAGATTAGTGTGCAAACTTAAAGCACATGGTATTGTGGGTATGGTATTGATGTGGATAGAGAATTGGTTGGCAGATGGGAAGCAAAGAGTGGGAGTAAACGGGAGCTTTTCAGAATGGCAGGCAGTGACTAGTGGGGTACCGCAAGGCTCAGTGCTGGGACCCCAGTTGTTTACAATATATATTAATGATTTAGATGAGGGAATTAAATGCAGCATCTCAAGTTTGCAGATGACATGAAGCTGGGCGGCGGTGTTGGCTGTGAAGAGGATGCAGGGTGACTTGGATAGGTTAGGTGAGTGGGCAAATTCATGGCAGATGTAATTTAATGTGGATAAATGTGAGGTTACCCACTTTGGTTGCAAGAACAGGAAAACAGATTATTTGTGGAATTCTCTGCCACAGGAAACAGTTGAGGCCGGTTCATTGGCTATATTTAGGAGGAAGTTAGATATGGCCCTTGTGGCTAAAGGGATCAGGGGGTATGGAGAGAAAGCAGGTACAGGGTTCTGAGTTGGTTAATCAGCCATGATCATACTGAATGGCGGTGCAGGCTCAAAGGGCCGAATGGCCTACTCCACCTATTTTCTATGTTGCTATGTTTCCTGAATTTTGAGGTGTGGGTCCTGAGGCTCCTGTACCTCCTCTTTGATGGCAGTGGCAAGAAGAGAGCATGGCTGGGATGGTCGGGCTCCTTGATGATGGATGCTCCATGTAGGAGCATTCAAGGATATTGGTGTTTCCATACCAGGCCAAGATGCAACCAGTCAGTATACTCTACATCGAGCATCTATAGAAGTTTGTCAGAGTTTTAGATGACACGCTGAATCTTCACAAACTTTGAAGAAATTAGAGGCGCTGCCTCTATTAATGGCACTTACGTGCCAGTAAGTAGGTTATCAGCAGCACAAACTTGGTGAGATGTGGTTAGTATAGAGAGCTCTCAATTGATCCAGTAGGATATAGAACAGTTACAGAGGTGGGCAGAAAAATGACAGGTGGAGTTTAATGCAAGCAAGTACGGGATGTTGCGAATGTAAAGGGAAATGTCTAATTCATGGAGGGACCCTTAAGAAAATTGATGCGCAGAGGGATCCTGGGGTCCAGGTCCATAGCTCACTGGAAGTGGATAGGGTAGTAAAGGATGCAACTGAGTACAAAAATCAGGAAGTCATGTTGCATATATATAAAACTTTGATTAGGCCACTCTCATTTAAAATTCTAGCTGCCTAAAATTATAAGAAGAATGTGAAGCATTGGAAAGGGTACAAAAAAAGACTTACCAAGATGCTGCCATAGATGAGAAAGTATGACCAATAAGGACAGGCTCAATAAACCAGATTATTTTGTCTGGAGCAACAGAGGCTGGTTATGTGAGGCCTAGCAAGGATTGATTTGAAATGTTGGTGTGATGGCGTGAGTGCCCAATGTCAGAAAGGGAAAGTTTAGAAGAGATTGCGTGGGGCAAGGTCTTTTTTTTTTTAAAAAAAGCACAAAACGGTAGCTGCCTTGAATGAGCTCCAGGTGTAGAGATGGAAGCAGGAACAGAAGTATTATTAAAGAGGCTTTTACACAGGTCAATGTGCAGGGAATGGAGGGGTTGAGTTATATGCAGGCAGAGGAGAATTAATTAAATTTGTCAGTGCAAGGTCCTGTTCTACAGTGCCTATAAAAAGTATTCACCCCCCCCCCCCCCCGCCCCCCCGGAAGTTTTCATGTTTTACAAGGTTGAATCATAGTGGATCTAATTTGGCTTTTTTGACCCTGATCAACAGAAAAGACTATTTTGTGTCAAAATGAAGACAAATTTCTTCAACTTGGTCTAAATTTATTACAATTATTAAATACAAAATAATTGTTTGCATAATTACTCAACCCACCCCCATGTCAGTATTTAGAAGATGCTCCTTTGGCAGCAATTATAACCTTGAGTCTGCATGGATAGGTCTCTACCAGCTTTGCACATTGGGACACTGCAATTTTTCCCCATTCTTCGTTACAAAACTGCTCAAGCTGTGTCAGATTGATGGAGATTGTGAGTGAACAGCCCTTTTTAGTCCAGCCACAAATTCTCAATTGGTTTGAGGTCTGAACTCTGACTTGGCCACTCCAGGATATTAACTTTGTTTTTAAGCCATTCTCCCAAGTTGCAATTTTCTTGCAGACTGAATCAGGATTTCCTATATTTTGCTGCATTCATTTTACCCTCTACCTTCACAAGCCTTCCAGGTCCTGCTGTAGTGAAGCATCCCCACAGCATGCTGCAGTCAGCACCATGCTTCACAGTAGGGATGGTGTGTTTTTGATTATGTGCATACACCAAACATAGCATTTAGTCTAATGGACAAAAAGCTCAATGTTGGTTTCATCAGGCCATAGAACCTTCTTCCAGTTGACTTCAGAGTCTCCCACATGCCTTCTGGCAAACTCTAGCCGAGATATCATGAGAGTTTTTTTTTCTCCAACCAAGGCTTTCTTTCTGCCACTCTCCCATAAATCTGCAACTTGTGAAGCACCCAGGCAACAGTTGTATGTGCAGCCTCTCCCATCTCAGCCACTGAAGCTTGTAACTGCTCTGGAGTTGTCATATGTCTCTTGGTGTCTCCCTCTCTGGCCCCATTCTAGCACAGTCACTCAGTTTTTGAGGATGACCTGCTCTAGGCAGGTTTACAGCTGTGCCATGTTCTTTCCATTTTTTGATGATTGACTTAACTATACTCCAGGGGATATAAAGTGACTTGAAAATCTCTTGACTTGTGCTTTTCAATAAGCTTTTTGCAGAGTTGCTTGAAGTGTTATTTTGTCTTCATGGTGTACTTTTTGGCGGGATACTGACTCACCAGCAGTTGGACCTTCCAGATACAGGTGTATTTTTACTACAATCAATTGAAACACCTTGTCTGCACACAGTGATCTCCATTTAACTAATTATGTGAGTTTGAAAACCAATTGGCTGCACCAGTGTTGATTTTGTGTGTCAGATTAAAGGGGATGAATCAGATTTCAGATTCAGTTTATTGTCATTTAGAAACCACAAATGCAATGCAGTTAAAAAATGAGACAACGTTCCCCCAGAATGATATCACAAGAGCATATGATGAAACAGACTACACTAGAAAATCCACATAACGTTTGGCAATTCCCAATCCAGAGTCCGGAGAGGCTGCTGCGTATTAATATCGCGCTACCATCTAGCGCGTTCCCCGGAAAGGAACTCCAAATCCACCAGACCAAAAACTAAAGCTACAAGACCTGCACAAAACCACATAATTACAACATATAGTTACAACAGTGCAAACAATAACATAATTGATAAAAAACAGACTATGGGCACAGTAGAAATAGTCCAAGATGTTAAAGGACTGTAAGTTCAAAAGAAATCACCACAGTTTCCACAAGTCCCCAGGGTCCCGACAGACTCGCCATCCCACGCCGGCGGCTGAAGGGAGTACCCCCGCTATGAACTTCCAAGGTGCTGCCCGACTCAGCCTCGCAGACACAGCACACAATGGAAGCTCCGTCGAAACCAGCCTCGCAGACGCAGCACACACCGAAATCGATCTGAGTCCGTCGAGCCTCCGAGCCGACGACCATCCCCTCCGGCACAGCTTCTCCGAGCTCCATCCTCTGCCGAGCGTATTAAGACGGCCTCGCCAACGGCCATCGGCAACGCGACCCCGAGGACTGGGGGCCTGTTCTTCCCAGACCCGGACCTCACAGCAGCAGCAGCAACGAAGAAGGTCTTCCTGGAATTTCCCGATGTTTCTCCGTGCTTCCACGTCCGTTTTCAATCGATTATGATTGCACACGGCACCCCACTTCACAAATAACAGATAATCAGTTCCGGAGTATCCACAGCAAGCTGCGTCGCGCCGCCATCTTGGATCAAGAATACTTGCGCAATCAATTATTTGGTGTTTTATATTTGTAATTAACGTAAATCACTTTGTAGAGATCTCCTTTCACTTTGACACAAAATAGTCTTTTTCTGTTGATTACTGTCAAAAAAGCCAAATTAAATCCACTGTGATTCAATGTTGTAAGACAATAAAAATGAAATCCAATGGTGGGGGGTGAGGGTGAATGTCTGTACTTGTCCATGTTTAAGTTTATTGTTGTCATAGGCATACACATACAGCAGGGGCCCCCAACCTTTTTTGCACCACGGACCGGTTTAATATTGACAATATTCTTGTGGACTGGCCGACCGGTGGTGGGGGGGTCTGTTAATTACGACCGGAATATAGGTGTTAAGTCAACTAAGTCACTTATAAGTGGCTAATACACTCAATTTTGTTTCTAAAAGGGTTTATCTAATGAATTTAATATTAAACACAGTGCATATTTTCCCCATATGAACATATAAAATCATTGCAACACACCAATATCGCTGAATCAATGGGAGCCCTGGGCTTGTTTCCCTGCAATAAGACGGTCCCATCGAGGGGTGATGGGAGACGGCAATACTCAAAGGAGGTTCCTTATGTCCAGTTTATTTCGCAAATTAGTTTTTGTTGCAGTTATTGCAGAAAAGCCTGCTTCGCAGAGATATGATGTTGGAAATGGAAGCAACATTTCCCCTTTCATGGCTATCTCAGGATATTCAGCCTTGACTTTGATCCAGAATGCCAGCAGAGATGCTATGTCAAACATACTTTTCAGCCCACTGTCATTTGCAAGCTCAAGGAGTTGATCTTCTTCCCATGCTGGCATGGATAACACGTGGGTAATGACTTCGCATGCATTCAAGTTCTAACAGTGGGCGTGACAGGGAATGAGGAAAGGTGCAGCTGACTCATATCGTTTCATATCGCCAAATCATATAGTTTCCTTGCGGCCTGGTAGCACATACTTTGCGGCCTGGTGGTTGGGGACCACTGACATACAGGATACAAATGCCATGAAACTAGTTTTCTTTTTGCAGTAGCAGTACTATACCTAACAAGCTAAAGGCAAACCCAAGTTAACAACTTTTAAATTAACATTAATTATGCCTCAGAAATCACATGTGCACAAAATAAGCACCAAAATAAACATACCACGCTAGTGCAAGTTTAAAAATGAGAAAAAAATAGTCTGAGGTGACGTTAATGTTTTACAGATTTCAAGACTTGATGCCACTGAGCAAGTAGTTGTTGCTGAACCATGAAGTGTGGGTCTTCAGCCTTCTGTATCACCTCCCCAATTATGGCATCACGAAGTGGGCATGGATGGTGGGGATTCCTGATGACAGATGCTGCCTTCCTGATATATTACCTCTTCCTGAGCCAGATTGTTTGCATCTGCTGTAAAGCTATTGTGGAGATAGATGAATTGGAATACGTCATCTCCAATTGATTCTACCCATGACCAACTCTTGAAGCATTTTATTGGAATGGATATAAGCACTGCCAGACAGTAGTCATAAAGGCAGCTGACACTGCTTTCTTCAGTACAAGTATAATTAATGCAATCTTGAAGCAGGTAGGAGGCTCAGCACAGAAATTGAAGATGCCCATGAACACTGCCAGTTGGACAGCATGGGTTACACCTGAATCTGACAGGTACCAATATCCTTGCAGGCAAGTTTGCTAAGAGTTTTTGAGGAGGGTTTAAACTAATTTCGCAGGAGGATGGGAACCAGAGTGATAGGGGTGAGAATGGGCAGTAGGTATGCAACTAGAATTGCAGAGTGCTAGGACAGTTAGTGGAGAGGTTGTGTAGTCAAATGTTTCTAAGACCTCAGACAAAGTCAGAAATCAAAAGGTTGAGCATGGAGTGACTAGTACTGTATTCTGAGCCATGTATATTTCAATGCAAGAAGTATTGTAGGAAAGGGGGGTGAGCTCAGGGCATGGATCAACAATTTTGACATTTTAGCCATTAGTGAGACTTGATTGCAGGGGTGGGGTGGGGGGGGGGGTCTGGCAGATCAGTCTTCTGGGGTTCTGTTGTTTTTGATGTGACACAGTGGGAGGGATTAAAGAAGGAGGGGTTCTGTTTTTTGATGTGACAGAGTGGGAGGGATTAAAGAAATTGGGGTGGCGTTACTAGTCAGGGTAGATGTCATTAATATGCTCAGTCAGAGTGTCATAGCAGTTTTTCTGAGTTGAAGAGTGATCAATCAGCAAGAAAGATTCATTAGAAAGTGCCAATGAGAATAATTTAAGTGCAAGTGGAGCGGCCATTCTTTGATCAGCCTTTCATTTGGAGTGTGCCAGACTTTGGAGTGGTTTTGGCTCATCAGGCTTGGGTGATATCAGGATTAAGGAGGTAGATTGGCTTGTCAGTTATTCTCTCACTGTTCTTATTTGTTCATTCTTCATCTATTAGTGCATAGTACAGTGTGAATAGCTCCAGGGACAGTGTTTTGTACCGTATGTGGTCTCCCAGATAAACACATTTGCACAAGGTACACTGAGCTGCAGCTTCTGAGAGAACATATTAAGGAACTGGAGTTGCAGCTTGATGACCTTTGATTCATACAGGAGAATGAGGTGATAGACAGGAACTGCAGGGCGGTAGACAGGAACTTGCAGGAGATGGGTAACTGGGTGACTTTCAGGAGAAGGAGGGAAAATGCACAGCCAATGCATAGTACAGCTGTGACTGTTCCCCTCAATAGTAAGTACTGTGTATAATATTAGATACTATGGAGGGGAAAACCTACCAGAGGAGAGCCACAGTGACTGGGTCTCTGGCACTGAGTCTGGTGCTGTGGCGCAGAAGCGCAGAGAGGTGAAGAGGGCTGTTGTATTGATAGGAGATTCTCTAGTCAAAGGAAGAGAAACAAGGTTCTGTGGGTGTGATAGAGACACCCAGATGGTATGTTGCCTCCCTGGTGTCAGGATCAGGGATATCTTGGATCACATTCATGGCGTTCTCAAGGGCGAGGGTGAGAATATTTCCAAGATGGCGGTGCGACGCAGCTTGCAGCGGCCACTCCGGAGCTGATTATCTGTTATTTGTGAAGTCGGGTGCCGTGCGCAATCATAATCGATTGAAGACAGATGTGGGAGCACGGAGGAACATCAGGATATCTCCAGGAAGACCTCCTTCGTTGTTGCTGCTGCTGCTGCTGTGAGGTCCGGGACTCTGCTGGGAAGAACAGGCCCCCAGTCCTCGGGGTCGCATTGGCGGGGCCGTCTTAATACACTCGACAGAGGATAGTGCTCGGAGAAGCTGTGCCGGAGGGGATGGTTGTTGGCTCGGAGGTTCGACGGACTCGGAGTCCACTGAGGTCAGGTTGCTTTCGGTGTGTGCTGTGACTGCGACGCTGTGTTCAATGGAGCTTTCGTTGTGTGCTGCGTCTGCGAGGCTGAGTCGGGTGGCGCCATGAAAGTCCATAGCGGGGGTATTCCCTTCTGCCGCCGGCGTGGGATGATGAGTCTGTCAGGACCCTGGGGACTTGTGGAAACTGTGTGGTGATTTCTTTTGAACTTATAGTCCTTTAACATCTTTGGACTATTTTTTACTGTGCCCATAGTCTGTTTTTTTTTAATCAATTATGCTATTGTTTGCACAGTTGTAACTATATATTGTAACTATTTGGTTTTGTGCAGGTCTAGTAGCTTTAGTTTTTGGTCTTGTTTTGTCTGGTGGATTTGGAGCTCCTTTCCGGTGAATGCGCTAAGATGGTAGCGCGATATTAATATGCAGCAGCCTCTCCGGACTCTGGATTGGGGATTGCCAAACGTTATGTGGATTTTCTGGTGTAGTCTGTTTTGTCATATGCTTTTGTGATATCATTCTGGAGGAACGTTGTCTCATTTTTTAACTGCATTGCATTTGTGGTTTCTAAATGACAATAAACTGAATCTGAATCTGAGAAGCCAGAAGTCTTAGTACATATTGGCACCAAGACACAGGTTGACAAGGTCCTGAAGTGAGAGTTTTGGTGAGCTAGGTGGAAAGCTGAGAAAAAGGACATGTAGGGTAGTAATTTCTGGATTGCTGCCTGCGCCATATGCCAGAGAGGGTAAAGCTAGGATGATTTAGCAGGTGACAGGGGTTCAAATTTATAGACCATTGGGATCACTTCTGGGAAAGTTATGACCTGTATAAAAGGGATGGGTTACATCTGAACCTGAGGGGGGGGGGGATCCAATATTGTTGTGAAGAGTTTGGCTGGAGTTGTTTGGGATGGTTTTAAAGTAATTTGGCTGGGGGATTGGAACCAGGGTGATGGTGCTAAAGATGAGGTAGTTGGTTTACAAACAGAGGCAATGTGTAGTGAAACTCTTAGCAATGAGAGGCTGATGACAGGGCAAAATTGCAGTCAATAGGATGAGTTGTAGTGTAAAAGGCAGGCTAAAGGTGTTAAATTTAAATGTACATAGTATATGGAATAAGTTAATGAAGTTGTAGCACAGTTGTAGATTGGCAAGGATGATGATGTAGACATCACTGAATCATGGCTGAAAGAAGATTATTGCTGGGAGTGGCAATGTTCTGTTGGTAAAATATGAAATCAAATCATTAGAAGGAGGTGACATAGGGTTGGAAGGTATTGAATCGTTGTGGAGATAGCTAAGGGGCTACAAAGGTAGAAAGACCCTGATAGGAGTTATATACAGACCCCCAAACAGTAGTAAGGATGTGGTCTACAAATTACAATGGGAGATAGAAAATGCATGCCAGAAAGGCATTGTTAGATTAGCCACAGGGGACTTCAATTTGCAGGAAGATAGGGAAAATCGGGTTGACGCGGGATTCCGGGGGGGGGGGGGGGGTGAATTTCTAGACCTACGAGCAGCTTGTGGTTGAGACCACTGGGGGGGGGGGGGGGAGGAAATCAGCTATTATGGATTAGGTGTTGTGTAATGAACCAGAATTGATTAAAAAGCTTAAGGGAAAATAATGCTTAGGGGTAAGTGATCGTAACATGATTGAATTATCCCTGAAATTTGAGATGGAGAAGCTAAAGTCAGATGTATCAGTGTTACAGTGGAGTAAAGGGAATTAGAGGCATAAGAGAGGAGTTGCTCAGAATTGAATGGAAAAGAACACTGGCAGGGATGACAGCAGAGCAGCAATGGCTGAAATTTCTGGAAGAAATTCGGAAGGCGCAAGATATATGTCCCAAAGAGGAAGAAGTATTCCAAAGATGACACAACCATGGTAATAATAGAAGTCAAAGCCAGTATAAAAGTCAAATAGTGGGCATATAACTGAGCAAAAATTAGTGGGAAGTTAGAGGATTGGGAAGCTTTTAAATACCAACAGAAAGCAACTAAAACAGTCATTAAGAAGGTAAAGATGGAATATGAATGTAACCTAGCCAATAATATTAAAGAGGATACTAAAAGTTTATTCAGATACATAAAGTAAAAGAGAGTGGATACTGGAACACTGGAAAATGATGCTGGAGAGGAGGTAATGGGAGACAAGGAAATGGTGGATGAACTGAGTAAATATTTTGCATCAGTCTTCACGGTAGAAGACACTACCAGCATGGTGGATGTTCCAGGTGTTGGGAGTCATGAAGTGTGTGAAGTTACCATCACTAGAGAGAAAGTTCTTGAGGAAACTGAGGAGTCTGAAGGTAGATGAGTCACCTAGATGAGATAGTGTATACCCCAGGGTTCTGAAAGAGATAAAGAGATTGTGGAGTCATTAGTAGTGATCTTTCAAGAATCACTAGATTCTGGAATGACTCCAGAAGACTAGAAAATTGTAAAATGTTTCTCCCCTCTTCAAGAAGGGAGAGAGGCAGAAGAAAATAAATTATATGCCGGTTAGCCTGATCTCAGTGGTTGGTGAGATGTTGGAGTTGATTGTTAAGAATGTTTTTTATTGGTACTTGATAAAATGATAAAATATGATAAAATATGCCGTAGTCAAGAGATAAACTTGCTTGACAAATCTGTTGGAATTATTTGAGGAAATAACAAGCAGGATAGGCAAAGGAGAATCGGGTGATGTGTACTTGGATTTTCAGAAGGCCTTTTACAAGGTGCCACACATGAGGCTGCTTAACAAGCTATGAGCTCATGGTATTACAGCAAAGATTCTAGCATGGATGATAAAACAGTGGCTGATTGGCAGGAGGCAAAGAGTGGGAATAAAGGGAACCTTTTCTGACTGGCTGCCAGTGACTAGTGGTGTTCCACAGGGCTCTGCATTGGGACCGTTTTTTTTTTACGTTATATGTCGGTGATTTGGATGATGAAGTTAATGGCTTAGTTGCAAAGTTTGCAGACGATACGAAGATAGGTGGAATGGCAGGTAGTTTTGAGGAAATAGACAGATTAGGAGAATGGCCAAGAAGTGACAGATGGAATACAGTATTGGGAAGTGTATGAACATGTACTTTGTAGAAGAAGTGAAGGAGTTGACTATTTTCTAAATGGAGAGAAAATACGAAAGTCTGAAGGGCAAAGGGATTTGGGAGCTGTTGTGCAGGATTCCGTAATGGTTAATTTGCAGGTTGAGTCTGTGGTGAGGAAGCAAATGCAATGTTAGCATTCATTTCAAGAGGACTAGAATAGATTGTAAAAGCAAGGATGTAATGTTAAGACTTTATAAAACAGTGGTGAAGCCTCACTTGGAGTTTTGTGTGTATTTTTGGGCCTCTTATCTTGGAAAGGATGTGTTGAAACTACGAAAGGAGTGTTCAAATGAGGTTCACAAAAATGATTCCTGGATCAAACAGCTTGTCACATGAAGATCATTTAATAGCTCTGGGGCTGTACTCAGTGAAATTCAGAAGAATGAGGGGTGTTCTCATTGAAACTTATTGAATGGTGAAAGACCTCGATAGAGTGGATGTGGAGAGGATGTTTCCTATTTCAGGAATGTCTAAGACCAGAGGATATGTCCTCAAAATAGAAGGGGTGTCCTTTTAGAACAGAGATGATGAGGAATTTCTTTAGCCAGAGAGTGGTGAATCTGTGGAATTCATTGCCTCTAGCAGCTGTGGAGGTGAAGTCTTTTTGTATATTTAAGGCAGAGGTTGATAGATTATTGATTGGTCAGGGCTGAAGAGATACGTGGGGCAGGGGTGGGGAGGCAAGAGATTGGTGCTGAGAGGAAAAATGAATCAGAATCAGGTTTATTATCACTGGCATGTGACGTGAAATTTGTTAACTTACAATGCAATACATAATCTAGCAGAGAGAGAAAAAAATAAAATAAAACAAATAAACAAATCAATTACATGTATTGAATAGATTTTTAAAAATATGCAAAAAAACAGAAATACTGTACATTTTAAAAAAAGAGGTAGTGTCCAAAGGCAACACGAGTGAATCTGCAGATGCTGGAAATAAATAAAAACACAAAATGCTGCCAGAACTCAGCAGGCCAGACAGCATCTATGGGAGGAGGTAGTGACGATGTTTCGGGCCGAAACCCTTCATCAGGAGTGAAGTAACATGGGATGGTCGAGGGGGGGATAAGAAGTGCGGGGAGGGATAAAGTAGAGAGCTAGGAAGTGATAGGCTGGAGGGAAATGGGCTGGGGGAAGGTGGAGAATTATGGGAAATAAAAGAGAAAGAAAGGTAGGGCTGGGGGGAGATAATAGTGAGGGGGGAAAAAAGAGAGAGAAAGAGAACCAGACTAAAATAATAGATAGGGATGGGGGTAAGGCCACGTCACATTAGGGTTAGGGTTAGGGTCGTCATTACCTCCTCCCATAGATGCTGTCTGGCCTGCTGAGTTCTGCCAGCATTTTGTGTTTTTAGTGTCCAAAGCTTCATTATCCATTTAGGAATTGGATGGCAGAAGGGAAGAAGCTGTTCCTGAATTGCTGAGTGTGTGCCTGTAGGCTTTTGTATCTCCTACCTGTCATGATGAAATGGTAGAGCAGACTCAATGGGCCAAATGGCCTAATTCCACTCATATATGTTATGGTCTTAATAAGTGAGGCATGACTACATTAATGGGGCTATATTATAGACCACCCAACAATCTTCGGAATTTAGAGGAACCAACTTGTAAAGAGATTACAGACTGTTGCAAAAAACTTAAGGTTGTTATAATAGGTGATTTTAACTTTCCACGTATTGACTGGAAATCCCATACTGTAAAATGACTAGATGGGATAGAGTTTGTCAATGCATTCAAGGAAGTTTCCTTCATCAGTATGTAGAAGTCCCAACAAGAGAGTATGTTTACTGGATCTTCTATTAGGGAATGAGTCCATGAGTTGAGATTTTAAAGTGGAGTAAGACTAACTTTGGTATTACACACTTTGGCAAGTGTGGATTGAGATAGGCTGTTTTCTGGCAAAGGTGCACTTGGTAAGTGGGAGGCCTTCAAAAGTGAAATTTTGAGAATACAAAGCTTGTATGTGGCTGTCAGAATAAAAGGTAAAGGTAAAAAGTGTAGGGAACCTTATTTTTCAAGGGAGATTGAGGCTCTGCCATCTTGGACAATGTCTCCCATCCACTCCATAATGTACTGGTTAGGCACAGGAGTACATTCAGCCAGAGACTCATTCCACCGAGATGCAACACTGAGCATCATAGGAAATCATTCCTGCCTGGGGCCATCAAACTTTACAACTCCTCCCTCGGAGTGTCAGACACCCTGAGCCAATAGGCTGGTCCTGGACTAATTTCCACTTGGCATAATTTACTTATTATTATTTAATTATTTATGGTTTTATATTGCTATATTTCTACACTATTCTTGGTTGGTGCAACTGTAAAGAAACCCAGTTTCCCTCAGGATCAATAAAGGATGTCTGTCTGTCTGTCTGTCTGTCTGTTAAGAGAAGAAAGGAGATGCATAGCAGGTATGGGCAAGTAGGAATAAATGAAGTGCTTATGGAGTCCAAGAAATGCAAGAGAACACAAAGAAATCAGGAGGGCTAAAACAAGTCATGAATTTGCTCTCGTAGACAAGGTAACGAAGAATCCTAAGGGATTCTATAGATATGTTACGAGCATAAGGATCACAAAGGTCAAAATTGGTCCTCTGGAATACCAGAATGGCGATTCATGTATGGAACCAAAAGAGATGGGAGACATCTTAAATAAATATGTTGCATCTGTGTTTACTTAGGAGATGGGCACAGAGTCTGTAGAAGTGAGGCAAAGTAGCATTAATTTCATGGACACTGTACAGATTATAGAGGAGGAGCTGTTTGCTATCCTGAGTCAAATCAGGGTGGATAAATCCCCAGGGACTGACAAGGTTTTCCCTTGGACCCTATGGAAGGTAAGAAATTTCCGGGGTCCTAGCAGAGATAATTAGAACATCCTTAATGTCAGGAGAGGTACCAGAGGATTGGAGGATATCCAATGTTGATCCACTGTTTAAATAAGGCTCTATATAGAAACCAGGAAATTATAGGCCAGTTGTGGGAAGGTTATTAGAAGGTATTCTAAGGGACCAGATAAATAAGTACTTGAATAGACATGGACTGATTAAGGATAGTCAGCATGGTTTCATGCGTGGCAGATCATGTCTAGCCAATCTTTTATAGAGTCTTTTGAGGAAGTTACCAGGAAAGTGGATGAAGGCAAGGCAAGCTCAGTGGACTTTAGCAAGGCATTTGATAAGGTCCTACATGGGAGATTGGTCAAAAAGGTTCGGTTGGTCAAAAAGGTTCAGTTGCTCAGCATTCAAGATGAGATAGTAAATTGGATAGATGTTTGCTTTATGGGAGAAGCCAGAGAATGGTAATAGATGGTTGCCTCTCTGACTGGAGGTCTGTGACTAGTGGTGTGCTGCAGGGATCGATGCTGGGTCCTTTGGTGTTATCTATATCAATGATTTTGGATAATAATGTGGATAACTGGATCAGCAAATTTGCAGATGACACCAAAGTTGCCGTTATAGTGGACAGTGAAGAAGGCTGTCATGGTTCGCAGAGGGTTCTGCATCAGTCAGAAAAATGGGCTGTAAAATGGCAGATGGAATTTAATGTGAAGCGTTGCTCTTCTGTAGGACCAGCCAGGGTAGGTGTTACACAGTGAATGGTAGGGTACTGAGGACCAGCTAGGGTAGGTGTTACACAGTGAATGGAAGGGTACTAAGGACTGTGGTAGAACAAGGGGATCTGAGAATACAGGTTCATAATTCATTGAAAGTGGCACCACAGGTAGGTAGGGTCGTAATGAAAGCTTTTGGCACATTGGCCTTCATAAATCAGTGTATTGAGTGCAGGAGATGGGATGTTATGTTGAAATTGTACAAGACGCTGGTGAGGCCTGATTTGGAACATTTGTGCAGTTTTGGCCACCTACCTACAGAAAAGATGTAAAGAAGGTTGAAAGAGTACAGAAAAATATTACAAGAATGTTGCTGGGTCTCGAGGACTTGAGTCATAAGGAAAGATTGAAGACTGAATAGTTTAGGACTGTGTTCCTTAGAACATAGAAGATTGAGAGGAGATTTGATAGAGGTATACAAAATTTTAAGGGGTATAGATAGGGTAAATGTAGGCAGGCTTTTTCCAGTGAAGTTGGATGGGACTAAAACTAGAGGTCATGCATTGAAGGTGAAAGGTGAAAAGTTTTAAGGGGAGCATGAGTGGAAATTTCTTCGCTCAGAGCATTGTGAGAGTGTGGAATGAGCTGCCAGCACATGGTGCATGCGAGCTTGATTTCAACATTTAAGAGAAGTTTGGATAGGTATATGGATGGTAGGGGGATGAAGGGCTATGGTCTAGTTGCAGGCCAGTGAGAGTAGGAAGGTTAAATGGTTTCCTCATGGGCTAGATAGGCCAAAGGGCCTGTTTCTGTACTGTACTTCTCTTTGACTCTGTCAGTTGATAGAGCATGCAATGAGACTGTCAGGAAGGGCAGGCAGACAATAGGGAAAATTAGTGTGATGAGTAGCAGCGTAACATGGGGAACAAAACTGAAAAGGGCGACAAATACAGGACTGAAGGGTTTATGTTTGAATGCACACAGTATATGGAATAAGGTAGATCATTTTGTAGTGCAGTTAGATATTCTGGGCACCACCTGAGACATAGCTTGAAAGAAGATCATAGTTGAGAGCTTTAAACTCCAAGGATACGCATTGTATTGAAAGGACAGGCAGATAGACAGGGGGGTACTGTGACTCTGTTGGGGGGAGAAAAATCAAATCCTTAGAGAATTTGTTGAGTGCCTCTGATGTTATTTTTAGAGCAGCTTGTAGTTGAGCCTACTATAAGACCATAAGTTATAGGAGCTGAATTAGGCTATTTGGTCCATTGAGTCTGCTCTGCCATTTCATCATGGCTGATCCAATTTTCCTTTCAGCCCCAATCTCCTGCTTTCTCCCTGCATCCCTTCATGCCCTGACCAATCAAGACTCTTATCAACCTCTGCCTTAAATATACATAAATACTTGGCCTTCACAGCTGCCTGTGACACTAGAGGAGAGGCTATTCTGGATTGGGTGTTGTTTTATCAACCAGATTTGATTGCGGGCTTATGGTAAAGAATCCCGTAGACTTCAGTGATCATAATGTCTCAATATTCATCCTGAATGTAATTTGAGAGGGAGAAACTAAAGTGAAATGTATCAGTATTATTATGGAGTCAAGGGAATTATAGAGGCATGAGAGAGAAGCTGGCCAAAATTTATTGGAAAGGTATGACAGCAGAACAGAAGTGGCTAGAGTTTGTGAGAAAAATTCAGAAGGCATAGGCCCTTAGTATTATTAAGGATCCTGCCCATCCATCCAGCGTCCTCTTTGACTTTCTGTGATACATTAATAACAAGAACGGTCAGGATGAGAAACAGTTTCTTCCCCCAAGCCATTAGGTTTCTGAACTCCCGGCCACATCGTATTTGAAGTGTCACTGGTTAATCTGTTCCTTACCTTACAATATTTAATATTAATGTACTTTAGTTTGTGATTCATCTGGTTTTATCTTTGTAAGTTGTCGTGTTATGTGCTTTACACCTTGGTGTGAAGAAGCATCTCTTTTCTATATACATTATATATGTGTAAGTAGTTAAATGACAATAAACTTCACTCGACACAAGATACATCCCTAAGAAGTAGTAGTATCCTAAAGGCAGAAAGGATGTAACTGTGGCTGGCAAGGAAGTCAAAAACAACATAAAAGCAGAAGAGAAGGCATATAATTGAGTAAAAAATAGTGGGAAGTTAGAGGGTCAAGAAGCTTTTAGAAGGCAATTTAAAAGACTGTAAGAAGAAGAAAGAGGAAATATGGAGATAAACTAGCCAATAATATCAAACAAGTTACCAAAAGTTTTTTTCAGATATATAAAGAGTAAAAGAGAAGAAAATAGATATCGGACTGCTGAAAAATAACACTGGAGAGGTAGTAATGGGGAATAAGGAAAGGGCAGATAAACTGATAAGCATTTTGCATCACTCTTCATTGTGGAAGACACTAGCAGTTTGCAAGTTCAGGAATGTCAGGGGGCAGAAGTGACTATTACTAAGGAAAAGGTGCTTGGGAAGCTGAACGATCTGAAGGTAGATAAGTCACCTGGACCAGATGGATTATATCCCAGGGTTCTGAAAGAGATGGCTGAAGAGAATGTGAAGTTTATAATCATCTTTCAAGAAACAATAGATTCTGGCATGGTTCTGGAGGGTGGTAAATTGCAAATGTCATTCTGCTCTTCATGAAGGGAGGGGGGCAGAAGAAAGGAAACTATGAGCCAGTTAGTCTGACCTCAGTGGTTGGGAAGATGTTGGAGTTGATTGTTAAGGATTAGGTATCAGGATACTTGGAGGCACATGATAAAATAGACCAAGTTAAGCATGATTTCCTTAAGGGGTAATTTTGCCTGCAAATCTGTTGAAATTCTTTTAAGAAACAACAAGCAGAATAGATAAAGGAGAATTGGTTAAAGTGTACATTTCAGACTGCCTTTGACAAGGGTGCCGCATATGAGGCTGCTAAACAAGTTAAGAGCCCATGGTATTACAGGACAGGCATTAGTATAAATAGAGGATTGCCTGATTGGCAGGAGGCAAAGAGTGGGAATGAAGGGAGACTTTTCTAGCTGGCTGCTGGTGATTAGTGGTGTTCCACAGGGTTCGGTATTAGGACTGCTTATTTTTACATCGTATGTCAGTGATATTGGTGGCTTTGTGGCCAAGTTTGTGGATGATAGAGAGATAGATGGAGAGTCAGGTAGTGTTGAAGAAGCAGGTAGGCTGCAGAAAGATTTAGATTAGGAGAATGCAAAAAAATGGCAGTTGGAATAGTGTCGGGAAGTGTATGGACATGCATTTTGGTAGAAGGAACAAAAGTGTGGACTATTTCCTAAACTGCCAAAAAATTAAAAAATCTGAGGTGCAAGAGGACTTGGGAATCCTTGTGAAGGATTTCCTAAAGGTTAACTTTCAGGTTGAGGTGGTGGTGAGGAAGGCAAATGCGATGCTAGTAGCATTCATTTTGAGAGGTCTACAATATAAGAGAAAGGATGTGATGTTGAGGCTTTAAGGTATTGGCTAGCCTGTATTTGGTACAGTTTTGAGCCCCTTATCTAAGATAACGTGCTGGCATTGCAGAGTGTCCAGAGGAGATTCATGAGAATGATTTCAGGAATAAAAGGGTTAACGCATGAAGAATGTTTGATGGCTCTGAGCCTGTACTCGCTGGAGTTTAGAAGAATGAGGGGTGATGTCATCGAAATCCATCAAATAAGTGAAAGGCCTAGACAGAATGGATGTGGAGATGATGTTTCCTTTAGTAGACGAGTCTAGGACCAGAGGGCACAGCATCAGAGTAGAGGGACACCCATTTAGAACTGAGATGAGAAGGAATTTCTTTAGCCAAGGGGTGATAAATCTGTGGAATTCATTGTAACAGATGACAGAGAAGGCTAAGAAATCAAGTATACTTAAAGCAGTGCCTGATACGTTCTTGGTTAGATAGATACTTTATAAATCCCAAAAGGCTTATTAAGAAAGTAAGGAGGCATGGGATCCAAGGGGACCTTGCTTTGTGGATTCAGAATTGGCTTGCCCACAGAAGGCAAAGAGTGGTTGTAGATGGGTCTTATTCTACATCGAGGTTGGTGACCAGTGGTGTGCCTCAGGGATCTGTTCTGGGACCACTACTCTTCGTGATTTTTTATAAATGACCTGGATGAGGAAGTGGAGGGATGGGCTAGTAAATTTGCTGATGGCACAAAGGTTGGGGTTGTTGTGGATAGTGTGGAGGGCTGTCAGAGGTTACAGCAGGACATCGATAGGATGCAAAACTGGGCTGAGAAGTGGCAGATGGAGTTCAACCCAGGAAAGTGTGAGGTGGTTCATT
Organism: Hemitrygon akajei; assembly: GCF_048418815.1. Lineage (NCBI taxonomy): Eukaryota > Metazoa > Chordata > Chondrichthyes > Myliobatiformes > Dasyatidae > Hemitrygon > Hemitrygon akajei. Next base: position 177,304,984 of record NC_133133.1, read on the forward strand.
TTGGTAGGTCAAATATGATGGCAGAATATAGTATTAATGGTAAGACTCTTGGCAGTGTGGAGGCTCAGAGGTATCTTGGGGTCTGAGTCCATAGGCACTCAAAGCTGCTGCATAGGTTGACTCTGTGGTTAAGAAGGCATATGGTGCATTGGCCTTCAACAATTGTGGGATTGGGTTTAAGAGCCGAGAGTTAATGTTACAGTTATATAGGACACTGGTCAGACCCCACTTGGAGTACTGTGCTCAGTTCTGGTCACCTCACTACAGGAAGGACGTGGAAACTATAGAAGGGGTACAGAGGAGATTTACAAGGATGTTGCCTGGATTGGAGGGCATGCCTTATGAGAATAGGGTGAGTGAACTAGGCCTTTTTTCCTTGGAGCGACGGAGGATGAGAGGTGACCTGATAGAGGTGTATAAGACAATGAGAGGCATTGATTGTGTGGATTTTCCCAGGGCTGAAATGGCTAACACAAGAGGGCACAGTTTTAAGGTGCATGGAAGTAGGTACAAAGGAGATGTCAGCAGTAAGTTTTTTTACGCAGAGTGGTGAGTGCATGGAATGGGTGCCAGCGACTGTGATGAAGGTGGATGCAATAAGGTCTTTTAAGAGACTCCTGGATAGGTACATGGCGCTTAGGAAAATAGAGGGCTATGGGTAACCTTAGGTAATTTCTAAAGTAAGTACATGTTTGGCACAGCATTGTGGGCCAAAGGGCTTGTATTGTTCTGTAGGGTTTCTATGTTTTCTATGTCTGTGTTTTCTAAATTACAGTGTTAGCGTAGTATTACAAATACACAAATATGCATATATTAGAAGAAGTTAGAAATAATAAAAATAGGTTACCTTAAAAGTAAGATATACAAGGTTTACAAGTCAAAGATTACAAGATCACTTCCTTGGCTATAGATTGGCTCAATATAGAGCTAGTGACTGAGGGGAAGAATGACCTCATATAGCAGCGCAGTTGTCTTAATCTATTATTGAAACTGCTTCTCTGTTCAGCCTAGGTGGCATTCAGGGGGTGAGAAACATTGACCAGAATTGCAGGATTTTCCAGAGGTCCTTTCTTCTAGCACAGCTTCCAGTATGTCCAGTTTGACTGCCATAATAGAGCCAGCCTTTCAAATCAGTCTATTAGTCAGGGCGTAAAGGTTATGGGGAGAAGACAGAAGAATAGGGTTGAGAGGGTTTATAAATCAGCTATGATGGAATGGCAGAGAGACTTAATAGGCTGAATGGCCTAAATCTGCTCCTATTATTTAAAGGCTAAGCATTCGGAGGACACACCATAAGTGAACAGCTCACTGATGTCTCTTCATATGGTGACAAAACATTTGCAAATGGAATGCCAAGATCGGAGAACAACTCAATCCAATAATCTATTCCTATGTTTTATTGTCATATGGTGATGCTGTGCAAGTCTTACCACAACTGTCAAGTGTCTGTTTGTTCCCCAGCTTCAACCAGAATTGCCTCTGTTGCAGTGACCTTCCAAAGGTTGTATTTTTTCTTTGTTCTGTGTTTCTTTAAGAAAGAGTAAGAGGGAATCCCTGTGCCTCAGGAGGGAAGCTGGAAGCCAAACATCTCATGAGTCACGGGAGAGAATGTATGTGAGTAGTAGAAAAAGCAAGAGAAAAAGGGGAAAATTCCTGTCCAATAGGGAATACTCCTTCCTCAGCTTGTTAATAAAGAATCCCCCAGCTTGATGGAACTCTGAGGTCGCATCAAGAGTATTGCATTATAGGAAGGATGTGGAGGTGATGGACAAGATACAGAAAAGTTTCAACAGAATGCTGTCTGGGTAGAAATGATGTGCTATAAGGAGAGGTTGGACACAGTTTTCTGCAGTGGTTGTGAAAAAGCTGTAAACTGATAGACACTTATAAAACTTTATGAGAGACGTGGAATACACAGTCTGTTTTTTGTCCCCCCAGGATCAAAATACTTAATACTACAGGGCATATATTTAAGGTGAGATGGGGAAAGTTCAAAGAAGATGAGTGGGGCATTTTTTTTTACATTTTAGTATTTTGTTTCTATGTTTCTGAACTATCTCAGCAACAGATAATTTTGTAGGTTTCCTACTGATGTCACTGAACTGACTGGCATGTGCTTTCCAGTTTTTATTGCTAGTACTTTTATCTTAACAGATGCAGTTTGAAATCTTCTGCTCCGTTGGTTTCACCCATTAATTAAGGAAGATTGGAAGATAGTTCATCACTTATTACTCTTACTCCCTTCAGTAGCATACAGTGAATTCCATTCATTCAGGTCAGGCTGACTTTCTACTTTTTGCTTTACCAATGCTCTTGCATTGCTGTTGGGAAGGGACTTTTAGGGTTCAAACCCAACAACAAAGAAGAAACAGCAACATTAATGATTTGGATAAGCACATAACAAATAAGCGAGTAAAGTTTGCCAATAACAGGCTGCTAACATTCAAGCAGCAGAGTCAATACAATTAGATGTGACAAAACAAAATCCAGATGTGAGCAGATAAATGACAAATGATATTTAATGTAAATAAATGTAAAAATATTTCAAATTGTATATTGATATCTAATATTTCTACTTCCTATAAGACCATAAGATATTGGAGCAGAATTAGGCCAATGGGCTCATCGAATTTGCTCAGCCATTTCAACAAGGCTGATCCAATTTTCCTCTCAGCTCCAGTCTCCTGCCTTCTTCCCATATCCCTTAATGCCTTGACCAGTCAAGAATCTATCAAGCTCTGCCTTAAATATATGTAAAGACTTGGCCTATGTAGCTGCTTGTGGCAAAGAATTCCACAGATTCACCACACAATGGCTAAAGAAATTCCTTTTCATCTCCATACTACAAGGATGCTCTCTATTCTGAGGCTATGTCCACTGGTCTTAGACTCTCCCACCATAGGAAATATCCTCTCTACATCCACTCGTATCAAGGCCTTTCACCATTCAATAGGTTTCAGTGAGGTCACCCCTCATTCTTCTGAATTCTAGTGAATACAGGCCCAGAGCCATCAAGTACTCTTCATGTGACAAGCCATTCAATCCTGGAATCATTTTCGTGAACCTCCTTTGAACCCTCTCCAGTTTCAGCCCATCCTTTTTAAGATAAAGGGCCCAAACCTGCTCACGGTACTCCAAACAAGGCTTCACCAGTGCTTTATAAAGTCTCAACATTACATCCTTGCTTTTATATTTTAGTCCTCTTGAAATGAATGCTCATATTACATTTATTTCCTCACCACAGACTCCAACTGCAATTAACCTTCAGGGAATCCTGCACAAGGACTCCCAAATCCCTTTACGCCTCAGTTTTTTTTGTATTTTCTCTCTATTTAGAACATAGTCAACCTTTTAGTTTCTTTTACTAAAGTGCATGACCATACACTTTCTGACACTGTACTCCATCTGCCATTTCTTAGACAAATTAGATCCTTCTGTAGCCTCTCTACTTCCTCAAAACTACCTGTTCCTCTGCCTATTTTCATATTGTCTGCAAACTTTACAACAAAGCCTTCAATTCCATCATCCAAATCATTGACATATGACATAAAAAGAATCAGTCCCAACACAAACCCCTGTGGAACACCGCTAGTCAATGGCATCCAGTCAGAAAAGGCTCCTTTTATTCCAACTCTTTGTCTCCTGCCAATTAGCCACAGCTTTATCCATGGTAGAATCTTTCCTGTGAATACCATGGCCCTGTAGCTTGTTAAGCAGCCTCATGTTTGCCACCATATCAAAGGCCTTCTGAAAATCCAAGTACACAACACCAACCGATTCTCCTTTATTAATCCTGCTTGTCAATTCTTCAAAGAATTCCCACAGATTTGTCAGGCAATATTTTTCCTTGAGGAAGCCATGCTGACTACAGCCTATTTTATCATGTGCCTCCAAGAACCCTGAGTCCTCATCCTTGATAATCTAGTCCAACATCTTCCCAACCACTGAAGTCAGACTAACTGGCCTATAGTTTCCTTTCTTCTGCTTCTCTCCCTTCTTGAAGAGTGCAATTTACCAATCTTCCGGAACCACTGAAGAATCTAATGATCCCTGCAAGATCATGAGTAATGCTCCATGATCTCTTCAGCCACCTCTTTCAGAACTCTGGAGTATGTACCATCTGGTCCAGATGACTTACCTACCTTAAGACCTTTTCTGTTTCATAGAATAGTACAGCACATTACAGGCCATTCGGCCCACAATGTTGTGTCGACCCTCAAACCCTGCCTCCCATATAATCCCCCACCTTAAATTCCTCCATATACCTGTCTAGTAGTCTCTTAAACTTCACTAGTGTATCTGCCTCCACCACTTACTCAGGCAGTGCATTCCACGCACCAACCACTCTCTGAGTGAAAAACCTTCCTCTAATATCCCCCTTGAACTTCCCTCCCCTTAACATAAAGCCATGTCCTCTTGTACTGAGCAGTGGTGCCCTGGGGAAGAGGCGCTGGCTGTCCTCTCAGTCTATTCCTCATAATATCTTGTACACCTCTATCATGTCTCCTGTCATCCTCCTTTTCTCCAAAGAGTAAAGCCCTAGATCCCTTAATCTCTGATCATAATCCATACTCTCTAAACCAGGCAACATCCTGGTAAATCTCCTCTGTACCCTTTCCAATGCTTCCACATCCTTCCTATATTGAGGCGACCAGAACTGGACACAGTACTCCGAATGTGGCCTAACTAGAGTTTTATAGAGCTGCATCATTACATCGCGTCTCTTAGACTCTATCCATCGACTTATGAAAGCTAACACCCCATAAGCTTTCTTAACTACTCTATCTATCTGTGAGGCAACTTTCAGGGATCTGTGGACATGTACCCCCAGATCCCTCTGCTCCTCCACACTACCAAGTATCCTGCCATTTACTTTGTACTCTGCCTTGGAGTTTGTCCTTCCAAAGTGTACCACCTCACACTTCTCCGGGTTGAACTCCATCTGCCACTTCTGCATCCTATCAATGTCTCTCTGCAATCTTCGACAATCCTCTACACTATCTACAACACCACCAACCTTCGTGTCGTCTGCAAACTTGCCAACCCACCCTTCTACCCCCACGTCCAGGTCGTTAATAAAAATCACAAAAAGTAGAGGTCCCAGAACAGATCCTTGTGGGACACCAGTAGTCACAACCTTCCAATCTGAATGTACTCCCTCCACCACGACCCTCTGCCTTCTGCAGGCAAGCCAATTCTGAATCCACCTGGCCAAACTTCCCTGGATCCCATGCCTTCTGACTTTCTGAATAAGCCTACCATGTGGAACCTTGTCAAGTGCCTTACTAAAATCCATGTAGATCACATCCACTGCACTACCCTCATCTGTATGCCTGGTCACCTCCTTAAAGAACTCTATCAGGCTTGTTAGGCACGATCTACACTTCACAAAGCCATGCTGACTGTCCCTGCTCAGACCATGATTCTCTAAATGCCCATAGATCCTATCTCTAAGAATCTTTTCCAACAGCTTTCCCACCACAGACGTAAGGCTCATTGGTCTATAATTACCTGGACTATCCCTACTACCTTTTTTGAACAAGGGGACAAAATTCGCCTCCCTCCAATCCTCCGGTACCATTCCCGTGGACGAGGACATAAAGATCCTAGCCAGAGGCTCAGCAATCTCTTCCCCCGCCTCGTGGAGCAGCCTGGGGAATATTCCATCAGGCCCCGGGGACTTATCCGTCCTAATGTATTTTAACAACTCCAACACCTCCTCTCCCTTAATATCAACATGCTCCAGAACATCAATCTCACTCATATTGTCCTCATCGTCATCAAGTTCCCTCTCAGTGGTGAATACCGAAGAGAAGTATTCATTGGGGACCTCGCTCACTTCCTCAGCCTCCAGGCACATCTTCCCACTTTTATCTTTAATCGGTCCTACCTTTACTCCTGTCATCCTTTTGTTCTTCACATAATTGAAGAATGCCTTGGGGTTTTCCTTTACCCTGCTTGCCAAGGCCTTCTCATGCCCCCTTCTTGCTCTTCTCAGCCCCTTCTTAAGCTCCTTTCTTGCAACCTTATATTCCTCAATAGACCCATCTGATCCTTGCTTCCTAAACCTCATGTATGCTGCCTTCTTCCACCTGACTAGATTTTCCACTTCACTTGTCACCCATGGTTCCTTCATTCTACCATTCTTTATCTTCTTCACCGGGACAAATTTATCCCTAACATCCTGCAAAAGATCCTTAAACATCGACCACATGTTTATAGTACATTTCCCTGCAAAAACATCATCCCAATTCACACCTGCAAGTTCTAGCCTTATAGCCTCATAATTTGCCCTTCCCCAATTAAAAATTTTCCTGTCCTCTCTGATTCTATCCTTTTCCATGATAAGGTTCCCAAGAACCTTCTCTCTAGTAATGAAACTTCACACACTTCATGCTCCCTGACACCTGGAACTTCCAGCATACTGCTAGTGCCTGCTAATGCAAAATGCTTTTTCAGTTTATCTGTCATTTCATTGTCCCCTATTACTACCTCTCCAGCATAATTCCCAGCGGTCCAATATCCATTCTAGCCTCCCTTTTACACTTTGTGTATCTGAAGAAACTGTTGGTATCCTCTTTTATACTATTGGCAAGCTTACTTTCGTGCAGTTTAATTAACAATCCTTTCTTCCACATCATGTCATAGGCTTTTTCTATGTCAAAAAACACTGCAACCACTGACTCTTTGCCTGGGCCTTTCTTATTTCAGTCTCTAACCTTATCACTGAGTTAATGGAATTCTTTCCCTTCCTAAAACCATTCTGATAACTTGCCAGCATTCCCCTCTTCTCAAGCTCATACGATAACCTATCTGTTATCATCCTTTCCATTATCTTGCACATATTTGATGTTAATGCTATTGGCCTGTAGCTAGTGGGTTTTGATGGATCCTTTCCAAGTTTCCTTATTGGAATTACTACTGCTTCTTTCCATGAACTTGGTAGTCTTCCCTCCTCCCACACTCTGTTGTAAAGATGCAGCAACTTCAAGAGCGCTCCTTCTTCTAGATTTTTTAGCATAACATAGCATATCAGATCTTTCCCTGAGGAGGTTGGTCTCGATCTCTTTATTGCTCTCACCATTTCTGCCAACGTAAATGGATCATCAATTATATCATCTGTTTCTTCCCTCCTGTTTAACACACCTGAGTGTTGACTCATTGTTCTTTCCCTTCTCCTTCACCATTCTTCAGACAATTTTTCTGAACTATGTATCTGTACAAACAACTTGGCCATGATCTGAGCCTTATCCCTGCTGGAGACTGCTGCTTCCTCCTCAGATATCATTACTGGATATTCCCATTCCCTTCTATCTCCTCCCATCCTCTTAATCATTCCCCATACCTCTCCCACAGGTGGTGTTCTTCCTATTTTTTGCAAAAACTCCTCCAACTTGCCCTTTTAGCTAGATGTATAGTTCTTCTCACCACTGCCTGTGCCGTCTTATATTGAATCAAATGCTGCATATTATGGGTTCTTTTAACTAGTCTGAATGGTCTATTTCTGCTTTTTACAGCCTGACAACATTCCTCTGTCCACTATGGTACCAGTTTTCTATTCATCCTATTTTTACTCCTGGGTATAGATCCTTCTGCTGCCACAATAATTGCTGAAATTATCTGACTGTTTAATTCATCTATATTTCCAGAAATGTCAATCCTTGTCAATGCTTCTTCACTCAACTTCTGGAATTTACCCCAGTCTGCTTTTCCAAACACTCACTTTGGGATTCCATCACCTGATCTTATTTCAACTCTCTCACCCACTGAACATGAAACTGGGTAGTGATCGCTGCCTGTTGTTGAAGCAGTCCAAACTCCCCAGTTACTAACTCCAGCCAAGGTATTAGACATTAACATAATATCTAATACTGACTTAGTTCCTGTTGTTATGTTTATTCTTGTTCCTCTACCATCATTCACACACACCAAATCCTTTTCTTCCATCAAATCTTCAGTTACCTTTCCATTTAAATCTGTAAACGAGTCCCCCTATATTGTGCTGTGAGCATTGAAATCTGCACACCACACTACTTTATGTCTGCTTTGTCCTTGTATTCTTAGTATGCTATCCAAATCCAACCTTTTACATGGATTATAGTAGTTAATTATAATTACTTCCTCCGCTCTGTCCCACACTTCCACCACTATGTATTCCTGATCATCTCCCTTTCCCAGTACCTTATATGGTATACCTTGTTTGATTAATATAGCAAACCCCTCTCCTCACCCTTGATTTCTATTGTTCCTTATCATTGTATATCCATATACCACAAAGTCTAAAGTTGGTTTCAACCAAGTCTCCTGAATATGCACTGCATCCGGTTTTACAACTATTTCTTTAATATACTGCTTGAATTCCTGGCTATTGGCCAGTAAGCTCCTTGCATTCCATTGCAAAAGAATCACTATAATTAGTATTAAACAACCCATGACACTTCCTGATTTGACTGATTAGTGAGGTTCTCCCTCACTTCTTCCCGCATCAATCCCACTAACCCTAAATGGTTCATTGCTGCTTTGACAACCAGCTGAATTTTTTCACTTTTTGACTTTACCTCAGCTGTACCATTAATCACTCCTGCAATGAATGTTACTAGAGCCTTTTTGTCTACATAAATCCTGTCATTTGTTCTTTGTTGCATCTCTTGCATCCCTCTTGCTCCCTGTCCATTAGGAGCACTATTCTGTTCTCTTGAAGTTCTTATAGCTTCTGCATAAGTGATCTTTCTTTTCACTCTTATTTCTTGAATTTTATTCTCCCATCTCATAACCTCACATCCATTATATGCCACATTATGAGCTCCTCCACAATGACAGCATTTTGGTTGCACTCCTGTTCCACACTTTCCATATTCATGATCACCCCCACATCTAGCACATCTCCTCTGCCTATTACAGTTTTTAGCTGTGTGTTCAAATCTTTGGCAATTATAGCACCTCAATGGCTTTGGCACATACACTCTTACTGGGTAACTCATGAAACCCAGGAACACCTTCCCTGGCACTCTTTCTTCTTTAAATTCAATCAATACTGTTTCACTTTCCTTTTTGACTCCCTCCTGTATTGTTTTCAGTCTTTGAACATTCATTACTTTTCCTTCTTTGATATTCCTCTTTAACTCCTCCATATTTATACTCATTGGTACCCCCGTGATCACTCCTCTACATCCACCACCATTTTGTGCTCCCACCCTCCCTGTGTATTCCACCTTACATTTTCCTATCTCTCTTAATTTGAGTGCTTTCTCAATCTGTTCCTCATTCGCACATCTTACCAATAGGTTGCCATCATTAAGGACTTTCACAAATACTTTTTCCCCTATCTTATTTGCCAGTGTTGTTGTTAGCATTTTCTTCATGTTTCCTTGAGCCTTCTCATCAAACCTTATTATAACACCTTCTCTCTGAACTTGTTCATCTTCCTCACTTTCAGAGTGCTCTCCACTATCTTTTCTTGTTCTTTTACTCCTTCTCTCAGTTTTCATTCATCTGTCCGCTCACTATCTCCTCATTCCCTTTATTTCTCCCTTCACAACCATCTATTACTCCACAGCTCCAGCCCCCTTCAATCGCTCACTGGGAGGCCGCTGTTGCCATGTTGGTGAGAGAGTTTTTAACTGGATAAAAGATTTTTTGTTTGGTAGGAAAATTCGAGTTGGGATTGGGTCAGAATTATCAAATCAGTACATAGTGGAAAATGGCACACCTCAAGGTAGTGTGATTAGCCCGTTACTTTTCATCATTATGATCAATGATGTCTTCACAAAAGTACCAGTGGATATAGGTAGGTCACTGTTTGCAGATGATGGGGCCTTGTGGAAAAGAGGCAAGAATATGGAACATATAATCAGGAAGCTACAAGGAGCAATTGATGAAGCGGTGGAGTGGAGTTATGATTGGGGATGTACATTTTCAGTAGAAAAAACTCAAACTGTATGTTACACCAGGAAAAGAATTGAGGTAGGGAAGAAGTTAAGGATGTATGGGATAGAATTAGAGAGGGTTGGGTCATTTAAATTTCTGGGAGTTATATTTGATTCATGGTTAACATGGGCAGATCATATCAGGAAAGTTGAGGAGAAATGTAAAAAAGTAATAAATGTGATGAGATGTTTGATTGGTAGGGAATGGGGAGCAAGTTAGATAGATAGATAGATACTTTATTCATCCCCATGGGGAAATTCAACATTTTTTCCAATATCCCATACACTTCTTCAGCGTTGAAGAGAATGTATGTGGCTTTAGTAAGATCTATGTTGGACTATGGAAGTGTAGCATTCAGATCAGCAGCTAGGTCTCTTATAAGGAAACTGGATGTAATTCAGGCTCAGGCTTTGAGAATGTGCAATGGGGCTTTTAAAACATCACCAGTATCAGCCCTACAGGTAGAATTGGGAGTAATGCCTTTGGAACTAAGAAGGATACAATTGATGGCAAACTACTGGGCTAATTTGCAGGGGCACAATGATTCTCACCCCGCAAAAGGAGTATTGCAGGAGTGCTGGGAGAATGGGAGTTTTCAGAGGGATAACTTTAGTCGGGTAGGGAATGATATTGCTAAAGAATGTGGAGAGTTTGATCTAAGGATAAGTCCTTCAGTAGTTTATCCAGTTGTAGCTCCGTGGAAGATTGTATGGCCTGACATAGACTGGCATTTGTTAGAGGTAAAAAGGAAAGAAAAATATAAAACTGATTTGCTAAGTGCATTTAATGATGGAAAAGTATAGTGATTATACTCAGATTTACACAGATGGTGCTAAGGAACCATCAGGGAGTGACAGGGGTTGGGGTGATTATACCAGCAAAAGAAATTGGAATCAGCAGAACATCATCTAATAAGTTAGGGGTGTATACAGTGGAGATGTTGGCAGTGTTGGTTGCGTTGTGATGGGTGGAGAAAGCTAGACAAGTCAAAGTGTTGATATGCTCAGATTCATCCTCAGTTCTAGCAAGTTTATGGTCTTTTCACTCAAATAGCTGGCAAGATGTACTTTATGAAGTCCTTCAGTCAGTCACAAGAGTTGCAAATCAGGGAGGTCAAGTAAAATTTCTATGGGTTCCAGCTCATGTAGGGGTGAAGGGGAATGAGAGGGTAGATGAGTTGGTAAAGAGGGCGTTAAAGAAAGAAAATATAGAAATGTACATTAGTATCAGTAAAGCAGAGGCTAAGTGTGTAATCTGGGGGGAAATCATCCAAATGTGGCAAGAAAGATGGGACGGAGAGGGGAAAGAGAGGCATTTATATCAAATACAAAGGAGTGTTACAGGTACTAGGGTAGGCAGTGGATACAGAAGAGAGGAAACTGTCGACTAGGTTAAGGCTGGGGCGCTGTGCACTAGACAAAACATTGAAAATGATAGGGAAACACCAGACAGGATTGTGAGAGGAATGTCAGGAAGATGCATCAGTAAAACACATAATTCTGAGTTGCAGGAAGTATGGGATACAGAGAGAGATGATGAGAATTAATCTAAGGGAATTCACATTAAAAGGAATACTGGGCATGGGTGAGAGAGCACAGGTCAGGGTGCTTTTAGATTTCTTAAGGGATACAGGGTTTTTTTTAATAGGATATGGTGGATATGCAGGAATAGGGTACTAGGATAGCCAAAGAAGAAAAGATAAAGTGTAGATTAGGGTGTGTGTGTGCGTGTGTGAGAATGGGTGAAGGGATTTAGAATGTAAGTCTATCGTCTGATCCACACCCCAGACCAGAAGGTGGCGGTAATGCACCATTAAGCTGGGTGCCAACCGCCGTAAAACAAGAAGAAGAAGAAGACGCTTACTTTCGTATTCCATCTTTACCTTCTTAATGACATTTTTAATTGCCTTCTGTTGGTTTTTAAAACCTTCGCAATCCTCTAATTTCCTATTAATTTTTGCACTATTATATGCCCTCTCTTTGGCTTTTATGTTGCATTTGACTTACCTTGTTACCGCTGTTGTGCCATCTTTCCTTTAAAATACTCCTTCCTCTTTATGATCTATATATCCTGGTTTTTTTCCGAATTTTTTTCGAGAAATTCCAGCCATTGCTGCTCTGCTGTCATCCCTGTCCGTGTTCAAAGCAGTCAGTTCTGGCCAACTCCTCTCTCATGCCCCTGTAATTCCCTTTACTCCGCTATAATACTGATACATATGACTTAGCTTCTTCTCAAATTTCAGGGTGAATTTGTCCTTATTATGATCACTTCCCCTAAGGGTTCTTTTACCTTTACCTCTCTAATTAACAAACAAGAGAAAATCAGCAGATGCTGGAAATCCAAGCAAAACACACAAAATGCTAGAGGAACTCAGCAAGCCAGGCAGCATCTATGGAATAGAGTATAGTCGACATTTCGGGCCAAGTCACTTCGACAGGGCTAAAGAAAAAAAGATGAGGAGGTGGGGGAGGGGAGAGAGAAGCACATGGGATTAGGTGAAACCGGGAGGGGGAGGGATGAAGTAAACAGCTGGGAAGTTGATTGGTGAAAGAGATACAGGGCTGGAGAAGGGGGAGTCTGATAGGAGAGAACAGAAGACCACTGGGGGGAAAAAACAGGAGGGAGGGGCACCAGAGGGAGGCAATAGGCTGGTTCATTGCACAACACCCAATCCAGAATAGCCGATCCTCTAGTGGGTTCAACCATGAGCTGCTCTAAAAAGCCATCTCGTAGGCATTCTGGAAATTTCCCCTCCTGGAATCCAGCACCAATCTAATTTTCCCAATCTACCTGCATATTGAAGTCCCTCATGACTATTGTCACTTTGCCCTTTTGGCATGCATTTTCTTTCTCCCATTGTAATTTGTAGGCCACATCTTTACTACTGTTTAGGTGTCTGAAAATAACTCCCATCAGGTTCTTTTCACCTTTTTCAGTTTCTTAGCTCTATCCATAATGATTCAACACCTTCCGATCCTGTCACATCTTTCTAATGATCCCTGTCTGTGTTCTTTTCCAGTTAATTCTGGCCATCTCATCTCTCATGCCTCTATAATTCCCTTTACTTCACTGTAATACTGATACATCTGACTTTAGCTTCTTCTCAAATTTCAGGGTGATTTTGTCCATATCACTTGCCCCTAAGGGTTCTCTAATCAATTCTGCTCATTGCACAACACCCAATTCAGAATAGCTGATCCCCTAGTGGGCTCAAGCCATCTTGTAGGCACTCTAGAAACTCCCCCTCCTGTAATCCAGCACAACCCATTTTTCCCAATCTGCCTACATATTGAAGTCCCCCATGACCGTATCGCATTGTATGTTTGGCATGTATTCTGTATCTAATTTGTAGGCCACATCCTTACTACCATTTGGGGGTCTGCATATAACGTCCATCAGGGTCTTTTTGCCCTTGCAGTTCCATTCAATACAATATATATCCTTGGACATATAACTTGGACATATACAACTCCCAGTTATATAGTCTTCTTTCAGCCATGATTGTGTTGCCTACAACATCATAACTTCTGATCTGTAACTGTGCTGCAAGTTCATCTACCTTATTCTGTATACTGCACACATTCAAATATACCTTCAGTCCTGTATTCACCCTTTTTAAATTTTGTCTGCCATTTACTTTGCAACTCATCCTGTTGACTGCAACTCTGCCCTATCAATAGGCTCTCCTCACTATACATTGCCTCTGTTTATAAACCAGCTACCTCATCTACAGCACCATTATCCGCTTTTCATATGATACTATTTGAGATATAGGCAGCTCAGGGCCCTAGTCACACCTTGCTTAACCTTTTGATTCTTAACTTTGAACGAGGTCTCACCAACATCTGCCTCCACAACCTCTCTGCTAACTGTTCTGGCATTCTGGTTCCTATTCCCCTGCAACTCTAGTTTAAACTCCACCATGCAGCATTAACAAACCTTCCCGCTAGGATATTAGTTCCCCACCAGTTCAGGTACAAACTTGCCCTTTTGTATAGGTCCCACCTTCACAGGGAGACAGCCCAATGATCCAACAATCTTTTGCCTTCCCTCTTACACTAACTCTTTAGCCACATATTAAACTGTATAATCTTTCTAGTTCTGGCCTCAGAACGTGGCATGGGTAGCAATTCTGCGATCACAGCCTTGGAGATCCTGCCCTTTTAACTTTGCTCCTAACTCCCTGAACTCCCTATGCAGAACCACATCACTCAGCTTACCCAGGTCATTGGTACCTACATGGTCCACGATTTCTGGTTGTTCACCCTCCCACTAAACAATGCTGAGGACTCGATCCAAGATATTCCGGACCTTGGCACCCAGGAGGCAACATACCATCTGGGAATCTCATTCTTGCCCATGGAGCCTCCTGTCTGTTCCCCAAACTAACAAATTCCCTAAACCACAGCATACCTCTTCTCCCCACTTCCCTTCTGAGTCACAGAGGGAGACTCAGTGCCAGAGACATGACTACTGCGACTTTCCTCTGTTAGGTCATTCCCTCCCTTGGTCAGTTAATGGAGAAGATCCTGAGAGGCAGGATTTATGAACATTTGGAGAGGCATAATATGATTAGGAATAGTCAGCATGACTTTGTCAAGGGCAGGTCGTGCCTTACGAGTCTGATTGAATTTTTTGAGGATGTGACAAAACATATTGATGAAGGAAGAGTAGTAGATGTAGTGTATATGGATTTCAGCAAGGCATTTGATAGGGTACCCCCTGCAAGGCTTATTGAGAAAGTAAGGAGGCATGGTATCCAAGGGACATTGCTTTGTGGATCGAGAACTGGCTTGCCCACAGAAGGCAAAGAGTGGTTAATAGAACATTGAATATAGAATAGTACAGCACATTACAGGCCCTTCGGCCCACAATGTTGTGTCGACCCTCAAACCCTGCCTCCCATATAATTCCCCCACCTTAAATTCCTCCATATACCTGTCTAGTAGTCTCTTAAACTTCACTAGTGTATCTGCCTCCACCACTGACTCAGGCAGTGCATTCCACGCACCAACCACTCTCTGAGTGAAAAACCTTCCTCTAATATCCCCCTTGAACTTCCCTCCCCTTACCTTAAAGCCATGTCCTCTTGTACTGAGCAATGGTGCCCTGGGGAAGAGGCACTGGCTGTCCACTCTCTATTCCTCTTGTGGAGGTTGGTCACCAGTGGAGTGCCTCGGAGATCTGTTCTGAGATCCTTACTCTTCGTGAGTTTTATGAATGACCTGGATGAGGAAGTGGAGGGATGGGTTAGTAAATTTGCTGATGACACAAAGGTTGGAGGTGTTGTGGGTATTGTGGAGGGCTGTCAGACGTTACAGCGGGGCATTGATAGGATGCAAAACTGGGCTGAGAAGTGGCAGATGGAGTTCAACCCAGGAAAGTGTGAAGTGGTTCATTTTGGTAGATCAAATATGATGGCAGAATATAGTATTAATGGTAAGACTCTTGGCAGTGTGGAGGATCAGAGGGATCTTGGGGTCCGAGTCCATAGGACGCTCAAAGCAGCTGCACAGGTTGACTCAATGGTTAAGAAGGCGTACGGTATATTGGCCTTCATCAATCGTGAAATTGAATTTAGGAGCCGAGAGGTAATGTTGCAGCTATATAGGACCCTGGTCAGACCCCACTTGGAGTACTGCGCTCATTTCTGGTTGCCTCACTACAGGAAGGACGTGGAAACCATAGAAAGGGTGCAGGGATTTACAAGGATGTTGCCTGGATTGGGGAGCATGCCTTATGAGAACTGGTGAGTGAACTCGGCCTTTTCTCCTTGGAGCAACAGAGGATGAGAGGTGACCCGATAGAGGTGTATAAGATGTTGAGAGGCATTGATCATGTGGATAGTCAGAGGCTTTTTCCCAGGGCTGAAATGGTTGCCACAAGAGGACACAGGTTTAAGGTGCTGGGGAGTAGGTACAGAGGAGATGTTGGGTAAGTTTTTTACGCAGAGAGTGGTGAGTGTGTGGAATGGGTTGCCGGCAAAGGTGGTGGAGGCAGATATGACAGGGTCTTTTAAGAGACTTTTGGATATGTACATGGAGCTTAGAAAAATAGAGGTCTATAGGTAAGCCTAGTAATTTCTAGGGTAGGGACATGTTCGACACAACCTTGTGGGCCGAAGGGCTGGTATTGTGCTGTATGTTTTCTATGTTTCTAAAGTTGCAGAAATTAATAGTACTGTATACTGTAGATTTGGAATGTAGCTCGCAACACGGGTGCTGTACATGGCACCATCTTGAGGTCTATAAAATGGAAAGGAAAGCTGAATTACATGAATATTGCATAGACAAATTAAAATCAGTGCAAAAATAGAAATAATTTAAAAAAAGCAGTGAGGTAAGGTTCATGGGTTAAATGTCCATTTAGAAATCAGATGTCAGAGGGGAAGAAGTTGTTCCTGAACCACCGAGTGTGTGCCTTCAGGCTTCTGTTCCTCCTTCCTGATGGTAACAAGGTAACCACAAGAAGAGCCAATGTTCTGTTCTGGGTGTGGTATTTCCAGGAGACTTAATGCCTCCTCAATTCACAAGGTGTATCGAGATGCAACTCCTTAGAGACTGTGTTAGGGAACTGGAGCTGCTACTCAATGACCTTTGGCTTGTTAGGGAAAGTAAAGAAACAGTGATTGACAGGAGCTAGAGAGTGGTAGTCAGTGCTATTAGAAAGGAAAAATTGCTAGGCAAACTCAAAGGTCTTAAGGTGGTTAAGTCACCTGGACCAGATGGATTACAGAACTAGAGGGCACAGCTTTAAAATTGAGGGTCAACCCTTTAGAAAAGAGGTAAGGAGAAATTTTTTTGGCCAGAGAATGGTGAATCTGTAATGCTCAGCCACAGACTGCAGTGGAGACCGTGGGTATATTTAAGGCGGAAGTTGATTGTTTCCTGTTCGGTCAGGTCATCAAAGGATATGGAGAGAGGACAGGTGTATGGGGTTGAGTGGGATTCAGGATCAGCCATGATCGTTGATGGAGCAGATTCGATGGGCTGAATAGCCTAATTCTGCTCCTGTGTCTTATGGTCTAAGAGGGTATGTGCTGGGTGACGGAGTCCTTAATGTTGGACGTCACTTTTCTGAGGCACCTCTCCTTGAAGATGTCTTAGATACTATGGAGGCTAGTACCCATGATAGACTGGACTAATTTTACAACTTTCTGCAGCTTGCTTCGCCCCTTTTCCCCACCCCCACCATACCCGATGGTGATGCAGCTAGTCAGAATGCTCTCCACGATCCATCTATAGAAGTTCATGAGTGTTTTAGGTGACATACTAAATCTCCTGAAACTTCTAATGAAATATAGCTGCTGTCTTGCCTTCTTTATAACTGCATCAATATGTTGGGACCAGGTTATGTTTTCAGAAATATTAACACCCAGGAACTTGCTTGAAGTCCTCTCACAGCACCTGTCTCAATCTGGTGACAGTTAGCTCGCTTGCAGTGGCTGGCATGTTTCCACTTACTTTTACCTTCTACCTTGACTGCCGAATTGGTAATTAACTGTACTTGGTAAGGACTTTCCTACTGAGCTCCCAGTGGTTCCTTATGTGGTTTCTTGACCAGGACACACTCGCCAGGAATCAGGGTGTGCCCTCCTTCCGATGGACCGCTCCAAGCAGCGGAAACCTGTTAAGAGCAGACTGAACAGCTTGGGTTCACTTCTTACAATAATCAACTAAGCTATCTGCCATAATGTGTATATCAGCCTCTCTGAGATTCAGGGCACCTGCTAGTGACATGGGTCACCTTGTTATCACTTCAAATGGACTCAGTTTTGTTTTCTTGTTTTGGGTTGCTCTGATGCTAGATCGAACCAAAGGAAAAGTTTTAGGCCACAGTGATAATTAGGGTCAGCCATTGTTTGATGATGCCATTCATTCTTTCAACTTGTCCTGATGACGCTGATGATGTGGACAATGAAAAGACCATTTAATGTTCCATTAGTCGACATGATTCTTGACATATGTTTCCAGTGAACTGTGTTCCTTGGTCAGATCAAAGTGACATGGCAATCTCCATTTAGGAATATAGACCTTAATCAGATTTAGCTGTGTTTGTAGCCATAGCTTTTCTTGCTGGGATGGTTTTCAACCCTCTTGAAAATTTGTCCATTACTACTAGGACATCTGAATATCCTTGGCACTTCGGTTTAGTAACCTAAAGTAAAAATAGGGGACAAGCTCTCCTCTACAATCATTCTGAGCACCAGTGCCCCACAAGGCTGTGTACTCAGCCCCCTGCTGTATTCACTGTACACCCATGATTGTGTAGCCAAGTTTCCATCAAACTCAATATATAAGTTTGCTGATGACACCACAATTGTAGGCCATATCTCGGGTAATGATGAGTTTGAGTACAGAGAGGAAATTAAGAACCTGGTGGCATGGTGCAAAGACAATAACCTATCCCTCAATGTCAGCAAGATGAAGGAATTGGTTGTTGGCTTCAGAAGGAGTAGCGGACTGCATGACCCCATCTACATTGGTGGTGCGCAGGTGGAACAGGTCAAAGGCTTTAAGTTCTTCGGGGTTAATATCACAAATGACCTGACTTGGTCTAACCAAGCACAGTCCACTGTCAAGAAGGCTCACCAGCACCTTTACTTCCTGAGAAAATTTGGCCTGTCCCCTAAAACCCTCACTAATTTTTATAAATGCACCGTAGAAAGCATTCGTCTATGGTGCATCACAATCTGGTATGGAAGTTGTCCTGTCCAAGACCGGAAGAAGCTGCAGAAGATCATGAACACAGCCCAGCACATCACACAAACCAATCTTCCATCCTTGAACTCACTTTACACTGCACGCTGTCGGAGCAGTGCTGCCAGAATAATCAAGGACACGACCCACCCAGCCAACACACTTATTGTCCCTCTTCTGTCTGGGAGAAGGTTCAGGAGCTTGAAGACTCGTATGACCAGATTTGGGAACAGCTTCTTTCCAACTATGATAAGACTGCTGAATGGATCCTGACCCGGATCTGGGCCATACCTTCCAAATATCTGGACTTGTCTCTCGTTTTTTTTGCACTACCTTACTTTCCCATTTCTATTTTCTATTTATGATCTATAACTTACATTTTTATTATATTTACATTCGATTTGTACTCCAGGGAGCGCGAAGCACAGAATCAAATTTCTGTGATGATTGTATGCTCTAGTATCAATTGTTTGGTGACAATAAAGTAAAGTAAGTAAGTACTCCACTTGTAGATGTAAAAATGTACCAGGAGGGGCAGGAGCATTTAAGCAGTTTTTCTGTCAATACGAAGTTTGTTTTCTAGCATGTCTTGCATCTTTGAACTGTTTGTCGAGCTTGCATCCTGAACTTTGAATTCCACCACCTCTGGGAGAATCCGTCAATCATCTTTTGCACTACAGTGTGTTCTAGGGAGTGTATCTGCTGTGCCAGATAAGGAAGCATTTCAGTTGGGGGCCACTAGTCTATGGCGAGTGCCATATCTCCATACTCCATCATCATTTAAAAAGTCACCATTTTCCATCCAGGACCATTTCTCTTGGTCTGAGCATTAATTTTGCATTTCTGCAGGGTCTTACATATTTGTCTGTAACACAGAGTTCAACTTTGTTTCCATAGTTTCAGTTATCTGGTTTTCTTCTATTTCTGTTCTTTAAAAATTCCTTCCCTTTCTGCCCCTTTTGCAGTTTCATCTGTATTTGCATTTCCACGGCTTTCTACTGTGGTTGTTTTGGAGTGACCTTTACATTTCAATACAGCAAATTCTGATGGTAGTTGTATGACTTCCATAAGTTTTCATACTAGTTGACCATTCTTGATTGGAGTTCCCACGCTGTAAGAAATCCTCTTTGTCTCCATAAGTTCCCAGAGTCATGAACAACTTCAAAAGCGTTTTGAGAATCTGTGTAGATATTAGCTGATCTTCCTTCTGCTAGCTTACAGGCTTCAGTCAAAGCTTTCAGTTATGCCTGTTGTGCAGAGGTACTGGGAGCCATGCTTCCTGAGGCCATCACTTCATTTTCTGTGACAACAGCCCAACCAGTCATTCAAATCCTTCCCTCAATGGTTGAGGTGCCTTCAGAGTACAGAATCAGATGGTTTCAATAAAGGCACTTCTTTATGGTAATTTGCATCTGCTTGGCATGTTATTATTCTTGGATAGTCATGATCATCATGGTCTTCTGTGTCCACTGGCAACAGTATAGCTGGATTCACTGGACTTGCTCTTGAATGATGATATTAGGTGTCTTGAAAAATGGACTACTGTCCAAGCAGCTGTCACTTGAGAGCCCTATTCATAGTCAGTAGAGTATGCACTGAATGTGGACATCAAACAATTAAAGTCTGACCCAGCACAATGTTAGAAAAAGCCATGACTGTCAGGTAGGTTGCCTGCACTGAAACCCATCCTAATGCTACATTGTCCAATTTGACGGAGTAATAACAATAATAGCAAACAGGATGCTGTCAGTCTCCATGTTCTTGAGTTAAAACTGCCATCCACTGGTTGGTGAAACTAGAACTAGGTGACATTGCCTCAGGATTCAGGAGAGTAAATTTAGGATGGAGATCAGGAGGAACTGCTTTTCCCAGAGAGTGGTGAATCTATGGAATTCTCTGTCCACTGAAGCAGTGGAGGCTACTTGAGTAAATATATTTAAGAAAAGATTGGATAGATTTTTACATAATAGGGGAATTAAAGGTTATGGGGAAAAGGCAGGTAGGTGGAGATGAGTCCATAGTCAGATCAGCCATGATCTTATTGAATGGCAGAGCAAGCTCAATGGGCCAGATGGCCTACTCCTGCTTCTATTTCTTATGTTCTTATGTCATGTAGCCACGCTTTCTCGTTGACATAAGGATAGATGGTCTTCTCGTATCAGAGATTCCTAATCAAGTACAGTACTTAATATTGCCTTTTAAGTTTGAAATGCTTCCTTTTGTTCTTCATTCAGAATTGCAGGGTTGTCAGATTGCTTGTTTCTTTCAGCAGGCGAGTAAGGGGTTGAGCAATTTCAGTGTATGAATCAACATACAAATGTTGGTAAGATGGAATTACATCTTTAGAAAGAGGTGACATGGGGTCAGAGAATGTTGAATCTTTGGGTGGAGCTAAGAAATTGCAAGGATAAAAAAAAAACATTATGGGAATCATATATAGGCCTCCAAATAGCAACCAAGATGTGGGGTTGAGATTGCAAAGGGAACTGGTAAAGGCATTAAATAAGAGTTATGACACCATTGTAATATGGGGACTTCAATATGCAAGAGAATTGGGAAAATCAGATTGGTTTTGGATCATAGAGAGGGAATTCGTTGAATGCCTACGAGATGATTTTTAGAGCAGATTGTGCTTGAGCCTACTCGAGGAAAGGCTATCTTTGATTGGGTGTTGTGTAATAACCCAGTTCTTATGAGGGAGCTTAATATTAGGGAGCTTAACGTAAAGGAATCCTTAGAGGGCAGTGAGACAGTGATCATAATATGATTGAATTCATACTGCAACTTGAGAGGGAGAAGCACAAGTCATTCACGTCAAGTCACTTTTTATTGTCATTTCGACCATAACTGCTGGTACAGTACACAGTAAAAATGAGATAGCATTTTTCAGGGCCATGGTGCTACATGAAACAATACAAAAACTACATTGAACTATGTAAAACAACACAAAAAACTACACTGGACTACAGACCTACCCAGGACTGCATAAAGTGCACAAAACAGTGTAGGTATTACAATAAATAATAAACAACACAATAGTAGAGGGCAGTAAGTTGGTGTCAGTCCAGACTTTGGATATTGAGGAATTTGATGGCTTGGGGGAGGAAACTGTTACATAATCTAGTCGTGAGAGCCAGAATGCTTCGGTGCCTTTTCCCAGATGGCAGGAGGGAGAAGAGGTTGTATGAGGGGTGCGTGGGGCGCTTCATAATGCTATTTGCTTTGCGGATGCAGTGTGTGGTGTAAATGTCTGTAATGGTGGGAAGAAAGACCCCAATGATCTTCTCATCTGACCTCACTGTCCGCTGCAGGGTCTTGTGATCCGAGATGGTGCAATTTCAGAACCAAGCAGTGACGCAGCTGCTCAGGATGCTCTCAATACAACCTCTGTAGAATGTGGTGAGGATGAAGGGTGGGAGGTACATGTATCTGTATTGCAATGGAATAAAGGGAATTACAGAGGCATGAGAGAGGAGTTTACCCAGATGGATTGGAGCAGGAGCATTGCCAATCAATATATTGACTGGTGGCAGATCCATCAACTGTCTTCAACACCCAGAAGCCATCATATAAATGGTTCTCAGTTATTAACATGGCCAATGGTTTCTGGTCAGTACCACTGGTGCCTGAATATCAACCATGGTTGCCTTTTACAGTTGATGGTCAACCAAATCAGTGGACAAGGCTACCACAGGGACTTCACAAATGTCCCACTGCCTACCAAATGTCCTTGAGACAACACCTAAGGGACTTGCCAGGCACTGACTCAAATATCATACAATATGTGGATGATACCTTGACTGCCCCTGAGCCCGCAGATCAGCATGAACATGAAGTACTTTATTTGCTCAATTATCTAGCCTTCAAGATAAGCACAAAGCAAATTTGGGCACGGCACAACTGCAATAAGAGGAAGTCATTTACTTGGGACAGAAAATTTCCCGAGGCAAATAAGAGATCGCTGAAGGCTGTTATATCAGCAAACCACCTACAACAGCCCAGCAAATTCAATAATCTCTGGGTCTGTACAACTACAACAGAGGATGGGTCCATAACAACACCATAAGACATAGGAGCAGAATTAGGCCATTCAACCCATCTAGTCTGCTCTGCCATTCTAGCAGGCAGAATATAGAAACATAGAAAACCTACAGCACAATACAGGTCCTTCGGCCCAGAAAGTTGTGCCGAACATGTCCCTACCTTAGAAATTACTAGGCTGATGCACCATCAATAACTCTAGGAGACTGGAAGTGAATGATAGGCTTTTATTAACAGCGAAAAGGGAGCACGACCATGTCGAAGACTGAGGGAGGAGCAGTACCCCAATCGCCTTTATACAGGGGTCTGTGGGAGGAGCCACAAGAGCAGTCAGCAGAGGGGCGTGTCCAGACAGGTATACATAGTTTACCACATAGGCTCACTTATAGCCCTCTATTTTACTAAGCTCCATGTACCTAGCTAAAAGCCTCTATCGTATCCGCCTCCACCACCGTTGCTGGTAGCCCATTCCATGTACTCACCACTCTCTAAGTAGAAAAACTTACCCCTGACACCTCCTCTGTACCTACTCCCCAGCACCTTAAACCTGTGTCTTCTTGCGGCAACCATTTCAGCCCTGGGAAAAAGCCTCTGAATATCCACACGATCAATGCCTCTCATCATCTTGTACACCTCTATTAGGTCACCTCTCAACCTCCTTCGCTCCAAGGAAAAAAGGCCGAGTTCACTCAACCTATTCTCATAAGGCATGCTCCCCAATCCAGACAACATCCTTGTAAATCTCTTCTGCACCCTTTCTATGGCTTCCACATCCTTCCTGTAGTGAGGCAACCAGAACTGAGCACAGTACTCTAAGTGGGGTCTGACCAGGGTCCTATATAGCTGCAACATTACCTCTCGGCTCCTAAATTCAATACCATGATTGATGAAGGCAATACACCATACGCCTTCTTAATCACAGAGTCAACCTGCACAGCTGCTTTGAGTGTCCAATGGACTCAGACCCCAAGATCCCTCTGAACCTCCACACTGCCAAGAGTCTTACCATTAATACTACATTCTGCCATCATTTGACCTACCAAAATGAACCACTTCACACTTATCTGGGTTGAATTCCATCTGCCACTTCTCAGTCCAGTTTTGCATCCTATCAATGTCCCGCTGTAACCTCTGACAGCCCTCCACACTATCCACAACACCTTCCACCTTTGTGTCATCAGCTATCCTAGCAGACAGGTTTATTAGAGCTGTTCGGGAGGGTTTAAACTAATTTGTCCGGGGGATGGGGAACCAGAGTGATAGGGCTGAGGAAGGGGAAAACAGAAATAAATCAAAAATAGTGTGCAACAGATGATAGAAAGGACAGGCAGGAGATGAGGCATAATCACAGCCAGTGGGATGATTTACAACAGAAAGCAGCAAATACTGAAAGTGTTATATTTGAATGCATGTAGCGTAAGAAATAAAATGGATGATCTTGAAATTCAGCTACAGATTGTCAAGTATGATGTTGTGGCCATCTCTGGAACTTGGCTGATGGATAGCTGCCATTAGGAGCTGAATGTCCAAGTATATACAGTGTATTGGAGAGATATGTTACTAGGCAGAGGGGGTGATATGGCCCTGTGTATAATAAATCATATTAAATTATTAGAAAGGGATGACATAGGATTGGAAGGTGTAGAGTCTCTATGGGTTGAGTTAAGAAATGGCAAGGGTTAAAATGGCCCTTAATGGCAGTTGTTTACAGGCTGCCAAACAACAGCCGGGATGTGCATTACAAATTACAGCAGGAGATAGAAAAGGTGTGTCAGAAAGTCAATGTCATGATGATCGTTGGGGATTTTAACATGAAAGTGGATTGGGAAAACCAGGTCAGTATTGGACCTTGAGAGAATTTGTAGAATGTCTAAGGGATGGCTTTTTAGAACAGCTTGTTGTTGAGCCCACTATCGGCTGTGCTAGATTGGGTATTATGCAATGATCCGGAAGTGCTAAGAGAGTTTAAGATTAAGGAACCTTTAGGGAACAGTGATCACAATATGATCGAGTTCACTTTGAAATTTGAGATGGAGAAACCAAAATCCAACTTGTCCACATTTCAGTGGAATAAGGAAATTACAATGGTTTGAGAGGGGAACTGGCCAAGGTTTACTGGAAAGAGACACTAGCAGGAAAGACAGCAGAGCAGCAATGGCTGGAGTTGCTGCAAAAAAATGAGGCAAGTGCAAGGCAGATATATTCCAAATAAGAAGAAATTTTTGAATGGAAGAAGGACACTACCATGGCTGACAAGTGAAGTCAGAGCCAAAGTAAAAGCAAAAGAGAGGGCATACAAGGAAGCCAAAGCCCGTGGGAAGATAGAGGATTGGGAAGCTTATAAAATCTTGCAGAAGTAAACTCAGAAGGTCATTAGGAAGGAAAAAATGAATTATTGAAGGAAGCTGGCAGCTAATATCGAAGAAGATTCTGCATCTGTTAAGGACCTGTGACTCCGCCTTCAGAGCAGGTGACAAGGCAGCCCTAACAATAGCAATGGCCAAACTGTCCCGGGCCATCAGAGAGGCAAAGCGTGCATACGCCAGCAAATTCACAGCCACTTCCAGGACAGCAGCAACATGCGGCGCATGTGGAAGGGCATTCAGGACATCACCAACTACAGGACAACATCACCTGACTGTGTGGGTGATGTCTCCCTCCCAGATGTGCTGAATAACTTCTACGCTCATTTTGAGGCGGAAAATGACGTGGTGGCGAGGAAGTCCACCCCTCTTCCAAATTACCAGGTGCTGTGTCTCACCATGGCCGATTTGAGAAGAACCCTGTGCAGGGTCAACCCACAGAAGGCTGCTGGACCAGACAATATTCCTGGTAGAGTGCTTAGAGGATGTGCAGACCAGCTAGCAGATGTTCTTACTGACATCTTCAACATCGCCCTGAACAGCGCCACCGTTCCGACCTGCGTCAAGGCCGCCACCATCATCCCTGTGCCGAAGAAGTCTTCAGTGACCTGTCTCAATGACTACCGTCCAGTTGCACTCACATCCATCATCATGAAGTGTTTCGAGAGGCTCGTCATGAGGCACATCAAGCCTCTGCTGCTCCCCTCACTGGACCCCCTGCAGTCTGCATACCGTCCCAACCGCTCAACAGGTGACACCATTGCCATCACTCGCCATCTGGCCCTAATCCACCTGGACAATAAAGACACGTATGTTCGAATGCTGTTCATAGACTTCAGTTCAACATTCAACACAATCGTCCCTCAGAAACTGTTTGGAAAGCTGAGCCTACTGGGCCTGAACACCTCCCTCTGCAACTGGATACTAGACTTCCTGACTGGGAGACCTCAGTCAGTCCAAATCGGAGGGAGCATCTCCAACACCACCACACTGAGTATGGGTGCTCCCCAGGGCTGTGTGAGTCCACTGCTGTTCACTCTGCTCACCCACAACTGTGCAGCAATACACAACTCGAACCACATCATCAAGTTCGCTGATGACATGACCATGGTGGGTCTCATCAGCAAGAACGATGAGTGAGCATACAGAGAGGAGGTGCAGTGGCTAACAGGCTGGTGCAAAGCCAACAACCTGTCTCTTAATGTGAACAAAAGAGATGGTTGTTGACTTCAGGAGGGCACAGTGCGACCACTCCCCGCTGAACATCGACGGCTCCTCAGTAGAGATCGTTAAGAGCACCAAATTTCTTGGTGTTCACCTGGCGGAGAACCTGATCCCTCAACACCAGCTCCATAGCAAAGAAAGCCCAGCAGTGTGTCTACTTTCTGCGAAGGCTGAAGAAAATCCATCTCCCAGCCCCCATCCTCATCACATTCTACAGGGGTTGTTTTGAGAGCATCCTGAGCAGCTGCATCACTGCCTGGTTCGGAAATTGCACCATCTCGGATCGCAAGACCCTGCAGCGGATAGTGAGGTCAGCTGAGAAGATCATCGGGGTCCCTCTTCCCGCCATTACGGACATTTACACTACACACTGTATCCGCAAGGCAAACAGCATTATGAAGGACCCCATGCAACCCTCATACAAACTCTTCTCCCTCCTGCCATCTGGGAAAAAGCATTCGGACTCTCACGACCAGACTATGTGCACCTTATGCAGTCCTGTGTAGGTCTGTAGTCTAGTGTAGTTTTTTTCTTCTGTGTTGTTTTCACTTAGTTCAGTGTAGTTTTTTGTACTGTTTCATGTAGCACCATGGTCCTGAAAAACGTTGTCTCATTTTTACTGTGTACTATATCAGCAGTTATAGTCAAAATGACAACAAAAAGTGACTTGACTTGACTTCAAAAGCTTTTTTAAATATATCAAGGGTAAAAAAGAGTTGAAGGTAGATATAGGACCAATAGAAAATGATGCTGGAGATATTGTAATGAGAGATACAGTAATAGCAGGGGAACTGAATGCGTATTTTGCATCAGTCTTCATGGTGGAAGACCTGCAGTATACTGGATATTCAGGAGTGTCAGTGAAGTGAAGTACGTGCAGTGAAAATTATGACTAAGAAGGTGCTCAGGAAGTTTAATGGTCTGAGGGTGGATAAATCTCCTGGACCTGATGGAATGCACCCTCAGGTTCTGAAGGAAGCAACTGGAGAGATTGCAGAGGCATTAACGATGATCTTTTAAGAATCAATACACTCTGGCATTGTACTGGATTACTAGAAAATTGCAAATGTTACTCTGTTTAAGAAGGGTGGGAGGCAGTAGAATGGAAACTATAGACTGGTTAGCCTGACATCAGTGGTTGGGAAGTTGTTGGAATCGATTGTTAGGGATGAGATTACCAAGTATCTAGAGGCACATGACAAGATAGGCCAAAGCCAGCATGGTTTCCTGTAAGGAAAATCTTGCCTGACTAACCTACTGCAATTTTTTGAGGAAATTATAAGCAGGGTAGACAAAGGAGATGCAGTAGATGTGGTGTATTTGGATTTTCAGAAGGCCTTTGATAAGGTGCTAAACATGAGGCTGCTTAGCAAAATAAGAGCCCATGGAATTACAGGGGAGTTACTAGCATGGGTGGAGGATTGGCATATTGACAGAAAATGGAGTTTGGGAATAAAGGGATCCTATTATGGCTGGCTGACGATTACCGGTGGAGTTCCACAGGGGTCAGTTTTGGGACCTCTGCTTTTTACGATGTATGTCAATGATTTGGAATGTGGGATTAATGGACTTGTGACTAAATTTGCAGATGATACAAAGCTAGGTGGAGGGAAGGGTAGTGTTGAGGAAACAGAGAACCTGCAGAGATTTGCATTTGCCTTCTTTACCACAGACTCGACCTGTAAATTAACCTTCTGGGAGTCTTGCACGAGGACTCTTAAGTCCCTCTGCACCTCTGATGTTTGAACCTTCTCTCCATTTAGATAATAGTCCACACTATTGTTCCTTTTACCAAAATACATTATCATACATTTCCCAACTCTATTCCATCTGGCACTTTTTTGCCCATTCTTCCAATTTGTCTAAGTCCTGTTGCAATCGCATTGCTTCCTCAGCACTACCTACCCCTCTACCTATCTTCTTATCATCTGCATACTTTGCCACAAAGCCATCAATTCCATTATCTAAATCATTGACAAACAATGTGAAAAGCAGTGGTCCCAATACTGACCCCTGAGGAACAGCACTCGTCTCCAGCAGCCAACCAGAAAAGGCCCCCTTTATTCCTACTCACTTTCTCCTGCATGTCAGCCATTCCTCTATCCATGCCAGTATCTTAACTGTAACGCCATAGGATTTTCTCTTGTTTAGCAGTCTCATGTGTGACACCTTCTCAAACGCCTTCTGAAAATCCAAGTAAATGATATTCACTGCCTCTCCTTTTCTCCACCCTGTTACTTTTTCGAAGAACTCTAACATATTTGTCAGGCAAGATTTCCCTTGACAGCACCATGCTGACTTTGACTTATTTTATCATTAGTCTCAAAGTAGTCCAAAACCTCATCCTTAATAATAGACTCTAATACTTTCCCAGCCACTGAGGTTAGGCTAACTGGCCTATAATTTCCTTTCTTTTGCCTTCCTCCCTTCTTAGAGTGGAGTGACATTTGCAATTTTCCAGTCCTCCAGAACCACGCTGGAATCAAGTGATTCTTGAAAAATCATAACCAATGCATAAGCTATCTCTTCAGTAACCTCTTTCAAAACTCTGGGATGTTGTCCATCTAGTCCAGGTGATTTATCCATCTTAAGACCTTTCAGTTTGCTTAGCACTTTTTCCTTCATAATAGCAATGGCACTCGCGCCTACTCCCTGACACTCACAAGACCTCTGGCACACTGCTAGTGTCTTCCACAGTGAAGACTGAAGCAGAATCCTTAATAAGTTTATCCACCATTTCTTTGTCCCTCATTACTACCTCACCAGCATCATTTTCCAGTGGTCCAATATCAACTCTCACTTCTCTTTATTGTTTATGTAACTGAAATAACTTTTAGTATCCTGCTTTATATTATTGAATAGTTTGCCATCGTATTTTATCCTTTCCCTACTTATGGCTTTTTAGTTGCATTTTGTTGGATTTTAAAAACTTCACAGTCATCCAACTTCTCATTCACTTTTGCTACGTTATATGCTTTTTACTTAGCCTTTTTGCAGTTATTAGCTTCCATCATCATCTATGGTTGCCTACCCTGCCATTTGAGAACTATTTCTTCTGTGCGACCTATTTATTCTGTGATTTGTGAACTATTCCCAGAAACTTCAGCTACCTCTGCTCTGCCATCATCCCTGCCAATATCCCCATCTAATTCACTTGGGCAAACTCCTTTAATGTCTTTATTCCATTGCAATATTGATACACGTAACTTGCCCTTCTCCCTCTCATAATTGCAATATGAGTTCAATCATATATGATCAATGCCTCCCAAGGGTTCCTTTATCTTAATCTCCCTATAAAATCTAGATTAGCACACAATATCCAGTCTAAGATAGCCTTTCCCCAAGAAGGTTCAAGGACAAGCAATCCAACATCAACCTGACTTTCCCAATCCCCTTGCATATTGAAGTCCCCCATTACAATTGTGACATTATCCTGTTTACACGCCCTTTCCAGCTCCCTTTTTAATCTCAACCCCACATCTTGGCTACTATTTGGAGGCCTATATATGATTCCCATAATTTAAAAAAAAAAATCCTTGCAGTTATTAACTCTATCCCCAGAGATTCAACATTCTCTGACCTTGTCACCCCTTTCTGGGGTAGGAATCATACCCCAGACTTACCTTTACCTTTCCCCCTCCACTTTACACAAGGATTGCTCCCTCCGTGATTCCCTTGTCCATTTGTCCTTCCCTACTAATCTCCTTCCCAGCACTTATTCCTGCAGGCAGCTAAAGTGCTACACCTGTCCATTCACCTCCTTTCAGGACCGCAAACAGTCCTTCCAGCTTCAGTTCTCTTCACCTGCCAATCTGCTGGGGTTGTCTTTTGTGTCCAGAACTCCTGATGCGGCCTCCTGTACCTTGGTGAGACCCATTGTAATTGGGGACTGCTTTGTCGACTACCTCCGCTCCATCCACCAAAAGTGGGACTTCCCAGTGGCCAAACATTTTAAATCTGATTCCTATTCCGACATGTTGATCCATGGCCTCCTCTTGTGCCAAGATGAGGCCATCCTCAGGGTGGAGAGCAACACCTTATATTCTGTTTGAGTAACCTCCAACCTTGTGGTACAAATATCGATTTCTCTTTCCAGTAAAAGAGAATTCACTTCTCCTCCCATCTTCATCTGTTCCCAACTCTGGCCTGTTACCTCTTCTCACCTCCCTATCAACCTCCTTCTGGGTCCCCTCCTCCTTCCCTTTCTCCTATACTCTCCTGTCTGATCAGAGTCCTTTCTCTCCAGCCCTTTATCTTTTACACACCTGTCTTCACCTATCACCTTCTAGCTATCCTCCTTACCCCTCCACACACCTTTTTATTCTGGTGTCTTTCCCCTTCCTTTTCAGTTATGAAGAAGGATCCTGGCCTGAAACTTTGACTGTTTATTCATTTCCATGGGTGCCTTCTGCATGACCTGCTGAGTTTCTTCAGCATTGTGTGCATGTTGCTTTAAATTCCATCTACCATTTTCAGCCCTTTTCTCCAGCTTGTTCAGATCCCACTGTAAGCTTGATAGTCTTCCTTGCTGTCCACTACACCCCCAACCTTGGTGTCATTTGCTAAGGCAATGTTGAGTCCAATTTACTACTTCATCCTGAATGCCAAGCAACTGAGCCTTCTGGACAAGCCTCCCAAGCGGGACTTAGTTGAGGGCCTTGCTGAAGTCCATGAGGGGCAATCATCTACTTCCACCTTTTGGTTTCTCCTGCTAAGCTAATATTGAATCCAATTTACTGAATCCACCCTGAATGCCAATCGACTGAACTTTCTGGACAAACCTCTCATGCATGACTTTGTTGAAGTCCAAGAAGTGCATTTAGTGGATGAGTATGGGATTTGCTATTTTATTAATTCAATTTGTAATTTTGACCTGCAGTAATTTCACTCATGGGTGATGAGGAATTTGCTTCAGTGATGGAGGACATGGATACATCTGATACACAATGGAGCTGGTACTACTTGGGGGAATGCGGAAAATGGCACATTTATGAGGTAGTATTTTGTTACTTGTGGAATGCTTAAATGAAAAGTGAACCATCAGTTATG
Source organism: Hemitrygon akajei (assembly GCF_048418815.1). Taxonomy (NCBI): domain Eukaryota; kingdom Metazoa; phylum Chordata; class Chondrichthyes; order Myliobatiformes; family Dasyatidae; genus Hemitrygon; species Hemitrygon akajei. Next base: position 177,336,287 of record NC_133133.1, read on the forward strand.
ATAGAAAATCGAAGAGTCCTAAAATGTAGTTCAGATTTGTTTTTGTGTAACATTAAGGAAAAATCCAGTTTAGCCAATTTTTATTATCCTATTTAGCATTTAATTTGACAGTATTTGTAGTTAATGGAATTTTAATGGTAGTTTTCTGGCTAAACCACATTTCTGATAGGAAATTCCTCCTTGGTACTGTGTTTTTTTTCCCTGAAATGTGCAATTTCAGTTCTGGGTTTCTTGGCTACTTATAGCTTTCAAGATTTTAGAAAAGTTTCCTTCCTAAACTTAAAGTCTGCTTCCTTCCTCCCCTTAATGAAATGTTCCACCTGTCTAGTGCCATGAGGTTCCTTCACCTACCATCCTTTCTGTGTCTCAGTGGAACAAAGCTATTCAAACTCCCATGCATGTGCTCCCTAAACAATCTCCACATTTTCTGATAATATCTGTTCCCAATTTACACTCCACAGTTCTCGCCTAATACCATTGTAATTAGCCCTTTCCCAATTTAATACTTTCCCACATTGTCTGCAATCCTTTAAAAAGCCTATGCTAAAGGTCAGGAAGTTGTTGGTTACAAACTCTGAAATGCTTGTCCACCAGAAACTGTCACCTGACCAGTTTCACTACCAAATAACTCCATGCAGTGTGACCTCTCCTCTGGTTTGTCTCTCCACATACTGTATCAAGAATATTTCCTGGACACACCTGCATTCTACCTTAACTAAAACATTTGCACTAAGGCTTTTACTTGTCCATATGAAGTAACTTGATAAAGTCAGAAAGTAAATTAGGTTTTGTTTGATATTTTTAGACAATTTTTCTTTTTCTTTCAGAAGGATCCCAATATTCCACATTCTGTAAGCAGCGAAGATATCGAAAGAAATTTTAAGGAGAATTCACATGGTTTGCTTTCATTTTCCACTGCAAAATACAACTACATAATAGATTTCCGAGGTAATCTTACTTGCCCACTTCATCCATTTCTTTCCATTAATACACTTAATGAACAGAAATGATCACCGGTGCCATCAAGGCATTGATGATCATCAGCGACTTACTGTGAGCTGCAGAAAATTGTTCCAAAATGCCTCTTAAATATACTTTTGAACTACTTGCACTGAAATCTGAAGCATGTAACCTTCTTCCAAAGAATGGAATTTTAAATCACCTCAATGATCTTCAGATGTCAATTGAAGAGCCCAGACCAATCAGGGAGGCATCTGTAGAGGCTTATCACTATGGCCAAAAATATGGCAGGAGAGGGGCAATCCAAATCAGGCTTTAACAGTGAGGGATGAGGGTTCCTCTACCCAGCATCTTGTTGGCAAATGTGCCATCACTGAAGAATCAAACTGAGGATCTGAGGGCAAGACTGCTGTATCAGAGGCAGATGAAAGTCTGCTCAATTTTATGCTTTATCGAAACGTGGTTATCTCTGGACAGGCCAGATGGCACCAGTCAGACCAGAAGGATTCACGATTTACAAAATGGACTGAACTGTGAACTCTGGTAAGGCAAAGGGAGGAGTGTTTTGTGGTTAATGCTCGTAGGTGCTCTGGCATGGCAGTTCTGTTGAACTCGTTTACCCCCCCTCCTCCGACGGTGCACCTGATGGTCAAATGTCATCCTTTCTATTTACTTAGGGAGTATTTGTGTAATCCTGACTGCAGTGGATATACCACCAGTGGCCGACTAAAATCAAGTACTCACGACACTGCATAATGCCATCTTCAAACAAGAAAAAGCCCATCCCAATGCATTTCAAATAATAATTGGAGACTTCAACCAGGTTTGTTTGAAGAAAACCCTGCCCAATCATCACCAGCATATAATCTTTAGCATCAGAGGTCCCAACATACTAGACCACTGCTACACTAAGATAAGGAATGCCTACCATTCCTTGCCTAGACTGTATTTTGGTAAATTGGATCACTTGGCTTTATTCCTCCTGTCTGCATACAGGCAAAACCTAAAAATCAAGGCTCCAGAGATTAGGACAAGAAAGAAGTGGTATGGGAGGCAGAGGAATGATTACAGGATTGTTTAGGGCCATGTTCAAGCACTCATCTAGAGATCTGAATGAATATACCATGGTTGTAACGGACTTCATTAAAACAGCTGTAGATGAGTGTGTCCCCTCTGAATCATTCAGAGTCTTCCCCAGTTGGAAGCCCTGGATGAACCATGAGATCTGAGATCTGAAATCTGTTGAGGGCCAGATCAAAGGCATTCAAGTCTGGTGACCAAGAAAGTTACAGGAGGTCCAGATATGATCTCTGGAAAGCCATTCATTAGGCAATATGAAGATTCCAGAGCAAACTTGAATCAACGGGGGATGCTCGACAGTTGTGATAGGCCTTGAATGTTATTACCACCTACAAACTTAAATCAAACAACATGGGGGACAGCAGGGCTTCACTTCCAGATGAGCTCAATGCCTTCTGTGTTCACCTTGACCATCAGAATATGGAGAAACCAAGACTAGATGGGCAGAAGGGCCTGTTTCTGTGCTGTATTTTTCTCTGAGTCTATGATCCTGTAATCTCAGTCTCTGAAGCTGATGTGTAGGCTGCCTTCAGGAGGATGAATCCACAAGAAGCATCTGGACTGGATGGGGTACCTGGTCACGTGCTAAAGACCAGTGCCAACCAACTAGCTGGTGTGTTGGCTGAGACTTAACCACTCACTTTGGTAGTGTGTGGTACTCATCTGCTTCAAGCAGGCTTCAATCATACCATTGCTCAAGAAGAGAGTGATCGCCTGCCTCAGTGACTGTTGCCCAGTTGCACTTATATCCACAGTGATAAAGAAACATATCAGCTCCTGCCCGAGAGGTAACCTGGGTCTGCTTGAATTTGCCTACCAGAGCAACAGTGCACAGCAGATGCCATCTCATTGGTTCTTCACTCAATCCTGGAACATCTGCACAGCAAGGATGCTTGCATCAGGATGCTCTTTATCAACTACAGCTCAGCAATCAATACCTTCATTCCCTCAAAACTAATCAATAAGCTCCAAGACCTTGTCCTCAATACCTCCTTGTGCATTTTGGATCCTGGATTTCCTCACTTGCAGACCTTAGTCAGTTCAGATTGGTAACGATATTTCCTCCATCATCTCTGTCAATACAGGTGCACCACAGGGCTGTGTGCTTAGCCCCCTGCTCTACTCACTTTACACCTATGATTGTGTGGCTAAGCACAGGTCCAATGCCATATTCAAGTTTGCTGATGACACTGCTGTTGTGGGCTGAATCAAAGGTGGTGATAAATAAGAATACAGGAGGGAGATTGAAAATTTCGCTGAGTGGTGTCATAACAACAACCTTCCACTCAATGTCAGCAAGACCAAGAAACCGATTATAGACTTCAGGAGAGGGAAACCAGAGGCCCATGAGCCAGTAATCATCAGAGGATCAGATATGGAGAAGGTTAGCAACTTTAAATTCCATGGTGTGACTACTTAAGAGGACCTGTCTAGGACCCAGCACGTAAGTGCAATTACAAAGAAGCATGGCAGTGCCTTTACTTAGGAGTCTGTGAAGATTTGGCTTGACATCTAAAACTTTGACAAATTTCTATAGATGTGTAGCGGAGAGTATATTGACTGGCTGCATCATGGCCTGGTATGGAAACACCAATGGCTTTGAATGGAAAATCCTACAAAAGGTGGTAAATTTGGCCCAGTACATCAGGGGTAAAGCCCTCACAATCATTGTGCACAACTACATATAATGCTGTCATAGGAGAGCAGCATGCATTATCAGAGATCACCACCATCAGGTCATACTCTCTTCTTGCTGCTGCTATCAGGTAGAAGGTACAAGAGCCTCAGGACTTGCACCATCATATTCAAGTACAGTTACTACCCCTCAACAATCAGGCTTTTAAATAAAAGGGGATAACTGCACTCACTTGCCCCATAAATTTTGCTACAACAAGTGTATGGGACATTGGAAAAAAAAAGTTGAATTTCCCCATGGGGATGAATAAAGTATCTATCTATCTATCTATAATTGAAATCTTCCTACAACCAATGATCTCACTTCTAAGACTCTTTATCTCATTATCTCATGTTCTTGTTACTTATTACTATTTACTTATGTTGGCATTTGCATAGTTAGTTGTCTTCTGCTCTCTGGTTGATCTTTCATTGATCATGTTAAGTTACTATTCTATAGATTTGCTGAGTATGCCCACATGAAAATAAGTCTCAGAGTTGTATATGGTGATATATGTACTTTTATAATAAATTTACTTTGAACTTTAGAAATGATTTACTATCAATGTAACTCTAGTATTTTAATTTAACGTTTGTGGAAATTAAGCTGGACCAAAGAATACACTACAAAATTCCATGCAGATAGTGAAAGAGTTCAGTCTTTGGTATTCCAGTAGGGACCTGTTTCCATGATTGCATTAAGTATGGAGAGGAGTTTTACTTACATGGCTTGCACAGTGTGCACATTGAGCCTAGATTATCGTATGAGAAAACAGCACATTTCATTTCAAAGACACCATCTGGCAGATGCCCTTTTCTCTTTACTGCCATCAGAAAGTAGGTTCAGGAACCTGAAGACCCACAAGTAATGATTTAGGAAACAGCTTCTTCCTCTTTATCATTAGATTGCTGAACAATCTAAAAACAATCCATAAAAACAATCTTGTTTTGCCTTCATTGCACTATGTAAACACAAAGTACACTGCAGATGCTATGGTCAAATCAAGACGTACAAAAAAGCTGGATGAACTCAGCAGGTCGGGCAGCATCTGTTGAAAGAAGCAGTCAACGTTTCGGGTCGAGACCCTTCATCAGGACTAAAGAAGGAGGGGGCAGGGGCCCTATAAAGGAGGTGGGGGGAGGGTGGAAAACCAATCAGAGGAAAGATCAAGGGGTGGGGGAGGGGAAGCAGGGAGGGGATAGGCAGGAGAGGTGAAGAGGGAATCTAAGGGGAAAGCACTATGGGTAGTAGTAGAAGGCAGAGTCATGAGAGAGGTGATAGGCAGCTAGAAGAGGAGACAGAGTGAAGGTGGGATGGGGGAAGGCAGAGGGAGGGAATTACCGGAAGTTGGAGAATTCGATGTTCATACCAAGGGGCTGGAGACTACCCAGACGGTATATGAGATGTTGGTCCTCCAACCGAAGTTTGGCCTCATCATGGCAGTAGAGGAGGCCATGTATGGACATATCTGAATGGGAATGTGAAGGAGAGTTGAAGTGAGTGGCAACTGGGAGATCCTGTCTGTTGTGGTGGACGGAGCGTAGGTACTTCTTTCAACGGATGCTGCCCGACCGGCTGAGTTCATTCAGCTTTATTGCACTATGTGATTCTGTCATTTATGAGGAAATGTTCTATAAGACATGCTGTGCAATCCAGGAAGCATCCTAGTAAGTCGCCTCTGCACCTTTTCTGAAGTGTTTACATCTTTTCTATAATGAGGTGAGAGAACTGAACACAATACTCCAAGTATGGTTTTATTAAACTGTAACGTTATTAAGCAGTACTTTAACTCAATTCCGCCTTCTAATGAAAGTCAACACACTATACACAAGAGATTCTGCAGATACTAGAAATTGAGAGCAATTTCACACGAAATGCTGGAAGAACTCACCTATGAAAGGCAACACCTTTGAAAATGAATAAACAGTCGAAATTGCAGGCAGAGGTCTTTCTTCAAGACTCAACAAACTATATGCCTTCTTAATAGCCCTATCAACCTGCATGGCAACTTTGAGGTATCTATCAACGTGCATTCCAATTGTGGACTTCCCTTTGCAATGCTAAGAATCCTGCCATTAACCCTGTATTCTGCCTTCAGGTTTGACCTTCCAAGTGAATCACTTCACACTTTTCTGGATTGAACTCCATCTGCCACTTCTCAGCCAGCACTGCAACCTGCCAATGGCCTGCTGTAACCTATGACAATCTTCTATACTATCCATAACACCACCATCTTTCAAGTCATCTGGAAACATGCTAACCCAGGCTTTCAATTCCTCATTTGAATGGGATGATCAGTTATTCTTAGCCCTGTTCCAGGTTCCCAGCCTGGAATCTATGGACCTCTCAGTTAATGGTAGTTAAGTCCATAATGGCATAAAAACGCTTGGGAACCCCCGGTCTAGATGAAGGATTCTCCATTATAAAAAGTGAATTTTCTCCATTTTACTTAAAGATTTTATATGAGTTTGCATGTGGTGGATACGATAGGGTCTTTTAGGAGACTCCTGGATAGGTACATGGAGCTTAGAAAAATAGAGGGCTATGGGTAACCCTAGGTAATGTTTATGGTAAGGACATGTTCAGCATAGCTTTGTGGGCTGAAGGGCCTGTATTGTGCTGTAGGTTTTCTGTGTTTCTGTATTGTTACACCTGTATTGTCATTTTCTAATCTGGAATTGGGTTAGCAAATTGCTGATATGAATAAAGAAATGTATGTGTTGCAGAAATGAAACAAACAAACACAGCAACTGGAAAGGAGAGGCCTGTGAAACGTGCAGACTTCTCTGTCACTGCTTTCAGGTATGATTCAGTAATGCTTCATTATGAAAATTGACTGCACATTACAGATTACATTAAATCAATGAGTAAAGAGAAAGTGCAGCACTTTTTGGTAAAACCCTATTGATTTTTCCCACTGGGCATGGAAAGTGCTGTTCATACCATGTATTAAATTCTTCTTTTATCCTGTAAGCAATTTTAGGGAAGTAGAAGATTGAGAGGAGATTTGATAGGGATAAACAAAATTATGAGAGGTATAGATAGGGTAAATTCAAGCAGGCTTTTTCCACTGGGGTTGGGTGAGACTGCAGCTAGAGGTTGTGGGTTAATGGTAAAAGATGAAATATTTGAGGGGATCCTGAGGGGGAATTTCTTCACTCAGGGTCATGATATTGTGGAACGAGCTGCCAGCAGAAGTTGTAGTTGTGGGTTCAATTTCAACATTTAAGAAAAATTTGGATAGGAACATGCATGGGAGGGGTTTGGAGAGCTATGCATGGTCCAGGTGCCGATCTATGAGACTAGGCAGATTAATAGGTTGGCACAGAATAGATAGGCCAAAGGGCCTGTTCTGTGCTGTAGTGTTGATCACTCTTAGGAGGTGATGCATTTTGTGGAGAATAAAGTGGAACAATAATGTAAAAGAAATGGTAATATAGACTAAGATACATGGGATTCAAGGAGACTCACTGGATTGGATTCATGATTGGCTTGGCTAATAAAGAGAGATCATGGTTGAGAAATGTTATTCTGAGTGGGTGTGTTCTGCAAAGATCATTGCTGTGAGATATGTAAACAATTTGTAGGAAAATGTAGATCATAAGACCATAAGGCAGAATTAGGCTTTTCAGCCCATCAAGTCTGCTCTGTTATTCCATCATGGCTGATCATGAATCCCACACAACCCCATACACATGCCTTCTCAGCATATCCTTTGATACTCAGACTAATCAGGAAATGATCAGCTTTTGCCTTAAATATACCCACGGACTTGGCCTCCACTGCAGTCTGTGGCAGAGCATTCCACAGATGCACTACTCTCTGGCTAAAAAAATTCCTCTTTACCTCTGTTCTAAAAGGTCACCCCCTCAATTTTGAGGCTGTGCCCTCTAGTTCTGGATACACCAACGAGTACAGGCCCAAATCTGGCAAACGCTCCTCATATGTTAATCCCTTCATTCCCAGAATCATCCTTGTGAACTTCCTTTGGACTCTCTCCAATAGCAATGCATCCTTTCTGAGATATTGGGCCCCAAACTGTTGACAGTTCTCCAAATGTTGTTATATTCTATTCCCCAAATGCCAACATTGCATTTGCCTTCTTTACCACAAACTCAACCTGTAAATTAACCTTCTGGGAGTCTTGCACGAGGATTCCTAAGTCTCTCTGCACCTCTGATGTTTGAACCTTCTTCCCATTTAGATAATAGTTTGCACTATTGTTCTTTTTACCAAAGTGCTTTATTGTATACTATCCAGCACTATATTCTATCTGCCACATTTGTAGATGGTGCTCAAAAGTAGGTTTTCAGATGACACAAACATCGATGGAATTGTGGACAGTTGATGTAGTTGTCCAAGTGTGCAGCAGGATGTCGGTTTGTTGGACATATGAGCAGAGAAATGGCAGATGGAGTTTAATCTGGACAAATCATGTGTTGCATTTTGGAATGTTAACTGTAAGGGAAAAGTATACAATAAGTAACAGGATCCTTGCAACCACTTATATATACATGAATCATTGGGTGCAAGTCTATGGTTCCATGAAAGTGGTAAGACAAGTGCATAAGGTGGTAAAGAAGCCGTACAGGATGCTTGCCTTCATTGGACAGAGCACTGAGCATACCATGAAGATGTGTCCAGATCCTGCTGCAAGCTTTGATATTTTTCCTCACCCACCAATATGCTGATCCAGTTTACTACAGCGTCATCCAGACCTTAGATATAGATGACAAACAACAATGGGCCCAGTACCGATCCTTGTATGCACACCACTTGTCACAGACCTCCAATCGGAGAGGCAATCATCCACTACCACTCTAGCTTCTCTCACGAAATCAATGTCTAATCCAGTTTACTACTTCAACCCGAATTTCAAGCTGCTGAACCTTCTTGAACAAGTTCCCACGTGGGACATTGTTAAAGGCCTTTCTAAAGTCCATGTAAACAACATCCACTGCCTAGCCTTCATCAACTTTCCTGGTAACTTCCTTGTAAAACCTCTTTAAGATTGGTTAGACATGACCTACTACACTCAAAGCCATGTTGATTATCCTTAATCAGTCCCTGTCTATCCAAATGTTCATATATCCAGTCCTTTAGAATACCTTCCAATAACTTGCCCATTACTGATGTCAGGCTCACCTACCAATAATTTCCTAGCTTATTCTTAGAACCTTTGTAAAACAATACAACAACATTAGCTATCCTCCAATCCTCCGGTACCTCACCTGTGGCTAAGAACATTTTAAATACCTCTGCTAGGGGCCCTTCACTTTCTCTACTCGCCTCCCACAGGGTCCAAAGGAAAACCTTGTCAGTCCCTGGGGATTTATCCTACCTAAATTGCCTTAAGACAGCAACACCACCTCTTCTGTAATCTGTATAGGGTCCTTGACATCATTGCTGCTTTCACTTCTATGAGCTCTATGTCCCAAGTCCCAAGTAAATATAGATGTTAAAAATCAACTTAAGATCTCCCCCATCCCTTTTAGCTCCATGCATAGATGACCACTCTGATCTTCCAGGGGATCAATTTTGAGGTCCTTGGGATTCTCCATCACCTGGTCTGCTAGAGCAATTTCTTGCCTTTTTTTTAGCCCTCCTGATTTCCTTCTTAAGTGTTCTTCAAGTTCTCAAGTACCTCATTTCCTCCTTCCTGCGTATACCTGCTATGCACTTCCTTCTTCTTCTTCTTCTTCTCCTCCTTCTCCTCCTCCTCATCCTCCTCCTCATCCTCCTCCTCCTCATCCTCCTCCTCATCCTCCTCCTCCTCATCCTCCTCCTCATCCTCCTCATCCTCCTCCTCCTCCTCCTCCTCCTCCTCCTCCTCATCCTCCTCATCCTCCTCATCCTCCTCATCCTCCTCATCCTCATCCTCATCCTCATCCTCATCCTCATCCTCATCCTCATCATCATCATCCTCATCATCCTCATCATCCTCATCATCCTCATCCTCATCCTCATCCTCATCCTCCTCCTCCTCCTCCTCCTCCTCCTCCTCTCCCCCCTCTCCCTGAAATTTCAATTTTAAAGGCTTCTCACTTGCCAAGTGCACCTATGCCAGAAAACAACCTATCCCAATCCACACTTGCCAGACCCTTTCTAATACCATCAAATTTAGCCATTTTCCAATTTAGAATCTCAACCAGAGCACCAGAACTATTCTTCTCCATAACTACATTAAAACTATTGGCATTAGAAGGGGCCATGAGAAGGCCTTGGCGAGCAGGATTAAGGAAAACCCCAAGGCATTCTACAAGTATGTGAAGAGCAAGAGGATAAGTTGTAAAAGAATAGGACCAATCAAGTGTGACAGTGGAAAAGTGTGTATGGAACTGGAGGAGTTAGGAGAGGTACTTAATGAATACTTTGCTTCAGTATTGACTATGGAAAAGGATCTTGGCAATTGTAGCGATGACTTACAGCAGATTGAAAAGCTTGAGCATATAGACATCAAGAAAGAGGATGTGCTGGAGCTTTTGGAAAGCATCAGTTGGATAAGTCTCTGGGACCGGATGAGATGTACCCCAGGCTACTGTGGGAGGTGAGGGAGGAGATTGCTGAGCCTCTGGTAATGATCTTTGCATCATCAATGGGGACGGGAGAGGTTCCGGAGGATTGGAGGGTTGCAGATGTTGTTCCCTTATTCAAGAAAGGGAGTAGAGGTAGCCCAGGAAATTATAGACCAGTGAGTCCTACTTCAGTGGTTGGTAAGTTGATGAAAAAGATCCTGAGAGGCAGGATTTATGAACATTTGGAGAGGCATAATAAGATTACTAATAGTCAGCATGGCTTTGTCAAAGGCAAGTCGTGCCTTACGAGCCTGATTGAATTTTTTTAAGGATGTGACTGAACACATTGAAGGTAGAGCAGTAGATGTAATGTATATGGATTTCAAGAAGGCATTTGATAAAGTACCCCATGCAAGGCTTATTGAGAAAGTAAGGCCTGGGATCCAAGGGGACCTTGCTTTGTGGATCCAGAATTGGCTTGCTCAGAGAAGGCAAAGAGCAGTTGTAGATGGGTCATAATATTTATGGAGGTCGGTGACCAGTGGTGTGCCCCAGGGATCTGTTCTGGGACCCCTTGTCTTCATGATTTTTATAAATGACCTGGATGAGGAAGTGAAGGGATGGGTTAGTAAATTTGCTGATGACACAAAGGTTGGGGTGTTATGGATAGTGTAGAGGGCTGTCGGAGGTTACAGAGGGATGCAAAACTGGGCTGAGAAGTGGCAGATAAGTGTGAGATGGTTCATTGTGGTAGGTCAAATATGATGGTAGAATATAGTATTATTGGTAAGACTCTCGGCAGTCTGGAGGATCAGAGGGATCTTGGGGTCCGAGTCCATAGGACACTCAAAGCTGCTGCATAGGTTGACTCTGGTTAAGAAGGCATATGGTGCATTGGCCTTCATCAGCTGTAGGATTGAGTTTAGGAGCTGACAGGTAATGTTACAGCTATGTAGGACCCTGGCCAGACCCCACTTGGAGTACTGTGCTCAGTTTTGCTCACCTCCTTATTGGAAGGATGTAGAAACTATAGAAAGGGTGCAGAGGAGATTTAAAAGGATGTTGCCTAGATTGGGGTGCATGCCTTATGAGAATAGGTTGAGTGAGCTCGGCCTTTTTTCCTTGGAATGGTAGAGGATGAGAGGTGACCTGATAGAGGTGTACAAGATAATGAGAGGCATTGATTGTGTGGATAGTTAGAGGTTTTTCCCAGGGCTGAAATAGTTAACACGAGAGGGCACAGTTTTAAGGTGCTTGGAAGTAGGTACAGAGGAGATGTCAGTGGTAAGTATTTTACAGAGAGTGGTGAGTGCGTTGAATGGGCTGCCGGCAATGGTTGTGGAGGTGGATACGATAGGATCTTTTAAGAGACTCCTGGATAGGTACATTGAGCTTAGCAAAATGGAGGGCTATGCGGTAGGGTAGTACATCCTCTTCCTGGGTCCAGTCCTGGTGACTTACCTAACTTAATGCTTTCCAAAAGCTCCAGCACATCCTCTTTCTTAACATCTATGTAGTCAAGCATTTCAATTTGTTATAAGTCATTCCCACGATTGCCAATGTCCTTTCCCCTGGTGAATACCCAAGTAAATTATTCATTAAGTACCTCCGCTACCTCCTCTGACTCCATGCACATGTTGCCACTATAGCACCTGATTGGTCCTATTCTCACATGGCTTATACTCTTGCTCTTCACATACTTGTAGAATGTCTTGGGGTTTTCCTTAATCCTACTCACCAAGGCCTTCTCAAGGCACCTTTCTAGCTTTCCTAGTTTCATTCTTAAGTTCCTTCCTGGAAACCTTATAATTTTCTAGAACTCTATCAGTACCTAGTTTCTTGAACCTTTGTAAGCTTTTCTTCTTAACTAGATTTTCCACATTCTTTCCTCCTCCTTTTGATTATATAATCCATCAATGTGGCCATCCCTTTCTTCTTCCTCAGTTCTACCCATATAGCCACAGAAGACGAGCTCTATAGTCTATCCTGTCTGAGCACTGCCGTGACATTTTCCCTGATTAGGTATGCTTCCCCTCCCCCTTTAATACAACCTGCTCTATCACATCTTAAACAATGGAACCTGGAGCGCTGAGCTGCCAGTCTTACCCCTCTTGCAACCAAATCTCACTAATGGCTACAATATCATAATTCCACATGCTGATCCATGTCCTAAGCTCTTCTGGTTTTCCTACTCCTTACATTGAAATCTACACAACTCAGAACATGAATCCCACCATGTTCAATCTTTCAATTCTTGACTTTATATGGAGGCTTAACAAAATCTTTCCTCAAAAGCACTACAATATCTACTCTGGCACTCTGGTTCCCATCACCCTGCAAATCAAGTTTATACCCCCCCCCCCCCCCCCCCCCCCCCCCCCGTGCAGCACTAGCAAACCTTCCCATACTGTGCAGGTCCCACCTTTCCTGGAAGAGAGCTCAATGATTCAAATATCTGAAGCCCTTCCTCTTGCATCATCTCCTTAGCCACGACTTTACCTGTATAATTTTCCTATTTCTGGCCTCACCGGTAAGTGGTACAGGTAGCAATCAATCCTGAGATCACAACTTTAGAGGTCCTATCCTTCAACTTAGCACTTACATTTGCAGGACCGTGTCATCCCTCCTACCCATACCATTGATACTGATGTAGTCCAAGGTTTCTGGCTATTCATCCTCTCACTTAAGTGTGCTGTGGACTCTGATCTGAGATGTTCCTGATCCTGACGCTTGAGAGGCTACATACCCTCTGGGGTTCTCATTCTTGTCCAGAGAACCTTTTGCCTGTTCCCCTAACCATTGAATTTCCTATCACTGCAGCTTGCCTCTTCTCCCCTTTTCTCTGAGCCACAAAACCAGACTCAGTGCCAGAGATCTGACAGCTGTGACTTTCCTCTGCTCGGCCATTCCCCCCCACCCCCCCACCAACACTATCCAAAGTGATATACCTGTTGTTGATAGGAATGGCCACAGGGGTACTCTGCTCTACCTGTCTGTCTCCTTTGCCCCTCCTGACAGTCATCCTGTGTCCTACACTTTTGGGTACCACTACACGTTGTATGTCCTGTTGATCAACCCCTCAGCCTCTGAATGAACCAGAGTTCATCGCGTTCCAGCTTAATTTCCTTAACACAGTCTCAAAAACCTGTAGCTGGATGCACTTCTTGCAGGTGTAGTCGTCAGGGACACTGGGGGTCTCCTTGCCTTCCCACATCCTGCAAGATGAGCATTCCAGTATCCTGTCTGGCATTCCCCCTGCTCTAACTGTACAAAGAGAAAGAAAGACAAAAAATATTTAAATGAAAAAAATCTAGTCTCTCCTTGCCTGATGCAAAGCCTAAACTGGCCCACTCCCACAATGGCTGCTCCACTTAAATCTAGCTTTTTATCAGCCTGTGCTAAATGCCTAATTATGCACTATTTAATGTCTTCTTGGGAATCATGGCACACAGATGCCCTGACTACCCTTGCTTCTTTTGAACTCTCTGTTCTGCTGTGTGGAAGCTGCAGGATAGAGGCATCTCAAAGATGAAGTATTCTAAAGGAGGGATGATGCAACCATAGCTAACAAAGGAAGTTGAAGGCAGCAAAAAGCAAAATAAAGGGCATGTAATATGGCTAAAATTAGTGGGAATTTAGAGGATAGGGAAGCTTTTAAAACCAACAAAAGACAACTAAAAAACCAGAAGGAGAGAAATAATGAATATCAAGGTAAGTTAGCCAATAATATAATAGAAGATAAGCTTTTTGCAGTTATATAAAAAGTAAAATAGAGATGAGAGTGGATATCAGGCTCCTGGAAAATGATGCCGGCAAGGTAGCAATGGGGGATAGAGAAATGGCAGATGAACTGAATAAGTATTTTGCTTCGGTCTTCACTGTGGAGGACACTAGCAGTATGCCAGAAATTTGAGTGTCAAGGGGAAGAAGTGAGTATAGTTGCTATTAGTAAGGAGAAGGTGCTTGGGTCCGAACGTAGATAAGTCACCTGGACCAGATGGACTACACTCGAGGCTTTTGTGTGAAGAGATTATGGAGGCATTGATCCTTCAAGAATCACTAGATTTTGGAATGGTTCCTGAAGACTAGAAAATTGCAAATGTCACCCCACTCTTTAAGAAAGGGAGGCTGTAGAAAGGAAATTACAGGCCAATTAACCTGACTTCAGAGGTTGGGTAGTTGTCCATTATTAAGGATGAGCTTTTGGAGTACTTGATGCACATAATAAAATAGGCCAAAGTCTATGGTCTAAGTCAGCATGGTTTCCTTAAGGGGAAATCTTGCCTGACAAATCTGTTGGAATTTTATGACAAAATAACAAGCAGAATAGAAAAGGAGAGTCAAGATAAGAGCCCGTGGTATTGCAGGAAAGATACCAGCATGGATATTGCCTGACTGGCAAGAGGCTAAGAGTGACATAGAAACATAGAAAATAGGTGCAGGAGTAGGCCATTTGGCCCTTCGAGCCTGCACCGCCATTCAGTATGATCATGGCTGATCATCCAACTCAGAACCCTGTACCTGCTTTCTCTCCATACCCCCTGATCCTTTAGCCACAAGGGCCATATCTAACTCCCTCTTAAATATAGCCAATGAACTGGCCTCAAAATAGAAAATATTTTGACAAAGTCTACAGGTGACTAGTGGTGTCCGCATGGAAGACTACTTTTCATTCTATTTGTCAGTCATTTGGATGATGGAAATCCAAGCAACAAACAAATGCAGCAAATGCAGGCCAGGCAGCTGAAACCCTTTGTGGCAGGACTGGAGGGAAAAAAAAAGCTAAGGAGTAGATTTAAAAGTTGGTGTTAGGAGAGAGAAAACACAAGGTGATAGGTGAAACCTGGAGGGGGAGGGATGAAGTAAAGAGCTTGGAATTTGATGGGTGAAAGAGACGAAGGCCATGGAAGAAAGAAAAGGAGGGAGGGAGCAGAGGGAGTCGATGGGTGGGCAAGGGGATAGGTGAGAGAGGAAAAACGGCATGGGAAATGGTGAAGGGGGGGCGGTGGAGGGCATTACAGAAAGTTCGAGAAATGGATGTTCATGCCATTGGGTTGGAGGCTACCTAAACGGAATATAAGGTGTTGTTCGTCCAGCCTAAGTATGGTCTCATCACGACAGTGGAGGATGCCATGGATAGACATAGGCATGGGAATGGGAAATGGAATTAAAATGGGTGGCCACTGGAGATCCCACTTTTTCTGGTGGGTAGAGTGTAGGTGGTTAGCGAAGTGGTCTCCCAATCTATGTCGGGTCTCACTGATATACAGGAGGCATACCAGAAGCACTGGACACAGTACATGGCCCCAACAGACTCTCAGGTGAAGTGTCGCCTCACCTGGAAGGACTGTTTAGGGCCTTGTATGGTAGTAAGGGAGGAGGAGTAGGGGCAGATGTAGCACTTGTTCCACTTGCAAGGATAAGTGCCAGGAGGGAGATCAGTGGGGATGAATGTACAAAGGAGTTGTGTAGTGTGTGATCGCTGAGGAAAGCAGAAAGTGAGGCGGTGGGATCCCTTTGGTCCTCCCCCAGTTTGTCCTCCGGAAGTGCAATACTCCTCACTTACCTGCATTTTTTTTAGTCCATTTTTCTATCTGGTCTAGATCCCACAGCAAGCTTTTCTCACTGTTTGCTACACCCCGAATCTTGGTATCATCCATAAATTTGCAGATCTAGTGAACCACATTTTCATCCAGTTGATTGATATAGGTAACAAACAGCAACAGACCCGGCACCAATCCCTGCGGTACTCCACTTGCCATAGGTCTTCAGTCAAAGAGGCAACCATCTACTACCAATCTCTGGCTTTTCCTGTGAAGCCAATGTTGAGTCCAATTTACTACCTCATCTTGAATGCAAAAGCGACTGAACCTTTTTGACCAACCTCCATGCGGGACGTTGTCCAAGATCTTGCTAAAGTCCAAATAGATAATGTCCACAGTCTTTCCTTCATCAGCTTTCCTGGTAACTACCTTGAAAAGCTGCATAAGACAGAATTGCCATTTCCCCTGGCAGTTTATTCCACAAACATGAGAAAATCTGTAGATGCTAGAAATCTAAGCAACACACACCAAATGCTGGAGGAACTCAGTAGATCGACAGCATCTATGGAAAAGAATAAACAATCGACATTTCAGGCCAAGACTCTTCATCAGGGCTCAGATCAATTCCACTGACCAATTTATCTGCATGAAAGTATTAACTCCTCAGATCTACTTTAAGCCTCCTCTCTTTCACTCTCTGGCACTTCATCTTATCTTTCCCGTAGTGTGGCAAATGGAACTGCAGATACTTCAAGTGTAGCTTAGTTAAAGTATTGTTACAACTGTAACATGACATTCAAATCCTCATACTGAATGCCTTGGCCAATTGAGGGCAAGCATGTCAATCACTTTCCTCATCACCCTGTCTGTGTTTCCTTATTCAGAGAACAAGTGTACCACTTTGTGTCTATTCAACAACATTCCCCAGGTCCCTGTCATACCCGCATGACAAAAGAGGACTTGCTGTTGGCAGTCTTAAACTGTATAAATCCCTGGGGTCTGATCAGGTGTACTTTAGGACATTGTGGGAAGTCACAAAAGTGATTGTTAGAGCTCCGGCAGAAATATTTGTACTGTTCGTACCTTTGTTAGCTATGAGTGTGATACTGGAAGACTGTGCCTTCAAGGATAAAACAGAAAAATTATGTTGGACGATGTGGACAAGGGACTAAGCTAATACATTGCATCAGTATTCACCAAACAGAAGAACATGGAAGATAGATGAGCTGAGTGGTGCATATTCTTATGCTTGGGCATTTTGAAATCAAGCAAGAGATGGTGCAATGTCTCTTGAAAAAAAATTAAGGTGCATTAAGTACCAGGGAAATATCACAGGCCACTGAAAGAGATAAGGGAAGAAATTGCTGGGCCTTGACAAAGGTCTTTGTAACATCACGAGGAACAGACAAGGTTTTAGAGGACTGTAGAGTAGCCTGTGTTGTTCCTTTGTTCATTAAGGATAATACAGGAAATTATAGGCTGGTAAGCCTTACATAAGCAGTAAGGATGCTCTTGGAGTGCATTTTTAGGGATAGAAATTACTAGCATTTGGAAACTATGACCTGATTAGGGACAGTCAGCCATGATTTTGTGCAGGGCAGGTCATGTATTACAAGGCAGTGATGGTGATGATTGATGAAGATAGAGCAGTAATGTTGTCTACATGAGTTTTAAGAAGGCAATGTCTAAGGTCCATCTTTGTAGAAGATTAAAATGCATGAGACCCATGGAGTCTTGGTAGTTTAATTTGAAATTAGTTTGATCATAGAAAGTATCTGAGACCTTACCAGAGCTGAAGAACAGCACTATTGTCAATAGGTCACAAAATATTGTACTCTAGAGTTGTCTTGGATTGTTAGCCTTCTGTAATTGAGCTGTGAGAGCCTGTTAATTGAGGGAACCTTTTAATAAAAATATAAACAAAAGTAAATTTTAACTGTGGGTAGCATAAATCTACATACAAATGACTTTAAAATATTGCATCTAAATAGATTAAGGAAACTGTGTATGAGATATGTATATATGTGTCTATGTGAGAGATAAATGTGTATATAAATATAAAAATATTCTGTTTCCATTTATGTTTTTGAATGGTAACTTTAATATCTGTTTGTTCTGACATCTCTTGAAGTTTTATTTGTGGAAATGCAGAAATTCCTATTCCTTTGCATTGGGAGAATATAGATCGAGACAAACCATACCAGGTAGGTCATTTTATGGAGCTGATTTCAGAATCTTAAAGACCATAAGACATAGGAACAGAATTAGGCCATTTGGTGTATTGAGTCTGATTTCCCCCCCCCCCCATTCCATCATGGCTGATTAATTATCTCTCTCAACCCCGTTCTCCTGCCTTCTCCCCATAATGCTCTACACCCTGACTAATTAAGAACCTATTAGCTTTTATTTTAAATACAGTAGATTCCAGTTAATTGTGACATGTTGGGACTGGAACATTTTGACCCAGTTAAGCAGCTGCCGAAGTTTCATAGAAATAGTTAAAAAGGTATACAGTAAAAAAGACAAGCTACCGTTTAATGAAGTAACAAGTTATGCATTTAAATGAAATACAGAACAAGTAAGAACACTATCAAAACTACCACAGTACTATGAAACTGTGTATTAGTTTCTTACAGTTATGGATGGAGGAATTCATTCATGGTACACGGGTATAATCATTTGATTGACTGCAAATAAACATTAGGGCAAAGCAATACACACATTGCGCTGGAGGACCTCAGCAGGTCAGGCAGCATCTATGGATGGGAATAAACTCAACATTTTGGGCAGAGACCCCTTATCAGGTCAGTTCAGATGAAGGAGCTCGGCCTGAAACGTCGACTGTTTATTCCCATCCATAGATGGGAATTTATGGAATTCATTGCCACTCACAGCTGTGGAGGCCTGTTCATTGATGGTGTTTAAGGAGGAGATTGATAGGAATCTAATTAGCCAGGGTATCAAGGGATATGGGGAAAAAGCCAGAAATTGGAACTAGATGGGAGAATAGTTTAGCTCATGGTAGAGCAGTATCAATGGGCTGAATGGCCTACTTCTGCTCCTTTGTCTTGTGATCTTGTGACCTGTTAGCTCATCCAGCACATTGTGTGTACTGCTCTGGATTTCCAGCATCTGCGGTACCTCTTTTGTCTAAGATTAGTGCAAACACCTAGTTCTGTTAATGGACAGCCGTCAAACAATGTTTTCAATGATTACATCTTCGAGATTTTCATTTTCATTGTAACATTTAAAATGATTGTCGATTCCTTCAAATTCTTAGTAGTTCCTAGTTTGTTGAAGTTGTGTAATTGTTTCATTTTCACTCCCAGCTGTTTCTGGTATCTTCAAGTCTAAATGCTTGAAACCACAGTGAAAAAACAGTACTGAATTGTCTTACTGCTTATTATTCACCAACTATCAGTGACAAAAATCAATGCTTTTTGAACGCAAACACACACAAGTGACACTTTCAAAACTGTTCACTCTAAGCACAATGTAGTGTCTAACAGCCACACAATATGCACATGATTGACATTAGTTAGAAACAGGTCGGCAACAGTCTCCTGCCCCAATTAAGCTGCATTTAAGCCCAAATAAACAAAGGGAATCCCAGCTATTTTCTAGATTTTGTTTTTGGTTTTTTAAGAGTTGTTCCAAATAAACAGCTGCTTTGATTAACCAATGGCCCAAATAACCGGAAACCATTGTATACCTGATGACTTGCACTTCACAGTCATCTGTGACAATGAATTCCATAGATTCACCATGCTCTGGCAGAAATTCCTCCTCATCTCTGCTCTAAAGGGATGTCCTTGTATTCTGAGGCTATATCCACTGGTCCCAGACTGCCCCACTATGGGAAACTTCCATTCCACAAGTTCTCTGTCTCAGCCTTTCAATACTCGATAGGTTTCCATGGGCTTAATCGTATGAACTTCCTCAGGACCCTCTCCAACACTAGCACATACTTTCTTAGATAAGGGGCCCAAAACTGCTCACAATTCTCCAACTGCAGTCTGACAAATGCCATAGGCCTCAGCATTACACCCTTGCTTTTATATTGTAGTTCTCAAGTTCAAGTTTATGGTCATCTGACTGTAGATACATACAATCAAACAAAACTTGTTACTCTGGATCATGGTCCTGCTACAAAACATGTACCATACACAACACATAAACCGAAGTATTACCATAAATAAGTTCATAAAAAATAATTGGAAATGCACGTTGTGCACAACATAGGTAAACAGTACAGTAAACAACTTGCTGCCCTAGTGATGAGACCTCAGTGGTGGCAGGGCATTCATTATTCTCACAGTTTGAATGAAGAAGCTTTTATCCAGTTTGGCAGTCCTAGTCCTGGTGCCCCTGTACTTCCTTCCTGACGGTAGTGGGTCTAAGAGATTATGGGCATTGGCTGGAAGGTATCATCAACAATGATTCGGACCCATTGTCTGCAACACTGCTGGTAAATTTCACAATTAGGGGTGAGGGAGACTCTGGAGATCCTCTTGCTGGCTTTTACTATCATCTTTAGAGCCTTGTTGTCTGATGCCTTACAGCTTCTGTACTACACAGTGATGAGCCTGACAAGATAGTCTTGAGGGTGCTCCTGTAGAAAATTGTTAGAATGTGTTCGGAGAGCCTTGTATGTCTCAGTCTCTTGAATCCTTTTGAAATGAATGCTAGCATTGTATTTGTCTTCCTTACTACCGACTGAACCTACAAGTTAACTTTTAAGGAATCTTGCATGAGTACACCCCAAGTCCCTTTGCACCTCTGATTTCTGAATTATCTCCCCATTTAGAAAATACTCTATGCCTTTATTTCTTCTACCAAATTGCATGTTAATACATTTCCAGTCAAGTTCAAGTTCAGGCTTATAGTGAATAAACCAGGAACCAGACAATGTATACAGCAAAATGAAACATTGTTCTGCTGGAGCCAGGGTACAAAACACAGCACTTTTAGTTACAACATGGCACAATACAGTCAGAAAACAATATTTGTACAAGTTCCTGAGTGGCCTGGCCTGAAGATTGATGGTGCATGGAATCTTGACTTGGAGCCACGTTTCTGTAAGAATAAGCAAGCAGCAGTTCCTCATCTCAGCTGGGTCAGTTGCAGAACAAGGTAATCTAGTTTGTTTTCCAGGGAGTGAACATTGGAGAGCAGTATTGCAGGAGTGCTGGCCTCCAGGGGTTAGCAGGGGTACTGATGTAAGACTTCCCTTACACTGTAATCCATCTGCCACTTCTTTTCCCATTATTCTAATACTTCTAAGTCAGTCTGCAGACTTCATGCTTCCTCAACACTACCTGCCCCTCCACCAATCCACAAACTTGAACATTGAGCCACCAATTCCATCATCCAAATGATTAGAAAACATAGAAGCATAGAAAACCTACAGCACAATACAGGCCCTTCGGCCCACAAAGTTGTGCCGAACATGTCCCTATTTTAGAAATTACTAGACTTACCCATTGCCCTCTATTTTTCTAAACTCCATGTACCTATCCAAAAGTCTCTTAAAAGACCCTATTGTATCCACCTCCACCACAGTTGACGGCAGCCCATTCCATGCACTCACCACTCTCTGCATTTAAAAAAAAACTTAGCCCTGACATCTCCTCTGTACCTACTCCCCAGCACCTTAAACCATAAGACAAAGGAGCAGAAGTTGGCCATTCAGCCCATTGAGTCTGCTCCACCATTTTATCATGAGCTGATCTATTCTCCCATTTAGTCCACTCCCCCGCCTTCTCACCATAACCTTTGATGCCCTGGCTAATAAGATACCTATCAATCTCTGCCTTAAATACACCCAATGACTTGACCTCTATTGCCGTCCGTGGCAACAAATTCTACAGATCCACCACAGATAAACCTGTGTCTTCTTGTGGCAACCATTTCAGCCCTGGGGAAAAAGCCACTGACTTTCCACACGATCAATGCCTCTCATGGACTTATACACCTCTATCAGGTCACCTCTCATCCTTCGTCGCTCCAAGGAGAAAAGGCTGAGTTCACTCAACCTGTTTTCATAAGGCATGCTCCCCAATCCAGGCAACATCCTTGTAAATCTCCTCTGCACACTTTCTATGGCTTCCACATCCTTCCTGTAGTGAGGCGACCAGAAATGAGTACAGTATTCCAAGTGGGGTCTGACCAGGGTCCTGTATAGAACATAGAACATAGAACAATACAGCACAATACAGGCTCTTTGGCCCACAATGTTGTGCCGACCCATAAACCCTGCCTCCCATATAACTCTCCACCTTAAATTCCTCCATTATACCTGTCTAGTAGTCTCTTAAATTTCACTAGTGTATCTGCCTCCACCACTGACTCAGGCAGTGCATTCCACACACCAACCACCCTCTGAGTAAAAAACTTTCCTCTAATATCCCCCTTGAACTTTCCTCCCCTTACCTTAAAACCATGTTCTCTCGTTGCTTCAGTTGTGATAGAATCGGAGGGGCAAGAGGGGGAGGTGATACATTGCTTGTCAGAGAAAATATTTCAGCGGTGCTTTGGCAGGATAGATTAGAGGGCTCGTCTAGGGAGGCTATTTGGGTGGAATTGAGGAATGGGAAAGGTGTAGTAACACTTATAGGGGTGTATTATAGACCACCTAATGGGGAGCGAGAATTGGAGGAGCAAATTTGTAAGGAGATAGCAGATATTTGTAGTAACACAAGATTGTGATTGTGGGAGATGTTACTTTTCCACACATAGACTGGGAAGCCCATTCTGTAAAAGGGCTGGATGGTTTGAAGTTTATAACATGTGCAGGATAGCTCTTTGCAGCAATACATAGAGGTACCAACTAGAGAAGGGGCAGTGTTGGATCTCCTGTTAGGGAATGAGATTGGTCAGGTGACGGAGGTAGGTTGGAGCACTTCGGGTCCAGTGATCACAATGCCATTAGTTTCAATATAATTATGGAGAAGGATAGGTCTGGACCCAGGGTTGAGATTTTTGATTGGAGAAAGGCTAACTTTGAGGAGATGCGAAAGGATTTAGAAGGAGTGGATTGGGACAGTTTGTTTTATGGGATGGATGTAATAGAGAAATGGAAGTCATTTAAAGGTGAAATTTTGAGGGTACAGAATCTTTATGT
Source organism: Hemitrygon akajei (assembly GCF_048418815.1). Lineage (NCBI taxonomy): Eukaryota > Metazoa > Chordata > Chondrichthyes > Myliobatiformes > Dasyatidae > Hemitrygon > Hemitrygon akajei. The sequence continues at coordinate 177,359,183 of NC_133133.1, forward strand.
TCCTGTTAGGTTGAAAGGAAAGGTTAAAAGTTTGAGAATGCCTCGGTTTTCAAGGGATATTGGAAACTTGGTTCGGAAAAAGAGAGAGATCTACAATAAATATAGGCAGCATAGAGTAAATGAGGTGCTCGAGGAATATAAAGAATGTACAAAGAATCTTTAAAAGAAATTAGGAATCTTAAAAAGAAATTAGAAAAGCTAAAAGAAGATATGAGTTTGCTTTGGTAAGAAAGGTGAAAATAAATCCAAAGGGTTTCTACAGTTATATGAATAGCAAAAGGATAGTGAGGGATAAAACTGGTCCCTTAGAGAATCAGAGTGGACAGCCAAAAGAGATGGGGGAGATTTTGAACAATTTCTTTTCTTTGGTATTCATTAAGGAGAAGGATATTGAATTGTGTAAGGTAAGAGAAACAAGTAGGGAAGTTATGGAAACTTTGATGATTAAAGAAGAGAACGTACTGGCGCTTTTAAAGAATATAAAAGTGGATAAGTCTCCAAGTCCTGACAGCATATTCCCTAGGACCTTGAGGGAAATTAGTGTAAATAGCAGGGGCTCTGACAGAAATATTTCAAATGTCGTTAGAAATGGGGATGGTGCCGGAGGATTGGCGTATTGCTTACGTGGTTCCATTGTTTAGAAAGTGTTCGAAGAGTAAACCTAGCAATTATCGGCCTGTAAGTTTGACATCAGTGGTGGGTAAATTAATGGAAAGTATTCTTGGAGATGGTATATATAATTATCTGGATAGACAGGGTCTGATTAGGAACAGTCAACATGGATTTGTGCATGGAAGGTCATGTTTGACAAATCTTATTGAATTTTTTGAAGAGGTTACTAGGAAAGTTGACGAGGGTAAAGCAGTGCATGTTGTCTACATGAACTTCAGTAAGGCCTTTGACAAGGTTCCACATGGAAGGTTAGTTAGGAAGGTTCAATCGTTAGGTATTAATATTGAAGTAGTAAAATGGATTCAACGGTGGCTGGATGGGAGATGCCAGAGAGTAGTGGTGGATAATTTTTTGTCAGGTTGGAGGTCGGTGACTAGTGGTGTGCCTCAGGAATCTGTACTGGGTTCAGTGTTGTTTGTTATATACATTAATGATCTGGATGATGGAGTGGTAAATTGGATCAGTAAGTATGCAGATGATACGAAGATAGGTGGCGTTGTGGATAATGAAGTAGGTTTTCAAAGCTTGCAGAGAGATTAAGGCCAGTTAGAAGAGTGGGCTAAAAGATGGCAGATGGAGTTTAATGCTGATAAGTGTGAGGTGCTACATTTTGGTAGGACTAATCAAAATAGGACATACATGGTAAATGGTAGGGCGTTGAGGAATGTAGCAGAACAGAGTGATCTAGGAATAATGGTGCATAGTTCCCTGAAGGTGGAATCTCATGTGGATAGGGTGGTGAAGAAAGCTTTTGGTATGTTGGCCTTTATAAATCAGAGCACTGAGTATAGGAGTTGGAATGTAATGTTAAAATTGTACAAGGCATTGGTAAGATTAAATTTGGAGTATTGTGTACAGTTCTGTTCACCGAATTATAGAAAAGATGTCAACAAAATAGAGTACAGAGGAGATTTACTACCTGGGTTTCAGCACCTAAGTTACAGAGAAAGGTTGAACAAGTTAGGTCTTTATTCTTTGGAGTGTAGAAGGTCGAAGGGGGATTTGATAGAGGTATTTAAAATTATGAGGGGGATAGATAAAGTTGACGTGGATAGGCTTTTTCCATTGAGAGTATGGGAGATTCATACAAGAGGACATGAGTTGAGAGTTAAGGGGCAAAAGGTTTGGGGTAACACGAGGGGGAACTTCTTTACACAGAGAGTGGTAGCTGTGTGGAACGAACTTCCAGAAGAAGTGGTAGAGGCAGGTTCGATATTGTCATTTAAAAAAAAATTGAATAGGTATATAGACAGGAAAGGAATGGAGGGTTATGGGCTAAGCGCAGGTCAGTGGGACTAGGTGAGAGTAAGCGTTCGGCACGGACTAGAAGGGCCGAGATGGCCTGCTTCCGTGCTGTGATTGTTATATGGTTATATGGTACTGAGCAGTGGTGCTCTGGGGAAGAGGCACTGGCTGTCCACTTTATCTATTCCTCTTGATATTTTGTATACCTGTATCATGTCTCCTCTCATCCTCCTTTTCTCCAAAGAGTAAACCCCTAGCTCCCTTAATCTCTGATCATAATCCATACTCTCTAAACAAAGCAGCATCTTGGTAAATTTCCTCTGTACCCTTTCCAGTGCTTCTACATCCTTCCTATAGTGAGGCGATCAGAACTGGACACAGTACTCCAAGTGTGGCCTAACCAGAGTTTTATAGAGCTGCATCATTACCCTGCAACTCTTAAACTCTATCCCTTGACTTATGAAAGTTAACACTCCATAAGCTTTCTTAATTACCCTATCTACCTGTGAGGCAACTTTCAGGGATCTGTGGACATGTACCCCCAGATCCCTCTGCTCCTCCACACTACCAAGTATCCTGCCATTTACTTTGTACTCTGCCTTGGAGTTTGTCCTTCTAAAGTGTACCACCTCACATTTCTCTGGGTTGAACTCCATCTGCCACTTCTCAGCCCACTTCTGCATCCTGTCATTGTCTCTCTGAGTCATATTGCTGCAACATTACCTCTTGGCTCCTAAATTCAATTCCATGATTGATGAAGGCCAATACACTGTATTCCTTCTTAACCACAGAGTCAACCTGCGCTGCTGCTTTGAGCGTCCTATGGACTCGGACCCCAAGATCCCTCTGATCCTCCACACTGCCAAGAGTCTTACCATTAATACTATATTCTGCCATCATATTTGACCTACCAAAATGAACCACTTCACACTTATCTGGGTTGAACTCCATCTGACACTTCTCAGCCCAGTTTTGCATCCTATCAATGTCCTGCTGTAACCTCTGACAGCCCTCCACACTATCCACAACACCTCCAACCTTTGTGTCATCAGCAAACTTATTAATCCATCCCTCCACTTCCTCATCCAGGTCATTTATAAAACTCAAGGAGTAAGGGTCCCAGAACAGATCCTGGAGGGACCCCACTGGTCACAGACCTCCATGCAGAATATGACCCATCTACACCGCTCTTTGCCTTCTGTGGGCAAGCCTGTTCTGGATCCCATGCAATGTCCCCTTGGATCCCATGGCTGACATGATTGACATTAAACACAAAAAAGTGGGTCCCAACATTGACTCCTGCAGAACACCATTAGACAGTGGCAGCCAACAGAAAAGGTTCTTTTTATTCCGACTCTTTTCTTTGTGCAAGTCAGCCAATCATTTTTCCGTGCTAGTTTCTTTCCTGTAATACCATGGGTTCTAATTTTGCTTAGTAGCCTCATGTGCGACTCCTTGTCAAAAGCCTTCTGGAAGTCCAAGTAAACAACACCTTCTGACAACACACACAAAATGCTGGTGGAACGCAGCAAGCCAAGCAGCATCTATAGGGAGAAGCACTGTCGACATTTCAGGCCGAGACCCTTTGTCAGGACTAAAAGTGAGACCCAAATGGTCTCGGCCCGAAACGTCGACAGTGCTTCTCCTTATTGCTGCGTTTTGCCAGCATTCTGTTTGTGTTGCTTGAATTTCCAGCATCTGCAGATTTCCTCGTGTTTGCTTTTCAAACACCTTCTGACAATCCTTTGTCTACCCTGCTTGTTATTTTCTCAAAGAATTCCAACAGATTTGTTAGGCAAGATTTTCCATTAAGGAAACCATGCTTTGGTCTATTTACAAATGCCCCCAAGTACCCCGAAACATCTTCATTAGTAATGGACCCCAACACCTTCCCAACTACTGAAGTCAATCTGGCCTATCATTTCCTGTCTTCTGCCTCTCTCCCTTCTTGAAGAGTGGTGTGACATCTCCAATTTTCCAGTCCTCTGAATCCATTCTAGAATTGAGTGATTCTTGTAAGATCATTACTTAAACTTCCAGAATTTCTCATTTACCTCATACAGAACCCTAGGGGGTTGTCCATCTGGACCATGTGACTTATCTAGGGTCAACCATAAGACATAGGAGCAGAACTAGGTCATTTATCCCATTGTGTCTGGTCTGCCATTTCATTATGGCTGATCCAATTTTCCTCTCAGCCCAATCTCCTACCTTCTCCCCATATCCATTCATGCCCTGACCAGTCAAGAATCTATCAACCTCTGCTTCAAATGGCCTCAGCAGCTGTCTGTGGCAATGAATTCCACAGGCTTACTACTCTCTGGCTAAAGAAATTCCTCATCCCTGTTCGAAAAGGAGGCCCCTCAATCCTGAGACTGTGTCCTCTGGTCTTAGACATCCCAGCATGGGAAAAATCCTCTCCACATCCATTCCATCAAAGCCTTTTCACCATTTGAGAGGCTTCAATGAGGTCACCCCTTATTCTTCTGATTTCTAGTGAATATAGGCCTAGAGCCATCAAACGCTCTTCATATGACAACCCATTCAATCCTGGAATCATTTTTGAGAACCTCCTTTGAACCCTCTCCAGATTCAGCACATCCTTTCTAATATGAGAGGCCCAAACCTGCTCATAGTACTCCCAAGTGAGGCCTCACTAGTTCCTTATAGACTTTGTACATTAAATCCTTGCTTTTATATTCTAGTCCTCTTGAAATGAATGCTAACATTGCACTTGCCTTACTCACAACAGAACCAACCTGCAAACTAACCATTACAGAATCCTGCACAAGTTTCTTGACACCTTAGTTTTTTGTATTTTCTCTCCATTGAGAAACTAGTTAACTCTTTCATTTCTTCTACCAAAGTGCATGGTCATTCACTTCCCAACATTGTATTCCATTTGCCATTTCTTTCCGAATTCTCCTAATCTAAATCCTTTAAAGAGCTTAGAAAAATAGAGGGCTATGGGTAACCCTAGGTAATTTCTAAAGTAAGTACATGTTTGGCACAGCATTGTGGGCCAAAGTGCCTGTATTGTGCTGTAGGTTTTCTATGTTTCCTTCTGTAGCATTTCTACTTCCTCAAACCCACCGTACCATCCTCCCACTTATCTTCGTATCTTCTGCAAACTTTAAAAAGCTATCAATTCCTTCATCCAAATCATTGACATATAACGTAAAAAGAATCAGCCCCAATACAGACCCCTGTGGAATACCACTAGTCACCAGCAGCCAGCCAGGAAAGGCTCCCTTTATTCCCATGTATGCTTCCTGCCAATCATCCTTTGCTTTATCCATGCTAGAATCTTTCCTGTAATACTATGAGCGTGTAGCACCTTGTTAAAAGCCTTCTGAAAATCCAATTATGCAACATCAACCCTTTGTTTGTCATGCTTGTTACTACTTCAAAGAATTCCAACAGATTTAGAACATAGAACATAGAATAGTTCAGCACATTACAGGCCCTTCGGCCCACAATGTTGTGCCGACCCTCAAACCCTGCCTCCCATATAACCCCCCACCTTAAATTCCTCCATATACCTGTCTAGTAGTCTCTTAAACTTCACTAGTGTATCTGCCTCCACCACTGACTCAGGCAGTGCATTCCACGCACCAACCACTCTCTGAGTGAAAAACCTTCCTCTAATATCCCCCTTGAACTTCCCTCCCCTTACCTTAAAGCCATATCCTCTTGTACTGAGCAGTGGTGCCCTGGGGAAGAGGCGCTGGCTGTCCACTCTGTCTATTTCTCTTAATATCTTGTACACCTCTATCATGTCTCCTCTCATTCTCCTTCTCTCCAAAGAGTAAAGCCCTAGCTCCCTTAATCTCTGATCATAATCCATACTCTCTAAGCCAGGCAGCGTCCTGGTAAAAACATTACAGAAAAATTTTTTACAGGTAAAAATTTTCCTTGAGGAAGCCATGCTGACTATGGCCTATTTAATCATGTGCCTTCAAGTATTGAGACCTCATCCTTAATAATCAACTCCAACATCTTCCCAACTACTAAGGTCAGACTAACTGGCCGATAGTTTGCTTTCTTCTGCCTCTCTTCCTTCTTGAAGAATGGAGTAATATTTGCAATTTTCCAGTTTTCCAAGCTATTCCAGAACTCAGTGATTCTTGAAAGGTCATTACTAATGCTTCCACATTCTCTTCAGCCATCTCTTTCAGAACCCTGGGGTGTACACCATCTGGTCCAGGTGGCTTATCTACTTTCAAACCTTTCAGTTTCCTTCTCTCTAGTTATGCTATCTTCATGCCCCTGACACCTGGAACTTCCACCATACTGCTAGAGTCTTCCACAACGAAGACTGATGCAATATACTAATTCAGTTTGTCCACAATTTTGCTGTCCCACATTACTACCTCTCCAGCTTTGTTTTCCAGCAGGTCCGATATCTACTCTCGCCTCTCTTTTACATTTTATGTATCTGTTGGAGATGGTTAACATGGCTTTGTGTGTGGTACATTATGTCTAATCAATCTTATAAAGGTTTTTGACAAGGTTTTGAGACAGGTAGAAGGAAAAGCTGCTGGCGACTAGCAGTATTCCACAGGAGTCTGTATTGGGGCTGATTCTTTTTACGTTATATGTCAATGATTTGGATGATGGAATTTATAGCTTTGTAAAGTTTGCAGAGGATTTGAAGATAGGTGGGAAGGTAGGTTTGAGGAAGTAGAAATGCTACAGAAGGAAACATTGAGACAGGTAGAAGGAAAAATCTACACAGATTTCAAAAAGGCCATTGACAAAGTCATATATGGGAGGCCGAACCAGATGGTTAAGTCACTTGCCACTTAGAATAAAGTAGTTAATTAGATTCAACATTATAACTACAAGAGGAACTACAAGATGTTGGAAATCCAGAGCAATACATGGAAAATGATGGAGGAACTCAACAGGTCAGGCAGCATCTATGGAAATGAATCAATAGTTAACATTTTGGGCCAAGACTGTAAGAAGAGCTTCAGCTGGAAATATTGACTGTTTAATAATTTTCATAGATGCTGCCTGATCTACTGAACATTGGCTTTGTGGGAGAAGCCAGAGCGAAAAGAAGATGGTTGTACCTCCGGCAGACTGTGTCTAGTGTTGTGACACAAAGATTGGTGCTGAGTTCATTATTGTTAATCATCGACACTCAGTGGCTACTTTATTAGACACAAGAGTTATTTCTGTATGTTCGTGCTCTTCTGCTGCTGTAGCTGATCTACTTCAAGGTCTGATGTGTTGTGTGTTTATTAATGTGTGGTTCTTTGAGTATTGTTGCCTTCCTGTCTGTTTGAACCAATCTGGCCATTCTCCTCTGACCTTTAACAAGGCATGTTTGCCCACAGAATTGCCACTCTCTGGATATTTTCTTTTTGTTTCCCGAACCATGCTCTGTAAACTCTAGAGACTTGTATGTGAAAATCTCAGGAGCTCAGCAGTTTTTGAGATACTCAAACCACCCCACCTGGCACCAACTATCATTCCACAGTCAAAGACACTTGCATCACATTTCTTCCTCATTATGATGTTTGGTCTGAATGACAATTGAACCTCTTGACCATGTCTGCATGTTCTTGTGCATTGAGTTGCTGCCAGTATACAGGTATACCTAATAAACTGGCCACTGAGTGTATATTAAGACTCAACCTGCAAATTAATCATTAGGGAATCCTGCACAAGGACTTCCAAGTCCCTTTGTTTTTCAGAGTTTAGTATTTTGTCTCCATTTAGAAAATAGTCGACTCTTTCCTTTCTTCTACCAAAGTGCATGATCATACACTTCCCGACAATCTATTCCATCTGCCATTTCTTTGCCCATTCTCCTAATCTGCCAAAGTTCATCTGTAGCATCTCTACTTCCTCAAAACTACCTGGCCCTCCATCTATTTTTGTATTGTCTGCAAACTTTGCAACAAAGCCATCAATTCCATCATCCCAATCATTGCAATATAATGTAAAAATTGTTCCCATCACAGACCACTGTGAATACCAGTAGTTACCAGCAGCCAGTCAGGAAAGGCTCCATTTACTCTTACTCTTTGTTTCCTGCCAGTCAGCCACTGCTTTATCCATGCTAGAATCTTCCCTGTAATACCATGGGCTCATAGCTTATTAAGCAGCCTCGTGTGGCACCTTGTCAAAGGCCTTCTGAAAATTCAAGTACACAGTGTCAACCAATTCTCCTTTGTCTATCCTGCTTGCTATATCTTCAAATAATTCCAACAGATTCATTAGTCAAGATTTTCCTTTGAGGAAACCATGCAGACTACGGCCTATTATATGCCTCCAAGTACCTGGAAACCACATCCTTAACAATCGACTCCAACATTTTCCCAACCACTGAAGTCAGACTAACTAGTCTATAATTTCCTTTCTTTTGTCTCTCTCCCCTGTTGAAGAGTGGAGTGATATTTGCAGTTTTCCAGTCTGCTGGAACCAGTCCAGAATCTAGTGATTATTGAAAGATTATTATTAATGCCTCCACAATCTCTTCAGCTACCTCTTTCAGAACCCTGGGGTGTACACCATCATTTCCAGGTGACTTATCTATCCTTCAGAGCTTTCAGTTTTCCCAGAACCTTCTCCTTAGTAATAGTAACTTCACACACTTCATGATCCCTGACCTCTGGAACTTCGACCATACTGCTATTGTTTTCCACAGTGAAAACTGACGCAAAATACTTATTCAGTTCATACACCATTTCCTTGTCCTATATTACTACCTCTCTGGCATTGACAATAGACAATAGGTGCAGGAGTAGGCCATTTGGCCCTCTGAGCCAGCACCCGCCATTCACTGTGATCATGGCTGATCATCCACAATCAGTACCCCATTCCTGCCTTCTCCCCATATTCTTTGACTCCACTATCTTTAAGACCTCTATCTAACTCTTTCTTGAAAGCATCCAGAGAATTGGCCTCCACTGCCTTCTGAGGCAGGGCATTCCTTAGATCCACAACTCTCTTGGTGAAAAAGTTTTTCCTCAACTCTGTTCTAAATGGCCTACCCCTTATTCTTAAACTGTGGCCTCTGGTTCTGGACTCCCCCAACATTGGGAACATGTGCTGCACTCCCTCAATAACAAGAATGTCCTTCCTCAAATTTGGAGACCAAAACTGAACACAATACTCCAGGTGTGGTCTCACCAGGGCCCTGTACAACTGCAGAAGGACCTCTTTGCTCCTATACTCAGCTCCCCTTGTTACAAAGGCCAACAAGCCATTAGCTTTCTTCACTGTCTGCTGTACCTGCATGCTTACTTTCAGTGACTGATGAACAAGAACACCTAGATCTTCTTGTACTTCCCCTTTTCCTAACTTGACACCATTCAGATAGTAATCTGTCTTCCTGTTCTTGCCACCAAAGTGGATAACCTCACATTTATCCACATTAAACTGCATCTGCCATGCATCTGCCCACTCACCCAACCTGTCTAAGTCACCCTGCATTCTCCTAACATCAACCTCATATTTCACACTGCCACCCAGTTTTGTGTCATCTGCAAATTTGTTAATGTTACTTTTAATCCCTTCATCTAAATCATTAATGTATATTGTAAATAGCTGCGGTCCCAGCACTGAGCCTTGCGGTACCCCACTAGTCACTGCCTGCCATTCTGAAAAGGACCTGTTAATCCCTACTCTTTGTTTCTTGTCTGTCAACCAATTTTCTATCCATGTTAGTACCCTACCCCCAATACCAGGTGCTCTAATTTTGCCCACTAATCTCCTATGTGGGACCTCATCAAAGGCTTTCTGAAAGTCCAGGTACACTATATCCACTGGCTCTCCCTTGTCCATTTTCATAGTTACATCCTCAAAAAATTCCAGAGGATTAGTCAAGCATGATTTCCCCTTCATAAATCTATGCTGACTTGGACCGATCCTGTTACTGCTATCTAAATATGCCGCTATTTCATCTTTTATAATTGACTCCAGCATCTTCCCCACCACTGACGTCAGGCTAACTGGTCTATAATTCCCTGTTTTCTCTCTCCCTCCTTTCTTAAAAAGTGGGATAACATTAGCTACCCTCCAATCCTCAGGAACTGATCCTGAATCTATAGAACATTGGAAAATGATGACAAATGCGTCCACGATTTCTAGAGCCAGCTCCTTAAGTACCCTGGGATGCAGACCATCAGGCCCTGGGGATTTATCGGCCTTCAGTCCCATCAGTCTACCCAGTGCCATTTTCTGCCTAATGTGAATTTCCTTCAGTTCCTTCATTACCTTTCCAGCTGTCCAATATCCACTCTTGCCTGTCTTTTACACTTTATGTATCTGAAGAAACTTTTGGTATCCTTTTTAATATTATTGGCTAGCTTACTTTCATATTCAGTCTTTACCTTCTTAATTACTTTTTTAGCTGCCTTCTGTTGGTGTTTGAAAGTTTTCCAATCTTCCAACTTCCCAGTAATTTTGCATAATTAAACGCTCTGTCTTTCAGTTTTATGTTGGCTTTGACTTCTCTTGTTATGTATGGTTGCGTCATCTTGCCTTTGGAATAGAACCATAGAATCATAGAACACTACAGCACAGTACAGGCCTTCAGCCCTCCATGTTGTGCCAACCCATATAATCCTTAAAAAAAAGTACTAAACCCACACGACCCCATAACCCTCCATTTATCTTTCATCCATGTGCCTGTCCCAAGAGGCTCTTAAATACCCCTAATGTTTTAGCCTCCACCACCATCCCTGGCAAGTCATTCCAAGCACTCATCACCCTCGGTGTAAAAAAAACTTAACCCTGATGCCTCCCCTAAACTTTCCTCCCTTAATTTTGTACAGATGCCCTCTGGTGTTTGCTATTGGTGCCCTGGGAAACAGGTACTGACTATCCACCCTATCTATGCCTCTCATAATCTTGTAGACCTCTATCAAGTCCCCTCTCATTCTTCTATGCTCCAAAGAGAAAAGTCCCAGCTCTGCTAACCTTGCTTCATATGACTTGTTCTCCAAACCAGGCAACATCCTGGTAAACAACAACACACACAAAATGCTGGTGGAACACAGCAGGCCAGGCAGCATCTATAGGGAGAAGCGCTGTCAACGTTTCGGGCCGAGACCCTTCGTCAGGACATCCTGGTAAATCTCCTCTGCACCCTCTCCATAGCTTCCACATCCTTCCTATAATGAGGTGACCAGAATTGAACACAATACTCTTTAAGTGCGGTCTCACCAGAGATTTGTAGAGTTGCAACATGACCTCTCTACTCTTGAACTCAATCCCCCTGTTAATGAAGCCTAACATCCCATAGGCCTTCTTAACTACCCTATCAACTTGTGCAGCAACTTTGAGGGATGTATAGATTTGAACCCCAAGGTCCCTTTGTTCATCCACACTCTTAAGTAACTACCATTAATCCTGTACTGAGTCTTCTGGTTTGTCCTTCCAAAATGCATCACCTCACACTTGTCCGGATTGAACTCCATCTGCCATTTTTCTGCCCAACTCTGCAGCCTGTCTATATCCTGTTGTAACCTTCGACAACCTACAGCTCCATCCACAACTCCTTCAATCTTCGTGTCATCCGCAAACTTACTCACCCATCCTTCCGCCTCTACATCCAGGTCATTTATAAAAATCACATATAGCAGGGGTCCCAGGACAGATCCCTGTGCCACTCCACTAGTCACCGACCTCCAGGCAGAATACTTTCCTTCCACAACTACCCTCTGCTTTCTTCCTTTAAGCCAATTTTTTATCCAAACAGCCAAGGTTCCACTGATCCCATGCCTCATAACTTCCTGGATGAGTCTCTCATGAGGGTCCTTGTTAAATGCCTTGCTAAAGTCCATGTAGACCACATCCACTGCCCTACCCTCATCAATTTCTTTTGTTACCTCTTCAAAAAACTCAATCAGGCTCGTGAGGCACGATCTTCCCTTCACAAAGCCATGTTGACTATCCATGAGTAGACTGTACTTCTCTAAATGCTCGTAGATCTTATCCTTAAGAATCCTTTCCAGTAGTTTGCATACCACTGACGTAAGACTCACTGGTCTATAGTTTCCAGGTTTCTCCCTATTACCTTTTTTAAACAAGGGAACTATAATTGCCATTCTCCAGTCCTCCGGCACTTCCCCTGCAGTCAAAGAGGATTCAGAGATCATAGCTAATGCTCCTGTAATCTCTTCTCTCAATTCCCACATACTTCTTCCTCTTTATGATGTGCATATCCTATGCCTTCTGAATTGCTTCCAGAAATTCCAGCCATTGCTATTCTGCTGTTTTCCCTGCCAGTGTCCTTTTCCAATCAATTCTGGCCAACTCCTCTCTCATAGCTCTGTAATTCCCTTTACTCCACTGTAATACTGATACATCTCTTTTTTTTAGCTTCTCCTTTTTAAATTTCAATGTGAATTCAATCATATTATGATCACTTGTCCATCAGGGTTGTTTTACCTTAAGCTGTCTAATCAATTCCAGTTCATTACACAACCCCTAATCCAGAATGACTGATCCCCTAGTGGGCTCAACCACGAATTGCTCTAAAAAGCCATCTCGTAGGCATTCCAAAAATTCACCCTCTTGGAATCCAGCACCAATCTGATTTTCCCAATCTATCTGTATGTTGAAGTCCCCCATAACTATTGTAACATTGCCCTTTTGGCATGCATTTTCTATCTTCCTTTGTAATTTGTAGGCCACATCCTTACCACTGTCTGGGTGTCTGTTATTAACTCCTGTAAGGGTCTTTTTACCTTTGCAGTTCCTTAGATCTATCCTCAATTATTCAACACCATCCGACCCTCAGTCACCTCTTTCTAATAATTTGATTTCATTTTTTACCAACAGAGCAACGCCACCCCCTCTGCATTCGTGCCTGATCTTTCCATACAATATGCATTCTTGGACATTACGCTTCCAGCTATAATCTTCTTTCAGCCATGATTCAGTTATGCCTATAGCATCATGCATGCCAATCTGTAACAGTGCTGTAAGTTCATCTACCTTAATCCGTATACTATGTGCATTCAAATATCAATATTTTCAATTTTGTCTGCCTTTTACATTGCAGCTCATCCTGTTGACTGTAAATTTGCCCTGTTATTAACCTCTCCTTGCTTGGAGTCTCACTGTACGTTGCCTCTTTGTAAATCAATGACCTCATCTTCAGCACTATCACCCCAGTTCTCATCTTTTTGCCCAATTACTTTAAACCCATCTGAACAACTCTAGCTAACCTGCACGCAAGAACTTTTTAATATATTTGAAAAGCCTTTTCTAACCATCTTGATGCTGTTTGCAAGCTTGCTTTCGTTTTTCAACTTTTCCCTCCTAATGGTTTTTTCCATAGAACATCACAGCACAGAAACAGTCCCTTCGGCCCTTCTTGGCTGTGCCAAACCATTTTTCTGCCTAGTCCTACTGACCTGCATCTGGACCATATCCCTCCATAACCCTCTCATCCATGTACCTGTCCAAGTTTTTCTTAAATGTTAAAAGTGAGCCTGCATTTACCACTTCATCTGTCAGCTCATTCCACACTCCCACCACTCTCTGTGTGAAGAAGTCCCCCCTAATGTTCCCTTTAAGCTTTTCTCCCTTCATCCTCAACCCATGCCCTCTTGTTTTTTTTTCTCCCCTAGCCTCAGTGGAAAAAGCCTGCTTGCATTCACTCTGTCTATACCCATCATAATTTTATATACCTCTATCAAATCTCCCCTCATTCTTCTATGCTTCAGGGAATAAAGTCCTAACCTATTCAACCTTTCTCTGTAACTCAGTTTCTCAAGTCCCAGCAACATCCTTGTAAACCTTCTCTGCAATCTTTCAACCTTATTAATATCCTTCCTGTAATTAGGTGACCAAAACTGCACACAATACTCCAAATTCAGCCTCACCATTGCCTTATACAACCTCACCATTACATTCCGACTCTTATACTCAATACTTTGATTTATAAAAGCCAATGTACCAAAAGCTCTCTTTACGACCCTATCTACTTGTGGCGCCACTTTTAGGGAATTATTTATCTGTATTCCCAGATCCCTCTGTTCTACTGCACCCCTCAGTGTCCTACCATTTACCTTGTATGTTCTACATTGGTTTTTCCTTCCAAAGTGCAATACCACACACTTGTCTGCATTAAACTCCATCTGCCATTTGTCAGACCATTTTTCCAGCTGGTCCAAATCCCTCTGCAAGCTTTGAAAACCTTCCTCACTGTCCACTACACCTCCAATCTTTTGTATCATCAGCAAATTTGTTGATCCAATTTACCATATTATCATCGAGATCATTGATATAGATGACAAATAACAATGGACCCAGCACTGATCTCTGTGGCACACCACTAGTCACAGGCCTCCACTGACAGAAGCAATCCTCCACTACCACTCTCTGGCTTCTTCCATTGAGCCAATGTCTAATCCAAGTTACTATCTCACCATGTATACCTAGCGACTGAATCTTCCTAACTAACTTACCATGTGGTATCTTGTCAAAGGCCTTACTGAAGTCCACTTAGACAACATCCAAATGCCTTCCCTTCATCTACTTTCCTGGTAACCTCATTGAAAAACTCTTAATAGATTGGTTAAACAAGACCTACCACATACAAAGCCATGTTGACTCTCCCTAATCAGTCCCTATATATCCAAATACTTGTAGATCCTATCTCTTAGTACTCCTTCCAATAATTTTCAGTTCCTTTCTGTAAGTTTTTAAAAGCTTCCCAATCCTTTATCTTCTTGATAATATTTGCTTTGTTGGATGCCCTCTCTTTTGCTTTTACATTACCTTTGACTTACCTTGTCAGTCACGGCTGTAGTATTTTACCATTTGAGTTTCTTTGTCTTTGGAATACATCTATCCTGCACCTTCCTCATTTTTTCCCAGAAATTCATGCCATTTCTATTTTGCTGTCATCCTTACCACATTTCCTTCCAATTCACTTACAGATGTATAGGACAACATAGTAATAGGGCAGTACAGCACAGAAACAGGCCCTTCATCTCATCTGGTCCATGCTGAACTATTTAAATTGCCTACTTCCATCAACCTGCACCAGGACCATCGCCCTCCATGCCACTACCATCCATGTACCTATTCAAACTTCTCTTAGATGGTGAAATTGAGCTTGCATGCACCACTTCAGCTGGCTGTTCATTCCACACTCTGATGACCCTCTGAGTGGAGATGTTTCCTGTCATGTTCCCCCTAAAGTTTCACCCTTAACCCATGACCTCTGGTTGTGGTCCCACCCAACCTCACTGGAAAAAGTCTGCTTGCTTTTACTCTATCTATACCTCTCATAATTTTGTACACTTCTATCAAATCTCCTCTTAATCTTCTACATTCGAAGGAACAAAGTCCTAACCTATTCAATCTTTCCTTATAACTCGTGTCCTCCAGGACCAGCAACATCCTTGTAAATTTTCTCTGTACTCTTTCAACCTTTGACCAGCAACCAGTCAGCGTTTGGGATTGAATTGTAAGAGGAAGCTAAAGGAAGGCAGTGGCAAGTGCAGTGGCCATCAGCTGAGTGGACATAGAGTGGTGATCTTAAGGCTTTAGCTCCTCAGGGCTTCAAAGAAGAGAGGCTTCACTCAAGAAAGCAAAGGAAAGAAAAGCTGATTTTTTTCCCCTTTTCTTCTTCATATCTGCTCAGCTAGGGACAGTAGAGATGCCAGGCAGGATAGTGAAATGCTTCTCTTGTGGGATGTGGGAAGGCAGGGAGACTCCCAGTGTCTCTGACGACTACAATTGTGAGGTGCATCCAGTTTCAGCTTCAAACAAACTCCATTAAGGAGTTGGAGTTGGAACTGGATGAACTTCGGGATCATTCGGGAGGCTGAGGAAGTGATAAATAGGACATATAAAGAGGTAGTCACACCCAAGATGCAGGACACAGGAAACTAGGTGACAGTCAGGAATTGGAAAAGGTTTAAAGAGCCAGTGCAAAGTACTGCTGTGGCCATCCCCCTCAACAAATGGTGCATCACTTTGGGTACTGTCAAGGGAGTAGGGGTGTGACCTAACAGAGGAAATTCACACTGGTTGGGTTTCTGGCACTGAGTCTGCCTCTGTGACTCAGAAGGGAAGTAGGGAGAAGAGGTGCGCTGTAGTGATAGGGGATTCTGTAGTTAGGGGAATGGACAGAAGGATTAATGGGTGAGAATGAGATTCCCAGATGGAATATTGCCTCCTGGCTGTAAGGATCAGGAATATCTCTGATCGAGTCCTTGGCATTCTTAAGTGGGAGAATGAACAGTCAGAAGTCATGGTCCATGGACATGGGTAGGACGAGTGACAAGGTTCTGCATAGGGAGTTCAGGGAGTTAGGAACTAAATTAAAGGGCTGAACCTCTAGGGTTGTGATCTCAGGGTTGTTACCTGTGCCATGTCTAGTGAGGCCAGAACAAGGAAGATTATACAGTTTAATATGTGGCTAAAGAGTTGGTATAGGACAGAGGGTAAAACTTTTTTTTAGGATCATTGGACTCTCTTCCAAGGAGAGAGATGGTCCCGAATGGGAGGGAGACTAATGCCCTAGTAGGAATGTTTGTTAGTGTTGCATGGTGGGGTTTAAACTAGAGTTATAGGGGATGGGAACCAGAATGCCAGAACATATAGTGGAGAGGTTGTGGAGGCAGATGTTGGTAAGACCTTGTTTAAAGTTAGGAATCAAAAAGTTGAGCATGGTGCGACTAGTGTTCTGGAGCTACATATATTTCAATGCAAATAGTATCGTAGGAGAGGCAGATAATGGTGCTGTAGATAAGGTAGCTGGTTTACAAACAGAGGCAATGTATAGTGAGGAGACGCTGTTAATAGGGCAAAATATCAGTCAACAGGATGAGTTGCAATATAAAAGGTGGATAAAACCGAAAAGGGTGAATACAGAACAGAAGGTGTTTGAATACACGCAGAAAAACGAAATAAGGTAGCACAGTTGAAAGATTATAACTGGGAGCTTAATGTCCAAGGGTACACATTATATTGAAAGGATGGGTAAGAAGGCAGAGGGGGTGGTGTTGCTCTGTTGGTAACAAAGTCAAATCATTAGAAAGAGGTGACAGGATCAGAAGGTGTTGAATCATTATGGATAGATCTAAGAAATGGCAAAAGGTGAAAAGACCCTGATGGGAGTTGTATTCAGACACCTAAACAGTAGTAAGGATGTGGCCTACAAATTACAATGGGAGAAAGAAAATGCATGCCAAAAGGGCAAAGTGACAATAGTCATGAGGGACTTCAATATGCAGGTAGATTGGGAAAATTGGGTTGGTGCTGGATTCCAGGAGGGGAAATTTCCAGAATGCCTACGAGATGGCTTTTTAGAACAGCTCGTGATTGAACCCACTAGAGGATCAGCTATTCCGGATTGGGTGTTTTGCAATGAACCAGCCAATTGCCTCCCTCTGGTGCCCCTCCCTTCTGTTTTTTTCCCAATGGTCTTCTGTTCTCTCCTATCAGACTCCCCCTTCTCCAGCCCCGTATATCTTTCACCAATCAACTTCCCAGCTGTTTACTTCATCCCTCCCCCTCCCAGTTTCACCTAATCCCATGTGTTTCTCTCTCCCCTCCCCCAACTTTAAAATCTACTCCTTATCTCTTTTTCATTCAGTCCTGCCGAAGCGACTTGGCCCGAAACGTCGACTGTACTCTATTCCATAGATGCTACCTGGCTTGCTGAGTTCCTCCAGCATATTGTGTGTGTTGCTTGGATTTCCAGCATCTGCTGATTTTCTCTTGTTTGTTAATTAGAGAGGTAAAGGTAAAAGAACCCTTAGGGGAAGTGACCATAATATGGGCAAATTCACCCTGAAATTTGAGATGAAGCTGAAGTCAAATGTATCAGTATTATAGTGGAGTAAATGGCATTACAGAGGCATGAGAGAGAAGTTAGCCAGGATTGATTGGAAAGGATACTGGCAGGAATTATGGCAAAGCAGCAATGGCTGGAATTTCTGGAAGCAATTTGGAAGGCACAGGATATGTACATCATGAAGAGGAAGTATTTTAAAGGAAAGATGACACAACCATGGCTAACAAGAGAAGTGAAAGCCTACATAAAAGCTGAAGAGGGGGCATATACTAGAGCAAAAATTAGTGGGAAGTTAGAGGATTGGGAAGATTTTAAAAAACAACAGTAGGCAACTGAAAATGTTATGAAGAAGGTAAAAATGGAATTCAAAAGTAAGTTAGTCAATAATTTTGAATCGGTCTTCACTGTGGAAAACACTGGTACTATGGTGGAAGTTTCAGGTGTCAGGGGCATGAATTGTGTGAAATAACCATAACTAGAGAGAAGGTTCTTGGAAAACTGAAAGGTCTAAAGGTAGATAACTCACTTAGACCAGATGGTGTATACCCCAGTGTTCTGAAAGAGGTAGCTGAAGAGAACATGGAGGCATTTGTCATGATCTTTCAAGAACGTCTAGTTTCTGGAATATTTAGGGAAGACTGAAAAATTGCAAATGTCTCGCCACTCTTCAAGAAGGGAGGCAGAAGAAAGGAAACTATCAGTCAATTAGTCTGACCTCAGTGGTCAGAAAGATGTCAGAGTTGATTATTAAGGATGAGGTCTCAGAATACTTGGACGCACATGATAAAATGCCACGAGGAAAAATCTTGCCTGACAATGCTGTTGGAATTCTTTGAAGAAGTAACAAGCAGGATAGACAAAGGAGAATCGGTGGATGTTGTGTACTTGGGTTATCTGGAGGCCTTTGACAAGGTGCCATACATGAGGCTGCTTAGCAAGTTAAGACCTTAATAAGACCATAAGGCACAGGAGCAGAAATAAGCCATCTGGCCCATTGAGTCCGTCCACCATTCAATCATTGCTGATCCTTTTTCCCCTCCTCAGCTTTCATGCTATAACCTTTGATGCTGTGTCCAATCAAGAACCTCTCAAACTCTGCCTTAAGTACACGCAATGACCTGGCCTCCACAGCTGTTGGAATCTGTTGGAATTCTTTGAAGAAATAGCAAGCAGGATTGACAACGGAGAATCAGTTGCTGTTGTGTACTTGGATTTTCAGAAGGCCTTTGACAAGGTGCCACACATGAGACTGATTAACAAGCTACGAGCCCGTGATATTATAGGAAAGATTCTGGCATGAATAAAGCAGTGGCTGATTGGCAGGAGGCATACTGTGGGATTAAAGGGAGCCTCTTTGGGTTGGCTGCTGGTAACTTGTGTTTCATGGTGGTCTATGTTGGGACCAATTCTTCTTATGTTATATGTCAATGATTTTGATTATGGTTTGATGACTTTGTTACAAAGTTTGCAGACGATGTGGAGATAGGTGGAGGGGCAGGTAGTTTTGAGGAAGTAGAGAGGCTACAGAAGGTCTTAGACAGATTAAGAGAATGGGCAAAGAAATGGGAGATGGAATACAGTGTCAGGAAGTGTATGGTCATGCACTTTGGTGGGAGAAATGAAAGGGTTGACTATTTTCTGAATGGAGAGAAAATACAGAAAACTGAGGTGCAAAGGGGCATGGGAAACCTTGCGCAGAACACCCTAAAGGTTAATTTGTAGGTTGAGCCTGTGGTAAGGAAGGCATATGCAATGTTGGCATTCATTTCAAGAGATAGATAGATAGATAGATAGATAGATAGATACTTTATTCATCCCCATGGGGAAATTCAGCATTTTTTTCCAATGTCCCATACACTTGTTGTAGCAAAAACTCATTACATACAATACAATACTTAACTCAGTAATAATATGATATGCATCTAAATCACTAGCTCAAAAAGCATTAATAATAGCTTTAAAAAGTTCTTAAGTCCTGGCAGTTGAATTGTAAAGCCTAATGGCATTGGGGAGTATTGACCTCTTCATCCTGTCTGAGGAGCATTGCATCGACAGTAACCTGTCGCTGAAACTGCTTCTCTGTCTCTGGATGGTGCTATGTAGAGGATGTTCAGGGTTTTCCATAATTGACCGTAGCCTACTCAGCGCCCTTCGCTCAGCTACCGATGTTAAACTCTCCAGTACTTTGCCCACGACAGAGCCCGCCTTCCTTATCAGCTTATTAAGACGTGAGGCGTCCTTCTTCTTAATGCTTCCTCCCCAACACGCCACCACAAAGAAGAGGGCGCTCTCAACAACTGACCTATAGAACATCTTCAGCATCTCACTGCAGACATTGAATGACGCCAACCTTCTAAGGAAGTACAGTCGACTCTGTGCCTTCCTGCACAAGGCATCTGTGTTGGCAGTCCAGTCTAGCTTCTCGTCCAACTGTACTCCCAGATACTTGTAGGTCTTAACCTGCTCCACACACTCTCCATTAATGATCACTGGCTCCATGTGAGTCCTAGATCTCCTAAAGTCCACCACCATCTCCTTGGTCTTGGTGACATTGAGACGCAGGTAGTTTGAGTTGCACCATATCACAAAGTCCTGTATCAGTTTCCTATACTCCTCCTCCTGTCCATTCCTGACACACCCCACTATGGCCGTGTCATCAGCGAACTTCTGCACATGGCAGGACTCCGAGTTATATTGGAAGTCAGATGTGTACAGGGTGAACAGGACCGGAGAGAGTACGGTTCCCTGTGGCACTCCTGTGCTGCTGACCACTGTGTCAGACCTACAGTCTCCCAACCGCACATACTGAGGTCTATCTGTCAAGTAGTCCACTATCCAATCCACCATGTAAGAGTCTACTCCCATCTCCGTTAGTTTGTGCTTTAATATCTTGGACTAGAATATAAAAGCAAGGATGTAATGTTGAAACTTTATAAAGAATTGGTGAGGCCTCACTTGGGAGTATTGTGAGCAGGTTTGGTTCCCATATCTTAGAATGGATGTGTTGAAACTAGAGAGGGTTTAAAGAAGGTTTATGAAAATGATTCCATGATTGAATGGCTTGTCATTTAAGAGCATTTGATGGCTCTAGGCCTATATTCACTAGAATTCAGAAGAATGGGAGGTCACCTCATTAAAACCTCTCAAATGGTGAATTGCCTCGATAGAATGGATGTAGAGGGGATGTTTCCTTTGTGGGAGAGGCTACGACAGCCTCAGTGTGCAGTTGTGAGCCTTTTGGAAGGGAGATGAAGAGGTATTTATTTCACCAGAATGTAGTGAATCTGTGGGATTCTTTGCAGTAGGCAGCTGTGGAAGCCAAAGTTGTTATGTATATTTTAGTTAGAGATTGATAGATACATGATTGGTCAGGGCATGAAGGGATACGGGGAGAAGGCAGGAGATTGGGGCTGAGAGGAAAATTGGATTAGCCATGATGAGATGGCAGAGCAGACTCCATGGACCAAATAGCCTGCTGCTATATCTTATGGTCTTATTTACATCATTCCTATAGGTGGGGAACCAAATCTGCACACAATACTCAAAATTAGGCCTCACCGATGTCTTGTATGACTTCAACATAACATCCCATCTCCTGTACTCATTACTTTGATTTATAAAGGCCATTATGCCAAAATCTTTCTTTTCAACCCTATCAACCTGCAAGAATTATGGACCTGCATTCTCAGATCTCTTCGTTCTACAGCACTCCTTAGTGCCCTTCTTTTCACTGTGTTAGACCTATCCTGGTTGGTTCTACCTAAGTACAGCATCTCACACTTGTTGTCTTGAAATCCATCTGCCATTTTTCAGCCCATTTTTCCAGCTCGTTCAGATCCCGCTGAAAGCCATGATAGCCTTCTTTGCTGTCTACTACACCCCAATCTTGGTGTTATCTGTTAATTTGCTGATCCAGTAAGCACATTATCATCCAGATCATTGATATTAATGAGAAATACCAATGGACCCAGCTTCGATCTCTGCAGCACTTCACTAGTCACAAGCTTCCAGTCAGAGAGGCAACAAACTACCATCATTCTGTGGCTTCTCCCATAAAGCTAATGTCTAATCCAAGTTACTCTCATCTTGAATGCCGAGCAATTGAACATTTTTGACCAATCTTCCAACCGTGAACTTGTTAAATGCCTTGCTGAAGTCAATGTACACAACATCCACTGCCTTGCTTCATCCACTTTCCTGGTAAATTGCTCAGAAAACTCTTAAGATTGGTTAGACATGACATACCACACACAAAGCCATGCTGACTATCCTTAATCAGCCCATGTCTATCCAAATACTTACTGTATATATCCGGTCCCTTAGAATACCTTCTAATTACTTTCTGACAACTGATATCAGATTCACTGGTCTATAATTTCCTGGTTTCTGTTTAGAGCTTTTTTTAAACAGTGGAACAACATTGACTATCCTCCAATCCTCTCGTACCCCTCCTGTCGCTAAGGTTGATTTAAATATCTCTGCTAGGGCCCTGGCAGTTTCTGCACTTGCCTCCTGTATGGTAAGATGGAACACCTTGTCAGGCCCTGGGGATTTATCCACCCTGATTTGCCTCAGGGTAGCAAAAACCTCCTCCTCTGTAATTTGTACTGGGTCCATGAAGTTCATGTCCCTTTGCCTCACTTCTATAGACTCTGTGTCCATTTCCTGAGTAAATATAGATGTAAAAAATAAATAATTTATGATCTCCCCCAACTGTTTTGGCTACATAAATGGATTACCATTCTGGTCTTCCAGAGGATCGATTTTGTCCCTTGCAGTCCTTTTGCTCCAAACATATCTGTAGAATCCCTTAGGATTCTCCTTCACCTTACCTTCTAGAGCAACTTTATGTCTTCTTTTAGCCCTCTTGATTTCTTTAGTATTCTGTTGCATTTCTTGTACTCCAAAGCTCCTTATTTGCTCCTGCCTCCTATACCTGCTATGCACCTCCTTGCTTCTCAACCAGGGCCTTGATATCTCTTGAAAACCAAGATACCCTACACCTTTTATCCTTACCTTTTATTCTGACAGGCTCACACAAGCTTTGTACTTTCTAAATTTCACTTTTGAAGACCTTCCGCTTACCAAGTATACCTTTGCCAGAAAACAGACTGTCCCAATCCACACTTGCCTGATCCTTTTTGATACCATCTGAATTGTCCTTTCTCCAATTTAGAATCTCAACCCATGGCCAGACCTATCTTCTTCCATTTTTACTTTGAAACTAATGGCATTGTGGTCACTTGATATAACTCCCATCAGGATCTTTGTACCCTTGCCATTTCCTAACTCCATCCTCAAGGATTCTTCATCATCTGATCTTATGTCACCTCTTTCTAAGGATTTAATTTCATTTTTTTCCCCAACAGAGCCACTCCATCCCCTCTACATACCTGCCTGTCCTCTCAATACAATGATATCCTTGAATGTTAAGCTTGAAACTGTGATCTTCTTTCAGAGTGACTCAGTGATTCCTCAGCCACTCATTCATCTGCAAAATCATCTTATTCATACCCTCACTGGTGCGTGGCACAAGCAGCAATCCAGGGATCACTGCCCTTGAGATCCTGCCTTTCAGCTTTCTTCCTAGCTCCTGATATTCTCTCTTCAGAACCTCATCCCTTTTCCTACCTATGATATTGATACCATTGTGTACCAATACATCTGGCTTTGCACTGTTCCCTCTTTAGAATGCTGTGGACCCAATCTGATCCTTGAACCTGGAAGTCAACATTCCATCTTGATGACTTCTTCATGTACAAGGAATCTCCTATCTGCTCCTCTAACTATGGAATCCCCTATCACTATTGCTCTCCTGTTCTCACCCCTTCCCTTCTGAACCTGAGAGCCAGACTTAATGGCAACCTCATAGTTCACATTCTCCACTACCTCGTTTCTACCTCCTACCCAAGATTCACAAGCCTGTCTGTCCAGATAGACCCATTGTTTCTGCCTGCTCCTGCCCCACCGAGCTCATGTCCACATACCTCAACTCTATTTTATCCCTCTGGTGCAATCCCTTCCCACCTACATCCATGACACTTCACATTCTCTCAATCTGCTCAACCTTTTAATTCACTGGCCCAGATTGCCTTATTTTCACTGTGGATGTCCAGCCCGTATATAGATCTATCCCACATCAAGAAGGCCTTAAAGATCTCCACATCTTTCTTGACAGAAGACCCAACCAGTTCCCCTCCACCATCAACATCCTCTGTCTGACGGAACTGGTCCTCACTCTCAACAATACTTTTTCATTTCCTCCTACTTTCTTGAAACTCAAGGTATAGCCATGGGCCCCAGCTATGCCCGTCTCTTCATTGGCTACATAGAACAGTCCAATTTCTAAGCCTTCCCTGGTAATGCTTCCCATCTCTTCCTGCACTTCATTGACAACTGCATTGGTGCTATTTCATGCACCCATGCTAAGTTCGTCAATTTCATCAACTTTTCCTCCAACTTCTATTCTGCTCTTAAATTTACTTGGTCCATTTCTGACATCTATCTTTCCTTTTCTGATCTGTCTCCATCACTGGGGATAAATTGTTAACCAACTTCTTTTATAGAATAGAATAGATTATAATAGTACAGCACATTACAGGCCCTTCAGCCCACAATGTTGTGCCGACCCTCAAACCCTGCCTTCCATATAACCCCCCACCTTAAATTCCTCCATATACCTATAAACCTATCAATTCCCATGGCTATCTTGACTATAACTTTTCCCACCTCCTGTAAAAATGCTTCACCCTATTCTCAATTCCTTCATCTCTGCTGGATCTACTCTCAGGACAAGGCTTCCTTTTCCAGGAGATCAATGTTGTCCTCCTCCTTCACAGAATGGGGTTTCCCTTCCTCCACCATTGATGCTACCTTCACCTGCATCTCCTCTATTTCCTGAATGTCTGTACTCTCCCCATCTTCCTGCTGCCTTTTTGCAGGGATAGAGATCACAAACAAGAAAATATGCAGATGCTGCAAATCCATGCAACGCACACAGAATGCTGGAGGAACTCAGCAGGCCAGGCAGCATCTATGTAAAAGAGTACAGTCGACCTTTTGGGCTGAAACCCTTCGGCAAGATGTCTTATCCTCATCTACCACCCCATGAGCATTGGCATCCATCACAACATTCTCTGCAGCTTACGCCATCCTCAACGGGACCATACCACCAAACATGTCTTTACTCTCTTTCCCTCCCACCCCTCCATCTCTCCTTTTCACAGAGTTCACTCCCTCCATGATTCCCTTCTTAGAACATAGAACATAGAATAGTACAGCACATTACAGGCCACTCGGCCCACAATGTTATGCCGACCCTCAAACCCTGCCTCCCATATAACCCCCCACCTTAAATTCCTCCATATACCTGTCTAGTAGTCTCTTAAACTTCACTAGTGTATCTGCCTCCACCACTGACTCAGGCAGTGCATTCCATGCACTAACCACTCTCTGAGTAGAAAGCCTTCCTCTAATATCCCCCTTGAACTTCCCTCCCCTTACCTTAAAGCCATGACTGCTTGTACTGAGCAGTGGTGCCCTGGGGAAGAGGTGCTGGCTGTCCACTCTGTCTATTCCTCTTAATATCTTGTAGACCTCTATCATGTCTCCTCTCATCCTCCTTCTCTCCAAAGAGTAAAGCCCTAGCTCCCTTAATCTCTGATCATAATGCATACTCTCTAAACCAGGCAGCATCCTGGTAAATCTTCTCTGTACCCTTTCCAATGCTTCCACATCCTTCCTATACTGAGGCGATCAGAACTGGACACAGTACTCCAAGTGTGGCCTAACCAGAGTTTTATAGAGCTGTATCATTACATCACGACTCTTAAACTCTATCCCTCGACTTATGAAAGCTAACACCCCATAAGCTTTCTTAACTACCCTATCTACCTGTGAGGCAACTTTCAGAGATCTGTGGACATGTACCCCCAGATCCCTCTGATCCTCCACGCTACCAAGTATCCTGCCATTTACTTTGTACTCTGCCTTGAAGTTTGTCCTTCAAAAGTGTATCACCTCACACTTCTACAGATTGAACTCCATCTGCCATTTCTCAGCCCACTTCTGCATCCTATCAATGTCTCTCTGCAATCTTCAGCAATCCTCTACACTATCTACAACATCACCAACATTTGTGTCGTCTGCAAACTTGCCAACCCACCCTCCTACCCCCACATCCAGATCGTTAATAATAATCATGAAAAGTAGAGGTCCCAGAACAGATCCTTGTGGGACACCACTAGTCACAACCCTCCAATCTGAATGTACTCCCTCCACCATGACCCTCTGCCTTCTGCAGGCAAGCCAATTCTGAATCCACATGGCCAAACTTCCCTGGATCCCATGCTTTCTGACTTTCTGAATAAGACAACCATGTGGAACCTAGTCAAATGCCTTACTAAAATCCATGTAGATGACATCCACTGCACTACCCTCATCTATATGCCTGGTCACCTCCTCAAAGAATTCTATCAGGCTTGTTAGACTTGATCTGCCCTTCACAAAGCCATGCTGACTGTCCCTGATCAGACCATGATTCTCTAAATGCCCACAGATCCTATCTCTAAGAATCTTTTCCAACAGCTTTCCCACCACAGACGTATGGCTCACTGGTCTATAATTACCCGGACTATCCCTACTACAATTTTTGAACAAGGGGACAACATTCGTCTCCCTCCAATCCTCCGGTACCATTCCCGAGGACAACGAGGACATAAAGATCCTAGCCAGAGGCTCAGCAATCTCTTCCCTCGCCTCGTTGAGCAGCCTGGGGAATATTCCATCAGGCCCCGGGGACTTATCTGTCCTAATGTATTTTAATAACTCCAACACCTCCTCTCCCTTAATATCAACATGCTCCAGAACATCAACCTCACTCATATTGTCCTCACCGTCATGAAGTTCCCTCTCATTGGTGAATACCGAAGAGAAGTATTCATTGAGGACCTTGCTCACTTCCACAGCCTCCAGGCACATCTTCCCACCTTTATCTCTAATCTGTCCTACCTTCACTCCTGTCATCCTTTTGTTCTTCACATAATTGAAGAATGCCTTGGGGTTTTCCTTTACCTACTTGCCAAGGCCTTCTCATGCCCCCTTCTTGCTCTTCTGAGCCCGTTCTTAGGCTTCTTTCTTTCTACCCTATATTCCTGAATAGACCCATCTGATCCTTGCTTCCTAAACATCATGTATGCTGCCTTCTTCCACCTGAATAGATTTTCCACTTCACTTGTCACCCATGGTTCCTTCACCCTACCATTCTTTATCTTCCTCACCGGGACAAATTTATCCCTAATATCCTGCAAGAGATCCTTAAACATTGACCACATGTCAATGTAACCATATAACAATTACAGCACGGAAACAGGCCATCTCAGCCCTTCTAGTCCGTGCCAAATGCTTACTCTCACCCAGTCCCACTGGCCCGCACTCAGCCCACAACCCTCCATTCCTTTCCTGTCCATATACCTATCCAATTTTACTTTAAATGACAATACCGAACCTGCCTCTATCACTTCTACTGGAAGCTCGTTCCACACAGCTACCACTCTCTGAGTAAAGAAATTCCCCCTCGTGTTACCCTCAAACTTTTGTCCCCTAACTCCCAACTCATGTCCTCTTGTTTCAATCTCCCCTACTCTCAATGGAAAAAGCCTATCCACGTCAACTCTATCTATCCCCCTCATAAGTTTAAATACCTCTATCAAGTCCCTCCTCAACCTTCTACGCTCCAAAGAATAAAGACTTGTTCAACCTTTCCCTGTAACTTAGGTGCTGAAACCCAGGTAATGTTCTAGTAAATCTTCTTTGTACTCTCTCTATTTTGTTGACATCTTTCCTATAATTCGGTGACCAGAACTGTACACAGTACTCCAAATTCGGCCTTACTAATGCCTTGTACAATTTTAACATTACATACCAACTCCTATACTCAATGCTCTGATTTATAAAGGCCAGCATACCATAAGTTTTCTTCACCAACCTATCCACATGAGATTCCACCTTTAGGGAACTATGCACCATTATTCCTAGATCACTCTGTTCTACTGCATTCTTCAATGCCCTACCATTTACCATGTATGTCCTATTTGGATTATTCCTACCAAAATGTAGCACCTCACACTTATCAGCATTGAACTCCATCTGCCATCATTCAGCCTACTCTTCTAATTTGCCTAAATCTCTCTGCAAGCTTTGACAACCTACTTCATTATCCACAACGCCACCTACCTTCGTATCATCTGCATACTTACTAATCCAATTTACCACCCCATCATCCAGATCATTAATGTATATGACAAACAACATTGGACCCAGTACAGATCTCTGAGGCACACCACTAGTCACCGGCCTCAAACCTGACAAACAGTTATCCACCACTACTCCCTGGCATGACCCATCCAGCCACTGTTGAATCCATTTTACTACTTCAATATTAATACCTAATGATTGAACCTTCCTAACTAACCTTCCATGTGGAATCTTGTCAAAGGCCTTACTGAAGTCCATATAGACAAAATCCACTGCTTTACCCTCGTCAACTTTCCTAGTGACCTCTTCAAAAAATTCAATAATATTTGTCAAACATGACCTTCCACGCACAAATCCATGCTGACTGTTCCTAATCAGATCCTATCTATCCAGATAATTATATATACCATCTCTAAGAATAGTTTTCATTAATTTACCCATCACTGATATCAACCTCACAAAAATATAACTGCAGATGCTGTTGATCAAAGAATACGTACACGACGCTGGAAGAACTCAGCAGGTCAGGCAGCATCTGTGAGAAAAGAGTAGCCAACGTTTCAGGCCGAGACCCTTCATCAGGAATGGGGGGGGGGGGGGGAGGAAGAGAGGGCCGAAGCCCAGTAATAGAGATGGGGAGGGGGAAGGGCCAGAGGCGCCAGGTGGAGAACCAGTCAGAGGAAGGATAAAGGGGGGAGGGGATAAGCATGAAGAACTGTAGAGATAAAAGAGCAGAAAGTTGAAAGGAGAGAGGGGCAGAGAGGGACCTAGGATGGTGGGAGGGGGAGGGAATTACTGGAAATTGGAGATTTCAATGTTCATACCACCAGGCTGGAGGCTACCCAGACGGTAGATGAGGTGTTGCTCCTCCAACCTGAGTTTGGCCTCATCATGGCAGTAGAGGAGGCCACGTATGGACATATCTAGATGGGAATGAGAGGCAGAGTTGAAGTGGATGGCAACCGGGAGGTCCTGTCTATTGTGACGGACGGAGCGGAGGTGCTCGATGAAGCGGTCCCCCAATCTGTGTCGGGTCTCGCTGATGTAGAGGAGGCCGCACCAGGAGCACCGGATGCAATAGACAACTGACGTCAACCTGACAGGCCTATAATTGCTAGTTTTACTCTTAGAACCCTTTTTAAACAATGGAACCACATGAGCAGTACGCCAATCCTCCAGCACCATTCCCCTTTCTAATGACATTTGAAATATTTCTGTCAAAGCCCCAGTTATTTCTACACTAACTTTCCTCAAGGTCCTAGGGAAATCCTGTCAGGACCTGGAGATTTATCCACTTTTATATTCCTTAAAAGCGCCAGTACTTCCTCCTCTTTAATCGTCATAGTTTCCATAACTTCCCTACTTCTTTCCCTTACCTTACACAATTCAATATCCTTCTCCTTAGTGAACACTGAAGAAAAGAAATTGTTCAAAATCTCCCCCATCTCTTTCCACTCCACACATAGCTGTCCACTCTGATTCTCTAAGGGACCAACTTTATCCCTCAATATCCTTTTGCTATTAATATAACTGTAGAAACTCTTCGGATTTATTTTCACCTTACTTGCCAAAGCAACCTCGTATCTTCTTTTAGCTTTTCTAATTTCTTTCTTAAGATTTGTCTTACATTCTTTATATTCTTTGAGCACCTCATTTACTCCATGCTGCCTATATTTATTGTAGATATCTCTCTTTTTCCTAACCAAGTTTCCAATATCTCTTGAAAACCATGGCTCTCTCAAATTTTTTACCTTTCCTTTCAACCTAACAGGAACATAAAGATTCTGTACCCTCAAAATTTCACCTTTAATTGACCTCCATTTCTCTATTACATCCTTCCTATAAAACAAATTGTCCCAATCCACTCCTTCTAAATCCTTAGTAGATAGTACATTTCCCTGCAAAAACATCATCCCAATTCACACTGGCAAGTCCTAGCCTTATAGCCTCATAATTTGCCCTTCCCCAATTTAAAATTTTCCTGCCCTCACTGATTCTTTCCTTTTCCATGATAATGCTAAAGGTCAGGGAGCGGTGGTTACTGTCCCCCAGATGCTCACCCACTGAGAGATCTGTGACCTGACCCGATTCATTACCTAATACTAGATCTAGTATGGCATTCCCCCTAATCGGCCTGTCAACATGCTGTGACAGGAATCCATCCTGGACACACTTAACAAACTCTGCCCCATCCAAACCCTTGGAACTAATCAGGTGCCAATCAATATTAGGGAAGTTAAAGTCACCCATGATAATAACCCTGTTATTTTTGCACCTTTCTAAAATCTGCCTCCCAATCTGCTCCTCGGTATCTCTGCTGCTACCAGGGAGCCTATAGAATACCCCCAGTAGAGTAACTGCTCCCTTCCTGTTCCTGACTTCCACCCATACTGACTCAAAAGAGGATCCTGCTACATTACCACCCTTTCTGTAGCTGTAATAGTATCCCTGACCAGTAATGCCACCCTTCCTCCCCTTTTCCCCTCTCTCTATCCCTTTTAAAGCACTGAAATCCAGGAATATAGAGAATCCATTCCTGCCCTGGTACCAGCCAAGTCTCCGTAATGGCCACTACATCATAATTCCATGTATGTATCCAAGCTCTTAGTTCATCACCTTTGTTCCTGGTGCTTCTTGCATTGAAGTACACACACTTTAGCCCTTCTACCTTCCTACCTTTACACCCTTTATTCTGCTTCTCTTTTCGCAAAGCCTCTCTATATGTTAGATCTGGCTTTACTCCATGCACTTCTTTCACTGCTCTATTGCTCCGGGTCCCATCCCCCTTGCAAATTAGTTTAAACCCTCCTGAACCATGCTAGCAAACCTACCTGCAAGGATTCTTCATTTGTCCTGGCACTTATCTCTGCAAGCGGAAGAAGGCTACACCTACCCATTCACCTCCATTCAGGACCCCAACTAGTCCTTTGAGGTGATACTTCACCTGTCATCTATTGTATCCATTACTCCCGAAGTGGCTTCATCTACATTGGCATTGGTGAGGCCCGACTTACATTGGGGTCTGCTCTGCTCCATCCCAAAAGGTGAATTTTTGGGTGGCCAACCATCTTAATTCTTATCCCCACTCCCGTTCTGATTTATCAGTCCATGGCCTAATCTTGTACCATGATGAGGCTTCTCTCAGGCTTGAGGAGCAACACCTCTTTTTCCCTCTAGGTCACCTCCAACCTGATAGCATAAACATTGGTGTCTCTAAATTCCAGTAATTTTCAATTCCCCAGTCATCTCTTCATTTTCCTGCCCATCACCTCCCTGTCATGCTGTTTCTCTCATGGTCCTTCCCTTTCTCCCATGGTCCACTCTTCTCTCCTACTACATTCCTACTTCTCCAGCCCTTTGCCTTTTCCACCAATCATCTTCTTACTTCAACCTCCCTCCCCCACTCACCTGGCTTCACCTATTACCTTCTATTTTGTCCTTCTTTCCACCTTCTTATTCTGGCATCTTCCCCCTTTTTCAATCCTGATGGTAGGTTTTGGCCTGAAACATTGATTGCTAATTTGTTTCTGTGGATGCTGCCTGACCTGCTGAGTTCCTACAGCATTTTGTGTGTGTTGTTCAGTGTCAGAGACCTGGTTGTTGCAGCTTTCCCCGAGTAAATTGACTGTCCCAATAGTGATATATTTATTTTTGAGGAGAATGGCCACAAGAGTACTCTGCACTGTCTGCTTGTTGCCTTTCCCTCTCCTGGCAGTCATCCAGCTACCTGCCTCCTGCAACTTTGGGAGGATTGCCTCCCTGTACCTCCTATCTATCATGTCCTTGTTCTCTAGTCGGAGCCAAAGGTCATCCAGCTGTAACTCCAGTTTCCTAACATGGTTTGTAACTGCATCTTAACCTATCAATTTAAATTATAAACTCTGTTTTAGCTCTGTCCATTGCATAAATCTACAAATGAATATCAGGAAGTCGCAGAACTCTTTGGACAAACAATGGATCAGAACCGAATCATGCAAATTCAAAGAATTCAGAATTTAGACTTATGGGAGCTCTATTGCAGGTAATCCTGAGGACTGTCTTATTATTTTCAGTCGATTGTCTATACACATTTTCTGCAGGAGAAAAATCAACCTGTTGTTGATTAGAATAATCTTAAGTAGTCTTTTTCTGTGAATATTTTGGGCTGGAATTTCCTTGTCTTACCTTGCATCCAGTTTCAATGCCGGTCACGTCACTGAGAACTTAAATGAAGATTTCACCACCATCTCATCAGTCTGCATGTGCATAACTGGTGACATTGGATCAATTGATACATTTGTATTAATTTCCAGATGTACCAATCAGCATGACATTTTGTGAGAATGATTGTGTTTTACAAACCTGATTGTTTTTTTAGGAGGCGACAAAAGTATTTGATAAGGGTAAGGTAGTGAACAAAATCTGATTTGAGTAAGGCATTTGACAAGTTTCCTCATGGCTGGTTGATTCAGATGATAAAAGTGCATGGGATCTAGGATGAATTGCAGGTTTAGATTTGGAACTGGCTACTCTATAGAACACAGTAGAGGAAGGATTATATACTGTCTGTGCAAGGATTAGTGCTAGGATCTCTGTTGTTTGTCATATATAAACACACATTCCAGAGGCATACAGATTATTGTTAGTGAATTGTAATCATGCTATGTTGGTGCTAGAATTACGGCAACGCTTGTAGGTGAAACTCCTTTTTACTGCGCATCTCTGGAAATGTGGCTCGTCAGCCACTGGACTCTGCGGCGAGAGACCCACCTTTCTCAGGCTTCATTTGTCTAGGGTGTCTATGACTTTGGTCCCGTCAAATCCGTGAGGTTGGAATGTTGTGCCCACCCAAACTCCAGTCTGTGTGAATGCTGTGTGATTTACTGCCCCGGCAATCACCTGTCGGCAAGAAATAACAGATCGTACACTGATAGATAGATAGATAGATAGATACTTTATTCATCCCCATGGGGAAATTCAACTTTTTTTCCAATGTCCCATACACTTGTTGTAGCAAAACTGCATACAATTATAAAGAAATATATTTAAGGACGTTAACTGAAGCAAACAGTTATTAAAGGAAAGAAAGAAAAAAACAAGAAGGCCCATTATGCTTAAACAGTCACATGTGCACAGTGGAGCTCAAATGTTCCACTACATCAACTCCTATTCACTGGAATGTGCTGGAACTTTTGGAAAAAAAACATTAGGATGGGTAAGTCCCCAGGGCCTGACAGGATATACCTCGGGTAACTAAAGGAATTGAAGGAAGAGATTTTTGTGCCTTTGGTGTTGATCTTTGCATTCTTGCCTGCCAGAGGAGTAGTACCAAATGACTGGAGGGTGGGAGATGTTATTCTGTTGTACGAAAAAGGTAGTGGGGATAACCCTGGGAATGATAGACCTATGAGTCTTATGTCAGTAGTGAGAAGACTACTAGAGAGGATTTCTAGAGGCAGGATTTCTGAGCATTTGGAAAAGCATAGTTTGATTAGAGAAAGGTAGCATGGTTTTGTGACTGGCAGGTCATGTCTCTCAAGCTTGATTGAATTCTTTGAGGAAGTGACAAAATAAATTGATGAAGGTAGAGCAGTAGATGTGGGATAGATTTTAGTAAGGCATGAAAAATGAAAGAGTAGATTATTATTTAAATAGTAAAAAATTGCAGCATGCTGCTGTGCAGAAGGACTTGGGAATGCTTGTGCATGAATCATGAAAGGTTAGTGTTCAGGTGCAGCAGGCTGTTAAGAAGGCAAATTGAATGTTGGCCATTGCTAGAGGGATTGAATTTTAGTGCAGGGAGGTTATGCTGCAACTGTACAGGGTACTGGTGAGGCTGCACCTGGGGTATTGCCTGCAGTTCTGGTCTCCTTACTTGAGAGAAAGAATGTACTGGCTTTGGAGATGGTGCAGGGGAGGTTCACCACGTTGATTCCAGAGATGAGGGGATTAGACTATGAGGAGAAATTGAGTCCCCTGGGACTGTACTCACTGGAATTCAGAAGAATGAGAGGAACACATAGAAACACATAAAATTATGAAAGGGAGGGATAGGATGGAGATGAGATGTTTCCACAGGTAGGTGAGACTAGAACTAGGAGACATAGCCTCAAGATTTGTGGGAGTGGATTTAGAACAGAGATGAGGATCTGCTTTTCCCAGAGAGTGGTGAATCTGTAGAATTTTCTGCCCAATGAAGCAGTGGAAGCTACCTCAGTAAATATATTTAAGACAAGATTGGATGGATTTTTGCATTTAGGGGAATTAAAGTTTATGGGGAAAAGACAGGTAGGTGGAGATGAGTCCACAGTCTGATCAGCCATTATCTTATTAGATGGTGGACCAAGCTCGATGGGCGAGATGGGGTACTGCTGCTCCTATTTCTTATGTTCTTATTTGATAAGGTTCCCAACAGTAGGCTCACTCAGAAAGTTAAAGGCATGAGATCTGGGGAATTTGACTGTGTGGATTTCGAATTGACTTGCTTGCAGAAGGCAGAGGTGACAATAGATAGAAAGTATTTTACATGGTGATCAATGGCCAATGAAATTCTGCAGGCATCTGTTCTGGGACACCTGCTCTTTGTGATTTTTATA
Organism: Hemitrygon akajei; assembly: GCF_048418815.1. Classification (NCBI taxonomy): domain Eukaryota; kingdom Metazoa; phylum Chordata; class Chondrichthyes; order Myliobatiformes; family Dasyatidae; genus Hemitrygon; species Hemitrygon akajei. The sequence continues at coordinate 177,393,710 of NC_133133.1, forward strand.
AATGACTGAGAAAGTGGAAGGGTGGGTTGGTAATGTGCCAATGGCATGAAGATTGGTGGAGTTGTGAATAGTACAGAAGGTTATTGTAGCTTACAATGGACATTAATTGGATGCAGAGCTGTGCTGAGAAGTGGCAGATGGAGTTTAATCTGTGTAACTGACAACATACAACATAGATCAAAGAACCATAGTAGCACAGTATAGGGCCCTTGGTCCATGCTATTCTGCTGACTTTTAACCTCCTCAAAAAATGACAACAGGTTCGTCAGGCAAGATTTTCTCCTAAGGAAACCATGCTGACTTTGTTCTCTCTTATCTTGCGTCACTAAGTACTCCATAACCTCATCTTTAACAACTGACTTCAGTACTTTCCCGACTACTGAGGCCAGGCTAACTGGTCTGTAATTTCCTTTCTTAAAGAGTGGAGTGACATTTACAATTTTCCAGACCTCTGCACCATGCCAGAGTCCAATAATTTTTGAAAGATCATTTCTAATGCCTCCAGAATCTCTACCACTACCTCTTTCAGAATCCTAGGGTGTAGTTCATCTGATCCAGGTGACTTGAGCACCTTCTCCCTTGTAATAGTAACTGCACTCATTTCTCTTCCCTCACACCCTTCAACATCTGGCACACTGCTGGTGTCTTCCACAGTGAAGACAGATGCAAACTACACATTTAGTTCATTTGCATTCATCTTGTCCCCCATTATTATTTCCCTGGACTAATTTCTAGTGGTCCTATAGCCACTCTCGTCTCTCTTTTATTTTTAAATGAAAAAGCTTTTACTATCAACTTTGATATTGTTTCCTAGCTTGTTTTCATATTTCATCCCAATTCTCTATCTTACCAATAATTTTTGCTTTGTTGTATGCCCGCTGTTTGTTTTTACTTAGTTTTGACTTCCCTTGTCAGCCACGGTTGTACTATTTTGCCATTTGATCATTTCTTCATTTTTGGAATATCTCTATCCTGAACCTTCCTCATTTTTCCCAGAAACTCATACCATTGCTGCTCTGTTGTCATCCCTGCCAGCATCTCCTTCCAATCCTTCCAACCTCTTCCAACTTGCGGGTGTGAACTGGGATGAAGTTTTTTCAGGGCTCTGTCGTGGGCAAAGTACTGGAGAGTTTAACATCGGTAGCTGAGCGAAGGGCGCTGAGTAGGCTACGGTCAATTATGGAAAACTCTGAACATCCTCTACATAGCACCATCCAGAGACAGAGAAGCAGTTTCAGCGACAGGTTACTATCGATGCAATGCTCCTCAGACAGGATGAAGAGGTCAATACTCCCCAATGCCATTAGGCTTTACAATTCAACCGCCAGGACTTAAGAACCTTTTAAAAGCTATTATTAATGCTTTTTGAGATAGTGATTTAGATGCATATCATATTTTTTACTGAGTTAAGTATTGTATGTAATTAGTTTTGCTACAACAAGTGTATGGGACATTGGAAAAAAAGTTGAATTTCCCCATGGGGATGAATAAAGTATCTATCTATCTATCTATCTATCTATCTATCTATCTATTAACATGTGGTCGATGTTTAAGGATATCTTGCAGGATGTTAGGGATAAATTTGTCCCGGTGAGGAAGATAAAGAATGGTAGGGTGAAGGAACCATGGGTGACAAGTGAAGTAGAAAATCTAGTCAGGTGGAAGAAGCAGCATACATGAGGTTTAGGAAGCAAGGATCAGATGGGTCTATTGAGGAATATACGGTAGCAAGAAAGGAGCTTAAGAAGGGGTTGAGAAGAGCAAGAAGGGAGCATGAGAAGGCCTTGGTAGGGTAAAGGAAAACCCCAAGGCAGTCTTCAATTATGTGAAGAACAAAAGGATGACAGGAGTGAAGGTAGGACCGATTAGAGATAAAAGTGGGAAGATGTGCCTGGAGGCTGTGGAAGTGAGCGAGGTCCTCAGTGAATACTTCTCTTTGGTATTCACCACTGAGAGGGAACTTGATGATGGTGAGGACAATATGAGTGAGGTTGATGTTCTGGAGCATGTTGATATTAAGGGAGAGGAGGTGTTGGAGTTGTTAAAATACATTAGGACGGATAAGTCCCCGGGGCCTGACAGAATATTCCCCAGGCTGCTCCACGAGGCAAGGGAAGAGATTGCTGAGCCTCTGGCTAGGATCTTTATGTTCTCGTTGTCCACAGGAATGGTACTGGAGGATTGGAGGGAGGCGAATTTTGTCCCCTTGTTCAAAAAAGGTAGTAGGGATAGTCCAGGTAATTACAGACCAGTGAGCCTTACATCTGTGGTGGGAAAGCTGTTGGAAAAGATTCTTAGAGATAGGATCTATGGGCATTTAGAGAATCATGGTCTGATCAGGGACAGTCAGCATGGCTTTGTGAAGGGCAGATCATGCCTAACAAGCCTGATAGAGTTCTTTGAGGAGGTGACCAGGCATATAGATGAGGGTAGTACAGTGGATGTGATCTACATGGATTTTAGTAAGGCATTTGACAAGTTTCCAAATGGTAGGCTTATTCAGAAAGTCAGAAGGCATGGGATCCAGGGAAGTTTGGCCGGGTGGATTCAGAATTGGCTTGCCTGCAGAAGGCAGAGGGTTGTGGTGGAGGGAGTACATTCAGATTGGAGGGTTGTGACTAGTGGTGTCCCACAAGGTTCTGTTCTGGGACCTCTACTTTTTGTGATTTTTATTAACGACCTGGATGAGGGGGTAGAAGGGTGGGTTGGCAAGTCTGCAGATGACAGAAAGGTTGGTGGTGTTGTAGATAGTGTAGAAGATTGTTGAAGATTGCAGAGAGACATTGATAGGATGCAGAAGTGGGCTGAGAAGTGGCAGATGGAGTTCATCCCGGAGAAGTGTGAGGTGGTACACTTTGGAAGGACAAACTCCAAGGCAGAGTATGAAGTAAATGGCAGGATACTTGGTAGTGTGGAGGAGCAGAAGGATCTGGGGGTACATGTCCACAGATCCCTGAAAGTTGCCTCACAGGTAGATAGGGTAGTTAAAAAGCTTATGGGATGTTGGCTTTCATAAGTCAAGGGATAGAGTTTAAGAGTCACAAAGTAATGATGCAGCTCTATAAAACTCTGGTTAGGCCACACTTGGAGTAGTGTGTCCAGTTCTGGTCGCCTCAGTATAGGAAGGATGTGGAAGCATTGGAAAGGGTACAGAGGAGATTTACCAGGATGCTGCCTGGTTTAGAGAGTATGCATTATGATCAGAGATTAAGGGAGCTAGGGCTTTACTCTTTGGAGAGAAGGAGAATGAGAGGGGAGATGTTAGAGGTATACAAGATATTAAGAGGAATAGATAGAGTGGACAGCCAGCACCTCTTCCCCAGGGCACCACTGCTCAGTACAAGAGGACATGGCTTTAAGGTAAGGGGAGGGAAGTTCAAGGGGGATATTAGAGGAAGGTTTTTCACTCAGAGAGTGGTTGGTGCATGGAATGCACTGCCTGAGTCAGTGGTAGAGGCAGGTACACTAGTGAAGTTTAAGAGACTACTAGACAGGTATATGGAGGAATTTAAGGTGGGGGGTTATATGGGAGGCAGGGTTTGAGAGTCGGCACAACATTGTGGGCCGAAGGGCCTGTAATGTGCTGTACTATTCTATGTTCTATGTTCTAATTTACTTTAGCCAACTCCTCTCTCATACCACTGTAATTTAATTTACTCCACTGAAATACTGTTACATCAGGCTTTACTTTCCCATCCTATCTCTCATCTTTCTATTGATTGTATGCAATTTTTTACAGCAGAGCCATGCCACCTCCTCTGCCTATGTTCCTATCCCTCTGATACAACATGTAGCCTTGGACATTCAGCTCCCAATTACAACCATCCTTCAGTCACGATTCAGTGATGGCCACAACATCATACTTGATAATCTGTAAAAGTACTACAAGATCATCCTTATTTTTTATTTTTCATACTCTCTGTGCATTAAGAGCCCATGGTATTACAGAAAATGTCGTTGTGGCTATCCCTCGATGTCGAGGAGGTTGGTTTTCGTTCCATTGATCTTTCACAGAGCGAAGACGCTTGTGCGTGAATTTGTTTAACATGTACTTGATACTGCACTCCAAGAAGCACATGATACTTCACAAATCAACCAACTGATTCCAATGGCATGGAAGCCATGACGATTGGAAATATACTAGCCATGGATAAAGCAGTGGCTGATTGGCAGGAGGCAAAGAATGGGAATAACAGGAGTCTTTTTTTTTCTGGTTGGCTGCCAGTGACTAGTGGTATTCTACATGTGTCTGTGTTGGGACCTCTTCTTTTTACATTATATGTCAATGATTTTGGTGACAGAATTGATGGCTTTGTTGCAAAGCTTTTGGATGAAATGAAGATAGGTGGAGGTGCAGGCAGTTTTGAGGAAATGAAGAGCTAAAGAAGGGCTTAGATACTTTAGGAGAAAAGACAATGAAGTTGCAGATGGATTACAGAGTCAGGAAGTGAATGGTCGTGCATTTTGGAAGGAGAAATGAAGGGTTGACTATTTTCTATATGAAGAGAAAATTCAAAAATCTGAGGTGTAAAGGGACTTGTGCAGGATGCCCTAAAGGTTTATTTACAGGTTGAGTCTGTGGTGAGGAATGCAAATGCGATGTATGCATTCATTTCAAGAAGACTAGAATATAAAAACAAATATCTTATGTTGAGGCTTTATAAAGCACTAGTGAGACCTCACTTCTAGTTTTATGAGCAGTTTTGGACCCCTAATCTTAGAAAGGATGTGCTGACACTTGAGAGGGTTCAAAGAAGGTTCACAAAAATGATTCCAGGATTAAATGGCTTGTCATATGAAAAACGTTTGATGGCTCTGGGCCTGTATTCATTGGAATTCACAAGAATGGTGGGTGATCTAATTGAATTCTATCGAATAGTGAAAGGTCATGATAGAGTGAATGTCAAGAGGATGTTTCCTGTGGTGGGAGACTCTAGGATCAGAGGACGCAGCCTTAGAATAGAGGGGCATCGTTTTAGAACAGAGATGAGAAGGAATTTCTTTAGTCATTGAATGGTGAATCTGTGGAATTGTTTGCTGCAGGTGGCAGTGGAGGCAAAGTCTATATGTATATTCAAGACAGAGTTTGATGGAACCTTGATTGGTCATGGTATGAAGGGATACGGGGGGAAGGCAAGATATTGGGGCTCAGATGAAAATGGATCAGCCACAATGAAATGGTAGAGCATACTTGATGGGTCAAATGGCCTAATTCTGTTCCTACATCTTATGGTCTTATGGAATAGTGTCAAAGCCAGTTTGAAAACAAACAGAGGTTGATAATCTTTTTTATATAGGATGTTAACATAGTTTAGGGAGAAACGGAATGTATGTCATTTACCTATGAAATTCCATCATAAATGAGCCTGCTTTGGTAAAGCAAAACTGAAAACAATTTTGGAGAGTAAAGGGAGGAGTGTTTGATAGCTCTACTCACTGGAGTCTGGGAGAATAGGGGGGAATCTTATTGAAAGCCACTGAATATTGAATGGCCTAGATAGAGTGGATGTGGAGAGGATGTTTCTTATAGTGTGGGAGTCTAAGTCCAAAAGCCACAGCCTCAGGAATAGTAGGACATCCAACTAGAACAGAGAAGGGGAAGAATCTCTTGGGGGGTGGTGCATTCATTGTCATTGTCACAGGCGGCTGTCCAGGCCAAGTAATTGGATATATTTAAAGTGAAGGTTGATAGCTTCTTGATTAATAAGTGTGTTAAAGGTTACCCGGGTAAGGCAGGAGACTGGGGTTGAGAGAGATAATAAATTAGCCATGATGGAATGGCAGAGTAGACTTGATAAACTGAATGGTCTAAGTATACTCATTTGTCTTCTATTCATATAACTCTCTTGGAAGATCAGAAGATGTAATTAATATTTGGTACTGCAGAAATTGCGAGACTTTAAATGACTATTAACATTAGTATACATGGTAGAGGACATATCTAATATGCAATAGGAAGATGTTATGCCTGCAATGGGAGAAAACTAAGTAAACACGTGGGCCTAAAGATAGACCAGTCCTGGTTCGTATGTAATGCATCCCAGGGTACTGAATGAAATGGCAGAAGTTATAATAGAGGCACTTGTGATAATTTACCAAAATTCTCTGAACTCTGGGCAGGTCTCAGCAGATTGAACACAGAATATAGAACAGAACTGCACAGTATGGAACTTCAGCCCATGATGTTGTGCTGACCTAGATTTGGCCCATCGAGTCTGCTCTCCATTTCATCATGGGTGATCCAATTTTCCTCTCAGTCCCAATCTCCTGCCTCACATGTAGACAAACGGCAGGTAGCTGTAGGCCATTTGGCTTAATGTCTGTGGTCAGAAGAATGCACTGAGGAAGATATAGCAAGGCATCTGGATAGAAGTGGTTCTATCGGGCAGACACAACTTGGATTCATAATGCAGGTCTTGTTTGACAAACCTAGTGAAGTTCCTTGAGGATATAATGAGTGCAGTGGATGCAGGTGGATGTTGTCAGGATGTCAGAATCAGAATCAGGTTTAATATCACTGGCATATGTCGTGAAATTTGTATATAGGTGTCCCCCCCCCCCACTTCACAAAGGTAGAGCATTCCTATGAAACCTTTCTTAAGCCAAAATAGCGTAAAGCGAAGAACCATTCATTTATATGAGAAAAATTTTTGTAATAGCGAAAATACTCTTTGTAATGCAAAAACAGGTTATGAATGTAGGTCTTTTGTAAAAGCAAAGTGGCATAAAGCGAACATTTGTAAAGCAGGGGACACCTGTACTTGAGTTTACAGAATATGTTTGAAAAGTTGTGGCATAAATAATTGATCCATAAGATCAGGATTCATGGAGTTGGTGGTAATGCATTATCATTGATGGAGGACTGATTAACTGATTGATGAAGGGCAGAGAGTTGGGATAAATGATTATTTATCTGGTTGACTGTCAGTGGTGAGTCAACTGCTACAGAGGTCATGATGTACATTAACGATTTGGAAGAAAGGGCAGAGTATAGCAAATCCAACTTTGCAGATGACACTAAATTGGGCAGAAAAGCAAATGATGCAGAGGTGTGGAGAGTCTGCAGAAAAATATCGATAGGTTGAATGAGTGGCCAAGAGTCTGGCAGATGGAGCACGATGTCAGTAAATACAAGGTCATACAATTGGAAGGAAAATAATTATTATTTAAATAGTGAAAGATTGCAACATGCTGTTGTGCAGAGGAACTTGGAAATGCTTGTGCATAAATCTCAAAAAGTTAGTTTGCAACAGGTGCAACAAGTAATCATGAGGGCTAATAGAATATTGATCTTCATTGCTAGAGAGATTGAATTTAAGAGCAGGGAGGTTACACTGCAGCTTTATAGGCCGCACCTGAAGTGTTGTGTGCATTTCTGGTCTCCTTAAGAGCTGATGCAGAGGAGGTTCACTAGGTTGATTTTGGAGATAAGGAGAGATTAAGTTGACTGGGACTGTACTTGCTGGATTTCAGAAAAATAGGAAATGTAAAATTAAGAAATGGATAGATAAGATAGAGGTAGGAAAATAGTTTCCACTAGTAGGTGAGACTGGAACTAAGTGATGTAAGTGGGCTGAGAAGTGGCAGATGGACCCAGAGAAGTGTGAGGTGGTACACTTTGGAAGGACAAACTCCAAGGCAGAGTACAAAGTAAATGGCAGGATACTTGGTAGTGTGGAGGAGCAGAGGGATCTGGGGGTACATGTCCACAGATCCCTGAAAGTTGCCTCATAGGTAGATAGGGTAGTTAAGAAAGCTTATGGGGTGTTAGCTTTCATAAGTAGAGGGATAGAGTTTAAGAGTCACAAAGTAATGATGCAGCTCTATAAAACTCTGGTTAGGCCACACTTGGAGTACTGTGTCAAGTTCTGATCGCCTCAGTATAGGAAGGATGTGGAAGCATTGGAAAGGGTACAGAGGAGATTTACCAGGATGCTGCCTGGTTTAGAGAGTATGCATTATGATCAGAGATTAAGGGAGCTAGGGCTTTACTCTGTGGAGAGAAAGAGGATGAGAGGAGACATGATAGAGGCATACAAGATATTAAGAGGAATAGATATTGTGGACAGCCAGCGCCTCTTTCCCAGGGCACCACTGCTCAGTACAAGAGGACATGGCTTTAAGGTAAGGGGTGGGAAGTTCAAGGGGGATATTAGAGGAAGGTTTTTTACTCAGAGAGTGGTTGGTGCATGGAATGCATTGCTTGAGTCAGTGGTGGAGGCAGATACACCAGTGAAATTTAAGAGACTACTAGACAGGTATATGGAGAAATTTAAGGTGGGGGGTTATATGGGAGGCAGGGTTTAAGGGTCGGCACAACATTGTGGGCAGAAGGGCCTGTACTGTGCTGTACAATTCTATGTTCTATGTAAACTCAAGATTTAGGGGAGTAGATTAAGGACGGAGAAGGGGAGAATTTTTTCCCCATAGAGTAGTGAGTCTGGAATTCTCTACCTAGAAGCAGTAGAGTTTATCTCATTAAACATTAACAGTGAGATTTTTGCATAGCAGGGGAATTAAGGGTCATGGGGAAAAGGCAGGTCAGTGGAGCTGAGTCCACAGTCCTATCAGCCATGATGTTATTGAATAGCAGAGTAGGCTTGATAGGACAGATGGTTCCTATTTATTATGTTCTTATATTCAAGATATTTATGGAAAAAAATGGATCTGGTCTTTGAGTTGTGATTCTAAATTGGAGAAAGGCCAATCTTGATGGCATCAGAAAGGATTCGGGAAGTGTGGATTGGGACAGGCTGTTTTCTGGCTGAGGTATAGTTGATAGGTGGGAGGCCTTCAATAATGAAATTTTGTGAATATAGAGTTTGTATTTTCCTGTTAAAATAAAAGGCAATGCTAACAGGTTTAGAGAATACTGATTTTTGAAGATAATGAAGCCAAAGTTAAGAAGAAGATGGAGGTGCATAACAGGTATAGGTAGCAAGGAACAAATGAGGTACTTGAGTATAAGAAATGCAAGAGTATACTTGAGAAGGAAGTCAGAAGGGCTAAAAGAAGACTTGAGGTTGCTCTAGCAGACAAGGTGAAAGAGAATCCCAAGGGCTTCTACAGATATATTAAGAGCATAAGGATAGCAAGGAACAAAATTGGTCCACTTTGAAGATCAGAATGATCACGTAAACATTGAGCCATAAGATAATTCTTTGTACCTCTATTTATTCAGGAGATGGACTCGGAGTTTATAGAAGTAAGGCAAAACAGCAATGAGGTCATGGGTTGTATACAGATTATAGAGATTCAAAATTGTTTAATGTAATTTAATGTTGTTTTCAGTACACAAGTGTAAAGAACAAAATAATTGTTACTCTGGATACAATGCAGCACAAAAAGCATAATAAAATAAAAACACAATAATAAAGAAACAAATATAAATGTGGTATAATAGATTATATACATGCATGTCCATAAAGTGACGTTAGGTACAGGAGTATCTGTGCATAAGGAGACTGACAGGAAATGATAAAGTAGTGGTGGCAGGTGGGGGGGGGGGGAGGGGGGAGGGTGGTGTGAAGGGAAGGGTTAGTGGGTGGATGTGTTGAAGAGTCTTCCTGCTTGGAGAAAATAACTCAATTTTTGAGTCTAGTGGTCCTGGTGCAAGTGCTACATAGCTTTCTCCCTGAAGGGAGTTGAACAAACCATCCATGAGCAAGATGGGAGAGATACTTCATGATGTAAACACAAAGTACACTGCAGATGCTGTGGTCAAATCAAGACGTACAAACAAGCTGGATGAACTCAGCAGGTCCGGCAGCATCCGTTGAAAGAAGCAGTCAACGTTTCGAGTAGAGACCTTTCGTCAGGACTAAAGAAGGAGGGGGCAGTGGCCCTATAAAGAAGGTGGGGGGAGGGTGGAAAACCAATCAGAGGAAAGATCAAGGGGTGGGGGAGGTGAAGCAGGGAGGGGATAGGCAGGAGAGGTGAAGAAGGAATCTAAGGGGAAAGCACTATGGGTAGTAGAAGAAGGCAGAGTCATGAGAGGTGATAGGCAGCTAGAAGAGACAGAGTGAAGGTGGGATGGGGGAAGGGAGGGGGAGGGAATTACCAGAAGTTGGAGAATTCGATGTTCATACCAAGGGGCTGGAGATTACCCAGACTGTATATGTTGTTCTTCCAGCCGAAGTTTGGCCTCATCATGGCAGTAGAGGAGGCCATGTATGGACATATCCGAATGGGAATGTGAAGGAGAGTTGAAGTGAGTGGCAACCGGGAGATCCTGTCTGTTGTGGTGGACGGAGCGTAGGTGCTTGATGAAGTGGTCCCCCCATCTGCGTCAGGTCTCTCTGATGTAGAGGAGGCTGCACCAGGAGCAACGGATGCAATAGATTACCCCAACAGACTCACAAGTGAAGTGTTGCCTCACCTGGAAGGACTGTTTGGGGCCCTGAATGGTGGTAAGAGAGGAGGTGTAGGGACAGGTGTAGCACTTACACTTGCAGGGATAAGTGCCAAGTGGGAGATCTGTGGGGAGGGACATGTGGACCAGGCAGTCGTGGAGGGAACGATCCCTGCGAAAAGCAGAGAGGGAAAGATGTCCTTAGTGGTGGGGTCCTGTTGAAGGTGGCAGAAGTTGCGGAGGATAATATGCTGGATCTGGAGGCTGGTGGGGTGATAGGTGAGGACAAGAGGGACACGGTCCCTGTTGTGACAAGAGGATGGGGTGAGGGCCGAAGCGCGGGAAATGGAGGAGATGCGGGTGAAGGCATCATTGATGACGGCAGAAGGGAAACCACAATTCTTAAAGAAAGAGGACATTTGGGATGTCCTGGAACGGAAAGCCTCATCCTTGGAGCAGATGCGGCGGAGACGGAGGAACTGGGAATAGGGAATAGAATTTTTGCATTTGGCAGGGTGGGAAGAGGTATAATCAAGGTAGTTATGGGAGTGTTACATACCCCGTAACTGGGTCACTTACCAGCAAAGATAGAGAGGTCCGTTGAAGTCTGATGGTACTATTTTTAACAGTATTTATTGATAGAAATGCACAAAAATAATATCAATGCAAACACACAGATAACATACGTCGTCAATACTAAATCTAAAAGCGCAGGTATAATAATAATCAATAAGAAATAGCTCTATCGTTGTCTAGGGGATAATGTATTGTCCGATGGAAATATAAAAGTCCGTTCAGTTCATACAGGCTGCAGCCGTTGGGGACCCTGTGTGGCAATTGTTGGAGAGAGAGAGAGAGACGGGTTAAAACTTGCCCATTCCGTTTATGATGTCAATCCTTCGAGAGTCGTTGAGAGTTGAGTTCCCCGTTGTTAGCTAAAAACCGTTTTTCCGTGGCAAAGGTCACCGATTCCGGGCAAATGGAAGCGGACGTACGTGGCCTTCCACCGGCTTTTGCTATTACGGGATCGCTAGCGTTTCTTCTGGTGTGTCTGAGGGGCTGTTCCCACAGACCCTCTTTTTATCCTGACTCACAGGGTCTCAGGTGTCAATCAGGTTGGGATGATGCAATCCCTCCACCAACCTCCTCCTTGGTTCATTGCCTGGGGCTTCGATTGCATCGTACAGGATGCAATACACAAGTCCGTCTCCAAGAGACAATAGCCGGCATCAATGGGTCCGCCTCTCGGAGGCCAAGACACATTCCACCGCCTTGTGGATTCTGCATGTCTTTCTCTCATTTCCTGGATCTCCTGAATTGACTCAATAGTGATCTTGCGATTCTCACAAAGGAGGGGGCTACCCCCGCACCCTTCGGCCCCTCAGAGCTGTGGTACATTCATGACAGGAGTCAGTGGGTTTATAGAAGATGTCAGTGGACAGTCTATCTCCAGAGATGGAGACCGAGAGATCGAGAAAGGGGAGAGAAGTGTCCGAGATGGACCGAGTGAATTTGAGGGCTCGGTGAAAGTTAGAAGCAAAGTCGATGAAATTGACGATCTCAGCATGGGTACAGGAAGCAGCACCAATGTAGTCGTCAATGTATCGAAGGAAAAGTTGGGGAGCAGTACCAGTATAGATTTGGAGTATAGACTGTTCCACATAACCCACGAAGAGGCAGGCATAGCTAGGGCCCATGCGACTGCCCATAGCTACACCCTTGGTCTGAAGAAAGAGGGAAGAGCCGAAAGAGAAGTTGTTAAGTGTGAGTACCAGTTCCGCCAACCTGAGGAGTGTTGGGGAACTGGTGAGGTCTGTTATTCAGAAAGTAGTGGAGGGCTTTGAGGCCTTCTTGATGGGGAATTGAAGTGTATAAGGATTGGATATCCATGGTGAAAATGAAGTGGTCGGGTCCGGGGAACTGTAAGTTATTGAAGAGGTGGAGGGCATGGGATGTATCCCGGATGTAGGTGGGGAGGGACTGAACTATGGGTGACAAAATGGAGTCGAGGTAGGCAGATACAAGTTCAGTGGGACAGGGGCAGGCCGAAACTATAGGCCTACCAGGACAGTCAGGCTTATGGATCTTGGGGAGGAGGTAAAAGCAAGCAGTGCGGGGTGTGGGAATTATGAGTTTTTTGGCTGAGGATGGAAGGTCTCTGGAGTTGATAAGGGCAGTGATGGTATGGGAGACAATGGTTTGATGTTTTTTGGTTGGGTCCTGTTCCAGGGGTAAGTAAGAGGAGGTATCAGAGAGCTGCCATTTGGCCTCACTGAGGTAGAGGTCCGTCTGCCAAACCACTACGGCACCACCTTTGTCTGTGGGTTTGATGGTGAGGTTAGGATTAGTGCGGAGAGAGTGGAGGGCAGTGCGTTCAGAGTGAGTGAGGTTGGAACAGGAGAGAGGAGTGGTGAAGTTGAAACGGTTGATGTCTCGGCGACAGTTGGAGATGAAAAGATTGAGTGCAGGTAGAAGGCCTGGTGGGGGTGTCCAGGAGGAAGAGGAGGGTTGAAGACAGGAGAAAGGGTCATCAATAGGGGAAGGGGAATCCTTGTTAAAATAGTAGACTTGGAGACGTAAGCGACCGAAGAAGAGTTCAGCATCATGCCGGGCACAGAACTCACTGAGGTGTGGACGGAGGGGGGCAAAAGTGAGGCCCTTGCTGAGCACAGAACGCTCTGCCTCAGAGAGGGGAAGGTCAGAGGGGATGGTGAAGACATGGCAAGGGTTGGGGCTGGGGTCAGAGGAGGGTAAAGAGTGGGAGGTCTCAGGAGGGAGAGGGGGATTGGGATGTTCAGGGAGAGTGGGCTGAGGGGAGGATGAGGGATCAGAGGAATGGAGGGGAGATGAGGGGTGGAGGGAGGGTTGGGAGTCGCGGGGAGAATAGGGGGTGGTGGAGGAATAAGACGAGCGGTAGGACCCAGCTGCAGTAAGAGCGGTCCCAGTCTGGAGAGGTTCAGGATCTCAGTTCGAGCTGGATCTAGAGCTATGGGTGTTGGAGTCTGTGGCCTGCAGGGCGCCAGAACTGAGGTCCGAATCAGAAGCGGGTGAGTCCATGGCATGCTGGGGGCTGATGCCCATGTCCGGGAGGCCGTAGTTCCAGTTGGGGTTAGAGTCAGTGGCGGATGGGTCTTTGGCCTGCCGGAGGCCTGAGAAGTCGAAGTCCAAGAAGTCAGGGTCTGGGCTGGAGGCGGTCGTCGTGGGCTGCAGGCGGGCGAGCTTGTGATCCTTCTTGGATGCGAGGAAGGAGAAGAAACGGCGGTTGGAAGCGTGAATCCGGCGAAGAATGAAGTGTAGGAGAGGTCCATGGCAGATGGTGGAGAGCGAGGCCCGCAGTGGTGGCAGAGAGAGAGACAGGGTCCGTTGGTATCGCTGCATGGCTCGGAGAATCCAGCACAAGCAGTGGAGGGAGCAATGGTCAATAAAATGGCGGTACCAGGGATCCTTGTTGGGTCCGAACTGGGAGGCCTGGAACTGGAGTTGGAATCCCTGCGGTACGAGATGGCAGCGGAGCCACGTTACCAAAAACGAGACGTGGCTGTGGTACTTCATGATGTACTGGCCTTTTTTCAGCACCTTTCTGTATATTTGTCTTTGATAGATTAGCTGATGCCGGTGATGCATCGGGCAGTTTAGACTACCTGTTGTCGAGCCTTCCTGTCTGCCACAGTGCAGTTTCTGTACCATGCAGCTTGTTAAGATCCTCGAATGACATGAGTATAGATGTGCATAGTTCAGCTCTTTGTAGCCCCTCAGAAAGCAGAAGCATTAATAAGGTTGTGTACAGTATTCAACCCCTTGGAAATTTTCATGTTTTATTGTTTTACAACATTGAATCATAGTGGATTTAATTTGGCTTTGTTGACACTGATCAACAGAAAAAGACTCTTTCACATCAAAGATCTCTACAGTGATCTAAATTAATTACAAATATAAAACACAAAATAATTGATTCCAGAAGTATTCACTCCTCTTTAAAATGACACACCAAATCATCACTGGTGCACTTAGGAGATATGTTTTTGGAGACTTGTGTGTAGTCAAGGTGTTTCAATTGATAGTAGTAAAAATACACCTGTGTCTGGGAGGTCCAGCCACTAGTGAGTCAGTATCTTGGCAAAAACTACACCGTGAAGGCAAACAAACACTTCAAGCAGCTCTGCGAAAAGGTTATTGAAAAATAGAGGCCAGAAGATGGATACAAGAAAATTTTAAAGTCTCTGAATATTTCTTGGAGTACAGTTAAGTCAATTATCAAAAAATGGAAAGAATATGGCTTAGCTGTAAATCTGCCTAGTGCAGGCCATCCTCAAAAACTGAGTGACTGTGCAAGAAGGGGTCTAGCGAGAGAGGCCACCAAAAGACCCATGACAACTTTGGGGGTTACAAGCTTCAGTGGCTGAGATGAGAGAGATTGCGCATACAACAACTGTTGCCCAGGTGTTTCATCAGTCACAGCTTTATGGGGGAGTGACAAAGAGAAAGCCATGTTGCAAAAACTCACATGAAATCTTGGATAGAGTTTGGCGGAAGGCATGTGGGCGACTCTGAAGTCAGCTGGAAGAAGTTTCTATGGTCTGATGAAATGAAAATTGAGCTTTTTGGCTATCAGACTGAATGCTATGTTTGGCAAACACCGCATATCATCAAAAACGTACCATCCCTATCATGAAGCATGATGGTGTCTGCATCATGCTCTGGGTATGCTTCGCTACAACAGGCCCTGGAAGGCTTGTGAAGGTAGAGGGTAAAATGAATGCAGTAAAATACAGGGAAATCCTGGAGGAAAACCTGATGCAGTCTGCTAGAGAACAGCAACTTGGGAGAAGATTTGTTTTCCCGCAAGACAATGATCCCAAGCATAAAAGCAAAGCTATGCAGAATAGCTTAAAAATAACAAAGTTAATGTCCTGGAGTGGCCAAGTCAGAGTCCAGACCTCAATTCAATTGAGAATTTGTAGCTGGACTTGAAAAGGATTGTTCACTCATGATCCTTATGCAATCTGACAGAGCTTGAGCAGTTTTGTAAAGAAGAATGGGGGAAAATTGCAAATTCCAGATGGGCAAAGCTGATAGAGACCTATCCACGCAGACTCAAGGCTGTAGTTGCTGCCAAAGGAGCATCTACTAAATACTGACTTGAAGGGGGTGAATACTTGTGCAATCAATTATGTTGTGTTTTATATTTGTAATTAATTTAGATCACTTTGTAGATAAGCCAGTGAGCCTGATATCAGGCATGGGTAAGTTTTTGGAAGGGTATTCTTTGGATTGGCAACAACAGGGGTCACCAACCTTTTTTGCACTGCAGACCGGTATAAAATTGACAATATTCTTGCGGACTGGCCGAAGGGGGCGGGGGGGGGGGGGGGTGCAGGTGTTAATCACGACTGGAATATAGGTTATAAGTCACTTATAAGTGGCTAATACATTCAATTTCATTTCTAAAAGGGTTTATCTAACAAATTTAATATTAAACACACTGCGCATATTTTCCTCGCATGAATATAGTGATAAGTCAATTATAACTCACTTATAAGTCAATAGCATCATAACATATAAAATCATTGCAACACACCAGTGAGAGGACAAGGTAAGGGCCAGAGGTCTGTGTACCGGGGCCGCGGAGGTCGCAGTCCGGAGAAAGTGACCGATTGACTGAGGAGTGCGACAGGGCGTTTTCCCCCCCCCCCCCCCCCCCCCCGGTAGGTAGGTGGGATCTATCGACCGACAAAAGTTTGTCTTGAGGGATGACTTTCATTAGATCGCAGCGAGGTAGCTGCTCCGCTGCTTACGAAACCCTGAGCCCGAATTAGGTCATCTGTGAATATTTTAGCACCAGGTTTCCCAAGAACATTTGGTGTGCTAAACAGGTTTAGAGGCGGCGCCCATCTGTCCGCACTCCAGACCAGTATCAACGGCACTTCTCGCCGGCCGCATGAGGCGGCCGGTTACCCGAGGCCAACCAGTGATCCCTGGCGCTTGGTTATCATTGGGGCGACTGATGACCTCACGTGGGTAATGACTTTGTGTGTGTTCAAGTTCAACAGTGGGTGTGACAGGGAATGAGGAAAGGTGCAGCTGACTCATATCGTTTCATATCGACAAATCCATATCGTTTCCTCATGGCCCGCTAGCACATGCTTTGCAGCCTGGTACCAGTCCACGGCCCAGTGGTTGGGGTCCACTGAGCAACAACTTCTCCTCAGTACTGTCTCCATCAGTACAGGTGCACCACAAGGCTATACACTTACCCCTTTGCTCTACTCACTTTACACTTATGATTGTGTGGCTAAGCACAGCTCCAGTGGTGCTGATGTCACCACTGTCGTAGGCCGAATCAAAGGTGGTGATGAGTCAGCATGTAGGAGGGAGATTACAAATCTGACTGAGCGGTGCTGCAATAACTGCCTCTTATTCAACATCAGCAAGACCAAGGAGCTGATTAGGAGGAGGAAACTATAGATCTATGAGCCATTCCTCATCAGAGGTGGAGAGAGCCAGCAACTTTAAGTCCCTTTGTGTTATAATTTTCAAGGACATGTCCTGGGCCCAGCACGTCAGTGCAATTATGAAGAAAGCATGGAAGTGCCTCTAATTAGGAGTTTGTGGAGATTTGGCATGATATCCAAAACTTTAACGAACTTCTATAGATGTGTAGTGAAGAGTATACTGCCTGGCTGCATCACGGCTTGATATGAAAATGTCAACGCCATTGAATGGAAACTACAGAAAGTAGTGGATATAGCCCAGTCTATCACGGGTAATGCCCTCCCCACCTTTGAGCACATTTACACAAAATGCTGTTGCAGGAAAGCAACATCCATCATCAGGGAGCTCCGCTACCTAGGATGTGCAGTCTTCTCACTGCTGCCGTCAGGAGCCTCAAGATTCACACCACCAGGTTCAGGAACAGTTACTACCCCTCAGCCATCAGGCTCTTCAACTAAAGGGGATAACTCCCCATAATCAATGGACTCACTTTCAAGGACCCCTCACCTCATGTTCTCGATATTTATAGCTTGTTTAATTATGTATTTTTCCTTCATTCCTATCTTCCCTTCCTCCTCTTCCTCTGTCCCCTTCTTTCTTCCCTCCCTTTCCTTCTTTCTTCCCTCCCCTTCTTTCCTTCTTCCCTCCCCTTCTTTCTTCTCTCCCCTTCTTTCCTTCTTCTCTCCCCTCCTTTCTTTCTTCCCTCACCCTGCCCCCCCTTATTATCAGAATGTTATCAGGAAAGATGATGAAGGCAAGGCAGTGGATGTTGCTTTACATGGACTTTAGCAAGGCCTTTGACAAGGTCCTGCATGATAGGTTAGTCAAGATGGTTCAGTCACTTGGCATTCAGGATGAGGTAGTTAACTGGATTAACAAATGGCTTCATCAGGGAAGCGAAAGAGTAGTAATAGATGGTTGTTGTCTGATTGGAGGCCTTTAACTAGTGGTGTTGTGCAGGAATTGGTGCTGGGTCTGTTGTGCTTTGTTATCTATATCAACAAACTGGATGATAATGTGGTAAATTGGCTCAGCAAGTTTACAGATAACACCAAAATTTGGGGTTTGGTAGAATCGAGGAAGAGTTTCAAAACTAGCGATGGTATCTGGACCAGCCGGAAAAATGGACTGAAAACTGGCAGATGGAATTTAATGCAGACAAGTGTATAGTGTTGCATAGGGTTGTAAAGAGATCTTTTGGCACATTGGCCTTCAGAAATCAAAGTATTGAGTACAGGAGTTGGGATGCTATGTTGAAGTTGTATAAGAAGTTGGTGAGCTCTAATTTGGAGTATCGTGTGCCGTTTTGTCACCTACCTGCAGGAAAAATATCAATAAGATTGAAAGAGTGCAGAGAAAATTTACAAGGGTTTTGCCAGGACTTGAGAGTCTGGGTTGATAGGGAAATGGTGAATAGGTTAGGACTTTATTCCCTTTAGCATCGGAGAATGAGGGGAAATTTGATAGAGGTAAACAGAATTATGAGGTATTGATTAGCAAGCAGGCTTTTTTCATTGAGAATGGGTGAGACTCAGCTAATCACTTAGAACTAGAAGTCATGGGTAAGGGTGAAAGGTGAAATATTTAAGGGGAACATGAGGGGATACTCCATTCAGAGTGTGGTGTGAGTATGGAACGAGCTGCCAATAGAAATGGTGGATGCAGGTCTGAAAACAACACAAGAGAAATTTAGATAGGTACAAGGATGGGAGGAGTATGGAGGGCTATGGTCTGGTGCAGAATAGCAATGTGAAGAGCAAGACAATAAGACATGAGAGAATAGGATCAATTAAGTGTGACTGTGGAAAAGTGTGCATGGAACCGGTTGAGATAGCAGAGGTACTTAATGAATACTTTGCTTCAGTATTCACTACGGAAAAGGATCTTGGTGATTGTAGGGAAGACTAACAGTGGACTGAAAAGTTTGAGCATATAAATATTAAGAGGATGTGCTGGACTGTTGGAAAGCATCAAGTTGGACCGGACAATATGTACCCCAAGTTACTGTGGGAGGTGAGGGAGGAGAATGCTGAACCTCTGGCGATGATCTTTGCATCATCAATGGGGATGGGAGAAGTTCTGGAGGATTGGAGGGTTGTGGATGTTGTTCCCTTATTCAAGAAAGGGAGTAGAGATAGCCCAGGAAATTAAAGACCAGTGAGTCTTACTTCACTGTTGGAAAGATGATGGAGAAGATCCTGAAAGGCAGGATTTATGAACATTTGGAGAGGCATAATCTGATTAGGAATAGTCAGCATGGCTTTGTCAAAGGCAGGTCGTGCCTTATCAGCCTGATTGAATTTTTTGAGGATGTGACTAAACAAATTGATGAAGGTAGAGCAGTAGATGTATGTACAACCATATAACAACTACAACATGGAAACAGGCCATCTCGGCCCTTCTAATCCGTGCCAAATGCTTACTCTCACCTAGTCCCACCAACCTGCACTCAGCCCATAACCCTCCATTCCTTTCTGTCCATATACCTATCCAATTTTTTTTAAATGAAAATATCAAACCTGCCTCTACCACTTCTACTGGAAGCTCGTTCCACACAGCTACCACTCTCTGAGTAAAGAAATTCCCCCTCATGTTACCCCTAAACTTTTGCCCCTTAACTCTCAACTCATGTCCTCTTGTTGGAATCTCCCATACTCCCATACTCTCAATGGAAAAAGCCTATCCACGTCAACTCTATCTATCCCTCTCATAATTTTAAATACCTCTATCAAGTCCCCCCTCAACCTTCTACGCTCCAAAGAATAAAGACCTAACTTGTTCAACCTTTCTCTGTAACTTAGGTGCTGAAACCCAGGCAACATTCTAGTAAATCTCCTCTGTACTCTCTCTATTTTGTTGACATCTTTCCTATAATTTGGTGACCAGAACTGTACACAATACTCCAAATTTGGCCTCACCAATGCCTTGTACAATTTTAACATTACATCCCAACTCCTATACTCAGTGCTCTGATTTATAAAGGCCAGCATACCAAAAGCTTTCTTCACCACCCTATCCACCTGAGATTCCTCCTTCAGGGAACTACGCACCACTATTCCTAGATCACTGTGTTCTACTGCATTCCTCAATGCCCTACCATTTACCATGTATGTCCTATTTTGATTAGTCCTAACAAAATGTAGCATCTCGCACTTATCAGCATTAAACGCCATCTGCCATCTTCTAGCCCATTCTTCTAACTGGCCTTACTCTCTCTGCAAGCTTTGAAAACCTACTTCATTATCCACAACGCTACCTAGCTTCGTATCATCTGCATACTTACTGATCCAATTTATCATTCCATCATCTAGATCATTAATGTGTATGACAAACAACATTGGACCCAGTATAGATCCCTGAGGCATACCACTAGTCACCAGCCTCCAACCTGACAAGCAATTATCTACCACTACTCTCTGGCATCTCCCATCCAGCCACTGTTGAATCCATTTTACTACTTCAATATTAATCCTAACTATTGAACCTTCCTAACTAATATTCCATGTGGAAACTTGTTAAAGGCCTTACTGAAGTACATATAGACAACATGCACTGCTTTACCCTTGTCAACTTTCCTAGTGACCTCTTCAAAAAATTCAATAAGATTTGTCAACATGACCTTCCACGCACAAATCCATGTTGATTTTTCCTAATCAGACCCTGTCGATCCAGATAATTATATATACCATCTCTAAGAACACTTTCCATTAACTTACCCACCACTGACGTCAAACTTACAGGCTGATAATTGCTAGTTTTACTCTTGGAACCCTTTTTAAACAATGGAACCACATGAGCAATACGCAAATCGTCTGGCACCATCCCCATTTCCAATGATATTAGAAATATTTCTGTCAGAGCCCCCTACCGTTTCTCCACTAAATTCCCTCAAGGTCCTAGGGAATATCCTGTCATGACCCACAGACTTATTCACTTTTTTATTCTTTAAAAGTGCCAGTACTTCCTCTTCTTTAGTCATCATAGTTTCCATAACTACCCTACTTGCTTCCCTTACCTTACACAATTCAATATCTTTCTCCTTAGTGAATACCGAAGAAAAGAAATTGTTCAAAATCTCCCCCATCTCTTTTGGCTCCACACATAGCTGTCCACTCTGATTCTCTAAAGGACCAATTTCTTCCTTCACTATCCTTTTGCTATTAATATAACGGTAGAAATCCTTTGGATTTACTTTCACCTTACTTGCCAAAGCAACCTCATATCTTCTTTTAGCTTTTCTAATTTCTTTCTTAAGATTCTTTTTATATTCTTTATATTCCTCGAGCACCTCATTTACTCCATGCTGCCTATGT
The DNA here is from genome assembly GCF_048418815.1 of Hemitrygon akajei. Taxonomy (NCBI): domain Eukaryota; kingdom Metazoa; phylum Chordata; class Chondrichthyes; order Myliobatiformes; family Dasyatidae; genus Hemitrygon; species Hemitrygon akajei. Next base: position 177,414,866 of record NC_133133.1, read on the forward strand.
TTATTGTAGATCTCTCTCTTTTTCCGAACCAAGTTTCCAATATCCCTTGAATACCATGGCTCTCTCAAACTTTTAACCTTTCCTTTCAACCTAACAGGAACATAAAGATTCTGTACCCTCAAAATTTCTCCTTTAAATGACCTCCATTTCTCTATTACATCCTTCCCATAAAACAAATTGTCCCAATCTACTCCTAAATCCTTTTGCATCATTTTGCAAGTTAGCCTTTCTCCAATCAAAAATCTCAACCCTGGGTCCAGACCTATCCTTCTCCATAATTATATTGAAACTAATGGCATTGTGATCACTGGACCTGCAGTGGTCCCCAACATATACCTCCCTCACCTGACCTATCTTATTCCTTAACAGGAGATCCAACACTGCCCCTTCTCTAGTTGGTACCTCTATGTATTGCTGCAAAAAGCTATCCTGCACACATTTTACGGACTCCAAACCATCTAGCCCTTTTACAGAATGGGCTTCCCAGTCTATGTGTGGAAAATTAAAATCTCCCACAATCACAACCCTGTGCTTACTACAAATATCTGCCATCTCCTTACAAATTTGCTCCTCCAATTCTTGTTCCCCATTAGGTGGTCTATAATACACCCCTATAAGTGTTACTACACCTTTCCCATTCCTCAATTCCACCCAAATAGTCTCCCTATACGAGCCCTCTAATCTATCCTGCCAAAGCACCGCTGTAATATTTTCTCTGATGAGCAGTGCAACACCTCCCCCACTTGCCCCTCCAATTCCATCACACCTGAAGCAATGAAATCCAGGAATGTTTAGTTGCCAATCACATCCCTCCTGCAACCATGTTTCACTAATAGCTACATCATATTTCCAGGTATCAATCCATGCTGTAAGCTCATCCACCTTTCTTACAATGCTCCTAGCATTAAAATAAATGCATTTAAGAAACTCTCCACCTCTTACTCTCTGTTTATCTCTATCGGAGCAAACAAATTTATTATCTTTTACTTCCTTCTCCCCGACATCTTCAGTCTGAGCTCTCCCCTTCTCTATCACCTGCCTATCAGGGTTGTTATCATAGGTGACTTTAACTTCCCTAATATTGATTGGCACTTGATTAGTTCCAAGGGTTTAGATGGGGCAGAGTTTGTTAAGTGTGTCCAGGATGGATTCCTGTCACAGTATGTTGACAGGCCGACTAGGGGGAATGCCATACTAGATCTAGTATTAGGTAACAAACCGGGTCAGGTCACAGATCTGTCAATGGGTGAGCATCTAGGGGACAGTGATCACCGCTCCCTGACCTTTAACATTATCATGGAAAAGGATAGAATCAGAGAGGACAGGAAAGTTTTGAATTGGGGAAGGGCAAATTATGAGGCTATAAGGCTAGAACTTGCGGGTGTGAATTGGGATGATGTTTTTGCAGGGAAATGTACTATGGACATGTAGTCGATGTTTAAGGATCTGTTGTAGGATGTTAGGGATAAATTTGTCCCGGTGAGGAAAATAAAGAATGGTAGGGTAAAGGAACCATGGGTGACAAGTGAAGTGGAAAATCTAGTCAGGTGGAAGAAGGCAGCATACATGAGGTTTAGGAAGCAAGGATCAGATAGGTCTATTGAGGAATATAGGGTAGCAAGAAAGGAGCTTAAGAAGGGGCTGAGAAGAGCAAGAAGGGGGCATGAGAAGGCATTGGCGAGTAAGGTAAAGGAAAACCCCAAGGTATTCTTCAATTATGTGAAGAACAAAAGAATGACAGGAGTGAAGGTAGGACCGATTAGAGATAAAAGTGAGAAGATGTGCCTGGAGGCTGTGCAAGTGAGTGAGGTCATCAATGAATACTTCTCTTCGGTATTCACCACTGAGCAGGAACTTGATGATGGTGAGGACAATATGAGTGAGGTTGATGTTCTGGAGCATGTTGATATTAAGGGAGAGGAGGTGTTAGAGTTGTTAAAATACATTAGGACAGATAAGTCCCCGGGGCCTGATGGAATATTCCCCCGGCTGCTCCATGAGGCAAGGGAAGAGATTGCTGAACCTCTGGCTAGGATCTTTATGTCCTCGTTGTCCACGGGAATGGTACCGGAGGATTGGAGGGAAGCGAATGTTGTCCCCTTGTTCATAAAAGGTAGTAGGGATAGTCCAGGTAATTACAGACCAGTGAGCCTTACATCTGTGGTGGGAAAGCTGTTGGAAAAGATTCTTGGAGATAGGATCTGTGGGCATTTAGAGAATCATGGTCTGATCAGGGACAGTGAGCATGGCGTTGTGAAGGGCAGATTGTGCCTAACAAGCCTGATAGAGTTCTTTGAGGAGGTGACCAGGCATATAGATGAGGATAGTGCAGTGGATGTGATCTACATGGATTTTAGTAAGGTATTTGACAAGGTTCCACACGGTAGTCTTATTCAGAAAGTCAGAAGGCATGGGATCCAGGGAAGTTTGGCCAGGTGGATTCAGAATTGGCTTGCCTGCAGAAGGCAGAGGGTCATGGTGGAGGGAGTACATTCAGATTGGAGGGTTGTGACTAGTGGTGTCCCACAAGGATCTGTTCTGGGACCTCTACTTTTCATGATTTTTATTAACGACCTGGATGTGGGGGTAGAAGGGTGGGTTGGCAAGTTGGCAGACAACACTAAGGTTGGTGGTGTTGTAGATAGTGTAGAGGATTGTTGAAGATTGCAGAGAGACATTGATAGGATGCAGAAGTGGGTTGAGAAGTGGCAGATGGAGTTCAACTCAGCTAAGTGTGAAGTGGTTCATTCTGGTAGGTCAAATATGATGGCAGAATGTAGTATTAATGGTAAGACTCTTGGCAGTGTGGAGGATCAGAGGGTTCTTGGGGTTTGAGTCCATAGGACACCCAAAGCTGCTGCGCAGGATGACTCTGTGGTTAAGATGGTGCATTGGCCTTCATCAGTCGTGGGATTGAGTTTAGGAGCCAAAAGGTAATGTTGCAGTTATATAGGGTCCTGGTCAGACCCCACTTTTAGTACTATGCTCAGTTCTGGTCACCTCATTATAGGAAGGATGTGGAAACCATAGAAAGGGTGCAGAGAAGATTTACAAGATGTTCCCTGGATTGGGGCGCATGCCTTATGAGAATAGGTTGAGTGAACTTAGCCTTTTTTCCTTGGAGCGACAGAGTATGAGAGGTGACCTAATAGAGGTGTAGAAGATGTTGAGAGGCATTGATCATGTGGATAGTCAGAGGCTCTTTCCCAGGGCTGAAATGGCTAACACAAAAGGGCACAGCGTTAAGGTGCTGGAGAATAGGTACAGAGGAGATGTCAGGGGTAAGTTTTTTGCGCAGAGAGTGGTGAATGCGTGGAATGGGCTGCCAGTGATGCTGGTGGAGGCTGATATGATAGGGTCTTTTAAGAGACCACTGGATATGTACATGGAGCTTTGATAAATAGAGGGCTATAGGTAACCTTAGGTAATTTCTATAGTAAGGACATGTTCGGCACAGCTTTGTGGGCCGGAGGGCCTGTATTGTGCTGCAGGCTTTCTATGTTTCTATGAATAATAGGTTGGCATGGACTAGATGGGCTAAAGGGTCTGTTTCTGTGCTATTATGTTCAATGACACTATGTTCTTATCCTTTTTCGAGTGAAGGCTAGTGTTTGGTGCCTGGAAGGTGCTGTCAGGAAAAGAGTTGGGGGAGGGGGGGAGGTTAGTGGTGAAGTATGATAATGCCACTTTACAGTAGACAGACACATGAATAAGTAAATGGAGGGATATGAATCACGTACAAGCTATGTCATGTTGGGCACAGATATTGTGAATTGAATGGCCTATTTCTATGCTGCACAGTATTAAAGCAATATAAATTAAGGCATTACAATCTTACTTTCCCTAATACTTTTAATATTTCACTTTTTCAGAAAAAAAGCCCATTTGAAGAAGATGAGAAATGTTTTGGAAGTGAATGAAAGATTGCTTTTTCATGGTACGAGCAGTGAATTTGTGCAAGCAATATGTTTACAGAATTTTGACTGGAGGATAAATGGAATGCATGCTACTGTTTATGGAAAAGGTAAGCCAGTAATTATGACATTGCTACTTCTTGTGAGTTGCACTTTCATCAATTAAAAGCAGATTCTATTGCTAAGAATTGGGACTACATTGAAGTACTGTATATTTTGAATTTTTCTACAGGGACTTATTTTGCTCGTGATTCCTCATACTCCAGTCGTTACTGCCATTCTAATGACAAGTCTGTGGCAACATTGCAGCCAGATCAAGGGAAGCCACAATTTAAAACAATGTTTCTCGCTCGAGTTCTTGTGGGTGATTATGTTACAGGAAATCCCAAATATACCCGTCCTCCTTCCAAAGATGGAAGTCTGGTGAACTTGTATGACAGCTGTGTGGACAACCAGTGGAATCCAAAGATTTTTGTAGTATTTGATGCTAACCATATCTATCCGGAATACCTGATTAATTTCTGTTAAAGAGAAATGAAGAAATTACTGCTGAAGTTATCAGGTAATGAAATGAAAAACACATTAAAATGCAATGAAATGTTCCAAATCTAACATTTCTTGAAACAATCAAACTCATTTGAACTCCCTTGCAAAGGGAATAAATATAAATACCAAGGAGTTGGTCTATCAGCTTTTTTCCACTAACTAATATGCTTCCTGGGACTTTTCACTTTTCACACAAAGCAATTGTCCTTAGCAGGAACTCTACTGTTTTTGTGGGAATCAGTGCACAGAATATCTGATATCCACTCTACACATTAAAATCTGGAAGTATTGAAAAAGAGAACACTTGAAGTTCGGTGCTGAAGAATTTTTGAGGTAGAGAGGGAAGAAGTTTAAACTTCTTTCTTCGCCATGTCTCCAAATCTTTGCTATTCATGTTCTTTTTCTCAGGCCAGATCATCCCATTGTAGCCTTCCTGTAGTGTGGAGCTTTGGCACACTTGAAGCCTAGCTTCTCCCCATGCATCGTTCTCCTCATAATTCCTAGTCTCTTTGGATTGACAAACAACTGGATGGACTGCAGAATAGCTCCTCTCATGAGGCATGGTGTGAAGGTTTGTTTAATAACATTATCTCAATCATTTTACATCTTTAGAGTAAAAATTCAGGCAACTATTTCAATTAGCCATTAACCTTATGGGCAAAACAACAATGTTGTCTTTCTACCCCATTTCCTCTTTTTGGAGTATTGGAGCGTGTGGAACACAGTATACTGATGTGTTACACTTTTGTGTTTGTTTTATTATTTCTAAAGGCATGGGGACATGCTTGTCTTCATTGAGCAAGTCATTGAATATGTGTTGGGATATCCTGTTTGCAGCTGTACTATATATTGGTTAGGCAGAACTAAATGTTCTTCAAAAATTCAGAGTAAATTTATTATCTAAGTACATATGCCACCACATACAACCCTAAGATTAATTTTCTTGAGGACTATGATGTTGAATCAGGTTTGCGGGTCCAGCAAGTGAGACAGAAAATGCACTGACTTTGAAAGGGTATATTAATCATTTATTTACAAACAATTAAAACTTGACCAAACATTCATGTTCTCCAAGTTACAGACAATACAAAGCTGAATATTCAACAAACATAGTACATTCAGCAAACATAATTAAAAGTGCATGCAGAGAATACCTTCCCAATCATCATGTGCATTATTGCCTAAAGCAAAGGAAAAGCAAGCAAGCCCCTTCCATGTGCTATTTTATATACCCAACATATTTGACACTGGACACCAGGCAGCTATCCAATGGGAAAAGCAGCTGCCATCTCTGAACTAATCAAAATGGAAATGACTTTCGACAATCGGAATAAGGCACACCCTCCCACAGGACACGGACGTGCAAAGTAAATTCATGAAACAAAATGAAATCAATGAAAGACCATACCCAACAGGATGGACATATGACTAACATGTAAAAGACAACAAACTGCAAATACAAAGGAAAAATTAATTAATTATATATTCTTTAGAGAACATGAGATGAAGATTCCTTGAAAGTGAGCACATAGGTTATGGGAACAGTTCAGTGATGGGGAGGTGAATTTAAGTGAAATTATCCCCTCTGGTTCAAGAACCACATAGTTGAGGTGTAATAACTGTTCTTGAATTTGATGGTACAAGTCTGAGTGCATCCACAATATTCTGAAATAGGGGAAGGTGAGCAGACAGAGGTTGTGGTACATATTGATACCAACCACATAGACTGTAAAAGGGTGGAGGTCCTGAAAGCAGAATACAGGGAGTTAGGAAGGAAACCTCAAAGGCAATAATGTCAGGATTGCTGCTTGTGCCACGCAACAGTGAGTATAGGAATAGAATGAAGTGGAGGATAAATGTGTGGCTGAAGGATTGGGGCGGGGGCAGGGATTCAGATTTTTGGATCGTTGAGTCCTCTCCTCGGTAGGTGTGATCTGTACAAAAAGGATGGATTGCACTTGGATGGGTATCAATATCCTGGCGGGGAGGTTTGCTAATGCTATTGGGGAGGGTTTAAACTAGATTTGCAGGGGGGTGGGAACCGAAGTGGAGGCAGAGGATGGTGAGATTGGAGCACAAGTTAGATACAGCTTATAGGGAGTTTGTGAGAAAGGATAGGCAGATGTTACAGCAAAGATACACTCAGCCTGATGGTTTGAGATGTGTCTATTTCAATGCAATGAGTATCATAAACAAGGCAGATGAACTTAGAGCGTGGATCAATACGTGGAAATATGACATTGTGGCCATTATAGAGACTTGGATGTCTCAGGAGCAGGAATGGTTGCTGAGTGTGCCAGGCTTTAGATGTTTCAAAAAGAACAGAGAGGGAAGCAAAAGAGATGGGGCTGTGGCATTGCTAACCAGAGGTAGTGTAATGGCTGCAGAAAATGAAGTCATGGAGGGATGGTCTACTGAGTCAGTGTGGGCGGAAGTCAGAAACAAGAAAGGGGCAATAACTCTATTGGATGTTTTTTATAGACCCCCCTCAATAGTAACAGGGATACTGAGGAGAGCAGATAGGGAGGAGATTCTGGGACAGTGCAATAATAGGGTTGTTGTAGTGAGAGATTTTAACTTTCCTGATATTGATTGGCATCTCCTGAGCACAAGGGGTTTAGATGGGGTGGAGTTTGTTAGATAGATACTTTATTCATCCCCATGGGGAAATTCAACATTTTTCCAATGTCCCATACACTTATTGTAGCAAAACTAATTACATACAATACTTAACTCAATATAAATATGCATCTAAAATCACCCTCTCAAAAAGCATTAATAAATAGCTTTTAAAAAGTTCTTAAATAGTTTACTAAGAAATACATTGAATGGTAACTTAAGCCTGGCGTTTGAATTGTAAAACCAAATGGCATTGGGGAGTAATGATCTCTTCATCCTGTCTGAGGAGCATTGCATCGATAGCAACCTGCCGCTGAAGCTGCTTCTCTGTCTCTGGATGGTGCTATGCAGAGGATGTTCAGGGTTTTCCATGATTGACCGTAGCCTACTCAGCGCCCTTTGCTGTGCTACCGATGTCATACTCTCCAGTTCTTTCCTGATGCAATATGTAGATAAGCGAGGGAGGAGATTAGTGAGCCTATTGCAATGGTCTTTGCGTCATCAATAGGGTCAGGAGAAGTACTGGAGGATTGGAGGGTTGCAAATGTTGTTCCCTTGTTCAAGAAAGGGAGTCAAGATAACCCAGGAATTTATAGACCAGTGAGTGGTGGGCAAGTTTTTGGAGAAGATCCTGAGAGGCAGGATTTATGAGCATTTGCAGAGACATAATCTGATGAAGGATAGTCAGCATGGCTTTGTCAAGGGCAGGTCGTGCCTTATGAGCCTGATTGACTTCTTTGACGATGAAACAAAACACATTGATGAAGGTAGAGGAGTGGAATGTAGTGTATATGGATTTCAGTAAGGCATTTGATAAGGTTCCCCATGCAAAGCCCTTTCAGAAAGTAAGGAGGCACGGGATCCAAGGAGACCTTGCATTGTGGATCCAGAATTGGTTTGCCAACAGAAGGCAAAGGGTGGGTGTAGATGGTTCGTATTCTGCATGGAGGTCAATGAGCAGAGGTGTTCTGCAGGGATCTGTTCTGGGACTCCTCTTTGTGATTTTTATAAATGACCTGGATGAAGAAGTAGAAGGGTGGGTTAGTAAGTTTGCTGATGACACAAAGGTTGAGGGTGTTGTGGATAGCCTGGAGGGTTGTCAGAGGTTATAGCGGGATATTGATGGGGTGCAGAACTGGGCTGAGAAGTGGCAGATGGACCAACGCAGATAAATGTGTAGCGGTTCATTTTCGTAGGTCCAATTGGAAGACAGAATAAATGGTAAGACTCTTGGCAGTGTGGAGGATCTGAGAGATGTGTCAATAGGACACTCTAAGCTGCTGCACAGGTTGACAGTGTTGTTAAGAAGGCATATGGTGTGTTGACATTCAACAGACTTGGGATTGAGTTCAAGAACCGTGAGGTAATATTACAGCTATATAAGACCTTAGTCAGACCCCACTTGTACTACTGTGTTCAGTTCTGGTCACCTCACTGCAGGAAGGATATGGATAGTATAGAGAGTGTGAAGAGGAGATTTACAAGGATGTTGCCTGGTTTGGAGGGTGTACCTTATGAGAATAGGTTGAGTGAACGTGGCCTTTTTTCCTTGGAGCAAAAGAGTATGAGAGGTGACCTGATAGAGGTGTATAAGATGATGAGGGATTGATCGTGTGGTTAGCCAGAGGCTTTTTCCCAGGGCTGAAATAGCTAACATGACGGGCATTGTTTTAAGGTGCTTGGAAATGGGTACCGAGGGGGTGTCAGGGGTAAGTTCCACACACAGAGAATTGTGGTTGCATAGAATGCACTGTCAGTGGCGGTGATGGAAGCAGACACAATAGGGTCTTTTAAGAGCCTCTTAGATTGGTACATGGAGCTTAGGAAAATAGAAGGCTATGTGCTAGGGAAATTCTAAGTAGTCTGGAGAGTAGGTTACGTGGCTGGCACAACATTGTGAGCCGGAGGGCCTGTAATGTGCTGTAAATTTCTATGTTTAAGTCCTGAGACTCCTGTGCCACCTTCCTGATAGCAGCAAGAAAAGAGCATTGGCTGGTGGGAGTTTTTGATGAAGGTGTTGCTTTCCTGTGACAGTGCTCCGTGTAGATGTGCTCAGTGATGGGGTGGTCTTTACCCATGATGTACTGGGTTGTATCCAATATGTTTTGCAGGATTTTCTGTTTGAGTTCAAATTTGAACAATTGCGAGACGACACTAGTTAGAATGTGAAAGCATTGAAGTGAGTGCCAGGATGTTGTCTGATGAGGAATTGGAGTAATAAGGAGAAACTAGATAAGCTGTGTTTATTGTTACTAACATTAGGAAGATGAGGGTGACCTTATAAAAGTCTTTAAAATTATTTGGTGGGGGGGGGGGGGTGAAATAAGTAGGATAGATGGAATTAGTTCCCAGCCAGGACATCTATATCTCAAGTGCACAGGTTTAATGTGTGAGGGGAGAAATCAGATCTATAAGTGCTGTTTTGCCACATAGACGGTGGTGCATATCTGGAACAAGCCCCTATAATGCTGACTATTGCAATATATCCCCATGAACTATCCGAGGTTCCAAAGTCTTTGTGTCTGTCTCCATGACAAATAGAAATGATAAAAATCGACTTTTCAAAGTCCTAAGCAAATACAGATGAAGTCACTTCCTTAAACACAAGATCCTGCACATGCTGGAAATCCAGATCTGGAAGTCAGTTCTATATGAGACTGCAGAATTCCATTGAGTTGGACACAGAAACCAGTGGAGAAGATATTTTTCCATAGGAGCAGAATTAGGCCTTTTGGACCATAGAATCTGCTCTGCCATCCAATCATACCTGATTCTCTTTTTTCCCCTCCTCAGCCCCACTCAGCAGACTTCTCCCTGTAGCCTTTGATGTCCTGTCCAATCAAGAACCTATCAAGCTGTGCCTTAAATACCCAAATGACCTGGCCTCCACAGCTGCCTGTGGTAATAAATTCCTCAAATTCACCACCCTCTGGTTAAAGAAATTTCTCCACATCTTTGTTTTAAATGGACGCTCCTCTATCCTGAAGCTGTGCCCTCTAGTCCTAGGCTCCCCCACCAATGGAAACATCCTTTCCACATTTACTTTATCTAGGCTTTTGAACATTCAAAAGATTTTGATGAGATCCCCCGTCATCCTTCTAAATTCCAGTGAGTACAGACCCAGAGTCATCAAATGTTCCTCGTATGATAACCCTTTCATTCCTGGAATCATTCTTGTGAACTTCCTCTGTACCTTCTCCAATGCCAGCACATCTATTCTGAGATAAGGAGCCCAAAACTGTTCACAATACTCAAAGTGAGTGCCTTATAAAGCCTCAACATCACATCCCTGCTCTTGTATTCTAGACCTCTTGAAATGAATGCTAACATTTGCCTTCCTCACCAACTGTACCTGCAAGTTAATATTTAGAGTGTTCTGCACAAGGTCTCCTAAGTCCCTTTACATCTCAGACTTTTGAATTTTCTCCCCATTTAGAAAATATCTGCACGTTTATTTCTAGCACCAAAGTGCATGACAGTGCATTTCCAACATTGTTTTTCATTTGCCACTTTCTTGCCCATTCTCCTAATCTGTCTAAGTCCTTCTGCGCCTATTTGTTTCCTCAACACTACCTGTCCCTCCACCAATCTTCCTATCATCTGGAAACTTAGTAACAAAGCCATTTATTCCATCATCTAAATCATTGATATACAGCTTAAAAAGAAGTGGTTCCAACACCAACTCCTGTGGAACACCACTAGCCAGCCAACCAGAAAAGGATCATTTTATTCCCGTTTGCTGCCTCCTACCAATCAGCCAAGCCTTTAGCCATGTTAGTAAATTTCCTCTAATACTATGGGCTCTTAATTTGGTAAGCAACCTCGTGTGTGGCACCTTGTCAAAGGCCTTCTGAAAGTTCAAGTATACAATATCCACTGCATCCCCTTTATCTATCCTAGGGGTAATCTCCTCAAAGAATTACAACAGTCTTGTCAGGCAAGATTTTCCCTTAAGGAAACCATGGTGACTTTGTCCTGCCTTGTCCTGTGTCACCAAGTACTCCATAACCTCATCCTTAACAATTGACTCCAACATTTTCCCAACCAAATTTTCAAAAGGAAGAAGGACACTACCATGGCTGACAAGTGAAGTCAGAGCCAAAGTAAAAACAAAAGAGAGGGCATACAAGGAAGCCAAAGCTCGTGGGAAGATAGAGGATTAGGAAGCTTATAAAAACTTGCTGAAAGAAACTAACAAGGTCATTAGGAAGGAGAAGATGAATTATGAAAGGAAGCTAGCAACTAATATCAAAGAAGTTACTAAAAGCCCATGGAATTACAAGGAAGTTACTGGCATGGGTGAAGCATTGGCTGGCCGGCAGAAAACAGAGAGTGGCAAATGAAATACAGTGTTGGAAAGTGTATGGTCATGCACTTTGGTGGAAGAAATAAATGGGCAGACTATTGTTCAGATGGGGGAGAAAATTCAAAATGCCCAGATGCAAAGGGACTTGGGAGTCCTTGTGCAGGATTCCCTAAGTGTTAATCTCCAGGTTTAGTCGGTTGTGAAGAAGGTGAATGCAATGTTGGTATTCATTTCTTGAGGTACAGAATATAAGAGCGGGGATGTGATGTTGAGGCTCTGTAAGGACCTCGTGAGACCACACTTGGAGTATTGTGTGCAGTTTTGGGCTCCTTATTTTAGAAAGGATATACTGACATTGAGAGGGTTCAGATTCACAAGAATGAAAGGGTTACTATATGAGGGATGTCTGGTAGCTCTTGGGCTGTATTCCCTGAAGTTCAGGAGAATGAGGAAGAGATCTTATAGAAACATTCCCAATGTTAAAAGGCCTGAACAGATTAGATATGGCAAAGTTATTTCCCATGGTAGGGGATTCTAGGACAAGTGGGCACAACTTCAGGATTGAAGGACATCCATTTAGAACTGAGATGCGGAGAAATTACTTTAGTCAGAGGGTGGTAAATCTGTGGAATTTGTTGCCACAAGCGGCCAAGTCATTGGGTGCATTTAAGGCAGAGATAGATAGGTTCTTGATTAGCCAGGGCATCAAAGGATATGGGGTGAAGGCAGGGGAGTGGGGATGACTGGAAGAATTGGATCAGCCCGTGATTGAATGATGGAGCAGACTTGATGGACTGAATGGCCTACTTATGCTCCTATACCTTATGGTCTTATGAAGTCAGGCTAACTAGCCTATAACTTCCTTTCTGTTGCCTTCCTCTTTTCCTAAAATGTGGAGTGACATTTGCAATTTTACAGTCCTCTGGCACAGTGCAAGATGGCATGGATATAGGAATGGCTGACGGGCAAGAGGCAACGAGTGGGAATAAAAGGGGCCTTTTTCTGGTTGCTGGCAGTGACTAGTGGTGTTTCTCAGGGGTCGGTATTGGGACTGTTACTTTTCACATTGTCAATGATTTGGATAATGAAATTGTTGGCATTGTGTCAAAGTTAGTGGATGATACGAAGATAGGTTGAGGGATAGGTAGTGTTGAGGAAGCAATGCGGTTGCAGAAGGACTTAGACAAAGTGGAAGAATGGGCAAAAAGGTGGCAGATGGAATCTTCTTGGAAGTCCATCGGGAATACGATGATATCAGTGACACCTCTGATGAGAGTGAAGCCCAAGTTGGGAATTGCAGGTTCACCCACAGGTCGGGCACGTTATGGCAACTGAAGGGTTGAGCCAGGTTGTCTCTCCTTGTGGTCCTGGCACTTTTTATTCCCTAGAGACTCCCAACATCTTCCCACCCACTGAAGACAAATTAACTGGCATGTAATTTCCTTTCTTCTACTTCTCTCCCTATCTTGAAGAGTGGAGTGATATTTGCAATTTTCCATTCTTCTGGAACTTTACCATAATTGGTTTCTTAAAAGATCATTATTAATGCCTCTACAATTTCTTCAGCCACCTTTTTCAGAATCCTGAGGTGTACACCATCTGCTCCAGGTGACTTATTTACCTTCTGTCCTTTCAGTTTCCCAAGATTCTTCTCAGCAGTAATAGCATCTTCAGATTCTTCTGCCCCCTGTCACACTTAAACTTCTGGCTTACTGCCAGTGCCTTCTACAGTAAAGATTGATGCAAAATACTTATTCAGTTCATTGCCATTTCCTTGTCCCCCATCACTGCCTCCTCAGCATCATTTTCCAGTGGTATAATATCCACTCTTGCCTCTTTTACATTTTATGTAAATGAAGAAACTTTTGGTATCCACTTGAATATTGTTGACCAGCTTACCTTTGTATTCCATTGTTTCTCTCTTTATGACTTTTTTGGTTGCCTTCTGTTTTTTTTTAAATCTTCCCAATCCTCTAACTTCTCACTACTATGCCCCCTTTTTGGCTTGTATGTTTGCTTTGTGTTGTCAACCACTGTTGTGTCATCCTGCCTTTAGAATACTTCTTCCTCATTGAGAAGGATATATCCTGTGCCTTCTCAATTGCTTTCAGAAACTCCAGTCATTGCTGCTCTGCCATTATCCCTACCTCTGTTCAATTCTTATCAATTTTGGCCAGCTCCTCTCTCATGCCTCTGTAATTCCCTTTACTCCACTGTAATACTGGTGCAACTTACATTAGTTTCTCCTTCTCAAATTTTAGGGTGAATTCTATCATATCATGATCACTTGGTCCTAAGGGTTCATTTACCTTAAGTTCTCTAATCAATTCCATTTCATTGCACAGCTCCCAATCCAGAACAGCTGATCCCCTAGTGGACTCAACCATGAGCTGCTATAAAAATTCATCTCGTAGGCCTTCTAGAATATCCCCCTCTTGGAATTCAGCACTAATCTGATTTTTCCAATCTACCTGCTTATTGAAATCCCACAGGACTATCGTAACATTGACCTTTTGGCATGCATTTTGTATCTCCCGTTGTAATTTTTGACCACATCTTATTACTCTTTTGGGGTTTGTATATAACTCCCATCAGAGCCTTTTTCTCTTGCAGTTCCTATGTCACCTCTTTCTAATGATTTGATTTCATTTTTACCAACAGAGCTATGCCACCCTTTCTCCCTATTTACCTGTCCTTTTGATACAATGTGTATCTTTGGATATTAAGTTCCCAGCTATAATCTTTACATATGTGCTGGGCTGTCTGCATATAGTTGTGAACTTCCCATGATTCAGGACATTTACAAGGACAGGTGTGTTAAAAGGGCCTGTTGGATCATTTGGGACCTGAGTCACCCTAACCATAATTTATTCCAGCTGCTACTATCCGGGAAACGGTACCGCAGCATAAAAGCCAGAGACCACTAGGCTCCAGGACAGCTTCTTCCGCCAGGCCATCAGACTGATTAACTCGCACTGATTTGAGTGTACTCTATATTACATTGACTGTTCTATTTATTATAAATTACTATGATTGCACATTTAGATGGAGACGTAACGTAAAGATTTTTACTCCTCATGTATGTGAAGAATGTAAGAAATAAAGTCAATTCAATTCAATATTATTTCAGACATGATTCAGTGATGCCCGCAATGTAATACATGCCTTAGTGCAGGAGTGCAAAGACAAGGGATGGCAGGCATGGTTGTTCCCTGTGGTGATCAGCTACAGAGGTTTCCCAGCCAAATCAGCATGGCAGTTGTTGTCAGCTCTGGGCCTGGATGAAAGGAGCAAAAAACAAGCAGCTTGTAGGATGGGAGAAGAGGCAGAATGAGCTTCTTGTTGGATTTGGAATAGGCAAGAGGAGGAAAGCTGGAAGCCAGGAGCAGATGGGCAGTGATTTGGCCACCACTGCCGGCCCACCAACTAGAGAGTGTCGTGGTTAAGGGTCGAAACACTCTGTGAAGGTTGGGAACCACCTGATGACACCTGCTGCTGGCTGAAGGCTACGGTTACCTCATATGGTATCTGGAGAATGCACCCTAACAGGTGTATGTAACAAGTCTGCAACTGTGCTACAAGTTAACTACCTTATTCCGTATACTGTCTGCATTCAAATGTAACATCTGCAATCCTGGATTCACCCTTTTTGATTTTGCCTGCCTCTTACATTGAAACTCATCCTGTTGACTGCAATTTCGCCCTGTCAACAGCCTGTTCTTGCTAGGAGTCTCACTACACACCACCACTGTTTGGAAACCAACTACCTCATCCACAGCAGTATTACTCTGGTTTCCATCACCCTGACAAGTTAGCTTAATCCCTCCAAATAGCTCTAGCAAATCTGCCTGCAAGGAAACCTCATCCTTAATAATGGACTCCAGCATCTTCACAACGACTGGAGTCAGATTAATTGGCCTATAGTTTCCTTTCTTTTGCATTGCTCCCTTTTTGAAGAGTGGAGAGACATTTGCAATTTTCCAGGCCCCAGAACCATTCCAGAATTTAGTGAGTCTTGAAAGATCACTAGTAATGCCTCTACAATATCTTCAGCTAGCTCTTTCAGAAACATGGGGTATAGTCCTGTGGAATACCACTAGTCACTAGCAGCCAGCCAGGAAAGGCTCCCTTTATTTCCATGTATGCTTCCTGCCAATCAGTCTCTGCTTTATCCATGCTAGAATCTTTCCTGTAATACTATGAGCGTGTAGCACCTTGTTAAAAGCCTTCTGAAAATTCAATTATGCAACATCAACCCTTTGTTTGTCATGCTTGTTACTACTTCAAAGAATTCCAACAGATTTAGAACATAGAATAGTACAGCACATTACAGGCGCTTCGGCTCACAATGTTGTGCCGACCCTCAAACCCTGCCTCCCATATAACCCCCCACCTTAAATTCCTCCATATACCTGTCTAGTAGTCTCTTAAACTTCACTAGTGTATCTGCCTCCACCACTGACTCAGGCAGTGCATTCCACGCACCAACCACTCTCTGAGTGAAAATCCTTCCTCTAATATCCCCCTTGGACATCCCTCCCCTTACCTTAAAGCCATGACCTCGTGTACTGAGCAGTGGTGCCCTGGGGAAGAGGCGCTGGCCGTCCACTCTGTCTATTCCTCTTAATATCTTGTACACCTCTATCATGTCTCCTCCCATCCTCCTTCTCTCCAAAGAGTAAAGCCCAAGCTCCCTTAATCTCTGATCATAATCCATACTCTCTAAACCAGGCAGCATCCTGGTAAATCTCCTCTGTACCCTTTCCAATGCTTCCACATCCTTCCTACAGTGAGGCGACCAGAACTGGACACAGTACTCCAAGGGTGGCCTAACCAGAGTTTTATAGAGCTGCATCATTACATCGCATCTCTTAAACTCTGTCCCTCGACTTATGAAAGCTAACACCCCATAAGCTTTCTTAACTACCCTATCTACCTGTGAGGCAACTTTCAGGGATCTGTGGACATGTACTCCCAGATCCCTCTGCTCCTCCACACTACCAAGTATCCTGCCATTTACTTTGTACTCTGCCTTGAAGTTTGTCCTTCCAAAGTGTATCACCTCACACTTCTCCAGGTTGAACTCCATCTGCCACTTCTCAGCCCAGTTCTGCATCCTATCAATGTCTCTCTGCAATCTTCGACAATCCTCTACACTATCTATAACACCACCAACCTTTGTGTCGTCTGCAAACTTGCCAACCCACCCTTCTACCCCACATCCAGGTCGTTAATAAAAATCACAAAAAGTAGAGGTTCCAGAACAGATCCTTGTGGGACACCACTAGTCACAACCCTCCAATCTGAATGTACTCCCTCCACCATGACCCTCTGCCTTCTGCAGGCAAGCCAATTCTGAATCCACCTGGCCAAACTTCCCTGGATCCCATACCTTCTGACTTTCTGAATAAGCCGACCGTGTGGAACCTTGTCAAATGCCTTACTAAAATCCATGTAGATCACATCCGCTGCACTACTCTCATCTCTATGCCTGGTCACCTCCTCAAAGAACTCTATCAGGCTTGTTAGACATGATCTGCCCTTCACAAAGCCATGTTGACTGTCCCTGATCAGACCATGATTCTCTAAATGCCCATAGATCCCATCTCTAAGGGTCTTTTCCAACAGCTTTCCCACCACAGACATAAGGCTCACTGGTCTATAATTAACCAGACTATCCCTACTACCTTTTTTGAACAAGGGGACAACATTCGCCTCCCTCCAATCCTCCGGTACCGTTCCCGTGGACAACGAGGACATAAAGATCCTAGCCAGAGGCTCAGCAATCTCTTCCCTCACCTTGTGGAGCTGCCTGGGGAATATTCCATCAGGCCCCGGGGACTTATCCGTCCTAATGTATTTTAACAACTCCAACACCTCCTCTCCTTAATATCAACATGCTCCAGAACATCAACCTCACTCATATTATCCTCACCGTCATGAAGTTCCCTCTCATTGATGAATACCGAAGAGAAGTATTCACTGAGGACCGCGCTCACTTCCGCAGCCTCCAGGCACATCTTCCCACTTTTATCTCTAATTGGTCCTACCTTCACTCCTATCATCCTTTTGTTCTTCACATGATTGAAGAATGCCTTGGGGTTTTCCTTTACCCTACTCGCCAATGCCTTCTCATGCCCCCTTCTTGCTCTTCTCAGCCCCTTCTTATGCTCCTTTCTTGCTACCCTATATTCCTCAATAGACCCATCTGATCCTTGCTTCCTAAACCTCATGTATGCTGCCTTCTTCCACCTGACTAGATTTTCCACATCACTTGTCACCCATGGTTCGTTCACACTACCTTTCTTTATCTTCCTCACCGGGACAAATTTATCTCTAACATCCTACAACAGCTCCTTAAACATCAATCACGTGACCATAGTACATTTCCCTGCAAAAACATCATCCCAATTCACACCCGCAAGTTCTAGCCTTATAGCCTCATAATTTGTCCTTCCCCAATTAAAAATTTTCCTGTCCTCTCTGATTCTATCCTTTTCCATTATAATGCTCAAGGCCAGGGAGCGGTGATCACTGTCCCCCAGATGCTCACAGTCTGACAGATCTGTGACCTGACCCGGTTTGTTACCTAATACTAGATCTAGTATGGCATTCCCCCTAGTCGGCCTGTCAACATATTGTGACAGGAATCCATCCTGGACGCACTTAACAAACTCTGCCCCATCTAAACCTTTGGAACTAATCAAGTGCCAATCAATATTAGGGAAGTTAAAGTCACTCATGATAACAACCCTGTTATTTTTGCACCTTTCCAAAATCTGCCTCCCAGTCTCCTCCTCGGTATCTCTGCTGCTCCCAGGGGGCCTATGGAATACCCCCAGTAGAGTAACTGCTCCCTTCCTGTTCCTGACTTCCACCCATACTGACTCAAAAGAGGATCCTGATACATTACCCACCCTTTCTGTAGCTGTAATAGTATCCCTGACCAGTAATGCCACCCTCCCCCCCCCCCCCATCCCTTTTAAAGCACTGAAATCCAAGAATATTGAGAATCCATTCCTGCCCTGGTGCCAGCCAAGTCTCCGTAATGGCCACTACATCATAATTCCATGTATGTATCCAAGCTCTTAGTTCATCACCTTTATTCCTGATGCTTCTTGCATTGAAGTACACACACTTTAGCCCTTCTGCCTTACTACCTTTACACCCTTTATTCTGCTTCTCTTTCCTCAAAGCCTCTCTATATGTTAGATCCATGCACTGGCTTTACTCCATGCACTTCTTTCACTGCTCTGTCGCTCCAGGTCCCATCCCCCTTGCAAATTAGTTTAAACCCTCCTGAACCATGCTAGCAAACCAACCTGCAAGGATATTGCTCCCCCTCGAGTTCAGGTGCAACCAATCCAATCTGTACAGGTCCCACCTTCCCCAGAAGTGATTCCAATGATCCAAAAATCTAAAACCCTGCCCCCTGCACCAACTCCTCAGCCATGCATTCAACTGTCATCTCCTCCAATTCTTACCATCACTATCACGTAACACTGGCAGCAATCCTGAGAACGCCACCCTTGAGGACCAGCCTTCTGCCTATTTCCCGAAACTTACACTTCAGGACCTCATCCCTCTTCCTGCCTATGTCATTGGTACCAACATGTATCACGACTTCTGGTTGCTTTCCTTCTCGTACCAGGATGTCATGCACCCGGTCAGAGACATCCCGGACCCTGGCACCCAGGAGGCAACAAACTATGCGGGTGTCCTTCTCATGTCCACAAAATCTCCTGTCTTCTCCCCTGACTATAGAGTCTCCAATGACGACAGCTCTCCTCTTCTCCGTCCCATCCTTCTGCACCACAGGGTCAGACTCAGTGCTAGAGTCCCTGCCACCGTGGCTCACACCTGGTCGGTCGTCCTCACCAACAGCATGCAGGACGGTAAACTTATTATACAGGGGAATGGCTACAGGGGTGCTCTGCACTACCTGTCTACTCTCCTTCGCTTTCCCCCCTCGGACTGTCACCCAACGACCTGCTTCCGGCAGCCTAGGTGTGACTACCTCCCTGTAGCTCTCATCCATGACTGCCTCATTCTCCCTTATGAGTCGAAGGTCATCCAGCTGCTGCTCCAGATTCCTCACACGGTCTTCCAGATCGTCCAGCTGCAAGCACCTCTGTCAGATGTGACTCTGCAGGAGAGGGGAGTTCCCCCAAGACTGCCACATCTCACAGGAGAGGCACATCACCGTCTCAGGAGGCATTGTAAAGACTAACTGGGAACAAACTCGTCAAAGCCTCAAATCTCCACTCCTTCACTGGCCGCTTTCCACAGGCCGCTCCGCTTGAGCTACCCCTCTATTTATTTGTTTGAGCTTTTCAAACTGCTTGGTCACCTGACCTCCATTGCCCAATCAGCTACTTTCTGCTGATTCTGAGCTATTCAAATCTTGATTTTCTAATCAACGGCTTTCTGCTGAGCTATTCAAATCTT
The DNA here is from genome assembly GCF_048418815.1 of Hemitrygon akajei. NCBI lineage: Eukaryota > Metazoa > Chordata > Chondrichthyes > Myliobatiformes > Dasyatidae > Hemitrygon > Hemitrygon akajei. The sequence continues at coordinate 177,434,699 of NC_133133.1, forward strand.
GATTGACCTGGTTGCACAGTCCAACTGCCAAAACTGCCAAAATCTCTCGAGTCAAAGCCTCAAATCTCCACTCTGTCACTGGCCCACTCACTCACTGGCCGCTTTCCTTAGTAATAACAACTAAACTCACTTCTGAATCTTGACACTCTTGAATTTCTGGAATGGTGCTGTTGGCCTCCACAGTCAAGACTGAAGCAAAATTGGACAATCCACACCATTGGTATGTTAAAAGAGCTACTTTTTAATCAGGGCTGATGTTGAGATTTTGAAAACATAGTTTCATGGTAGTTCTTGTGATTTGAGGAGTGACCATTCATCAAGTGCCAGTGTTTATAGGCAGCTACCTTTCAGTTAGGTCTGCATTCAAGATTTAAAAAGCAGAGTTTCAAGTCAGTTTTATCTGAGTTGGACAATCCACACCAGGGGTGTATGGAAAAGAGCTACTTTTTTAATCAGGGAGGCAATTGAGATTTTAAAGGCAGAGTTCTGCAGCAGTTTTCTGATTTGAGGAGTGACCAATCAGCAAGAGGGATTCATTAGAAAGGGCCAATAGGAATAACTCAAGTGGAGAGGCCATTCAGTTGGAGTGTGCCAATGCTTAGAGTGGCTTTGGCTCATCAGCCTTAGGTGAGATCAGGTTTAATGAGGTAAACTGTCTCGTAAGTTACTCTTTCTGTCCTTATTTGTTCATTCCTCAGCTGTTAGGGCATAGTAGGTTAGCAACAATGGCTCCAGGGGCCATGTTGTCATGGGGGATTTCAATATACAGATAGATTGGGAAAATCAAGTTGGTGCTGGATTCCAGGAGGGGGAATTTCTAGAATGTCTCTGAAATGGCTTTTTAGAGCAGCTCATGGTTGAGCCCACTAGAGGATCGGCTATTTTGGGTTGGGTGCAATGAACCATAATTTGTTAGAAACCTTAAGGTAAAAGAATCCTTAGGGGCAAGTGATCATAATAAGATTGAATCCACCTTGATATCTGATGATCAGATATATCAGTATTTCAGTGGAGTAAATGGAATCACAGAGGCATGAGAGAGGAGTTGACCAGAAATTGATTGGAAAAGAACACTGACAAGTGTTCCCTCGCAAGGCAGAAGGTCCCAATGGAGTAGCTGGTAAGGCTCTGAAAACCTGTGCCGGCCAGCTAGCAGAGTATTCAAGGACATTTTCAACCTCTAACTGCTATGGGCAGAAGTTCCCACTTGCTTCAAAAAGGCAACAATTATACCAGTGCCTAAGAAGAATAGTGTGGGCTGCCTTAATGACTTTCGCCCAGTAGCACTCACATCGAGAGTGATGAAATGCTTTGAGAGGTTGGTTATGACTAGACTGAATTCCTGCCTCAGCAAGGACCTGGACCCATTGCAATTTGCCTATTACCACAATAGGTCAATGGCAGACACAATCCCCATGGCTCTTCACGTGGTTTTAGATCACCTAGACAACACAAACGCCTATGTCAGGATGCTGTTCATTGAGTACAGCTCAGCATTTAATACCATAATTCCCACAATCCTGATTGAGAAGTTGCAGAACCTGAGCCTCTATACCCCCCTTTGCAATTAAATCCTTGACTTCCTAACTGGAAGACCACAGTCTGTGAAGATTGGTGATCCTCACGGATTGAGGAGGAGGAGGTGCTTGCTGTCTTGAGGCAAATTAGAATAGATAAATCCTCAGGATCTGATGGATCTCTCGGACCTTGAAGGAGACTAGGTTTGAAATTGCATGGGCCTTGGCAGATACATTTAAAATGTCAGTATCCACGAGTGAGGTGCCGGAGGTTTGGAGGATATCTCATGTTGTTCCATTGTTTAAAAAGGGCTCTAAAAATAATCTGGGAAATTATAGGCTGGTAAGTTTGACGTCAGTAGTAGGTAAATTATTGGAAGGAGTACTAAGAGATAAGATCTACAAGTATTTGGATAGACAAGGACTTATTATGGTGAGTCAACATGGCTTTGTGTGTGGTAGGTCATGTTTAACAAATCTATTAGAATTTTTCGGGAGGTTACCAGGAAAGTGGATGAAGGGAAGGCAGTGGATGTTGTCTACATGGACTTCAGTAAGGCCTTTGACAAGGTCCCGCATGGGAGGTTAGTTAGGAAAATTGAGTTGCTAGGTATACATGGTGAGTTAGTAAATTGGATTAGACATTGGCTCAATGGGAGAAGCCAGAGAATGGAGGCCTGTGACTAGTGGTGTGCCACAGGGATCAGTGCTGGGTCCATTGTTATTTGTCATCTATATCAATGATCTGGATAATAATGTGGTAAATTGGATCAGCAAATTTGCTGATGATACAAAGATTGGAGGTGTGGTGGACAGTGAGGAAGGTTTTTAAAGCTTGCAGAGAGATTTGGACTAGCTGGAAAAATGGGCTGACAAATGGCAGATGGAGCCTAATGCAGACAAGTGTGAGGTATTGCACTTTGGAAAGACAAACCAAGGTAGAACATACAAGGTAAATGGTAGGACACTGAGGAGTGCAGTAGAACAGAGGGATCTGGGAATACAGATAAATAATTCCCTAAAAGTGGCATCACAGGTAGATAGGGTCATAAAGAGAGCTTTTGGCACATTGGCCTTTATAAATCAAAGTATTGAGTATAAGAGCAAACACGAGGAAATCTGCAGATGCTGGAAACTCAAACAACACACACAAAATGCTGGTGGAACACAGCAGGTGTTGACAGCGAATCCTGACAAAGGGTCTCGGCCCGAAACATCGACAGTGCTTCTCCCTATAGATGCTGCCTGGCTTGCTGTGTTCCACCAGCATTTTGTCTGTTTATTGAGTATAAGAGTTGGAATGTTACGGTCAGGTTGTATAAGGCATTGGTGAGGCCGAATCTGGAGTATTGTGTGTAGTTTTGGTCACCTGATTACAGGAAGGATATTAATAAGTTTGAAAGAGTGCAGAGAAGGTTTACAAGGATGTTGCCAGGACTTGAGAAACTGAGTTACAGAGAAAGGTTGAATAGGTTAGGACTTTATTCTCTGGAGCAAAGGAGAATGAGGGGAGATTTTATAGAGGTGTATAAAATTATGATGGGTATAGCTAGAGTGAATGCAAGCAGGCTTTTTCCACTGAGGCTAGGGGAGAATAAAACCAGAGGACATGGGTTAAGGGTGAAAAGGGAAAAGTTTAAAGGGAACATTAGGGGGAGCTTATTCACAGAGAGAGTAGTGGGAGTATGGAATGAGCTGCCAGTTGAAGTGAATGCAGGCTCACTTTTAACATTTAAGAAAAATGGTACATGGATGAGAGGGGTATGGAGGGATATGGTCTAGGTGCAGGTCAGTGGGACTGGGCAGAAAAATGGTTCAGCACAGCCAAGATGGACCAAAAGGCCTGTTTTTGTGCTGTAATGTTCTATGGTTCTAACATATTCTCCTTGTTGATGATCAACACTGGCGCACATCAGGGGTGTTTGCTTAGCCTACAGCTCTACTCTCTGTATACACATGACTGTGTGGCTAGGCATAGGCATAGTTCAAATACCATCTACATATTTGCTAACGATACAACCATTGTTGGTAGAATCTCAGGTGGTGACAAGAGGGTGTACAGGAGTGAGATATGCCAACTAGTGGAATGGTGCCGCAGCAACAACCTGGCACTTAAAGTCAGTAAGATTAAAGAGCTGATTGTAGACTTCAGAAAGGGTAAGACGAAGGAGCACATACCAATCCTCATAGAGGGATCAGAAGTGGAGAGAGTGAGCGGTTTCAAGTTCCTCGGTGCCAAGATCACTGAGGGTCTAACCTGGTCCCAACATATTGATGTCATAAAGAAGGCAAGACAGCAGCTATACTTTGTTAGGAGTTTGAAGAGATTTGGCATGTCAACAAATACACTCAAAAACTTCTACAGATGTACCGTGGAGAGCATTCTGACAGGCTGCATCACTGTCTGGTATGGGGGGGCGGGGCTACTGCACAGGACCGAAAGAAGCTGCAGAAGGTTGTAAATCTAGCCAGCTCCATCTTGGGTACTAGCCTACAAAATACCCAGGACATCTTTAGGGAGCAGTGTCTCAGAAAGGCAGCACCCATTATAAGGACTTCCAGCACCCACAGCATGCCCTTTTCTCACTTACCATCAGGTAGGAGATACAGAAGCTTGAAGGCACACACTCAGCGATTCAGGAACAGCTTCTTCCCCTCTGCCATTGGATTCCTAAATTGACATCGAAGCTTTGGACACTACCTCACTTGTTTTTAATATACAATATTTATGATTTTTGCACATTTTAAAAAATCTATCCAATATATGTAATTGATTTACTAGTTAATTTATTATGTTTTATTTTATTTATTATATATATTTTTTTCTCTCTCTGCTAGATTATGTATTCCATTGAACTTCTGCTGCTAAGTTAACAAATTTCACATCACATACCGGTGATAATAGACCTGATTCTAATTCTGGCAGGGATGATGGCAGAGCATCAATTGCTGGAATTTCTGGAAACAATTCAGAAGGCACAGGATATATACATCCTAAAGAGCAATAAGTATTCTAAACCATGGCTAACAAGAGAAGTTTCTGTTTGTAGAATGCCTACGGGATGGCTTTCTGGATCAGCTTGTCCATAAGCCCACCAGGGGATCTGCTGTTTTGGATTGGGTGCTGTGTAATGATCCTGAGGTGTTTAGGGAGCTAGAGGTAATGGAACCCCTTGGAAGTAGTGATCATAATATGATCGAGTTCAGTTTCAAATTTGAAAAGGAGAAGCTGGTATCAGGTGTATCAATATTTCAGTGGAACAAAGGAAATTACAGTGGTATGAGAGAGGAACTGGCCCAAGATGATTGGAAAAGTAAGCTAAATGGAGGGACAGTAGAGCAGAATTGGATGAAATTCCTACAAGAAATAAGGAGAGAGCAGGAAAAATATATCCCAAGAAAAAAGAAAATCATAAAAGGAAAAATGACACAAATGTGGCTAGTGAGAGAATTTAAGGCTAAAATAAAAGCAAAAGAGGCAGTGTGCAAGGAAGTAAAAATTAGTGGGAAAACTGAGGACTGGACGAATTTTAAAAATTTACAGAAGGAAACTAAGAAAGTCATTAGGAAAGAAAAGATGAATTATGAAAGGAAATTGGCAATTAACATAAAAAAGGACACTAAGAGTTTTTTAAAAATATATGAAGAGTAAAAGAGTGACATGGGTAGATATAGGACCTATTGAAAAGGATGCTGGAGAAATTATAATGGGTAACAAAGAGATGGCAGAGGAACTAAATGAGTATTTTGCATCAGTCTTCACAGTGGAAGATATTAGCAACATACCTGATAGCCAGAGGACTCAGGGAATAGAGTTAGGTACAGTCAAGATTACTAGAGAGAAAGTGCTTGAGAAGCTAAATGGACTAAGGATAGATAAGTCTCCCGGACCGGATGAAGTGCATCCACAGGCTCTGAAGGAGGTGGCTTTGGAGATTGTGGAGTCATTGGAAATAATCTTCCAGGAATCTGTAGACAATAGACAGTAGGTGCAGGAGTAGGCCATTCAGCCCTTCTAGCCAGCACCGCCATTCACTGTGATCATGCTGATCATACACAATCAGTACCCCGTTCCTGCCCTCTCCCCATATCCCTTGACCCTGCTATCTATAAGAGCTCTATCTAACTCTCTCTTGAATGCATCCAGAGACTTGGCCTCCACTGCCTTCTGGGGCAGAGCATTCCACATATCCACCACTCTCTGGGTGAAAAAGTTTTTCCGCATCTCTGTTCTAAATGGCATACCCCTTATTCTTAAACTGTGGCCTCTAGTTCTGGACTCACCCATCAGCGGGAACATGCTTCCTGCCTTCAGCGTGTCCAATCCCTTAATAATCTTATATGTTTCAATCAGATCCCCTCTCATCCTTCTAAATTCCAGTGTAAATTCCAGTGTATACAAGCCCAGTCGCTCCAACCTTTCAACATATGACAGTCCCGCCATCCCGGGAATTAACCTTGTGAACCTACGCTGCACTCCCTCAATAGCAAGAATGTCCTTCCTCAAATTTGGAGACCAAAACTGCACACAATACTCTAGGTGTGGTTTCAACAGGCCCTGTACAGCTGCAGAAGGACCTCTTTACTCCTATACTCAATTCCTCTTGTTATAAAAGCCAGCATGCCATTAGTTTTCTTCACTGCCTGCTGTACCTGCATGCTTGCTTTCATTGACTGATGTACAAGAACACCTAGATCTCGTTGTACTTCCCCTTTTCCTAACTTGACTCCATTTAGATAGTAATCTGCCTTCCCGTTCTTGCCACCAAAGTGGATAACCTCACATTTATCCACATTAAACTGCATCTGCCATACATTTGCCCACTCACCCAACCTGTCCAAGTCACCCTGCATTCTCATAACATCCTCCTGACATTTCACCCTGCCACCCAGCTTTGTGTCATCAGCAAATTTGCTAATGTTACTTTTAATCCCTTCATCTAAATCATTAATGTATATTGTAAACAACTGCGGTCCCAGCATCGAACCTTGCGGTACCCCGCTGGTCACAGCCTGCCATTCCGAAAGGGACCCGTTAATCACTACTGTTTGTTTCCTGTCAGCCAGCCAATTTTCAATCCATGTCAGTACTCTGCCTCCAATACCATGTACCCTAATTTTGCCCACTAATCTCCTCTATGGGACTTTATCAAAAGACTCGGACACAGTTCTGGAGGACTGGAAGGTCGCAAATGTAGTTCTGTTGTTTAAGAAAGGGGGGAGGCAGCAAAACGAAAATTACAGACCTATTAGTCTGACATCGGTAGTTGGAAAGTTATTGGAGTCAATTCTCAAGGATGAGATTATGAATTACCTTGAGGTGCATGACAAAATAGGCTCAAGCCAGCATGGTTTCATGAAGGGAAGATCCTGCCTCACCAACCTATTGGAATTTTTTGAGGTAATCTCAAATAAGATTGACAAGGGAGAGGCTATAGATGTTGTGTATTTGGATTTTCAAAAGGCCTTTGATAAGGTGCCACATAAGAGGCTGCTTAATAAGATGAGGGCCCATGGAATTACAGGAAGGATATTGGAATGGGTTGAGTATTGGCTGATAGGCAGAAAGCAAAGAGTGGGAATACAGGGATCCTATTCTGGTTGGTTGCCGGTCACTAGTGGTGTTCCGCAGGGGTTGGTGTTGGGGCCTCTTCTTTTTATGCTGTATATCAATGAATAAGATTATGGATTAAATGGTTTTGTGGCTAAGTTTGCGGATGACACCAAGATAGGTGGAGGAGCAGGAAGTGTTGAAGAAATGGAAAGGTTGCAGAGAGACTTGGTCAGTTTAGGAGAGTGGGCAAAAAAATGGCAGATGAGATACAATGTTGAGAAATGTACGGTTGTACATTTTGGAAGAAGAAACAATCGGGGAGATTATTATTTAGATGGAGAGAAAATTCAAAAATCAGAAGTGTAAAGGGACTTGGGGGTCCTAGTGCAGGATACCTTAAAGGTTAACCACCAGTTTGGATCGGCAGTAAGGAAAGCGAATGCTATGTTGGCATTCATTTCAAGAGGAATAGTGTATAAGAGTAAGGAGGTGTTGATGAGGCTGTTTGGGGCACTAGTGAGACCCCATTTGGAACACTGTGTGCAGTTTTGGGCCCCCTATCTTAGAAAGGATGTGCTGATGTTGGAGAGAGGTCAGAGAAGATTCACTAGGATGATTCCTGGAATGCAGGGACTAACATATGAGGAGCGTTTATTGGCTCTTGGATTGTATTCATTAGAGTATAGAAGAATGAGAGGGGATCTCATAGAAACATTTCGAATGTTGAAAGGATTGGACAGAGTAGATGTGGAAAGGCTGTTTCCCTTGGTGGGTGAGTCCAGGACAAGAGATCACACTTAGAATTAGAGGGTACCCATTTAAAACAGAGATGAGGAGAAAATTTTTTAGTCAGAGGGTTGTGGATTTATGGAATTTGTTGCCACATACAGCTGTGGAGGCCCAATCATTGAAGGTTTTTAAGGAGGAGATTGACAGGTATCTGATTAGTCAGGGTATCAAGGGATATGGGAAAAAAGCCGGAAATTGGAACTAGACGGGAAAATAGTTTAGCTCATGGTGGAATGGCGGAGCAGACTCGATGGGCCAAATGGCCTACTTCTGCTCCTTTGTCTTGTGATCTTGTGAAGTCAGATACAACGTAAAAGCCATAAAAAGGGCAAAAATTAGTGGAAGTTAGAGGATTGGGAAGCTTTCGAAGACAAACAAAAGGTAACTAAAAAAGTTATTAAAAAAGAAAAGATGGGACATGAAAACAAACTGATCAGTAATATTAAAAAGGATGCCAAAAGTTTCTTCAAATACATAAAATATAAAAGAGAGGTGAGAGTGGAAAATGGTTTGCTGAAAAATGACTCTGTAGAGGTAGTAATGGAGGCAAGGAAATGGCAGGTGAACTGAATAAGTTTTTAAAATTAATTTTTTATGCATTTCTACAACACTACAACAAAAAAAAACCCGAGACCAAAATAAGAGATTAATACAGTGCAAGATAAACATACAATGATAATATGTTTCAAAATAATGATAAAAAAGCAGCCAAACTAAAATCATGTAAAGTTAGTACCCACCCCCCCACCCCGCAAAGAAGGAAAACTCCAGACCAACCACAGCAAAATGTAGGAAATATAAATCAGAACATTCAAATCCCCAAAACTGTAAATGAAAATAAGAACAAAAGATAATAATGCCTAATACCAAAAAAAAAGCTGAAAGTAAGGGACTGGAAAAAAAAGCTTAATCTAAAGAGAAGTTATGAAAATATTCAAGAAAAGGTCCCCACACCTTATGAAACTTTATGTCTGAATTAAGAAGTGAATAGTGAATTTTTTCAAGGTCTAAACAGGACATAATATCATTAAGCCATTGCGCATGCATGGGTGGGGCAACATCTCTCCACCCAAGAAGAATTAAACATCTAGCCAGAAGAGAAGCAAAAGATAATGTTCAAGATTTAGTCGGACTCAAATGTATATCTGTCTCACCCAAGGAATCAAAAAGAGCAATCAGAGGGTTAGATTCTAAGTGGCAATTCAGAATATGGGATAAGGTTAGGAAAACATCTCTTCAAAATTTCTCTAGACTAGGGCAGGTCCAGTACATATGAATAAGAGGAGCCTTGCCACTTTTGCACTTATCACAAACAGGACTAATGTTAGAGTAAAATAGGGACAATTTAGATTTAGACATGTGAGCCCTATGTACAATCTTAAACTGTAAAAGACAGTAGCGAGCACAAAGAGAAGTTGAGTTAACTGACTTGAGAATTGAGTCCCAGACCATATCAGATAAAGAAATATTTAAGTCATGCTCCCAAGCCATTCTAATTTTATCAAAGGGGGCACACCGTAAAGGCACTAATTTATCATGAATAAGTTTTTTTGCATTGAGTTCTGAAGGAGGTGGCATTGTGGAGGCATTAGTAATGATCTTTCAAGAATCACTAGATTCTGGAATGATTCTGGAGGACTGGAAAATTGCAAATGTCACTCCATTCTTCAAGAAGGGAGAAAGGTAGAAGAAAGGAAATTATAGGTCAGTTAGTCTGATGTCAGTGGTTGGAAAGATGCTAGAGTTGATTAAGGATGTGGTTTTGAGGTACTTGGAGGCAGATGATAAAATAGGCTGCAGTCAGCCTAGTTTCCTCAATGTGTGCAGTTTTGGTCACCTAATTACAGGAAGGATATTAATAAGGTTGAAAGAGTGCAGAGAAGGTTTACAAAGATGTTGCCCACACTTGAGAACCCGAGTTACAGAGAAAGGTTGAATAGGTTAGGACTTTATTCCCTGGAGCAAAGGAGAATGAGGGGTGATTTGATAGAGGTGTATAAAATTATGATGGGTATAGATAGAGTGAATGCAAGCAGGCTTTTTCCACTGAGGCTAGGGGAGAAAAAAAAACAGGTCATGGGTTAAGGGTGAAGGAGGAAAAGTTTAAAGGGAACATGGGGGGGGGGGCTTCTTCATGCAGAGAGTGATGGGAGTGTGGAATGAGCTGCCAGATGAAGTGGTGAACGCAGCTCACTTTTGACATTTAAGAAAAACTTGGACAGGTATATGGATGAGAGGGGTTTGGAGGGTGGAGGGATATGGCCCAGGTGCAGGTCAGTGGGACAAGGCAGAAAAATGGTTTGGCAGAGCCAAGAAAGGTCAAAAGGCCTGTTTCTGTGCTGTAATGTTCTATGGTTCTATGGAAAACCTTACCTGACAAATCTGTTTGAATTCTTTGAAGAAATAACAAACAGGATAGACAAAGGAGAATCAGTTGATGTGTATTTGGATTTTCAGAAGGCCTTTGACAAGGTGCCACACATGAGGCTGCTTTAACAAGCTCATGGTATTACAGAGAAGATTCTCGCATGGATAAAGCAGTGGCTGAATGCCAGGAGGGAAAGAATAAGAAAGGGTGCCTTTTCTGGTTGGCTGCTGGTGACTAGTGGTGTTCCACAGTGATCTGTGTTGGGACCGATTATGTTTACATTATATGTTACTGATTTAATTGATGGAATTGATGGCTTTGTTGCAAAGTTTGCAGATGATATGAAGATAGGTGGAGAGGCAGGTAGTTTTGAGGGGGTAGAAAGGCTACAGGAGGACAGACAGTATAGGAGAATTAGCAAAGAAGTGACAGATGTGATACAGTGCGGAAAATTGTATGGTCATGCACTTTGGTAGAAGAAACTAAAGACCATAACATATGGGAGCAGAACTAAGCCATTTCCCATTGAGTCTGCTCCATCATTCAATCATGGCTAATAATTTTTTCCCCTCCTCAGCCCCACTTTGAAATCTTTGATGCTCTGTCTAGTCAAGAACCTATCAATCTCTATCTTAAGTATGCCCAAAGACCTGGCCTCCACAACTGCCTGTGGTAATAAATTCTACAAATGTACCACCCTCTGGCTAAAAATATTTCTCCACCTCGAAGTTTGAAATGGATGTCCCTCTATCCTGAGGCTGTGTCCTCTTGTCCTAGACTCCCCCACCATGGGAAACATCCTTTCCACATCCACTCTGTCTAGGCCTTTCAACATTCGAAAGGTTTCAATGAGATTCCTCCACCCTTATCCTTCTAAATCCAGTGAGTACAGACCCAGAGCCATCAAACATTCCTTGCATGATAACTCTTTAATTCCTGGAATCATCCTTATGAATTTCCTCTGAATTGTCTGCAGTGCCAGCACATCTTTTCTGAGATGAGGAGCCCAAAACTGTACATAATACTCAAGGTGAGGCCTCATCAGTGCCTAATAAATGCTCAGCATCACATCCCTGCTGTTGTATTCTAGACCTTTTAAAATGAATGTCAACATTGCATTTGCCTTCCTCACTGAAGGCACCAACTCAACCTGCAAGTTAATCTTTTTCACAACGACTCCCAAGTCCCTTTGCATATTCTTTGGGTTTTCTCCCCTTTTAGAAAATGGTCTCCACATTTATTTCTTCTACCAAAGTGCATGACCATGCATTTTCCAACAATGTACTGCATCTTATTTGCCACTTTCTTGCTATTTTCATAATCTGTCTAAGTCCTTCTGCAGCCAACCTATTTCCTCAAAACTACCTACCCTTTTACCAATCTTTTTATCATTTGAAAACTTGGCAACAAAGCCACCTATTTCATCATCTATATCTTTGATATATGCATAAAAAGAAGCAGTCCTAACATCGGCCCCTGTGGAACACCACTAGTCACTGTCACCAGAAGAGGATCCCTTTATTCCCACTCACTGCCTCCTATCAATCAGCCAATGCTCTAATCATGCCAGTAACTTTCCTGCTAAACCAAGGGCTCTTAACTTGGTAAGCACCTTCATGTGTGGCACCTTATCAAAGGCCTTCTGAAAGTCCAAATGTACAACATCCATATAGTCTAAATATACAACATCTACGAAAGGTTGACTATTTTCTAAATGGGAAGAAAATACAAAAAAATCTATGGCTCAAAGGGACTTGGGAGTGCTTGTACAGGATTCACTAAAGGTTTAGTCTGAGGGACTTCCAGTTAAGATGGTGATGGTTTAGTTGCTAAAAGCTATCGCTCCATTTTATTTCTTATCTCTGCACTCCTTTCCCTTTTTTTCACTCCAAACTGTTAAACTTTTTATTCTCCCTTCTGCCTGCGAATACACCTGTTTTACAATGGCTTCAAAGACCACCAAATCGGGGAAGAAAGAAGTTCCTGCCACTGGCCCCTTGAGCAAGAATATTATATTGATTTTGGAGCAGCACCGACAGGAGATAATAGCTGAATTTCAGTCTTCTATCAGTTCGGTGAATTTGAAATTGAATCAAATTAAGTCCATAGTGGAGGATCATGCCCAATGGTTATCACATCTGAAGTCTGCTATGGATATGTTAGACCGCCGTTTTAAAGAACTGGAAAGCATTTGTTCCAACTTAAGAGATCATAACGGCAAGTTATTATCCAAAGTTACTGATTTGGAAAGTCAGAGCAGACATCAAAACCTGCGTATTTTCAGCTTGCCAGAACGTATTGAACATGGATCTCCCATCGAATTTTTCTCTAGTCTGCTATGTGAGATTTTCGGGAACAAAATACTTTTGACCCCGCCCGAGATAGACAGAGCTCACTGCACTTTAGAGCCTATCCTGGAGCCAGGACACAGGCCACGTCCAGTAATTATCTGTTTTCATTACTACCAGACTAAAGATCTCCTCATTAAGTAAGCTTGTCAGAGAGGGAAGTTGGAATATAAGCGTCAACCAATTCGTGTTGTAGCAGACAATGCTCCCCAAGTTCTGAGTCTGTGAGCCGAGTTTAAAGGAGTTATGAAAAAATTATATAATCACGGATTCAGGCCTTCTCTTCGATCTTCAGTTTGCCTCTGAATAATTCTTACTAGTGGGGACAAAAAGTGGTTTAACTTGGCTTCAGATGCTCAGAAATTTATCAATGACCTTCCTGTGTCTTCAACTTCCTCTGGTTCGGTCTGAAGTACTTTTTTTCCCCTTTTTTTTGTAATTTATTTTTTATTGAAGTTCATCATCAAACAAACATTTCCATAAGATGTATTTCAGATATTATACATATATATCATATAGTCATATATGCCACAAATCTCCACATAATATTTATCTGAGGTATATACTTATAGAAAAGAGGGGAAAGAAAGAACAAGTGAAAGGAGAAAACTATGTACAAGTAGGGAGTGATCTTTTTTTAACAACATATTCATTGATTTGTGAGGATAAAATCAGGCCTATGAGGTGTTATGTAGTTAAACCATTTATCCCAGTATGAATCAAATTGTTCCAACTTATGATTAACAGATGCTGTTATCTTCTCCATTTTGTAAATGTCCATTGCGATTTCCATCCATGCATTTAAGGTTGGGCTCTCTATGATAACCATTTCCTAGTAAGAGTCTTTTTACCAGCCACCAGCAGTATATTCATTAAATATTTGTCTCTTTTCAACCATTCTTGAGGTATATACCTAAAATATATGGTCTTACTTTCTAAGGGTATTTCACATTTAAAGATGTCTTGTAGGGCATTGTGTATCCCACTCCAATAGTCTTTGATAACGGAATTCCCAGAAAATATGATAATGGTTTGCATTTTTATGTCCACAATTGCTCTAGCAAACATGGAGGTTACTATCATAATGGGATTTCTGAGAGGGTGTAATAAAATATCAAGTTTTTCTATCCCAACTCTCTCCATTTCTGTGAACTGGTACACTTCCATTGATACCTCCATATTATTGTCCATTCTTCCTCAGATATAATTATCCCTCCTTCCTTCTCCCATTTTGTTTTAATGTATGAAGTCAAATGTGTTTTAAGATTTGACAAACCCTTATACATGCTTGAAATTATTCTAGTACCATTATCTGAATTATATGCTTTTCTAAATAGCTCTATCAAACATGTACTTGCCTTGGTTACATTTTTAACTGTTCTATTAACATATCTATTGGCATCTGTAAATACCAATAAAAGTCTTGTTTTTCTAATGTGTTTCTCTTTAAGCAAACCTGAAATGTTCCTTCTTTCATTATATTGCAAAGAACTGTTATTCCTTTAGCTGTCTAGTATCCAGTTTATTTGGTGTAAAATCTGAGTCATATGCACACCATTTAAGAATTGCAATATCTCCCTCTAGTTTATATACTTTTATAATAGTTTTCCATATTTTAAGAGTCCATTTCACCAATGGGTTATCAATAGTATTTATGTATTTTTGTAGGTTGTAATCAGCCAAAATTGCCTGTATGGGGATGGGAAATATCTTCTCCTCAATGTTTTTCCATTGAATGTCATATGATGGGTTGCACCAACATATCACAGCTCTCAACTGTGCTGCAAAATAATCTCTAAGAGAAGGTAGGCCCCATCCACCCTTTTCCTTTGGCTAATTGCAAATTTTTGAGACAAACTCTTGGCCTTTTACCTTGCCAAATATATCTTGATAACATTTTGTTCCATTTATTGAATTGATTTTGACTAATCTCTATTGGTAGGGTCTGAAAGAGATTTAGTAGTCTGAGCAGTACAGTGTATATACATTTTAATAGATTCAATCCTTGAACTGAGGCTACAAAAAGGAATTAGGTTCCATCTTGTTATATCTTCCTTAATTGTTTATATATAGGCTGATAAGTGTATTCTGATAATTTTGCCAAATCTTTTGGCATAATGATGCCCAAATATTTGAAAGGCTCTGTTTCCCATGCCCAGGGATATCTGCTTTCAATTTCTCTTGGTGGGCTATAGTTATATGAAAGTAATTGGGTTTTATCTATGTTGATCTTGTATCCTGATAATTGACTATATTGTTCAAAGAATTGCATCAATTTAGGTAAAGAGTATGTTGGTTGCCCTAGATAGATCAAAATGTCATCCACGTAACAGGCCAATTTATGCTCTGTCCCCTTAATAGCTGTACTGTTCTATGTTCTAAATATCCTCAGCTATTTCTGTACTGCAGTCTGGTAAATCTTCTGCACCTGATGGGTTCTCTGCAGAATTCTACAAATCATTTTCTTCATTGCTGTTACCTCAACTAATGTTAGTTTTAACTGACTTGTTTAAATATGGTAAATTGCCAGCATCATTTAATGAGGCATGTATCATTTTTAGAGCGAAAAAAGGTAAAGATCCAATGGAGTGTTCCTCATACAGGCTGATTTCTTTGTTAAATGTTGATGTTAAAATTTTGGCTAAAGTTTTGACCCGCAGATTGGAGAACATTCTATCTTTAATTATTTCTGAAGACCAAACTGGTTTTATTAAAAATCGTCTCCACTTTTTTAATATACAGTGTCTATTTAATATACTCACCTTCAGCTGGGATTCCAGAATGTGTCATTTCTCTAGATGCGGAGAAAGTGTTTGATCGGCTGAAGTGGAATTATCATTCTGCGGTTTTAGAAAAATTTGACTTTGGATGAAGTTTTATTACATGGATTAAATTGTTATATTCACACCCTACTGCTTCTATCATGACTAATTCTCAGCAATCCCAACCTTTCAATCTTAAATGTGGCACCTGGCAAGGGTGCCTTTTAAGCACCTTACTTTTTGATTTGGCCATAGAGCCATTGATGATTGCATTTTGAAGTTGTGCTGAATTGACAGGGATTTGGAAGGGGGAGTGTTGAGCACAAAGTCTCTCTTTATGCTGATGGTCTTTTACTTTTTATATCAAACTCAACTACCTCCTTATCCCCAATGTTTTCACTCCTTAACAAATTTAACCAACTTTCCGGATACAAAATTAATTTACGTAAGAGCGAACTCTTTCCAATAAATAGAGAAGTACAATTATTAGAATTCTATAACCTCCCTTTTAAAGTAGTAATTAACCAATTTACTTACCTTGGCATTACTGTAGCAAAAAATTAATGTGTCTTTTTGGAGAAAATTTCACTAATCTTTTAAATCATACAAAACAGAGTTTAGCACAGTGGTTACCCTTGTCCATGTCTCTGATAGGTCAAATTAATGTTGTTAAAATGTATATCCTTCCTAAATTTCTATACTTATTTCAATCTTTAACAATTTTTATTTCTAAAGCTTTTTTTTGATTCATTAGATTCTATTATTTCGTACTATCTATGGAAGGGCAAACGTCCCAGACTAAATAAAAATCATCTTCAAAAACTTAAAAGGGTAGGTGGTATGGCCTTGCAAAATTTTCATTTATATTACTGGGCAGCCAACATATGTTCTCTTATCTTTTGATCTTACTTTTATAATCAGTCTGACTGCAGAATATGGATGGCAATGGACTTGAACTCTAATAAGATTCTCTCCATCTCTGCGCTTCTTGGATCCGCACTTCCTTGCCATTTGGATAAACCAATTGTTAATTGAGTTATCAGACACACACTGAGAATATGGGCTCAGTTCAGAAAATATAACTGGCTTCATGGTTTTTCTCTCTCTCTAGTCCTACTCTACATAACCATCTTTTTCAGCCTGTTATGCAGGATTTCACATTTCTAGATTGGCACAGAAAAGGCATTAGGTGCTTTGAAGATCTTTTCATAGATGAGCATTTTGCAACTTTTGAACAATTGTCTGAAAAGTTTGGCCTACCTAACACTCATTTCTTCTGATATCTTCAAATTAGACATTTTATCAATCCTTTAATACCAAACTTACTTGTTAAAAATGTTGTGGATTTGTTTCTTCGTATGAATCCATTGGGTAAAGGTTTAATTTCTACTATTTGAGATATGTTAACGATGTTGAGGCGAGCCCCCTTTGACAAAATTAAAACTGCCTGGGAGCATGATTTAAGTTTTTCTTTGTCCGACAAGGTTTGGGATTCAATTCTCAAGTCAGTAAATTCAACTTCTGTATGTGCTCACCACTGCCTTTTACAGTTCAAGGTGGTACACAGGGCTCTTTATGTCTAAAACTAAATTATCGCAGTTCTATCCTGATATTAGTCCCTGTTGCGATAACTGTAAAGGGGGTGAAGCTTCTCTTATTCATATGTATTGGGCTTGACCTAGCTTGGAGAAATTCTGGAGGGATGTTATTTTTAACTTTATCTCATATACTTAATTGCTATTTGGAACCTACCCCTCTGATTGCTCTTTTCGGTACTTCAGAAGAAATTGACATGCATTTAACTCCAACTAAGCATCGAACATTGTCTTTCGCCTCTCTTTTGGCCAGATGTGCAGTCCTTCTTAGCTGGAGAGATGCTGCCCCACCCACTCATGCTCAATGTCTCAGAGATATTATGTCTGCTTAGACCTTGAAAAGATTCATTATTCACTTCTTAATTTGGACATAAAGTTCCAAAATGTGTGGGGACCTTTTCTTGAATATTTTCATAATTCCCATTTAGATTAAGGGTGCATCCCTCCCATTTTTTTCTTTTGCATTTAAATCTCTTACTTCTAACTTCTTACGGTTAAGATTTATGGTTTTTTTATATGCAAACATATTATAGATTAGGTAGTAGGCAATATAACTTCTTTTTATAAATACAGCTCTGTGCTGATAAAGTTCTGGTTAACTTTTTTATATATCATAAGGTTAGCTTGGAGTTGGGTAGTGGGAGGGTGGGGTGGTAACTAACTTTATACAATTCTGCTATGAGTGCTTTTCTTAATTGTTATGAATTGTACTTTTGACATGTTTGTTTTGCACTGTATAAACCTCTTTTTTCACTGTTTTTGTTTTGTCGCATTGTAGGAACTCATAAAAAATTAATTAAAAAAGTTTAGTCTGTCGTGAGGAAGGCAAATGCAATGCAAGGATGTAATGTTAAGACTTTATAAATCACTGGTGAGGCCTCACTTGGAGTATTGTGAGCAATTTTGGGCCTCTTAGAAAGGGTGTGCTGAAACTGGAAAGGGTTCAAAGGACGCTCATAAAAATTATTCCAGGACTGAACAGCTTGTCATATGAAAAGTGTTTGATGACTCTGAGACTGTATTCATCAGAATTCAGAAGAATGAGGGGAAGCCTTATTGAAATCTATCAAATGATGAAAGGTATTGATAGAGCGGTTGTAGAGACGATGTTTCCTATGTTGGGAGAGTCTAAGACCAGAAGACACAGCCTCAGAATAGAGCGCACCCTTTTAGAATGGAGATGAGGAGGAATTTCTTTAGGCAGGGAATGGAGCAGTGTGGAGGCCAGGTCTGTATGTATATTTAAGGCAGAGATTGTTAGATTCTTGATTGGTCAGGGTGTGAAGGGATACGGGGAGAAGGCAGGAGACTGGAGCTGAGAGGAAAAATGGATCAGCCATGATGAAATGGCAGAGCAGACTCGATGTGCCAAATGGCCTAATTCTGCTCCTATGTCTAAAATACTTGTAAAGTTCACCTGCCATTTCTTTGAACCACATTACTTCCTCATCAGCATCATTTTCCAGTGTCCAATAACCACTCCACCTCTTTCCCTGGGGGCTGTTGTGGAACAGGTGGACCCGGGAGTACAAGTACTTGCTTCACTTTCAGTCGATACCATGACAAGTAGACAGGGTGGCATTTGGTAGAGTGTTTTTCATAATTCAGAGCATGTAGTCTAAAAGTTGGGAGGTCATGATGTGGTGAAGCCGCACATGGAGTAATGTCTTCAGTTTGCACACCATGTCATCAGAAAGATGTTACTAATCTGGAAAAAGTGCAGACAAGGTCGATAAGATGCTACCAGAATTTGAGGGATTTAGTGAGAGGGAGAAGTTGGACAGGCTAAGAATTTATTCCTTGGATTGTAGGAGACTGAGAAATGATCTTTCAGTGGTGTATAAAATCATGGGGGTCATAGCTAGAGTGAATGTACTCAGTATTTTTCCAAAGGGGAAAGGGACTATGACTGTTCACCTCAGCATTTCCCCTGTGATTCTAAAAGATCACCTCTCAGCCTCTGCTGCAGAGATGTGAATAACAGCCCATTCACTCTCTCCTTATAAATCTAAGTTCTCCAGTCGTGGCAACATTCTTGTAATTTTATTCTGCACCCTATCCAGTTTAATCACACACTTCCTATTCTAAGGTGACCAGACCTGCCCACAATCCTACAATGGTGGTCGCACCCATGTCTTGAACGTGATATCCCAACTCTTTTACTCAATGCATTAAGGCAAGCGTGGTAAATGTCTGCTTCACCTTCTCAATGTTAATGCCATTGAGTTGTAAACTACCCAAAGGGAATGTAAGATTTAGCCCTCCTCCTTTGCTACAGAGGGACCAAAAGTGAATTGAGTAACGGAGACTGACGTTCTAGCTCCTGCTTGGCCACAAAGTTCAGGTACATCAATCAAAACAAAATCTACTAACAACATGTCGGAAAGCATTAAGTGGTTAAAACTGTCTCCACAGTTTAGTTGGCAATTGTTAAAGCGTTTTCAAGAGCACCAAATCTTAAATTTAAAAAAAGGTATTCCCAAGGTTCCCGTGAACATCACAACAGTGGAACTGAAACAGTTCAAGGTGATGGTTTAATGTCACTGATTCAGGGGTAGTCACGAACGGGTAGAAATGTTGGCGTGCATACGGAAAAATGAAGTTTAAAAGCTGAAAGTGTGAAGAACTATGTGAACACCTTCTGGAGATTTACTGCGAGTTGCCAGTCACGGTCGTAGTCCGTGATGGGCTTCCTCCGTCCGTCAGTTGGCGGAGCCAGTTCTAGTAGTGGCTCCGCCCCATCAACGAAGCTCCCTGACGGGTGGGGCCCTAGTCCCGGATCTCCCCATCCGCCTCCAGGAGTTCGGGGACTGAGACTGAGGTAGCGTCGGGCTTTTGCCACCGTGAAGTTTTTCAAAGTTACTGCCTGGTGCGGAAGTTGCTGCGGCGGGATTGCGAGAGTCGGAGGTAGGTCAGGAAGTTAAACGTGGCTGCAGCTAATTGTGTTGGTTACTCTTATCATTAGTGAGATCGAGATCGGGGGTATTTCCTGTGTCCTGTGATCATTTTAAACAGAAGCGCGGTTTGATCGGTGACTGGAATTGAAGGACAAACCGGTTGAATTTAGAATTATTCATGTTTTCCTTCCGAAGCATTAAGGCGAAGTTCGTGCCTTGGAGAAAGTTTGTAACATTATTGTTTGATATCGTTAATTGTTCATGACTCTCTGATGGTTCTATATCTGTACCTCTATCACATACACACACATACATAAATACACGGGCTATTCGGCCCATCACACCTGCTTGCTATATTTTCCTGCTTTAATTTCTTGCTCCTTTAGTTCGCGTCATACTATGAATCGCGTTTGTGACACAATGAAGCGGCTTCTGAAAATTCACACACGGAGCACGGATTCAGTTCTCGTCTGAAATCGGTTCCGATTCCGATTCCGATTAGATCACATGATTAGAAAGAGAGGTGGCGGTGTGGACGATGCACAGGCGCTTCGGGGATGGTCGCAGATTTCTAGAGCGGCAGGTTGCAAAGTGACCGAGATCAAACAGAAAATGTAAAGATGTAAAAAAACTCTTGTTAGAAAAAAAACTGCAACGGCAATGTGGTTTTGAAATGGTGAGAAATTGAAAAGTGTTGGTAGTACAAGCGTGGCTAACAAGGGAAGTTAAATATAAAAGCAAAAGAGGAGGCATACAACAAAGCAAAAATTAGTGGGAAGACGGGGGATTGGGAAGCTTTTAAAACCCTACAGAGAGCAACTAAAAGAATCATTAGGAGGGAAAAGATGAAATATGAAAGCAAGGGAGCAAACAATATCAAAATGGATAGATATTAAAAGCTTTTTCAATAAAATAAGAGAGATGAGAGTGGGTATAGGACTACTAGAAAAAGAGGCCAGAGAAATAATAAAGGGGGGACAAGGAGATGGCAGATGAACTAAAGGAGATTTTTTCACCAGTCTTCACTGTGGAGGACACTAGCTGGTTGGGCCAGATGTTGAAGGGTATGAGGGAAGAGGAGTGTAGTTACTATTACAAGGGAGATAGTGCCTAAAAAGCTGAAAGACCTAAGGGTACATAAGTCTACCAGACTAGATGAACTGCACCCTAGGGTTGTGAAAGAGGTAGCAGTAGAGATTGTGGAGACATTAGTAATGATCTTTCAAAAATCACTGGACTCTGGCATGGTGCCAGAGGACTAGAAAATTGCAAATGTCACTCCACTCTTTAAGAAAAGAGGAAGGCAGCATAAAGGAAAATATAGACCAGTTACCCTGACCTCAGTGATTGGGAAAATGTTGGAGTCAGTTGTCAGAGGATGTTGGAGTCAGGGGACGAGGTTATGGAGTACTTGGTGACACAGGGCAAGATATGACAAAGTCAGCATTGTTTCCTTAAGGGAAAATCCTGCCTGATGAACCTGGTGGAATTCTTTGAGGAAGGAGATTACAAGTAGGATAGATAAAGGGATCAGTGGATATTGTATATTTGGACTTTCAGAAGGTCTCAGCCATACACGAGGCTCCTTACCAAGTTAAGAGCCCATGGTATTACAGAAAAGGTACTGATGTGGTTAGAGCATTGGCTGATAGGTAGGAGGCAGCAAGTGGGAATAAAAGGATCCTTTTCTGATTGGCTGCCAGTGACTAGTAGTGTTCCACAGGAGTCGTCAAGTCACTTTTATTACCATTTCGACTATAACTGCTGGTACAGTACATAGTAAAAATGAGACAACGTTTTTCAGGACCATGGTGTTACATGACATAGTACAAAAACTAGACTGAACTACGTTAAAAAAAACAACACAGAGAAAGCTGCACTAGACTACCGCCCTACACAGGACTACATAAAGTGCACAAAAACAGTGCAGGCATTACAATAAATAATAAACAGGACAATAGGGCAAGGTGTCAGTCTAGGCTTTGGGTATTGAGGAGTCTGATAGCTTGGGGGAAGAAACTGTTACATAGTCTGGCTGTGAGAGCCCGAATGCTTCGGAGCCTTTCCCCAGACAGCAGGAGAGAGAAGAGATTGTATGAGGGGTGCATGGGGTCCTTCATAATGCTGTTTCCTTTGCGGATGCAGCGTGTAGTGCAAATGTCCGTGATGGCGGGAAGAGAGACCCCGATGATCTTCTCAGTTGACCTCACTATCTGCTGCAGGTTCTTGTGATCCGAGATGGTGCAATTTCCAAACCAGGCAGTGATGCAGCTGCTCAGGATGCTCTCAATACAACCCCTGTAGAATGTGATGAGGATGGGGGGGGGGGGGGGGGTGGGAGATGGACTTTTCTCAGCCTTCGCAGAAAGTAGAGACGCTGCTGGGCTTTCTTTGCTATGGAGCTGGTGTTGAGGGACCAGGTGATGGGTCGGTGTTGGGACAGCTTTTTATGCTGTATGTCAATGATTTAGATGATGGAATAGATGGCTTTGTTGTCAGGTTTGCAGATGATAGGAAGATAGGTGGAGTGGCAAGTCATGTTGAGGAAACAAGTAGGCTGCAGAAGGACTAGGATTAGGAGAATGGGCAAGAAAGTGGCAAATGAAAAACAATGTTGGAAAATGCATGGTCATGCACTTTGGTAGAAGAAATAAATGTGCAGACTATTTTCTAAAAGGGGAGAAAATCCAAAAATCTGAGATGCACAGAGACCTGGGAGCCCTTGTGCAGAACACCCTGAAGGTTAACTTGCAGGTTGAGTTGGTGACGAAGGCAAATGCAATGTTAGCATTCATTTCAAGAGGTCTAGAATATGAGAGCAGAGATGTGATGCTAAGGCTTTATAAGGCCCTGGTGAAGCCTCACCTTGAGTATTGTGAACAGTTTTGGGCTCTTCATCTAAGAAAAGATGTAATGGTATTGGAGAGAGTTCAGAGGAGGTTCACAAAGATGATTCTGGGAATGAAAAGGTTATAAGATAGCTCTGGGTCTGTACTTGCTGGAATTTAGAAGGATGGGGGGGTGGGGATCTCCTTGAATCCTTCCGAATGTTGAAAAGCCTAGACAGGGTAGATGTGAAAAGGATATTTCCCATGTGGAGAATTTTAGGACAAGAGGGCACAGCCTCGAGATAGAGGGGCATTCATTTAAAACAGAGATGCAGAGAAATCTATTTAGCCACAGGGTGGTGAATTTGAGGAATTTATTACCACAGGCAGCTGTGGAGGCCAGGCCATTGGGTGTATTTAAGGCAGAGATTGATAGGTTCTTGATTGGATATGTCATCAAATGTTACGGGGAGAAGGCTGAGGAGGTGAAAATAAAGGATCACCCATTATTGAATGGTAGAGAAGACCCAATGGTCCAAATAACCTCATTCTGCTCCTGAGTTTTATGGGTGTTTTATGGTATTATTCTGACTGCTGCTATTAGGTATTCAGTCTTCTACTTTCTTAGAAGTTTGTGTAGCTTTGGCATCCCATCTGAAACTCTGACAAACATTTATAGATGCACGGTGGTGGGTACCCTGACAGTTTTTATCATGGCCTGATATAGAAACACCAATGCCCAGGAATGAAGTAGTCTACAGAAAGTGGTGGATATAGCCCAGTTCATCACAGGAAAGGCCATCCCCATCATTGAGAACATTTACATGGAGCGATGTCACAGAAAAGCAGCCTCCATCATCAAGAACCTCTGCCATCCAGGCCATGCTGTCTTACTGCTGCCATCACGCAGAAGGTACAGGGGCCTCGGGTCTCACACCATAAGGTTCAGGAACAGTTATTACCCTACAACCTTGAGGTTCCTCCTCAGTCACCTCAACATTGTACTGATGCCATAACCTACAGACTCACTTACAAGGACTCTACAACTCAGTATTTATTTACATTTTTATTATTTGCACATTTTGTCTTTTTCACATTTGCTATTAGTCTTTGTTATTTATAGTTTTTCATAAATTCTATTGTATTTTTTCCTGTAAATGCCTGCAAGAAAATGAATCGCAAGATAGCATATGTTCACATATATGTACTTAGGTAATAAATCTATGCCTTCTAGTAGTTAATATTTCCACCTGGGGAAGAGTCTCTGATTATCTTATCTATGCCTGTCATAATCTTATAAGTTCTCGTAAGCATACTATAAAGGACTGTTGCCAAGAGTTACCAGGGGCTATTAATAATATGACCATGCTGGTGGTGCACCTCAAAGTGCCAGAAGGGCCTGTTCCACGCTCTATCACTAAATACAATAAATAAAAGATGTTTTCATTGGATCTGTTTTCACACCCCGATGCTTCTAATGGGCTGATATGGCTTTGGTTCAGTCATTATCACTATTTCAAGAAGGCAGTATAACAATTCTGTGCACACCCAATGTTTTATGACAAACATAGAAACATAGAAAATAGGTGCAAGGAGTAGGCCATTTGGCCCTTCGAGCCTGCACCGCCATTCAGTATGATCATGGCTGATCATCCAACTCCTGCTTTCTCTCCATACCCCCTGATCCCTTTAGCCACAAGGGCCATATCTAACTTCCTCTTAAATATAGCCAATGAACCGGCCTCAACTTTTTCCTTTGGCAGAGAATTCCACAGATTCACCACTCTCTGTGTGAAGAAGTTTTTCCTCATCTCTGTCCTAAAAGGCTTCCCCTTTATCCTTAAACTGTGACCCCTCATTCTGGACTTCCCCAACATCAGAAACAATCTTCCTACATCTAGCCTGTTCAATCCCTTTAGAATTTTATACGTTTCAATAAGATTCCCCCTCAATCTTCTAAATTCCAGTGAGTATAAGCCTAGACGATCCAGTCTTTCTTCATATGAAAGTCCTGCCATCCCAGGAATCAATCTGGTGAACCTTCTCTGTACTCCCTCTATGGCAAGAATGTCCTTCCTCAGATTAGGGGACCAAAACTGCACACAATATTCTAGGTGCGGTCTCACCAAGGCCTTGTACAATTGCAGTAGAACCTGGAGATAACACAGTTAAACAAAGATAATGAACTCAGATGTGCCTGTCAGTTGACTTGGAGTTTGAGAAGCTCACCACATGACACTGCTACTAGTTGATTGTGGTTCTTTTAATCTTTATTTCTCAACTTCTGTATAGTTTCCTGCACATTGTGGCTAGAGTTTTCTTTCACGTGGTTTACAAACTGCACTCTCTTAAGCCTTTCTGCTTTTGTAGGACCTCTATACCAAGAACTGTATCATGGTTTTTCTGGAACCACTCGGTGCAAATCCCGAAGTTGAAATTGAAGAGACATAGGTTTGGATTGTGGGTGTATCAAGAGGGAAATTATAGAACATAGAGCAATACAGATGTCTGTACTAGCCATGATCATTTGATTCCACAGTATCTTACTCTCTGCCATCCAATTTCTAAGTGGACATTGCACCCATGAACACTATCTCACTACTGTTTTTTTTATTTCAGTTATTTTGCACTACTTATTTTAAGTATTTAATACGCATATATACTTAATACAACTCAGTTTTTTCCTATATATTTATCATGTATTTCATTGAACTGCTGCTGTAAAGTTAACAAATTTCACAACATAAGCCAGTGATAGTAAATCTGATTCTGAACTAACCTCATCTTCCCATACATGATCTATGTCCCTGCCTTCCTTGCCTTTTCATGTGTTCGTGTAAGCATTACTATTATACCTGCTTCCGTCACTTCCCTTCAAGCACATCCCAAGCTCCTACCATACTCTGTGTTTAAAAAAAACAAACCTGCCTTGTAAATCTCTTTTAATCTTGCCCCTTCTCACCTTCAATCTATGCTGTCTAGTATGGGAAAGAGACTAGCATTCCTATTGAGACATTATAGCTGACAAGGGGAGTCAAAGCTAATGTAAAAGCAAAAGAGAGGATATACAACAAAACAAAAAATATTGGGAAGACAGAGGATTGGGATGTTTCTTAAAACCCTACAGAGAGCAACTAAAAGAGTGATTAGGAGGGAAAAGATGAAATATGAAAGCAAGCTAGCAAACAATATCAAAGTGGATAGTAAAAACATTTTCAAGTATGTAAAAAATAAGGGAGATGAGAGTGGATATAGGACTACTAGAAAATGAAGACAGAGAAATAATAATGGGGTCCAAAGAGGTGACAGATGAACTAAATGAGTATTTTGCATCAGTCTTCACTGTGGAAGACACAAGCAGTGTGCCAGGTGTTGAAGGGTGTGAGGGAAGAGAAGTGCGTGAAGTTACTATTGCAAGGGAGAAGGTGCCCAAGAAGTTGAAAGACCTAAGGGTACATAAGTCACCTGGACCAGATGAACTGTATCCTGAGGTTCTGAAACAGGTAGCGGGAGAGATTGTGAAGGCGCTTGTAATGATCTTTCAAAAATAATTGGACCCTGGCATATTGCCAGAGGACTGGAAAATTGCAAATGTCACTCTCGTCTAAGAAAGGAGGAGAGCAGCAGAAAGGAAATTATAGACCAGTTAGTCTGACCTCAGTGGTTAGGAAGATGTTGGAGTCGGTAGTTAAGGATGAGGTTATGGAGTACTTGGTGACACAGGGCAAGATAGGACAAAGTCAGCATTGTTTCCTTAAGGAAAATCTTGCCTGACTAACCTGTTGGAATTCTTTGAGGAGATTACAGGTAGGATAGATAAAGGGGATACAGTGGATGTATATTTGCTTTTTCAGAAGGCCTTTGAAAAGGTGCCACAGATGAGGCTGCTTACCAAGTTAGGAGTCCTTGGTATTACAGGAAAGTTACTGGCATGGTTGGAGCATTGGCTGATTGGTAGGATACAGTGAGTGGGAATAAAAGGATCCTTTTCTGGTTAGCTGCCAGTGACTAGTGGTGTTCTGCAGGGGCAGTGATGGGACCGCTCATTTTTCTGATTTACATGATGGAATAAGACCATAAGACGTAGGAGCAGAATAAGGCCATTTGGCCCGTTGATTCTGCTCCACCATTTAATCATAGCTGATCCTTTTCTCCCCCCTCCTCAGCTCCATTCCTCACCCTTCTCCCTGTAACCTATAAGATCAAAAGACATAGGAGCAGAATTAGGCCTTTGTAAGATTTGTTGCCAAGTATGCAAATGATATGAAGAATGGTGGAGGAACAGATAGTGTTGAGGAAACAGGTGGGCTGCAGAAGGACTTAGATTAGGAGAATGGGCAAGAGTGTGGCAAATGAAATACAATTTTGGAAAATGCTTGGTCATACAGTTTGGTAGTAGAAATAAATGTGCAGACTATTTTCTAAAAAGGGAGAAAATCCAAAAATCTGAGATGCAAGGAATTTTGGAAGTCCTTGTGCAGAACACCCTAAAGGTTAACTTGCAGGTAGAGTTGGTGGTGAGGAAGACAAATGCAATGTTAGCATTCATTTCAAGAGATCTAGAATACAAGAGTATGGATGTGATGCTGAGGTTTTATAAGGCATTATGATTATTGTGAACAGTTTTGGGCTTTTCATATAAAAAAAGATATGCTGATATTGGAGAAGGTTCAGAGGAAGTTCACAAGGATGATTCCAGGAATTTGAAGAGTTATCATGCAAGGAATGTTAGATGGCTCTTGGTCTGTAGTCACTGGATTTAGAAGGATGGGGGTGGGGGGAATCTGATTGAAACCTTTTGAATGTTGAAAGGTCTAAACAGAGTAAAAGTGGAAAGGATGTTTACCATGATGGGGGAGTCCATGACAAGAGGGCACAGGCTCAGGATAGAGAACAACTATTTAGAAAACATAGAAACATAGAAAAACTATAGCACAATACAGGCCCTTCAGCCCACAAAGTCTTGCCAAACATGTCCCTACCTTAGAAAGTACTAGGCTTACTCATAGCCCTCTATTTTTCTAAGCTCCATGTACCTATCCAAAAGTCTCTTAAGAGACCCTATCATTTCCACCTCTACCGTTGCCGGCAGCCCATTTCATGCGCTCACCACTCTCTGAGTAGAAAACTTATCCCTGACATCTCCTCTGTACCTACTCCCCAGCACCTTAAACCTGTGTCCTCTTGTGGCAACCATTTCAGCCCTGGGAAAAAGTCTCTGACTATCCACACGATCAATGCCTCTCATCATCTTATATACCTCCATCAGGTTACCTCTCATCCTCCTTTGTTCCAAGGAGAAAAGGCCGAGTTCACTGAACTTATTCTCATAAGGCATGCTCCCCAATCCAGGCAACATCTTGTAAATCCCCTCTGCACCCTCTCTATGGCTTCCTGTAGTGAGGTGACCAGAGCTGAGCAGGGTACTCCCAAGTGGGGTCTGACCAGGGTCCTATATAGCTACAATATTACCTCTTGGCTCCTAAATTCAATTCCATGATTGATGAAGGTCAGTATACTGTACGCCTTCTTAACCACGAAGTCAACCTGCGCAGCTGCTTTGAGCATCCTATGGACTCAGACCCCAAGATCCCTCTGATCCTCCACACTACCAAGAGTCTTACCATTAATATTATATTCTGCCATCATATTTGACCTACCAAAATGAATCACTTCACACTTACCTGGGTTAAACTCCATCTGCCACTTCTCAGCGCAGTTTTGCATCCTATCAATGTCCCGCTGTAACCTATCCACAACACCTCCAACCTTTGTGTTATCAGCAAACTTACTAACCCATCCCTCCACTTCCTTATCCAGGTCATTTATAAAAATCAAGAAGAGTAAGGGTCCCAGAACAGATCCCTGAGGCATTCCACTGGTCACTGATACTTAAACAGATGTAGAGAAATTTCTTTAGCCAGAGGGTGATGAACTTGTTGCCATGTGCAGCTGTGGAGGACAGGTTATTGGGTGTATTTAAGGCAGAGATTGAAAGATTTTTGATTGGGCATGGCATCAATGGTTACGTGGAGAAGGCCAGCAGTGTGGGGCTGAGGAGGGGAAAAAAGGATCAGTCTTGATGGAATGGCAGAACAGTCTCGATAGGCTAAATGGCCTATTTCTGCTCCTATGTCTTATGGTCTTATCATAATCTTATAAATCTCTATCAGTCTGCACTGCTCTAAGAGAGAAAGCAACACAAGTTTACCAATCCTCTGTAGCTTATAACCACTGATCTGGCTAACATCCTGGTGAACCTATAAAATGTTTTCACATCTTTCCTGTAATGGGTGATCAGAATGACGTACAATGCTCCAAAGTGCAACCTAACTGTAGTTTTATTCTTAGTGCTCTGACAAGTTCAAGTTCAAGTTTGTAGTTCAGCAGTGCACTTATATACAGCTAAACAAAACAGTGTTCCTCTTGGGCCAAGGTGCAAAAGACAGTACGTACTGTCACACACAGCACATATACAGTTAGTTACAAGAGCACATACAGTCACAATATAAAATAAACACAAGTCCCTGAGTGGCCTGGCCTGAAGATTGATAGTGCATGGGATGTTGAGTTGGAGCCACACTTCTGCGAGAACAAGCAAGCAGCAGTTCCTCATCTCATGTTCAGTCAGCCACGGATGTAGGCAATCTTCCTTGTCTTCCAGAGAGCGAACACTAGCGAGCAGTGCCGACAGGAGAGCTGGCCTGTAGGGGCCAGCCCAAAAACCCAGCATGGATTCCAGCCCATCTGCCGTGCCTTTGTTGTCTCCCACACTGCCTGTGGTGCCTCTGCCCTGGGTGGCTGTGACAGGAGGGCCTGGTCAATGCAACAACTAAGGCCACGCAGTTTCCCCATTGTTGGTCTAGCCAATGAATCAATGAACTGGACTTGTTGTACTTTATATTGCTAATGTCCATCAGAGTGTTCACACCTGCCTGGATTAAATTCCATCTGCCACAACTCAGGTGGCAGCAACTCAATACATAAAAGCATGCAGATTTGGCCAAGTGGTTCAGTTGTTCAGACCAAACATCAGAATAGGGAAGAAATGTGATCTAAGTGACTTTGGAATGATTGTTGGTGCCAGAGAGGATGGTTTGAGTATCTCAGAACCTGCTGATCTCCTGGGATTTTCATGCACAACAGTATCTAGAGTTTACAGAGAATGGTGTGAAAAAAACTGAGTGGCAGTTCTGACAGTGAAAATGTTGTTAATGAGAAAGGTCAGAGGATAATTGACAGACTGGTTCAAGCTGACAGGAAGGCAACAGTATATCAAATAACTGCATCTGACAAGAGTGGTGTGCAGAAGAGCATGTCTGAACACACACCACTTGAACTTTGAAGTGGATGGGCTACAGCAGTAGAAGACCACAAACTTGTACTTATTGGCCTCTTTATTAGGTACAGGAGGTACTTAAAGATCATAAGACATAGGAGCATAATAAGGCCGATGGCCGATCAAGTCTGCTCCTCCATTTCATCATGGCCGATTGTCACTCTCAACCCCATTTTCCTGCCTTCTCCTCATAACCTTTGATGTCCTGACTAATCACAAACCTATCAACTTCCACTTTAAATATACCCAATGATTGGCATTTACAGCCATCTGTGGCAATGAATTCCACAGATTCACCACCCTCTGACTAAAGACATGCCTCCTCATCTTTGCTCTAAGTAGATGTTCCTCTATTCTGAGGCTGTGCTCACTGGTCCTAGACTCCCCCACTACAGGAAACATCATCAGAATCAGAATCAGGTTTATTATCACTGGCATGTGACGTGAAATTTGTTAACTTAGCAGCAGCAGTTCAACGTGATACATAATCTAGTAGAGAGAGAAAAAAATAATAATAAATAAAATAAAACATAATAAATAAACAAGTAAATCAATTGGGTATATTGAATAGATTATTAAAAATTGCGCAAAAACAAAAATACTGTATATTTAAAAAAAGTGAGGTAGTGTCCAAAGCTTCAAAGTCCTTTCAGGAATCGGATGGCAGAGGGGAAGAAGCTGTTCCTGAATCACTGAGTGTGTGCCTTCAGGCTTCTGTATCTCCTACCTGTTGGTAACAGTGAGGAAAGGGCATGCCCTGGGTGCTGGAGGTCTTAATAATGGACACTGCCTTCCTGAGACACCGCTCCCTAAAGATGTCCTGGGTACTTTGTAGGCTAGTGCCCAAGATGGAGCTGACTAGATTTACAGCCTTCTGCAGCTTCCTTCAGTCCTGTGCAGTATCCCCTCCATACCAGACAGTGATGCAGCCTGTCAGAATGCTCTTCATGGTGCAACTATAGAAGTTTTTGAGTGTATTTGTTGACCTGCCAAATCGCTTCAAACTCCTAATAAAGTATAGCTGCTGTCTTGTCTTCTTTATAACTACATTGATATGTTGGGACCAGGTTAGATCCTCAGAGATCTTGACACCGAGGGACATGAATCTGCTTACTCTCTCCACTTCTGATCCCTCGATGAGGATTGGTATGTGCTCCTTCATCTTACCCTTCCTGAAGTCCACAATCAGTTCTTTCATCTTACTGACGTTGAGTGCCAGGTTGTTGCTGCGGCACCATTCCACTAGTTGGCATATCTCGCTCCTGTACACCCTCTCGTCACCACTTGAGGTTCTACCAACAATGGTTGTAGCGTCAGCAAATTTGTAGATGGTATTTGAGTTATGCCTAGCCATATAGTCATGTGTATACAGAGAGTAGAGCTGTGGGCTAAGCATACAACCCTGAGGTGCACCAGTGTTGATCGTCAGTGAGGAGGAGATGTTATCACCAATTCGCACAGATTGTGGTCTTCCGGTTAGGAAGTCGAGGACCCAATTGCAGAGAGAGGTACAGAGGCCCAGGTTCTGCAACTTCTCATAGAACATAGAATAGTACAGCACATTACAGGCCCTTTGGCCCACAATGTTGTGCTGACCCTCAAACCCTGCCTCCCATATAACCCCCCACCTTAAATTCCTCCATACACCTGTCTAGTAGTCTCTTAAACTTCACTAGTGTATCTGCCTCCACCACTGACTCAGGCAGTGCATTCCACGCACCAACCACTCTCTACGTGAAAAACCTTCCTCTAATATCCCCCTTGAACTTCCCTCCCCTTACCTTAAAGCCATATCCTCTTGTACTGAGCAGTGGTGCCCTGCCTGTCCACTCTGTCTATTCCTCTTAATATCTTGTACACCTCTATCATGTCTCCTCCCATCCTCCTTCTCTCCAAAGAGTAAAGCCCTAGCTCCCTTAATCTCTGATCATAATCCACACTCTCTAAACCAGGCAGCATCCTGGTAAATCTCCTCTGTACCCTTTCCAATGCTTCCATATCCTTCCTACAGTGAGGCGACCAGAACTGGATTCAGTACTCTAAGTGTGGCCTAACTAGAGTTTTATATAGCTGCATCATTACGTTGTGACTCTTAAACTCTATCCCTCGACTTATGAAAGCTAACACCCCATAAGCTTTCTTAACTACCCTATCTACCTGTGAGGCAACTTTCAGGGATCTGTGGACATGTACCCTTAGATCCCTCTGATAGATAGATAGATAGATAGATACTTTATTCATCCCCATGGGGAAATTCAACTTTTTTTCCAATGTCCCATACACTTGTTGTAGCAAAACTACTTACATACAATACTTAACTCAGTAAAAAAAAATATGATATGCATCTAAATCACTATCTCAAAAAGCATTAATAATAGCTTTTAAAAAGTTCTTAAGTCCTGGCGGTAGAATTGTAAAGCCTAATGGCATTGGGGAGTATTGACCTCTTCATCCTGTCTGAGGAGCATTGCATCGATAGTAACCTGTCGCTGAAACTGCTTCTCTGTCTCTGGATGGTGCTATGTAGAGGATGTTCAGAGTTATCCATAATTGACCGTAGCCTACTCAGCGCCCTTCGCTCAGCTACCGATGTTAAACTCTCCAGTACTTTGCCCACGACAGAGCCCGCCTTCCTTACCAGCTTATTAAGACGTGAGGCGTCCCTCTTCTTAATGCTTCCTCCCCAACACGCCACCACAAAGAAGAGGGCGCTCTCCACAACTGACCTATAGAACATCTTCAGCATCTCACTACAGACATTGAATGACGCCAACCTTCTTAGGAAGTACAGTCGACTCTGTGCCTTCCTGCACAAGGCATCTGTGTTGGCAGTCCAGTCTAGCTTCTCGTCTAACTGTACTCCCAGATACTTGTAGGTCTTAACCTGCTCCACACATTCTCCATTAATGATCACTGGCTCCATATGAGGCCTAGATCTCCTAAAGTCCACCACCATCTCCTTGGTCTTGGTGATATTGAGACACAGGTAGTTTGAGTTGCACCATATCACAAAGTCCTGTATCAGTTTCCTATACTCCTCCTCCTGTCCATTCCTGACACACCCCACTATGGCTGTGTCATCAGCGAACTTCTGCACATGGCAGGACTCCGAGTTATATTGGAAGTCTGATGTGTACAGGGTGAACAGGACCGGAGAGAGTACGGTTCCCTGCGGCGCCCCTGTGCTGCTGACCACCGTGTCAGACCTACAGTCTCCCAACCGCACATACTGAGGTCTATCTGTCAAGTAGTCCACTATCCAATCCACCATGTGAGAGTCTACTCCCATCTCCGTTAGTTTGTGCCTTAAGATCTTGGGCTGGATGGTGTTAAAGGCACTAGAGAAGTCAAGGAATGTAATCCTCACAGCACAACTGACCCCCTCTAGGTGAGAGAGTGATTTGTGCAGCAAATACGTGATAGCATCCTCCACTCCCACCTTCTCCTTATACGCAAACTGAAGAGGATCCTGGGCGTGCCTGGTTTGTGGCCTCAGATTCTGTATTATCAGCCGCTCCATGGTCTTCATAACGTGCGACGTCAAAGCAACAGGTCTGAAGTCATTCAACTCCTTTGGTTGTGGTTTCTTCGGTACCGGGACAATACAGGATGTTTTCCACTGTCTGGGTACTCTTCTCTGCTCCAGGCTCATGTTGAAGATGCGCTGTAGGGGTTCTCCCAGCTCAGTCGCACAGGCCCTCAGTAATCGTGGGGAAACTCCATCCGGTCCAGCCGCCTTGCTGGTACAGATCTTCCTCAGTTGACCTTCCACCTGTGCAGCCGTAATCCTGGGCGTGGGCAAGGTCTCCTGTGAGTGGCTATTTTCCTGTGAGGGAAGTAAGCCTGGTGTGGATTTCTGCGGTGAGGATGAGATTGAGCTGTCGAACCTGTTGAAGAAGTTGTTCAGCTGGTTCGCTTTCTCCACATCTCCACTTATGTTCGCCCCCCGCTTTGCACCGCATCCGGTGATGATCTTCATCCCATCCCACACCTCCTTCATGCTTTTTTTCTGCAGCTTTTGTTCTAGCTTCCTCCTATACTGCTCCTTTGCCCCCCTTATCTGTACTCTGAGTTCCTTCTGAACTCTTTTAAGCTCCAGCCGATCACCATCCTTAAAGGCCCTCTTCTTCTGGTTTAGGAGGCCTTTGATGTGACTAGTGATCCAGGGCTTATTATTGGGATAGCAGCGAACAGTTCTAACAGGGACAACTGCATCCACACAAAAGTTAATATAGTCCGTTGTGCATTCAGTGACCTCTCAACGCCCCCACAGAGCCCCCCTTGCAGTACATCCCAGTTAGTAGTACCGAAGCAGTCTCTCAGGGCCTGTTCAGCTTCAGGAGTCCACTTCCTAAAAGAGCGTGGAGGACTCTGCTCCTCCACACTACCAAGTATCCTGCCATTTACTTTGTACTCTGCCTTGGAGTTTGTCCTTCCAAAGTGTACCACCTCACACTTCTCCAGGTTGAACTCCATCTGCCACTTTTCAGCCCACTTCTGCATCCTATCAATGTCTCTCTGCAATCTTCAGCAATCCTCTACACTATCTACAACACCACCAACCTTTGTGTCATCTGCAAACTTGCCAACCCACCCTTCTACCCCCACATCCAGGTCGTTAATAAAAATCACAAAAAGTAGAGGTCCCAGAACAGATCCTTGTGGGACACCACTAGTCACAACCCTCCAATCTGAATGTACTCCCTCCACCATGACCCTCTGCCTTCTGCAGGCAAGCCAATTCTGAATCCACCTGGCCAAACTTCCCTGGATCCCATGCCTTCTGACTTTCTTAATAAGCCTACCATGCGGAACCTTGTCAAATGCCTTACTAAAATCCATGTAGATCACATCCACTGCACTACTCTCATCTATCTAGACAATAGACAATAGGTGCAGAAGTAGACCATTCGGCCCTTCGAGCCTGCACCGCCATTCTGAGATCATGGCTGATCATCTACTATCAATACCCGGTTCCTGCCTTGTCCCCATATCCCTTGATTCCCCTATCCATTAGATACCTATCTAGCTCCTTCTTGAAAGCATCCAGGGAATTGGCCTCCACTGCCTTCCGAGGCAGTGCATTCCAGACCCCCACAACTCTCTGGGAGAAGAAGTTTTTCCTTAACTCTGTCCTAAATGACCTACCCCTTATTCTCAAACCATGCCCTCTGGTACTGGACTCTCCCAGCATCTGGAACATATTTCCTGCCTCTATCTTGTCCAATCCCTTAATAATCTTATATGTTGCAGCAGATCCCCTCTCAATCTCCTTAATTCCAGCATGTACAAGCCCAGTCTCTCTAACCTCTCTGCGTAAGACAGTCTGGACATCCCAGGAATTAACCTCATGAATCTGCGCTGCACTTCCTCTATAGCCAGGATGTCCTTCCTTAACCCTGGAGACCAAAACTGTACACAATACTCCAGGTGTGGTCTCACCAGGGCCCTGTACAAATGCAAGAGGATTTCCTTGCTCTTGTACTCAATTCCCTTTGTAATAAAGGCCAACATTCGATTAGCCTTCTTCACTGCCTGCTACACTTGCTCATTCACCTTCAGTGACTGATGAACAAGGACTCCTAGATCTCTTTGTATTTCTCCCTTACCTAACTCTACACCGTTCAGATAATAATCTGCCTTCCTGTTCTTACTCCCAAAGTGGATAACCTCACACTTATTCACATTAAACGTCATCTGCCAAGTATCTGCCCACTCACTCAGCCTATCCAAGTCACCCTGAATTCTCCTAACATCCTCATCACATGTCACACTGCCACCCAGCTTAGTATCATCAGCAAACTTGCTGATGTTATTCTCAATGCCTTCATCTAAATCGTTGATGTAAATCGTAAACAGCTGTGGTCCCAATACTGAGCCCTGTGGCACCCCACTAGTCACCACCTGCCATTCCGAGAAACACCCATTCACCGTTACCCTTTGCTTTCTATCTGCCAACCAGTTTTCTATCCATGTCAATATCTTCCCCTCAATGCCATGAGCTCTGATTTTACCCACCAATCTCCCATGTGGGACCTTATCAAATGCCTTCTGAAAATCGAGGTACACTACATCCACTGGATCTCCCTTGTCTAACTTCCTGGTTACATCCTCGAAAAAAGATACTGGAGTAAATTATAAAAGATGAAATAGCAGCACATTTGGATCGCAATAACAGGGTCAGTCCAAGTCAGCATGGATTTATGAAGGGGAAATCATGCTTGACTAATCTTCTAGAATTTATTGAGGATGTAATTATGAAAATGGACAAGGGAGAGCCAGTGGATATAGTGTACCTGGACTTTCAGAAAACCTTTGATAAGGTCCCACATAGGAGATTAGTGGGCAAAATTAGAGCACATGGTATTGGGTGTAGGGTATTAACATGGATAGATAATTGGTTGGCAGACAGGAAACAAAGAGTAGGGATTAACAGGTCCCTTTCAGAATGGCAGGCAGTGACTAGTGGGGTACTGCAAGGCTCGGTGCTGGGACCACAGCTATTTACAATATACAGTAATGATTTAGATGAAGGGATTAAAAGTAACATTAGCAAATTTGCAGATGACACAAAGCTGGGTGGCAGTGTGAAATGTGAGGAGGATGTTAGGAGAATGCAGGGTGAATTGGACAGGTTGGGTGAGTGGGCAGATGCATGGCAGATGCTGTTTAATGTGGTTAAATGTGAGGTTATCTACTTTGGTGGCAAGAACAGGAAGGCAGATTACTATCTGGTGTCAAGTTAGGAAAAGGGGAAATACAACGAGATCTAGGTGTCCTTGTTCATCAGTCACTGAAAGTAAGCATGCAGGTACAGCAGGCAGTGAAGAAAGCTAATGGCACGTTGGCCTTCATAATAAGGGGAGTTGAGTATAGGAGCAAAGAGGTCCTTCTGCAGTTGTACAGGGCCTGTTGAAACCACACCTAGAGTATTGTGTGCAGTTTTGGTCTCCAAATTTGAGGAAGGACATTCTTGCTATTGAGGGAGTGCAGCGTAGGTTCACAAGGTTAATTCCTGGGATGGCGGGACTGTCATATGTTGATAGACTGGAGCAGCTGGGCTTGTATACACTGGAATTTAGAAGGATGAGAGGGGATCTGATTGAATCATATAAGATTATTAAGGGATTGGACACGTTAGAGGCAGGAAACATGATCCTGATGTTGGCGGAGTCCAGAACCAGAGGCCACAGTTTAAGAATAAGGGGTAGGCCATTTAGAACAGAGTTGAGGAAAATCTTTTTCACCCAGAGAGTTGTGGATCTGTGGAATGTTCTGCCTCAGAAGGCAGTGGAGGCCAATTCTCTGGATGCTTTCAAGAAAGAGTTAGATAGAGCTCTTAAAGATAGCAGAGTCAAGGGATATGGGGAGAAGGCAGGAACAGGGTACTGATTGTGGATGATCAGCCATGATCACATTGAATGGTGGTGCTGGCTTGAAGGGCCGAATGGCCTACTCTTGCACCTATTGTCTATTCCAACACTACGTTCTATCAACAAGTCAAGTCTAAATTCTAATCTATCAAGTCTCCATGGGTGTCACAGTAGCATAGCTGTTAGATTTACACTTTCTAGCACCAGCTGCAAGATTAGGGTTCGATTCCTGCTGCTGTCTGTAAGGAGTTTGTATGTTGTTCCCGTGACTCTGTGGGTTTACTCCGGGTGCTCCAGTTTTTCCCACATTCCAGAAGATGTGTGGGTAGGATTGGTAAGTTGTAGGCATGCTTTGTTGGTACCAGAAATGTGGGGACACTTGTGGGATGTCCAGCACAATTCTTGCTGATTTGAGTTGACGCAAATAACTAATTTCAGTGTAGGTTTTGATGCATATGCGACGGATAATCTAATCAGTCTTTCCTTCACGTGCCTTAATCAGACTACCTGGATCTATCTTCAGGTCAAGTTTATTGTTATTTTGACCATAAACTGCTGGTACAGTACACTGTAAAAATGTAACAATGTTCCTCCAGTACCCTGGTGCTACATGAAACAACATAAAACTACACTAGACTATGTGAGAGAGCACAAGGCTACAGTAGACTACGTAAAACAACATAAAAACTGCACTAGACTACAGACCTGCACAGGACTACATAAAGTGCACAAAACAATGCAGGGCAATACAATAATTAATAAGCAAAACAATAGGCACAGTAGAGGACAAATTTCAATGTAATAATAAATTATGTAGATGTCAGTCTAGACTCTGAGTAATGAGGAGTCTGATGGCTTGGGGGAAGAGACTGTTGCACAGTCTGGTTGTGAGAGCCTAAATGCTTTGGTACCTTTTGCCAGATGGCAGGAGGGAGAAGAGTTTGTGTGAGGGGTGCGTGGGGTTCTTCACAATGCTGTTAGCTTTGCGGGTGCAGCGTGTTGTGTAAATATCTGTAATAGCAGGAAGAGAGACCCTGATGATCTTCTCAGTTGACCTCATTATCTGCTGCAGGGTCTTGAGATCCGAGACGATGCAATTCCTGAACCAGGCAGTGATGCAGCTGCTCAGGATGCTCTCAATACATCCTCTGTAGAATATGGTAAAGATGGGGGTTGGGAGATGGACTTTACTCAGCGTTCACTGAAAGTAGAGACACCGCTGGGCTTTCTTGTCTATGGAGCTGGTGTTGAGGGACCAGGTGAGATTCTCCACCAGGTGAACACCAAGAAATTTGGTGCTCTTAATGATTTCAACGGAGGAGCTGTCAACGTTCAGAGGAGAGTGGTCGCTCCGTGCTCTCCTGAAGTCAACAACCATATCTTTTGTTTTGTTCACATTCAGAGACAGGTTGTTGGCTCTGCCCCAGTCTGTTAGCCACTTCACCTCCTCTCTGAATGCTGATTTGTAGTTCTTGCTGATGAGACCCACCACGGTCGTGTCATTGGCAAACTTGATGATGTGATTCAAGAAGTTTATTGCTGCACAGTCGTGGGTCAGCATAGTGAACAGCAGAGGACTGAGCACACAGCCCTGGGGGGCCCCGTGCTCAGTGTGATGGTGTTGGAGATGTTGCTCCCAATCCAGACTGACTGAGGTCTTCCAGTAACGAAGCCTAGGATCCAGTTGCAGAGGGAGGTGTTCAGGCCTAGCAGTTTCAGCTTTCCAATCAGGTGCTGAGGAATGATTGTGCTGAATGCTGAACTGAAGTCTATGAACAGCATTCGAACGTGTGTGTCTTTTTTTGTCCAGGTGGGTGAGAGCCAGGTGGAGGGTGGTGGCAATGGTGTCATCTGTTGAACGGTTGGGACGATACACGAACTGCAGGGGGTCCAGTGAGGGGGCAGCAGGGTCTTTATGTGCCTTGTTACGAATGTGACGCAACTCTGAGGGGCCGAAGGGTACAAAGTCGCCCCCTCCTTTTTGAGAATCGCAAGATCGCTATTAATTTGGGTCTGGGACCCAGGAAATGAGAGAGAGACATCCAGAATACACAAGGTTTGGAATGTGTCCTGACCTCAGTGAAACGGAACCACTGATAACGGCCATTGTCTCTTGGAGACGGAATTGTGTATTGAGTACTGTACTATTCATTGAAACCCCTCAGGGGACAACCAGAGTGGGCTGGTTGAGGGATTGCATCATCCCAACCTGATTGACATCTGAGACCCCATGAGTAAGGATAAAAGAGGGTCTGGGGAACAACCCCTTGAGACGCACCAGGAGAAACGCTAGAAATCCTGTGACAGCGTTTAATAGCGATAGCCGGTGGGTGCTCGTGTGCGTCCTCCCTTTCCTGGGTTGGCGGGCTCACCATGGAAGAACGGCTTAGCTAAAGGAGAGGCCACAAGTGAACGGCCACACCAACGGGACTCCTGACGGATTGAAATCATAAAAGGAAAGCCGGCAAGTTTTTCTCCCAAATCTCTCTCTCTCCAACCTTTGCAACCCAGCGGTCCCCAAAGGCTGCAGCCTGCATGAACTGAGTGAACTTTATATTTCCATCGGACAATACATTATCCCCTAGACAACGATAGAGCTTATTTCTTATTGATTATTATTACACCCGCACTTTTAGATTTAGTATTGATGACGTATATTTTCTGTATATTTGCATTGATATTATTTTTGTGTATTTTTACTAATAAATACTGTTAAAAATAGTATCATCAGACTTCAACGGACCTCTCTATCTTTGCTGGTAAGTGACCCAGTTACGGGGTTCGTAACAGCCTCATGACGAGCCTCTCGAAACACTTCATGATGATGGATGTGAGTGCAATGGGATGGTTCTCGTTGAGGCAGGACACTGAAGATTTCTTCGGCATGGGGACGATGGTAACGGCCTTGAAGTACGTTGGAACGACGGCGCTGCTCAGGGAGATGTTGAAGATGTCAATGAGAATATCTGCCAGCTGGTCTGCACATCCTCTGAGCACTCTGCCAGGAATATTGTCTAGTCCAGCAGCCTTCCGTGGGTTGACCCTGCATAGAGTTTTCCTCACATTGGCCACAGTAAGACACAGCAACTGGTCATTGGGAGGAGGAGTGGTCTTCCTTGCCACCACATCATTTTCTGCCTCAAAACGAGTGTAGAAGTTGTTCAACGCATCTGGGAGGGAGGCATCACCAGCACAGGCAGGTGATGTTGTCCTGTAGTTGGTGATATCCTGAATGCCATTCCACACGCACCGTGTGTCCCCTCTGTCCTAGAAGTGGCTGTGGATGCGCTGGGTGTGTGCACGCTTTGTCTCTCTGATGGCTCAGGACAGTTTGGCCCTTGCCGTTGTTAGGTTGCCTTGTCACCTGCTCTGAAGGCGGAGTCACGGGTCTTCAGTAGCGCACCCACCTCCGCGGTCATCCATGGCTTCTGGTTAGTGCGTGTAGTGATGGTCTTGGACACAGTGACGTCATCAATGCACTTGCTGATGTAGCTGGTCACTGATGCAGTGTACTCCTCTAAGTTGGTAGAGTCGCCATCGGTTGCAGCCTCCCTGAATGTGTGCCAGTCAGTGTGCTCAAAGCAGTCTTGAAGAGCAGAGATGGCTCCTGCTGGCCAGGTTTTCACCTGCTTCTGAACTGGTCTGGAGTGTCTGGCGAGCTGTCTGTATGCTGGGATTAGCATAACAGAGATGTGGTCTGAGTAACTGAGGTGGGGGTGGGGCACTGCCAGGTACACGCAGGGTATATTTGTATAAACAAGGTCCAGCATGTTCTTCCCTCTTGTTGCAAAGTCCACATACTGATGTAATTTGGGAGCACTGACTTGAGGTTCGTGTGGTTAAAATCTCCAGTGACAATAAGCCGTCCATCGGGGTATGGTTCTGCAGTTCGCTAATAGCCCGATACAGTTCACAGAGTGCCTCCTTAGCGTTAGCGCTTGTTGAAAGAGCTACTAGAATTCATGCATCTAACTTTCATTGTTTTACCCTCATTAATCACTTTGGTTATTTCATCAAAAAAAAGTGTAAAACATCACTTGCTCCACACAGAGTCCTGCTGACTATCTGTAATGTATTTGTTTTTTTTAGATAAAAGCGTATCCATTCACCTGGAATCTTCTCCAGTAATTATCACTGATGTAAAGCTTTATGGGCTCTAACTTTTCAACATTTTTCATCACCTGAGGCTTCCAAAACTCACCATCCTTGCTTGCCTTCCTCTCAGGAGCGTGTTGGTTCTCAATTCTAACCATCAGGCCCTAAAGCACCTCCCACATAGCAGATATGGATTCATCCAATGGTAGCATTTTACTCTACCCGGCTCCTGAGATTTTTGAGGAGGTGACAAAGGAGATTGATGAGGTCAGAAGATGGATGTTGTCTATATGGATTTTAGTAAAGGATTTAACAAGGAAGTTCCTCATGGGTAGGCTGGGTCAAAAGATTAGGTCACATGGGATCTATGTGACTTGGTAAGTTATATCCAAAACACCTTGCCGATGGAAGACAGAATTGTGGTGGAGGGTTGGCTCTTTGATTTAAAAAAAAGGTCTGTGACCAGTGGTGTTGTACAAGGATCAGAGCTAGGACCTGTTCACATGTCATCTAAAACACTGATAAACTTCTATAGATGCACATTGGAGAGTATCCTGACTGGTTGCAACATGGTCAGTTACTTAAGAGTGTGGATGAACATAGGGACCTTGGGGTTCAAATCTATACATCCCTCAAGGTCGCTGCACAAGTTAATAGGGTAGTTAAGAAGGCCTGTGGGATGCTAGGCTTCATTAACAGGGGGATTGAGTTCAAGAGTAGAGAGGTCATGTTGCAACTCTACAAATCTCTGGTGAAATCGCACTTAGAGTATTGTGTTCAATTCTGGTCACCTCATTATAGGAAGGATGTGGAAGCTATGGAGAGGGTGCAGAGGAGATTTACCAGGATGTTGCCTGGTTTGGAGAACAAGTCATATGAAGCAAGATTAGCAGAGCTGGGACTTTTCTCTTTGGAGCGTAGAAGAATGAGAGGGGACTTGATAGAGGTCTACAAGATATGAGAGGCATAGATAGGGTGGATAGTCATTACCTGTTTCCCAGGGCACCAATAGCAAACACCAGAGGGCATATGTACAAAATTAAGGGAGGGAAGTTTAGAGGAGACATCAGGGGTTAAGTTGTTTTTTTTTAAACTACACAGAGGGTTGTGAGTGCCTGGAGTGACTTGCCAGGGCTGGTGGTGGAGGCTAAAACATTAGGTGTATTTAAGAGCTTCTTGGACAGGCACATGGATGAAAGAAAAATGGAGGGTTAAGGGGTAGTGTGGGT
The DNA here is from genome assembly GCF_048418815.1 of Hemitrygon akajei. NCBI lineage: Eukaryota > Metazoa > Chordata > Chondrichthyes > Myliobatiformes > Dasyatidae > Hemitrygon > Hemitrygon akajei. The sequence continues at coordinate 177,477,393 of NC_133133.1, forward strand.
TTAGTACTTTTTAAAAGGATTATATGGATCAGCACAACATGGAGGGCTGAAGGGCCTGTACTGTACTGTAGTGTTCTATGGTCTGGACTGGAAACACCAATGCCCAAGAACAGAAAAGCCTTGGTGGATACAGCCTAGTTCAGCACAGGAAAAGTGTTGAATACATTCTCAAAGAGTGCTGCCACAAGAAAGCAGCATCCATCATCAAGAAACCCCACCATCCAGGTCATGCTCTCTTCTTGCTGCTGGCATCTGAAATAAAGTACAGGAGCCTTAGATCTCATACCACCGTGGTCAGAACCTGTTACTTCAACCTTCAGTCCCCTGAACCAGCGTGGACATCTTGACTCACCACAGTACTGAACTGATCATTGAAGACAACTTTTAGATTCATTTTCAAGGACTCTACAACTCACGTTCTCAGTTTTATTTATTGATTTATATTAGTGTTTCATTTTGTATTTGCAAAACTTGTCAATTTATGCAGTTTTTAATTAATTCTATTGTACTTTGCTCTACTGTGAATGTCTGAAACAAATCTCTATTATTTTGTGACATACACATCAATAATATATTTACTTTGAATTTTGCACTTTGTTGCTTGTGATAACCTGGATGAAAATATAAGTTTGCAGTTGGCAAGATAATTTGCGAAGTTGTAGAAAAGTTGTAAAAGGATTCTGCAAGATACAGATCACTTGAAAATCAGAATCAGGTTTATTATCACCAGCATGTGTGGTGAAATTTGTTTATTTAGCAGCTGCAGTTCAATGCAGTATATAATCTAGCAGAGACAAAAAAAAATAATAACAATCAATAAACAAGTAAATCAATTATGTATATTGAATAGATTTTTTTAAATGTGCCAAAACAGAAATACTGTATACTAAAAACAAGTGGTTGAAGAACTGTATTTGACCAGTTTAACCAGATAAGTATGTGTTATTGAATTTTGGGGAGTCAATTGCAAGACGAAGGCATACAGTAAATGGCAAAACTCTAAGGAATATGAATATATGGAGGGATCTTTGGATACAAGTCCACAGCTCCTTGAGAGTGGCAACACAAGTAGATACAGAGGTAAAGAAGGCATCCCTCCATTGGTCAGGATGGTGAGTATAAAATTTGGAAAGTAATATAACATAAAAACATAAGAAATAGGAGCAGGAGTAGGCCATCTGGCCCCTTGAGCCTGCCCCACCATTCAATAAGGTCATGGTTGATCTGTCTGTAAACTCAGCTCCATCTACCTGCCTTTTCCCTTACTGTGTAAAAAAAAAACCTATCTAACTGTACCTTAAACATATTTAGTGAAGAAGCCTCAACTGCTTCCCCGGGCAAAGAATTCTACAAATTCTCCTCATCTCCATCCTAAATCTTCTCCCCTGAATCTTGAGTCAATGTTCCCTAGTTCTAGTCTCACCTACGAATGGAAACACCTTTCCTACTTCTATCTTACCCATCTCTTTCAAAAGTTTGTATGTTTCTATAAGATCCCTTCTCATTCTTCTGAATTCCAGAGAGTATAGTCCCAGGTGACTCAATCTCGCCTCATAGGTTAACCCCTTCATCCCTGGAATCAACCTGGTGAACCTCCTCTGAAATGCCTCCAAACCCAGTATATCCTTCCTCAAGTATAGAGACCAGAACTACACACATTACTCCAGGTGTGGCCTCACCAGTACCCTGTATAGTTGCAGCATGACCTCCATACTCTTGAATTCAATCCCTCTAGCAATAAAGGCCAACATTTCGTTTGCCTTCTTAATAACCTGTTGTACCTGCAAGCCAACTTTTTGCAATTCATGAACAAGCACTCCCAAGTCCCTCTACACAACAGCATGCTGCAATCTTTCACTATTTAAATAACAGCTGTATAAAGCTTTGATTAGGTCACACTTGTAGTATTGTGTGCAATTCTGGTCGCCCTTTATAGGGAGCATGTGGAGGCTTTAGAGAAGATGCAGAAGAGGTTTTCCAGTTTGATAACTGGATTGAAGTGTATCAGCTGGAAGGAGAAGCTGGTCATATTTGAAATGTTTTCTCTGGAGTGTTGGAAACTAAGGGCCACCCTGAGTAAAGTTTATAAAATTATGAGAGGCATAGAAAGAGACAGCTGTCAGAATCTTTATCCCTGGGTGGAAATGGTAAATACAAGTACTACCATTTAGGTTATAGGTTTAAGGTGAGAGAGAAAAACATTAAAGAAGATTCATGAGGCAAGTTGTTTACTTGAGTGGTAGGTGCTTGGAATATGCTGCCCCATTGACCCTCCATTGAAGTCTGTATGCTCTACCTAGGACTGCCAGAAATTGCAGATAGTCATGAGCACAGCTCAGTGAATCATGAAAATCATCTTCCCAGCTGTGGACAAAACTGCTGGAGAAAACCAAGATGGCATACTTGAACGATTGGTGCCCTGTCACAGTCACCTCAATTATAAGCAAATGCTTTGAGAGGCTGGTTAGAAACTACATCATGCAACATGCTACCACCCACACTGGACCCCTACAATTTGCCTACTGATGGAACTGGTCTACCGATGATGTTATAGCCACAGAACTACACGCCATCCTTACTCACCCGGAGAAGAGAGATGCATACATTAGAATGCTGTTCCTGGACTACAGTTCAGCATTCAACACCATAATTCCCTGCAGACTTGATGGGAAACTCAGAGACCTCGGCCTGCACCCTACCTTGTGCAGCTGGATCCTAGACTTACTATCAGATCACAGACTGGTGGTAAGGATGGGCTTCATCAGCTCTGTCCCTCTGACTCTCAACACAGCTGCCCCCTCCCAGAGTTGTGTTCTGAGCCCCCTTCTCTGCTCCCTTTACACCCACGACTGTACTGTCACACATAGCTCCAATCTGCTGATCCAAATTGGTAGATGACACAACTTTGATTGGCCTTATCTCTAGTGGTAATGAGACAGCCTACAGAGGAGACGTTGACACCCTGACACAGTGGTGCCAGGATAACAACCTTCTCCCTCAATGTCCAAACAACAAAAGAGCTGATTGTGGAATACAGGATAAACAGAGACAGGCTCAGCCCAATGGGTGTGCGGTTGAGAGGGTGAGTAGTTTCAAGTTCCTCGGAATGCACATTACCGATGATCTCACCTGGACTGTACACACCGGCTTTGTGGCAAAAAAAGCACAACAGTGTCTCTTCCACCTCAGGCGACTGAAGAAGTTGGCACGGGCCCCCAAAACCTCAAGACCTTCTATAGGGACACCATTGAGAGCATACTGACTGGCTGTATCACCACCTGGTACAGGAATTGCACCAACCTTGATTGCTGGGCACTGCAGAGAGTGGTACGGACAGCCCAGTGCATCTGTGGGTGTGAACTTCCCTCCATTGAGGACATTTATAGCAGCTGGTGTGGAAAGAAGGCTTGGAAGATCATCAGGGACACCAGTCACCCCAACCATAAACTGCTTCAGCTGCTTCTGTCTGACAAACACTACTCAGGTATTAAAGCCAGGTCCAACAGGCTACGGGACAGCTTTTTTCTACAAGCCATTAGACTTTTAAATTCACATGTCTCTACATTGCAATGGATTCATAACGCAAAGATATATTTCCCTCATGTTGTGGGATAGATGAAAGATTTAAATAAATCCGAATTCTAATTCTAACTCGGCAAGTGAAGCAGCATCTATGGAGGGGAATACTCAAAACTTCCAGCATCTGCAGAATCTCTTGTGTTTCTGATTTGCTCCCCTCCATGGAGTCTGTCTACACTTCCTGCTGGCTCAGGAAAGCTGCCAACATAAAGGTCTCTCGCACCCTGGTCATTCTCTGTTCTCTCCTCTTTTGGGGAAAATGATAACAAAAACCTGAGAACATGCATCACCAGGTTCAAGGGCAGCTTCCAGCTCACTCTTATAATACTTGAATGGAGCTCTTTTATGATAAAGATGAACTCCTGATCTCTCAATCTCCCTCAGTGTGGCCCTTGCACCTTCTTGTTCACCTTCACTGAACTGGCTCTGTAACATTTTACAGGATTCAGTTATTGTGGACTTTCAATGTGACCTTGATGTAGAAACATAGAAACATTAAAAACCTACAGCACAATACAGGCTCTTCAGCCCACAAAGTTGTGCCGAACATGTCCTTACCTTAGAAATTACCAGGGTTACCTATAGCCCTCTATTTTTCTAAGCTCCATTTACCTATTCAAAAGTCTCTTAAAAGACCGTACCGTATCTGCTTCCACCACTGTTGCTGGCAGCCCATTCCACACACTCACCACTCTCTGAGTAAAAAAAACCTTACCCTTGACATCTCGTCTGTACCTACTCCCAAGCACCTTATGTACTTATGTTTTGAACAATCTATCTGGATAGAACATAGAACTTAAATCTACAACACAATACAGGCCCTTTGGCCCACAATGTTGTGCTGCCCATGTAACCTACTCTAGAGGCTGCCTAGGATTTCCCTACTGCATAGCCCTCTATTTTTCTAAGTCCATGTACCTATCTAAGAGTCTCTTAAAAGACCCTATTGTATCCGCCTCTACCACCTTCGCTGGCAGAGCATTCCACGCACTCACCGCTCTCTGTGTGAAAAATTTACCTCTGATAGCCTCCTTGTATCTATTTCCAAGCACCTTAAAACTATGCCCCCTTGTGTTAGCCATTTCAGCCCTGTGAAAAAGCCTCTGGCTATCCACATTATTAATGCTTTTCATCATCTCACACATTTCTCATAGATCATCTCTCATCCTCTATCACTGCAAGGAGAAAAGGCCAAGTTCATTCAACCTATTCTCATAAGGCATGCTCCCCAATCCAGGCAACATACTTGTAAATCTCCTCTACACCCTTTCTATGGCTTCCATATCCTTCCTGTAGTGAGGTGACCAGAACTGAGCACAGTACTCCAAGTGGGGTCTAACCAGGGTCCTATATAGCTGCAACATTACCTCTCAGCTCTTAAATTCAATTCCACGATTGATGAAACCCAATACACCATACAGCTTCTTAAACACAGAATCAACCTGCGCAGCTGCTTTGAGTGTCCTATGGACTCGGACCCCAAGATCCCTCTGATCCTCCACACTGCCAAGAGTCTTACCATTAATACTTTATTCTGCCATCATATTTGACCTGTTGAAATCAACCTCTTCACACTTACTGTGTTGAACTCCATATGCCACTTCTCAGCCCTGTTCTGCATCCCATTGATGTCCCATTGTAACCTCTGACAACCCTCCAGACTATCCACAACACGCCAACTTTTGTATCAATGGCATGGAAACAAAAGCTTCTTATTGTATTTCAGTAAATATAACGAAAACAAACCAATCAATAATTTGTAGTTCTGATAAATAAGGCAAGCCAGTTGTCCTGCAATAGTTATTCCATTGTACTAGCACAATTTACTATTCTTTGAAAAGCCCTGCCATTGTGATATTTATTAACCTCTTTTCATTTATGTAGTTACAATTATTTAACATTTATTTTGGGTTTACTTACTAAAATCTAATTTATCTATGAACTTACTAAGACTTCCAAAGAATTTGTTTTCCTTTTTCAGGTGCCACGGGTGAATTAAGGGACCTATAAAGTAGAGTGTAGAACAAGTCCAAGAATTTGAAGTGGCCTGACCTTTTGGAATTGAATCATGGCAGCTTTTGGCAAAGTTCCCTTGGGAGAGACAACAATTGAAGATGAAGATAGTGTTTCAGCGGTTGACTGGAAGAGGGCTGAAGTGGATCTGACAAAGAAAGCTCAGGAATTTTTCTTGATCTGTGACCGAGAATGCAAGGGCTTTATTAACCAAAGAGATCTGGAGGTATGATGTTCAAGGTGTTCTGCATGATTGATACATTATGTTTTTATTATTATTCATGAAAATATATATTTTATTTTTTAGTAACGTTAGAAATTTAAGTAAAAAAAAATCAGATTAAAAAAAATACTTCTTCATCTGAGTGACTCTCTGTTGGGAACATCCTCAGGGAAGTGACTACCTTTTTATTTCTTCTGGTTTTACACTTCAGGAAACCTCTACTGATAAGGAGACAATGGTGATTATTTGTGTGCCGATGTTGCTAGTTTTGTTTTTGCATTTTACATTGAATTATATGAGACTGGAAGATACCATTTAATCTATTGTGTCCATGGCAATAGGAAATGAACAACTAGTTACCTGAATCCCCCTTCCTGACTTGGCCCATAGCCCTTATAGACATAACTTTTCATGTGCACATCCTTTATTTTTTTAAATAAAAATGTTTCTACATTTACAATGCTTTTGGCAGCATCATGCTGTCTAAAGCTGATTTTTCCACTCAGTTCCACTTTACGGACCATTTGTAATGGACAATTAACCAATCAATCTGTAGATGTTTAGGGTTTGAAAGGAATCCAGAGCACTCAGGAGAAACACACACAGTCAAAGGGCAAATCCCATACAGACAGGAGCTGACACTAACCCCAATGCATGGATTCAACCTGGCTCATTGGAATTGTGAGGCAGCAGTTCTACTTGCCACTGTGTCAACCCAAGAAGAAGGCTGAAGTCATGTGCAGCAGAAAGGGAAGTACTAGAAGAGGAGATGTGGCATCTCTTGCAGTTGTATGGGATAATACTGTATACATAGAGTCACAGAGGTTTACAGACCAGAAGCAGACCATTCTGCACAACACATTCATATCTTTCTGATGTGTGTACCTGTCTAAATGCCTTTTGGGGAGCGAAGGGTGAACCAGATGATACTGAAAGAAACAATTCCTTTTTCATTTCCAAGGCAGCGGGGCCAGATGGCATCCCAGAATGTGTCCTTAAAGTGTGTGCTGAACAGCTGGCTGGTGTGTTTATGGACATTTTTAATCTCTCCCTCTCCCAGCACGTAATACCCTCTTGTTTCAAATCATCCATTATTGTCCCTGTACCTAAGAAAACCAAGGTAGCATGCCTGAATGATTGGCGCCCTGTTGCACTCACCTCAGTTATAAGCAAATGCTTTAAGAGGTTGGTTAAAAACTACATTTGCAACATGCTGCTTCCCACACTGGACCCCTACAGTTTACCTACTGATGGAACTGGTCTACTGATGATGCCATAGCCACAGCACTACACACCGTCCTCACCTAGAGAAGGGGGATACAGTCGGCACTCCTTATCTGCGGGGGATTGGTTCTGGGAATCCCCGCGGATGCTCAAGTCCCTCATTTAAGCTGGCTTAGTACGGTGGTCTTTAGAACCCAGCAGAACCTTGGACTTTATTTAGCATGTCTCAGTACGGTGGACATTAGGACCTGGCAGCGTAGCTCTGAATCCACAGTGTTTCTGTTCACGAAAATATTCATGATCACGATTGAAAATAATGTGGAAGTAATAAAGCGATCGGAAAGAGGTGAAACACCATCGGACATTGGAAAAGTGTTAGGCTACAGTTGGTCAACGATCGGAACAATTTTAATGGAGCATGTGAAAGGCCCTGCCCCAATGAAAGCTACAATTATTACTAAGCAACGCAGTGGTTTAATTATTGAAATACGTATGTTGCTTAAGTGTTTTATATGCATAGAAAGGTAAAATATGTACTATAAACAAAGACAAACGTTTGACTAACTGATGCTAAATAATACCAGATGTACCTGTCCTGACGTCAAATACGACTTAAAGACGGACTCAGGAACGGAACTCATTCATAACCTGGGGACTGCCTGTACTTTTAAGTCACTTCTAGATTACTTATAATACCTAATACAATGTAAATACTATGTAAATAGTTGTTATACTGTGTTGTTTAGGGAATAATGACAAGAAAAATAGTCTGTACATGCTCAAACAACGAGTGCAGGAGAGAGAACTTCCAAGTTTTCCCGATCCGCGGTTGGTTGAATCCGTGGATAAGGAGGGCTGACTGTACATACGTTAGAATGCTGTTCCTGGACTACGGTTCAGCATTCAACACCATAATTCCCTCCAGACTTGAAGCTCAGAGTTCTCGGCCTGCATCCCACTTTGTGCAGCTGGATCCTAGAATTCCTATCGGATCACAGATAGATGGTAAGGATGGGCTCCTTCACCTTTGCCCCTCTGACCGTCAACACAGGTGCACCCCCCCCCCCAGGGTTGTGTCCTGAGTTCCCTTCTCCACTTCCTTTATACCCATGACTGTACTGTCACTTATAGCTCCAATCCCGGGGATGTGCCTCTTGAAAACAGGTTCACCTTCTTGGAAGCTGTCGGGGCAGAAGACACTGCCAGTCTGAGAGGTGGACAAGTCTGCGAGTCAAAAATTCGCACTGAAGCAAAGCCAAGACATCAGGCAGAGCTGTGGTAGTAGGGGACTCCATAGTGAGATGTACAGAAAGGGGTTTCTGCGGCAACAGGCGGGATTTAAAGATGGTGTGTTGCCTCCCTGGTGCCAGGATCCAGGACATCACAGACTGATTGCAGGGCATCCTCAAGGGTGAGGGTGAACAGCTGGAAGTGGTAGTGCATGTCGGCACAAATGACTTTGGGAAGAAGAGGAAAGAAATTCTGCAGCGGGACTTCAGAGAACTCGGAAGAAGGCTGAAAAGCAGGACCTCCAGGGTGTTATCTCCGGTTTGCTTCCAGTTCCTCGTGCTGGTGAGGGCAGGGGCAGGGAGATAGGGGATCTCGAAATGTGTGGCTGAGGAGCTGGTGCGGCAAGCAGGGTTTTAGATTCTTAGACCACTGGGCTCTGTTTTGGGGCAAGGATGAATTGTACAAAGGAGACGGGTTGCATCTTTACAGGTGGGGGACCAGCATTCTGGCAGGCAGGTTTGCCACTGCTAAACACAAAGTACACTGCAGATGCTGTGGACAAATCAAGGCGTACAAAAAAGCTGGATGAACTCAGCAGGTCGGGCAGCATCCGTTGAAAGGAGCAGTCAACGTTTCGGGCCGAGACCCTTTATCAGGACTAAAGAAGGAGGGGGCAGGGGCACTATAAAGAACGTGGGGGGAAGGTGGAATGTGCCGGGTGAAAAACCAATCAGAGGAAAGATCAAGGGGTGGGGGAGGGGAAGTAGGGAGGGGATAGGCAGGAGAGGTGAAGAAGGAATCTAAGAGGAAAGCACTATGGGTAGTAGAAGAAGACAGAGTCATGAGAGGTGATAGGCAGCTAGAAGAGCCAAGTTCCAGTTTATTACCAAATCTAAGAGATGATATTCCTGTATAAAATATACAGAATAGCTTTCCCTAACCCTGGTGCATCACAAATAAAAGATGCATTAATCAAACCAAAAAATTTGAAAGTCTGTGGAAAGAGAAACATTTCAATTTGAAGACTATTCATCATAACTGATGATACAGATATTGTTCTTTTGGTAAGTTGCCTCTAGCTCAATAGTCCTGTAGGTGTAGAGGGATCTGTGGTCTCCAGTAACTCCTATTTTTAGACCCATAAGGTCATATGGTATTACAGCACGGATACAGGCCCTTTGACCTAACAATTCCATGCCAGATGTTTTATGCATTGTTGCCATACCATTTTATTGAATCTTGTTTTTTATTTTCTTATTTTCAATTTCCTTATTTGCCCTAGTCTTCAGTATATTTGACTCTGAAAAGTGCTTGGTGTGTGCTCATTCTTCTATACTGTTGACTGCATCATAACCTTTAGACTGATTTTGTGCTTCTGTTTCAAAAGCTAAATACTTCTCAGACAGTCACTAATCTGCAATGTTTCTCTCTCCACAGCTGTTGCCTGATCTACACTGTATCTACAGCACCATCTGCTTTGTTTCTGTGTACAGAACTGTCTCCAACCTCTCCAAATTTAAGTCATTTTTCTTTTACATTTAGTCCTTTCACACTCCTTTGGCTGATGCTCTGTGACATTGGTAATGTGCTCTTTTGCATATTGTGCATTGGTATTTTCTGGTGTGACTGGAAAGAATTCTGCAGAATTAAGTTTCTCATTTTCCCAGTACCTTCAGGCAGAGGTATCGCTCAGTGCAGAGCAGTTGAAGGATGTGTTTGATGCATTGGATACAGACGGGAATGGAAAGCTTACACTGGAGGAATTTACTACAGGATTTAGTGAGTTTCTTCTTCAATTGTTAAACTTAAGCTACAACAAGGAGTAAGTTTATTAATTGCCTGAAGCTTTTGACAGAGGAATTACAAACAGAAATAATCATTAATTTGGAATTATGTAGTCTTTTATGATGGTGTAAGAATAGGGAGTGGTTTTCACCTCAATACACCCATGCCCTCGATTCAGTTCAAACCCTCACAAAATATCTACTAATTGTGTCTGTTTGCAGGCTTTCTGGTCTCAAAGTTAAGCTTTTATTTTGGATGCAGGAATATTTAAAATCACATTTATCATTGTTATTTATGAAGTTGATTTAGTAAAAAAATGATTACTCCTCAGTGCAATGAGTGAATAGTACAGTAAAACTCTTAAAGGTATTTTCAGAACTGCTCACCCCACCTTAGCTCCATAGTACCAGTCACATTGTGGCATGCTCTCTGTGCTGTATCTTCAGCAGAGAGGAATTCTTTCAGCACTCTGGCAGTGTTCTGTTTGTACAGTCTCCAATAGTTTATTGGTTCCTCAATGCTCCTTTGGCACTGCAGTTCTCCCTCAGTACTTCTCTTCTGAAACAGCAACTTGTGGAGTGGGACTTGAGCATTTAGAGAATTCAGCATTAACCCAATAAGTTTATTTACTTCTTACTGGGGGATAGGCAACTGACAGTAGCTTACCAGAGTCTGTTGTCCTGGCCAGTCTTTCACATTGTCTCCATGTCTAGCCCATCTTCTTTGTGTCCCATTCCTCTCACAGGGATGAGATCTTTGAAGCTTCTTTTGGCATTTCTGTAGCTATGGTCTTTCTAGCCTCATGTCCAACCCTCCTCCTTTTGCATCCAGGCCTGGGACTGGCCATTGCAGAGTTACTAAGTGAGCTATTTTGTACTTAATGTGTCTGTTTTAAAACTGCACTAGGTTCCTTCACTATAGTGCATCAAAGAAAATATTTGAAAGCATTTGTAAATGCTACCGTTTTATGCAGGTTCATTGTAGGTTTCATGTTTATTAAAATACCCATTAGTTTTACAAGGAACAGTAACAAATGGAACTTATAAATACTTGTCTGATTTGTATTCAGATTGCAGAAATGTTGTTGGATGAAAATTAAGAGAAATCGACAAACATATAAAAACAATAGATGCTTTGTTCTAGATTTGTTGATGCATCTAAACATGGTGGAAATGCACTGAAAGATCTTTATGATGAATAATCCTAAGCTATCATTTGATATTTAACTGATCAAAATGCAAAATAATCGTGTTTTTATATTAATTGATCTTTATAACCTGAAAGTTTTTGTCGTTCAGGTCAATTTCTGCTTAAAGAAAAGATTTTTGTAAGCAAGGTAAATTCAGTCCAGGATCAAAATGAAGGGCTAAATTGGGATCCATCAGAAAAACGGTTGATGATGATGGACAACGATGAGGAACATTGCTTTCAGATGCTAATAGACAACCTGGGAGCAAAGAATCTGTTCAAAGGGTAAGAAAAATTAAATCACATCAAGGTGTATGGTAACATTGCACAAAATCACAATAGATTACTTGTAACTCGCAGAACTTGCTTCATTCTCCTGCCTGCAATCCACAAGTAGGAGGCCCATGGCAGAGCTCCTGTTTCACTTTGTCCTTTCTCCCCTAATAACTCTCTCCTTTTCCCTCTGGCCTGGTTCCTTTCTCCCCTAACTCTCTCCTTTTCTATTTGGCCCAGTTCCTTTCTCCCCTAACTCTCTCCTTTTCCCTCTGGCCCGGTTCCTTGCCATCGATGTTGTCTGCCACTTTAACTGTTCCATTTCCCCAGTCCCAGCAGGGCTTTCTGATGTGGGATGTGGATGTAAAGGAATTGTACTGTTGTCCTTATACCTGCTCCCTCACCACCAAAGGGCAACGGATAGACCATGCTGATTTTGTCCTACCTTGTCTTGTGTCCAACAGCAGGCATGAAGAACACACAACAGCTATTTACTACACTAGGTACAGTAAAAGGAAAAAGGAAGGGAGCCTTAACAGAAACTTACCTACAGCCAATGCCTCTTTTGAGCCAAAGCTTCCTTTGAGCCAGATCCTGACACTCCTACACTCACCACTGGCCTACTCCCAGCAACGCCGCCCTGCTTGTCCCTTCTGTACTTCTAAACAAGCATCGCTGACCTGCGAGAAACCTCGTCATTGTGGCCTGCTCCTGCCGCTGATTGGGCTGTTAGAATGAGTCTGAAAGCCCGTGAAGCTCCTTTTCAATGAATGTTGTGGACCTGTGAGAAACTTCGCCACTGTGGCATGCTCCTGCAGTGGGGCCATTTGAATGAGTCTGAGAGCCCACACAAAGCTCTCATTTTAAATGGGGGTTGTTAACCTGTGAGAAACCTAGCCGCTGTGGCATGTTCCTGCCACTGGGCCATTTGAATGAGTCTGAAAGCTCATGAAGCTCTCATTTAAAACAAGCGTCAACGACCTGTGAGAAATCTCATTGCTGTTGCATACTCCTGCCACTGATTGGGCCATCAGAAAAAGTGTCAGACAAGATTTCCCTTTACAGAAACCATGCTGACATCCAACACTTCCCCCAGTCACTGAGGTTAGACTAACTGGTCTATAATTTCCTTTAGAACCATAGAACATTACAGCACAGAAACAGGCCTTTTGGCCCTTCTTGGCTGTGCCGAACCATTTTTCTGCCTAGTCCCACTGAGCTGTACCTGGACCGTACCCCTCCATACACCTCTCATCCATGTACCTGTCCAAGTTTTTTTCTTTTGCATTCCTCCCATCTTAAAGAGTGGAGTGACATTTCAAATCATACAGTCCTCCGGGACCTTGCCAGAATCAAGTGATTCTTGAAAGATCTCTTCTCCCTCCTGCCGTCTGGGAAAAGGCTCTGAAGCATTCGGGCTCTTACGACCAGACTATGTAACAGCTTCTTCCCCCAAGCTATCAGACTCCTGAATACCCAGAGCTTGGATGGACACCTTGCCCTATTGTCCTGTTTATTATTTATTGTAATGCCTGCACTGTTTTTGTGCACTTTACGCAGTCCTGTGTAAGTCTGTAGTCTAGTGTAGCTATCTCTCTGTTGTTTTTTTTAATGTATTTCAGTCTAGTTTTTGTACTGTGTCATGTAACACCATGGTCCTGAAAAACGTTGTCTCATTTTTACTATGTACTGTACCAGCAGTTATGGTCGAAATGACAATAAAAGGGTCTTGACTTGAAAAAAAAAGTGACTTGACTTGATTATGACCAATGTATCTGTTATCTCTTCAGCAACCTCTCTCAGGTTCTTAAATGTTCCCAATCCTCTTCTTGTTAATTGTTGCTTTGTTGTGTGCCCTCTCTTTTTGTTTTTACATTAGCTTTCACTTCCCTTGTCAGGTACTGAGTGCTATTTGAGTATTTCTTCATTTCTGGGAACATATCTGTCCTGCATCTTCCTCTCTTTTTTCCCTGGAATTCATGCCATTGCTGCTCTGCTGCCATTTCTGTCAGCAGTTCCTTCCAATTTACTTTGGGCAGTTCCTCTCTCATACCACTGTAATTTCCTTTACTCCACTGAAATAACATAGTGTTATAATTGCTGGGGAAGTGCAGTGCAGACCAACAGTATGATCAAGGCCATACCTGGGTAGATTGTGAGATCAAGAATTCATCTTCAATGTACAGGAGGTCCTTCCAGTAGCCTTATAACAGCAGGATAGAAGCTGTCCTTGAGCCTGGTGGTGTGTGCTGTATCTTCTGCCCCCAAGGAAATGGGGAGAAGAGAGACTCTCCAGGGTGGGAAGGGTCTTTGATTATGTTGGTTGCTTCTCTGAGGCAGTGAGGTGTAGAGTCCAAAGGTTTCTTTCTGTGATGTGCTGAACTGTCACCACAACTCTCTGGAGTATGTACAGTCTTGTGCAGAGCAGTTGCCATAACAGGCCTGATGCATTCAGGTGGGATGTATCTGTAACAAAGGTGGTGCAGGTCAAGAATGTTCTGAATTTCCTTAGCCTTCTGGGGAAGTAGAGATGCTGGTGTTCTCTCTTGGTCATAGAGTCTATCTGGCTCGACAAGACAGGATATTGAGAATGATCTTGAAAATAAAAGGAATAATATATGAGAAGCATTTGATGGCTCTGGGCCTGTACTCACTAAAGTTTAGAAGAATGCTGGGGGAACCTCATTGAAGCCTACATAATGTTGAAAGGTCTAGACAGAGTGGGAATGGAGAGGCCGAGTCTAGGACCAGAGGGCACATGCTCAGAATAGAAGGACGGCTCTGTAGAATAGAGATGAGGAGGAATTTCTTTAGTGAGAAGGTGTTGAATCTATGGAATTCATGGCTGTGGAGACCAGGTCATTGGGTATATTTAAAGCAGAGGTTGATGGGTTCTTGATTGGTAAGGTTGTCAGAGATTACAACCTTTGATTACAACCAATTGGTAAGGTTGTCAAGGAAAAGGCAGATGATGGGGTTGAGAAGGATAATAAATCTACTATGATTGAATGGCAGAGCAGACTTGCTGTGCCAAATGGCCTAATTCTGCCCCTATGTCTTCATGTATTGGCAATGTTTGATACGTAAGGAGCTCAGATCTCAACTATCTGCAACTTGCCACAATTGGTGTATATCAATGTCCAATACTGTGTGAGCTATTAAATATTTCCAGTACTTTTTATTGAACATTTCAGGTTTTGATAAATTGTATGACCTTGTAGATAATTGAAAACAATTGGCCAAGGGGCAGATATCAAATGCATCTATATATATTTTTTAGTCAAGAGGAAGTACAAATCCTTTGGTTGCAACTTCGGAAAGATGAGCCGCAATTGCTCAGTAATTTTGAAGCACTTCTGGGAAAAATTTCCATCCAGATACAAGAGGCAAACAAGGAAAAGGAAATGATGGAGTTTGCTCTAAAAAGGTTTGCTTGCATTATAATAATTTCGATTTAACAGATAACTGGCATTGTTAAAAAAATCTGTGAATTGTGTATCTAAACTGATTGTTCCCATCACTCATAAAATCCAAGCAATAAGCTGGATGACTATCAATTCTAAGGTGTTAATCAGGTAGTCCAGCATAACTGGATGTTAGTTTGGATAGATGTGTGAGATGTGTGGTATACATTACAGATCCTCCAGGAGGTCTTCTACCTGAAGCTGCAGGTCCAGTGCTGATACTTAATGGTTGGCATGGACATGCTGGAGCAAAGAGCCGGCATTCTCAACTGTATGACTCCATGACTAACTGGATTCCAAGTCACAGAACTAAATTCAACAAGTACTCAAAATCCAAATTGAAAAGCATACGTGGAAATAAGAAAAGTTGAAAAGTGATCGACCTGACACACGAACATAGAAACACAGAAAACCTACAGCACAATACAGGCCCTTCAGCCCACAAAGTTGTGCCGAACATGTCCCTACCTTAGAAATTAATAGGCTTACCTATAGCCCTCTATTTTTCTAAGTTCCATGTACCTATCCAAAAGTCTCATAAAAGACCCTATCGTATCCGCCTCCACCACTGTTGCCAGCAGCCCATTCCACGCACTCACCACTCTTTGAGTAAATAACTTACCCCTGACATCTCCTCTGTACCTACTCCCCAGCACTTTAAACCTGTGTCCTCTAGTGGGAATCATTTCAGCCCTGGGAAAAAGCCTCTGACTATCCACACGATCAATGCCTCTCATCATCTTGTACACCTCTATCAGGTCACCTCTCGTCCTCCATCGCTCCAAGGAGAAAAGGCCGAGTTCATTCAACCTATTCTCTTAAGGCATGTTCCCCAATCCAGGCAACATCTTTGTAAATCTCCTCTGCACCCTTTCTATGGCTTCCACATCCTTCCTGTAGTGAGGCGACCAGAACTGAGCACAGTACTCCAAGTGGGGTCTGTCCAGGGTTCTATATAGCTGAAACATCCTCTTTCTCTCCACAGACGCTGTCTGCTCCACTGAAATAGAACAACACATTCAATGAGAATCAGTTTTAGTTCAGATTTTAGTCTTTTTCAGATTTGCTTGGTCTAAAATCTTGATGCGTGACCTCGGAGATAAAATTGATGCATTTATGCAATACCACAATGCTCAAATCCACCTCCTCATAATTATCTATCTAACTGACCATCTAATCCTCAGAATGACCTGTATGATTGATTGAAGATATTGAACTGGAGTCAGTACCACATAATAGGAATATCAGAAAGGAGGAATACCATGGTAGTGTAGCGGTTAGCTTAAAACTATGATGGCTCGGGGCATTACGGAGTTTGGAGTTCAATTCCAGCACCACCTGTAAGAAGTTTGCGCATTCTCCCCGTGAACACTGTGGGTTTCCTCTGGGTTGTTCAGTTGCCTCCCACAAAGATGTACTGGTTAGTAGATTAATTGATCATTGTAAATCGTCCTGTGATTAGGCTAGGATTAAATAGGTGGGTTGCCGGGTGGTGCAGCTCGTTGGGCTGGAAGGGCTTATTCCATGCTGTATTTCTAAATAAAGTAAAAATAAATAATTTTCCAGGAATTGGAACCCATGCTCCTTGCACATCCCACTTTTCGTTCTTGATAGTTCCTGGCCTGTATTTGACACTTGTTTGAAGTCTTTCAACACAAACAGCTTCATCTCAAACTAAATGTCTTGTTTATTTGCAGAAAGGAGACAGAATACTTTGGAGAAATTAAACACCTCTATGATGAAACAGAGCAACAGATTCAAAGGGAAAAAGAGAGAATATTTGACAAAGTATGAGGTTAAATGTATCCTTTTTTGGTGAATTAGTTTTTTGTTAAATTATGTGTTTATTTATTTTCATTTTCAAAATATCCTGGAAGCTTTGCTTATGATGGTTATATGATGCAGTGTATATGCCTTTCTTTTGCTCAGGGTATGGATTTGAAGTCTCGATGTCAAGAGCTAGAAGAGGTGCTTAGGGTTAAAGAGCAAGAACAGGAGCAACTCTCACAAAGCCACAAGCGGGTAATACTGGCAGCTCCTCATTCACTCTGAGCCCTATTTTAGAATTAGAATTATGGCTTTTGTTTTTAAACTTCACACTGGGAGAAATAGTTCATGGATATGTGTCCTATCTAAACCATTAAACAATGTGGTCCATGAGAATAATAGTGAACAAAGTGAACAATGAAGTTGGTTATCAAATGTTTATAACATGGTCATGTGCAGTACTTGAATGGGGTAGCCACTGTTTCTTTTAATTTTAGAGATGTTTGTTTTTAATTCAGTTGCAACTTAGAAGTCATTCTAAATAACTCAGACATTTTTAAAAATGTAGTCATTGTGTTTTAGTAATTGAATTGCCAGCATGTTGTTTTGCTCTGAATGGAATAGGACTGCAATCTGGTTGTCCTCAGCAATGACAATGAAGCTCTAACTAATTAAAAATGATCGAGGATCTTTTTCAATTGGGCCAATGAATGGTAAATGGAGCTTAATTTGAATGAGCGAGGTATTGCATTTTGAAAAGTCAATTCTGGGTAGGACTTTCACAGTGAACAGCAGGGCTCTGGGGAATGGTATGAAACAGACGGACCTTGGAATGCATGGTTCATTGAAAGTGGAGTCACAGGTAGGCAGGGTGTTATCATTTCAGCACAATTATGAAGAAAGCACAGCAGCGCCTCTACTTCCTTAGAAGTCTGTGAAGATTTGGTATGACATCTAAAACTTCAACAAGTTTCTGTAGATGTGTGGTGGAGAGTATATTTACTGGCTGCATCACATCCTGGTATAGAAACACCAATGCCCTTGCATGCAAAATATTACAGAAGTAGTGGATGTAGCCCAGTCCATCACAGGTAAAAACTTCCCAGGTAACGGAAGAAAGAGAATTTTCAGATCAATTCCTGAACCAAGACTGTGTGTGTGCCTCCATCACTACTCAGTATAATGCTTTCTGCAATAATGTCTGATGTCTACCCTGATAATGATGATGGACTCTGCCTTAGATCTTGGACTCTCAGTTCTTTTTAACCTGAGAGTCAACCAAATCCAAAAGTGAGAAACCATCTTAGTATACTTACCTTTTGCTGAGATCTGTGCACAATGCAAGCTCGGAAACTGAAATGTAGCAAGATGTGGACAAATTTGCCATTGTCTGGGCAATTTTG
Source organism: Hemitrygon akajei (assembly GCF_048418815.1). Taxonomy (NCBI): domain Eukaryota; kingdom Metazoa; phylum Chordata; class Chondrichthyes; order Myliobatiformes; family Dasyatidae; genus Hemitrygon; species Hemitrygon akajei. The sequence goes on from NC_133133.1 coordinate 177,495,542, forward strand.
GGCTCACATTAAGTGTAAAGAAAATAGAAACTATGCATCATCCTGCACCAAATATCTGAGGCACAGAAACAAACACCCTTGTGGATGGCAAGAATCTTTCTGTGGACAAGTTTATTCCATTGGCTACACTTTCTCAAGGTCAGTCAACAATGATGACAACGTTAACAACATAATAGCAAAGGCAAACACGTCAGCAATAATTTTGAAACACCAGAAGTAAAGTGTGGGAATGAGGAGGAATTAACCCACAATCCAAGCTGAATATTCATGCTTGTGAGATATGTCCTCTACACCCCACAAAATTCTTTGATATTTTCCTTGTAATCTTTCAACCTTATTTATATCTTTCCTGTAGGTAGGTGACCAAAACTATACACAGTATTCCAAATTAAACCTTATCAACACTTCATACAACTTCACCATAACACTGAATTGAATTGACTTTATTTTTTACATCCTTCACATACATGAGGAGTAAAAATCTTTATGTTATGTCTCCATCTAAATGTGCAGTGTGTAATCATAGGAATATATAATAATTTATAATAAATAGAACAGCCAATGTAACATAGAAGTACACTCAAATCAGCGCAAGTTAATCAGTTTGATAGCCTGGTGGAAGAAGCTGTCCCAGAGCCTGTTGATCCTGGCTTTTATGCTGCGGTACCGTTCCCTGGTTGGTAGCAGCTGGAATAGATTGTGGTTGGGATGACTTGGGTCCCCAGTGCTCCTTCGGGCCCTTTTTTCACACCTGTCCTGAATCACGGGAAGTTCAGAACTACAAATGCTTTGGGCTGTCCACACCACTCTCTGCGGTGTCCTGCGATTAAGGGAGGTTCAGTTTCCTGGTGATGCAGCCAGTCAGGATGCTCTCAATTATGCCCTTGTAGAAAGTTCATTTTTCACTGTGCACTAAAACCCCAATCTTGGTGTCATCTGCAAATTTACTGATTCAGTTAACCATATTATCAGCCAGATTGTTGATATAAATGACAAATCGATCGCTGCGGCACTCCACTAGTCACAGGGCTGCAGTCAGAGAGGCAACCATCTGCCACCATAACTACCATTTTGAGAACCTTTGGGGGAAATGACCTACCTGGGGGAAGAACATAAGAAATAGGAGCTGGAGTAGGCCATCTGGCCCATCGAGCCTGCCCCACCATTCAGTAGGATCATGGCTGATCTATCTGATCTGAAGCAACAGCGGCAGTGCCTCTGACACTGAATCTGGCCCTGCAGCACAGAAAGGCAGGGGGCTGAAGAGGATGGCAGCAGGAATACAGACAGACAGACATACTTTATTGATCCCGAGGGAAATTGGGTTTCGTTACAGTTGCACCAAGCAAGAATAGAGTAGAAATATAGCAAAATAAAACCAGAAATAATTAATAGGGGTCTCCATAGTTGGTGGACGCAAAAAGGAAACATGGATGGTATTTGCCTCCCAGGCACCAGGGTCTGCAATGATTCTGAACACATCCACAATATCCTGAAAAGGCACTGTGAGCAGCCAGAAGTCACAGTACGTATTGGTACCAACGACACAGGTAGAAAAAAGGAGGAGATTCTGAAAAAAAGAGGAAGGAAGGAAGGAAGCTGAGAAGCAGGACCTCAAGGATAGTAATCTCGGATTGCTGCCTGTGCCATGTGACAATAAGGATAGGGATAGATTGAGGTGGCAGATAAATGCGTGGCTGAAGAATTGGAGCAGGGAGCAGGGATTCAGATTTCTGGATAATTGGGTGCTCTTCTGGGGTAGATAGGACCTGTACAAAAGAGACGGGTTGCACTTGAATCCGAAGGGGACCGATATTCTTGTGAGCAGGTTTACTAGAGCTATTGCGAGTGGTTTAAACTAATCTGGCAGAGGTATGGGAACCAGCATGATAGAGTTGAGGATGAACCAGCAGGTTTACAAGGAGATGATGGGTGTAACATGAATGTAAGGAAGGACAAGCCAATGATTGGATACAAATGCAGGCAGCAAAGAGTTAAATTGTACCACAGAGGAAAAATTCAAAAGGGCGAAGAATGCAGGACTGGAGGTGCTGTATTTAAATGTGCATAGCATTTGGAATAAAGTGGATGAACTTGTGGTGCAATTAAAGATTAGTCTGTATGATGTTGTGGGAAAGAACGTCATATTTGGACCTTAACATCAAAGGATATACTTTTTATCAAAAGGATAGGTGGTGGTGTGGCTCTGTTGGTAAGAGATGGAATTACATCTTTAGAAAGAGGTGACAGAGGGTCAGAGAATGTTGAATCTTTGTGGGTGAAGTTAAGAAACTGCAAGCGTGAAAAAGCCATTATGTGAATCATATATAGGCCTCCAAATAGCAACCAAGATGAGGGGTTTGAGATTGTAAAGAGAGCTGGAAAAGGTATGTAATAAGGGTAATGACACAGTTGTAATGGTGGACTTCAATATGCAAGGGGATAAGAAAATCAGATTGGTGTTGGGTTGCAAGAGAGGGAATTTGTTGAATACCTACAAGATGACCTTTTTAGAGCAGATTGTGCTTCAGCCTACTCGGGGAAAGGCTATCTTAGATTGGGTGTTATGTAATAACATAGATCTTATTAGGGAGCTTAATGTAAAGAAACCCTTTGTGGGGGCAGCAATTGTAATATGATTGAGTTCATACTGCAGTTTGAGAGGGAGAAGCATAAGTCACATGTATCAGTATTGTAATGGAATAATTGGAATTGCAGATGCATGAGAGAAAAGCTTGCCCAGGTGGATTGGAGGAGAATACTAGTGGGGATGATGGCAGGGCAGAGCTGGCTGAAGTTTCTAGGAACGGTTCATAAGGCGCAGGAAAGCTATGTCCCACCGAAGAAGTTCTCAAATGGTAGGGGTGGGCAACTTTCCTAACAAGGAAAGTGCATAAAAGTCAAGCAAAGGACATATTAAGGCAGCAAAAGTGAGTTGGAAGATGGATGATGGGGAAGCTTTTAACAAAAGGCAACTAAGAAAGCGAGAAGAAGGGAAAAAGTGAAATGGGGGCAAACTAGCCAATAATATAAAACAGGATACCAAAAGTTTTTTCAGTTATATAAAGGGTAAAAGGGACCACTGGAAAATGATGCTGGTGAGGTAGCAATGGGGGACAAAGAAATGGCAGATAAACTGAATGAGAACTTTGCATCAGTCTTCATTGTGGAAGACACTAGCACTGTGCTAGAGGTCCGTAAGTGTGAGGGAGCAGGTGTGAGTGCCATTGTTATTAGAAACAAAAAAGTGCTATTCAAACTCAAAGATCATAAGGTGGATAAGTCATCTAGATCAGATGGACTACAACCCAGAGTCCTGAGAGAGGTTGCTGAAAAGATAATGGATGCATTCGTTATGATCTTTCAAGAATAACTTGATTCTGATATGGTCCTGGAGGACTGGAAGATTGCAAGTGTCATTCCACTCTTTAAGAAGGGAGGGAGGCAAAGAAAGGAAATTATAAGCCGGTTAGCCCAACCTCAGTGGTTGAGAAAATGTTGGAGTTTATTATTAAGGATGAGGTTTTGGGGTATTTGGAGACTAATGATAAAATAAATTAAAGTCAGCATGGTTTTTGTAAAGGGAAATCTTGCCTGACAGATTTGTTAGAGTTGTTCAAGGAAGTAACAAGCAGGGTGACAAAGCAGTGAATGTCATTTACTTGGATTACTTGATAAAGTGCCACACATGAGGATGTGTAACAAGATAAAATCCTATGCATTGCAGGAAAGATACTGACGCGGACAGAAGACTGGCTGACAGGCAGGAGGCAGCATATGGGAATAAAGGGAACCTTTTTTTGGTTGGCTGCCAGTGACTAGTGGTGTTTCTCAGGGATTAGTATTGTTTGTCAGTGATTTGGATAATTGAGTTGCTGGCTTTGTGGCAAAGCTTGTGGATGATACAAAGATAGTTGGAGAGGTAGGTAGTGCTGAGGAAGCAATGCCACTGCAGCAGACTTAGATGGATTGGAAGAAAGGGTAAGAAAGTGGCAGATGGAATACAGTGTTGGGAAATGTATGATAATACGTTTTGGTAAAAAGAACAATAGTTATCTAAATGGGGAGAAAGTTCAAAAATCAGAGGTGCAAAGGGACTAGTCTCACCTACCCCTGGAAACACCTTTCCTGCCTCTATCTTATCTATCTTTTTCATAATTTTATATGTGTCTATAAGATCTCCTCTCATTCTTCTGAATCTCAGCGAGTGAGTTGCCTGGGTCTGTTATCTCTCCTCATAGTCTACCCCCTCATCTCTGGAATCAACATGGTGAACCTCCTCTGCACCACGTCTAAATCCAGTATATCCTTCCTCAAGTAAGGAGACCAGAACTGCACACAGTACTCCAGGTGAGCCCTCACCAGTACCCTGTATAGTTGCAACATAACCTCCCTGCTCTTAAATTCAATCCCTCTAGCAATGAAGGCCAACATTCCATTTGTCTTCTTAATAGCCTGCTGCACCTGCAAATCAGCCTTTTGTGATTCATGCACAAGCACCCTCAAGTCCCTCTGCACAGCAGCATGCTGCAATTTTTTACCATTTAAATAATGATCTGCTCTTTCATTTATCCTTCCAAAGTGGATGACCTTGCATTTTCCAACATTGTACTCCAACTGCCTGACTCTTGCTCACTTACTTAACCATCGATATCTCTCTGCAGACTCAACGTATCCTCTGCACAATTTGCTTTTCCACTCAATTTAGTGTCATCAGCAAACTTAGATACACTATACTTGGTCTGCTCTTCCAGATCGTTAATGTATATCATGAACAGTTGCAGGCCCAGCACTGACCCCTGCAGCACACTGCTCACCACTGATTGCCAACCAGAGTAATACCCTTGTATCGCAACTCTCTGTTTCTATCAGTTAACCAATCCTCTATCCATGCGAATACATCACCCCCAACTCTGTGCACCCTTATCTTATGGATAAGTCTTTTATGTGGCACCTTATCAAACACCTTCTGGAAATCCAAGTAAATAACGTCCATCTGTTCCCCTCTATCCACTGTGCTTGTTATATCCTCAAAGAACTCCAGTAAGTTTGTCAAACAGCACCTGCCTTTGCTGAATCCATGCTGTGTCTGCTTGGTGGATCCATTTCTTTTCAGATGTCTCGCTATTTCTTCTTTAATGACACCTTCAAGCATTTTCCCAACTACAGATGTTAAATTAACTGGTCTGTAGTTACCTGCCTTTTGTCTACATCCTTTTTTGAACAGTGGCATTACATTTGCCGTCTTCCAATCTGTTGAGACCATCCCAGTGTTCAAGGAATTTTGGTGAATCACTAAAGTCTCTCCTATAACTTCTACCATTTCTTTCAGTACCCTGAGATGCATTCCATCAGGACCAGGGGACTTGTCTATCTTCAGGCCCACAAGTTTGCTCAGCACCACCTCTTTAGTGATAGCTATTGTATCAAGTTTGTCACCTTCCATCGCAGCCATAACATCTCTCTTTGGCATGTTAGTTTTGTCCTCCACCGTGAAGACTGACAAAATAGTCATTCAAAGCCTTGGCCATTTTCTCATTACCCAATATCAATTTCCCTCTTCTCAACCTCCAAGGGAACTACGTTCACTGTACCCACCCTTTTCCCATTTATATAATTAATAAAACTTTTACTATCTGTTTTTATATTTTGTGCTAGTTTATTTTCATAATCTAGCTTCCCTTTCTTTATTGCTCACTTAGTGGTTCTTTGTTGCTTTTAAAAGTTTTCCTAATCTTCCATTTTTCCACTACCCTTGGCGACTTTGTATGCATGAACTTTTATTTTGATGCCTTCTTTTATTTCCTGAGTTATCCCAGGCTGGCTCTCCCCACCCTTACTGTCCTTGTTTTTATACCATAAGACCATAAGATTTAGGAGCGAAAGTAAGCCATTCGGCTCATCGAGTCTGCAACGCCATTCAATCATGGGCTGATCCACTTTATCCAATCATTCCCCACTCCCCTGCTTTCACCCCATACCCTTTGATGCCCTGGCTAATCAAGAACCTTTCTATCTCTGCCTTAAATACACCCAATGACTTGGCCTCCACAGCCGCTTGTGGCAACAAATTCCACAGATTTACCACCCTCTGACTAAAGTAATTTCTCTACATCTCAGTTCTAAAAGGACGTCATTCAAACCTGAAGTCTTGCCCTCTTGTCCTAGAATCCCCTACCATGGGAAATAACTTTGCCATATCTAATCTGTTCAGGACTTTTAACATTTGGAATGTTTCTATGAGATCCCCCCTCATTCTCCTGAACTCCAGGGAATACAGCTCAAGAGCTGCCAGACGTTCCTCATATGGTAACCCTTTCATTCCTGGAATCATTCTCATGAATCTTCTCTGAACCCTCTCCAATGTCAGTATATCCTTTCTAAAATAAGGAGCCCAAACTGGAATACACTTTTGTTGAGCACCGTGGAAAAATCTCTTTGAAAGTCTTCTACTGTTCCTCAACTACCCCACCATATAACCTGTGTTTCCAGTCTACACTAACCAAACCCTCCCTCATCCCATTGTAGTCTGTATTGTTTAGGCATAATACACTGGTTTTAGATTAAACTATTGCACCCTCGATTTCTATGAGAAATTCAATCATATTGTGATCATTCTTTCCAAGAGGATCCCTAACTACAAGATCACTAATTTTACCTGTCTCATTGCACAGGACCAGATCTAACATAGCACATTCCCTTGTAGGTTCAGTAACATGCTGTTCAAGAAAGCCATCATGGATGCATTCTATGAAGTCCTCATCAAGACTGCCTCGACCAACTTGATTCACCCAATCTATGTAAAAGTTAAAGTCCCCCATGATAACTGCTGTTCCATGCCTCAGATATTTCTCTTTTTATTGCCTGTGCCACTGTAATGTTATTAATCGGTGGTCAATAGACAACTCCCATCAGTGAATTTTTCCCTTTACCATTCTTTATCTATACCCAGATGGATTCAACATTCTGCTCCTTAAATCTTGTATCATCTCTCACTATCGCCCTGATCTCATCTTTATTTAAGAGCGCTAACCAACATCTTTTCCTTCCTGCCTATCCTCTCATAGAACCTTGATATTTTTGGATATTTAATTCCCAATCCAATCCACCCTGCAAATGCATCTCTGTAATGGTCACTAATTCATATCTCCTTGTACTGATTTGTGCCACAAGTTCACTGACCTTGTTTTGAATACTAGGGCATTCAAATAAAGTGCCCATACACTCATTGTGCTTTTAAAATCTTGTAATCTTTTACTCTTTTGCACTTGACTTTTTTTCACTCCATAGAAACATAGAAAACCTACAGCACAATACAGACCCTTCAGCCCACAAAGTTGTGCCGAACATGTCCCTACCGTAGAAATTACTAGGCTTATCCATAGCCCTCTATTTTTCTAAGCTCCATGTACCTATCCATAAGTCTCTTAAAAGACCCTATCGTATCTGGCTCCACCGCCATTGCCGGCAGCCCATTCACACACTCACCACTCTCTGCGTAAAAAACTTACCCCTGACATCTCCTCTGTACCTGCTCTCCAGCACCTTAAACCTGTGTCCTCTAGTGGGAACCATTTCATCCCTGGGAAAAAGCCTCTGACTGTCAATGCCTCTCATCATCTTATACACCTCTGTCAGGTCACCTCACATCTTCCGTCGCTCCAAGGAGAAAAGGCTGAGTTCACTTAACCTGTTTTCATAAGGCATGCTCCCCAATCCAGGCAACATCTTTGTAAATCTCCCCTGCACCCTTTCTATGGCTTCCACATCCTTTCTGTAGTGAGGTGACCAGAACTGAGCACAGTACTTCAAGTGGGGTCTGGCCAGGGTCCTATATAGCTGCAACATTACCTCTCGGCTCCTAAATTCAATTCCACGATTGATGAAAGCCAATACACCATACGCCTTCTTAACTACAGAGTAAACCTGTGCAGCTGCTTTGAGCGTCCTATGGACTTGGATCCCAAGATCCCTCTGATCCTCCACACTACCAAGAATCTTACCATTAATACTTTATTCTGCCATCATATTTGACCTGCCAAAATGAACCACTTCACTCTTATCTGGGTTGAACTCCATCCGCCATTTCTCAGCCCAGTTTTGCATCCTATCAATGTCCCGTTGTAGCCTCTGACAGCCCTCCACACTATCCATAAATCCTCCAACCTTTGTGTCATCAGCAAACTTACTAACCCATCCCTCCACTTCCTCATCCAGGTCATTTATAAAACTCATGAAGAGTAAGGATCCCAGAACAGATCACTGAAGCACTGCACTGGTGACCGACCTCCATGCACAATATGACCCGTCTCTGGACAATCCACAAAGCAATGTCCCCTTGGATCCCATGCTTCTTCACTTTCTCAATAAGGCTTGCATGGGGTACCTTATCAAATGTCTTGCTGAAATCCATGTACACTACATCTACTGCTATTCCATCATCAATGTGTTTAGTCACATCCTCAAAAAATTCAATCAGGCTCGTAAGGCACAACCTGCCCTTGACAAAGCCATGCTGACTATTCCTAATCATATTATACCTCTCCAAATATTCATAAATCCTTCCTCTCAGGATCTTCTCCATCAAGTTAACAACCACTGAGGTAAGACTCACTGGCCTATAATTTCCTGGTCGATCACTACTCCCTTTTTTGAATAAAAGAACAACATTCGCAACACTCCAATCCTCCGGAACCACTCCCATCCCCATTGATGATGCAAAGATCATCGCCAGAGGCTCAGCATTCTCCTCCCTGGTCTACCACAGTATCCTGGGGTACATCTCATCTGGTCCCGGCGACTTAACCAACTTACTGCTTTCCAAAAGCTCCTGCACATCCTCTTTCTTAATATCTACATGCTCAAGCTTTTCAGTCTGCTGCAAGTCATCACTACTATCACCAAAATCCTTTTCCATAGTAAATACTGAAGCAAAGTATTCATTAATTACCTTTGCTATTTCCTCAGGTTCCATACACACTTTCCCACTGTCATACTTGATAGGTCCTATTCTTTCTCGTCTTATTCTCCTGCTCTTCACATACTTGTAGAATGCCTTGGTGTTAATCCTGCCCATTAAGGCCTTCTCACGGCCCCTTCTGGCTCTCCTAATTTCCTTAAGCTCCTTCCTGTTAGCCTTATAGTCTTCTAGATCTCTAACATTACCTAGCTGTCTGAACCTTTTGTAAGCTTTTCTTTTCTTGACTAGATTTATTACAGCCTTTGTAACACCATGGTTCCAGTACCCTACCATAACTTACCTGTCTCATTGGAACATACCAATGCAGAACTCCACACAAATATTCCCTGAACGTTTCTTCCGTACTTTGCCCTGAGAACATCTGTTTCCAATTTAGCTTCTAATTTCCTGCCTGATAGCCTCATAATTCCCCTTACTCCAATTAAACACGTTTCTAACTCGTCTATTCCTATATCTCTCCAATGCTGTAATAGAATTATGATCACTATCTCCAAAATGCTCTCCCACTGAGAGATCTGGCACCTGACCAGGTTCATTTCCCAATAACAAATCAAGTACAGCCTCTCCTCTTGTAGGGTTATCTACATACTGTGTCAAGAAACCTTCCTGAACACACCTAACAAACTCCACTCGATCTAAATCCCTTGCTGTAGGGAGATGCCAATCAATATTTGGGAAATTAAAATCTCCCATCACGACAACTCTGTTAGTATTACCCCTTTCCAGGATCTGTTTCCCTATCTGCTCCTCGATATCCCTGTTACTATTGGGTGGCCTATAAAAACACCCGGTAAAGTTACTGACCCCTTCCTGTTCCTAACCTCCACCCACAGAGACTCTGTAGACAATCTCTCCATGGCGTCCACCTTTTCTACAGCTGTGACACTATCTCTGATGAACAGTGCCATGCCCCCACCTCTTTTGCCTCCCTCCCAGTCCTTTCTGAAACATCTAAAGCCCGGCACTTGAAGTAACCATTCCTGTCCCTGAGCCATCCAAGTCTCTGTAATAGCCACCACATCATATCTTCAAGTACTGATCCACACTCTAAGCTCATCCGCTTTGTTCACAACACTCTTTGTATTAAAATAGACACATCTCAAACCTTTGGTCTGAGCGTGTCCCTTCTCTGTCACCTGCCTATCCTCCCTCACACACTGTCTCTTGGCTTTCTCTATTTGTGTGCCAGCCATTTCTTCCCCAGTCTCTTCAGTTTGGTTCCCACCCCCCCAACAATTCTAGTTTAAACTCTCCCCAGTAGCCTTAGTGAATCTCCCCGCAAGGATATTGGTCCCCCTGGTATTCAAGTGCAACCTGTCCTTTTTGTACAGGTCACACCTGTCCCAAAATCTCCACTCTTACTTTTTTTTATTTTTTGCTTTTTCTTTAACTTTACCACACTTTTCTTTTTTGCTTTACTTCTCCAATCTGTTGAACTCCAGAAGACAAAGGAGCAGAAGGCGGCCATTCAGCCCATCGAGTCTGCTCCGCCATTTTATCATTCTGATGAAATGGGAGCTGATCCATTCTCCCATTTAGTCCCACTCCCCCGACTTCTCACCATAACCTTTGATGCTCTGGCTACTCAGATACCTATCAGTCTCTGCCTTAAATACATTGAATGACTTGACCTCCACTGCCGCCCATGGCAACAAATTCCACAGATTCACCACCCTCTGGCTAAAAGAATTTCTTCACATCTCTGTTCTGAATAGGTGCCCTTCAATCCTTGAGTCATACCCTCTTGTACTAGACTCCCCCTCCATGGGATACAACTTTGCCACATCCACTCTGTCCATGCCTTTCAACATTCGAAATGTTTCTATGAGGTCCACCCTCACTCTTCTAAACTCCAAGGAGTACAGTCCAAGAGCGGTCAAACGTTCCTCATATGTTAACCCTCTCATTCCTGGAATCATTCCAGTGAATCTTCTCTGAACCCTCTCCAACGTCAGCACATCCTTTCTTAAATAAGAAGCCCAAAACTGCACACAGTACTTCTTACCAGTGCCTTTTTGAGTCTCAACATCACATCACTGCTCCTATACTCTATTCCTCTAGAAATGAATGCCAACGTTGCATTCGCCTTCTTCACCACCAACTCAAGCTGGAGGTTAACCTTAAGGGTATCCTGCATGAGGACTCCCAAGTCCTGTTGCATTTCAGAACTTTGAATTCTCTCCCTATTTAAATAATAGTCTGCCTGTTTATTTCTTTTACCAAAGTGCATGACCATACACTTTCCAACATTGTATTTCATTTGCCACTTCTTTGCCCATTCTCTCAATCTATCCAAGTCTCACTGCAGACTCTCTGTTTCCTCAGCACTACCGGCCCCTCCACCTATCTTTGTATCATCAGCAAACTTAGCCACAAAGCCATCTGTTCCATAATCCAAATCGTTGTTATACAACGTAAAAAGAAGTAGCCACAACACGGACCCTTGTGGAACACCATTGGTAACTGGCAGCCAACCAGAATGGGATCCCTTTATTCCCACTCTCTGTTTCCTGCTAATCAGCCAAAGCTCTATTCATGTATGTAACTTTCCTGTAATTCCATGGGCTCTTGTTTAGCAGCCTCGTGTGGCACCTTGTCAAAGGCCTTCTGAAAATCCAAATATACAACATCCACTGTATCTCCCTTGTCTAGCCTACTTGTAATTTCCTCAAAAAATTGTAATTGGTTTGTCAGGCAGGATTTTCCTTTAAGGAAACCATGCTGAGTTCTGCCTTTCTTGTCATATGCCTCTAGCTACTCCCTAACCTCATCCCTGACAATTGACTCCAACAACTTCGCAACCTCTAATGTCAAGTTAACAGGTCTATAATTTCCTTTTTGCTTCCTTGCCCCCTTCTTAAATAGCGGAGTAACATTTGCAATCTTCCAGTCCTCCAGAACCATGCCAGAATCTATTGACTTTTGAAAGATCATTGCTAAAGCCTCCACAATCTCCACTGCTACTTCCTTCAGAACACGAGGGTGCATTCCATCTGGTCCGGGAGATTAATCTACCCTTAGATTATTCAGCTTCCTGAGTACTTTCTCTGTCGTAATTGTGACTGCGCACACTTCTCTTCCCTGACACCCTTGAGTGTCTGGTATACTGCTGAAGTCTTCCTCAGTGAAGACTGATGCAAAATACTTGTTCAGTTCTGCCGCCATCTCCTTATCTCCCATTACAATTTCTCCAGCATCATTTTCTATTGGTCCTATATCTACTCTCATCTGTCTTTTACTCTTTATATACTTGAAAAAGCTTTTAGTATCCTCTTTGATATTATTTGCTCGCTTCCTTTCATAGTTCATCTTTTCCCTCTTAATGACCTTCTTAGTTTCCTTTTGTAAGCTTTTAAAAACTTCCCAATCCTCTGTCTTCCCACTAATTTTTGCTTCCTTGTATGCCCTCTCCTTTGCTTTTACTTGGCTTTGACTTCTCTTTTCAGCCACAGTTGCATCCTTTTTCCATTTGAAAATTTCTTCTTATTTGGAATATATCTATCTTGCACCTTTCTCACTTCTCTCATAAACTCCAGCCACTGCTCCTCTGCTGTCCTTCCTGCTTGTGTCCCTTTCCAGTCAACCTTGGCCAGTTCCTCTCTCATGCCACTGTAATTTCCTTTACTCCACTGAAATACCGACACATCGGATTTTGGCTTCTCTTTCTCAAATTTTGGCCCACATTGTTGTGCTGACCCGCAAACCCTGCCTCACATATAACCCCCCACCTTAAATTCTTTCATATACCTGTCTAGTAGTCTCTTATTACACCTTATTCCTTATGCTGCGTGCATGTAAGTATAACACCTTAAGTTCAGTATTTGGTACTTTTTGCTTTGATTGCACTGCAACTCATCCCAATGGCTGCAAATTTGCCCCATCACCTGCCTGTTCTTCCTGACATCTTTACTGCTCACTATTTTAGATTTATTTCTGTTTTCCCCCCCTCGGCTCTATCATTCCGGTTCCCATCCCCCTGCTAAATTAGCTTAAACTCTCCCTAACAGCTTTATTAAACCTTCCCGCCAGGATATTGGTCCCCTTCGGGTTCAGGTATAACCCTTCCTTTTTGAACAGGTCATACTTCCCCCAGAAGAGATCCCAATGATCCAAGAATCTGAAGCCCTGCCTGCTGCACCAGTCTCTCAGCCACGCAATGATCTGCCTGATCCTTCTACTTTTTTCCCTTGCTAGCACGTGGCACAGGTAGCAATCCTGAAATTACTACCCTGGAGGTTCTGTTTCTCCACTTCCTTCCTAACTCCCAGAAATCTCTCTTCATGACCTCCTCCCTTTTCCTATCTATGTCATTGGTACCAACACATACCAAGACAGCTGGCTGCTTGCCCTCTCCCTTCAGAATATTCTGGACCCGATCCAAGACATCCCGTACCCTGGCACCTGGGAGGCAACACACCATGTGGGTATCTCTATCAGGCTCACAGAATATCCTGTCTATTCCCCTGACAATGAAATCCCCTATGACTACCGCATTCCTCCTCTTCTTCCTTCCCTCTTGAACAACAGCACCAGGCTCAGTGCCAGAATCCGGTCACTGCGGCTGTCCCCTGTCAGGTTATTTCCGTCAACAGCATCCAAAAAGACATATTTGTTGCTGAGGGAGGCAGCCACAGGGGTAAACACAAAGTACACTGCAGATGCTGTGGTCAAATCAACACGTACGAACAAGCTGGATGAACTCAGCAGGTTGGGCAGCATCCGTAGAAAGGAGCAGTCAACGTTTTGGGCCAAGACCCTTCGTCAGGACTGAAGAAGGAGGGGGCAGGGGCCCTATAAAGAAGGTGGGGGGAGGGGGAAGGTGCAGGTGAAAAAATAATCAGAGAAAAGATCAAGGGATAGGGGAGGGGAAGCAGAGAGGGGATAGGCAGGAGAGGTGAAGAAGGAATGTAAGGGGAAAGCACTATGGGTAGTAGAAGAAGACAGAATTATGAGAGAGGTGATAGGCAGCTAGAAGAGGAGGCAGAGTGAAAGTGTGATAGGGGAAGGGAGAGGGAGGGAATGACCAGAAGTTGGAGAACTCGATGTTCATACCAAGGGGCTTGAGACTACCCAGACAGTGAATGAGGTGTTGCTCCTCCAGCCTGAGTTTAGCCTGATCATGGCAGTAGAGGAGGCCATGTACGGACATATCCGAATGGGATATGTCACACTTTCACTCTGCCTCCTCTTCTAGCTGCCTATCCCCTCTCTCATGATTCTGTCTTCTTCTACTACCCATAGTGCTTTCCCCTTACATTCCTTCTTCACCTCTCCTGCCTATCCCCTCTCTGCTTCCCCTCCCCTATCCCTTGATCTTTTCTCTGATTGTTTTTTCACCTGCACCTTCCCCCTCCCCCCACCTTCTTTATCGGGCCCCTGCCCCCTTCTTCTTCAGCCACAGGGGTGCTCTCCACTATCCGGGCATTTCCCTTCCCTCTCCCGACAGTCACCCAGTTTTCTGACCCCTGTAGCCTAGGGATGATTATCTCCTTGTAGCTCCTGTCTATTAACTCTTCACTTTTCATAATGAGCAGTAGGTTATCAAGCTGAAGCTCCAGATCTCTAACACGGTCTCTGAGGAGCTGTATCTCGATGCACCTGGCACAGATGTGGCCATCAAGGAGGCTGGAGGTCTCCCAGGACTACCACATCTGACACCCTGAACTCACCCCCCCTACTATTTAGATTAAGGCTCTATCCACAGCCCTAGTTATGTGATTTGCTATGATCCAGGTCTCATTACGGTTCAGGTGGAGCCTGTCCTAATGGTACGGCTCCTTGCTTCCCCAGTACTGGTGCCAACTTCCCATGAATTCAAATCCACTCTCCTACACCAATCCTGAGCCATACATTCAACTCTGTAATCTTCTTGATCCTATGCCAATTTGCATGTGGCTCAGATAGTCAACCAGAAATTACCACCTTTTTGGTTCAGGCTTTTAACTTAGCCCCTAGCTACTCAAATTCCCTCAGCAGAACCTCTTTCCTCATTCAACCTATCTTGTTTGTACCCACATGGACCATGACAACTGGATCTTTCCCCTCCCACTGCAAATTCCTCTGCAGCTCAGATACAATGTTTTGAACCCGGGCACCAGGCAGGCAACACAGCCTTCGGGACGTGGTAGAGAACTCTGTCTATTCCCCGGAATGGTGGAGCAGACTCGATGGGCTGAATGGCATAATTCTGCTCCTACATCTTATGTTCATCTGCCATCTCCTTGTCCCCTTTTGTTATTTCTCTGGCCTCATTTTATAGCGGTCCTATATCAACACTCATCTCTTTTTTATTTTTCTCTTACTTGAAAAGCTTTTACTATCCATTTTGATATTATTTGCTCGCTTGCTTTTATGTTTCATATTTTCTCTCCTAATGATACTTTTAGTTGCTCTCCATAGGTATTTGGGCAAGACCATAAGGTATAGGAGCAAGAGCAGAAGTGGGCCATTTGGCCTATCGAGTCTGCTCCACCATTCAATCACGGGCTGATCCAATTCTTCCAGTCATCCCCACTCCCCTGCCTTGTCCCCATACCCTCTGATCCCCTGGCTAATCAAGAAGCTATCTATCTCTGCCTTAAATACATCCAGTGACTTGGCCTTCACAGCTGCTTGTTGCAACAAATTCCACAGATTTACCCTCTCTGGCTATCCATCCCATAGGATGATGATGGTTGCTTTCAGTCAGTTACTGGGGTTTGATATGTGCATCCTGGAGTGGCTGTACAGGCCGATCCTTGACAGGCACTGCTTGCCACATACTTGGCAGGTGAGACCTGGAGGGGCAACAGGGGCAGAAGCTCTGTTGTGGTGCTTCCTGTACCTTTCCTCTGTTGCCTCTTTGAGCTTGTTCTCAGTAGTGTCCACACCTTTTCTAATGGCCTCCCTCCACTGTGAGCAATCTTGAGCTAGATCCTCCCATGTTGATGGGGCAACGTCAGATTTCTTGAGGATCCTGTGCAGAACATCCTTGTACCGTAGTTGCTGGCCTCCTTGTTTTTGGGTACCACTCGACAGTTGGCCATACAAGATGACCTTGGGCAGTTTTCCATCAGGCATTCTGACAACATGTCCTGCAAAGCGCAGTTGGGCTGACATCACCAAGGTTGAAACTGCTGGCATCCCGGCATGAGAGAGGACCTCGGTATTGGAGACCTTGTCTCGCCAGGTGATCTTCATCAGAGAATGTAGGTGACACTGCTGCAGTTGGTCAAGCTGGTGTAAGTGACTCTGATATGGGCACCACGTCTCACATCCATATAGCAAGGCTGATACGAAAACGGCCCTGCATACCTTGCACATGGAGGCCAACCTGATGTTCTGTGAACAAACTCGATCTTTCAGCTGACCAAAGGCAAAGCAGGCTTTTCTGGTTCTTGACTCAATCTCTACATCCAGAGAAGGTGAGGATGTTATTATGCTGCCCAGGTAGCAAAACTTGTTGACAGCATTGAGACGAGTGTCATCAATGAGGACAGTTGATCCTTCATAGCTGAGCCAGGAGCCAGTTGGTACAAAACTTCCGTCTTTTTCAGGCTGATTGTCAGACCGAAGCTTTTGGCTGCACTGACAAAGCGACTGGTGATCTTCTGTAAGTCTTCGAGAGAGTGGGCAACCAGTGCCCAGTCATCAGCAAACTGTAGCTCATGCGCCACAATGTCCCTGACTTTTGTTTCTGCTCTCAGTTTTGCG
Source organism: Hemitrygon akajei (assembly GCF_048418815.1). Taxonomy (NCBI): domain Eukaryota; kingdom Metazoa; phylum Chordata; class Chondrichthyes; order Myliobatiformes; family Dasyatidae; genus Hemitrygon; species Hemitrygon akajei. The sequence goes on from NC_133133.1 coordinate 177,512,214, forward strand.
AGGTTGAGAAGCCCGTCATCGACCCTCATTTGTAGGAAGACCCCTGACTTCAGGTCTGATGTGGCATCCTGAAGAACAGCAGCGAAGAATAGTTCAAACAGAGTAGGAGCCAAAACACAACCCTGTTCTAATCCGTTGCTGATGAGAAATGGGTCTGACAACTCACCACACATGTTGATGCGGCCTTCCATGCCTTCGTGGAATGGACGGATGATGTTGGTTAGGCATGGGGGGGGGGGGGCCAACCGAATTTTGATAAGGAGCTTCCACAGGCCACCTCTACCAACAATGTCAAACACTTTGGTTAGATCAACAAATGTGTCAGAGACTTCTCTGCTGCTTAACACATTTCTCTTGGAGCTGCCTCAGTGAGAAGATCATGTCCACTGTACTACGGCCTGTTCAAAAACCACACTGGCTTTCTGGAAGGATGTTGTCACTGATGTTGGACACCAAGTGTCTAAGGATGATCTTCGTGAGGTATTTTCCCAAAACTAACAGAAGAGATATGCTACGGTAATTGTTGCAGTCTCTCTTGTCTCCCTTGTTCTTGTAGATGGTCACGATTGATACGTCTGTGAAATCTCGTGGTAGTTCTGCAGCTCCCCACAACTTTGTGAACAGCTGGTGCAGGCATGATGTCAATGTGTTACCACCATACTGGTAGATCTTGGCTGTGATACTGTCAGGCCCTAGTGCTTTGTTGGGTTTTAGCTGTTTGATGACTTTGATGGCTTCATGAAGAGTGGGGTGGGGGGGAGCATCTAGCTCGAACAGTATGGGTTGAGGGTGTACTCTGCCCATTGCTTCATTGTTGATGGTTCCTGGTCTGTTCAGCAGCTCATGGAAGTGTTACTGCCATCTTTTCATGTGCTCTGACTTCTCAGTGAAGATGGATGTACTGACCTTGCTCAGGAGTTGTGAGGTGCCTTGTTTGATGGACCATACAGAACCTTGATTGCTTCATAGAAGCTCCTTGAGTCATTACAGTCAGAGAAGGCTTGTAAATCCTTGGCCTTGTCTGCCCACCACTGGTCTTTCACAGCTCTGAGCTGCCTCTGCAAAGTTGGTTTTTCACTCAAAAAGGCATAATTTTTGGAAATTGAGTTTGGGTGTCAAAGAAGAGACTGGTGTGCAGCTGCCTTAGCTCTTAGAAGGTCCTGCACAGATTGGTTGCTCTCATCAAACCAGTCCTGATGCTTGCACTTGACCTTGATGAGGTGTCCTGGGCAGCGCTGTAGACCGTTTCTTTGAAGGCATTCCAGTGCTCAATAATATTGTCTGGTGGATTCTCACTCAGCCAGTCTGCTTAGAGCAGTTTCCATAAAGGATTTCAGGGCATCAGTACACTCACGGTGTTTCAATTTGGTGGTGTTCAAATTTACCACCCTCTGACTAAAGTAACTTCTCCACATCTCTGTTCTAAAAGGAAGTCCTTCAATCCTGAAGTTGTGCCCTCTTGTCATAGACTAACCTACCATGGGAAATAACTTTGCATATCTAAACTGTTCAGGCATTTTAACATTCGGAATGTTTCTATGAGATCCCCCTTCATTCTGCTGAACTCCAGGGAAAACAGCCCAAGAGCTGCAGATGTTCCTCATATGGTAACCCTTTCATTCCTGGAATCATTCTCATGAATCTTCTCTGAACCCTCTCCAATGTCAATTCTGAAATTGATGCCCTGGATAATAAAGAACCTATCTAAAATAAGGGGCCCAGAACTGAACACAATACTGTTAAGTGTGGTCTCCCGAGTGCCTTATAGAGCCTCAACATCACATCTCTGGTCTTATAATCTATACCTCTAGAAATGAATGGCAACATTGCATTCACCTTCTTCACGACCGACTCAACCTGAAGGTTATCCTTTAGGGTATCCTACACAAGGACTCACAATTCCCTTTGCATCTCTGCATTTTGAATTCTCTCCCCATCTAAGTAATAAATAGTCTGGCCATTTATTTCTTCCGCCAAAGTGCATGACCATACACTTTACAACATTGTATTTCATTTGCCACTTCTTTGTCCATTCCCCTAAACTATCTAATTCTCTTTACAGACTTTCTGTTTCCTCAACACTACCCGCTCCTCCGACTATCTTTGTATCATTGGCAAATTTCGTCACAAATCCATTAATCCCATAGTCCAGTTCATTGATATACATCCTTTACTCCACTGAAATGCTGCTTTGTCAGACTTTACTTTCTCCCTATCAAATTACAGTGGTATGAGAGAGAAGTTGGCCAAAGTAAATTGGTAAGAGTTGCTGGCAAGGACGACAGCAAAGCAGAAATGGCATGTGTTTCTGGGAAAAATTGAGGTAAGTGCAGGATAGATGTATTCCAAAAAACAAAGAAATATTCAAATAGCAAAATAGTACAGCAGTGGCTGACAAGGGAAGCCAAAGCTAATTCAAAATCAAAAGAGAGGGCATGCAACAAAGAAAAAATTAATGGGAAGGCAGAGGATTGGGAAGCTTTTAAAAGCCTACAAAGAGCAACTAAAAGAATCATTGGGAGGGAAAAGATAAAATATTGAAAGTAAGCTAGCAAACAATATCAAAGATAGTAAAAGCTTTCTGATATATGTAACAAAAAAAGAGATGAGAGTGGATATAGGATTGCTAGCAAATGAGGTCGGAGAAATAATAACGATGGGGACAAGGAGATGGCAGATGAACTAAATGAGTATTTTGCATCAGTCTTCACTGTGGAAGGCACTAGCAGTGTCCCAGATGTTGAAGGGTGAGAGGGAAGAGAAGTGAGTGCAGTTACTATTACAAGGGAGGAGGTGCTCAAAAAGCTGAAAGAGCTAAGGATACATGTCACCCGGATCCGATGAACTGTACCCCTAGGGTTCTGAAAGTGATTGTGGGAGAGATTATGGAGGCATTTGTAATGATCTTTCAAAATCATTGGACTCTGGCATAGTGCCAGAGGACTGGAACATTGCAAATGTCATTCTACTCTTTAAGAAGGGAGGAAGGCAGCAGAAAGAAAATTATAGACCAGTTAAAATGACCTCAGTGCTGTGAAGATGTTGGACTCAATTGTTAAGAATGAGGTGATAGCGTACTTGGTGACACAGGACAAGATAGGACAAAGTCAGCATGATTTCCTTAATGGAAAATCTTACCTGATGAACCTGTTGGAATTCTTTGAGGAGATTACAAATAGGATAGATGAAAGGGATGAAGTGGATGTTGTATATTTGGACTTTCAGAAGGCCTTTGACAAGGTGCCACACATGAGGCTGCTTACTAAGTTCAGAGCCCGTGGTATTGCAGGAAAGTTACTGGCATGGTTAGAGCATTGGTTGATTGGTAGGGGTCAGTGAGTGGGAATAAAAGGATCCTTTTCTGGTTGGCTGCCAGTGACTAGTGGTGTTCCGCAGTGGTTGGTGTTGGAACCGGTTCTTTTTATACTGTATATAAATGATTTAGATGATGGAATAGATGGCCGTGTTGCCAAGTTTGCAGATGATACAAAGAATGGTGGAGGTGCAGGTATTATTGAGGAAACGGGTAGGGTACAAAAGGACTTAGACAGATTAGGGGAATGGCAAGAAAGTGGCAAATTAAATACAGTTTTGGAAAATGCATGGTCATGCACTTTGGTAGAAGAAGTGCAGACTATTTTTTAATTGGGGAGAAAATCAAAAAAATAGAGATGCAAAGGGACTTGGGAGTCTGTGCAGAACAGCCCTAAATGTTAACTCGCAGGTTGAGTCAGTTGCGAGGAAGGCAAATGTAATGTTAGCATTCATTTCAGATGTTAATTATTTTATAAACCTCTATCAGCTGTCAATGCTTCAGAGAAAGCAATTCAAGTTGTCCAACTTCTCCATGCAGCTAATTGCCTCTAAATGAGGCAACATTGTGGTGAATCTTTCCTTCATCCTCTCCAAACTCTCACATCCTTTAGTAAAGTGGTGACTGGAGCTGCACACTATACTCCAGCTGTGCCCTAACCAATGTTTTCTGAAGTTTTACTAAGATCTCCATTCTCTTGTATTTTATTCCCTGGAGAATGATTCAAGGATTTCTTTGCTGCCTTCACTACCCTATCTCAGAATCAGAATCAGGTTTATTATCACTGGCATGTGACGTGAAATTTGTTAACTTGTCTACTTGTGCTGCTGGAACTTTATACACTGTTCATTGTTACTGCCTATATTCATGTACGTAGAGCAGGGAATTGTACAGCACAGGAATAGGCCCTTTGCCCCATGATGCCTGGTTAAACTGCCCATCAGCTATGTGGTTTGTATCTCTCACCTTAGGTTATTAGATCCCAAAATGCATCATCTCAATTGTTGATAAATGTTCCATTATGGACCCTAGTGGCCAAGCACATTAAGTTCTTAACTTTATACGTTAAGTGACTGAGTTCTGTTTTTAGGATGTAGGCAGCCTGTTGGTGAAGATCCATACATGATCAACCCAAAAGTAAGGTTGGATAATACTAAGGCTGCATTAATGGTTTGATGTTCTGTAGGCATGTGCATCCTAATTTTATTGCTTATCTTCTTGACTGTGTCAGTTGGAGAGGGAGTTTGGAGAACTGGTCAGTGAAAAGCAAGAATGCAAGATGGAGAATCAGAGATTAAAAAGGACCACAGAGGAGTTGGAGAAATCTCTCCAAAAAGCAAACAATGACCTACTGGATGCTCAACTTCAGATACAGGTGCTACAGCAAAGATCATCACAACTCCAGGAGGAACAGGAAATGTGAGTTTACACTGAATACGATGTGAAATTGAGACATTTTAGAAAATTTGTAATTCAGCTAATTGTCATATGAATTTCCAATATTAATAAACAATTAGCATTTGCTTACTTAATTGTTATAGAGTGCTACTTTAGTCATCTTATTTGTTGTAATTAGAAACATGGAAACAATACAGGTCCTTTGGCCTACAAAGCTGTGCCGAACATGACCTTACCTTAGAACTACCTAGGCTTACCCGTAGCCCTCTATTTTTCTAAGCTCCATGTATCCATCCAGGAGTCTCTTAAAAGACCCTATCATTTCTGCCTCCACCACTGCCGCTGGCAGCCCATTCCACACACTCACCACTCTCTGCATAAAAAACTTACCCCTGACATCTCCTCTGTACCTACTTCCAAGCACCAATTTTAGTGCAACCAATTAATATCATTGTAGTGGTAAAATTGATTCAAATGGGCAGCACAGTGGCCCAGCGGTTAGCACAATCACTTTGCAGTGCCAGCAATCACCATCTGGGGTTCAGTTCCCACCGCTGTCTTTATGGAGTTTGCACATTTTTCCAATGACCGTATGGGTTTTCTCTGGGTGCTCCATTTGCCTCCTTCATTCCAGGTTATGATAACTCATTTTGGTAAAGGGAACTACAGTGTGGACTATTATCTAAATGGGGAGAAAATTTAAACATCAGAGGTGCAGAGGGACTTTGGACCCTCATGCAAGACTCCCAGAAGGTTAATTTACAGGTTGAGTCTGTGGTAAAGAAGGCAAATGCAGTGTTGGCTTTTATTACAAGGGGAATAGAATATAAAAGCAATGAGATAATGCTGAAGCTTTATAAGACACAAGTCAGACTACACTTGGAGTATTGTCAACAGTTCTGGGCCCCTTATCTCAGAAAGGATGTATTGTCAATGGAGAGAGTCCAGAGGAGGTTCACGAGGATGATCCTGGGAATGAAGGGGTTAACATGAACGTTTGGAAATTTTAGGCCTGTACTCACTAGAATTTAGAAGAATGTGGGGGGGGGGGGGAGTGCGCGGATCTCTTTGAAACCTATCAAATGTTGAAAGGACTAGATAGGGTGGAGGTGGAGAGCATGTATCCTCTGCTGGGGGTATCCAGAACTAGAAGGCACAGCCTCAAAATTGAGAGGTTGTAGCAGTGTGCTACACACAGTGCTGCAATAACGACACGGAGTCGGTGAGCTGCAGTTGCGAAAGAGGTTTATTCAAACTTCGCGGCCTCGCTTTAAAGCCTTCCTGATCCCACCCTCCCCGGGCGGGAATGCTGTAGGGGGCGCGTAGTCACAGTCCCATCCCGCATGTGGGCTTTTCCCCTTGCTGGTGAAGCAGGCTTGGCACCCTCTTTGGGACCGGCCTCAATGCCGGCGCGCGCCGCTTTGTGAGCCGGTTCGAGTGCACTGGGAAGTGGGTCGCCACATAAGCCCCCCCCAGAACCGGCGATACACCCCCCAATGTCCACAGTCTGGGTCGGACTCTGTTTGGGAGGTCTGCCTCTGTGCCATGGTGCCGGAATCTCGACTGGCTGCGCCAAGTCCACATGGGCCGGTTTGAGTCGGTCCACCATGAAAACCTCCTCTTTCCCCCCAATGTCCAGCACGAGTGTGGACCCGTTGTTTCTGATCACCGTAAACGGCCCCTCGTAGGGCCGCTGTAGCGGTGCCTGATGTCCGCCCCGTCGTACAAAAATGAACTTACAGTTTTTCAGGTCTTTGGGTATGCAGGTCGGGTTCTGCCCATGCTGTGAAGTGGGTATGGGGGCCAGGTTACCGAGCCTCTCGCGTAGTCTGACCAGGACTACTGCGGGTTCTTCCTCTTGCCCCCTTGGGGCTGGTATGAACTCCCCTGGGACGACCAGGGGTGCACTGTACACCAACTCGGCCGACAAGGTGTGCAGATCCTCTTTGGGCACCGTGCGGATCCCGAGCAGGACCCAGGGAAGCTCGTCCACCCAGTTAGGCCCTTTGAGGCGGGCCATGAGAGCCGAATTCAAGTGACGGTGGAAACGCTCCACTAGTCCGTTTGACTGTGGGTGGTAGGCAGTTGTGTGGTGCAGCTGTGTCCCCAAAAGGCTGGCCATAGCTGACCACAGGCTGGAGGTGAACTGGGCGCCTCTGTCGGAGGTGATGTGGGCTGGTACACCAAAGCGAGATACCCAGGTGGCAATCAGTGCCCAGGCGCAGGATTCGGAGGTGGTGTCGGTGAGCGGGACCGCCTCTGGCCATCTTGTGAACCGGTCCACGATAGTCAGGAGGTGCCGCGCTCCTCGCGACACTGGCAGGGGGCCCACGACATCCAAATGAATGTGGTTGAAACGCCGGCGGGTGGGGTGGAACTGCTGCGGCAGGGCTTTGGTGTGGCGCTGCACCTTGGCTGTTTGGCAGTGCATGCACGTTTTGGCCCATTCACTGACCTGCTTGCGGAGTCCGTGCCAAACGAACCTGTTGGCTACCATCCGGACGGTTGTCCTGATGGAGGGGTGTGCTAAGTTGTGAATGGAGTCGAAAATGCGCCGCTGCCAGGCTGCCGGGACGACGGGGCGAGGTTGGCCGGTGGTGACGTCACAGAGTAGGGTCCTCTCACCTGGGCCTAGGGAAAGGTCCTGGAGCTGCAAACCGGAGACTGCGGTTCTGTAACTAGGGATCTCCTCGTCTGCCTGCTGCGCCTCCGCCAGCGCTTCATAGTCTACCCCCTGGGACAGGGCTTGGATGTTAGGGCGGGAGAGGGCGTCCGCCATGACATTGTCCTTTCCCGAGACATGCCGGACATCCGTCGTGTATTCGGAGATGTAGGACAGATGTCGCTGCTGGCGAGATGACCAGGGGTCGGATGCTTTCATGAACGCAAAGGTAAGCGGTTTGTGGTCTGTGAACGCGGTAAAGGGCCTACCTTCTAAGAAGTACCTGAAATGCTGGATTGCCAGGTATAGCGCCAACAGTTCCCGGTCGAAAGCACTGTATTTGAGCTCAGGTGGTTGTAGGTGTTTGCTGAAAAACGCCAGGGGTTGCCAGCGACCCTCGATGAGTTGTTCCAGCACTCCACTGACTGCCGTGTTGGATGCGTCCACTGTGAGGGCGGTAGGGATGTACGTCCTGGGGTGCACTAGCATCACGGCGTTTGCCAAGGCTTCTTTGGTTTTAATGAAAGTGGCGGCGGACTCCTCGTCCCAGGTAATGTCCTTGCCCGTACCCGACATCAGGGCGAACAGGGGGAGCATGATTTGGGCAGCTGAAGGGAGGAAGAAATTCACCATACCCACGAATTCCTGAAGGCCTTTGATTGTGTTGGGTCGGGGGAAATGGCGGACCGCGTCTACCTTGGTGGGCAGAGGGGTTGCCCCGTCTTTAGTAATCCTGTGGCCCAGGAAGTTGATGGTGTCGAGCCCAAACTGGCATTTGGCCGGGTTGATTGTCAGGTGGTATTCACTCGGTTGGGCGTAGAGTTGACGGAGGTGGGACAGATGCCCCTGACGACTGCTGCTGGCTATGAGGATGTCATCCAAATAGATGAAAGTGAAGTCCAGGTCGCGTCCCACTGCGTCCATTAACCGCTGAAACGTCTGTGCGGCATTCTTTAGGCCGAGCGGCATGCGGAGGAACTCGAAAAGGCCAAAAGGGGTGATGAGTGCCGTTTTGGGGACGTCGTCTGGATGCATCGGGATTTGATGGTATCCCCGGACGAGGTCTACCTTGGAGAAGATCCGTGCGCCATGCAGGTTTGCTGCAAAGTCCTGAATGTGCGGCACAGGGTAGTGGTCCGGTGTGGTAGCCTCGTTCAGCCTGCGGTAGTCGCCGCATGGTCTCCAGCCCCCTGTTTGGGCACCATGTGCAGGGGGGAGGCCCATGGGCTGTCGGACCGCCGTATGATCCCCAATTCCTTCATCCTCTTGAACTCCTCCTTCGCCAGCCGGAGCTTGTCCAGGGGAAGCCTTTGAGCATGGGCGTGGAGGGGTGGTCCTTGTGTCGGGATGTGGTGCTGTACGCCGTGTCGGGGCATGGCTGCAGTGAACTGCGGTGCTAGAACCGATGGGAAATCCACCAGTACTCTGGTGAAGTCATTGTCGGACAACGTGATGGAGTCTAGGTGTGGGGCCGGCAACTGGGCTTCACCTAGGGAGAATGTTTGAAAGGTCTCTTCTTGGGCAGGTCGACCAAAAAGCGGCGTGCCGACTGCTTGACCCAGACATACAGGAGGCTATCCCGATGGCCAGCCGCCATAGCCATCAGTGGCGGCTGGCCCTGGTGTTTCCCGGGAACTTGCAGGGCGGGCTACGGCGGCGGGCTTCTGTGCCCCATCGCTGGTGGTAGAAGCACCATTGTACATTGGTCTCCTCACCCCTGCCTCTGGGGTTAGCGGGCTCTGTGGCTGGGCCTGGTCTGGTTTGTTGCTGGGAGCGTGGCCTGGTGATCTGTGCAACGGACGCCCCACTCTCCTTCTTGGCTTTCCACAGCACGCCCGCCCGGACCGCCACCTTCCGGGGGTCGCTGAAATCCGCGTCGGACAGCAGCAGGCAGCTGCTCCAGGAATGCCTGCTCAAACATGAGGCAGGGCTAGTGACCTCTGGCCAGGGACAGCATCTCGTTCATCAAAGCCGACAGTGGCCTGTCCCCGAAACCATCCAGGTGCAGTAAGTGGACAGCTCGCTCACGCCGTGAGAGTCCGAAAGTCCTTATGAGCAAAGCTTTGAATTCTGTGTATTTGCCGTCCGCTGGGGGCGATTGTATGAACTCCTCAACCTGGGCGGCTGTCTCCTAGTCGAGGGAGCTCACCACGTAGTAGTAACATGTGGCATCCGAGGTTATCTGCCGAATGTGGAATTGGGCTTCTGCTTGCTGGAGCCATAGGTGAGGTCGCAGCGTCCAGAAGCTTGGCAGTTTTAACGAAGCTGCATGAACAGATGTGGCATCGTTCATCTCCGGACCAAATATTGTTTGGGCCGTCGGGGTCACCAATTGTAGCGGTGTGCTACATGCAGCGCTGCAATAACAACACGGAGTCGGTGAGCTGCAGTTGTGAAAGAGGTTTATTCAAACTTCGCGGCCTCGCTTTAAAGCCTTCCTGATCCCACCCTCCCCGGGAGGGAATGCTATAGGGGGCGCGTATTCACAGTCCCGTCCCACGCGCTGGCTTTTCCCCTTGCTGGTGAAGCAGGCTTGGTGCCCTCTTTGGGACCTGCCTCAATGCTGGCGCGCACCGCTTTGTGAGCCGGATCGAGTGCGCTAGGAACTGGGTCGCCACAAGGTGACCTGTTAGAACAGAGGTAGGAGGAATATTTTTAGTTAAAGATTGGCAAATCTGTGAAGTGCTCTGCCACAGACTGTGGTTGAGGCCGAGTCCGTGTGTATATTCAAAGTGGAAGTTGATGGTTTCCTGATTAGTTGGGGCATCAAGGGATATGGCGAGTGGGCAAGTGTATGAGGTTGAATGGGATCCGGGATCAGCCTTGATGAAATGGCGGGGTGGAATTGATGGGCTGGATGGCCTAATTCTGCTCCAATGTCTTTTGGTTTTATGGCCATATGGTTGAGGGATGCTAAGTTGTGGACATGCTATGTTGATGCAGGAAGCATGGTGACACTTGCAGGCTAACCCCCAGCACAATTCTTGCTGATGTGATTTGATGCAAATGACATATTTCACAGTAGTTTTTGACATTACAATGTACATGTAGCAAATAAAGCTAATTTTTATCTTTAAATGCTCTTGTTAACTCCTGTAGAATAAGGTTTGGAGACTTTAATATCTTTATGATAATAGTTTAGAAGTATATGGGCAATATGCAGCCAAGTGGGGGAGTAGCCAAGAGGATACTAAAGAGGAGGCTAAAAGCCTCCTTTTATTTAAGAGCCTCTTGGACAGGCACATGGATGAAAGAAAAATAAAGGGTTATGGAGTAGTGTGGTTTTAGTACTTTTCTTTTAAGGATTATATGGGTTGGCACAACATCTAGGGCTGAAGGGCCTGTACTGTGCTGTAGTGTTCTAGTGTTCTAGGGGAATCTTGGTCAGCATGGATCATAGATTCATAGAATATTACACCACAGAAACAAGCTCTTTGGCCTGTCTTAGTCCATGCCGAACTATTAATTTGCCTAGTCTCATTGACCTCATCCTGCCAGCAACGGTGGTGGAGGCGGATACGATAGGGTCTTTTAAGAGACTTTTAGATAGGTACATGAAGCTTAGAAAAATAGAGGGCTGTGGGGAAGTAATTTCTAAGGTAGGGACATGTTCGGCACAACTTTGTGGGCCGGAGGGTCTGTAATGTGCTGTAGGTTTTCTATGTTTCTATGAACCATACTCCTCCCATCCATGAACCTATCCAAATTTCTCCCAAGTGTTGAAATTGAACTTGAATCCACCACTTCCTCTGGCAGCTCATTCCACATTCACACTATCATCTGAGTGAAGTTCCCCATCATGGTCCCTCAAACATTTCATCTTTCACCCTTAACCCCATGACCTCTTGTGTCTCCATTTTAACTAAAAATAAACACATATGAATGCTGTAACTCTCATCCAGAATCAGAATCAAAATTATTATCACTGACATATTGATGTTCATTTTTATCACGTTATCTTTGAACGCATTACTCACAAAAAGAGAGGGACAAAAGGCTAAACACTCTCAGGAGAGCAGGTGGGAGAGTAGGATGAACTGGATTACACACAGGAAAGAAGGTAGAAGAGTAGAATGAAGTGGATTGCTCAAGAGAGAAGGTTAGAGAGTGGGATAAGTGGGATTGCACTCAAGAGAGAACATGGGTGGTTGCAGCAAACTGGATTGCTCACAGGAGAGGAGGAGGGAGAGTGGGATGAGTGGGATTGTACTGTGGAAAGAAGATGGAAAAGTGGGATGTGCTAGGTTGTTCTCAGGAAGCAAGATGGGAGAAAGGAACAAGCTGGATTGCTCTTATGACAGCGGGTGGGAGAGTGGGACGAGCTGGATTAAGTTCAAGGGAGACGGTGGGAGAATGGGATGAGCTAGATTCCTTTCAGGAAGTATGTTAGGAGAATGCGATGATCTGGATTTGTCTCAGCAGGGAAGATAGGAGAGTAGGAAAAGCTGGACATTTCTCAGCAGGGAAGATTAGGAGAGTGGGACAAGAAACATAGAAAACTTACAACACAATACAGGCCCTTCAGCCCACAAGGTTGTGCCGAACATGTCCCTACCCTAGAAATTACTAGGCTTACGTATAGCCCTCTATTTTTCTAAGCTCCATGTACCTATCCAAAAGACTCTTAAAAGACCCTATCGTTTCTGCCTCCACCATCTTTGCTGGCAGCCCATTCCACGCACTCACCACTCTGTGAGTAAAAAACTTATCCCTGACATCTCCTCTGTACCTACTCCCCAGCACCTTAAACCTGCATCCTCTTAAGTTGGATATTTCTCAGTAGGGAAGATGGGAGAGTGGTACGGGCTGGATTGCTCTCAGCTGAGAAGGTGGGAGAATGGGATGAATTGGATTAGTCTCAGTAGTCAAGGTGGGAGAGAGGAACAAGCTGGATTGCTTTCATTGGAGACAGTGGGAGAATGGGATAAGCCTGAAACGTTGACAGCACTTCTCCCTATAGATGCTACCTGGCCTGCTGTGTTCCACCAGCATTTTGTGTGTGTTGGAGTTTGTTAGGTGTGTTTAGGAAGGTTTCCTAATGTAATATGTAGATAAGACAACTAGAGGAGAGGCGGAACTTGATCTGGTATTGGGAAATGAACCTCGTCAGGTGTCAGATCTCTCAGTGGAGAGCATTTTGGAGGTAGTGATCACAACTCTATCTCCTTCACCATAGTGCTGGAGAGGGATAAGAACAGACAATTTGGGAAAACATTTAATTGGGATAGGGGGAAATGTGATGCTATTAGGCAGGAGAACATATGTTCTCAGAGTCAGGGTTATGACAGAAATGTGGTGAATGTTCAGTGAACATTTGTATGGCGTTCTGCATAGGTAATGTTCCATTGAGGCAGGTAAAGGATGGTAGGATAAAAGAACAATGGTGTACAAAGGATGTGGAAAATCTAGTTAAGAAGAAAAGGCAAGTCAAGTTACTTTTTATTGTCATTTCAACCATAACTGCTGGTACACTACACAGTAAAAACGAGACTTTTTTCAGGACCATGGTGCTACATGAAACAGTACAAAAACTACACTGAACTACATGAAAACAACACAGCAAAAACTACACTGGACTACAGACCTACCCAGGACTGCATAAAGTGCACAAAACAGTGCAGGCACTACAATAAATAATAAACAAGAAAATAGGCACAGTAGAGGGCAGTAAGTTGGTGTCAGTCCAGGCTTTGGGTATTGAGGAGTCTGATAGCTTGGGGGAAGAAACTGTTACATAGTTTGGTTGTGAGAGCCCGAATGCTTCGGTGCTTTTTCCCAGATGGCAGGAGGGAGAAGAGTTTGTATGAGGGGTGCGTAGGGATCTTCATAATTCCATTTGCTTTGCGGATGCAGTGTGTAGTGTAAATGTCCGTAATGGCAGGAAGAGAGACCCCGATGATCTTCTCAGCTGACCTCACTATCTGCTGCAGGGTCTTGCGATCTGAGATGGTGCAATTTCCAAACCAGGCAATGATGCAGCTGCTCAGGATGCTCTCAATACAACCCCTGTAGAATGTGATGAGGATGTGGGGTGGGAGATGAACTTTCCTCAGCCTTCGCAGAAAGTAGAGACGCTGCTGGGCTTTCTTTGCTATGGAGCTGGTGTTGAGTGGTCAGGTGAGATTCTCTGCCAGGTGAACACCAAGAAATTTGGTGCTCTTAACAATCTCTACCGAAGAGCCAACAATGTTCAGCGGGGAGTGGTCGCTCCATGCCCTCCTGAAGTCAACAACCATCTCTTTTGTTCACATTCAGAGACAGGTTGTTGGCTCTGCACCAGTCCATTAGCCACTGCACCTCCTCTCTGTAAGCTGACTCGTCATTCTTGCTGATGAGACAAGCTTACAAAAGAAAAGCTTACAAAAGGTTTAAGAAACTGGGTACTGATAGATTCTAGAAAATTATAAGGTTTCCAGGAAAGAGCTTAAGAATTGAATTAGGACAGCTAGAAGGAGCCATGAAAAGGCCTTGGCGGGCAGGATTAAGGAAAACCACAAGGCATTCCACAAGTATATGAAGAGCAAGAGGATGAGACGTCCAGAATAGGACCTATCAGGAGCGATAGTGGAAACGTGAGCATGGAGTCGCAAGAGGTACTTAATCAATACTTTGCTTCAATATTCATTAGGGAAAAAGACCTTGGCAATTGTGGGGATGACTTACAGCGGACTGAAACACTTGAGCATATAGACATTAAGGAAGAAGATGTGCTGGAACTTTAAGTTAGATAAGTTACTGGGACCAGATGAGATATACCCCAGGCTACTGTGGGAAGTGAGGGAGGAGATTGCTAAGCATCTGGCGATGATCTTTGCTTCATCAATAGGGACCGGAGAAGTACCAGAGGATTGGAGGGTTGCAAATGTTGTTCCCTTGTTCAAGAAAGGGAGTAGAGATAACCCAGGAAATTATAGACCAGGGAGACTTACATCAGTGGTAGGCAAGTTGTTGAGAAGATCCTGAGAGGCAGATATATATGGATTTCAGTAAGGCATTTGATAACGTTCCCTATGCAAGGTTCATTCAGAAAGTAATGAGGCTGGGATCCAAGGCAACCTTGCTTTATGGATCCAGAATTGGCTTGCCAACAGAGGGCAACGTGTGTTTGTAGAAGGTTCATATTCTGCATGGAGGTCAGTGACCAGTGGTGTGCCTCAGAGATCTGTTCTGGGTCCCCTCCTCTTTGTGATTTTTATAAATGACCTGGATGAGGAAGTATGGGTTAGTAAATTTGCTGATGACACAAAGGTTGGGGGTGTTGTGGATAGCGTGGAGGGCTGTCAGAGGTTACAGTGGGACATCGATATGATGCAGAACTGGGCTGAGAAGTGGCAGATGGACTTCAACCCAGTTAAGTGTGAAGTGGTTCATTTTGGTAGATCAAATATGACAGTGTTGTTAAGAAGGTGTATGGCATTTTGGCATTCATTAACCATCGGATTGAGTTCAAGAGCCCTGAGGTAATGTTATAGTTGTATAAGACCTTGGTCAAATCCCAATTGGAGTACTGTGTTCAGTTCTGGTCACCTCACTATAGGAAGGATGTGGAAACCATAGAAAGAGTGCAGAGGAGATTTACAAGGACATTGCCTGGATTGGGGAGGATGCCTTATGAGAATAGGTTGAGTGAACTTGGCCTTTTCTCCTTGGAGCGACGGAGGATGAGAGGTGACCTGATAGAGGTGTAAAAGATGATGAGAGGCATTGATCATGTGGATAGTTAGAGGCTTTTTTCTTAGGGCTGAAACACAAGGGGCATAGTTTTAAGGTACTTGGAAGCAGGTACAGAGGGAATGTCAAAGGTAAATTTTTCACATAGTGTGGTGGGTGTGTGGAATGTACTGTTGTCGATGATGGTAGAGGCAGATACAATAGGGTCTTTTTAGAGACTCTTAGATAGGTACATGGAGCTTAAAAAAATAGAGGGCTATGCAGTAGGGTTGTAGTGTTCTCATTCAGGTGTAAGAACGCTGAACTAAACACTGAGTTAAACCGTAGTCAATGAAGCAGGATCCCAGTAAGATTAACTGTTTACTGTTCACTCTTCCACATTAACGTATGGTGAAAACTGTTGACAAAACAATACAAAATATATACAGTATTTGTTTCCTTCTTGGCTTCGCATTTACATCATAAATACTTGCAAAAGTAAAACTACAACAAACTATATTACATTAAAATACAGCATACAGTCAGAATTTACCTACGCCATTGACTGGCTTTAAATACACTTCACACAAACTATCCAGCAACGCTTTCAATAACAAAGTACATGAACTTTATCAACCGTCATTACTTTTAACAGAATCAGCATTAACATTTTTACTTCAACATATTGATTATCTTTTGAACTTACGGCGTTGCTTCTATAATGTTTCTTAGTGCGTAGAAAGAAAACTTTTCTCGCGCTGATCCTGCACACACAAGCCCCCTCCTTCCCGTTTCTCCAAACCGGTATTTTCCCACAAGATGCGGCGAAACCGGATGTGACGTCATCGCATGCCACGATATATCACAGACAACGAATTTACTTTCAACAACCTTAACTTTAACTAGAAAATAATTACAAACGAATTACTAAAGCGAAAATGTAATAAAGCTAAACAAATGCCTTAAGGGCAACACAAGGGTAATTCTAGGCAGTTTCTAAAGTAGGTAACATGGTTGGCACAACATTGTGGGCTGAAGGGCCTGTAATATTTTATGTAGTGCATCAAGCTGGATTGCTGTCAGCAGAGAAGGTGGGAGAGTGGGATGAGCTGGGTTGCTCTCAGAAAAGAAGGTGGAAGTGTTGGACGAGATGAGTTGCTCTCATCAGAGAAGGTGGGAGTGTGGGATGAGCTGGATTAGCCTCTGGAGACAAGATAGAAGTGTGGGACAATCTGATTTGCTCTCAGAGGAGAAGGTGGGAGAATGTGATGCGTGGAATTGCTCTCAGGAGAGAAGTTTGGAGAGTCTGATTATCTGAGTCTCAGGAGATAAGAAAGAAGAGTGTGATAAGCTCGATTGCACTCAGAAGAGAATGTGGAAGAGTGGGACAAGTTGGAATGCTTTCAGGGGAGAACGTGGGAGAGTGGGATGAGCGGGATACCATTCTAGAGAGAACGTGTGAGAATGGGCCGAGCTGGATTGCTCTCAGGAGAGATGATGGGAGACTGGGATGAGCTGGATTGCTCTCAGGAGAGATGGTGGGAGAATGGGATGAGCGGGATACCATTCTAGAGAGAACGTGTGAGAATGGGCCGAGCTGGATTGCTCTCAGGAGAGATGATGGGAGACTGGGATGAGCTGGATTGCTCTCAGGAGAGATGGTGGGAGACTGGGATGAGCTGGATTGCTCTCTTGTATTGCATTTTCATGAGGATATCCAGCCATAGTGTTTCTGTTATGCTGCTTAAAATGAAATCCCCTTTCACTGTCAGATATGGAAGTTGAAAATGAGAAATAATATTTGCTTTATTCAGTGTTTCAATATTTCCCACAGGGAGATCTATCGTGTTACTGAGAGCATGGAAAGAGAGAAGCTAAGCCTTTGTAAGCAGTTGGATTTCCTGAGGTAAACTTGTGTCATTTAAAACAGTCTGTGCAGGGCTGTTGTTTCTGAGTTACAGGGCTTTGTGAACCCTGGGTGAAGGAAGACATTCAAGTGTAACACATCTAATGATGTGATCTGGCCACTGAGTACTGTGTCTTTTTTAAATCAAGTTCTGAAGTATGACATTCCCAAATTCTGAGGGAAGGACAAAGATTAATTAAAGATAGCATGACTTTGTTACATTGAGTTTCCATCTGACTTGCCGAATTGAATCGACAACCCGATAGTTAAATATACCTTACGTATATGGTTTCAATTTCGGAAATTTTTCGGGTTGACTCAATTCGTGTTAAATAGTCCTATTGTATCTAATTGTTTTTTCCACCCCTCAATTATAGATCAAGCTTTTTTGGCTTGGAAAACTAAGGGATTATTAAGATTTTCTGACTTATTTTTGGACAACTGTTTTATGTCTTTTGAGCAATTAGCAAATAAATATAATTTGCCTAGATTTCATTTTTTTAGATACTTACAGGTTAGGCATTTTTTAAGTACGGTACTTCCTTCATTCCCAAATTTTGTGTCTTCAGATATTTTGGAGAGTTTGTTTGAATTAAACCCTTTTCAAAAAGGGCTTATATCAAAACTTTATAATATAATTATGAAGATACGTTCAGTGCCCTTTGATAAGACCAAAAATGATTGGGAAAGAGAGCTTAATCTTATTATTTCTATTGAGAATTGGGATAGAATTCTTCAATTAGTTAATACATCATCTATATGTGCCAAACATTCATTAATACAATTTAAGGTTGTGCATAGGGCCCATATGTCCAAGGATAAATTAGCTCATTTTTATTCTCATATAAACCCTATTTGTGACAGATGTCAATCAGAAATCGCGTCTTTAACTCAAATGTTTTGGTCATGTCCGATTTTGGAAAAATATTGGAAAGATATTTTTGATATTATTTCGGCAGTACTGAACATTGATTTACAACCCCATCCTATTACCGCAATTTTTGGTTTACCGATGATGGGCTCACTTCACTTATCTCCTTCCGCCTGTCGAATGATTGCTTTTCTCACTTTGATGGCTAGAAGATCTATTTTGTTGAATTGGAAGGAAATTAATCCTCCCACGGTACTTCATTGGCTTTCTCAAACTATGTTATGTCTAAATTTAGAAAAAAATAGAAGTGCTGTATTTGATACTTCTATTAAATTTGAAAAGATATGGAGACCATTTATTCAATATTTTCATATGATGTAATGGCCCTGTGCCAGGCTTATTGGTTTTTTCAGCCTTAATCGTATGTATGTTGAGAGGATCGGAGTTGACGACATTGATGTTTACGTATGCTTGTGAGATACTATGAACAGCCCTTTTTTTTTCTTTTTTTTTTTTAGTTTTTTTTTTAGTTTTTTCTTCCTTTTTTGTTTTTTTTTCTTAGATATTAGGTTAGTAGATTAGTTAACTTTCATATATAGATTTATTTTTGTTTCTCTTTTTTATTATATTATATATTATGGAATATCTAGACTTACCTTGTTCATATATACACTATATGGTTTATGTTTGGGAAAGCTTACTTATACTGTATTCATTGTTTATGTATTCCTTCATGTGTAATGGGAGTTTATATGTTTGTAATCCATTATTAATATTTTAATTGTATTTTGTTCATAATATTTTTAATACTAATAAAAAGATTAAAAGAGTTTCCATCTGACAATCAGATTGAATTTGTCAAAGTGGTAACAAACTGTTTTGAAAATCAAAATATATCTGTAGATACTGCAAATCTAAAATGTGAACAGAGACCATGCTTCTGGCATTTTCTGTTTTTTTACAGCAATATGTAGTTATGAGGGCAAATGGTTAATGGAGTTTACATGGATTTCAATAAGGCTTTTAACAAGGTTGCACTGGGAAACTATTTAGTATGAATTATTTGGGCTAAATGCCCTGTTTTGATGCTGTGCTATTCTCTGATTCTGTCACTCAGATGCTTAATTGTGTATTAAACACAGAGAACTAGAAAGTTAGGCAGAAGTCTCCTCCTCATCTATTAAGTGGAATGGATGGGTTGTCTTATGAGGAAAGCTTGAACAGATTTGTATCCTCTGGTGTTTAAAGCCTGAGAGGACACCTAATTCAAATGTAAGATTCTAAGGATGTGCTGACATTGGAAGGACAGGAAGAGGCTGATTCCTCTGTGAAAAAAATTCAAACCTGTGATCACTGTTTATAATTAATGAGATAACTATTCAAGTCAGTTAGGAGGGGATTGTGAGCCTTTGTACTGTAGAGTTAGAAGAAGCAGAGTCCTTGAACAGTTTTGGGTAGTGTTAGAGAGATTCTTCATCACCAAATGAGGTAAGAATGTGAATCTAAGCCTACAGTTGGATCAGGCATGGTCCTCTGAATGGTAGGGCAAGCTGTTGGAAAGCCTTATGCATACATTCATAGAATGTCTAATGTAAGTTTAAAGGAACTTCATTGATTAGAGAAAATAGAAATATAAAAACATAGAAAACCTACAGCACAATACAGGCCCTTCGGCCCACAAAGCTGTGTCGAACATGGACTTATCTTAGAACTACCTAGGCTTACCCATAGCCCTCTATTTTTCTAAGCTTCATGTCACCTATCTAGGAGTCTCTTAAAAAATCCTATCGTTTCCACCTCCACCACTGTCGTCGGCAGCCCATTCCACGCACTCACCACTCTCTGCATAAAAAATACTTACCCCTGACATCCCCTCTGCATCTGCTTCCAAAGATGTTAAACCTATGCCCTCATGCTAGCCATTTCAGCCCTGGGAAAAAGCCTCTGATTATCCACATGATCAATGTCTCTCATTATCTGGTACACCTCTATCAGGTCACCTCTCATCCTCCGTCACTCTAAGGAGAAAAGGCCGAGTTCACTCAATCTATTCTCATAAGGTATGCTCCCTAATCGCCAATCCAGGCAACATCCTTGTAAATCTTCTCAGCACCCTTTCTGTAGTTTCCACGTCCTTCCTGTAGTGAGGTGACCAGAATTCAGATTCGGATTCAGATTCAGTTTATTGTCATTTAAAAATCACAAATGCAATGCAGTTAAAAAATGAGACAACGTTCCTCCAGAATGATATCACAAAAGCATATGACAAAATAGACTACACCAGAAAATCCACATAACATTTGGAAATCCCCAATCCAGAGTCCAGAGAGGCTGCTGCGTATTAATATCACGCTACCATCTTAGCGCGTTGTCCAGAAAGGAGCTCCAAATCCACCAGACAAAACAAGACCAAAAACTAAAGCTACAAGACCTGCACAAAACCACGTAGTTACAACATATAGTTACAACAGTGCAAACAATACCATAATTTGATTTAAAAAAAACAGACCATGGGCATGGTAAAAATAGTCAAAAGATGTTAAAAGACTATAAGTTCGAAAGAAACCACCACACAGTTTCCACAAGTCCTCAGGGTTCTGATAGAATTGAGCACAGTACTCCAAGTGGGGTCTGACCAGGGTCGTATATAGCTGCAACATTACCTCTCGGC
Source organism: Hemitrygon akajei (assembly GCF_048418815.1). Taxonomy (NCBI): domain Eukaryota; kingdom Metazoa; phylum Chordata; class Chondrichthyes; order Myliobatiformes; family Dasyatidae; genus Hemitrygon; species Hemitrygon akajei. The sequence continues at coordinate 177,532,685 of NC_133133.1, forward strand.
TCCTAAATTCAATTCCACGATTAATGAAGGCCAATACACTACATGCCTTCTTAACCACAGAGTCAACCTGCGCAGATGCTTTGAGCGTCCTATGGATTTGGACCCCAAGATCCCTCTGATCCTCCATATTGCCAAAAGTCTTACCATTAATGCTATATTCTGCCATCATATTTGACCTACCAAAATGAACCACCTCACACTTATCTGCATTGAACACCTTCTGTCACTTCTCAGGCCAGTTTTGCATCCTATCAATGTCCCACTGTAATCTCTGACAGCCCTCCACACTATCCACAACACACCCAACCTTTGTGTCATCAGCAAATTTACTAACCCATCCCTCCACTTCCTCATCCAAATCATTTATAAAAATCACTAAGAGTAGGGGTCTCAGAACAGATCCCTGAGGCACACCACTGGTCACCTACCTCCATGAAGAATATGACCTGTCTACAACCACTCTTTACCTTCTGTGGGCAAGCTAGTTCTGGATCCACGAAACAATGTTCCTTTGGATCCCATGCCTCCTTACTTTATTAATAAGCCTTGCATGGGGTACCTTATCAAATGCCTTGCTGAAATCCATATACATTACATCTATGGCTCTACCTTTAGCAATGTGTTTAGTCCTCAAAATATTCAATCAGGCTCGTAAGGCATGACCTGCCTTTGACAAAGCTATGCTGACTATTCCTAATCTTATTATGCCTCTATAAATGTTCATAAATTTGCCTCTCAGGATCTTTTCCATCAACTTACCAACCATTGAAGTAAGAATCACTGGTCTATAATTTCCTGGGCTTATTTTTATAAGTATCATTATCTGTAATTATTTTTTTACTTATTTTTACAAATAACAAATAATTACAAATCTTATTTTTACTTATTTTGATTAACTTATTTTTATTTAATTATTTATGGTTTTATATTGCTATATTTCTTCACTATTCTTGGTTGGTGTGGCTGTAACGAAACCCAATTTCCCTCGGGATCAATAAAGTATGTCTGTTTGTCTGGCTATCTTTACTCCCTTTCTTGAATAAGAGAGCAACATCCGCAACCCTCCAATCCACTGGAACCACTCCCATCCCCATTAATAATGTAAAAATCATCACCAGAGGCTCAGCAACATCCTCCCTTGCTTCTCACAGTAGCCTGGGGTACATCCCGTTCGGTCCTGGTGATCATCTAACTTGATGCTTTCCAAAAGTTCCAGCACATCCTCTTCCTTAATATTTACAGGGTCAAGCTTTTCAGTCCATTGCAAGTAATCTCTACAATTGCCAAGATCCTTTTCCATAGTGTATACTGAAGCAAAGTATCCATTAAGTACCTCTGCTATCTTCTCCGGTTCCATACACACTTTTCCACTGTCACACTTGATTGGCCCTATTCTCTCACGCCTTTTCCACTTGCTATTCACATACTTGTAGAATGCCTTGGGGTTTTCCTTAATCCTGTCCGCCAAGGCCTTCTCATGGCCCCTTCTGGCTCTCCTAATTTCATTCTTAAGCTCTTTGCTGTTAGCCTTATAATCTTCTAGATCTGTATTATTAGCTAGTTTTTTTTTTAACCTTTCATAAGCTCTTCTTCTTGACTAGATTTACCAAAGCCTTTGTACACCACGGTGCTTGTATGCTACCATACCTTCCCTGTCTCATTGGAACATACCTATGCAGAATCCTACGCAAATATCCCCTGAACATTTGCCACATTTCTTCCATATGTTTCCTTGAGAACATCTGTTTCCAATTTATGCTTCCTAGTTCCTGCCTGATAGCCTCATATTTCCCCTTATTCCAATTAAACGTTTCCCTAACTTGTCTGTTCCTATTCCTCTCCAATATTATGGTCAAGGAGATAGAATTGTGATCACTATGTCCAAAATGCTCTCCCACTGAGAGACCTGACACCTGACCAAGTTCATTTCCCAATAGCAGATCAAGTACAGCCTCTCCTCTTGTAGGCTTATCTACATATTGTGTCAAGAAACCTTCCTGAACACACCTAACAAACTCCACTCCATCTAAACCCCTTGCTCTAGGGAGATACCAATCAATATTTGGGAAATTAAAATCTCCCACCACAACAACCCTGTTATTTTTACAGCTTTGCATAATCTGACTATAAAAACACCCAATAAGGTTATTGACCCTTTCCTATTCCTAACTTCCACACACAGAGATTCCGTAGACAACCCCTCCATGACTTCCTCCTTTTCTGCAGCCGCGACACTATCCCTGATTAACAGTGCCGTGCCTCCACCTCTTTTGCCTCCCTCCCTGTCCTTTCTGAAACATCTAAAGCCCGGCACTTGAAGTAGCCATTCCTGCCCCTGCACTATCCAAGTCTGTGTAATGGCCACAACATCATAGCTCCAAGTGTTGATCTATGCTCTAAGCACATCCACTTTGTTCATAATACTCCTCGCATTAAAATATAACATATAACCATATAACAATTACAGCATGGAAACAGGCCATCTCGGCCCTTCTAGTCTGTGCCGAATGCTTACTCTCACATAGACACATCTTAAACCATCAGTCTGAGTGCGTCCCTTCTCTATCACCTGCCTATCCCCTTTTGCAGTGTCTCCAAGCTTTCTCTATTTGTGAGGCAACCTCCCTTTCCTCCATCACTTCAGTTAGGTTCTCACTCCCCAGCAATTCTGGTTTAAACTCTCCCCAATAGCCTTAGCAAACCTCTCCACCAGGATATTGGACCCCCTGGAATTCAAGTGCAACCTGTTCCTTTTAATATTGGGTAAAGATCTTCATTCTAAAAGGATATTCCTCTACTCTGAGGCTGTGCCCCGGTCCCAGAATCCCTCACCTTAGGAAACATCCTCTCCACCTCCATTCTATCGAGGCCTTTCACCATTCGACGGTCTCAATGAGATTCCCCTCTCATTCTTCTGAATGATAGTCATTATATCATTCCCACAGCCATCGACTGGTTTTTATATGGTAACTCTCATTCTCGGAATCATTTTTGTCAACCTCCTCTGAACTTTCTCCAATGTCAGCACATCCTTTCATAGGGAAGGGGCCTAAAACTGTCACAATATTCCAAGTGATGCCTCGCCAGTGCTTTATGAAGCCTCAACATTATATCCTTGTTTTTATATTCCAGTTTTCTTGAAATGATTGCTAATATTGCATTTGCCTTCCTTGCCACAGACTCAACTCCTTTATGGAATCCTGCACAAGGACACCCATGTCCCTTTCCACCTCAGATTTTATGAATTGTCTCTCCATTTAGAAAATAGTGTACTCTTTATATTTCTTTGATCAAAGTACGTGACCATATACTTCCTGATGCAGCAATCCATCTACCACTTCTTTGCCCATTCTTCTAATCTCTGTCTAAGTCCTTCTATAGCCTCCCTACTTCCTCAGAACTACCTGCCCTTCCACCTTTCTTTGCATCATCTGCAAACTTTGCAACAAAGTCATCAATTCCGTCATCCAAATCATTGAAATGTAATGTAAAAAGAAGCAGTCTCAACACAGAACCCTGTGGAACACCACTAATCATCAGCAGCCAACGAGAAAAAGTTTCCTTTATTGCCACTCTCTGCCTCCTGCCAATCAGCCAATGCTCTATCCATGCTATTATCTTTCCTGTAGTACTTATTAATCAGCCTCATGCGCAGAACCTTGTCACAAGCCTTCTGAAAATCCAAGTGCACAACATCCCCCTCCCCCCCCCCCCATTCTCCTTTGTCTATTCTTCTTGTTATTTCTTCATAGACTTCTAACAGATTTGTCAGGTAAGATTTTCACTTAATGAAACCAGGCTGACTTTGGTCTATTTTATCATATGCTTCCATGTACCCCGAAACCACAACCTTAACAATAGACTTCAACATCATCTGTACTACTGAGGTCAGATAACTGATCTATAATTTCTGTTCTTCTGTCTCTCTCCCTTGTTGAAGAATGGAGTGACATTTGCAATTTTCCAGTCCTCCAGAATAATTCCAGAATCCATTGATTCTTGAAAGATTTTTGGTCCAAGTGATTTATCTATCTTCATACCTTTCAGTTTCCCCAAGTACCTTCTTCCTAATAATGACAACTTTACTCACTTCTGCACCCTGACGCTCATAGAGTCACAGAAAAGGCAACACACAAATAAGCCCTTCGGTCCATCTAGTTTGTGCCAAACCATTTAAACTGCCTACTCCCATTGACCTGCACTGGGACCATAGCCTTCCATGCCACTACAACCGTGTACCTATCCAAACTTCATTAAACATTGAAATTGAGCTTACATGCAGCATTTGCGCTGGCAGTGTGTTCCACACTCTCATGACACTCTGAGTGAAGAAGTTTCACCTTTCCACCTTAAGCCGTGACCTCTAATTGTCCCACCCAGCCTCAGTGGAAAAAGCCTGCTTGCATTTACCCTACCTATGCCCCTCATAATGTTGAATACCTCTATCAAATCTCCTCTCAATCTTCTGCGTTCTAAAGGGTAGAGTTCTAACCTATCCGATATTTCCATATTACTCGAGTCCGTCAGACCTAGCGACCTCCTTGTAAATTTTCTCTGCACTCTTTCAACCTTATTTACATCTTTGCTGTAGATACGTGACCAAAATGGTACACAATACTTCAAATTAGGCCTCACCAATGTTTTGTACTCTCATCTCCTGTGCTCAATACTTTGATTTATGAAGGCCAATGTGCCAAAAGCTTTCTTTATGACCCCATCAACCTGTGATGTCACTTTCAATGAATTATCTTCCTGTATTCCCAGATCCCATCATTCTACCACATTCCCCAGTGTTGTACCCTTCACTGTGTAAGACCTATTGTATTTGGGCCTACCAAATTACTACACTTTGCGCCGCTTGAACTTCCAGCATACTGTTCATATCTTCCACAGTGAAGGTGGATGGGAAATATTATTCAATTCATCTACCATTTCAATATGCCCCAGCATAATTCTCCAATGATCGGATATCTACTCTTGCCTCTTTTAACTCTTTAGAAACCTAAAAAACTTTTGTATCCTCTTTAACATTATTGGGTACCTTACCTTCATATTTCATCTTTTCTTTTTTTAGTTGCTTTATGTTGTTTTTTTTTAAAGCCTCCCAGTCTTCTAACTTACCACTACTTTTTACTCTACTGTATGCCCTCTCTTAAGCTTGTATGTTGGTTTTGACTTGCCTTGTTAGGCACAGTTCTGCTGCTTTCAAATACTTAAGACTATAAGACATAGGAGCAGAATTAGGCCATTCAGCCCATCGAGTCTGCTCCACCATTCCATCATGGCTGATCCCGGATCCCACTCAACCCCATACACCTGCCTTCTCATCATATCTTTTGATGCCCTGACCAATCAGGAAGCAATCAACTTCTGCCTTAAATATACAAATATACACATGGACTTGGCCTCCACTGCAGTCTGTGGCAGAGCATTCCACAGATTTACTACTCCCTAGCTAAAAAAATTCCTTCTTACATCTATTCTAAAGGACCACCTCTCATTTTTGAGACAGTGCTCTCTAGTTCTGGATACCCCACCACAGGAAACGTCCTCTCCACATCTGCCCTATCTAGTCCTTTCAACACTTGGTAGGTTTCAATGAGAGTGAAACCTCCCCCCCAACATTCTTCTAAATTCCATCGATTGCAGGCCCAAAGCTGCCAAATGCTCCTCATATGTTAGCCCCTTCATTCCCAGAATCATCCTCTCGAACAACCTCTGGGTTCTGTCCAAAGATGACACATCCTTTCTGAGATATGGGGCCCAAAACTGTTGACAATACTCCAGATTCGGCCTAACTAGTGTTTTATAAAGGCTCAGCATTGTCTCCTTGCTTTTATATTCTATTGCCCTTGAAAAAATGCCAACAACTTCTTCTTTGGGATGTATATATCCTGCACCTTCTGAATTGCTCCCAGAATCTCCAGCTATTACTGCTTTTTGTCAATTCTTTATCTCTTAACCTCATTGGAGTTAATTATCTATTCAAACACATTTTTCATCAACTCCTCCCCATCCAGGGTCTTGTACATATTTAAGAGAGTACAATCTTGCTTCATGGAGATTGTTTAAACAAGCATCTCATTGGATTAAGAATTTGATGAAAAGGTTTCAAAGGTACATTTAATGTCAGAGAAATGTATACAATATACATACTGAAATATTTCTTCTTCGCGAGGAGTGCCCCCAAAAATGAATGGCAGTTAAAACCCTAAAGCCAAGCCTCCAGCTCCCCCTCCCACGCATAAGTGGCAGCAAAGCAACGATCCCTCCTCCCCCACCAGCAAAAAGAGCATCAGCATTCCCACTGAGCACTCAAGCATACAGCAAAGCATCTGCAAAGACACAGACTTGCAGTACCTCTAAAGACTACTCATTCACCTGGTATTCGATATACCACAGGCTCTCTCTCTCCTTGATAAAGGAAAAATATATCTGAATGAAAATTTCAACCAATGAGGTTAGGAGACAGCATGGCATCCATTGTATGCAAATGTCCACCATGTAATGGGGAGGGTCATTCTTAGATAATTGTCCATATCACAATTTTCTGGAATGCAACTCTCTTTTTCCCATTCAATCCTATGTTGTTAATGGAGGAAACACGAGGAAATCTGCAGATGCTGGAAATTCAACAACACACACAAAATGCTGGTGGAACACAGCAGGCCAGGTAGCATCTATAAGGAGAAGCACTGTCGACGTTTTGGGCCGAGACCCTTCATCAGGACTAGTCTCGGCCCGAAACGTCAACAGTGCTTCTCCTTATAGATGCTGCCTGGCCTCCTGGGTTCCACCAGCATTTTGTGTGTGTTGTTTGTTAATGGAGGTGTGTTCCTATGGGATGCTTTTCTCTGTATCAAGCTATATCAGCAATGATAAAGTGAACCACTGCCATCATATCACATCTCAGGCCTTCATTAGACTCTTGGGGTGTACAAGATCAGTACAAAATTATTATGGTCAACAGCCCCCCTACCCCGCATTTCTAATGACCAGTGCTGTTTATCGTTCTTGTGTTGAAATGCTTTCATGGGATTATGGTGGGATGTTCAAGTTCATTTATTGTTACATTTTAGTTCAGGTTATATAGTTATTCATTTGTGTATTTATGGGTCCCCATGACTGCAACTGTGTGATCACCTCTCCCGTCTGGATGTGACTGAGTGTATTCTCTCCCTGGGTCATAGCATCCAGTCTTGTTTTATGTTTATCACAATAAAAGCGGTTGTGAGTTTAACTAGCTTTTCTCATCTGTTGTCATGGACTGAATGCTTGCTACATTAGTGTCAGCAGTGGGATTCGAATTGGTGACAAGATTGAAGACCTACGATGTCAGATAGAGCACCTTAAGGTCCGGGGAACAAGTCGAAGAACCAAGCAGTATGTCTCCCCTGCATCCCACCCCTGGGCTGGGTACATAAGGCTAGGTCCAGAGAGAAGACTTGGGAACTGAGCATCAGGCCTTCCCAGAGAGCCCCAACAGAGCAAGTGTACCCAGGCTCCCCAACCCAGGGGACACGGCAGTGCACATCCCCTGCCTCCCTCATGGTCTGCACCGGGGAACCCAAGATGCTGCAGCCATGGGAGGATGGGCAATATGGCAGACTGCACTGGAGCAAGAGGAAGACCAATTAGTGCCACAAGGTCCACGAAGTACCAGCAGCCTAGTGCAAGTAAAACTTGCCACATGGCACAATGGTTGCGAGACGGTGGCACACTTTGCCCTGGCAATGGAAGGGGATACCCTATGGGCCCTTGACTTAACACTGGCTAAATAGCATGACTACTGGGCCTTTGTAGCAGAGCCGGATTGGTGCTTCGAGCAGAGGCCATAGGCGAAAGCAATGAGGGAAGAACAGGGCAGCAGACAGTGCCATGTGAGAGAAAGCCTGGGGACGTTTGCAGCAGATCTTACCTCAGTGGTTGGTAAGTTGATGGAGAAGATCCTGAGAGGCAAGATTTATGAACATTTGGAGAGGTATAATATGATTTGGAGTAGTCAGCATGGCTTTGTCAAGAACAGGTCATGGCTTACGAGCCTGATTGAATTTTTTGAGGATGTGACTAAACACTTTGATAAAGGAAGAACAGTAGATGTAGTGTATATGGATTTCAGCAAGGGTTTTGATAAGATACCCCATGCAAGGCTTACTGAAAAAGTAAGGAGACATGGGATCCAAGGGGACATTGTTTTGTGGATCCAGAACTAGCTTGCCCACAGAAGGTAAAGAGTGGTTGTAGAGGGGTCATATTCTGCATGGAGGTCGAGCACCAGTGGAGTGCCTCAGGGATCTGTTCTGGGACCCTTACTCTTCGTGATTTTTATAAGTGACCTGGATGAGGAAGTGGAGGGATGGGTTAGTAAGTTTGCTGATGACACAAAGGTTGGAGGTGTTATGGATAGTGTGGAGGGCTGTCAGAGGTTACAGTGGGACATTGCTAGGATGCAAAACTGGGCTGAGAAGTGGCAGATGGAGTTCAATCCAGATAGGTGTGAAGTGGTTCATTTTGGTAGGTCAAATATGATGGCAGAATTTGGTATTAATGGTAAGACTCTTGACAGTGTGGAGATCAGAGGGATCTCGGGGTCTGAGTCCATAGAACTCTCAAAGCTGCTGCACAGGTTGACACTGTGGTTAAGAAGGCATACGGTGTATTGGCCTTCATCAATCGTGGAATTGAATTTAGGAATCGAGAGGTAATGTTGCAGCTATATAGGACCCTGGTTAGAGCCCACTTGGAGTACTGTGCTCAGCTGTGGTCGCCTCACTACAGGAAGGATGTGGAAGCCATAGAAAGGGTGCAGAGGAGATTTACAAGGATGTTGCCTGGATTGGGCAGTATGCCTCAGAGTGTCTGAAATTAACATCTTTTAAAATCAATTCTATTAAGGTTACAGGTCACACATACATATTGCTGGAGGAAAGCAGGTCAGGCAATGTCTGTGGAGAGGAATAGACAGTCAGTGTTTCAGGCTGAGACCCTTCATGCCTTTACACCACTGATGACCAGTCTCTGGATATCCAGCTTCTGCAGAATCTCTTGTATTTAATCTTGTATCTCTATGTCACTTGGAGTTTGGTAATTTTAAGAGTTGATCTGATTGAAGCAGAGGAGAACATAGACAGGATACAGTTGGAATTGATACTTTTCCTAGTATGAGTTTCTGGCTTTGTATGAGTGGCTAGATGTGGAATCATTGATCTGAAATTTCAGTCATTCAGAATGGAGCTGAGAAAAATTCTCTTCATCCAGAGGGCAGTAAATGTTTGGAACTCTATCTTGAGAACAATAGAGGCTCTGTCATTGAGTGTGTTCAGGGAAGAATGACAGATATTTTGATATTAATGGAATCAAAGGGTATGGAAGGAGGGTACAAGAGTAGTGCTGAGGTAAAAGATCGCCCATGATCTGATTGAATTGTAGAGCTGGAATGGAGATTGATTGCTGAATCTGGCTTCCATCTCTTACAATAAACACAATTTGGTCAGGATTGTTGTGCATATTGGGAACTCGGGTTGAGGTGCTTGATGTTGCATTGTCTGCTGAGCTTGGCAATTTGCTTGCAGATGTTTCCTCACCAGTTGAGGTGACATCCTTAGTGCGCAGTTGTTGGTGTTTCTCTTTGGGGGTTCTCACGGTTATATAGACCTCCATTCATTTGCCTCAGGCCTGATTAGCCTCCCCTACTCCTTCAGTTGACCTTTGAATTCTATTGGCTCATGTGTCTGTGGCTCTTAGGTGTTGGTAGATAGCATCTATTTTGATGTTTGTTTATGGAGTTATCAGAAGAGAACCATTCTTCTAAAAATTCTCGTGCCTGTTTTGTGTTTGCCTGTGCCAGAAACTCTGCGGTGTCCCAGTTAAAGCGTTGTTTTTCTCAGTCTTCATGTACTGAGATCAGCGACAGTGGATCATGTCTCTGTACCACCAATTTGTGGTCCCATAAACAAGTTGAGAGTTTATATCCTGTCTGGCCAACATAGCTCTTGTTGCAGTCTCCACAGGTGGGTGCTATCTACGAACCCCTAAAAGCTAAAGGAACATGAGCCAGTAGAATTCAAATGCCAAAATTAAGGGATGGCCAATCAGGACTGAGGCAAGCAAACGGGGGCTTGTATAAACAGAAGTACTTCCAGAGAGTAACACCAACAACTGCGTGCTGAAGATGTCACCTCAATTGGTGATGAAAAGTCTGCAAGCTAATTGCCAAGCTTGGCAAACACCACAACATCAAGCTATTTGCTCAGTTCCTGAATCAGTTATGAAAAATGTGCAGAATGTCATCAAAATTCTTCCTGAGGTGAGCTGTCTCAGTGTTGCCAGATGGAAATTGTTACTGCAGTATATTCTGAAGCAGGACGAGAGTTTGATTGGAATTTCACTTCTGTATTTAAATATATTGCAGAGAAATGAACAAACACCTTCGAGATGAACAAGATATGTCCAATCTCAAGGTGAGTTCTATGACCTCCTCTTACAGACAGGTGAACAGTTTGTTTTTGCTGCACTTATCTTGAAAGTAGAACGTCATTGTGAAAAGATGTCATGGATCAAGCACACACCTTTGGAAAATATACTGTAAAATTATTTCATCTTCGTTACATTCCAGAAACCATTCAAGTATGGATCAGGGAAGCAAAGAGCTGTTTGTGCTGCTGGTCAATGTGTGGAGAACAAGCTGTGTTCAGACAGGTAACCGTGCTGTGTGATGGGCCTGCTGTTCAAAGCCTCTTACAGTCACAGTCACAAGTTATACTTGTAACTCACGTGGATGTCAATAACTTTACTTGGTGTTTTTTTATAGGCCAGCTAATAGTAACAGGGATATCAAGGAGCAGATAGAGAGACAGATTCTGCAAAGGTGTAATAATAACAGGGTTGTTGTGGTAATTTCCCAAATATCGATCGGCATCTTCCTAGAGTGAGGGTTTTAGATGGGGTGGAGTTCATTAGGTGTGTTTGGGAAGGTTTCTTGACACAATATGTAGATAAGCCTACAAGAGGAGAGGCTGTACTCAGAAACATAGAAAACCTACAGCACAATACAGTCCTTTTGGCCCTCAATGCTGTACTGAACATTTATTTACTTTAGAAATTACCCAGGCTTACCCATAGCCCTCTATTTTATTGAAGCTTCATGTACCTATCCAGGAGTCTCTTAAAATACCCTATCATATCTGCCTCCACCACCGTTGCCGGCAGCCCATTCCACACACTCATCACTCTCTACGTTTAAAAAAAACTTACCCCTGACATCTCCTCTGGTACCTAACCTGGTATTGGGAGATGAACCTGGTCAGGTGTCAGGTCTCTCAGTGGGAGAACATTTTGGAGATAGTGATCACGATTCTATCTCCTTTACCATAGCATTGGAGGGGGATAGGAACAGACAAGTTAGGGAAACATTTAATTGGAGTAAGGGGAAATATGAGGCTATCAGGCAGGAACTTGGAAGCATAAATTGGAAACAGAATTCTCAGGGAAACATATGATAGAAATGTGGCAAATGTTCAAGGGATATGTGCATGGGGTTCCGCATAGGTATGTTCCAATGAGACAGGGAGAGGATGGTAGCATACAGAAACAGTGGTGTACAAAGGCTTTTGTAAATCTAGTCAAGAAGAAAAGAAGAGCTTATGAAATGTTCAAAAAACTAGGTAATGATAGAGATCTAGAAGAACATAAGGCTAGCAGTAAGGAGCTTAAGAATAAAATTAGGAGAGCCAGAAGGGGCCATGAGAAGGCCTTGGTAGACAGGATTAAGGTAACCCCAAGGCATTCTACAAGTTTGTGAAGAGCAAGAGGATAAGATGTGAAAGAATAGGACCAATCAAATGTGACAGTGGAAAAGTGTGTAAGGAACCAGAGGAGATAGCAGAGGTACTTAATGAATACTTTGCTTCAGTATTCCCTACAGAAAAGGATCTTAGTGATTGTAAGGATGACTTGCAGCAGACTGAAAAGCTTGAGAATGTAGATATTAAGGAAGAGGATGTGCTGGAGCCTTTGGAAAGCATCAAGTTGGATAAGACACCAGGACCAGGTGGGATGTATCCCAGGCTACTGTGGGAAACAAGGGAGGATGTTGCTGAGCCTCTGGTGATGATCTTTGCATCATCTGAGGACAGGAGAGGTTCCGGAGGATTGGAGGGTTGCGGATGTTGTTTCCTTATTCAAGAAAGAGATTAGAAATAGCCCAGGAAATTATAGACCAGTGAGTCTTACCTCAGTGGTTGGTAAGTTGATGGAGAAGATCCTGAGAGGCAGGATTTATGAACATTTGGAGAGGCATAATATGATTAGTAGTAGTCAGCATAGCTTTGTCAAAGGCAACACGAGTGAATCTGCAGATGCTTTGTCAAAGGCAGGTTGTGCCTTATGTGCCTGATTGAATTTTTTGAGGATTTGGCTAAACACATTGATGAAGGTAGAGCCATAGATGTAGTGTATATGGATTTCAGCAAGGCATTTGATAAGGTACCCCATGCAAAGCTTATTGATAGATAGATAGATACTTTATTCATCCCCATGGGGAAATTCAACTTTTTTTCCAATGTCCCATACACTTGTTGTAGCAAAACTACTTACATACAATACTTAACTCAGTAAAAAAAATATGATATGCATCTAAATCACTATCTCAAAAAGCATTAATAATAGCTTTTAAAAAGTTCTTAAGTCCTGGCGGTAGAATTGTAAAGCCTAATGGCATTGGGGAGTATTGACCTCTTCATCCTGTCTGAGGAGCATTGCATCGATAGTAACCTGTCGTTGAAACTGCTTCTCTGTCTCTGGATGGTGCTATGTAGAGGATGTTCAGAGTTATCCATAATTGACCGTAGCCTACTCAGCGCCCTTCGCTCAGCTACCGATGTTAAACTCTCCAGTACTTTGCCCACGACAGAGCCCGCCTTCCTTACCAGCTTATTAAGATGTGAGGCGTCCCTCTTCTTAATGCTTCCTCCCCAACACGCCACCACAAAGAAGAGGGTGCTCTCCACAACTGACCTATAGAACATCTTCAGCATCTCACTACAAACATTGAATGACGCCAACCTTCTTAGGAAGTACAGTCGACTCTGTGCCTTCCTGCACAAGGCATCTGTGTTGGCAGTCCAGTCTAGCTTCTCGTCTAACTGTACTCCCAGATACTTGTAGGTCTTAACCTGCTCCACACATTCTCCATTAATGATCACTGGCTCCATATGAGGCCTAGATCTCCTAAAGTCCACCACCATCTCCTTGGTCTTGGTGATATTGAGATGCAGGTAGTTTGAGTTGCACCATCTCACAAAGTCCTGTATCAGTTTCCTATACTCCTCCTCCTGTCCATTCCTGACACACCCCACTATGGCCGTGTCATCAGCGAACTTCTGCACATGGCAGGACTCCGAGTTATATTGGAAGTCTGATGTGTACAGGGTGAACAGTAAGGAGGCATGGGATCCAAGGGGTCATTGCTTTGTGGAACCAGTACTGGCTTGCCCACAGCAGGCAAAGAGTGGTTTTTGATGGGTCATATTCTGCATGGAGGCCGGTGACTAGTGGTGTGCCTCAGGGATCTGTTCTGGAACTGCTACTCTTTGTGATTTTTATAAATGATCTGGATGAGGAAGTGGAGGGATGGGTTACTAAATTTGTTGATGATACAAAGGTTGGGGGTGTTGTGGATAGTGTGGAGGGCTGTCAGAGGTTACAGCGGGACATTGATAAGATGCAAAACTGGGCTGAGAAGTGGCAGATGGAGTTCAACCCAGATAAATGTGAGGTTCTGCATTTTGGTAGGTCAAATATGATGGCAGAAAATAGTATTAATGTTAAGACTTGGCAGTGTGGAGATCAGAGGGATCTTGGGGTCCAAGCCCATAGGACACACAAAGCTGCTGTGCAGATTGGCCCTATGGTTAAGAGAGCATACAGTGCATTGGCCTTCATCAACCATGGTACTGGGTTTGAGAGCTGAGAGGTAATGTTACAGCTTTATAGAACCCTGGTCAAACACCACTTGTAGTACTGTGCTCAGTTCTGGTCACCTTACTACAGGAAGGATGTAGAAACTATAGAAAGGGTACAGAGGAGATTTACAAGGATGTTGTCTGGGTTGGGATGCATGCCTTATGAAAATAGGTTGAGTTGACTCAGCCTTTTCTCCTTGGAGTGATGGAGAATGAGAGGTGACCTGATAGAGGTGTATAATGTGGATAGTCAGAGGCTTTTTCCCAGGGCTAAAATGGTTAACACGAGAGGGTACAGTTTTAAGGTGCTAAGGAGTAGGTACAGAGGAGATGTCTGGGGTAAGTTTTTCCACAGAGAGTGGTGAGTGACGTGTCTATGGAGGAATTTAAGGTGGAGGTTATATGGGAGGCAGGGTTTGAAGGTCAGCACAACATTGTGGGCAGAAGGGCCTGTAATGTGCTGTACTATTCTATGTTCTATGAATGGGTTGTCAGCGATGGTGGTGGAGGCAAATACGATAGGGTCTTTTAAGAGGCTCCTGGATGGGTACATGGAGTTTAGAAAAATAGAGGGCTGTGGGTAACCCTAGGGAATTTTTAAAGTAAGTACATGTTTGGCACAACGTTGTGGGCTGAAGGGCTTGTATTGTGCTGTAGGTTTTCTATGTTTCTATGTTACATAGCACCAAGACGTGCCCTTCTGCACAACTTGTCCATGCTGATTAAGGTGTCTTCCTGAGCTGGTCCCATGCAGCCCATAGCCCTCTAAACCTTTCCCTATACCAAACTAAATGTCATTTGTAGTCATACCCACCTCTACCACTTCCTCTGGCAGCTCCTTTTACCCACCACCTTTTGTATGGAAAGACTTTTCACCAGGTCTCTTTGAAATCGTTTTCTCTCACCTTAATTTTAATCCCTCCTATTTTAGGCTCTCCTATTCTGCAAAACACATTTTGACCATTGATCTTACCTATGCCCCTCATGAGTTTATAAATCTATAAGGCCTCCCTAAGCCTCCTTCACTCCAGAGAAAACAGTCCCAAACGATCCAGTCTCTCCTCATAATGCAAGCCCTCTAGTACCAGAAGCACCCTTCTGAAACTTTTCTGCACCCTTTCTAGTTTATTCAAATCTTCCAATACTCCTTCTGCAGTCTCCCAATGTCCCAAACAGCTGTAACATGACATCCAAACTCACTTCCTTACTACTAGTTACAGGCCTCCAATTAAAAAAAAGCCCTCTATTACCACCTACCTTCCATAAAGCAAATTTTGTATCCAACTTCACCATGGCTTCAATATTCTCTCCCCTAGGTCTTGTCAAAAGCTCTGCTAAAGTTCCTGTAAATAATATCAACCTGCCCTCATCAGTCCAGTTGGTCATCTTTTCAAGACCATTCATTAAATACATGAGATACAATTCCCCAGATACAAAGTCATGTGGATCATACCTAAACAATGATTGCCTTCACAAATGCAGGTAAATTCTTGCTGTGAGTCACTAATAGGGAGGATGCCTCAGCAGCATGTGCCTACTCTTCCCCACACACTTTGATATATTGAAGTTTATACGTCTCCTTAAGCATATTCACAACTGGGCTTCACCATCCTTTCAATAATGAATGCCACAGGTTGAACACCCCGAGGAAAGAAACTTCCCCCCCCCCACCCCCATTTCAGTCCTACATCTGAGTCCTTGACTCATGACATCCCTGAGAGGGAAATGGCCTCCTTACACAACTCTTTCTGATTCTGTCAGAATTTTGGAGGTTTAACATGATACCTATCAGTCTGCGCTCTAGTGAAAATGTGACTTGTCTACAGTCTCTCTCAGATTGCCACCTCTCCTTTGTGGAAATGAGGAATGAGGTTAGTCATCAAAGACCCACTGGAGAGGGTCATGTGAAAGATGGGCAAAAGCAAATTAAAGCCCAGTGGAGAATTTGGGCAGGTTGGACTTTGTAATTCCACCATCCTTTTGCATTTTGTTCATTGAATCAGGCAGGACATTGGCAATTCAAAGCTATCATTGAACAATTTGTGGCAAGCTAATAGACTGAGCCATATCGGAAAAGGAATGGAAAAGGAATCTCCACCAGCAGAGCGACGGTACTTGCAGAGAATTATTTCAATTGAAGAGGATCCGCTACCATACCTTCTTGAAACACATTCAGCAACTCCATTACATAACTGGGTTGAGCTAAAAGAGGAGGAGGGTCATGAAGAGCAAAGCCAAGATGTAGCAGAGGCTCCTTCACCGCTAAGCAGCCAAACAGTACGGCCAGCACCATTGGGACAAGTAAGTTTTAAATGTTGAAAATTCCATCCCGGTCACAATGCTATGAGGCAGGAACTGGGGAGCATAAAATGAGAACAGATGTACTCAGAATCAGGTTTAATATCATCGGTGTATGCCGTGAAATTTGTTGTTTTGTGGCACCAGTGCAT
The DNA here is from genome assembly GCF_048418815.1 of Hemitrygon akajei. Lineage (NCBI taxonomy): Eukaryota > Metazoa > Chordata > Chondrichthyes > Myliobatiformes > Dasyatidae > Hemitrygon > Hemitrygon akajei. The sequence continues at coordinate 177,549,096 of NC_133133.1, forward strand.
TGCAATACACAATAATGCATATATGTGCTTATGGGTTCAATGTTGATTCAGAAATCTGATGACAGAGCAGAAGAAGTTGTTGATGAAACATTGAGTTGTGTCTTCAGGCTCCTGTAGCTTCTCCTTGATGGTAGTAATGAGAAGAGGGCATGCCCTGAATGATGGGGGGTCCTTTATGATAGATGCCACCTTTTTGAGGCATTATTTTTTAAAGCTGTCCTCGATGCTGGAAAGGTTAGTACCAGTGATGGATCTGGCTGAGTTTACAACTTTCTGCAGCTTTTTCCGATCCTGTGTAGTATCCTCACCATAGGAGAGGATGATGCAACCAGTTAGAATGCTCTCCATGGTACAGCTGTAGAAACATGTGAATGCTTTTGGTGACACACCAATTCTCCTCAAACTCCTAATGAAATATAGCTGCTGTCATGCCTTTGTTGCAATTGCATCAATATGTTTGGCCCAGCATAGGTCTTCACAGATATTTACACCCAGGAACTTGAAACTGCTCATCCTTTTCACTTCTGATCCATCAAGGAGGACTGGTGTGTGTTCCCTTGACTTAACCTTCCTGAAGTCCACAGTCAGTGCCTTGGTCTTACTGATGTTGAGTGCAAGGTAGTTGCTGCAATACCACTCAAAATAGTTGCTGACTATCTCAATCCTGTGCACCTCCTCATCACCATCTGAAATTCTGCCAACAATAGGTGTGTCATTGGAATATTTATAGATGACATTTGAGTTGTGCTTAGCCACACATTGATGGGTATAGAGAGAGTAAAGCAGAGGGCTAAGCACGTATCCTTAAAGTGTGCCAGTGAGGAGGAGATGTTATTTCCGATCTGCTAAGATTGTGGTCTCACAATGACAGGAAGTCAAGGATCCAAATTGCAGAGGGAGATATAGAGGCCCATATTTTGAAGCGTAGAGTCATAGAAAAGTACAGCACAAAACAGGGCCTTCAGTCCATCTAATCTGTGCTGAACCATTTAACCTGCCTACTCCCATCGACCTGCACCAGGACCAGAGTCTTCCATACCCCTGCCATCCATGTACCTATCCAAACTTCTCTAAAATGTTGAAATCAAACTTGCATGCACCACATGATAGCAGCTCATTCCACACTCTCACTACCCTCTGAGTGAAAAAGTTTCCCATCATGTTCCCCTTAGACTTTCTATGGGAAAAAGCCTGCTTGCATTTACCCTATCTATACCCCTCATCATTTTTATGTCTCTACTAAATCTCCCCTCAATCTTCTATGTTCTAGGAAATAAAGTTCTAACCTATTCAATCTTTCCTTGTATCTCAGATCTTCCAATCCCAGCAGCATGCCTTGTAATATTGGATGTTGGATTGTAAAAAGGTGTAAAGGAGTCCCTTAATGAATACTTTGTGTCAGTATGTGGATAGTGTGGAAGATTATTGAAGGTTGCAACAGACCATCAGCATCTAGGAGGGAGATTGAAAATCTGGCTGAATGGTGCCATAACAACAATGTCAGAAAGACCAAGGAGCTGATTATTGACTTAAGGAGACGGAAACCAGAGATCAGAGGATCCTCATTGGAGGATCAGAGGTGGAGAGGGTCAGCAACTTTAACTTCCCAGGTGTTGTTATTTTGGAAGAACTGTCCTGGGCCCAGCACACAATTGCAATTAAGACAAAAGCAGAGCAATGCCTCTGCTTCCATAGGAGTTTGTAAAGATTCAACATGACATCTAAAATTTTGATAAACTTCTGTAGATGTGTAGTGAAGAGTATATTGACTGACTGCATCACAGCTGGAATGGATATACCAGTCCCCTTGAATGAAAACTCCTACAAAAAGTAGTGCATCATGGGTAAAGCCCTCTCCACCACTTTCTCTTTGTTGCCATCAGGAAGAAGGTACAAGACCCTTGGAATATACACCACCAGGTTCAGGAACAGTTATTACCCCTCAACAACCAAATTCTTGAACGAAAGGGAATAACTTGCACTTGCCCCATCATTGAAATGTTCCCATAACCAATGGACTCACTTTCGAAAACCCTTCATCTCATGTTCTCAATATTTATTGTTTGTTTATTTTTTATTTATTTATTTATTTATTTATTTATTTTGTATTTGAACTGTTTGTTGTCTTTTGCACACTGGTTGAACACTCAAGTTGGTGCGGTCTTTCTATGAATCTATAATGGTTATTATTCTATAGATTTATTGAGTAATTCCACAAGAGAATGAATCTCAGGGTTGTAATTTAGTGACATATATGTACTTTGATAATAAATTTACTTTGAAGTTTGTCATTGACTGGATGCAGAGCTGGGCTGAGATGTGACAGATGGGGTTCAACCTGGAAAAGTATGAAGTAATTCGCTTTGGAAGGTTGAATACAGGGTTAATGGCAGGATTCTTGGCTGTGTGGAAGAACAGGGAGATCTTGTTTTTCATGTCCATAGATCCATCAAAGGTGCCGCACAAGTTAACATAGTTGTTAAGATCTCTGTCTATTGGCCTTCATTAGTTGTGGGACTGAGTTTCAGAGCTGTGAGTTAATGGTGCTGTTCTATAAACCCTAGTTAGACCACACCTGGAATATCATGTTCAATTCTGGTTGCCTCATTATTGGAAGGATGTGGAAACTCTAGAGATCCAGAGGAAATTTACCAGGATGCTGCCTAGAATTTTGAGGGGTGTAGATGGGGTGTTTTTCAGATGTGTCTTTTTCTAGGGTTGGGGAATCAACAACTAGAGGGCATAGATTTAAGGAGAGAGGGGTAAGATTTAATTGGAACTTGGGAGGCACCTTTATTTACACAGAGGGTGGTGTATGTGGAATGAGCTGCTACAGGAAGTGGTTGAGGCAGTTGCATAACCACTTTTGAAAGACAATTAGACAGGGTTACAGAGTAATGGGCCAGATGTTGACAAATGGAACTAGAGGGCGTGCCTTATGAGGATAGGTCGAATGAGCCAGGGCTTTTCTTTTTGGAGCGTAGGGGGATGAGGTGAATTGCTAGAGGTGTATAAGATAATAAGAGGCATAGATCGAGTGGATTGCCAGAGACTTTTTCCAAGGATAGAAATCGATAATACAAAGGGGCATAATTTAAGGTGATTGGAGGAAAGTATAAGGGGGAATGTCAGAGGTATCTTCCTTATGGAGGATGTAGTGGGTGTATGGACTGCCCTGCCAGGGGAGGTGATGGAGGAAGATACATTGGAGACATTTAAGAGACTCTTAGATGGGCACATTGATGACAGAAAATAGAGGGTAATGTTGGAGGGAAGGGTTAGATTGATCTAGAATAGGTTAAATGGTCGGCACATCATGGGCCGAAGGCCCAGTTTTACTCTATAATGTTTTATGCTCTCTGTTATGGGAAGAAAGCAAGAGAATGGGTTTGAGAGGGAAAATAAATCAGTCATGATTGAGTGGCCTAATTGTGCTCCTGTGTCTTAAGGGACAACCTGAAGAAAGGAAAGATACTGTAGAATGCAGTTAGTTTCTTTCAGTGGCAAAGGCTCGTTTTATTTATTTCTATCCTCCCTGACAGCAGCAATCCAAATACTTCCAGCATTTTGGAAGTCAAGATCTTCCAGCTTGGGATTATATAAATTAATAAATCTTTCATGCAGTAATTTTCCCCTATTGACAATAAACTATTCACTCAGATAATTGAAGAATGCCTAAATTATTAATTTGGTTTCTCTCTTTATGAATGCTGATCTGTTGAGTGTTTCCGGCATTTGTAGCTTTTTCCTTTTTGATATTTGATTTCTCTTCATTGTTGGTTAATCTTTCATTCTCTTCATCAAAGCCTTTAGCTTTGATGAAACTCCACGTAAAATTGTCCATAAACTTCTCTGATCTAGTGGTGTTCTGCAGGGGTCGGTGTTGGGACTGCTTCTTTTTATGCTGTATATCAATGACTTAGATGATGGACAGAGATGTGGCTCTATTGGTATAAGATGAAATTCAAACATCAGACATGCAAAGGGACGTATGAGTCCTTGACCAAGACTCCCAGAAGGCTAATTCACAGGTTGAGTTGGTGGTAAAGAAGGCAGATGCAATGTTGGCATTTATTTCGAATAGAATATAAAAATAAGGAGATAATTCTGAGACTTTATAAAACACTAGTCAGACCGCACTTGGAGTATTGTCAACAGTGTTTGGTCCCTTATCTCAGAAAGGATGTCTTGTCATTGGAGAGAGTCCAGAGGAGGTTCATGAGGATGATTCTGGGAATGAAGGGGTTAACATTTGAGGAGCATTTGGCAGTTTTGGGCCCATATTCACTGGAATTTAGAAGAATGTGTGGGGCTCTCATTGAAACCTACTGAATGTTGAAAGGTCTAGATAAGATGGGATATGAAGAGGGTGTTTCTTCTGGTGGGGGTATCCAGAACTGGAAGGCACAGCCTCAAAATTGAGGGATGACCTTTTGGAACAGAAGTAAGGAGGAATTTTTTTTGCCAAAGAGTGGTGAATCTGTGGAAAGCTTTGCCACAGACTGCAGTCGAGGCCAAGTCTGTGAGTATATTTACAGCGGAAGTTGATAGATTCCTGATTGGTCAGGGCATTAAGGGATATGGTAAGAGGGCAGGTGTATGGGTTTGAGTAGGATCCGGGATCAGCCATGATGAAATGGTGCAGTGTACTCATTGGACGGAATGGCTTAATTCTTACAGTCTTATGATGGAATACATGGCTTTGTTGCCAAGGTTGTAATTGATGCAAAGATTGGTAGAGGGGCAGGTAGTGTAGAGGAAACAGGATGATAGCAGAAGGACTTAGATAGATTAGGAAAATGGGGAAGAAAGTAGCAAATGAAATGTAGTGTTGGAAAATGCATGGTCATGCACTTTGGTAAAAGAAATAAATGTGCAGAATATTTTCTAAACGGGGAGAAAATCCAAAATTCTGAGATGTAAAGGGACTTGGGAGTCCTTGTGCAGAACATGCTAAAGGTTAACTTGCAGGTTGAGTCAGTGGTGAGGAAGACAAATGTAATGTTAGCATTCATTTCAAGAGGTCTAGAATACAAGAGCAGGGATGTGATGCTGAAGCTTTATAAGGCACTGGTGAGGCCTCACCTTGAGTATTGTGAACAGTTTTGGCCTCTTTATCTAAGAAAAGATGTGTTTGCATTGGAGAGGGTTCAGAGGAGATTCACAAGGATGGTTTGTGAATGAAAGAATGAAAGGATTATCATATGAGGAACTTTTGGTGGCTCTGGGTCTGTACTCACTAGAATTTAGAAGAGTCAGAGGGACTCTCATTTGGATAACTAAGAAAATAAAAGAAGGCATCAAACTAAAAACTCATGTACAAAGTCACCAAGAGTTTTGGGAAACCTGAAGATTGAGAAGACTTTAAAAAACAACAAAGAACCACAAAGTGAGCAATAAAGAAAAGGAAGATATAGTATGAAAATGACAAGCACAAAATTTAAAAATGGATAGTAAAAGTTTTTATAATTATATAAAGTGGATAAGGGTGGCTAAAGTGAATATAGGTCCCTTGGAGAACGAGAAGAAGGAATGGATTTTGGGTAATGAGGAAAAGGCAGAGGCTTTGAATGACTATTTGTGTCAGTCTTCATGGTGGAGGACATGTCTAATATGACAAAGAATGATGTTATATATGCAATGGGAGGTGAGAATAGCTATCACTAAAGAGGTAGTGCTGAGCAAACTTGTGGGCCTGAAGATAGATAAGTTCCCTGGTCCTAATGGAATGCATCCCAGGGTACTGAAAGAAATTGCAGAAGTTGTAGAGGCATTGGTGATGATTTACCAACATACTCTGGACAGGTTCCGACTGAATGGAAGATGGCGAATGTCACGCCACTGTTCAAAAAAGGATATAGGCAAAAGGCAGGTAACTATAGGCCAGTTAGTTTCACAGCTGTAGTTGGGAAAATGATTGAGGCTATTTTGAAAGAAGAGGCAAGGCAACTGGAAAGAAATGGATCCATCAGGCAGGTGCAGCATGAATCCTGTTTGACAAACTTACTGGAGTTCTTTGAGGATATAACAAATGCAGGGGATAGAGGGGAATAGATGAATGTTATCCCAGAAGGCATTCAATAAGGTACTGCATAAAAGACTTATCCATAAGATAAGGATGCACAGAGTTGGGGGTGATGTATTAGCATGGATAGAGGATTGGTTAACTAATAGAAAGCAGAGAGTTGGGATACATGGGTGTTACTCTGGAAAGCAGTGTGTTGCAGGGGTAGGTCTTGAGCACGCAACTGTTCATGATATAGATTAATGATCTGGAAGAGGGACCCGAGTGTTGTGTATCTAAGTTTGCTGATGATACTAAATTGAGTGGAAAAGCAAATTGTGCAGAAGATACAGAGGGTCTGCAAATAAATATAGAAAGGTTAAGTAAGTAGACAAGAGTCTAGCAGATGGAGTAAGATTATATTGGTAACTGCAAGGAAAAATGAAAGAGCAGACTGTTGTTTAAATAGTAAAAAATTGCAGCATACTGCTGTGCAGAGGGACTTGTGAGTGTTTGTGCATGGATTACAAAAGATTGATTTGCAGGTGCAGCAGGCTATCAAGAAGGCAAATGGGATATCGGACTTACTGCTAGTGGGATTGAATTTAAGAGTAGGGAGATTATAGAAACATAGAAAACCTACAGGACAAATCAGGCCTTTCGACCCACAAAGTTGTGCCAAGCATGTCCCTACCTCAGAAATTACTAGGCTTACCTATAGCCCTCTATTTTTCTAAGCTGCAACTGTACAGGATACTGGGGAGGCCACACCTGGAGTACTGCGTGCAGTTCTGGTCTCCTTACTTCAGAAAGGATATACTGATTTTGGAAGTGGTGAAGAGGTGGTTCACCAGGTTGATTCCAGAGATGGGGGGATTAGACTATGAGGAGAGATTGAATCGCCTGGGATTGTACTTGTTGAAATTCAAAAGAGTGAGAAGAGCAATGGTAGAAACATAAAATTATGAAAGGGATAGAAAGATAGAGGCTGGAAAGTTGTTTCCACTGATAGGTGAGATTAGAACTAGGAGACATAGCCTCAAGATTCAGGGGAGTAGATTTAGAATGGAGATGAAATGGAATTGCTTTTCCCAGAGAGTGGTGAATCTGTGGAATTCTCTGCCCAATGAAGCAGTCAAGGCTACCTCAGTAAATATATTTAATACTAGGTTGAATAGATTTTTGCATAGTAGGGGAATTAAGGGTTATGGGGAAAAGGCAGGTAGGTGGAGATGAGTCCATGGTCAGATCAGCCATGATCTTATTGAATGGCGGAGCAGTCTCAATGGGCCAGATGGCCTACTTCTGCTCCTATTTCTTATGTTCTTAAACCTTTTGAATGTTGAAAGGCCTAGACGGAATAGATGTCGAGGGAGTCTATGATGAGAGGGCACAAGCTGAGGACAGAGGGGTGTCAATTCAGACAGAGATGCAGAGAAATTTCTTTAGCCAGAGGATGGTGAATTTGTGGAATTTGTTGCCATGTGCAGCTGTGGAGGCCAGGTCATTGAGTGTATTTAAGATAGGTTCTTGATTGGCCACAGCATCAGAGGTTATGGGGAAAAGGCTGGAGAGTGGGGCTGAAGAGGGGAAAAAAGAAAGCAGACTCAATGGGCCAAATGGTCTAATTCTACTCCTATGTCTTGTGGTCTAATGGTATTATCTAGTGAGATAACCTCTATTTCTCAGCCTAGCAAATCTACATTTTCTGAAACGTTTTTGCTCTTTCCTAATGGGGACATGAAACTACAATCACTCCTGACCCTGCCAGACCACTTTTGTGTAACACACCTACTTAGTAATACTTCATTTATCAAAGCCGTTTAACTAAACAACAGATATTTTTGCAGGACAGAGAAATATTCTCCAACCCCGACCGTTTATTCAAAATAATTTTGGTTGGTAATTCCAGTGTGGGGAAAAGCTCTGTGTTGAGAAGATTTTGTGGTGATGGTTTTTATCCTGGAATCTGTGCAACTGTTGGTACGTGAGCTGACATCAACTTTCATCACCCTGTCATCACCTGATATGTGTTCAGTTTTCTGTAACTATATATATGAACCTCCTATTAGATTTTCCCCTCTGATAATTGTAATTTATCACCCAAATGTATTACTTAATTGCTTAGTTCATCAACCCTACTGGAGCATGGGCCATGGACAGCAGCTTGCCAGAGTCCTCTGTTCTGGACCAGTCTTTCAACTTGTCTCCAAGTGTACCTATCTTCTTGGCGTATCCTTCTTCTCCCAGGGATGAAATATTTGGAGCTACTGTTTACTTTTCTGTAGCGCTAGGTTCTTATGGGATGGGGTTGCTAGCCCCATACCCAAAACTCCTCCTTTTGCAGCCAGGCTTGGCAGAGTTAACTCAAAGGCATGAGCGTCCGACTTTTCCAGTTTCAGGTGTCCCACACACACTCCCTGTCCACTTCATTTTCTTCTCCATTTGTTTCTCCCTCCAACCTCTCCTCCACCTAGCTCCATCTGTCCATCATCTCCTCCCCATCCAGCTTCTCTAGCACAATCTTCCCTCCAACTTTGCATGTTTCTTCTCAGTCCTGATGCCCAAAACATTGATCTGTCCCTTCTTCTACAGATGCTGATTGATCCAACATTCTGTTCAGCACCCTACCTTGTTCAATGGTAGCACCTTGTTGAATATACATACTGTCAGAATAAAAGACAGAGCTAACAGATTAGGGAACCTTGATTTTCAGGAGATTGAGGCCCTGGTTAAGAAGGAGTTGCACAGCAGATATATGCAACAAAAAACAAATGAGATATCTGAGTAATATAAGAAATGCAAGAGAACATTTAAGAAGGAAATCAGGAGGCATGAAGAGAATTCTAAGGGCTTCTACAGATAGATTAAGAGCAAAAGGATAGCAAGAAACAAAATTTGTCCACTAGAAGATCAGAGTGGTTATCTATGCATGAAGCTGAAAGAGATGGGGAGATCTTAAATGGATTTTTTGCATCTGTATTTACTCAAAAGACAGTTTTTGCATCATTACTCGGAAGTCTATAGATGTGAAGCAAAATAGCAGTGAGATCATGGACCCTACACAGATTACAGAGGAGGAGGTGTTTATTGTCTTGAGGCAAATTAGGGTGGAAAAATCCCCAGGGCCTGACATGGTGTTCCCTTGGACCCTGTGAAAGGCTAGTGCAGAAATTGCAGGGGCCCTGTCAGAGATATTTAAAATGTCCTTAATGACAGGTGAGATACTGGTGGATAGCTAACGTTGTTTCATTTTTTAAGAAGGGCCCTAAGAATAAACCAGGATACTATTGGCTGGTGAGCCTGATGGCAGGAGTGGAGAAGTCATTGGAAAGTATTCTAAGGGACCAGATATGTAAGTATTTGTATAGACAGGGACTGATTAGGAATGGTCAACGTGGTTTTGTGCACAGTAGGTACAACCAATCTAATAGAGTTTTTAAAGGAAGTTACCTGGAAAGCTGATGAAGAAAGACAGTAGTTGTATTCAACATGGACCTTTCAAGACTTTAGTTCTCCTCTATCCATCCTGATTATTACATTCCAAATACGCTAATAAATTTGTAAAAAAAGATGCAATTTTGCTGTTAAATGATCAATCTCTACTCTTTATATTATGAGTTTCTAAATGATCTGCTACAAGTACCTTCAGGATTCCAGCCTCTTCCCAGTGATAAATCAACCAACTAGTTTATTGTTTCTTGCATTTATTCTTCCTCCTTTCCAGTTTTCCAATCCACTTAGACCATTCTAGAATTCTGGCAATGTTAACAGAGCCACAGGCACTGCAATCACTAGCTCTGCAACTACTTTTTTAAGGTCCAGCCAACCTTTGTTCCCATTATTTTGTCCAGTACTTGCTCTCATTTACTTGTCAGTGATAACTATTCTGTGGGATGTAGACTGAAGTGGCATTTCTATATTTAATAACTGCTTCCTTATATAAATAACTTTTGCTTCCAGGTATCGATTACTGTGTGAGGACGGTGAACGTTGATGATAGTCTGCTGGCTCTCCAATTGTGGGACACTGCCGGGCAGGAACGGTGGGTCATTCTGGCCACTTTCTAAAGGAGGATTAACTGGTTAGAATGTTCATCTGGTGAGAGTGTCCTTGATATTGTTATTAATACCTGGAATGGTGACCGTTTGTGGGATGGCAAGGCTTATTCCCCAGAGAATGTAGTCTATCAAAGCCCCTAAGTGAAAGATAAGCTCACATCGTAGACTTGACATCAAGTGCTGTGTGCCTGGACCAGAGGTGGGGCAGGGAGACAGATAAGCTTCATGCAGCACCAATGTAGCATCACTGAGATTAGATAAGCATTTTTGAAATTTAAAATTCAAATAAATTTAATCAAACTATATATACAAGACTTATTTTCTTGTGGGAAACCACTTTCAATAAAAGAAACACAATAGAATCAATGAAAGTCTGCACCCAACAGGACGGACAAACAAGCTGTGCAAATGCAAAAATGAAACAAACAAATAAATAGATAAGCAAGCAAGATATAAACGTAGAGAATATGAGATGAAAAGTCCTTGAAAGTGAGCAAATAGGTCGTGGGAACAGTTTAGTGATGGATGAGTGAAGTTGAGTGAAGTTATCCTCTCTGGTTCAAGAGCCTGATGCTGAGGGGTTATAGCTGTTCCTAAAACTGATGATGTGAGTCCTGAGGCTCCTGTACCTTCTTCCTGATGGTAGCAGTGAGAAGAGAGCATGGCCCAGATGGTAGGGTCTCTTAATGGATACTTCTTTCCTGTGACAGCGCTCCGTGTTGATGTGCTCAATGGTGGGGAGGGTTTTACCTGTGATGGACTGAGTGGCATCCACTCTTTTTTGTAGGCTTGGGAGTCCTTGTGCAGAACACCCTAAAGGTTAATTTACAGGTTGAGTCGGTGGTGAGGAAAGCAAGTGTAATGTTAGCATTCTTTTCAAAAGGTCTAGAATATAATAGCAGGAATATGATGCTGAGGCTTTGTAAGGCAGTGGTGAGGCCTCACCTTAAGTATTCTGAACAGTTTTGGGCTCCTCATCTAAGAAAAGATGTGCTGGCGTTGGAGAGAGTTCAGAGGAGGATCATAAGCATGATTCTCGGAATGAAAGGGTTATCATACAAGGAACGTTTGAAAGCTTTGGGTCTTTACTGGCTGGAATTTAGAGGGATAAGTGGGGATCTCATTGAAACCTTTCAAATGGTGCAAAACCTAGACAGAGTCAATTGTGCAAAGGATGTTTCCCATAGTAGGGGAGTCTAGGACCAGAGGGCACAGCCTCGGGATAGAGGGGCATCCATTTAAAACAGAGATGTGGAGAAACTTCTTTAGCCAGAGAGTGGTGAATTTGTGGAATTTGTTACCACAGGTTGCTGTGGAGGCCAAGTCATTGGGTGTATTTCAGGAAGAGCTTGATAGGTTCTTGATTGGACATGGCATCAAAGGTTACGGGGAGAGGACCAGGGAGTGGGGCTGAGGAGGTGATAAATGGATCAGTCATAATTGAATGGTGGAGCAGAGTCGATGGGCCAAGTGGCCCAATTCTGCTCCTATGTCTTATGGTCTTATCACTTAAAAAGAATCGGTACCAACACAGACCCCCCGTGGAGCACCACCAGTCACTGGCAGCCAACCAGAAAAGGCTCCCTTTTCATCCACTCTTTGACTCCTGCCAGTTAGCCTCTGCTTTACACAGGCTAGAATCTTTCCTGTAATACCATGGGCTTGCAGCTTGTTAAGCAGCCTCATGTGAGGTACCTTGTCAAAGGCCTTCTGAAAATCCAAGTACACAGCATCAACTGATTCTCTGTCATCTATCCTACTTGTTATTTCTTCAAAGAATTCCAACGTATTTGGCAGACAAGGTTTTCCCTTGAGGAAGCCATGCTGGCTACGGCCTATTTTATGATGGTGCCTTCAAGTACCTGAGACCTCATCCTTAATAATCGACTTCCACTGTGGTCAGACTAACTGTCCTATAGTTTCCTTTCTTCTGCCTCTCTCCCTTCTTGAAGAGTGAAGTGACATTTGCAAGTTTCCAATCTTCTAGAACCATTCCAGAATCCAGTGATTCTTGAAAGATCATTGCTAATGCCTCCACAATCTCTTCAGCCATCTCTTTTAGAACTGTGGGGTGTATGTCACCTGGTCCAGGTGACTTATCTACCTTCAGACTTTTCCATTTCCCAAGAACCTTCTCTTGTTCTGGTAACTTCACACACTTCATGACATATGGAACTTCCACCATACTGCTATTGTCTTCCACAGTGAAGAATGACGCGACATACTTATTCAGTTTGTCCCACACTACTATTTCTCCAGCATCGCTTTGAAGTGTTCCAATATCCACTCTAGCCTCTCTTTTACACATTACGTATCTGAAGAAACTTTTGGTATCCTCTTTAGTATTATTGGCTAGCTTATTTTCGGGTATTCCATCTTAACCTTCTTAATGGCTTTTTTATTTGCTTTCTGTTGGTTTTTAAAAGTTTCCCAATCCACTAGCTTCCCACTAATTTTTGCTTTATTAAATGCCCTCTCTTTGGCTTTTATGTTGGCTTTGACTTTTCTTGTTAGCCATAGTTGTGTCATCTTTTGTTTAGAATACTTCTTCCTCTTTGGACTTGTATATCCTGTGCCTTCTAAATTGCTTTGAGATATTCCAGCAAATGCTGCTCTGCTGTCATCCCTGCTAGTGTTCCTTTCCAATCAATTCTGGCCAACTGCTCTTTCATGCCTCTGTAATTTCCTTTACTCCACTGTAATACTGATACATCTGAGATTAGCTTCTCCTTCTTAAAGTTCAGGGTGAATTTGTTCATATTACGATCACTTGCCCCAAAGGGTTCTTTTTCCTTAAGCTCCCTAATTAATTTTGGTTCATTGCACAACACCCAATCCAGAATAGCTGATCCTCTAGTGGGCTCCACCACGAGTTGCTGTAAAATGCCATCTCATAGGCACTCTAGAAAATACCCCCTCCTGGAATCAAGCACCAACCTGATTTTGTCAATGTACCTGCATATCAAAGTCCCCACGATTACTGTAATATTGCACTTTTGGCATGCAGTTTCCATCTCCTGTTGCAATTTGTAGGCCGCATCCTTACTATTGTTCGGGAGTCTGTTTACAATTCCCATCAGGGTCTTTTTACATTTGCTGTTCCTTGGCTCTATCACAATGATTCAAAATCTTCCTACCCTATGTCATCCCCTTCAAATGATATGATTTCATTTTTTTACCAACAGCACAATGCCACCCCCTCTGCCTTCCTGCATGTCCTTTCGATACAGTGTGTATCCTCAGACATTAAGGTGCCTGCTATAACCTTCTTTCAGCCATGATTCAGTGATGCCTACAACATCATACCTGCCAATCTGTAGCTGAGCCGCAAATTAATCTACCTCATTACATATACTGCACACATTCAAATATAATGCATTCAGTCCTGTATTCAGCCTTTTCAATTTTTTCTGTCTTTTACATTTAAGGGGAACATGAGGGGAAACTTCTTCACTCAGAGGTTTGTGAGAGCATGGAACAAGCTGGCAGCACAGGTGGTGCATGTGAGCTCAATTTCACTGTTTAAGAGAAATTTGGATATGTTCATGGATGGTAGGGGGATGGAGGTCTATAGCCCTGGTGCAGCTTGATGGGCGTAAGCAGTTTAAATGTTTCAGCATGGATCAGATGGGTCAAAGGACCTGTTTTTGTGGTGTAGTTTTCTATGACTCTACAACTCTATGACACTGGCCATAATTGTGACTGATAAAGGTAAATGGAATAAAAGTTCCAATAATCAATAATCTTTTTCAATAATTAGTGTGTGGGGACCAAATAAAATATTTTTAAATTGCTGAAGGTAGCAAAGGAACTGGGAATGAGAGAACTGATGAGAATTTAAAGATGCTTCTCATGAGTGTAAGCAAGCTTAGCTAGTGGACAATACGATGGCGGAAGAAGTACAAACAGGATAGTATGCAATTATCCCTTTTGGTACGGGAACCAGAGTTATTGAGTAGTTATGAAATGGAGGGTGATTCAGTAATGTCGATGTTACAAGGAAGCCAGGTGTTCTTGCCCATAGGACTTGGTAGTTCACATGCAGACAGGTAGAGGGACAAATAGTATCTTGGAGAAACAAGAGACTGCATGACCTGAAATCCAAAGCAAACAAAAGGCTGGAGGAACTCAGCAGGTCAGGCAGCATCTGTGCAAGGTGTGAGGAATGAACAGTCGATGTTTGGATTGAGACCCTTCATCTAGATTTAACAGTAATGGTGAGATAGCTAGTAGAAGAAGGAGAGGAAAGAGGATGGAGCAAGAGCTGGTAGGCAGTGGGAGGATCCAGGTAAGGAGAAGTGACAGGCTGATGGGGGAGGAGAGGCTGGGAGGTAATACCTACAAAAGGCTGCAGATGATGGAATCTGATAGGAGAGGAAGTTGGAACATAAAAGTTAGCAGTTTAGCTATAATTGGAGATGAAGGGATCCAAATCAAAAATGAGGCATATGGGAGGCTGGAAGTGAAGGCATAATTCAATGATATTAAAGTCAGTAGACAGTACAGGCAGCAGCTTAGTAAAAAGAGGGAAATTTTTTGGAATAAATTGAATTTATTTCAATGCAAGAGATCTGACAGGTAAAGCAGATGAACTCAGGGCATGGATAGCTACTTGGGACTGGGATATCATAGCCGTTACAAAAACATGACTAAGGGAGAGACCCGACTGGCAACTAAATATTCCAGGATACAGACCATAAGACATAGGAGCAGAATTAAGCCATCTGGCCTATTGAGTCTGCTCCGCCATTCAACCATGGCTGATCCTTTTTTTTTCCTCTTCCTCAACCCCAGTTCCTGGCCTTCATGCAGTTAGATCACAGAAGGTTACAAGAATTAATTGGGTTCCTATGGTGGGAGGTTTTAACTTTCCGAATATGAACTGGGATAGTGCCAAGAGTTTAGATTGGGGCAGACTTTGTTAAGTGTGATAAGGAGAGTCTTCTCAGACCTGACTAGGGGAAGGGAAAATCTTGGGAACTAGGACAGAGCAAGTGACTGATGTATCAGTGGGGAGCACTTTGGGACCAGTGACCATTGTTCTCTTAGTTTTAGATCAGTTATGGAGAGGGACTTATGTGGTCCACAAGTTGAAGTTATAAATTGGAGCAAGACAATTTGTTAACAGTATCAATAAAATCTTGCAAAAATTGATTGGGTAGATTGTTTGTAGGCAAAGAAATGTCTGACAAGTAGTAGGGTTTTAAAAGTGAGAAGGGAGAATTCAACATTGTAATCTTCTTATATTAGGTAGAAGTTGATCATTTTCTCATTGGTCAGGGCATCAAAGGATAAGGCGAGAAGACAGATGTATGGGGTTGAGTAGGATCCGGGGTTAGCCATGATGGAATGGCAGAGCAGACTCAATGAGATGAATGTCCTAATTTTGCTCCTATGTCTTAAGGTCTTATGAAGGGCAAGGCTGAGGAGTAGGGATCTGGATGATGAAGGATATCAGACTATCAGATGTCAGGAAAAAAGGAGGAATGGGTAAGGTACAGGAGGCTGGGATCAAGTATAAAGGATACAGGTGTATACCTGAAAGCAAAAAAAAAGTTGTGATAGCTTTGGCAAAGGTTAAAGAGAATTCAAAGAGATTTTATATATTAAGAGAAAAAGAGTAACTAGAGAGAAAATAAGGCTTCTCCAAGACCATAATTGACATGTTTGTGTGGAGCAGCAGGAGATGAGCGAGGTCCACGATGAATACTCCCCCTCTGCATTACAGAAGAAGAGGGACTGGGTGACCTAATTGGATACACAATTGGCTTGATGGTAGGAAATAAGATTTAATGGTGAAAGGATGTTTATTTGTCTCTGACTAGTGGTGTGCCCCAGGAGTTGGTGTTGAGCCCATTCTCGTTTATGGTCTATATTAACGATTATAGATGAGAATATGCAAGGAGCAGTTAGTAAGTTTGCAGGTGACAATAAAATGGGTGATTTTTGTGGACAGTGAAGAGGAATATCAAGAATTACATCCGGATTTTGATTGGCTGGATAGGTGGGCTGAGGAATGGCAAATGGAATTTAATCGACATAAGTGTTTTGTTTCAGAAGACAAATCAAAGTAGAACATTGAGTAAAAGTGCCTGGGTACTGTTGTAGAAGAGAGGGTCCTTGAAGTACAGGTGCATGCTTCCCTTAAAATTGAGTCACAGGTAGGTAGAGCAGTAAAGAAGGATATGGCTTGCTGACCTTCATCAATCAGGGGATTGAATATAAAGGTGGGAGGACATGTTGCTATTGTACAAGACATTAGTGAGACCATGCTTGGACTATTGTTCAAGTTTTGGTCACCATGTTATAAGAAGGATGTGATTAAACTGGAAATAGTGTGAAAAATATTTCCAGGATGTTGCCAGGATTTGAGGAACTGAGTTAAGGGGAGAGATTAGATAGGCTGGGCCTTTGGAGCTCGTTGGGTTATAGGAGACCAAGGAGTGATCTTACAATGATGTGTAAAATCATGAGGGGCTTAGGCAGTATGATCAATCCTTCATCCAGGGTTAGGGAAATGAAAACTAGAACGCATAATTTTAAGGTTAGTGGTGAAAGGTTTAATAATGATCTCAGGCAATGTTTTTATATTACGGATAATAGATCTATGGAACCAACTGCTTGAGGAAGTGATTGAGGCAGGATCATTAGATCTGTTTAAGACTATGTAGACAGGTATATGAATGATAAAAGTTCAGAGGGAAATGGGATAGTCTTTTTAATATAGACCCTCTTTGTCAGCATGGACATGTGATAGTCTACTCTAATGTCAAAACGAAGAGATTATGGATTGATACAAAGAATAGAAAGCAGTTGAGGGAGAAAGATCATTCAAATAATGCTGTGAATTTTAGCTCAATGAATTGCTATCTCCTGCAGCTTTAGAAATTACATATGCATCCTGGAACTTAGAGCTACTTGGTCCATCTAAATTGCTCTCAATCTCTGATTCAATGTTGACACATTAGAACATTTTAGATTCCAGTTCTACATCTATTTTGGAATTTTAAAAAAAGTGTATGAAAATATTTTTAGTTAGTAGCTTTATCGTTGATGAATTTTATCCTGTTGCAGGTTTCATAGTATTACAAAGCAGTTCCTCCGCAAGGTCGATGGAGTTGTCCTGGTCTATGACATCACAGCAGCAGCCAGCTTCATTGCAGTGCAGAACTGGATGCAGAGTGTTCAGGTGATCTGTCTTCTCATACTTCAGGACAGCACACATCCTCTCATTCCCAAAGTCGCCAACTGTTGACGGGATATCAACCATCTCGACTTCAACACTCCTCTCTCCAATTCCAACCTCACTCCTTCCAATCACTCTGCTCTCCACTCCTCTACACTAATCTTAACCTCACCATCAAACCTGCAGATAAAGTGGATGCTCTAGTAGTCTGGCACACTAACCTCTACATTGCTGAGGCCCAGCAACAACTCTCAAACACCTCCTTTTACTTACCCTTTGAACAAGATCCCATTAAGGAGCAGCAGGCCATTGTCTCCCACACCATCCCTGACGTTATTAGCTCTGGGGATCTCCCATCCACTGTCACTAAACCCGCAGAGTTCACTCACCCCATACCTCCCATTTCTACCTCCTACCCAAGATCCAGAAACCTGCTTGTCCAGGTAGACTCATTGATTCAGCTTGTTCCTTCCCCACTGAACTCCTATCTGTATACCTCGACTCTGTTTTATCCCCCATGGTTCAGTCCCTTCCTACCTACATCCATGACACTTCACATGCTCTGAATATTTTCAATTATTTTAACTTCCCTAGCCCCATCATCTTATTTTCACTGTGGATGTCCATACCCTATACACCTCCACCCCCCAACAGGAAGGGCTCAAAACTCTCTGTTTCTTTCTGGATGTCAGACCCAAATAGTTCCCCTCCACCACCACTCTGCTACATCTAGCGGAACCTGTCCTCACTCTTAATAATTTCTCCTTTAGCTCTTCCCACTTCCTTCAAATAAAAGGTGTAGCCATGGGCACTTGCATGGGTCCCATCTATGGCTGCCTTTTAGTCAGCTACATGGAACAGACTATGTTCCAAGCCAACACTGGTGTCCGTCCCCTAATTTTCCTATGCTACATCAATGACAGCATCGGTGCTGCTTCCTGCATCCATGCCAAGTTCATGAACATTTTTAACTTTGCCTCCAGCTCCATCCTGCACTCAAGTTTACCTGGTCCATTTCCGATACCTCTCTCCCCTTTCTCGATCTCACTGTCTCTATCTCTGGAGACAACTTATCCACTGATGTCTATTCAAAACCCACAGACTCTCACAGATACCTGGATTATACCTCGCCTCACCCTGCTACTTGTAAAAATGCCATCCCTTCCTCTCAGTTCCTGTGTCTCTGTTGCATCTGCTCTCAGGATGAGGCTTTTCGTTGCAGAATGAAGGAGATGTTCTCCTTTTTCAAAGAAAAAGGCTTCCCTTCCACCACACTCAACCATAGCTCTTCTATTTCACGCACGTCTGCTCTTACCCCATCCTCCCGCCACCCTACCAGGGATAGGGTTACTCTTGTCCTCACTTACCACCCAACCAGCCTCCGCATCCAGCACATAATTCTCCAGAACTTCCGCCATCTCCAGTGGGATCCCACCACCAAGCACATCTTTCCCTCCCCACCACTTTCTGCTTTTCACAGGGATCGCTCCCTACGTGACTCCTTTGTCCACTTGTCCCTCCCCAATGAGCTCCCTGCTGGCTCTTACCCTTGCAATCAGAACAAATGCTACAACTGCCCCTACACCTCCTCCCTCACTACCATTCAAGGCCCCAGGTGAGGCAATACTTCACCTGTGAGTCTGTTGGGGTCATATACTGTGTCTGGTGCACCTGGTGTATCCTCCTGTATATCAGCAAAACCTAACATAGATTGGGAGACTGCTTCACCGAGTACCTACGCTCCATCTGCCAGAAGAAGTGGGATCTCCCAGTGGCCACCCATTTTAATTCTACTTCCCATTCCAATATGTCAATCCATGGACTCCTCTACTTTCGTGATGAGGCCACACTTAGTTTGGAGAAACAACACCTTATATTCCATCTGGTTACTGGTTAGCCTCCAACCTGATGGGATGAACATAGATTTCTTGAACTTCCGGTAATGCCCCCCCCCACTTCACTATTCCCCATTCCCTTTCTCTCTCTGACCTTATCTCCTTACTCGCCCATGATCCCCCCTCTGGTTCTTCTCCCCACTTTTCTTTCTTCCATGGCCTTCTGTTCTCTCTTATCAGACTCCCCTTTCTTCAGCCCTGTATCTCTTTCACCAATTAACTTTCCAGCTCTTTACTTCATCCCTCCCCCTCCTAGTTTCACCTGTCACCTTGTGTTTCTGTCTCCTCTCCTTCACCTTTTAAATCTACTCATTTTTCTTCTCCAGTTCTGCCAAAGGGTCTCGGCTCAAAACATCAACTGTACTTTTTTGCATAGATGCTGCCTGGCCTGCTGAGTGCCTCCAGCATTTTGTGTGTGTTGCTTGGATTTCCAGCATCTGCAGATTTTCTGTTGTTTGTGATTTGATTACTTTACAATTTATTGTTTCTTCTTTTGTGCCAGTTACTCTAAAAGCATTTCACTTCAGTAAAGTAACTATTACTAATACAAACATTAGTTTTATGATTAAAAGTTGTCTAACTTGACATTGACAGTACTCAGGAATCTTGGGTTGTATGGCAGGCACTACAACACTATATTCATCAAGAGAGTAGTGTAACTCCTCAATGATACAAAGTTTTGGCCCTGGCTCAAGTGATCTAGTCTCTAGAGTTTAGAAAATTGCAATTGAATAAATTCTTACAGACTTAAGAGATACAGTATTGGAAGAATACTTTCTATGGCTATATGTCTGGACCAGGTGTCACAGAGTGAGAAAAAAAGTTGGGCTGGGGAAAAGTTTCTGACTATCCACTCTATCTCTGCCTCTTATAGTTTTGTACATCTCTATCAATTCACCTCTCGTCCTCCTACACTCCAAAGAAAATAGACATAACTCACTCAACTTAGCCTCATAAGACATAATCCAGGCAGCATCCTGGTAAATTTCTGCACCCTCCCTAATGCTTCCACATCCTATAATAAATCAATCAAAACTAAGCACTTTTCCAACTGTAGTTCAACCAGAATTTGGTTGTGATCTAATATTACCTCGCAGCTCGAACTCAATCACCTGACTATTGAGAGCCAACACTACATAAGCCTTCTTAGCTATTCTATCAACTTGAGTGACAACATATAGGGACCTAAGGACTTGGACATGAAAATCCCATCAGTTCCTGCACACTGCTGAGAACCCTGTCATAAACCTGGTATTCTGCTTTCAATTTCAATCTTACAAAATGAATCACTTTGCACTTCTCCTAACTGAATGCTATGTCACTTCTCAGCCCAGCTATACAACCTGTCAATGTCCTATTGTAACCAATGAAACCATCTAAACTATACACCACTCCACCAACCTTGGTATCACCTGCATACTTGCTAACATACACTTCTACTTTCTTATTCCATCATTTATAAAATTCATAAAGAGCAGGGATCCTAGAATCCCTGTGGACCACCACTGCTGAATATCCTCCAGGAAGAATACACTCTGCCTTATGTGAGAAAAGCAGTTCTGAATCCATGTAGCCAGGTTTCCTTAATCCCATGCCTCCTGACTTCCCTGTGGGGAACCTTGCCTAACACCTTACTAAAATCCATATACGCACACCCACTGCTCTATCTTCATGAATTTTTTTGACGTCTTCATAGAATTCAATCAGGCTCATGAGGCATGACCTGCCTTTCACAAAGACATGCTGATTATCCTTAATCAGACTATGCATCTTCAAACGCTCACAAATTCTGTGTCGATGAGAATCCTTTCCAATAATTACCCACCACTGATCTAAGACTTGCTGGTCGACAATTCTCAAGATGATCCCAGTTGCAAGGGGTGATTGATAAGTTTGTGGCCTAAGGTAGAAGGAGATGAGTTATTAACTTCAAACTTTCTGC
Source organism: Hemitrygon akajei (assembly GCF_048418815.1). NCBI lineage: Eukaryota > Metazoa > Chordata > Chondrichthyes > Myliobatiformes > Dasyatidae > Hemitrygon > Hemitrygon akajei. The sequence continues at coordinate 177,570,184 of NC_133133.1, forward strand.
ATTATCATTCAAAGAGTTGACCTGAATGTGCATGTTACAGGAGCTGTATAACTCATCTCTTTCTACCTTAGGCCATGAACTTATCAATCACGCATTTGTGGACATTTTCTGGAGGTTCAAGATTCGTATGCTCCACGACCACTGGACTAAGTGTGTAAATGTAGGAGAGGACTATGTTGAAAAATAAATGTGCTAGGTTTTCTAAAATTGACTCCTTCTACCTTAGGCCACAAACTTATCAATCACCCCTTGCATCTTCCTTGAATAAATGAATATGTTTAGAGCATAAGACTATTAGGGATACCATAAGATATAGGAGAAGAATTAGGCCCATTGAGTCTGCTCCACCATTTTACCTTGGCTGATCCATTTTCCCGCTCTGCCCCAATCTCCTGCCTTTTCCTCGTTTTTCTTTATTCCCTAACTAATCAAGAATCAACCTGTCTTAAATATTCCCAATGACTTGGTGTCTACAGCCATCTGTGACAACAGATTTCATATTCGCCACCCTCTGGCTAAAGAAATTCCTCCTCATTTCCATATTGAATGGACGTCCCTCTACACTGAGGCTGTGACCTTGGGTCTTAAACTCCCCCACCATAGGAAGCATTTCTTCCACATTCACTTTGTTGAGGCTTTTCAACTTTAAATAGGTTTCAATCATATCCCCCCTCATTCTTCTGAATTCCAGTGAGTACAGGCCCAGAGACATTAAGCACTTTCCATATGATAAGCCTTTCAATCCAGAAACATTTTCATGAACCTCCTTTGAACTCTCTCTGATGTCAGCACATCCTTTCTCAGATTAGGGGCCCAAAACCACTCACAATACTCCAAGTGAGGCCTTACCAGTGCCTTATAAAGCCTCAAAATTACAAACTTGCTTTTATGTTCTAGTCCTCTCGAAATGAATATACATAAAGACTTGGCCTCCACAGTCGCCTGTGGCAACAAATTCCGAAGATTCACCACTCTTTGGCTAAAGAAGTTCCTTCTCATCTCCATTCTAAAAGGATGTCCCTCTATTGTATGACAGAGCTGAGGATGAGCCATCGGCTTTACAAATAGATGATGGGTGTAACTTGAATGTAAGGCAGGATAAACCAGTGATTGGGTACAAGTGCAGACAGAGCAAAGAGTTAACGTACCACAGAGGCAAAATTCAAAAGGGCAAAGAGTGCAGGACTGAAGTTGCTGTATTTAAATGCGCGTAGCATTTGGAATAAGGTGGATGAACTTGTGGCACAATTAGAGATTGGTTAGTATGACCAGAATCTAGTGATCATTACCAATACCTCCACAATCTCTTCAGCCACCTCTTACAGAACCCTGTGGTGTAGACCACCTGGTCCAGGTAACTTATTTACCGTCAGACCTTTCAGATTCCCAAGAACCTTCTCTCTAGTTATGGTAACTTCTCACACTTTGTGACCTCTGACATCTGGAACTTCCACCATACTGCTAGTGTCTGCCACAGTGAAGACTTATGCAAAATATTATTCAGTTTGTAGGCCATTTCCTTGTTCCCCATTACTACCACTCCAGCATCATTTTCCAGTGTTCTGATATCTACCCTTGCCTCACAAACTTGAGGAAATCTGCAGATGCTGGAGATTCAAGCAACACACACAAAATGCTGGAGGAACTCAGCAGGCTAGGCAGCATCTATGGAAAAGAGTAAACAGTCAACGTTTTGGGCTGAGACCCTTCATCAGGACCTGTCATCTTGCCTCTCTTTTACATTTTATTTATCTGAAGAATCTTTTGGTATCCTCTTTAATATCATTGGCTAGCTTACCTTTGTATTCCATCATTTCCATCTTTATAACCTTTTTAGTTGCCTTCTGTCCATTTTTAAAAGCTTCCCAATCGTCTACCTTACCACTAATTTTTGCCCTAAGTGTCCTTGTTCATCAGTCCCTGAAAGTAAGCTTGCAGGTACAGCAAGCAGTGAAGAAAGCTAATGGCATGTTGGCCTTCATAACAAGGGCAGTTGAGTATGGGAGCAAAGAGGTCCTTCTGCAGTTGTACAGGGCCCTGGTGAGACCACACCTGGAGTATTGTGTTCAGTTTTGGTCTCCAAATTTGAGGAAGGACATTCTTGCTATTGAGGGAGTGCAGCGTAGGTTCATGAGGTTAATTCCTGGGATGGCGGGACTATCATATGTTGAAAGATTGGAGCGACTGAGCTTGTGTACACTGGAATTTAGAAGGATGAGAGGGGATCTGATTGAAACATATAAGATTATTAAGGGATTGGTCACGCTAGAGGCAGGAAACATGTTCCTGATGTTGGGGGAGTCCAGAACCAGAGGCCACAGTTTAAGAATAAGGGGTAGGCCATGTAGAATGGAGTTGAGGAAAAACTTTTTCACCAAGAAGAGTTGTGGATCTATGGAATGCTCTGCCTCAGAAGGCAGTGGAGGCCAATTCTCTGGATGCTTTCAAGAAAGAGTTAGATGAAGCTCTTAAAGATAGCGGAGTCAAAGGATATGGGGAGAAGGCAGGAACGGGGTACTGATTGTGGATGATCAGCCATGATCACATTGAATGGCGGTGCTGGCTCAAAGGGCCGAATGTCCTACTCCTGCACCTATTGTCTTTTTTTTATTATATGCCCTCTCTTTTATGCGGGCTCTGACTTCGCTTGCCAGCCATTGTTGATTCATCTTGCCTTTAGAATACTTCTTCTTTGGGATGTATCTATTCTGTGGCTTCGGAATTGCTTCCAGAAATTCCACCCATTGCTGCTCTGCTGTCATCCCTGCCAGTGTTCTGTTCCAATCAGTATTGGTCAACTCCTCTATCATGCCTCTGTAATCCCACTTTACTCCACTATAATACTGATACATCTGACTTTAGCTTCTCCTTCTCAAATTGCAGGGTGAATTCTATCATATTATGATCACTGGTTCCTAAGGGTTCCTTTACCTTAAGCTCTGTGATCAATTCTGGTTCATTGCTCAACACCCAATCCAGAATAGCTGATCCCCTAGTGGACTCAACCACAACCTTCTTGGGGTTCAGCACCAACCTAATTTTCTCAGTCTAACTGTGTATTGAAATCCTCCATGACTATTGTGACATTGCCCTTCTGACATGCATCTTTTTTCTATCTCTCATTGTAATTTGTAGTTCATATCTTTGCTACTGTTTGGCAGTCTGCATATAACTCCCATCAGGGTCTTTTCACCCTTGCAGTTTCTTAGCTCTACATCTTACGATCCCATGTCACGTCTTTCTAATAGTTTGGTTTCATTTTTTACCAACAGAGCCACCCCACCCCCTCTGCCACCTGCCTGTTCTTTTGGTACAATGTATATCCTTGGATGTTAAGTTCTGAGCTATAATCTTCTTTCAGCCATGATTCAGTGATGACCAGGTTCATCTACCTTATTCCGTATACTGTGCACACTCAAATATAACACCTTCAGTCCTGAATTCATCACACTCTTTGGATTTGTCCTTTTTACATTGCAATTCATCCTGCACATTGCAGTTTTACCCTATCATCAGCCTCTCCTTGCTAGCGGTCTCACTACACACTGCTTCTGTTTGTAAACCAACTACCCTGTTCTCAGACCTATCACTCCAGTTTCCATCTCCCTGCCAAATTAGTTTAGGATAAGAGGAGAACTAGACTATTTAGTTCATTGAGTCTGATCTGCCATTCCATCGTGGCTGATTTAGTATCACTCTGAACCCATTCCTGCCTTCTCCCCATAACCTTTGACGCCCTTACTAATCAAGAACCAGTCAATGTCTGCTTTATATATACCCAATGAGCTGGCCACCACAGTTATCTGTGGCAATGAATTCCACAGGCTCATCACACGCTGGCTAAAACAATTCCTCCCCATTTCTTTTCTAAAGGGATGTCCTATTATTCTGAGGCTGTGCTCTCTGGTCCTAGACTCGCCCACTATAGGAAACATCCTCTCCACATCCACTCTATATAGGCCTTTCAATATTTGATAGCTTTATATGAGACCCCCCCCCCCCCCCACAATCTTCTAAACTCCGGTAAGAGCAGGTGCAGAGTCATCAATATGTTATTTTGATACGTTAACTATTTTATTCCCAGGATCATTCTCATGAATCTCTTTTGGACCCAGTACAATGCCAGTGTATCCTTTCTTAGATAAGGGACACACTGTAGGTGTCGTCCAATCAATTCCTTATGAAACCTCAGCATTACATCCTTGCTTTTAGTCCTCTTGAAATGGATGATAAACTTGCATTTGCCTTCCTCACCGCTGACTCAAGCTGCAAATTAAACTTTAGGGAATTCTGCGTGAGTATTCCCAAGAGACAGAGCGTAGGTGTTCAGCGAAATGGCCTCCCAGTCTGACGCAGACTGGGAGACTGTTTCGCTGAAAGACGCAGACTGGGAGACTGTTTCGCTGAACACCTATGCTCTGTCCACCAGTGAAAGCAGGATCTCCCAGTGGCTACACGTTTTAATTCCATGTCCCATTCCCATTATGATATGTCTATCCATGGCCTCCTCTACCGTCAAGATGAAGCTACACTCAGGTTGGAGGAACAACACCTTATATTCTGTCTGGGTAGCCTCCAACCTGATGGCGTGAACATTGACTTCTCTAACTTCCATTAATGCCCCCCTCCCCTTCTTACCAAATCCCTTACTTATTTGTTATTTTTTTCTCCTTTTTTTTCTTCTTTTCTTTCTCTGTCCCTCTCACATTCACTCTTTGCTTGCTCTCCATCTCCCTCCGGTGCTCCCCCCCTTTCTTTCTCCCTAGGCTTCCCGTCCCATGATCCTTTCCCTTCTCCAGCTGTGTATCCCTTTTGCCAATCAACTTTCCAGCTTCATCCTTCCTCCTCCTGTCTTCTCCTATCATTTTGGATCTCCCCCTCCCCCTCCCACTTTCAAATCTCTTACTATCTCTTCTTTCAGTTGGTCTTGATGAAGGGTCTCAGTCTTCTTCCTATAGATGCTGCCTGGCCTGCTGTGTTCCACCAGCATTTTTTGTGTGTTGCTTGAACTTCCAGCATCTGCAGATTTCCTTGTGTTTGCATTTAGAATTTTCTCCCCATTAAGAAAATAGTCTATGCCTTTATTCCTTCTGTGCATGACTATATGCTTCCCTATACTGAATTCTATCTGCCTCTTCTTTACCTGTTTGCCCAATCTGTCGAAGTCCTTCTGCAGACACTCTGCTTCCTCAACACTACCTGCCCTTCCAGCCATCTCTGTACCCTCTGCAAGCTTGGCTACAAAGCCACCAATTCTGTCGTCCAAGTTATTGATATGAACATGAAAAGAAGTGGTCCCAATACTGACCCCTGCAGAAAACCATTAGTCATTGGCAGCCAACTAGAATAGACTATAAGTCAAAAGTGCAGAATTAGGCCATTTGGCACATCAAGTCTCCTCCACCATTCAATCACAGCTGATCCTTTTTTTCTCCTCCTCAACCCCATTTCCCAGCCTTCTCCCTGTAACCTTTGATGCCGTGTCCAATCAAGAACCTATCAATCTCTGCCTTAAATACATTAAAAGGCCTGGCCACAACAGCTGACTGAGGTAACACATTCCACAAATTCACCACCCTCTGGCTAAAGAAATTTCTCCGCATCTCGGTTTTAAATGAATGTCCCTTTAACCTGAGGCTGTGCCCTCTTGTCCTAGACTCTCCCACCATGGGAAACATTCTTTCCATATCTACTTTGTCTAACCCTTTCAACGTTTCAAAGGTTTCAATGAGATCCCCCCCTCATCCTTCTAAATTCCAGCAAGTACAGACCCAGAACTATCAAATGTTTCTCATATGATAACCCTTTTCATTCCTGGACTGCCCTATTGTCCTGTTTATTATTTATTGTAATGCCTGCACTGTTTTTGTGCACTTTACGCAGTCCTGTGTATGTCTGTAGTCTAGTGTAGCTTTCTCTGTGTTGTTTTTTTACGTAGTTCAGTCTAGTTTTTGTACTGTGTCATGTAACACCATGGTCCTGAAAAACATTGTCTCATTTTTACTATGTACTGTACCAGCAGTTATGGTCGAAATGACAATAAAAGTGACTTGACTTGATCATCCTTGTGAACTTCCTCTGGACCCTCTCCAATGCCACTACATCCTTTCTAAGATGAGGGGCTCAAAACTACACAATACTCAAGGTGAAGCCTCACCAGTACCTTATAAAACCATAGTATCACATCCTGGCTCGTGTATTCAAGACCTCTTTGATGAATGCTAACATTGCATTTGCCTTCCTCAAAACCGACTCAACCTGCAGGCTAACCTTTAGGGTGTTCTGCACAAGTCCCTTTGCATCTCATTTTTTAGATTATTCTCCCCATTTAGAAAATAGTCTGCACATTTATTTCTACTACCAAAGTGCATGGCCATGTATTTTCCAACATTGTATTTAATTTGCCACTCTCTTGCCTATTCTCCTAATCTGTCTAAGATCTTCTGTATCCTGTCTATTTCCTCAACACTACTCACCCCTCCACCAATCTTCATATCATCTGCAAACTTGGTAATCATCTATTCCATCATCTAAATCATTTATATACAGCGTAAAAAGAAGTGATCCCAACACTGACCCCAGTGGAACACCACTTGTCACTGGCAGCCAACCAGAAAAAGATCCTTTTATTCCTGCTTGCTGCTCCTACCAATCAGCCAATGCTCTAAACATGCCAGTAACTTTCCTGTAATACTATGGGCTCTTAACTTGGTAAGCAGCCTCGTGGGGCACCTTGTCAAAGGCCTTCTGAAAGTTCAAATATACAACATCAGCTGCATCCCTTTTATCTATCCTACTTGCAATCTCCTCAAAGAATTCCAACAGGTTCGCCAGACAGGATTTTCTCTGAAGGAAACCATGCTGGCTTTGTTCCATCTTGTCCTGTGTCACCAAGTACTCCATCACCTCATCCTTAGCAATTGACTCCAACGTCTTCCCAACCACTGAGGTCAAACTGGCCTATAATTTCCTTTCTGCTGCCTTCCTCCTTTCTCAAAGAGTGGAGTGATATTTACAGTTTTCCAGTCCTCTGGCACTATGCCAGAGACCGGTGATATTTGAAAGATCATCACTAATGCCACCACAATCTCTAGCGCTACCTCTTCAGAACCCTACAGTGCAGTTCATCTGGTCCAGGTGTCTTATGTACCCTTAGGTCCTTCAGTCTTTTGAGCACCTTCTCCCTTGTTATAATAACTGCACTCACTTCTCTTCCTTCACTCACTACATCTGGCACACTTCTAAATAAATACTCATTTATTTCATCAGCCATCTTCTTGTCCCCCGTTATTATTTCTCCATCCTCATTTTCTAGTGGTCCTATATCCACCTTCATCTCTCGTTTATTTTTTACATACTGGTAAAAGCTTTTACTATCCACTTTGATATAGTTTGCTAGCTTACTTTCATATTTCATTTTTACCCTCCTAATGATTCTTTCGGTTGCTCTCTGTAGGTTTTTAAAGTTTCCCAGTCCCCTATCTTCCTGCTTATTTTTGCTTTGTTGTATGCCCTCTCTTTTGTTTTTACATTGGCTTTGCCTTCCCTTGTCAGCCATGGTTGTATGCTTTTGCCATTTGAGTATTTCTTCATTTTTAGAAAACATCTGTCCTGCACCTTCGAGGAAATCTGCAGATGCTGGAAATTCAAACAACAACACACACAAAATGCTGGTAGAACACAGCAGGCTTCTCGCTATAGATGCTGCCTAGCCTGCTGTGTTCTACCAGCATTTTGTGTGTGTTGTCCTGCACCTTCCTCATTTTTCACAGAAACTCAAGCCATTGCTGCACTGCTGTCATCCCTGCCAGCAGCTCCTTCCAATTTACTTTGGCCAACTCCTCGCTCAGGAGTAAATTTCCTTTACTCCACTGAAATACTGCTACATCAGACTTTACTTTCTTCCTATTAAATTTCAAGTTGAACTCAGTAAATTGTGATCAATGGCTCTTAAGGGTTCTTTTACCTTAAGCTCCCCAGTTGCTTCCAGTCCATTACATAACACCCATATATAGGCCCTCTTTATTCCCACTCTTTGCCTCCTGTCAGTCAGCCAATCCCATAGTTATGCTAATATATTTCCTGTAATACCATGGGCTCTTACCTTGTTAAGCAGCCTCATGTGCGGCACCTTGTCAAAGGCCTTCTGAAAATCCAAGTACATAACAACCACTTACTCTCCTTTGTCTATTCTGCCTGTTATTTCTTCAAAGAATTCTAATAGATTTGTCTGGCGAGATTTCCCCTTAAGGAAACCATACTGTCATTGGCTTATTTTATTATGTGCCTCCAGGTACCGCGAAACCTCATCCTTAATAAAGGACTCCAAAATCATCTAAACTTCTGATATGAAGCTAACTGGCCTATCATTTTGTTTCATTTGCTTCTGTCCCATCTTATGGAATGGCATGACATTTGCCATCCTCTAATCTTCTGGTACTTCTGTAAAATGCTGGGAAGCTCAGTAGCCTAAGCAGTCTCTATGTGGAAGTAGTGAGATAATGCCTGGTGTACTGAATGCAGTTTTGACAACTCCTGGTCTGGGTTCTATACGTGTGCTATGTATCAAATGCCATTTTTTTACAGGAAGAAGCTGGTCCTGAAGTTTTAATCCTTCTGCTGGCCAATAAGACTGATCTGGAAAGTGAACGCCGGGTTTCTACAAAAGAAGGGCAGCAGGTGGCAATGGTTTGTATTTCAAGATTTTTATTAATAAAACATTTAAAGATAGAGTCATAGAGAAGTACAGCACATCAACAAGCCCTTTGGCCCATCTAGTCCATGCTGAAACCATTTGAACTGCCTACACTCATTGATCTGCACTGGGACCAAAGCCCTCTATATCCCTACTGTCCATGTACCTATCCATACTTGATAGGTTTCAGTGAGATCTCCTCTCATTCTTCTAAACTCCAGCAAGTACAGGCCCAGAGCCATCAAATGCTCCTTATGTTAACCCTTTCATTCATAGAACATAGAACATAGAATAATAGATAGATAGATAGATAGATACTTTATTCATCCCCATGGGGAAATTCAACTTTTTTCCAATGTCCCATACACTTGTTGTAGCAAAACTAATTACATACAATACTTAACTCAGTAAAAAATATGATATGCATCTAAATCACTATCTCAAAAAGCATTAATAATAGCTTTTAAAAAAGTTCTTAAGTCCTGGCGGTAGAATTGTAAAGCCTAATGGCATTGGGGAGTATTGACCTCTTCATCCTGTCTGAGGAGCATTGCATCGATAGTAACCTGTCGCTGAAACTGCTTCTCTGTCTCTGGATGGTGCTATGTAGAGGATGTTCAGAGTTTTCCATAATTGATCGTAGCCTACTCAGCGCCCTTCGCTCAGCTACCGATGTTAAACTCTCCAGTACTTTGCCCACGACAGAGCCCGCCTTCCTTACCAGCTTATTAAGACGTGAGGCGTCCCTCTTCTTAATGCTTCCTCCCCAACACGCCACCACAAAGAAGAGGGCGCTCTCCACAACTGACCTATAGAACATCTTCAGCATCTCACTACAGACATTGAATGACGCCAACCTTCTTAGGAAGTACATTCGACTCTGTGCCTTCCTGCACAAGGCATCTGTGTTGGCAGTCCAGTCTAGCTTCTCGTCTAACTGTACTCCCAGATACTTGCACATTACAGGCCCTTTGACCCACAGTGTTGTGTCGACCCTCAAACCCTGCCTCCCATATAACCCCCCACCATAAATTCTCTTAAACATTGAATTCGAGCTTGCCTGGGCCACTTGTGCTGGCAGCTCATTGCACATTCTCACAACACTGAGTGAACAAGTTTCCCCTCAAGTTCTAAGTTCTAATTAAACTTCTCACCTTTTACCCATAACCTTTGACCTCTGGTTGTAGGTTCTGGGTGAAAGCTCAGTGGAAAAAGGCTGTTTGCATACCCTTCAAAATTTTTTATTTGTTGTTATTCAGTCATTAAGTCAAGTCCAACTCTTTGTGATCTCATGGACCAAAAGGTCCATAGGGTTTTCATGGAAAGATAAGGAAGTAGATTCTAGGCCTTTCTTCTGCGCAGATTGGGACCCAGCTGGGTTTGAACTCAGGACCATCTGCCTTGAAGTCCAGTGCTGATGCCACTACACCACCAGCCGCCCCCATAAGTTTGTATACCTCTATCAAATCTCCTCTCGATTTTCTATGTTCTAAAGAATACAATCCTAACCTATAACAAGAGAAAATCTGCAGATGCTGAAAATCCGAGCAACACACGCGAAATGCTGGAGGAACTCAGCAGGCCAGGCAGCATCTATGGAATAAAGTACAGTCAACGTTTTGAGCTGAAACCCTTCAGCAGGACAGAAGTTTGTGGCTCGAGTCCTAATCAATTCAATGTTTCCTTATAACTCAGGTCCTCCAGACTCAGCAATATCCTTTACATTTTCTCTGCACTCTTTCAACCTTATTTACATCTTTCTTGTAGGTGGGTGACCACTGTTAGGTTTTACCGTTCACTGTGTAAAACTTACCCTGTTGGTCCTACCAAAGTGCAAAATCTCGCACTTGTCTATATTGTATTCCATCTGCCATTTTTAAGCCCTATTTTCTAGCCAATGCAGATCACTCTGCTGGCCATGATAGCCTCCCTCACTGTCTACTACACCCCCAATCATATTATCACCCAGATCATTGATATAGATGACAAACAACAAAAGACCCAGCACTGATCCCAGCAGCACTCCACTAGTCACAGGCTTTCAGTCAGAGAGGCAACTATCTACTACCACTCTCTGGTTTCTCCCACAAAGCCAATATCTAATCCACTTGACTACCTCATCTTGAATGCCAAATGACTGAACCTTCTTGACCAACATCCCATGCCAGACCTTGTCAAATGCCTTACTAAAGTCCATGAGTCCATGCAGACAGCATCCACTGCCTTACTTTCATCAACTTTCCTAGTAACTTCCTCGAAAAACTCTATAAGACCATAAGATGTAGGAGCAGAATTAGGCCATTTGGCCCATTGATTCTGCTCTGCCATTCCATCATGGCTGATACAATTTTCCCCTCAGCCCCATTCTCCTGCCTTCTCCCTGTATCCCTTCATGCCCCAACCAATCAAGAATAAGATTGGTTAGACATGACCTACCATGCACGAAGCCATGCTGACTATCCTTAATCAGTCCATGTCTATCCAAATACCTATATATCCAGTCTCTTAGAATACCTTCCAACAACTTTCCCACAACTATTGTCAGACTTACCGGCTTATAATTTTCTGGTTTCTGTTTTGAGCCTTTTTTAAACATCAGAACAACAGAGGACTGGTTATCATTCAGTCCTCTGGTATTTCTTCTGTAGCTAAGGATGTTTTAAATATCTCTGCTAGGGACCTAGCAATTTCTGCACTTGCCTCTCTTGGGGTTCTCGGGAACATCTTGTCAGCTCCTGTGGAATTATCCACCTGATTTGCCTCACGGTAGCAAACACCTCCTTCTTTGTAATCTGTACAGAGACCATGAAGTTGACGCTGCTTTGCCTCACTTCGATATATTCTGTGTTCATCTCCTGAGTATATTCAGATGCAAAGAATACATTTAAGATCTCCACATTTGTTTTTTGCTCTACACATGGATTACCATTCTAGTTTTCCAGATTACCAATCTTGTCCCTTGCAATCCATTTTGTTCTTTACATATCTGTAAAATCCCTTCAGATTCTCCTTCACCTTGTCTGCTAGAGCAACTGTGTGCCTTCTTTTAGCCTTCCTGATTTCTTTCTTAAGTGTTCTCCTGTGGTTCTTGTACTCCATAAATACATCATTTGTTCTTACCTGCTATGCACCTCTTTGTACTCTTAACCATGGCCTCAATGTCGCTTGAAGACCAATATTCCCTACACTTATTATCTTTACCTTTTATTCTGACAGGCACATACAAGCTTTATACCCTGAAAATTTTGTTTTTGAAAGCCTCCCAATTTCCAAGTACACCTTTGCTAGAAAACAGCCTGTTCTAATCCACACTTGCCAGATCATTTTTGATGCGTTCAAAAGTAGACTTTCTCCAGTTTAGGATCTCAACCCACAGATAAGACATCGTTTTGCATATTTAATTTGAAATACTTATAGTTTAACTTTAAATTTTTCTGCCAAATGAAAGATCCACTTAAGGAATAGAAAATCTTTCTGCCACCTTTGCCCTTTCTCGCAATCTGCACAAGTCCTTCTGCAGCCTCCCTGTTTCCTCAACGCTATCTGCCCCTCCACCTACCTTTGTATCATCTGCAAACTTAGCTACAAAGCCATCTATTCCGTCATGCAAACCATTGACATATAATGTGACAAAAGACAAACCCAATATTGACCCCTGCAGAACACTACTAGTCACATGCAGCTAATCAAATTTTTAAAAAAAAATTTGTTGTCTATTACGCCACTAGCATTTAGGGTAGCGGCAAAGGTCCTCCATCTCTGGTGATTTCTCAGCTTCTTTCATTGTGCCAGTTGCTTCCTCTCTGTTCTCACTTCTGTCAGCCATGCAAGTCCCAGGTGGAGATTTGGGAATACTGTCACACTCAGATATAGAAGGATTTTTCATTGCTGTTTCTGTAACAGCTTCGTTTTACCAGTCAGGGTTGTTAGCCCTGAGCCGAAACCCCGAAACTGGAGGATCGGTGAACCACTCTTAGTCTGGCCTCTACCCTTAGACCTGTTTGGCATGGATGACCCTACCAAAAGCCAAAGCATAAACTCCTGACTCCAGCCAGCATCACTCTCTGGGTCATTGAGGCACAAAAGCCACAAAGTTGTGGTCCTCTTGAAGGAACCAATCAGAATTTCCACTCTTTGCTTCCTGCCAGTCAGCCAATCTTTTATTATTGCTGGTATTGTTCCTGTAATTCCATAGGCTCCTATCTTGTTAGCAGCTTCTTAAAGTCCAAGTAGGCAATATCTACTAACTCATGTTTGTCTATCCTGCATGTGCCATAAAGTATAGAACCCTACAGCAGAGAACAGAGCCCACAATATTGTGCTGACCTTTTATCCTAATCTAAGATCAATCAATAGTTCCATTTAATATCAGACCATGTACACAATATACAACCTGGAATCCTTGTTCCTTGCAGAAATCTGTGAAAATAGAAGAGCACCCCAAAGAATCAGTGACGGTAAGAACCCAAATCATCCCCTCCTCCCCCACCATGCACAAAGAAAGACCACGATCTGCAGTACAACAAAAGTTGGTTGTTCACTCGACAATTTGACATACCACAGTCTCTCTGTTTCTCTCTCCCTAATAAGGGGTCAGAGAGATGTCCCCCTTTCTCAGCAAGAGGGGATACCAACAAAAACAATAACTCGCTTATTTGCGGTGTTAAATTTGCAATGTCACTTTCTTTCTGTTCTCCAATTCGAGAATTGGCAACAAACTTTCACCCACCAACAAGGAAAAGAAATAGAGAGCACGCGATTCACTGCGTACGGAGCCCCTGACAGCTGAGCCAGCTTTCACAATGTTCTGTTTTCTCCCATGACGCTTCATTCAGCGGTACCAGCATAGAATTGGCTTGTCCCTAGGTCCGCAAAGCCCCGGAACCCCGAAGGTGCACTTGGCTTCTGGGCCGTGTCCTTGGGATATCGAAAAATGACCAGTTAATAAACTCTGGGAGCAGGTGCCACCGCCGCAAAGAACTGAAGTTTGAGCGTAGCTTGAGGTCAGGGTATTCAACAGAAGCCCACCAATCTAAACCTTCCTTCCTACATAACCCTCGATCTTTTTCTTCTCTCTCTTTCATTCATGGCTCAATGGAAGAAGCCAGAGAGTGGTAGTGGAGGATTGCTACTCTGAGTGGAGGCCTGTGACTAGTGGTGTGCCACAGGGATCAGTACTGGGTCCATTGTTATTTGTCATCTATATCAATGATCTGGATGATAATGTGGCAAATTGGATCAGCAAATTTGCTGATGATACAAAGATTGGAGGTGTAGTGGACAGTGAGAAAAGCTTTCAAAGCTTGCAGAGGGATTTGGACCAGTTGGAGGAATGGGCAGAAAAATGGCAGATGGAGTTTAATGCGGACAAGTGTGAAGTATTGCACTTCGGAAGGTCAAACCAAGGTAGAACATACAAGGTAAATGCTAAGACACTGAGGAGTGCAGTAGAACAGAGGGATCTGGGAGTACAGATACATAATTTCCTAAAAGTGGCGTCACAAGTAGATAGGGTTGTAAAGAGAGCTTTTGGTACATTGGCCTTTATAAATCAAAGTATTGAGTATAAGAGTTGGAATGTAATGGTGAGATTGTATAAGACATTGGTGAGACTGAATTTGGAGTATTGTGTGCAGTTTTGGTCACCTAATTACAGGAAGGATATTAATAAGGTTGAAAGAGTGCAGAGAAGGTTTACAAGGATGATGCCAGGACTTGAAAAACTGAGTTACAGAGAAAGGTTGAATAGGTTAGGACTTTATTCCTTGGAGCGTAGGAGAATGAGTGGTGATTTGATAGAAGTGTATAAAATTATGATGGGTATAGATAGAGTGAATGCAAGCAGGCTTTTTCCACTGAGGCCAGGGGAGAAAAAAAACAGGTCATGGGTTAAGGGTGAAGGGGGAAAAGTTTAAAGGGAACATTGGGAGGGGCTTCTTCACGCAGAGAGTGGTGGGAGTGTGGAATGAGCTGCCAAATGAAGTGGTGAATGCGGGCTCACTTTTGACATTTAAGAAAAACTTGGATAGGTATATGGATGAGAGGGGTTTGGAGGGATATGGCCTACGTGCAGGTCAGTGGGACTAGGCAAAAAGATGGTTCGGCACAGCCAAGAAAGGCCAAAAGGCCAGTTTCTGTGCTGTAATGTTCTATGGTTTTATGTGGCTATCTAAGAGTTACTTAAATACTCCTAATGGCCTACCACCACTCCTGGCAACGTGTTTCATGCACCTGCCACTCTGTGTAAAGATCTTACCTTTGACATTCTTCCTATCCTTTCCTCCAATCACCTTAAAATTATGCATTTCCACCCTGGGGGGAAAAAACTCTAGCTATCCACTACTGTATATCCACATCTCTGTCAGTGACTTCTCATCCTCCTTTGCTCCATAGAGAAAAGCCCTAACTGCTCAACTTATTCTCATAAAACATGACCTGGTTACCTAACTGCTCAACTTATTCTCATAAAACATGACCTGGTTACCTAACAGCAGATCTAGTCTTTCCTCTAGTCAATCTGTTTATATATTATGTCAGGAATCCTTCTTGGACTCACCTAACAAATACCACCCTATTCAAACCTTTTGCACTAAGGAGGTTCTGGTCAATATTTGGAAAGTTGAAGTCACTCATGACAACAACTCTGTTATTTTTGCAGCTTTCCAAAATCTGTCTCCTGTTCTGCTCTCAGTGGCTCTGTTATGAGAGGGATCTGTAGAATACAAACAATATAGTAATTGTTCCTTTCCTGTTTCTGATTCTACCCACACAATCTCTCCACAATGTCCACCCTATACCATAGGCTCTCTCATTCTCTCTCTCGCTCCCTAATAAGGGAAAAAAGAGATGTCTCCATTTCACAGCGAGAGGGGAGATGTAACAACTCGCTGATCTATGACGTTAAAAGTCCCTTGTGTCGCTTTTTCTGATCTCTGTGCCCAAAGATCTCAGCTGTCTGGGCACACAGCCTTAGATCTTCTATCTCCCATGACACACCGATCTCCTGCCCGGACACCGACCTTCAGTCCGCCAGTCTCCATAGCCATGAGATCTCAGCCTTCCGAAGGCAAGCTCTTGGGTTGTGCCCTTGGCGTGCGGAATAACTGTCAGTTGTGAAACCCTGAGAGCGGGTCCCATTCCCAGAAAGAACTGTAGTCGCCGAGTAAGTCCAGGTCAGGGTCTTCAAAAGAACACTGAAAGGGAAAAATAGAGATCTGAAAGATGGAATTAGAGCTGTTTCTGCAGGTGCATGCAAAGGAGTCGCCGTTAGGCGCCATTAATTCTCCTAAGCATTTTCCATTAATTCATAGAATTGGATTGGGAATAATGGGAGAAGATTGAGGGATGTGAGCATTGACTGGATTTGATGGGTTTCTGTGTACATTACAGAGCAGATTCAATTTAACTGAAACCCTTTTTACAGGAATCCAATATGATCTTCTATGAATGCAGTGCCTTCACTGGTGCCAACATCACTGAAGCTATCATGCACTTGGCAAGGTAAGAGAGGAACAATCTGAAAAACCATGTTACAATTCTTTGGTTTCAACACTTCAGCATTTAACCACATGTTACAAGGATTATTCCTTAGTAATAATGATCAGAGAGGCACAGAGAGAATCTGTGATTACTGATGATACCTTTATTGTCTAAACTAACAAGCCTGTAGAAGGGTGGGTTAGTAAGTTTTCTGATGACACAAAGGTGGGGGTGTTGTGAGCCAGTGGATGTAGTGTACCTGGACTTCCAGAAAGCTTTTGATAAAGTCCCACATAGGAGATTAATGGGCAAAATTAAGGCACATGGTACTGGGGGCAGAGTACTAACATGGATTGAAAATTGGCTGGCTGACAGGAAACAAAGAGTAGTGATTAATGGGTCCCTTTCGGAATGGTAGGCTGTGACCAGTGGGGTACCGCAAGGTTCGGTGCTGGGACCGCAGCTTTTTACAATATACATTAATGATTTAGATGAAGGGATTAAAAGTAACATTAGCAAATTTGCTGATGACACAAAGCTGGGTGGCAGTGTGAAATGTCAGGATGTTATGAGAATGCAGGGTGACTTGGACAGGTTGGGTGAGTGGGCAAATAGACAATAGACAATAAGTGCAGAAGTAGACCATTCGGCCCTTCGAGCCTGCACCACCATTCTGAGATCATGGCTGATCATCTACTATCAATACCCGGTTCCTGCCTTGTCCCCATATCCCTTGATTCCCCTATCCATAAGATACCTATCTAGCTCCTTCTTGAAAGCATCCAGAGAATTGGCCTCCACTGCCTTCCGAGGCAGTGCATTCCAGACCCCCACAACTCTCTGGGAGAAGAAGTTTTTTCTTAACTCTGTCCTAAATGACCTACCCCTTATTCTCAAACTATGCCCTCTGGTCCTGCCTCTATCTTGTCCAATCCCTTAATAATCTTATATGCTTCAATCAGATCCCCTCTCAATCTCCTTAATTCCAGCATGTACAAGCCCAGTCTCTCTAATCTCTCTGCGTTAGACAGTCTGGACATCCCAGGAATTAACCTTGTGAATCTACGCTGCACTTCCTCTACAGCCAGGATGTCCTTCCTTAACCCTGGAGACCAAAACTGTACACAATACTCCAGGTGTGGTCTCATCAGGGCCCTGTACAAATGCAAAAGGATTTCCTTGCCCTTGTACTCAATTCCCTTTGTAATAAAGGCCAACATTCCATTAGCCTTCTTCACTGCCTGCTGCACTTGCTCATTCACCTTCAGTGACTGATGAACAAGGACTCCTAGATCTCTTTGTATTTCTCCCTTACCTAACTCTACATCATTCAGATAATAATCTGCCTTCCTGTTCTTACTCCCAAAGTGGATAACCTCACACTTATTCACATTAAACTTCATCTGCCAAGTATCTGCCCACTCACTCAGCCTATCCAAGTCACCCTGAATTCTCCTAACATCCTCATCACATGTCACACTGCCACCCAGCTTAGTATCATCAGCAAACTTGCTGATGTTATTCTCAATGCCTTCATCTAAATCGTTGATGTAAATCGTAAACAGCTGTGGTCCCAATACCGAGCCCTGTGGCACCCCCACTAGTCACCACCTGCCATTCCGAGAAACACCCATTCACCGTTACCCTTTGCTTTCTATCTGCCAACCAGTTTTCTATCCATGTCAATATCTTCCCCCCAATGCCATGAGCTCTGATTGTACCCACCAATCTCCTATGTGGGACCTTATCAAATGCCTTCTGAAAATCGAGGTACACTATATCCACTGGATCTCCCTTGTCTAACTTCCTGGTTACATCCTTGAAAAACTCCAATAGATTAGTCAAGCATGATTTGCCCTTGGTAAATCCATGCTGGCTCGGCCCAATCCTATCACTGTTATCTAGATATGCCACTATTTCATCTTTAATAATGGACTCTAGAATCTTCCCCACTACTGATGGTAGGCTGACAGGATGATAGTTCTCTGTTTTCTCCCTCACTTCTTTCTTAAAAAGTGGGATAACATTAGCCATTTTCCAATCCTCAGGAACTGATCCTAAATCTGAGGAACATTGGAAAATGATTACCAATGCATCCGCAATTTCCAGAGCCACCTCCTTTAGTACCCTAGGATGCAGACCATCTGGACCTGGGGATTTGTCAGCCTTCAGTCCCATCAGTCTACTCATCACCGTTTCCTTCCTAATGTAAATCTGTTTCAATTCCTCTGTTACCCTATGTCCTTGGCCCATCCATACAACTGGGAGATTGCTTGTGTCTTCCCTAGTGAAGATAGTTCTAAAGTACTTATTAAATTCTTCTGCCATTTCTCTGTTTCCCATAACAATTTCACCCAATTCATTCTTCAAGGGCCCAACATTGTTCTTAACTATCTTCTTTCTCTTCACATACCTAAAAAAGCTTTTGCTATCCTCTAATACATACTAATGTATGGCAGATGTAGTTTAATGTGGATAAATGTGAGGTTATCCACTTTGGTGGCAAGAACAGGAAGGCAGATTACTATCTAAATGGAGTCAAGTCAAGTTAGGAAAAGGGGAAGTACAACGAGATCTAGGTGTACTTGTACATCAGTCAATGAAAGCAAGCATGCAGGTCCAGCAGGCAGTTAAGAAAGCTAATGGCATGCTAACTTTTATAACAAGAGGAATTGAGTATAGGAGTAAAGAGGTCCTTCTGCAGCTGTACAGGGCCCTGGTGAGACCCCACCTGGAGTATTGTGTGCAGTTTTGGTCTCCAAATTTGAGGAGGGACATTCTTGCTATTGAGGGAGTGCAGCGTAGGTTCACAAGGTTAATTCCCGGAATGGCGGGACTGTCATATGTTGAAAGATTGGAGCGACTGGGCTTGTATACACTGGAATTTAGAAGGATGGGAGGGGATCTGATTGAAGCATATAAGATTATTAAGGGATTGGACACACTGGAAGCATGTTCCCGCTGATGGGTGAGTCCAGAACTAGAGGCCACAGTTTAAGAATAAGGGGTAGGCCATTTAGAACAGAGATGCGGAAAAACATTTTCACCCAGAGAGTGGTGGATATGTGGAATGCTCTGCCCCAGAAGGCAGTGGAGGCCAAGTCTCTGGATGCATTCAAGAGAGAGTTAGATAGAGCTCTTATAGATAATGGGGTCAAGGGATATGGGGAGAGGGCAGGAACGGGGTACTGATTGTGTATGATCAGCCATGATCACAGTGAATGGCGGTGCTGGCTAGAAGGGCTGAATGGCCTACTCCTGCACCTACTGTCTATTGTCTATTGTGGATAGTGTGGAGGATTGTCAGAGGTTACAGTGGGACATCAATAGGAGGCAGAACTGGGCTGAAAAGTGGCAGATGGACTTCAACCCAGATAAGTGTGAAGTGGTTAATTCTGGTAGATCCAGTTTGAAGACAGAATGTAATATAACCCATAAGACTCTTGGCAGTGTGGAGGATGTGAGAGATCTTGTGGTCCATGTCAATAGGGCACTCAAAGCTTCTGCGCGGGTCAACAGTATTGTCAAGAAGGCATATGGTGCATTGGCATTCAACAACCGTAGGATTGAGTTCAAGAGCTGTGTGGTAATGTTACAGCTATAAAAGACTTGTTCTGACCTCACTTGGAATATTGTGTTCAGTTCTGGTCACCTCACTACAGGAAGGATGTGGATGCTGTAGAGAGAGTGCAGAGGAGATTTACAAGGATGTTGCCTGGATTGGAGGGCGTTACTTATGAAAATAGGTTGAGTGTACTTGGCCTTTTTTCCTTGGAGTGACGGAGGATGAGAGGTGACCTGATAGTAGTGTATAAGGTAATGAGGGGCATTGATCATGTTGATAGCCAGAGGCTTTTTCCTAGGGCTGAAACTGATTATCATGAGGGGGTTAGTTTTAAGTGCTTGGAAATAGGTATTGAAGGATTGCCAGGGATAAGTTTTTCACACAGAGTGGTAGGCGTGTGGAATGTACTGCCAGCGGCGGTGGTGGAAACAGATACGAGGGGTGATTGATAAGTTCATGGCCCAAGGTAAAAGGAGTCAATTTTAGAAAACCTAGCACATTTATTTTTCAACATAGTCCCCTCCTATGTTTACACAGTTAGTCCAGCAGTCATGGAGCATACAGATCCTTCTTTGTGGAAGTTGGCGTCTTGGACCTCCGGAAGTGGTCCACAGCAGGGGTGATTGATAAATTTGTGGCCTAAGGTAGAATGAGATGAGTTGTACAGCTCTTGTTACATGCACGTGCAGTTCAACTCTTTGTGTGATTGTGCAGAAAGTTTGAAGTTAATAACTCATCTCCTTCTACCTTAGGCCACAAACTTATCAATCACCCCTTGTACAATAGGGTCTTTAAAGAGCTTCTTGGATAGGTACATGGAGCTTAGAAAAATAGAGGGCTATGCGCTAGGGAAATTCTAGGCAGTTTCTACAGTAGGCTACATGGTCAGCACAACATTGTGGGCCAAAGGGCCTGTAATATGTTATAAATTTCTATGTTCTATGTTCATGTGAATTCATACTCTAAGTACCTGTGTGCACAGCCACCAGGTTTCCCTTACTCTCCTGAATAGTCAAAGAATAAAAAAGGTAATACCCTGGCAAAGGAATCTACAATGGCCAGAAATTCCTCATAGTCCTGATCCATTCCGCACGTGTTCCACGTAAGGTCATTCACACTTATATCTGTGATGGGCAATTTTCAGAATTGTCACTACTTTGCGTTTGAAGCCTGTGCTTTTATATTCATTACTTACCAGTTCAAATGCTGCATTTCAGTATCATTGGCTATGGGTTATTTGACTGAACCTTTAACACCTTATTGGCTCAAGACCAAGGGCTACACAACTTCATGCCTTGGGTAACTTCTTTTGTTCTGTTCAACACTAGTTCAAAGCAGACTAAAGCAGTGTCACTCAGACACTGGACCAAGATAACAAGATTTCATCTGTAAAACTGCCATGTTACACAATACATAGCTTATCTGCAAATTATCTCAGGTTTAGAAGATCAATAGCAGAAACTCCTTGTGTCCATGTTTAATTGCTCTGATTAAATTATCCCAGAGTAAGAACTAGTTCTCCAATAGTTCACAAAATGGCAGTATCCATTCCTTTCACCTCATGGCAAGAACAAAAACTGTTGGCCAATCTGCTTCACTGTCTTTGATTCATTTGAATTCACTGATTTGTAGACACCTAATTAATTATTTTCATTATTTATTGAGATGATCAAACTAGTTCAGTCCAACTGTTTTGTCCTGTTCATTCTAAAAGTGGAGGAACAGCAGGGGTTGGGAATTAAATTTATGGAGATATCTTCATATTTACTCTCCCTATATTAAAATCTGAAGCTCATATTCCTGATCGGTCAGGGCATCAAAAGATATGGTGAGAAGGCAGATGTGTGGAGTTAAGTGGGATCTGAGATCAGCCATGATGGAATGGCAGAGTAGACTTGATAGGCTGAATGGCCTAAATCTGCTCCTATGTCTTATGGCCTTATATATTAGAAACCTTTCCTGATAATGCACCTGTCCAAATTACTATAAAAATTTTAACTGTTTGCACTTCTACTGCTTTCTCTGACAGCTCTGCCATATACTCACTATATTCTGTGGAAAAACCTGCCTCACAGATCTCCTTTATTCTTCACAACTTAAATTTATGACATTTAGTTTTAGACTCTCTTAATCTGTGAAACAGATTGTGATGACCCACCTTGTCAATTCCCCTCTTGATTTTATAAACAACTCACACCATCACTCTCTATTTAACTCAAGCACTCCTTGTAAAGTTACTCTGCATTCTCTATATCTTAAACACACCCTAACAAAGAGAATCAGTTATCTGTGTCCCGATGGGGACCAATCACCCAATGTGATCATATCCCGAGGAAGGTGAGCAGGGAGTTTGGAGTGGGCTTTAAGGTGGGCTGTGTAGAGAGTTTAGGATGAGCTGTGTCGAGGGTTTGGAGTGGGCTGTGTAGAGAGTTTAGGATGAGCTGTGTCGAGGGTTTGGAGTGGGCTGTGTAGAAAGTTTAGGATGAGCTGTGTCGAGGGTTTGGAGTGGGCTGTGTAGAGAGTTTAGGATGAGCTGTGTCGAGGGTTTGGAGTGGGCTGTGTAGGGGTTTTTGTATGGGCTGCATAAGGGTTTTGGGGAAGGCTGTGTAGGGGTTTTTGTATGGGCTGCATAAGGGTTTTGGGGAAGGCTGTGTAGGGTTCTTTGGGAGGGGGTGTGTACTGGTGTTTTGGGGTAGGCTGTGACGGGGTTTTGGGATGGGCTGTGTTGAGATTTTGGGATGGGCTGCGTAGCGGCTTTGGGGTGGGCTGTGTAGGGGTTTGGGGATGGGCTGCAGAGGGGGTTTTGGGATGGGTTGCATGGGGGTTGGGATGGGCTGCGTAAGGGGGTTTTGAGATGGGCTGCAAAGGGGTTGGGATGGGCTGCGTAGGGGATTTTGGGATGGGTTTGTTGGGGTTTTTGAGGTAGGCTGTGTTTGGATTTTGGGATTGGCTGTGTAGGGGGGTTTTGGGATGGGCTGCATAGGGAGGTTTTGGGTTGGGCAGTGTAGGGGTTTTGGGTGGGCTGTGTATGGATTTTGGGATTGGCTGCATGGTGGTTGGGATGGGCTGTTTAAGGAGGTTCTGGGATAGGCTGCATGGGGGGGTTGGGATGGGCTGCCTAGGGGGTTTTGGGATGGGCTGCGTAGGGGGGTTTTGAGGTGAGCTGTGTACAGTAGAAGGTACAATGCAGGTACATAGGCAGTGGGGATCAGGCTGTAGCCTGTCCGTGAGATGTGGAGAGGTGGATGAATGCACATTACTCTGGGTGGGGGTTGCACTTAGGTTAGAATCCATAAGACTATAAGACCTAGGAGCAGAATTATGCCATTCAGCCCATTGACTCTGCTTCGCTATTCCATCATGCTTGATCCTGGATCCCACTCTACCCCAAACACTTTCTTTCACACCATATCCTTTGATGTCCCAACTAATCAGGAAACTTAACAACTTCCACTTTGTATACACCCACGGACTTGGCCTCCAATGCAGACTGTGGCAGAGTGTGCCACAGATTCACTACTCTCTGGCAAAAAAAATTCTTCCTTACCTCTGTACTGTGGATCAGTATTTGGAGGTATGATGTAGTGGCCATTACAGAGACTTGGATGACTCAGGGACAGGAATGGTTACTACAAGTGCCGGGTTTTAGATGTTTCAGAAAGGACAGGGAGGGAGGCAAAAGAGGTGGGGGCATGGCACTGTTGATTGGAGATAGTGTCACAGCTGCAGAAAAGGTGGACGCCATGGAGGGATTGTCTACAGAGTCTCTGTGGGTGGAGGTTAGGAACAGGAAGGGGTCAATAACGTTACTGTGTGTTTTTTATAGGCTGCCCAATAGTAACAGGGATATCGAGGAGCAGATACGGAAACAGATCCTGGAAAGGTGTATTCATAACAGAGTTGTCGTGAAAGGAGATTTTAATTTCCCGAATACCGATTGGCATCTCCCTAGAGCAAGGGGTTTAAATGGGGTGGAGTTTGTTAGGTGTGTTCATGAAGGTTTCTTGACACAGTATGTAGATAAGCCTACGAGAGGAGAGGCTGTACTTGATTTGGTATTGGGAGATGAACCTGGTCAGGTGTCAGATCTCTCAGTGGGAGAGCATTTTGGAGATAGTGATCATAATTCTATCTCCTTTACAATAGCATTGGAGAGAGATAGGAACAGACAAGTTAGAAAAGCGTTTAATTGGAGTACGAGGAATTGTGAGGCTATCAGGCAAGAAATTGGAGGCTTAAATTGGAAACAGATGTTTTCAGGGAAAAGTATGGAAGAAATATGGCAAATATTCAGGGGATATTTGTGTAGAGTTCTGTATAGGTACGTTCCAATGAGACAGGGAAGTTATGGTAGGGTACAGGAACCGTGGTATACAAAGGCTATAATAAATCTAGTCAAGAAGAAAAGAAAAGCTTACAAAAGGTTCAGAGAGCTAGGTAATCTTAGAGATCTAGAAGATTATAAGGCTACTAGGAAGGAGCTTAAGAAGGAAATTAGGAGACCAAAAGGGGCCATGAGAAGGCCTTGGCGGGCAGAATTAAGGAAAACCCCCAAGGCATTCTGCAAGTATGTGAAGAGCAAGACGATAAGAAGTGAAAGAATAGGACCTATCAAGTGTGACAGTGGGAAAGCGTGTATGGAACCGGAGGAAATAGCGGAGGTACTTAATGAATACTTTACTTCAGTATTCACTATGGAAAAGGATCTTAGTGATTGTAGTGATGACTTGCAACAGACTGAAAAGCTTAAGCATGTAGATATTAAGAAAGAGGATGTGCTGAACTTTTGGAAAGCATCAAGTTGGATAAGTCGCCGGGATGGGACAAAATGTACCCCAGGCTACTGTGGGAGGTGAGGGAGGAGATTGCTGAGCCTCTGGCGATGATCTTTGCATGATCAATGGGGACAGGAGAGGTTCCAGAGGATTGAAGTGTTGCAGATGTTGTTCCTTTATTCAACAAAGGGAGTAGAGATAGCCCAGGAAATTATAGACCAGTGAGTCTTACCTCAGTGGTTGGTAAGTTGATGGAGAAGATCCTGAGAGGCAGGATTTATGAACATTTGGAGAGGTATAATATGATTTGGAGTAGTCAGCATGGCTTTGTCAAGAGCAGGACATGCCTTACGAGCTTGATTGAATTTTTTGAGGATGTGACTAAACACATTGATGAAGGAAGAGCAATAGATGCAGTGTATATGGATTTCAGTAAGGCATTTGATAAAGTACCCCATGCAAGACTTATTGAGAAAGTAAGGAGGCATGGGATCCAAGGGGACATTGCTTTGTGGATCCAAAACTGGCTTGCCCGCAGAAGGCAAAGAGTGGTTGCAGATGGGTCATATTCTGCATGGAGGTTGGTCACCAGTGGTGTGCCTCAGGGATCTGTTCTGGGACCCTTACTCTTCGTGATTTTTATAAATGACTAGATGAGGAAGTGGAGGGATGAGTTAATAAGTTTGCTGATGACAAAAAGGTTGGAGGTGTTGTGGATAGTGTGGAGGGCTGTCAGAGGTTACAGCGGGACATTGATAGGATACAGAACTGGACTGAGAAGTGGCAGATGGATTTCAACCCAGTTAAGTGTTAAGTGGTTCATTTTGTTAGGTCAAATATGATGGCAGAATATAGTATTAATGGTAAGACTCTTGGAAGTGTGGAGGATCAGAGGGATCTTGGGGTCCGAGTCCATAGGACGCTCAAAGCAGCTGCACAGGTTGACTCATGTGGTGTATTGGCCTTCATTAATCATGGAATTGAATTTAGGAGCTGAGAGGTAATGTTGCAGCTATATAGGACCCTGGTCAGACTCCACTTGGAGTATTGTGCTCAGTTCTGGTCACCTCACTACAGGAAGGATGTGGAAGCCATAGAAAGAGTGCAGAGGAGATTTACAAGGATGTTGCCTGGATTGGGGAGCATGCCTTATGAGAATAGGTTGAGTGAACTCAGCCTTTTCTCCTTGGAGCAAAGGAGGACGAGAGGTGACCTGATAGAGGTGTACAAGATGATAGAGGCATTGATCGTGTGGATAGTCAGAGGCTTTTTCCCGGGCTGAAATGGTTGCCACAAGAGGACACAGGTTTAAGGTGCTGGGGAGTAGGTACAGAGGAGATGTCAGGGGTAAATTTTTTACTCAGAGAGTGGTGAGTGCGTGGAATGGGCTGCTGGCCACAGTGGTGGAGGCGGATACGATGGGGTCTTTTAAGAGGCTTTTAAATAGGAACATGGAGCTTATAGAATAGAGGGCTATAGGTAAGCCTAATATTTTCTGAGGTAGTGACATGTTAGGCATAACTTGGTGGGCCGAAGGGCCTGTAATGTCCTGTTGATTTTCTAGAGGGTCACACCGCAGTTTTGTGACTGTGCCCTCTAGTTCTGGATACCCCCCACCATAGAAAATATCCTCTCCACATCCACCCTATCTATCCTTTCAACATTCAGTAGGTTTTATTGAGATCCTCCTACTTTCTTCTAAAGTCCTCATTCAGTAACCTGTACTTCACTGACCACTGGGGCCATGTGCTCATTGAAGATTTTTACATTTGTACAGAGATTGTAGAAAATTTTCAAACTATCAGTGTACTTTATTATAATTGTGATTAACAGTTATTTTGTTTTTATGTTAGACTTTTGAAGGAGCTGGAAGATAAAGAAAAGGAAAAGTTTGTTGAACTCGGTATAAACTCACCTCAACAGAAATCTTGCTGTTCCAAATAATAGAGAGTGAATCGTGTGATGAGAGATGTTGAGGGAAGGTATTGTATCTTCAGAAGTGTTTACTTGCACTGTAGAGGTTGTGTGAGTTAGAAACAACCATCCTGAGTAGATTTACTGGCTGGTAGTTTTTCTAGATACTATTTGTTGTGTTGCTGAACGTTGGGTACATATGGGGATTCCATGCATGTTAAATCCCTTGTGATCAAACTATGGCTGCAGGTGATCAAATATCAGCACATTCTAGGCAGCTACTACTGTTTAGAAAACTGACTTGCCTTGCATGTCTCCTTTAAACATTTCTTCCTGTCCTGAAACTTCTGCCTTCTAGTATTTGGCACTTCCAATATGAGAAAAATATCAATCCTATCAGATAACTTTATACACTTCTATCAGAATGACCTTCAGCCTGTGCCATTTGAGAGAAAACAGTCCAAATCTGTCCAACCTATCTTAGAGCTAATACACTCCAATCCAAGGCCACCCTTCCTTCCTACCAAAGGGCAGCCCTTCTCCCCTTTGTACTTCAGTTGTCCCATGCTACCCTCTTGTTTATAATATATGCATCAAACGTCTTTGTGTATTCCTTAATTGTATTCATCAAGAATATTTTATGGCCACTTTTTGATCATTTAAATTCTCAGTGGGAGTTGTTTCCTAATTCCTTTGTATTTCTATGAGACTTGTTTGATTTCAGCTTCCTACACCTTACATATGACTAAATTTTCTTTTTGTCTAAATTTATATCATCTCTTATCATTACAAGTTCCTAAACCTGAAGTATCATGTACAGTTGCCATTCTTTACTCTTTCATGAAACATACTTGTCCTGAATACTCGCCCCCTCCTTACTGCCTTCCCTCTTACCCCCACTTTGGACTTAAGTTCAGGGTGAAATATTTTAGGGGAATCTGAAGGGGAATTCTTCACTCAGAGGTTGGTGGGAGTGTGGAATGAGCTGCCACTGGAAGTGGTGGATGTGGGTTTGATTTAGACACTAAAGAGAAATTTGGATGATGACATGGATGGGAGGTGTATGGAGGCTATGGTGCAGGTAGTTGGAAATAGGCAGTGAAAACAAAACAGGCCGGCATTGACTAGAAGGGACGAAGGGCCTGTTTCCATGCTGCTTGGCTCTGTAACTCTAATCAGGTCAGCTGAACTTATAAATGATTCACATATGCCAGATGTGGACTTGCCCATTAACAGCTGCTCCCATCCTACTCTCCTTAGCTCCTGCCTAATAACTTAGTAATTTATCTTCCCCAAATTTATCACTTTACCATTCCAGGTCCAAACTTCTCTTTCTTCATAATTATTTCAGAACATAAGGAATTGTGATCACTATTTCCAAAGTACTCTCCCACTGAAACAGTCTTGTTTCCCTAAACAAGGCTTCCTCCTCTAGTTGGCCTATCCATGTTTTGTTTCAAAATACCTTTATAGATGCACCTTACAAATTCTATCCCAACTAAGCTTGCATTGAGTTGCAGTCAATATTGGGGAAGTTAAACTGCAACAACTCTGTTACGTTTCCATGATCTGCCTAAGTCTCTGTTTCTCTATTTCCCATTGGCTATTGATAGGCCTATTGTGCAATGCCATCAGAGTGATTGCACCTTTCTTGGTTTGTTTAGCTCTACCCACATTGCATTAGGTAAAACACTATTAAAACATACAGGATACTTTTCTTTGCTCATCATGGGAACAATTTCAGAGTTGGGAAGTAACGCTAGGACTATATACAGCACTAGACAGACCACAACTGAAGTATCATGTACAGTTCTAGTCACGGCTTTGTGGAAAAGATATAACTGCACTGCAGGGGATGCAAAAGAGATTCACCAGGATGTTGCCAGGACTAGAAAATTGTGTTTATGGGAAAAGTTGAGATTCCTTTCTTTGGAACTAAAGGGATATTATTTCGTTATCTGTAGTATTAGGGGCACTATGGTTTTCCATTGTTTAAAAAGGGTTCTAAGAGTAAACCTAGCAATTACAGGCCTGTAAGTTTGATGTCAGTGGTGGGTAAATTAATGGAAAGTATTCTTAGTGATGGTATATATAATTATCTGGATAGACAGGGTCTGGTTAGGAACAGTCAACATGGATTTGTGCGTGGAAGGTCATGTTTGACAAATCTTATTGAATTTTTTGAAGAGGTTCCTAGAAAGTTGACGAAGGTAAAGCAGTGGATGTTGTCTATATGGACTTCAGTAAGGCCTTTGACAAGGTTCCGCACAGAAAGTTAGTTAGGAAGGTTCAATCTTTAGGTGTTAATATTGAAGTAGTAAAATGGATTCAACAGTGGCTGGATGGGAGATGCCAGAGAGTAGTGGTGGATAATTGTTTGTCATGTTGGAGGCTGGTGACTAGTGGTGTGCCTCAGGGATCTGTACTGGGTCCAATGTTGTTTGTCATACACACTAATGATCTGGATGATGGGGTGGTAAATTGGATTAGTAAGTATGCAGATGATACTAAGATAGGTGGCGTTGTGGATAATGAAGTGGGTTTTCAAAGCTTGCAGAGAGATTTAGGCCAGTTAGAAGAGTGGGCTGAAAGATGGCAGATGGAGTTTAATGCTGATAAGTGTGAGGTGCTACATTTTGGTAGGAATAATCAAAATAGGACATACGTGGTAAATGGTAGGGCATTGGAGAGTGTAGTAGAACAGAGTGATCTAGGAATAACAGTGCATAGTTCCCTGAAGGTGGAATCTCATGCGGATAGGGTGGTGAAGAAAGCTTTAGGTATGTTGGCCTTTATAAATCAGAGCATTGAGTATAGGAGTTGGGATGTAATGTTAAAATTGTACAAGGCATTGGTGAGGCCAAATTTGGAGTATTGTGTACAGTTCTGGTCACCGAATTATAGGAAAGATGTCAACAAAATAGAGAGAGTACAGAGAAAATTTACTAGAATGTTACCTGGGTTTCAGCACCTAAGTTACAGAGAAAGTTTGAACAAGTTAGATTTTTATTCTTTGGACCGTAGAAGGTTTGAACTCATGTTCAAACAAGAGGACATGAGTTGAGAGGGGGCAAAAGTTTAGGGGTAACACAAGGGGGAGTTTCTTTACTTAGAGAGTGATAGCTGTGTGGAATGAGCTTCCAGTAGAAGTGGTAGAGGCAGGTTCAATATTGTCATTTAAAGTAAAATATGGACAGGAAAGGAATGGAGTGTTATGGGCTGAGTGCAGGTCAGTGGGACTAGGTGAGAGTAAGTGTTCGGCACAGACTAGAAGGGCAGAGATGGCCTGTTTCCATGCTGTAATGGTTGTATGGTAGATTAGCAGTTAGCACAATGTTATTACAGCTCAGAGTGTCGGAACTTTGAGTTCATTCCAGCATCCTTTGTAAGAAAGTTTGTATGATCCACCAGGTGCTCTGATTTCCTCACACAGTTCAAAGACATACCAGTTGGTAGGTTAATTGGATATTGTAAATTGTCCTGTGATTAGATAGGATTAAAGCGGGAGATTGCTGTGCAGTGTGGCTTAAAGGGTCAGAAGGGCTTATTCTGTGCTGTATCTCTAAATAAAAGGGTCCTGGATAGACTTAGAACAATACCCCTGTTGTCCAGAGCATTGGTCATGATTAGAGGGAAGAAAGGCAAAGTACTTTTCATCCAGAATGTGTACAGTCTCTGGAATGCACGAACAGAGCTTCAGCGAGGCATAAGACCACGTCTCATTTAAAAAGCACTTGGCTGGGTGATGGGAAAGTGACTTTGAGACCCAGTGTTAGAAGGTGGGATTAGACTTGTGAGCTCTCCTATTAACAGTAATGGTCTCTATCAGGAGTGTAAATGGTCTTTGATTCTGTACAAATATTCAAGTTATTGTTGAACAATTTTGTAGTGCAGCTCTCCCAGACTGGACCCCCAGTCCGTAGGTGTCTGTGAATTTATCAAGGTTCACTGACTGGATTCAACTTGACTGTTCAAGATTCTTTGCTTTAGTCCAGTTTTATGCTAATTCTCCTTTAGCACAGCAGGTTCTGACACAACTGACTAGATTGGGGAGTTATTTTATAAGCCAATGAGGAGTCAAACACCATTGTGAGACAGGACTTGCATAATCATTCAGATGGCTGACTTCCTTCCGTGAAGGGAATTAATAAACCAGGCGTTTCTTCTGAGACTTGCTATTTGTTTTAAAATTTAGTTCCAGATTATATAAATTAACTGAATTTGATTTTCCTATTTGCTGTATTGGATCTGAGCTCATTTGTTTTGCAACTTCTTTGTTATTAGTACGACAATTTAACAATGCGTCTGTTCCCATGAAAGGGTCTTGAGTTTACTCACTTTTCTGCCAGAATTATGCTTTGATAAATGGTGTAAAAATTTTTGTAAAGCAGCTGGACTCAAACCAGAGTTAAGTGCATGGTTATTGATTGTGAGAAGAAGTGAAATTTGGTTACTTGTCCAAACCTGTGTCAATAAATAAATATGGTGAAAGTTGTTGTAGTTTAATGAGTGAATGAATTACATTTGCTTTGATTTTAAAAGTTTGTTTTTTTAAAAAATGACACCTCAGTATTTTGATAGTGTTGTCAAGTATTTTGCAGGAAAACAGTAGAATTGCAAATGAAAGTACAGAGCTCAAATTTACCACTTGCCAAAGTGAGATATGCTGCAGTTTTATGTCATTTTTACTATCTGGCAATCTTGGAACTTCACACTATTCAATTACACAAAATGTGATCAATAAAAGCAAGTTAATTGCAAGTTGTACAAATAGAATTTAATCAGTTGCTGGATAATTTACAATCTTTGTATGAATTATACAACAATATGGAGAACATTTCAGCAAATGT
Source organism: Hemitrygon akajei (assembly GCF_048418815.1). Lineage (NCBI taxonomy): Eukaryota > Metazoa > Chordata > Chondrichthyes > Myliobatiformes > Dasyatidae > Hemitrygon > Hemitrygon akajei. The sequence goes on from NC_133133.1 coordinate 177,601,462, forward strand.
ACAAAGCAAATATTTTATTCTTTAAAATGAACATTAAGCTGCGTTTTAAAGGTTAAAAATCTTTGAATTCTAATCATCTGACTAAGAATGCAACAAAGAATACGAGCAAGATGTCCATGTATGGCTCTAGTCCCTGCCGATGGAGTTTCTCTTCAGCGGATACTGCCAGCCAGCTATTTCTGTTTTGTCCCTTCAATTGCAATATATGGAAACTCAGAAATTATGATATTTCATTTCTTGTCATGAAGGACACCAATACCTTCCATTGCAACACACAAAATGTTGGAGGAACTCAGCAGGCCAGGCAGTATCTATGGAAGAAAAGTACAGTCGATGTTTCAGACTGAGACCCTTCATCAGAACTCCTGATGTCATGAGTCCTGATGAAGTGTCTCGGCCCAAAATGTTGACTGTATTTTTCATAGATGCTGCCTAGCCTGCTGAATTCCTCCAGTGTTTTGTGTGTGTTACTCTGGATTTCCAGCACCTGCAGATTTTCTCGTTTGTGATTGGAATACCTTCCATTGCTATAGTTGTCAGAACCCTTTTACAAAAATGTTGATATAACTTGCAAGTAGATGTGTAGCAGCCAATAATTACCAACACAAAATCATTGACCATGCATTGATTCTTGGCACACTTCTGTTTCTGAAAAGAAATCTTGAAACAAGTGATGCAGCAGGTTTTATTTTCTGGCTTTGAAACACTTTGTGCCTTGGTAACTCTGAGGGATCAAAAAGATGGACATTTATGTCTCCAGAACATAACTTGTGTTGGGGATTATCAGGTGCTGGACTCCACATCCTAAATTCATTAACACCAGAATAATAGCAGATATGATGCAAAGAATTGTAAAACAGTTAACGCATCTTGTAATCATGAGAGAATGATGCTTCACACAACTGGCCCCGGAAATCCAGCTCCAGTGTAAAATCCAGATCACGCTGCAATGAAAGAAAATTAACAGCTTACAAATGGTGACATTATTACAGGGTCATTAATGGAGCATTCCTTTCATCTGAAATAAAATTCCTGCTCCTCTGCAATACAATATTCCTTCAGGGTGTGCCTGCTTGCAGCTCATATCATTGTTTTATCCACTGCCACATTTCTCAAAGATACTGGAAGTAACCAGATTTCCAAAAATCAAGCCTTTTTCTTAGCAAACAAATTTCTTCAGCTTTTCCTCATCCCATCCCACCCCTCCACATTCATCCCCATCCCAAACATACAGACTGCAATGTCCTGAATTCCAGATCAGTGGAGGAATCTCTACATTGAACACATTTTAAAAATTGCTGGCTGTTTTAAAACTGGACCTCAAGTTCAGTAAATAAACCTCTAATAGTACAACAGAGGAATATGTCCAATGGCCCATCATATCTGCTGACCATAATGCCAAATTAAACTAATCCCACTTGCCTGCACACAGTCCATATCCCTCCAATCCCTCTGTCTATTCATGTAGCGATCTAATTGCCTCTTAAAATATCTGCTTCCACAACCACCCCGGCAGGTATTAAAAATTGTCTCACAAATCTTTATAATTTCCCCACCTTGAGTATTTGACATTGCTAGCTGGAGAAAAAGGCTACCACCCAAATGCTGCTGGGCCCACTGAGTTCCTCCAGCAGATTGCAGATGCGGAATCTGAAGCTGCAGTCTCTTATATCTCCAGAGCAGGGATTCCCAACCTTTTTTATGGTTAACTCCTGCTGTAGAGAAGCCATTGGACCATAAGACAGCGGAGCTGAATTAGGCCATTCCATCATGGCTGATTTACTATCCCTCTCAACCCATAGCCTTTGATGCCCAGACTAATCAAGAACCTATCATCCTCAGCTTTAAATATACTCAGTGACTCAAATACCTCCACATTCATCTGTGGCAATGAATTCCACAGATTCACTACCTTCTGGCTAAAGAAATTCCTCCTCATCTTTGTGTTAAATGGACATTATTCTGGGGCTGTGCCCTCTGGTTCTAGTATCCCCTCCTATCAGAAACATTCTGTCCACATTCATTCTATCTAGGCCTTGCAGTATTCAATAGGTTTCAATGAATCCCTATCCCTGTTCTTCTATAGTGAGTATAGGAATAGAATAAGGTGGAGGATAAATGCATGGCTGAGGGATTGAAGCAGGGGCAGGGATTCAGATCTCTGGATCATTGGAACCTCTTCTGGGGCAGGTGTGACCTGTACAAAAAGGATGGGTTGCACTTGAATCTGAGGGGGATCAATATCCTGATGGGAAGTTTGCAAAGGTTATTGGGGGGGAGTTTAAACTAGAATTGTTGGAGTGTGGGAACTGAACTGAAGTAATGGAGGAAAAGGAGGTTGGCTCACAAACAGAGTAAGCTTGGAGACAGTGTGAAAGGAAGGATAGGCAGGTGATATAGCACTCAGACTGATAGTTTGAGATGTTCCTATTTTAATGCGAGGAGTATTATGAATAAAGCAGATGAGCTTGTAGCGTGGATCAGCACTTGGAGCTATGATGTTGTGGCCATTACAGAGACTTGGATGGTGCATGGGCAGAAATGGCTACTTCAAGTGCCAGGCTTTAGATGTTTCAGAAAGGGAGGCAAAAGAGGTGGGGGCGTGGTACTGTTGATCAGAGATCGTGTCACGGCTGCAGAAAAGGAGGAAGTCATGGAGGGGTTGTCTTCGGAGTCTCTGTGGGTGGAAGTTAGGAATAGGAAGGGGTCAATAACTCCACTGGGAGCTTTTTTTATAGACCACCCAGTAGTAACAGGGACATCAAGGAGCAGATAGGGAGACAGATTCTGCAAACAACCCTGTAGTAATAATAGGGTTGTTGTGGTGTGAGATTTTAATTTCCCAAATATTGATTGGCATCTCCCTAGACTTCGTGAGGTGTGTTCAGGAAGGTTTCTTGAAATGTTAAATGTTAAATGGTAAATGTTCTCTCAGTGGGAGAACATTTTGGAGATAGTGATCACAATTCTATCTCCTTTACCATAATATTGGAGAGGAATAGGAACAGACAAGTTAGGGAAATGTTTAATTAGAGTAAGGGGAAATATGAGGCTATCAGGCAGGAACTTGGAAGCATAAATTGTAAACAGATGTTCTCAGGGAAACGTATGGAAGAAATGTGGCAAATGTTCAGGGGATATTTGTTTGGGTTTCTCCGTAGTTACAATGAGACAGGAAAAGGATGGTAGGGTACAGGAACCATGGTGTACAAAGGCTGTTGTAAATCTAGTCAAGAGGAAAAGAAGAGCTTACAAAATGTTCAAAAAGCTAGGTAATGATTTAGATCTAGAAGATTATAAGGCTAGCAGGAAGGAGCGTAAGAATGAATTTAGGAGAGCCAGAAAGGGTCATGAGAAGGCCTTGGCAAACAGATTTAAGGAAAACCCCAAGGCATTCAACAAGTATCTAAAGAGCAAGTGGAGAAGATGTGAGAGAATAGGACCATTCAAGTGTGACAGTGGAAAAGTGTGTATGGAACCGGAGGAAATAGCAGAGGTACTTAATGAATACTTTGCATCAGTATTCACTACGGAAAAGGATCTTGGCAATTGTAGGGATTACTTGCATCAGACTGCAGATTGAACATGTAGATATTAAGGAAGAGGATATGCTGGAGCTTTTGGAAAGCATCAAGTTGGGTAAGTCACTGGGACCAGATGGGATGTACCTCAGGCTACTGTGAGAAGCGAGGGAGGAGATTACAGAGCTTCTGGCGATGATCTCTGCAATGAGGACGGGAGAGGTTCCGGAGGATTAGAAGGTTGCAGATGTTGTTCCCTTATTCAAGAAAGGGAGTATGGATAGCCCAGGAAATTCAGAGAAGATTCACTAGAATGATTCTTGAATGAGAGGATTAACATATGAGGAACGTTTGACTGCTCTTGGACTGTACTCCTTGGAGTTTAGAGGAATGAGGGGGGGACCTCATAGAAACATTTCGAATGTTGAAAGGCATGGACAGAGTGGATGTGGCAAAGTTGTTTACCATGGTGGTGGAGACTAGTATGAGAGGACGTGACTTGAGGATTGCAGGGCGCCCATTCAGAACAGAGATGCGAAAAAAAATTTTAACCAGAGGGTGGTGAATCTATGGAATTTGTTGCCATGGTCGGCAGTGGAGGCCAAGTCACTGGGTGTATTTAAGGCAGAGATTGATAGGTATCTGAGTAGTCAGGGCTTCAAAGGTTATGGTAAGAAGGCGGGGGAATGGGACTAAAGGAGAGATTGGATCAGCTCATGATGAAATGGCAGAGCAGACTCAATGGGCCGACTTCTGCTCCTTTGTCTTATGGTCTTAAGGAAATTATAGATCAATGAGTCTTACTTCAGTGGTTGGTAAGTTGGTGGAGAAGATCCTGAGAGGCAGATTTATGAACATTTGGAGAAGCATAATATGATTAGGAATGGCTTTGTCAAAGGCAGGTTGTGCCTTATGAGCCTGATTGACTGAATTTTTTGAGGATGTGACTAAACACATTGATGAAGGTAGAGCAGTAGATGTGTGTATGGATTTTAGTAAGGCATTTGACAAGGTACTTCATGCAAGGCTTATTGAGAAAGTAAGAAGGCATGGGATCTAAGGGGACATTGCTTTGTGAATCCAGAACTGGCTTGCCCACAGAAGGCAAAGAGTGGTTGTAGACAGGTCATATTCTGCATGGAGGCCGGTGACCAGTGGTGTGCCTCAGGGATCTGTTCTGGGACCCTTACTCTTTGTGATTTTTATAAATGACCTGGATGAGGAAGTGGAGGGATAAGTTAGTAAATTTGCTGATGACACAAAAGTTGGGGGTGTTGTGGATAGTGTGGAGGGCTGTCAGAGGTTACAGCGGGACATTGATAGGATGCAAAATTGGGCTGAAAAGTGGCAGATGGAATTCAACCCAGATAAGTGTGAGGTGGTTCACTTTGGTAGGTCAAATATGATGGCAGAATATAGCATTAATGGCAGGACTCTTGGCAGTGTGGAGGATCAGAGGGATCTCGGGCTCTGAGTCCATACGACACTCAAAGCTGCTGCATAGGTTGACTCAATGGTTAAGAAGGCATACGGTGCATTGGCCTTCATCAGTTGTGGGATTGAGTTTAAGAACTGAGAGGTAATGTTGCAGCTATATAGGACCCTGGTCAGACCCTACTTAAGAGTACTGTGCTCAATTCTGTTAACCTCACTACAGGAAGGACATGGAAACCATAGAAAGGGTGCAGGTGAGATTTACAAGGATGTTGCCTGGATTGGGGAGCATGCCTTATGAGAATTGGTTGAGTGAACTCAGCCTTTTATCCTTGGAGCAACAGAGGATTAAAGGTAACCTAATAGAGGTGTACAAGATAAAGAGAGGCATTGATCATGTGGATAGTCAGAGGCTTTTTCCGAGGGCTGAAATGGCTAGCACGTGAGGGCATAGTTTTAAGGTTGTGGAAATAGGTACAGAGGAGATGTCAAGGGTAAGTTTTTTATGCAGAGAGTGGTGAGTGCGTGGAATGGGCTGCCAGTGGCAGTGGTGGAGGTGCAAATGATAGGATCTTTTAAGAGACTCCTTGATGGATATGTGGAGCTTAGAAAAATAGAGGGCTCTGGGTACGCCTAGGTAGTTCAAAGGTTCGGCACAGCTTTGTGGGCCGAAGGGCATGTATTGTGCTGTAGGTTTTGTACGTTTCTATGTTTCTAAACTCCAGCGAGTGTGGATGGGGGGGTGGCTCTCAATGAACCCTGTTCCCTACAATAACGATTCACTAGTCCCACCTGACTGGCCCCTTCACTGGAGTCTTGTAAAGTTTTCTTCGCTTTCAAAGATCTTGTGGGAATACATATTGATGCCATCTACCAGATCCCTACATCCACTTTTTCTGTCACCTCACAGGTTCAGCCAAACATGAGTAGCCTTCAGCAGATTGTGCTACAGAAGGAGGGAAGAGATTGCTTGAGCTCTGATGAAGATTTGAATCAGAATCATCTTTATTATTACAGACTTAAATTACATGAAATGTGATGGTCTGTGGCAGCAGTACAGTGCAATAATGTAAAACACTATAAATTACAGAATAAATAAATGGTGCAAAAAGAGGAATAATGAGAGATGATCATGGGTTCATGATACATTCAGAAATCTGAAGGCAGAGGAGAAAAAACTGCTTCTAAATGTTTGCATGTGGGTCTGCAGACTCCTGTACCTCTTCCCCAATGATAGTAATGAGAATAGAGTATGTCCCAGATGGTGAGAGCTCTTAGTCATGGGTGCCATATTCTTCTTAGCCACAGCCTTGTCTGTCTAAATGTCTCTAACATTGCTATTATATATGCCTTCCTGGCAGTGTGTTTCACACAACTACCAGTTGCTGGGTATAAATACTTGCCTCACACATTGCCATTAAATGCACTCCACTCTGGGAAAAAGATGCTTCTCATAACTTTACATATTTCCATTTGATCACTGCTCAGTCTCCAGAGAATACAATCCAAATTTGGCCAACCTTTCCTTAGCACTAATATTATTCAATCTGAGCAGCATCCAGTGAACTGCATCTGCATCCTCAACAAAGACTCCACATCTTTCTTGTAATGTGGTGACCAGAGTTACACACAATACTCAAAACGGGGCCAAATCAAATCTTTATACAGCTGCAACAGACTGGCTATTTCAATCAAAAGACCACAGTCTGAAGTGACAAAGTCTCTAAACGTATGATGTTCTGCAAATGTTGGAAATCCAGAGCAACACACACAAAATGGTGGAGAAACTTAGCAGGTCAGGCCACATCTATGGAAATGAATTCAATATTTCATGCTGAGACCCTTCACCAGGACTGGAAGTCTTTTGTGTGTTCTGGGCTGCCAGCCTACATTTGGAGCTCAGATCCCTGCAGTAAAGCTTGAAGGCATACATTTTCTAACTCAGAAGTCAGAATCTGCTCCAGAGTAGGAACTATATTGAATGGGATAACACTTCATAACAAATCGGCAGTTAGGTTTGACTTACGTTGTTTTTAGCATTGGGATTCATTGTGATAGTGCCACAAATCTCTTCTCCCAGTTTCACTGTCAAGTAGTCTTCTAAGTAAAATACTGTCTGTTTCCAGTGTGTGTATGGAGCGTCTGGAGCTTCAAACAAACAAGTCAGCAAGAACGTTACAACCTGAAAATACATTCTCCTAAATGCTACATGTAATTTATAGACATACCCCTCCCAGGACACACCAACAAATTCAGCCCATTCTAAGCCTATGCACTAAGGGAGTCAATGCCAGCCCATGGGAAATGAGATGTGGAGAAGATGTTTTCTATAGTCAATGAGTCTAGGACCAGAAGGCGCAACCTCAGAATAGAGGAGCATCCATTTAGAACAGAAATGAGAAGGAACTTCTTTAGCTAGAGGGTGGTAAATCTTGGAACTGCCACAGAGAAACTGTTGCACAGACAACTGCCCTGTAAGGCCTCAGCAGTACATCCTTGCTTTTATATTCTTGTCCTCTTGGAATGAATCTAATATTGCATTTGCCTTCCTTAACCTGCAAGGCTGTGGAGGCCAAGTCATTGAGTATATTTAAAATGGAGGTTAATAGGTTCTTGGTTAGCCAGGGTGCCAAAGGTTAAAGGGAGAAGACAGGACAATGGGTTGAAAGGGATAATAAATCAGCCATGATGGAATGGTGGAGCTGAGTTTCCTAATTCTGCTCCTATGTCTTATGGAAATTATGGTACAATTTTATAAAATGCCACATTGAACATGATACTGAATTCTACAACTTTCAGTAACTCATTTTCTCTTTCTATTTTATAAATGACCAGGCCATCAATCCTCTTAAACTCTAATACTATAAGACACAGGAACAGAATTAATCCATTCAACCATCAGATTTGCTCTGCCATTCAATCATGGCTCAGTTTTTTTAAACCCCCATTCTCCCATCTTCTCCGTAAGACCGTAAGATATAGGAGCAGAATTAGGCTATTTAGCCAATCAAGTCTGCTTTGCCATTTCATCAGGGCTAATCCAATTTTCCTCTCAGCCCCAATCTCCTGCCTTCTCCACATATCCCTTCATGCCCTGACCAAACAAGAATGCCTTAAATATACATAGAGACTTGACCTCCACAGTTACCTGTGGCAAAAAAATCCACAGATACACCACTTTCTGCTAAAGAAATTCTTCCTCATCTTTAATCTAAAAGTATGTCCCTCTATTCTGAGGCTGCATCCTCTGGTCTTATACTCCCTCTCCATAGGAAACATCCTCTCCACGTCCACTCTAGCAAGATGTTTCACCATTTGATAAGTCTCAATGAGATCACCCAGCATTCTTCTGAATTTGATAGCCCAGTGCTATCAAATGTTCTTCATATGACAAGTCATTCAATCCCGTAATCATTTTTGTTAACCTCCTTTGAACGATGTGCAGTAAGGGGCCCAAACTGCTCACAATACTCCAAGTGAGGCCTCACCAGTGCTTTATGAAGTCTCAACATTACATATTCTTTCATATTTCATATTTTTTCATATTCTAGTCTTCTTGAAATGAATGCTAACATTGCATTTGCAATCCTCACCACAGACTCAACCTGCAAATTAACCCTTAGGGAATCCTGCACAAGGACTCCCAAGTCCCTTTTGTGACTAAGTTCTTTGTATTTTCTCTTCATTTACAAAATAGCCAACCCTTTCATTTCTTCTACCAAAGTGCATGACCATACACTTCCCAACACTGTATTCCATCTGCTATTTCTTTGCCCATTCTCCTAATATGTCTAAGTCCTTCTGTAGCCTACTTCCTCAAAACTACCTGCCACTCCACCTATCTTCATATCATCTTCAAATTTTGCAACAAAGCCATCAATTCCATCATCTAAATTATATATGATGTAAAAAGAATTGGTCCACACAGACCTCTGTGGAACACTACTTGTCACCAGCAGCCAACCAGAGAAGGCTCCCTTTATTCCCACTCCTTGCCTCCTGCCAATCAGCCACTACTTTATCCATTCTAGAATTTTTCCTGTAATACCATGCGCTTGTAGCTTGTTAAGCGGCCTCATGTGTGGCTTCTGAAAATCCAAGTACACAATATCAACTAATTCTCCTTTGTCTATCCTGCCTGTTATTTCTTCAAAGAATTCCAACAGAATTGTCAGGCATGATTTTCCCTTGAGGAAACCATGCTGACTATGGCCTAATCCTTAACCCCTTACCAATCAAGAACCTATCAATCTCTGCTGTAAGTGCACCCAATGATTTGCCCTCTACAGACTTCTGTGGCAATAAATCCCATTGATTCAATAGCTTCTGGCTGAAGAAATTCTTCCTTATTTCAGTGTTAAAGGAACATCCCTTTATGTTCTGAAGCTGTGCCCTCAAATCCCAGAATCTCTAAGTGATGGAAATATCTACACATTCACTCTATTCAGACCTTTCAAGATCGAATAGATTTCAATGATATTCCTGCACATCTTTCTAAACTCCAAGCAGTACAGGTCCAGAGGCATCAAATTCTTCTCATACATTAATAATTTCATTCCTAGGATCATTCTTGTGAACCTCTTCTGGACTCACTCCAGGCCCAGCACATATATTGGGCCCAAAATTGTTCACAATATTCCAAATGTGATCTGACTAATTCCCTATAAGATCTTGGCAATATATCCTTCCTTTTATATTCTAGTCCTCTTGAAATGAATCTAACATTATATTTGCCCTCCTTAGATAACTATAACTAAGGAATTATAAGATAACTATAAAGGAATTCAGAACTGTAATTCCCAAGTCCATCTGCAACTCAATTTCTGAATTCTCTTCCCCTTTAGAAAGTAGTCTCAAACTTTATTCTTCTTATGATGTATTGCATTTGCCACTTCTTTGACCAGTCTCCCAAACTGTCCAACCCTTTTTGCAACCTCCCTGCCTCTATGACCCTACCTTTTCTTCCACCTAGCTTGGTATCATTTGCAAACTTGGCCACAATTCCATCAGAAAACAGTCCAAATTTGTCCAACATCTCCTCAGTGAGTTATTGCTCAATCCAGGCAACATCCTGATGACCCTCATCTGCACCATCTCCAAAGCCTCCACATACTTCCTGTAGTAGGGCTACCAGAACTCCACACAAGTGTTGTCTCAAAAATGTCTTATGCAGTTGTAGCATTACATCCCAACTCTTGTACTCAGTGCCCTGATGAATAAAGGCAAGTGTGCTACATGCCTTCTTCACCAGCCTGTCTCTCTGTTCTAGAACACACCCCCAAGGCCATTATAGGACAGCCTCCTACCATCCAGACCATGCTCTCTTCTCGCTGCTGCCATCAGGAAGGAGGTACAAGAGCCTCAAGTCCCACACCACCAGGTTCAGGAACAGTTTTTACCCCTCAGGCATTTGAACCGGGGGGGGGGGGGGAATAACTTCACTCCCTCAGCACTAAACTCATTCCACAACCTACAGTACTGTGCAAATGTCCTATATATATAGAAAGAGAGAGTGCACGTGTGCTAGGGTGCGCCTAAGACTTTTGCACAAAACTGTATTTGTCAACATGGAGCTGAGAGCGAGCTTGTAAATCTGGCAGGAGCAAATGACGTTGGGAACCGCAAGTATGGAGTACTGTGGGATGTGGGACCGGTGGCAGAGAAGAAGTGCTGGGGTAGGGGGTGGCATGGGTACAGACACACCCAGTCTTGAGACACCAGGCAAGGCCATTTGATTCTCTGGTGTTTCTCACCTTCCCCTTTTCCCAACCATGCTCCCTGCCCCCTTTCCACTCTCAGTCCACAATGGAGACCCATATCAGAATCAAGTTTATTATCACCTACATGTCGTGATTTTTAAAAAAATTTTGTGGTAGCAGTACAGTGTAATACATAAAATTGCTACAGTAATGTGCAAAACTCTTCAGCATCCTAGCTCTATCTATAGATATATAGATATATACATATGTGTGTGTGTCTAAGACTTTTGCACAGTACTGTATGGATTCACTTTTAAGAACTCTACAATTCATGTTCTCGATATTTATTGCTTATCTATTTCTCTTCTTTTGTATTTGCACAATTTATTGTCTTTTGCACGTTGGTTGTTTGTCCGTCTGTCATGAGCGGATTTTCATTGATTCCATGGCTTTTCTTTGCATTTATTGCAAATGCCCACAAGAAAATGAAACAAAGGGAAGGATAGGGATTGAGAATCAGGTTTAATATCACTAGCATATGTAGTGAAATTTGTTGTGGCAACAGGACATTGTAATAAAAAATCTATAAATTACAATAAGTATATACAAAGAGAGGGCATGTCCTGGTTGATAGGGGTTCTTAATAATGGATGCTGTCTTTCCGAGGCATTGCTGAGGAGGCCAGTGTCCATGATGGAGCTGGCTGAGTTTACAACTTTCTGCAGCTTTTTCTGATCCTGTGTAGTTGACCTCCATAGCAGATGGTGATGCAACCATTAGAATGCTCTCAAAGTTCAAAGTAAATGTTATTATCGAAATACATAGATGTCACCAGTGAGATTCATTTTCTTGTGGACATACTTAGCAAATCTATAGAATAGTAACTATAATAGGATTAATGAAAGATAAACCAGAATGCAGAAGACAACAGACTCTGCAAATGCAAATATAAATAACGAGAACATGAAACAATGAGATAAAGAGTCCTTAAAGTGAGATAATTGGCTGTAGGAATATTTCAGTGATGGGTGTAGTTATCCCCTTTTATTCAAGAGCCTGAGCGTTGAGAGGTGGTAACTGTTCTTAAACCTGATGGTGTGAGTCCTGAGGCTCTTCTACCTTCCACCTGTTGGCAGACACGAGAAGAGAGCATGACCTGGTGGTGGGAATCTCCGATAATGGATGCTGTTGTCCTATGACAGCATTCCATGTTGATGTGCTTAATGCTTGGGAGGGCTTTTCCCGTGATGAAATGGGCCAAATCCACTTCCTTTTGTAGGATTTTTCATTCAAAGACACCAGTGTTTCCATACTAGGCTGTGATGCAGCCAGTCAATATACTCTCCACTACACATCTATAGTGTCATGCTGAATTTCCGCAGACTCCTAAGGAAGTAGAGGTGCTGCCATGCTTTCTTCGTAATTATATGCTGGGCCCAGGACAGGTCCTCTGAAATAGTAACACCCAGGAATTTAAAGTTCCTAACCCTTTGATCCTCCTATGAGGCTGGCTCTAGTTTCTCTCTTCTGAAGTCTATAATCAGTTCCTTGGTCTTGCTGACATTGAGTGAGATGTTATTGTTGTGATACCACTTGGCCAAATTTTCAATCTTCCTCCTATATGGCGATCCATCACCACTTTTGATTCGTCCCACAACAGCAGTGTTATCAGCAAACTTTATTATGGTGTTGTAACTGCGCTTAGCCACACAGACATAGGTGTAAAGTGAGTAGATGGAGATCATGGAGGAGATGCTGTTGTCAATCTGAAATGATTGGGTTCTACAAGTGAGGAAATCCAGGATTCAAAGGCAACACGAGTGAATCTGCAGATGCTGGAAATAAATAAAAACACAAAATGCTGGCAGAACTCAGCAGGCCAGACAGCATCTATGGGAGGAGGTAGTGACGATGTTTCAGGCCGAAACCCTTCATCAGGGGGGCATGGGTTTCGGCCCAAAACGTCATCACTACCTCCTCCCATAGATGCTGTCTGGCCTGCTGAGTTCTGCCAGCATTTTGGGTTTTTATTTAAATCCAGGATTCATTTGCACAAAGAGATATTGATGCCGAGATCCTGGAGTTTATTGATCAGTTTTGAAGGGATGATGGTGTTAAATACTGAACTGAATTGATGACGAGCATCCTGCTGTAAGCATCTTTACTATCCAGATGTTCCAGGATTTTAGTGAAGAGCCAACGAGATGGCATCTGCTCTAGACCTGTTGCTCCCATAGGCAAATTGGAGCAGATCCAAGTCGCCTCTCAGGCAGAAGCTGGTATGTTTCATCATCAACCTCTCAAACCACTTCATCACTGTGGATGTAAGTGCATCTGGACGATAGTCATTGAGACAGGTCACTTCTTGGGCACTGGTATAACTGAAACTTCCTTGAAGCAGGTGGGTACCACACACTGCCAAAATGAGAGGGTAATGATATCAGTGAACAAACCAATCAGTTGTCAACACAAGTGTTTAGCATGTAGCCAGGTACTCCGTCCAGTCCACATGGTTTTCGTGGATTCACTCTTCTGAAGTCATCCTGCAGATCAGCTTCAGAGACTGAGATCATAGGATCACAGAGACATAGAAAAGTACAGCACAGAAACAGGTCCTTCTGCCCATCTAGTCCGAACCCAATCCGTTTAAGCTGCCTACTCCCATTGACTTCCACCAGGACCATAACCCTCCATAGCCCAACCACCTCCCATCGACCTGCACCGGAACCGGAACCCTCCATATCCCTACCACCTCCTATCGACCTGCATTGGGACCATAACCCTCAACATCCCTGCCACCTCCCATCGACCTGCACCGGGACTCCCTACCACCTCCCATCAACCTGAACCAGGACCATAACCCTCCATATCCCTACTATCCAAGCTCCTATCCAAAATTCTCTGAAATACTGAAATTGAGATCCCATGATAGCCTTCCTCACTGTTCACTACATCTCTGATCCTGATGTCATCAGCAAACTTGCTGATCCAGTTAACTACATTATCATCCAGATCATTGATATAGATGACAATTAGCAAAGAACCAGCACTGATCCCTCTGGCACACCACTAGTCAAAAAGGCAATCCTCTACTACCACTCTCTGGCTTCTCCCACAAAACCAATGTCTAATTCAATTGACTACCTGCCAAGTGACCTGAACCTTCCTGACCAGCCTCCCGTGTAGGCCTTACTAAAGTCCAAGTGGACAACATCCACTGCCTTGCCTTCATCAACTTTCCTGTTAACTTCCTCGAAAAACTCTATAAGATTGGTTAGACCTGACCTCCATGCATAAAGCCATTCTTACTATCCTTAATCAGTCCACGTCTATCCAAATATTTATATATCCAGTCCCTTAGAATACCTTCCAACAACTTTTCCACAACAGTTGTCAGACTCACTGGCCTATAATTTTCTGGTTTCTGTTTAGAGTCTTTCTTAAACAGTGGAACAACATTGTCTATCCTCTGATCCTCTGGTACCCCACCTGTTACAAAGCATATCTTAAATATCTCTGCTACAGCCCTGGCAACTTCTGCACTTAGAACATATGTAACCATATAACAATTACAGCACGTAAACAGGCCATCTCAGCCCTTCTAGTCTGTGCCGAACGCTTACTCTCACCTAGTCCCACCGACCTGCACTCAGCCCATAACCCTCCATTCCTTTCCTGTCCATATACCTATCCAATTTTTTTTTAATGACAAAATCGAACCTGCCTCTACCACTTCTACTGGAAACTTGTTCCACACAGCTACCACTCTCTGAGTAAAGAAGTTCCCCCTTGTGTTACCCCTAAGCTTTTGCCCCCCAACTCTCAACTCATGTAATCTTGTTTGAATCTCCCCTACTCTCAATGGAAAAAGCCTATCCACATCAACTCTATCTATCCACCTCATAATTTTAATTACCTCTATCAAGTCCCCCCTCAACTTTCTACACTCCAAAGAATAAAGACTTAACTTGTTCAACCTTTCCCTGTAAATTAGGTGCTGAAACCCAGGTAACATTCTAGTAAATCTCCTCTGTACTCTCTCAATTTTGTTGACATCTTTCCTTTAATTTGGTGACCAGAAATGTACACAATACTCCAAATTTGGCCTCACCAATGCCTTGTACAATTTTAACATTACATCCCAACTCCTATACTCAATGCTCTGATTTATAAAGGCCAGCAGACCATAAGTTTTCTTCACCACCCTATCCACATGAGATTCCACCTTCAGGGAACTATGCACCATTATTCCTAGATCACTCTGTTCTACCGCATTCCTCAATGCCCTACCATTTACCATGTATGTCCTATTTTGATTAGTCCTACCAAAATGTAGCACCTCACATTTATCAGCATTAAACTCCATCTGCCATCTTTCAGCCCACTCTTCTAACTGGCCTAAATCTCTCTGCAAGCTTTGAAAGCCTACTTCATTATCGTGTTTGGAAATTGCACCATCTCGGATTGCAAGACCCTGCAGCGGATAGTGAGGTCAGTTGAGAAGATCATCGGGGTCTCTCTACCCACCATCACAGACATTTACACTACATGTAACACCATGGTCCTGAAAAACGTCTCATTTTTACTATGTACTGTACCAGCAGTTATGGTCGAAATGACAATAAACGTGTCTTGACTTGACTTGATTATCCACAACGCCACCTATCTTAGTATCATCTGCATACTTACTAATCCAATTTACCACCCCATCATCTAGATCATTAATGTATATGACAAACAACATTGGACCCAGTACAGATCCCTGAGGCACACCACTAGTCACCGGCCTCCAATCTAACAAACAGTTATCCATCACTACTCTCTGGCATCTCCCATCCAGCCACTGTTGAATCCATTTTATTACTTCAATATTAATACCTAACGATTGATCCTTCCTAACTAATCTTCCATGTGGAACCTGGTCAAAGGCCTTACTGAAGTCCATATAGACAACATCCACTGCCCTTCCTTTGTCACTTTCCTAGTAACCTCTTCAAAAAATTCAATAAAATTTGTCAAACATGACCTTCCATGCACAAATCCATGTTGACTGTTCCTAATCAGATGCTGTCTATCCAGATAATTATATATACCATCTCTAAGAATACTTTCCATTAAGTTACTCACCACTGACATCAAACTTACAGGCCTATAATTGCTAGGTTTACTCTTAGAACCCTTTTTAAACAATCGAACAACATGAGCAACTTGCCTCACTTAGGGTACGAGGGAACACATTGTCAGGGCCCGGGGAATTATCCACCCTGATTTGCCTCTGGGTGGCCAACACCTCGCCTGTAACCTATACAGTGTCCATGAAGTTGATGTTACTTTGCCTCACTTCTATAGACTCTGTATCCATCTCCCAATAAATACAGATGCGAAGAATGCATTTAATATCTCCCCCATCTGTTTTGACTCCACACATAGAATAACATTCTGATCTTCCAGATGACCTATTCTGATGCTCTTAACATACATACCTGTAGAATCCCTTAGATTCTCCTTCACCTTGTCAGAGCAACTACATGCCTTCTTTTAGCCCTCCTCATTTCTTTATTTGAGTTCTCTTACATTTATTGTACTCCATAAGCACCTAATTTGTTCCTTCTTGCCTATACGTCCTAAGCACCTCCTTTTTTCTCTTAACCAAGTTTCAATATCTTTTGAGAACCAAGTTTCCCTACACTTATTCGAATTGCCTTTTATTCTGACAGGCATATACAAGCTTTGTATTCTCAAAATTTCATTTTTGAAGGCCTCCTACTTTCCAAGTACTCCTTTGCCAGAAAACAGCCTGTCCAACCCCCATTTGCCAGATCATTTCTGATACTATCAAAATTGGCCTTTCTCCAATTTAGATCTCAACCAGCAGACCAGAGCTATCTCTTCACATATTTACCTAGAAACTAATAACATTGTGATCACTGGATGCAAAGTGTTCACCTACACAAACTTCTGTCGTGAAATATAGCCACTGTCTAGCCTCCCTTATAGCTCTCTATTTTTCTAAGCTCCATGTATCCATCCAGGAGTCTCTTAAAAGATCCTATTGTTTCCGCCTCCACCACTGCCACCAGCAGCCCATTCCACGCACTCACCACGCTCTGTGTAAAAAACTTACCCTTGACATTTCGTCTGTACCTACTTCCAAGCACCTTAAAACTGTGCCCTCTCGTGCTAGTCATTTCAACTTTGGGAAAAAGCCTCTGACTATCCACATGATCAATGCCTCTTATTATCTTGTACATCTCTATCAGGTCACCTCTCATCCTCATCCAAGGAGAAAAGGCCGAGTTCACTCAACCAGTTCTCATAAGGCATGCTCCCCAATCCAGGCAACATCCTTGTAAATCTCTGCACCCTTTCTATGGTTTCCTCGTCCTTCCTGTAGTGAGGCAACCAGAATTGAGCACATTACTCCAAGTGGGGTCTGACCAGGATCCTATATAGCTGCAACATTACCTCTCGGCTCTTAAACTCAAACCCACAGCTGATGAAGGCCAATGCACCATATGCCTTCTTAACCACAGAGTCAACCTGCGCAGCAGCTTTGAGTGTCTTATGGACTTAGACGTCAAGATCCCTCTGATCCTCCACACTGCCAAGAGTCTTGCCATTAATGCTATATTCTGCCATCATATTTGATATACCAAAATGAACCACCTCACACTCATCTGGGTTGAACTCCATCTGCCACTTCTCAGCCCAGTTTTGCATTCTATCAATGTCCTGCTGTAACCTCTGACAGCCCTCCACACTATCCACAACAACCCCAACCTTTGTGTCATCAGCAAATTTACTAATACATCCCTCCACTTCCTTACCCAAGTCATTTATAAAAATCACAATGAGTAGGGGTCCCAGAACAGATCCCTGAGGCACACCATTGTTCACCAGCCTCCATGCAGAATATGACCTGTCTACAACCACTCTTTGCCTTCTCTGGACAAGCCAGTTCTGGATTCACAAAGCAATGTACCCTTAGATCCCATGCCTCCTTACTTTCTCAATAAGCCTTGCATGAGGTACTTTATCAAATGCCTGGCTAAAATCCATATACACTACATCTACAGCTCTACCTTCATCAATGTGTTTAGTCACTTCCTCAAAAAATTCAATCAGGCTGGTAAGGCACGACCTACCTTTGACAAAGCCATGCTAAGTATTCCTAATTATGTTATGCCTCTCCAAATGTTCATAAATCTGCCTCTCAGGATCTTCTCCATCAACTTACCAACCTCTGAAGTAAGACTCACTGGCCTATAATTTCCTGGGCTATCTCTACTCCCTTCCTTGAATAAGGGAAAAACAACCGCATCCCTCCAAACTTCTGGAACCTCTCCCATCCTCATTGATGATGCCAGAGGTTCAGCAACCTCCTCCTTCGCTTCCCACAGTAGCCTGGGGTACATCCCATCTGGTCCCAATGACTTATCCAACTTTATGATTTCCAAAAGCTCCAGCACATTGTCTTCCTTAATATCTACTTGCTCAAACTTTTCAGTCCACTGCAAGTCATCCCTACAATTGTCAAGTTCCTTTTCTGTAGTGAATACTGAAGCAAAGTATTCAATAGGTACCTCTGCAATCTCCTCCGCTTCCATACTCACTTTTCCACTGTCACACTTGATTGGCCCTATTCTCTCATGTCTTATCCTCTTGCTCTTCACTTTTCATCACCATCTGAAATTCTGCCAACAATGGTTGTATCATTAGCAAAGTTATAGATGCTGTTTGAGCTTCTTCTTCCTGGAAGTCCATCAGTGACACCTCAGATGAGAGCGAAGCCCGAAATGGGAAGCACCAGATGTGTCCACAGGTTGGGCACATTACAGCCATTGAAGGGTCAGGTCATCTCTCCTTGTGGCCAGGCGCTTTTGATCGAGTGCCTTCAGCCACTGCTCTTCGAATGTGCTGGTGAGGCCTACAAAGTGCCCGGGACATCTTCAGGGAGCGATGGCTCAGAAAGGCAGCTTCCATTACTAAGAACCTCCTTAATAATGACTCTGTGGTTAAGAAGGCATATGGTGCATTGGCCTTCATCAATCGTGGGATTGAGTTTAAGAGCCAAGAGGTAATGTTGCATGCCCTTTTCTCACTGTTACCATTGGATAGGAGGTACAGAAGACTGAAGGCCCGCACTCAGCGATTCAGGAATTTCCTGATTGGACATTGAATCTTTGGACACTGCCTCACTTTTTTTTTAAGTATACAGTATTTCTGTTTTTGCACTTTTTAAAATCTATTCAATATATGTATACCATAATTGATTTACTTTTTTTGTTATTTTAATTATTATTTTTCCTCTCTTTGCTCAATTATGTATTGCATTGACTGCTGCTAAGTTAACAAATTTCACAACACATGCCGGTGATAGTAAATCTGATTCTGATTCTTTGGCCAAGGCCTCCCGACCAGTCACAGGGATATTGCATGTCTTCAAGAATGCTTCACGCAATCACCATAGCACTTTGTGGGGCCTCCTTGCTTTCTGTTGCCATGAACCAGCTCAGAAAAGAATACCATCTTTGGAAACGCAAACATGAAGAAATCTGCAGATGCTGGAAATTCAAGCAACACACACAAAATGCTGGTGGAACACAGCAGGCCAGGCAGCATCTATAGGAAGAAGTACAGTCAACGGTTCGGGCCAAGACCCTCCATCAGGACTAACTGAAAGAAAAGGTAGTAAGAGATTTGAAAGGAGGAGGGGGAGGGGGAAATCTGAAATGATAGGAGAAGACAGGCAGGGGAGGGATGAAGCAAAGAGCTGGAAAGTTGATTGGCAAAAGGGATACACAGTTAGAGAAGGGAAAGGATCATGGGATGGGGGGCCTCAGGAGAAAGAAAGGGGAAGGGCAGCACCAGAGGGAGATGGAGAACAGGCAAGGAGTGATTGTGAGAGGGGCAGAGAGAGAAAAAAAGAGAAAAAAGGGGGAATAAATAAACAAATAAGGGATGGGGTAAGAAGGGGAGGAGGGGCATTAACTGAAGTTAGTGAAATCAATGTTCATGCCATCAGGCTGGAGGCTACCCAGCCAGAATATCAGGTGTTGTTCCTCCAACCTGAGTGTGGCCTCATCTTGACAGTGGAGGAGGCCATGGATAGACATATCAGAATGGGAATGGGACATGGAATTAAAATGTGTGGCCACTGGGAGATCCTGCTTTCTCTGGCGGATAGAGCGTAGGTGGTCAGCAAAACGGTCTCCCAGTCTGCGTCGGGTCTCACCAATATATAAAAGGCCGCACCGGGAGCACCGGATGCAGTATATCACACCAGCTGACTCAGAGGTGAAGTGTCGCCTCACCTGGAAGGACTGTCTGGGGCCCTGAATGGTGGTGAGGGAGAAAGTGTAAGGGCAGGTGTAGCACTTGTTCCGCTTACAAGGATAAGTGCCAGGAGAGAGATCGGTGGGAAGAGATGGGGGGACGACGACAAATAGACAAAGGACAAGGACGCGTAGGGAGTGATCCCTGCGGAAAGCAGAAAGTGGGGGGGGGGGGAAAGATGTGCTTGTAGTGGGATCCCATTGGAAGTGGTGGAAGTTACAGAGAATTATATGTTGGACCCGGAGGCTGATGGGGTGGAAGGCAAGGACAAAGGGAACCCTATCCCGAGTGGGGTTGTGGGAGGATGGGGTGAGAGTAGATGTGTGTGAAATGGGAGAGATGCATTTGAGAGCAGAGTTGATGGTGGAGAAAGGGAAGCCCCTTTCTTTAAAAAAGGAAGACATCTCCTTTGTCCTGGAATGAAAAGCCTCATCCTGAGAGCAGATGCGGCGGAGACGAAGGAATTGCCAGAAGGGGATGGCATTTTTGCAAGAGGCAGGGTGGGAAGACGAATAGTCCAGGTAGCTGGGAAAGCACATCTTTCCCTCCCCTCCCTTTCTGCTTTCTGCAGGGATTGCTCCCTACGTGACTCCCTTGTCCATTTGTCCCCCCCATCCCTTCCTACTGAACTCCCTCCTGGCACTTATCCTTGTAAACGGAACAAGTGCTACACCTGTCCTTACACTTCCTCCCTCACCACCATTCAGGGCTCCAGACAGTCCTTCCAGGTGAGGCGACACTTCACCTGTGAGTCGGCTGGTGTGATATACTGCGTCCGGTGCTCCTGGTGTGGCCTTTTATATATTGGTGAGACCCGACGCAGACTGGGAGACCGTTTCGCTGAACACCTACGCTCTGTCCGCCACAGAAAGCAGGATCTCCCAGTGGCCACACATTTTAATTCCATGTCCCATTCCCATTCTGATATGTCTATTCATGGCCTCCTCTACTGCCAAGAGGAGGCCACACTCAGGTTGGAGGAACAACACCTGATATTCCTTCTGGGTAGCCTCCAACCTGATGGCATGAACATTGATTTCTCTAACTTCAGTTAATGCCCCTCCTCCCCTTCTTAACCCATCCCTTATTTGTTTATTTGTTCCCCCTTTTTTCTTTTTTTTTCTCTTTCTTCCCCCTCACAATCACTCCTTGCCTGTTCTCCATCTCCCTCTGGTGTTGTCCTCCCCCTCTTTCTTTCTCCCTAAGCCTCCCGTCCCATGATCCTTTCCTTTCTCTAGCTGTGTATCCCTTTTGCCAATCAACTTTCCAGCTCTTAGCTTCATCCCACCCCCTCTAGTCTTCTCCTATCATTTCGGATTTCCCCCTCCCCCTCCCACTTTCAAATCTCTTACTATCTTTTCTTTCAGTTAGTCCTGACGAAGGGTCTCGGCCCGAAATGTCGACTGTACTTCTTCCTATAGATGCTGCCTGGCCTACTATGTTCCGCCAGCATTTTGTGTGTGTTAGCATCTTTGGATGGTGGTTGTCTTCCATCTAAACCACATGTCCAACCCATCGAAGTTGAGCCTTCATGATCAATGTCTCTGTGCCAGAGCTCTCGGCCTTTGTAGCACTTCTGTGGTGGGGACTCTGTTTTGCCACGAGATGTCTGTGATCTTGCAAAGGCATCGCAGGTGGAACTGGTCAAGCTGATGTGCCTGTGGTATGGGGTCCATGTTTCACAGCCATACAGCAGAGAAGTCAGGACGACTGCTCTATAGACTGCCATCTTGGTCTTCAACTGGATGTCACGTTCTTCCCAAACATACATGTCTATAGCCTGCGAAAGAATGCCCCAGTGTTTGCAAATCTGTTTGAGACATTTCAATCTAGATTGCAGGAGGAGCTAAGGCAGCTTTCCAGGAAAGCATCAGCATTGTTGAGTTGTGTGCCTTCAATCTCAATTCGTAGTTCTGTAGGATTTGCATGGGATGAGGGCTGAAGTAGAACTTCTGTCTTCTGCAGGGTGGTGGTTAGGCCAAATTTTCTTGCTGCCACAGCAGGCTGAGCAGAGTAGGTGCAAGGACACAACCTTGCTGGACACCATTAGTTACTAAGAAGGCGTCAGAGATGCAGCCATTTTTAATGACCCTGGCCATCATTCCATCATGGAATGACCTGACAATGCTGACCAGCTTTTGGGGGGCAGCCTAACTTAGTAAGGAAGTGTCCAAAGGCCTCTGCAACTGACAGTATCAAATACCTTCCTCAGGTCCACAGAGAGGATGTACAGATACTGGTTCTGTTTCTGGCAGTTCTCCTAGATCCAGCCGAGGGTTTTAGCCCAAAACGTCGCCTGTGATTTTTCCCCATAGATGCTGCTTGGCCTGCTGAGTTCCTCCAGCATGTACGTGTGTTGCTTGGATTTCCAGCATCTACAGATTTTCTCTTGCTTCTCCTGGATCTGTCTGACAGCAAAGATCATGTGCACTGTTCTTCTGTTAGATTTGAAACTACATTGGCTCTCTGAGAAAATGTCATCACGGAGCTGAGAGACAATCCTGTTCAGCATGATACAGGCCATGATCTTCCCAGCTATGCTTAGGTCACAGGATGGGTGATTGTCACAGGATACCCTTACCCCTTGTTCTTGTACAGGTGGATGATGTTTGCATCTGTAAATCCCTGTGGTACCCAGGCTTTCACCCAGAACTGCTGCATGAGCTCTGCCAGCCTCTGAAGAAGGGTTTCCCCACCCTCCTTGAAGACTTCTGGTGGGATCCCATCCAGGCCAGAGCATGTTTTGTGTGGCTTGGTCATCTGTCTGGGATGGCCTGTTCAGCAGCTGGTTGAAATGGTCTGCCCAGCATTGGACAATGTCGCCCTTGTCAGTGAGAAGCTCTCTATCCAAGGAGTGGACTGGCGCCATGATGTTGGGGGAAGGTCTATACACTGCCTTTAGACCATTAAATAACTTCTTTGTGTTGCTTTGGTCAGCGCAGTGCTGAAACTCTGCCGCTTTGGCCTCCCACCACTGATCTTTCACCTTCTGCAGCTCAGCCTGGACCTTACTACGGAGGTACTTCAAGTGGCCTTATTTGGAGGTTGACTGCTTGTCACTCAGCCAGCTTGTAAAGCTTCCTGCTTCTGCTTCAGAAAGGTGACAATATCAGAGTTGTTACCATCAAACCAATCCTGATGCTTCCTCGGGGTGCCTGAGAACAGCACTTACAGCGCTGTACAGAGTACCTTTGAAGACAGCCCATGTTGGTTTGGGGTCTGCTTCCTCAGGCAGTTGCTCAAGTTGTTCTTCCAGTTTGATGCTGGGGTCAGCAAGCCGTTGAATGTTCAGCCTCAGCTTAGTGTCAGCTTGCTGGTGCCTGTGCACCCTGGCAATCTGAAATGACGCTTGCTTCTCAGGAGAATTTGGTCAGTCCAGCAGTCTGCACCCCTCAATACTCTGGTGATGATCACATCCCTGATGTCCCGGCACTTTGTGATCATATAATCAATCAGCTGCCAGTTCTTGGAGCATGGGTGCATCTAGGTTGCCTTGTGGATGTCTGGAGGCTGAAGGAGGATGTTGGTGATTATCAGCCCATTTTGTGTGCAGAAGGTGAGTAGTAGCTGCCCAGCTGAACTCACCTTTCCAAGGCCACACTTACCAATGACTTCCAACCAAGACTGATGATCACTGCCTACTCGGGCATTAAAGTTGCTAAGTAGCAGAATCTTGTTGTCTTTGGACACAGAGCGTAGTAGCCACAATAACACAGATACCATGTTACCCATTCACATTACTGATAACACGGACACCTCGTTACCCATTCACAATACGGATAACACCAATACCACGTTACCCATTCACATAATGATACCAACACCACATTACGCATTCACATTATTGATAACACCGACACCACGTTACCCATTCACATAAATAATAACACCGACACCTCGTTACCCATTCATATAAGTAATAACACCGACACCATGTTATCCATTCACATTACTGATAACACTGACACCACGTTACCCATTCACATAAATAATAACACTGACACCACATTACCCAGGGCAGGGCAGGACAGATTAGAGGGCTTGTCTACCGAGGCCACATGGGTAGAGCTGAGAAACAGGAAAGGTATGACCACGTTAATGGGATTGTATTGTAGACCACCCAATAGTCAGCGAGAATTGGAGGAGCAAATCTGCAGAGAGATAGCAGACAACTGCAGGAAACATAAAGTTGTGATAGTAGGGGATTTTAATTTTCCACATATTGATTGGGACTCCCATACTGTTAAAGGTCTAGAAGGGTTAGAGGTGTGAAACGTGTTCAGAAAAATTTTCTAAATCAATATATAGAGGTACCAACTAGAGAGGATGCAATATTAAATCTCCTATTAGGGAACCGGTTCGATAGACAGACTTTATTGATCCCGAGGGAAATTGGGTTTCATCACAGTCGCACCAACCAAGAATAGTGTAGAAATATAGCAATATAAAACCATAAATAAATAAAAAATAATAAGTATAAATTATTCAAAGTGGAAATAAGTCCAGGACCAGCCTATTGGCTCAGGGTGTCTGACACTCCGAGGGAGGAGTTGTAAAGTTTGATGGCCACAGGCAGGAATGACTTCCTATGACGCTCAGTGTTGCATCTCGGTGGAATGAGTCTCTGGCTGAACGTACTCCTGTGCCTAACCAGTACATTATGGAGTGGATGGGAGACATTGTCCAAGATGGCATGCAACTTGGACAGCATCCTCTTTTCAGATACCACCGTCAGAGAGTCCAGTTCCACCCCCACAACATCACTGGCCTTATGAATGAGTTTGTTGATTCTGTTGGTGTCTGCTACCCTTAGCCTGCTGCCCCAGCACAGGTGATAGAAGTGTGTGTAGGGGAACACTTTGGTTCCTGTGTTCATAAAACCATTAGTTTCAACTTGATCATGGATAAAGATAGATCTGGGTCCTTGAGTTGAGGTTCTAAACTGCAGAAAGGCCAAATTTGAAGAAATGAGAAAGGATCTAAAAAGCATGGATTGGGACAGGTTGTTACATAGAACAGTACAGCACAGTACAGGCCCTTCGGCCCACAATGTTGTGCCAACCCTCAAACCCTGCCTCCCATATAACTCCCTACCTTAAATTCCTCCATATACCTGCCTAGTAGTCTCTTAAACTTCACTAGTGTACCTGCCTCCACCACTGACTCAGACAGTGCATTCCACGCACCAACCACTCTCTGAGTGAAAAACCTTCCTCTAATATCCCCCTTGAACTTCCCTCCCCTTACCTTAAAGCCATGTCCTCTTGTACTGAGCAGTGGTGCCCTGGGGAAGAGGCGCTGGCTGTCCACTCTGTCTATTTCTCTTAATATCTTGTACACCTCTATCATGTCCCCTCTCATTCTCCTTCTCTCCAAAGAGTAAGGCCCTATCTCCCTTAATCTCTGATCATAATGCATAGTCTCTAAACCAGGCAGCATCCTGGTAAATCTCCTCTGTACCCTTTCCAATGCTTCCACATCCTTCCTATAGTGAGGTGACCAGAACTGGTCACAGTACTCTAAGTGTGGCCTAACTAGAATTTTATAGAGCTGCATCATTACATCGCTACTCTTAAACTCTATCCCTCGACTTATGAAAGCTAACACCTCATAAGCTTTCTTAACTACCTTATCTACCTGTGAGGCAACTTTCAGGGATCTGTGGACAAGTACCCCCAGATCCCTCTGCTCCTCCACACTACCAAGTATCCTGCCATTTACTTTGTACTCTGCCTTGGAGTTTGTCCTTCCAAAGTGTACCACCTCACACTTCTCTGGGTTGAACTCCATCTGCCACTTCTCAGCCCACTTCTGCATCCTATCAATGTTTCTCTGCAATCTTTGACAATCCTCTACATTATCTACACCACCACCAACCTTTGTGTCGTCTGCAAACTTGCCAACCCACCCTTCTCACCCCACATCCAGGTTGTTAATAAAAATCACAAAAAGTAGAGGTCCCAGAACAGATCCTTGTGGGACACTACTAGTCACAACCCTCCAATCTGAATATACTCCCTGCACCATGACCCTCTGCCTTCTGCAGGCAAGCCAATTCTGAATCCACCTGGCCAAACTTCCCTGGATCCCATGCCTTCTGACTTTCTGAATAAGCCTACCGTATGGAACCTTGTCAAATGCCTTACTAAAATCACATCCACTGCACTACCCTCATCTATATGCCTGGTCACCTCCTCAAAGAACTCTATCAGGCTTGTTAGGCACTATCTGCCCTTCACAAATCCATGCTGACTGTCCCTGATCAGACCATGATTCTCTAAATGCCCATAGATCCTATCTCTAAGAATCTTTTCCAACAGCTTTCACACCATAGATGTAAGGCTCACTGGTCTATAATTACCTGGACTATCCCTACTACTTTTTTTGAACAAGGGGACAACATTTGCCTCCCTCCAATCCTCCGGTACCATTCCCGTGCCCAATGAGGACATAAAGATCCTAGCCAGAGGTTCAGCAATCTCTTCCCTTGCCTCATGGAGGAGCCTGGGGAATATTCCATCAGGCCCCGGGGACTTATTCATTGAAGACCTCGCTCACTTCCACAGCCTCCAGGCACATCTTCCCACTTTTATCTCTAATCGGTTCTACCTTCACTCCTGTCATCCTTTTGTTCTTCACATAATTGAAGAATGCCTTGGGGTTTTCCTTTACTCTACTCGCCAAGGCCTTCTCATGCCCCCTTCTTGCTCTTCTCAGCCCCTTCTTAAGCTCCTTTCTTGCTACCCTATTTTCCTCAATAGACCCATCTGATCCTTGCTTCCTAAACCTCATGTATGCTGCCTTCTTCCACCTGACTAGATTTTCCACTTCACTTGTCACCCATGCTTCCTTCACCCTACCATTCTTTATCTTCCTCACCGGGACAAATTTATCCCTAACATCCTGCAAGAGATCCTTAAACATCGACCACATGTCCATAGTACATTTCCCTGCAAAAACATAATCTCAATTCACACCCGCAAGTTCTAGCCTTATAGCCTCATAATTTGCCCTTCCCCAATTAAAAATTTTCCTGTCCTCTCTGATTCTATCCCTTTCCATGATAATGCTAAAGGTCAGGGAGTGGTGATCACTGTCCCCCAGATGCTCACCCACTGACAGATCTGTGAGCTGACCCAATTCGTTACCTAATACTAGATCTAGTATGGCATTCCCCCTAGTCGGCCTGTCAACATACTATGACAGGAATCCAACCTGGACACACTTAACAAACTCTGCCCCATCTAAACCCTTGGAACTAATCAAGTGCCAATCAATATTAGGGAAGTTAAAGTCACCCATGATAACAACCCTGTTATTTTTGCACCTTTCCAAAATCTGCCTCCCAATCTGCTCCTTGGCTGCTACCAGGGGGCCTATAGAATACCCCCAGTAGAGTAACTGCTCCCTTTCTGTTCCTGACTTCCACCCATACTGACTCAAAAGAGGATCCTGTTACATTACCCACCCTTTCTGCAGCTGTAATAGTATCCCTGACCAGTAATGCCACCCCTCCTCCCCCTTTTCCCCCCTCTCTATCCCTTTTAAAGCTCTGAAATCCAGGAATATTCAGAATCCATTCCTGCCCTGGTGCCAGCCAAGTCTCCGTAATGGCTACTACATCATAATTCCATGTATGTATCCAAGCTCTCAGTTCATCACCTTTGTTCCTGATGCTTCTTGCATTGAAGTACACACACTTTAGCCCTTCTACCTTACTACCTTTACACCCTTTATTCTGCTTCCCTTTCCTCAAAGCCTCTCTTTCTGTTAGATTTGGCTTTACTCCATGCATTTCTTCCACTGCTCTATCGTTCCAGGTCCTATCCCCCTTGCAAATTAGTTTAAACCCTCCTGAACCATGCTAGCAAACCTACCAGCAAGGATATTGCTCCCCCTCGAGTTCAGGTGCAACCCATCCAATCTGTACAGGTCTCACCTTCCCCAGAACAGATCCCAATGGTCCAAAAATCTAAAACCCTGCCCCCTGCACCAACTCCTCAGCCACGCATTGAACTGCCATCTCCACCAATTCTTACCATCACTATCATGTAGCACTGGCAGCAATCCTGAGAACGCCACCCTTGAGGTCCTGTTCTTCAGCCTTCTGCCTAGTTCCCGAAACTCACACTTCAGGACCTCATCCCTCTTCCTGCCTATGTCGTTGGCCCCAACATGTATCACGATTTCTGGTTGCTTTCCCTCTCGTACCAGGATGTTATGCGCACGGTCAGAGATATCCCAGACCCTGGCACCCGGGAGGCAACAAACCAAGCGGGTTTCCTTCTCACGTCCACAAAATCTCCTGTCTGCTCCCCTGACTATAGAGTTCTCTGGCAAGGTTGTGAATGGTAAGTGGGAGGCCTTCAAAGGAGAAATTTTGAGAGTGCAGGGTTTGTATGTTCCTGTCAGGATTAAAGGCAAAGTGAATAAGAATAAGGAACCTTGGTTCTCTAGAGATATTGGAACTCTGATAAAGAAGGAGAGATGTATGACATGTATAGGAAACAGGGAGCAAATAAGGTGTGTGAGGAGTATAAAAAGTGCAAAAAATACTTAAGAAAGAAATCAGGAGGGCTAAAAGAAGACATGAGGTAGCTTTGGCAGTCAGGGATAGTAAGGGATAAAATTGGCCCTCTTGAAGATCAGAGTGGTCAGCTATGTATGGAACCAAATGAAATGGGGGAGATTTTAAATGTTTTTTTGCGTCTGTATTTATTAAGGAAGCTAGCATGGAGTCAATGGTAATAAGGCAAACAGGTAGTGAGGTCATGGAACCTATACAGATTGAAGAGGAGGAGGTGCTTGCTTTCTTGAGGCAAATCAGAGTAGTTAAATCCCCAGGACCTGACAGGGTATTCCCTTGGACCTTGAAGGAGACTAGTGTTGAAATTGCAGGGGCCCTGGCGGTATCTACGGGTGAGGTGCCGGAGGATTGGAGGTTAGCTCATGTTGTTCCATTGTTTAAAAAATGATCTAAAGTTAATCCGGGAAATTATAAGACGGTAAATTTGATGTCGGTAGTAGGTAAATTATTGGAAGGAGTACTCAGAGAGAGATAGACAGGGACTTATCAGGAGAGTCAACATGGCTTTGTGCGTGGTAGGTCACGTTTAACAAATCTATTAGAGTTTTTCGAGGAGGTTACCAGGAAAGTGGATGAAGGGAAGGCAGTGGATGTTGTCTACATGGACTTCAGTAAGGCCTTTGACAAGGTCCCGCATGGGAGGTTAGTTAGGAAGATTCAGTCGCTAGGTGTACATGGTGAGGTAGTAAATTGGATTAGACATTGGCTCAATGGGAGAAGTCAGAGAGTGGTAGTGGAGGATTACTTTTCTGAGTGGAGGCCTGTGACTAGTGGTGTGCCATAGGGATCAGTGCTGGGTCCATTGTTATTTGTCATCTATATCAATGGTCTGGATGATAATGTGGTAAATTGGATCAGCAAATTTGCTGATGATACAAAGATTGGAGGTGTAGTGGACAGTGAGGAAGGTTTTCAAAGCTTGCAGAAGGATTTGGACCAGCTGGAAAAATGGGCTGAAAAATGGCAGATGGAGTTTAATACAGACAAATGTGAGGTATTGCACTTTGGAAGGACAAACCAAGGTAAAACATACAAGGTAAATGGTAGGGCACTGAGGAGTACAGTAGAACAGAGGGATCTGGGAATACAGTTACAAAATTCCCTAAATGTGGCGTCACAGGTAGATGGGGCCATAAAGAGAGTTTTTGGTACATTGGCCTTTATAAATCAAAGTATTGAGTATAAGAGTTGGAATGTTATGGTGAGGTTGTATAAGGCATTTGTGAGGCCGAATTTCGAGTGTTGTGTGCAGTTTTGGTCACCAAATTACAGGAAGGATATTTATAAGTTTGAAAGAGTGCAGGGAAGGTTTACAAGGCTGTTGCCGGGACTTGAGAAACTGAATTACAGAGAAAGGCTGAATAGGTTAGGACTTTAATCCCTGAAGCATAGAAGAATGAGGGGAGATTTGATGGAAGTATATGAAGTTATGATGGGTATAGATAGAGTGAATGCAAACAGGCTTTTTCCACTGAGGCTAGGGGAGAAAAAAAAACAGAGGACATGGGTTAAGGGTGAAGGGGGAGAAGGGTAAAGGGAACATTAGGAGGGGCTTCTTCACACAGAGAGTGGTGGGAGTGTGGAATGAGCTGCCAGATGAAGTGGTAAATGCAGGCTCACTTTTAAGAACATTTAAGAAAAACTTGGACAGGTACATGGATGAGAGGTGTATGGAGGGGTATGATCCAAGTGCAGGTCAGTGAGACTAGGCAGAAAAATGGTTCAGCACAGCCAAGAAGGGCCAAAAGGCCTGTTTCTGTGCCGTAATGTTCTATGGTTCTATTACCCATTCATATTACTGATAACACTGACACCACTTTACCTATTCACATAAATATTAACACAGACATCATGTTACCCATTCACATTAATGATAACACCGACACAACATTACACATTCACATAAATAATAACACCGACACCTAGTTACCCATTCACATACATAATAACACCAACACCACATTACTGATTCACATAAATAATCAGACCAACAAAAAACAGCGAGCAGATTGAGAGGGGGAAGATTATTTCTTCGGCAGTTTGAATGGGGCACGACTGCGCAAGTACGTGAAATGTTGGCCTCTGAGACAGCAGGAGAATTTAAAAAGCAAGGAGATTGAGAGGGAGAAAGTCATTTCTTCGGCAGTTTGAATGGGGCGTGACTGCGCAAGTGCGTGAAATGTTGGCCTCTGAGACAGCGGGAGAATTTAAAAAGCGAGCAGATTAACAGAATGGACAACGGAGTAGTGGGAGACAGAGTAGGAAGGCTTTGGCTCAAGAGGCTTCGGTGAGCACAGGCTGAGGACAAACTAGCTCCCAGTCAGGTAAGGCCAGTCGGTTCCTTTAATTAATCCAATTAACTAAGAAGTAGGTCTATTTTTCCCCTTGGCGAATCGGCCCGGACAGACAGAGGAACAGCAGGGCTCACACAGCTAACAGTACAAGCTAATGGTTTTAAAAAATTTGTGTGTTTGGCTAGGTAAGTGGGTGAATAGACTTATTTTTCCTTGTTTCATTCCTGTAGAATTAGGTAGCATGTCTGCAGGGTTAGTGCTTTGTTCAGGGTGTCAGATGTGGGAATCCTGGGAGACCTCCAGCCTCCCTGATGGCCACATCTGCACCAGGTGCACCGAGATGCAGCTCCTCAGAGACCATGTTAGGGATCTGGAGCTGCAGCTTGATGACCTACTGCTTATTAGGGAAAGTGAAGAGGTGATAGACAGGAGCTACAGGGAGGTAGTCATCCCTAGGCTACAGGGGTCAGAAAACTGGATGACTGTCAGGAGAGGGAAGGGAAATGCCCGGATAGTGGAGAGCACCCATGTGCAGGGGGCAGGGCTTCAGATTCTTGGATCATTGGGATCTCTTCTGGGGGAAGTATGACCTGTTCAAAAAGGACGGGTTATACCTGAACCTGAAGGGGACCAATATCCTGGAGGGAAGGTTTAATAAAGCTGTTAGGGAGGGTTTAAACTAATTTGGCAGGGGGATGGGAACCGAAATGATAGAGCCGAGGAGGGGGAAAACAGAAATAAATCTAAAATAGTGAGCAGTAAAGATGTCAGGAAGGACAGGCAGGTGATGGTGCAAATTTGCAGCCATTGGGATGAGTTGCAGTGCAATCAAAGCAAAAAGTACCAAATACTGAACTTAAGGTGTTATACTTACATGCACGCAGCATAAGGAATAAGGTGTAATAAGAGACTACTAGACAGGTATATGGAAGAATTTAAGGTGGGGGGTTATAT
The DNA here is from genome assembly GCF_048418815.1 of Hemitrygon akajei. Classification (NCBI taxonomy): domain Eukaryota; kingdom Metazoa; phylum Chordata; class Chondrichthyes; order Myliobatiformes; family Dasyatidae; genus Hemitrygon; species Hemitrygon akajei. Next base: position 177,633,287 of record NC_133133.1, read on the forward strand.
GTGAGGCAGGGTTTGAGGGTCAGCACAACAATGTGGGCCAAAGGGCCTGTAATGTGCTGTCCTATTCTATGTAAGGTGGATGATCTTGTCGTACAGCTACAGATTGGCAGGTATGATGTTGTGGCCATCACTGAGACGTGGCTAAAGGATGCCTGTTTTGCCAAATATTATCATCTAATTTGAATTATTTTGTATGGTTTCCTTCCAATTTTATTCTATATAAACATGAATTGGCAGTTGATGATTCTTTTTCTATATATATATATATGTAAAATGGTAAGACGTACTGCTCTGGGGGTTGATTCCTAATGGGTTTTTTTTCCTTTTTTTGTAGTTAGTGGGTTTTTTGGGGGTTCTCTTTTTTTCACTCTTTTCCTTATAAAAATATATTTTTTTAAATTTTCATATATTACGATCAGCTTTTTTTCTTCAGCTTTATTAATTGTATATATATATCAATTTGTTGAAGTTTTGTATCATTTTATAGCTGTAGAAGATTATGTATCAATAAAAAGATTCTAAAAATGAAAATAAAGGATGCATGTCTCTGGGAGCTGAACGTCCAAGGATACATGGTGTATCAAGAAGGATAGGCAGGTAGGCAGAGGAGGTGGCGTGGCTTTATTGGTAAGAAATGATATTATATCATTAGAAAGAGGTGACATAGGATCGGAAGATGCAGAATCTTTATGGGTTGAGCTAAGAAATCACAGGGGTAAAAGGACCCTGATGGCAGTTATATACAGGCCTCCTAAAAGCTGCAGTGATGTGGACTACAAATTACAACAGGAAATAGAAAAGGCTTGCCAGAAGGGCAGTGTTATGATAATTGTAGGGGATTTTAACATGCGAGTGGATTGGGAAAATCAGGTCGGCACTGGATCTCAAGAGAGAGAATTTGTAGAATGTCTACGAGATGGCATTTAGAACAGCTTGTTGTTGAGCTCACTAGGGGATTGACTGTACTGGATTGGGTATTGTGTAATGAACCAGAGGGGATTAGAGAGATTGAGGAGAAGGAACCCTTAGGAGGCAATGATCATAACATGATTGAGTTCACTGTGAAATTTGAGAAAGAGAAGCCGAAATCCGATGTGTCGGTATTTCAGTGGAGTAAAGAAAATTACAGTGGCATGAGAGAGGAACAGGCCAAAGTTGACTGGAAAGGGACACTAGCTGGAAGGAAAGCAGAGCAGCAGTGGCTGGAGTTTCTGCGAGAAGTGAGGAAGGTGCAAGACAGATATATTCCAAAAAAGAAGAAATTTTCGAATGGAAAAAGGATGCAACCACGGCTGACAAGAGAAGTCAAAGCCAAGTAAAAGCAAAGCAGAGGGCATACAAGGAGGCAAAAATTAGTGGGAAGACAGAGGATTGGGAAGTGTGCACAGTCACAATTACGACAGAGAAAGTACTCAGGAAGCTGAATAGTCTAAGGGTAGATAAATCTCTTGGACCAGATGGATTGCACCCTCGTGTTCTGAAGAAAGTAGCTGTGGAGATTGTGGAGGCATTAGCAATGATCTTTCAAAAATCAATAGATTCTGGCATGGTTCCGCAGGACTGGAAGATTGCAAATGTCACTCCGCTACTTAAGAAGGGGGCAAGGAAACAAGAAGGAAATTATAGACCCGTTAGCTTGACATCAGTGGTTGGGAAGTTGTTGGAGTTGATTGTCAAGGATGAGGTTAGGTAGTACCTGGAGGAATAATAAGATAGGCAGAACTCAGCATGGTTGCCTTAAAGGAAAATCCTGCCTGACAAACTAGTGCAATTTTTTGAGGAAATTATGAGTAGGCTAGACGAGGGAGATGCAGTGGATGTTGTGTGTAACGGGGGTTTTTTTCTTTTTCTTTGTTACTGTGTATGTAATCAAAATGGCGTCTTTGTTTGTTACAAGTAGGAATCCTGGCGCCTGTCTTAATGGTAGGAATGCTATTGTCTTTGTTATGATAAGTGCTGGAAGCTTGTTTGGGACTGTAAACTGATTGTTGGTGGGGGACTTTTGGGAGTCGGTGCGATGGAGTGAGAGAGAGAGGACGGGGTGCTGGAAGCTGGGCGACGGTACGGACCCCGAACGGGGGTCCCCGGCCCAAGCTTTTCGGTGATGAGAGGAGACGGAGACAGAGGAGTGTGGAGCGACTGGTCGACCACCGTGGGGGTCCCAGGAGGCGGGTCGAGGAGATCGGAGAGGATCGAATACCAGAAGACTTCAGTAATTGAGCTCCAACGATTGTGCACGAAGTGGTTTGGACTTTGATAAGTTTGGCGTCTTTTCTTTTTTTTCTCTTATTCATATATACTGTATCGTTAGTAATCGCTTAGTTATAGTAATCTTTATAAATTGTACTCATTTAATCGCATAAGGTGTACTGTCTGTTTTTGGGCGAGGCGGGGACATCACACAGCATCCACACCAGCTGATTACCCAGCTTGGCGGGGCCGAAGGCCGCTCCCCCTAGACTAGAACGAGTTTGAGCGATGCCTGAGGTGACCCAGGGGTTACATGTGTATTTGGATTTTCAGAAGGCCTTTGACAAGGTGCCACACGAGGCTGCTAAACAAGACAAGAGTCCATGGAATTACGGGAATTACATACGTGAATAGAGCGTTGGCTGATTGGCAGGAAACAGAGAGTGGGAATAAAGGGATCCCATTCTGGTTGGCTGCCGGTTACCAGTAGTTTTCCACAGGGGTCCGTGTTGTGGCTGCTTCTTTTTACGTTGTATATCAGCAATTTGGATTATGGAATAGATGGCTTTGTGGCTAAGTTTGCTGATGATACAAAAATAGGTGGAGGGGCCGGTAGTGCTGAGGAAACAGAGAGTCTGCAGAGAGACTTGGATAGATTGGGGGAATGGGCAAAGAAGTGGCAAATGAAATACAATATTGAAAAGTGTATGGTCATGCACTTTGGTAGAAGAAATAAACAGGCAGACTATTATTTAAATGGGGAGAGAATTCAAAGTTCTCAGATGCATTTGGAGTTGGGAGTTCTTGTGCAGGATACCCTTGAGGTTAACCTCCAGCTTGAGTTGGTGGTGAAGAAGGCGATTGCAATGTTGGTGTTCATACTCTAGAGGAATAGAGTATAGGAGCAGGGATGTGATGTTGAGGGTCTACAAGGCACTGGTAAGACCTCACTTGGAATACTGTGTGCAGGTTTGGTCTCCTTATTTAAGAAAGGATGTGCTGACGTTGGAGAGGGTTCTGAGAAGATTTACTAGAATGATTCCGAGAATGAGAGGGTTGACATATGAGGAACGTTTGACCATTCTTGGACTGTACTCCTTGGAGTTTAGAAGAATGAGGGGGGACCTCATAGAAACATTTCGAAAGTTGAAAGGCATGGACAGAGTGGATGTGGCTAAGTTGTTTCCCATGGAGGGGGAGTCTAGTACGAGAGGGTATGAAGGGCGCCCATTCAGAACAGAGATGCGAAGAAATTTTTTAGCCAGAGGGTGGTGAATCTGTGGAATTTGTTGCCACGGGCTGCAGTGGAGGCCAAGTCATTGGGTATACTTAAGGCAGAGATTGATAGGTATCTTAGTAGCCAGGGCATTAAAGGTTCTGGTGAGAAGGCAGAGGAGTGGGATTAAATGGGAGAATGGATCAGCTCATGTTGGAATGGTGGAGCAGACTCGATAGGCCAAATGGCCAACTTCTGCTCCTTTGTCTTATGGTCTTATGGACACTACGTTATCCATTCACATAAATACATAAATAATAACACCGACACCCTGTTACCCATTCACATGAATAATAACACTGACATCACGTTACTGATTCACATAAATAATCAGAACGACACTACGTAATCCATTCACATAAATAATCAGACTGACACTACGTTACCCAGTCACATAAATAATAACATCGACACTACATTACCCATTCACATAAATAACACCGACACCACATTACCCTTTCACGTTACTGATCACTCTGAAACTGTGTTTCCCATTGAAATTACTGATAATATCCGTACCACATTACTGATCAGGCTGACAATGTGTTCGCCATTCATGTTATTGATTACTGTGACATTGAGTGGTCCATTTCCAATAAAGCTCACTGTTAATACGCTTTACCAATATACGTTCCTGGGCAGTTTGACAGCATTACTGCTTCCCGTTACCACTGATCGTCACATCGCGTTACAGGTTCTCATTACTGATCACTGTCACATCACGTTACCCATTCATGTTGCTGGTCAGTGTGATATATCATTACCTCTTCCCAATGCTGATCACCCCGTCCCCATTTTTTGTTTTATTCCTTGCCTGTTATAGTGCAGTTAATGCAGTGAGGATGGCTCCAGGGGCAGTGTTTTGTACCCTGTGTGATTTATGTAATTCTGAGAGACATCCAGCCTGCTGGATAACCACATCTGTACCACGTGCACTAAGATGCTCTCCTTCGTATTACTTATTATGTATCATCTGGAGCTGCAGTTCAACGCATTTGACTGTGCAGTGGATGTATTGTATTTGGATTTCAGTAAGGCATTTGATAAGGTTCTCCATGCAAGGGTCTGTCAGAAAGTATTGAGGCGTGGTATCCAAAGAGACCTTGCTTTGTGGATCCAGAATTGCCTTGCCCACAGAAGGCAAAGGGTGATTGTTGAAGGTTTGCATTCTGCATGGAGGTCGGTGACTAGTGGTGTTCCGCAGGGATCTGGTCTAAGATCCCTCCTCTTTGTGATTTTTATAAATGACCTGGATGAGGAAGTAGAAGGGTGGGTTAGTAAGTTTGCTGATGACACAAAAGTTGGAGGTGTTGTGGTTAGTCTGGAGGGTTGTCACAGGTTACAGTGGGACATTGATAGGATGCAGAACTGGGCTGAGAAGTGGCAGATGGATTTTAACCCAGGTAAGTATGAAATGGTTCATTTCAGTATGTCAAATTTGAAGACAGAATATAATACTAATATTAAGACCCTTGGAAGTGTGGAGGATCTGAGAGTTCTTGGGGTCCGTGTCCAAAGGATGCTGTGCAGGTTGACAGAGTTGTTAAGAAGGCGTATGGTGTGTTGGCATTCATCAACCTTTCAAGAGACAGGTGGTCATGTTACAGCTATATAAGACCTTGGTCAGACTCCACTTGGAGTACTGTGTTTAGTTTTGGTCACCTCATTACAGGAAGAATGTGGATACTATAGAGACAGTGTAGAGGAGATTTACAAGGATGTTGCCTGGATTGGAGAGCGTGCCTTATGAGAACAGATTGAGTGAGCTTGGCTTTTTCTCCTTGGAGCGACAGAGGATGAGCAGTGACTTGATGGAGCTATATAAGATGATGAGAGGAATTTATCACGTGGATAGCCAGAGGCTTTTTCCCCAAGGCTGAAATGGTTAACACAAGGGGGCACTGTTTTAAGGAAGTAGGTACAGAGGAGATGTCAGGGTTAAGTTTTTCCACAGAGAGTGGTGGGTGCATGGAATACACTGCCAGTGACAGTGGTAGAGGTGGATACAGTCGGGTCTTTTAAGGGACTCTTAAATAGGGACATGGACCTTAGAAAAATAAAAGGCTATGCAGTAGGGAAACTCTAGGCAGTTTCTAGAGTGGGTTACATGGTCAGCACAACATTCTGGGCTGAAGGGCCTGTAATGTGCTGTAGATTTTTCTGTTTCTATGCTTCTCTGACCTTCGACTCACACAGGACACTGAGGAAGTGATAGACAAGAGCTATAGGGAGGTAATCACCCCTAGGTTGCAGGGGGCAGGTGACTGGGTGTCTCTCTGGAGGAAGGGAAATGGGCAGGCAGTGCAGAACACCCCTGTAGCTGTTTCCCTCAATAATATATATAACACTTTGGATACTGTTGTAGGAGACGACCTACTGAGGGAACCACAGTGACTGGGTTCTGGTACTGAGTCTGGCGCTGGTGCTCAGAAGAGAACAGGTGTAGAGGACTGCAGTCGTGATATAGGATTCCATAGTCAGAGCAGTAGAGACCAGATTCTGTGGGCGCAATAGAGAAACCCAGATGTTATGTTACCTCCCAGGTGCCTGGATCAAGGATATCTCAGTTCAGATCCATGGCCTTCTAAAAGGGGAAGGGGAACAGCCAAAAGTCTTGGTACATGTGCATTGGTACATACAACTAATGACATAGGTTGGAAAGGTGCAGAGGGTCCTGAAGAGAGATTTTAAGGAATTAGATAGAAAGCTAAAAAACAGGACCTTCAGGGTAGTAATCTCTAGATTGCTGCTCATGCCACACATCACTGAGCGTAAGAATAGGATGGTTTGGCAGATGAATGTGTGGCTGAGGAACTGGTGCAAGGGGCAGGGTTTCAGATTTATCGATCATTGGGATCTCTTCTGGAGAACGTACAATCTGTACAAAAGGGACATGTTACTACACGAACCCAAGGGGGATCAATATCCTCGAGGGCAGGTTTGCTCGAGCTGAAAGGGGAAGGTTTAAACCAATTTGGCAGGGAGATTGGAGCCAGAGTGATAGGGCTGAGGATGGGGCAGTTGGTGTACAACTAGATGCGACGTGTAGTGAGACTCCTAGCAAGGAGAGGCTGATGATAGGGCAAAATTGCAGTCAACAGGATGGGTTGCAATGTAAAAGGGAACAAAATTGAAAAGGGTGAATACAGGATTGAAGGTGTTATATTTGAATACATGCAGCATATGGAATAAGGTAGATGAACTTGTAGCACAGTCAGAGCTTGGCAGGTATGACATTGTGGGCATCATTGAATCATGGCTGAAAGAAGATTATATCTGAGAGCTTAGTATTCAAGGATAGACATTATATTGAAAGGACAAGCAGGTAGGCAGAGGGGTTGGCACGACTCTGTTATATAAAGAACCCCAAACAGTAGTAAGGATGTGGTCTACGAATTACAACAGGAGATAGAAAATGCATGTCAAAAGGGAAATGTTACAACAGTCATGGGGGTTTCAATATGCAGGTAGATTGGGAAAATTAGGTTGGTACTGAAAACCAAGAGGGAAATTTCTAGAATGCCTACAAGATGGCTCTTTAGACTAGTTCATGGTTGAGCCCATTAGGGAATCAACTATTCTGGATTAGGTATGGTGCAATAGAGTCATAGAGAAGTACAGCATAGAAATAGGCCCCTTGGCTCATCTAGTCCATGCTGAAACAATTTAAACTGCCTACTCACATCGACCTGCACTGGACCATATCTCTCCATATCCCTTCTATACATGTACCTCTTCAAACTTCTCTTAAACATTGAAATTGAGCTTGCATGGACCACTTGAGCTGGCAGCTCATTTCACACACTCACGCCCCACTGAGTGAAGAAGTTTCCCCTCATGTTCCCCTTAATCTTCTCACCTTCCACCTTTAACCCATGACCTCTGGTTGTTGTACCACCTAACCTCAGTGGAAAAAGCCTTCTTGCTTTTCTATACCGCTCATAATTTTGAAAACTTCTATCAAAAGTCATCTTAATCTTTTACATTCTAAAGCATAAAATCCTAACCGATTCAACCAAATCCTAACCTTATAACTCAGGTCCTTCAGACCCAGCAACATGCCTGTAAATTATCTCTGCACTCTTTCAACCTTATTTACATCTTTCCTGCAGGTGGGGAACCAAAACTGCACACAATATTCCAATTTAGGCCTAACCAATGTCTTATAAAACTTCAACATAACATCCCATCTTCTGTACACAATACATCAATTTATGAAGGCCAGAATACCTTCCAGGGTGCCTAGGGGCGACTCGAGTAGCCACAGGACTCCCAGTGGATACAATTAAATATTTTTGTTTCAACCTTCCAAAGTGAATACAGTCAACAATGATGTCTTAATGTATTTAAGCAAACTATCACTGCTTGAAACTGACAGAAACAACTCTGACTGTGGACACATGCGCCCACAGAGGAAGCGTGGCTGTAGATCAGGGTTACAAGTGCGTTTAAGGAAACGGGGTTTTATTCTCCCAATACTTTTAATCCCGAAGCATTGGAAAGGGTACAGAGGAGATTTACCAGGATGCTGCCTGGTTTAGAGAGTATGGATTATGATCAGAGATTAAGGGAGCTAAGGCTTTACTCTTTGGAGAGAAGGAGGATGAGAGGAGACATGATAGAGGTGTACAAGATATTAAGAGGAATAGACAGAGTGGACAGCCAGCGCCTCTTCCCCAGGGCACCACTGCTCAGTACAAGAGGACATGGCTTTAAGGTAAGGGGAGGGAAGTTCAAGGGGGATATTAGAGGAAGGTTTTTCACTCAGAGAGTGGTTGGTGCGTGGAATGCACTGCCTGAGTCAGTGGTGGAGGCAGATACACTAGTAAAATTTAAGAGACTACTAGACAGGTATATGGAGGAATTTAAGGTGGGGGGGGGGGTTATATGGGAGGCAGGGTTTGAGGGTCGGCACAACATTGTGGGCCAAAGGACCTGTAATGTGCTGTACTATTCTATGTTCTATATTCTACTGACTATCTTGTTGGCAAATGTGAAGTCTCTGTTGAATAAAATCGAAGATCTCACAGCTAAGGTGCTGAATCAGAGGGACATTAGGACTGTCAGACCACATCTCTGTTATGCTAATCCCAGCATACAGGCTGCTTGTTAGATGCTCCAGACCAGTTCTGAAGCTGGTGAAAACCTGGCCAGCAGGAGCCATCTCTGCTCTTCAAGACTGCTTTGAGAACACTGACTGGCACACATTCAGGGAGGCTGAACCGATGGCGACTCTACCAACTTAGAGGAGTACACAGCATCAGTGACCAGCTACATCAGCAAGTGCATTGATGATGTTACTCTGTCCAAGACCATCACTATATACGCTAACCAGAAGCCATGGATGACCGCGGAGGTGCGTGCACTGCTGAGGTCCCGCAACTCCGTCTTCAGAGCAGGTGACAAGGCAGCTCTAACAACAGCAAGGGCCAAACTGTCCTGAGCCATCAGAGGGGCAAAATGTGCACACTCCCAGTGAATCCTCAGCCACTTCCAGGACAGCGATGACACGCAGCGCATGTGAAAGGGCATCCAGGACATCACCAATTACAGGAAAACTTCACCTGACTGTGTGGGTGATGCCTCCCTCCCAGATGCACTGATTAACTTCTACGCCCGTTTTGAGGCGGAAAATGACATGGCAGCGAGGAAGTCCACTCCTCCTACAAATGACCAGGTGCTGTGTCTCACCTTGGCTGATGTGAGAAAAACCCTGTGCAGGGTCAACACACAGAAGGCTGCTGGACCAGACAACATTCCTGGTATGTTCTCACTGACATCTTCAACATCTCCCTGAGCAGCGCCACCGTTCCAACGTGCTTTAAGGCCGTCACCATCGTCCCCATGCCGAAGAAGTCTTCAGTGTCCTGCCTAAATGACTACCGTTCCGTTGCACTCACATCCATCATCATGAAGTGTTTCGAGAGGCTTGTCATGAGGCATATCAAGACCCTGCTGCCCCCCTCACTGGGCCCCCTGCAGTTTGCGAACCGTCCCAACTGCTCAACGGACGATGCCATTGCCATCACTCTCCACCTGGCCCTAACCCACCTGGACGAAGAAGACACATACGTTCGAATGCTGTTCATAGATTTCAGTTCAGCATTCAACACAATCATCCCTCAGAAACTGATTGGAAAGCTGAGCCTACTGGGCCTGAACACCTCCCTCTGCAACTGGATCCTAGACTCCCTGACTGGGATACCTCAGTCAGTCCGGATTGGGAGCAGCATCTCCAATACCATCACACTGAGCATGGGGGGTCCCCTGGGGCTGCATGCTCAGTCCACTGCTGTTCCCTCTGCTGACCCACGACCATGCTGCAACACACAGCTCGAACCACATCATCAAGTTCACTGATGACATGACCGTGGTGGGTCTCATCAGCAAGAACAATGAATCAGCTTACAGAGAGGAGGTGCAGCTGCTAACGGACTGGTGCAGAGCCAACAACCTGTCTCTGAATGTGAACAAAACAAAAGAGATGGTTGTTGACTTCAGGAGAGCACGGAGTAACCACTCCCCGCTGAACATCGACGGCTCCTCGGTAGAGATCGTTAAGAGCACCAAAATGCTTGGTATTCACCTGATGGAGAATCTCACCTGGTCCCTCAACACCAGCTCCATAGCAAAGAAAGCCCAGCAGCATCTCTACTTTCTGCGAAGGCTGAGGAAAATGCATCTCCCAGCCCCCATCCTCATCACATTCTACAGGGGTTGTATTGAGAGCATCCTGAGCAGTTGCATCACTGCCTGGTTTGGAAATTGCGTCATCTCGGATCACAAGACCCTGCAGCGGATAGTGGGGTCAGCTGAGAAGATCGTCGGGGTCTCTCTTCCCACCATCACGGACATTTACACTACACACTGCATCCGCAAAGCAAACAGCATTATGAAGGACCCCACGCACCCCTCATACAAACTCTTCTCCCTCCTACCATCTGGGAAAAGGCACCGAAGCATTCGGGCTGTCACGACCAGACTATGTAACAGTTTCTTCTCCCAAGCTATCAGACTCCTCAATACCCAGAGCCTGGACTGACACCTTACTGCCCTATAGTCCTGTTTATTATTTATTGTAATGCCTGCATTGTTTTGTGCACTTTATGCAGTCCTGTGTAGGTCTGTAGTCTTGTGTAGTTTTCTGTTCTGTGTTTTTTTTTTACGTAGTTCAGTCTAGTTTTTGTACTGTGTCATGTAACACCATGGTCCTGTAAAAACTTCATCTCATTTTTACTATGTACTGTACCAGCAGCTATGGTCGAAATGACAATAAAAGTGACCTGACTTGACTTTGTTTCATGGAATCCTGGTTAATCTCTTCCGTACCAGATGCAGCAATTCAGACAGGTTTACTATACACTGTCAGGATAGATCTATAGAGTCTCTCAAAAGCAGAGGTGGAGGAGTATGCCTTATGATCAACTCTTGGTGCACAAATATATCAGTGCTGCCCTAATTCTGCTCACTAGACCTGGAATATCTAGCAGTTAAGTGCTGTCCTTTTAACCTGCCATGGGAGTTCTCTGGGATCATTTTGGTAGCAGTATACATTTCAGCTCAGGCCGATGTTAATCAGGCTTTAGATGATCTGAACATGCACAAAACAGCGCATCCTAACACCTTCACCATCATTTTGGGAGATTTTAACCAGGCTAGTATGAAAAAAATTACTAAGCAACTACCATCAACAGATCACTTGCAATAACAGAGGAAACAACACACAGGACCATTGTTACACCACCATCAAGAATGCCTACCATGCTATTCCATGCCCTCACTTCAGGAAGTCTGATCACCTAGCTCTACTTCTACTCCCTGAGTATAGGCAGAGACTGAAGACTGTAGCACCAGTAGTGAGAACCAAGAAGGTATGGACAAGGGAAGCACAGGAGCACCTACAGGACTGCTTTGAATCAGTGAACTGGACTGTATTCAGGGATTCATCTTCAAACCTGGATGAGTATGCTGCAGTTGTTACCGACCTCAGTAAAACCTGTATGGAAGTGTGTGCCTACAAAGATTTGCTGTACATTCCCAAACCAAAAGCCGTGGATGAACCAGGAGGTACGTCATCTGCTGAAGTATTCAAGTCTGGTGACCCAGGCCTGTACCAGAAAACCAGGTATGATTTGCAGAGGGCTATTCCAAACGTGAAGAGCCAATTTCAGATGAGGTTGGAGGCAACATTGGATGCATGACAACTGGGGGATGGGAACCAGAGTGCCAGAGTAGATAGTGGAACGGGTGTAAAATTAAATGATATTAGTAATTCATGTAGTCACAAATAGTAAGGTTGTGTGTGGTGGTAATAATCTTCTGAGGTGTGTATATTTCAATGCGAGGAGTATTGTGGGAAAGGCAGATGAGCTGAGGGCTTGGACTGACACATGGAATTATGACATCATAGCCTTTACTGAAACTTGGATACAGGAGGGGCAGGACTGGTAGCTCAATGTTCCAGGGTTCGATGTTTCAGACATGATAGACGCAGAGGGATGAAGGGTGTGGGTGGGGGGTGGGGGAGGTGGCTTTGCTAGTCAGGGAAAATATTACAGCAATGCTTCGGGAGGACAGATTAGAGGGCTTGTCTACTGAGGCCATACGGGTGGAGCTGAGAAACAGGAAAGGTATGACCACATTAATAGGGTTGTATTATAGACCACCCAATAGTCAGTGAGAATTGGAGGAGCAAATCTGCAGAGAGATAGCAGACAGCTGCAGGAAACATAAAGTTGTGATAGTAGGGGATTTTAATTTTCCACATATTGATTGGGACTCCCATACTGTTAAAGGTCTAGATGGGTTAGAGTTTGTAAAATGTGTTCAGGAAAGTTTTCTAAATCAATATATAGATGTACCAACTAAGGAAGATGCAATATTAGATCTCCTATTAGGAAATGAGTTAGGGCAGGTGACGGAAGTGTGTGTAGGGGAACACTTTGGTTCCAGTGATCATAACATCATTAGTTTCAACTTGATCATGGATAAAGATAGATCTGGTCCTCGGGTTGAAGTTCTAAACTGGAAAAAGGCCAAATTTGAAGAAATGAGAAAGGATCTAAAAAGCGTAGATTGGGTCAACCTGTTCTCTGGCAAGGATGTGATTGGGAAGTGGGAGGCCTTCAAAGGAGAAATTTTGAGAGTGCAGAGCTTGTATGTTTCTGTCAGGGTTAAAGGCAAAATGAATAAGAATAAGGAACCTTGGTTCTCTAGGGATATGGGAACTCTCTAATAATGAAGAAGAGAGAGATGTATAACATGTATAGGCAACAAGGAGGTAATAAGATGCTTGAGGAGTATAAAAAGAGTAAGAAAATACTTAAGAAAGAAATCAGGAGGGCTAAAAGAAGACATGAGGTTGCTTTAGCAGTCAGGGTGAAGGATAATCCTAAGAGCTTCTACAGGTATGTGAAGAGCAAAAGGATAGTAAGGGATAAAATTGGTCTTCTTTTGAAGATCAGAGTGGTCGGCTATGTATGGAACCAAAAGAAATGGGGAGATACTAAATGGGTTTTTTGCATCTGTATTTACTAAGGAAACTGGAATGGAGTCTATGGAAACAAGGCAAACAAGTAGGGAGGTCATGGAACTTATACAGATTAAAGAGGAGGAAGTGCTTGCTGTCTTGAGGCAAATCAGAGTAGATAAATCCCCAGGACCTGACAGGGTATTCCCTCGGACCTTGAAGGAGACTAGTGTTGAAATTGCAGGGGCCCTGGCAGAAATATTTAAAATGTCGATATCCACTGGTCAGGTGCCAGAGGATTGGAGGATAGCTCATGTAGTTCTGTTGTTTAAAAAAGGCTCAAAAAGTAAGCTGGGAAATTGTGGGCCGGTAAGATTGACATCGGTAGTAGATAAATTATTGGAAGGAATACTAAGAGATAGGATCTACACGTATTTGGATAGACAGGGTCTTATTAGAAAAAGTCAGCATGGCTTTGTGCGTGGTAGGTCATGTTTAACCAATCTATTAGAGTTTTTTGAGGAAGTTACCAGGAAAGTGGATGAAGGGAAGGCAGTGGATGTTGTATACATGGACTTCAGTAAGGACTTTGACAAGGTCCCGCATGGGAGGTTAGTTAGGAAGATTCAGTCGCTAGGTATACATGGTGAGGTAGTAAATTGGATTAGACATTGGCTCAATGGGAGAAGTCAGAGAGTGGTAGTGGAGGATTGCTACTCTGAGTGGAGGCCTGTGACTAGTGGTGTGCCACAGAGATCAGTGCTGGGTCCATTGTTATTTGTCATCTATATCAATGATCTGGATGATATTGTGGCAAATTGGATCAGAAAATTTGCTGATGATACAAAGATTGGAGGTGTAGTGGACAGTGAGGAAGGTTTTTAAAGCTTGCAGAGGGATTTGGACCAGTTGGAGGAATGGGCTGAAAAATGGCAGATGGAGTTTAATGCGGACAAGTGTGAGGTATTGCACTTCAGAAGGTCAAACCAAGGTAGAACATACAAGTTAAATGGTAGGACACTGAGGAGTGAAGTAGAACAGAGGATCTGGGAGTACAGATACATAATTCCCTAAAAGTGACATCACAAGTAGATAGGGTTGTAAAGAGAGCTTTTGGTACATTGGCCTTTATAAATCAAAGTATTGAGTGTATGAGTTGTAATGTAATGGTGAGGTTGTGTAAGACATTGGTGAGACTGAATTTGGAGTATTGTGTGCAGCTTTGGTCACCTAATTACAGGAAGGATATTAATAAGGTTGAAAGAGTACAGAGAAGGTTTACAAGGATGATGCTGGGACTTGAGAAACTGAGTTACAGAGAAAGGTTGAATAGGTTAGGACTTTATTCCCTGGAGCGTAGGTGAATGAGGGGTGATTTGATAGAGGAGTATAAAATTATGATGGGTATAGATAGAGTGAATGCAAGCAGGCTTTTTCCACTGAGGCTAGGGGAGAAAAAAACCAGAGGTCATGGGTTAAGGGTGAAGGGGGAAAAGTTTAAAGGGAACATTGGGGGGGCTTCTTCACGCAGAGAGTGGTGGGAGTGTGGAATGAGCTGCCAGATGAAGTAGTGAATGCGGGCTCACTTTTGACATTTAAGAAAAACTTGGACAGGTATATGGATGAGAAGGATTTGGAGGGGTATGGCCCAGGTGCAGGTCGGTGGGACTAGGCAGAAAAATGGTTTGGCACAGCCAAGAAGGGCCAGAAGGCCTGTTTCTGTGCTGTAATGTTCTATGGTTCTAACTCTGGCAGGGTTTGCAAAACATTACTTCCTACAAAGCAAAACCCAAAAGCATGAATGGCAGTGATACCTCACTACCAGACGAACTCAATGCCTTCTATGCCCGCTTTGAAAGGGAGAATATAACTACAGCTATGAAGATACCTGCTGCGCCCAGTGACCCTGTGATCTCTGTCTCAAAGGCCAATGTTAAGCTGTCTTTAAAGAGGGTGAACCTTCGCAAGGTGGAGGGCCCTGATGGAGTACCTGGCAAGGCTCTGAAAACCTGTGCCAACCAACAGGCCGGAGAATTCAAGGACATTTTCAATCTCTAACTGCTACAGGTGAAAATTTCCACTTGCTTCAAAAATGCAACAATTATACCAGTGCCTAAGAAGAATAATGTGAGCTACCTTAATGACTATTACCCAGTAGCACTCACATCTACAGTAATGAAATGCTTTGAGAGGTTGGTCTTGACTAGACTGAACTCTTGCCTCATCAAGGACCTGGACCTACTGCAATTTGCCTATCACCACAACAGGTTAACGACATCTCCTCCTCGCTGATGATCAACATTGGTGCACTTCAGGGGTGTGTGCTTAGCCCACTGCTCTACTCTCTGTATACCCATGACTGTGAGGTTAGGCATAGCTCAAATACCATCTATAAATTTGCTGATGATACATCCATTGTTGGTAGAATCTCAGATGGTGACAAGAGGGTGTATAGGAGCGAGATATGCCAACTAGTGAAGTGGTGTCTCAGCAACAATCTGGCACTCAATGTCAGTAAGACAGAAGAGCTGATTGTGGACTTCAGGAAGGGTAAGATGAAGGAACACATACCAATCCTCATAGAAAGATCAGAAGTGGAGAGAGTGAGCAGTTTCAAGTTCCTGGGTGTCAAGATCTCTGAGGATCTAACCTGGTCCCAACATATTGATGCAGTTATAAAGAAGGCAAGACAGTGGCCATACTTCATTAGGGTTTTGAAGAGATTTGGTATGTCAACAAATACACTCAAAAACTTCTACAGATGTACCGTGGAGAGCATTCTGACAGGCTGCATCGCTGTCTGGTGTGGGGGGTGGGGGAGTTACTGCACAGGACCAAATGAAGCTGCAGAGGGTTGCAAAATTAGTCAGCTCCATCTTGGGTACTAGCCTATAAAGTACCCAGGACATCTTCAAGGAACGGTGTCTCAGAAAGGCAGCTTCCATTATTAAGGACCTCCAGCACTCAGGGTATGCTGTTTTCTCACTATTACCATCTGGTAGGAGGTACAGAAGCCTGAAGAAACATACTCAGTGATTCAGGAACAGCTTCTTCCCCTCTGCTATCCAGTTCCTAAATGGACATTGAACCCTTGGACACTACCTCACTTTTTTAATATACGTATATTATTTCTGTTTTTTGCACAATTTTTAATCTGTTCAATATACGTATTGTCTGCTGTAATTTATTCATTTATTATTATTTTTTCTTCTTCTATATTATGTATTGCATTGAACTGCTGCTGCTAAGTTAACAAATTTCACGACACGATCTGGCGATAATAAACCTGATTCTGATATGCCAAAAGCTTTCTTTATGAGCCTATCTACCTGTGACGCCACTTTAAATAAATTATGCACCTATATTCCCAGATACCTTTGTTCTACCACACTCCTCAGTGCCCTACCATTCACTGTGTAAGCCCTGGTTGGGCCTACTGAAGCAAAAACCTTGCACTTGTCTGCATTAAATTCCATCTGCTATTTTTCAGCCCATTTTTCCAGCTGATGCAGATCCTTCTGCAAGTCATGATCACCTTCCTTACTGTCCACTACACCCCCAGACTTGGAGTCATACACAAATTTGCCGATCCAGTTAACCAGATTATTATCCTGATAGTTGATATAGATGACAAACAACAAATGATCCAGCACCATTCCCAGTGGCACACCACTAGTCACAATGAACCAGAACTGATTAAAGAGCTTTATGGACGAGTAATCGTCATATGATAAATTTCACCCTGCAATTTCAGGAGAAGCTAAAGTCAGATATATTAGTACTACAATGAAGTAAACGGAATTACAGAGGCATGAGAAAGAAGCTGGCCAAAACTGATTGGAAGGGAACACTAGTAGGGATGATGGCAGAGCAGCAATGGCTGGAATTTCTGGGAGCAATTCAGAAGGCACAGGATAAATACATCCCAAGGAAGAAGTAATATTCTAAATGCAGAATGATGCAACAGTTTCTGACAAGAGATGTTAAAGTCAACATAAAAGCCAACGAGAGGGTATATAATAGAACCAAAATTAGTGGGGCATTAGAGGATTGGGAAGCTTTTAAACACTGACAAAAGGCAACTAAAAAAATCATAAAGAAGGAAAAGATGGACTACAAATGGAGGCTAGCCAATTACTGTATATTAAAGAGGATACCAAGAGTTTTCTCAGATATATAAAGTGTAAAACAGAGTTGACATCCAACTCCAGGAAAATTTTGCTGGAGAGGACTTAATTGTTAAGTATTTGGCTTTGGGGTACTTAGAGGCACATAATTAAATAAATCATAGTCAGCATGGTATCCTTAAGGGAAAATCTTTCCTGACTAATCTGTTGAAATTCTTTGAAGAAATAACAAAGATAGACAAAAGGAGAATTGGTTGATGTTGTGTATTTGGATTTCCAGAAGGCTTTTGACAAGGTGACATACATGAGGTTCTTTACAAATTTAAGAGTCCATGGTATTATAGGAAAGATACTAGCATTAATAGGAGTATTGGCTGATTGGCAGGAGGCAAAGAGTGGGAATAAAGGGAGCCTTTTCTGGTTGACATGTGGTGTTGTGCAGGGGTTGGTGTTGGGACTGATTCTTTTTATGTTACATATGTTTGATTTGGATGGTGGAATTGATAGCTTTGTGGACAAGTTTGCAGACAATAAGAAGTTAGGTAGAGGGGCAGATAGTTTTGAGGAAATAGAGAGCCTACAGAAGGACTTAGACAGATTAGGGGAATGGGAAAAGTGGCAGATGGAATATGGTGTCGGGAAGTCTATGGTCATGGAATTTGGTAGAGGAAATAAAAATGTAGACTATTTTCAAAATAGAGAGAACATTCTGAGGTGCAAAGGGACTTCAGAATACTCATGCAGGATTCCCTGAAGTTTAATTTGCAGGTTGAGTCTGGAGAGGAATCCAAATGCAATGTTAGCATTCATTTCAAGAAGGCTAGAATATAAAAACAGGGATATAATGTTGAGGCTTTATAAAGAACTGGTGAGGCCTCACTTGGAGTATTGTGAGCAGTTTTGGGCCACTTATTTAAGACAGGATGTGCTGACACCGGAAAGGGTTTAATGAAGGTTCGCAAAAATCATTCTAGGATTGAAAGGCTAATCATATGACGAGCATTTGATGGTTCTGGGCTTGTACTCACTGGAATTCAGAAGAATAAGGAGGGACCGCATTGAAACCTATCAAATATTGAAAGGCCTTGATAGAATGGATGTGAAGAACGTGTTTTCTACGGTGGGGGAATACAAGACCAGAGGACGTAACCTCAGAATAGAGAGGTGTCCATTTTGAAATGAGATGAATAGGATTTCTTTAGACAGAGAGTGGTGAATCGGTGGAATTTGTTGCCACAGGTGGCTGTGGAGGCCAAGTCATGGGGTATATTTAAGGCAAAGGTTGTTAGATTCTTGATTAGCATGAACAGACACAGGCAGAAGACAGGAGATTGTGGCTGAGAAGGAAAGTGGAGCAGCCATGATGAAATGGTGGAGCAGACACGATGGTCCAAATGGCCTAATTCTGCTCCTGTAACTTATGGTCTTATATCTCATCAAGATACATTCTCAGAGCAAAGTGAATCCATGAGTGCAATTTTCCGGTGTAGCAAAACTAAGAAGGAATATTTCTAAATTATCTTGGGTTATATTCCATTAAGACTTAATTACTTTAACCCAATATGAAATACAAACATACGATCTAAAGCCTTTGCCTGTTGTTGAGTACGTTAATTAAAGAATCAATATGTGGTGACAGTTACCTGTTGAAAATCCAGTCTTCTTGTGACACTTCGTAAATTCAATGTTAAAATATGTCACCAGAGCGTGGACATATTCATTTCTCTGAACCTGAAGGCGGAACGTGGAAGAGAAGGACAGATCCTCGGTCTTCACATTGTAGATATCCACCTCCTGGACAGACAAACCATTTCATTATCTCACTGCTGTTCAACATGATCATCTCAGATTCAGTGCCCCTTCTAACATTCTTCCTGTGTCCTTCAATCCAAGCACAAATTTTAACTCCTCCTTATTTATACTTCATGATTTTACTTCAAATTCCTCCACTGGTGAAGAATTGCACAGCTTTACTACTCCCCTGGATGAAGAAATTGCCCCTCATTTCAGGCCTATTTTCCCTACTCCTAGAGACCGGCCCATGACCCTGCCCTGAACTCCCCATCATCAGGGGCATATTTCCTGCCCCAGTTCGTGAACCGATTCAATGAGCAAGCATATTTTGTTACATGTATTCAATCTGACTAAAGCAGCATTAATTCAGGTACCTGCATTCTATTCCCAGACAACAACTACAAACGTGTGCATGACTGAGGTACCTGTATTCCATTCCCAGACAAACAACAGCTACAAATGTGTGTGTGACTGAGGTATGTGTATTCCATTCCCAGATAACCTACAGCTATAAGCGTGTGCCTGACTGTGCTACCTGTATTCAATTCCCAGACAAACAACAGCTACAAATGTGTGTGTGACTGAGGTAACTATTCCATTCCCAGACAACCTATAGCTACACACGTGTGTGTTACTGAGGCACCTGTATTCCATTCCCAGACAAACTACGGCTACAATCGTGTGTGTGACTGAGATACCTGTATACAATTCCCAGACAAACTACAGCTACAAAAATATGTGTGACTGAGAGAGCTGTATTCCACTCCCAGACAACTTACAGCTACAAATACACGCGTGACTCAGGTTATAAGTCTCCAACGGAGAGAACATCCATTTATAACGATAAAACAATTACAGCACAGAAACAGGCCATCTCGGCCCTTCTAGTCCGTGCTGAACGCTTACTCTCACCTAGTCCCACTGGCCCGCACACAGCCCATAACCCTCCATTCCTTTCCTGTCCATATACCTATCCAATTTTACTTTAAATGACAATACCGAACCTGCTTCTACCACTTCTACTGGAAGCTCGTTTCACACAGCTACCACTCTCTGAGTAAAGAAATTTCCCCTTGTGTTACCCTTAAACTTTTGCCCCCTAACTCTCAACTCATGTCCTCTTGTTTGAATCTCCCCTACTCTCAATGGAAAAAGCCTATCCACGTCAACTCTATCTACCCACCTCATAATTTTAAATACCTCTATCAAGTCACCCCTCAACCTTCTATGCTCCAAAGAATAAAGACCTAACTTGTTCAACTTTTGCAGATGAAAGAATAGGTATAGCCTGTGACCAGACAAATCTTGCCTTGTCATTGCTGCTTTCAGCTTTCATTGAATTTCTGTTTTACAATTTTTTTTCAATCATGTCAGGAATCAGCATGAGCACAACCTATTTCTCCTACACAGTTAACTGTACCTTTCCCTGATCTTCCACGTAACCTTCCCTAGCCCCTGTTCAAACACGCAAAATCAATATTAGCAAAAAGATGCATTAAACATGCAGGTTACTAAGCTGATGTCCCAACAGATCCCCTGCAAAACATTGTAAAATTGGTCAAATACCAATTTGGAGTATGAGTTACTGTGGTTTACAGCAAGAATAAAGGAGTAAAAGAGGCAAGAATGAATATTGGACCACTGGAAAATGCTGCTGGAGAGATAGTAATGGGAGTCAAAAGACAGCAGATGAACGTAATCAGTATTATGCATCATACACATGATGCTGGAGGAACTCAACTTCCCAGCTCTTTACTTCATCCCTCCCACTCCCAGTTTCACCTATCACCTTGGGTTTCTCTCTCCCCTCCCCTACCTATTAAATTTACTCCTCATCTTTTTTCTTCAGTCCTCCCCATAATGTTAACTGTACTTCTTTCCATAGATGCTACCTGGCCTGCTGAGTTCCTCCAGCATTTTGTGTGTGTTGCTCGGATTCCAGCATCTGCAGATTTTCTCTTGTATTATGCATCAGTCTTCACTATGGAAGACACTAGCAGTATGTCAACAATTCAAGATTGTCAGGGGTCAGAAGTGAGTTTAGCTGCTGCTACTCAGGAGAAGCTACTTGGGAAACTGAAAGGCCTGAAGTTAGACAAGTCATCTAGACCAAATGGTGTAGACCCCAGGGTTCTGAAAGAAGTGGCTAAAGATATTGTGGAGGCATTAGTACTGATCTTTCAAGAATCACTAAATTCTGGAATGGTTCTGGAGTGCTAGAAAATTGCAAATGTCATTCCACTCTTCAAGAAGGGATTGAGGCAGAAGAAAGAAAATTATAGGCCAGTTAGCCTGGCTTCAGTGGTTGGGAAGATGGTGGAGTCGATTGTTAAGTACAAGGTTTCAGGGTACTTGGAGGCTCATGATTAAATAGGCCAAAGTCAGTTTGCATTAAGGGAAAGTCTTGCCTCACAAATCTGTTGGAATTCTTTGAGGAAATAACAGGCAGGATACACAAAGGGGAGTCAGTGAATGTCATTTATTTGGATTTTCAGAAGGCCTTTGACAAGGTGCCACACATGCAGATGTTTAGCAAGCTATAAGCCCATGGGACAATAGGATAGATATTAGCATGGATAGAAGGTTGGTTTACTGGCAAGAGGCAAAGAGTGAGAATAAAGGGGAGCTTTTCTGGTTGGCTACCAGTAACAAGTGGTGTTCTACAAGGGTCTTTATTGGAACTGCTTCTTTTCACATTATACTGTATGTCAGCAATATGATTGATGGAACTGATGGCTTTGTAGTCAACTTTTCAGATGATACAAAGATATGTCAAGGGGCAGGTAGAGTTGGGGAAGCAGGAAGTCTGCAGAACATCATGGAAAGATTGGGAAAATGGGCAAAGAAATGGCAGATAGAATATAGAGTAGGGAAGTGTATGGTCATGCACTTTGGTAGAAGGAATAAAGGCATAAACTGTTTTCTAAATGGGGAGAAAAATTAAAAAAATCGGAGTTGCAAAAGGACTTGGGAGTTCTTATGCAAGATTCCCTACAGGTTAACTTGCAGGTTGGGTTGGCGGTAAGGAAGGCAAATGTAGTGTTAGAACATAGAATACAGCATGAGGAGCATTTGATGGCTCTGAGCCTGTACCCACTGCAGTTTAGCCAATTGAGGGGAGAGAAGGTGATCTCATTAAAAGCTATCAAATATTGAAAGGCCTAGATAGAGTGGATGTGGAGAGGATGTTTTCGATAATGGGTGAGTCTAGAACCAGAGAGCACAGCTTCAGAATAGAGGGACATCCAATTAGAACAGAGATCAGGAGGAATTTCTTTAGCCAGAGGGTGGTGAATCTGTGGAATTCAAGTTATTGAGTATATTTAAAGTGAAGGTTGACAGATTCTTGGTTAGTCAGGGTTTCAAAGGTTAGGGGGAGAAGGTAGGAGAACAGGGTTGGAAGGGATAATAAATCAACCATGATGGGATGGCAGAACAGACTTGAAGGGCAGAGTTGGTTTATTCTGCTCCTATGTCTTATGGTCTTATCCCATAGCGAACACAGCAGCACACTGGCTCCACTGAAGCAACACAGGCTGCAGGGAGAATAAGCAAACCACCAGACCTAGTGAAAGAGAACTGGTGTTCCATCACATAGAACAGGTACCTGTTCAGCTGAACTATTCAAGTCAAAGAGTATCGGAATGTTAATCAAACAAAACATTGGCCAGTTATTCATTTGCCCCTCAATTTATCACCCAACACAAAATACTCCTGTACTGAGAAGGATGTTCAGAGTTAAGACATTGGCTTATTCTGAGGTCTCATGTCAGCTAAAACACAGGTACATAAATGAAGCAGGATTTAGCCCTTACTGCTGCTCCACCATTCACTAGGGCCATGACTGACCTTTCACTTCAGAGCTACTCTTCATCCAACACTTATTGATCTTTACCCTAAACATTCTCAGCAACCAACCCTCCACAGTTCACAAGCAGAAAATTCCAGAAATTTGCTACCCTCCTCAATGGGAAACTCATTTTGAGACCTTGATTCCTGATTCTGGACAAAGTATCTGGGGGAAATATCACTCTGCCCTCTACTCTGTCACACCCATAAGATCTTTAACAACACAACAATTAGGAGCAGAGATTCATCAAGACCATTGCTCATCTTCATTCCGCACTATCTCGAGATCTCCTTGACATCTCAGTGCTCACAAATATGTCAATCTCTAAAACTAATGACAGCCTTCCCAAGAAGAGGATTCCAAAGGTTCACTGGCCTCACTGAAGAGATTTCTCTTCATCTCAGTGTTTCCCTTATCCAGAGAAGGAAGCACCTGATTTTAGACTCCTCATATCCTTCTAAAGGGTATAATCCCAGGGCTTTCAGGAAATGGTGGGGCACTAAGAAATGTTGAACAACAGAGAAACATTGGGATCCATGTCTATAGTTTTCAGACAGTAGCATCACATGTAATTCAGGTGGAGAAGAATGCATATGGCTTGCTTGCCTTTATAGTTCAAGATGCTGAATGTAAGAGTTGGGATATTATCAGGGCACCATGGTAGTATAACTGTTAGCCGACACTATTACATTTCAGACTTTAGTATGGGACTGTTTTCCCTGGAGTAAAGAAGACTAAAGGATGAACTGATAGTGGTGTGTGGGATTATATGAGGTAAGTAGGGGTGATAGTGATAATCAAAATAATTTTTCCAAGGTATCAAAAACAAACAGAAGGACATGGGTTAAAGGTGAAAGGAAGGAATTTTAATGGGGATCTGAGGTGTGTTTTTTACGTGGAGAGTGATTGATATCTAGAACTCATTGCCAGAAGAGATGGTGCAATCAGACTAATTTACAATATTTGAGACACATTTAAACAGACACTTAAATAGGCAAAGTAAAGAAGGGTCAGTGTCAAAACAGTATGGAAACAGTTTAGGCCAACTCATCCATGTTCACAACATGGCTATCTATGCTAATCCCATCCTCCTGCATTTGACCCATTCCCCTCTGTTCTCTTTGTGCCTTTTATGTCCAAATGCTTATGTCCTACAGCTTTAGACCCCTGCCCTGGGAAAAGGCTATTTACCCTATCTATGCCTCACATAGTTTGATAAACCTAAAGCCACCTCCTGCACTCTGGCAAGTCATTCCCAGCTTATCTCACCTCTCCTTGAAACTACAACTGTTTATTCCAGGCAACATCCTGGTGAATCACATCTGGGCTCTCTCTGGCACAACCACATCCACCTGTAGTCTGCTGACTAGAAATGTACTCAGTGCTCCAGGCGTGTCCTAACCAGTGTCTTGTACAACTGCACTATGAAGTTCCAACTCTTATACTCAGCATATCAGCCAATCAAGCTAAGTGCCTTCTCCATTCCCCTATGCGTGTGTGTTACATTTTCAGAGCATTATGAAGGTCCCTCTGTACACTAATGCTTCTACGGTTTTTACCATTTATTGTCTGTCCAGACATTATCAGAGACTCATACATTGCTTCACACATCTGATTTAAATTCCATTATCCTAATTAAAGGGACAGGCCACATATTTCCCTCAAACAATTTTAGGGACCTCACACGAACAAATTAACTGGTGCATTGAGCCACCTGATGCAAAGATACCCATGCATGCACCTTGTTTAGGAATGAAGCTGTGTGGCTGAGTTCCTCAGACATCATCTCCCTGAAGGTAAGCATCAACCTGTTCTACGAGAGACCAGATGAAAGTCTTTGGCTCAGTTTGTTTCTTGGATTCCTACCTGATGCCAGGGGTAATGTCCAGTAACTATGGAGTATTATTGGTTCCACATCAGACAGGTTACATGCAGGCTGCTTGTCATAATCAAACAGGTTGTTTCAGAAGAGCCTCAGTGTACCTTGATGAGACAAGCATTGGTCACGACTTGTTTAGGGTCCACAATGTCCACCAGCGGCTCCTTGATGGCCACATTCCTGATGCACGTCATATCAAATCCATAAACGTCTTCCCACCCTAAACAGACAAGACAAAGAAACTGATACAAATAGCAAACCATTCCAAAATGGAAGGATTTTCAACTCACAGGGTTAGTAGAGGCATGTGAGCATTATGTTACTGCTTCTTGTGGGAGTTGCTCATGGTGTTGGCACTGAGATATTCCTACGTCACACATGTGCCAGATGTTTCCTGGTCCTTCCTGCCTGGGAAGTAGTTCAGGAGGTCCTGAAATGCAGAAGGTCCCTGAGACCACAGTCATTGCTCAGCTACTGGGGGGTGGGAGGGCACAAGTAAAGGTTCAGGGAAATGAGAAAAACCCAGCTAACCCCCTCCCAACCCAGGGTAATCCCCCTCACATACCACATGGATAAACCCCTCACACACCCTGTGGGTAATCCCCACATATTTGCACCCCCATACATACACACCCCTTGTAACCCCATACAAAATTTCCTAGGGTAATCCTGTGGTGAACTACATATACCTGTCTGGACACGCCCCCCCCCCCCACCCTGCTGACTGCTCCTGTGGCTCCTCCCACAGACCCCGGTATAAAGGCGATTGGAGGCACAGACCCTTCCTCAGTCTTCAGGATGTTGTGTGGTGGTCACTTGCTGCTTGTGCTTTCTTCCAGCCAATAAAAGCCTACCTTAACCCACGTCTCAGAGTTATTGATGGTGCATCAAATCCCCACTAATCCAGGGCCATGTCTGGCTGGGAATGATTTACAAATGTACTTACAGTCTCTAAACTTTACAGCTGGCGTCTAACAATAATCAAGCATAGCAATGAAGCACTCGAACATAATCTTACAGTGAATTTTGAAGTCCTTGAACTG
Source organism: Hemitrygon akajei (assembly GCF_048418815.1). Classification (NCBI taxonomy): domain Eukaryota; kingdom Metazoa; phylum Chordata; class Chondrichthyes; order Myliobatiformes; family Dasyatidae; genus Hemitrygon; species Hemitrygon akajei. The sequence goes on from NC_133133.1 coordinate 177,658,915, forward strand.
ACGGTCTTCAATGGCTACGATATACAAAGTGGCTCGGTCCGGGAACATCAATCCTCCAGGTTTCTGTTGATGAATTTTGGGGAAATGGATCTCGTAATCTAGTCACCTGACAAAGATACCACATTTTGAACAGCATTTACATCGCGGAATTCCGCTGACAGGCACTGCAACCTTTCCCCTTCCTCCTCAACTGTCTCAGTCAGACCAGTTTGCTGTAATATGTGCTGGTCTCACTGACACAAAACAATGAGTTTTGTGGAGACAAAATTGGTTTGAGTGTGGGGTGTTACAACATTGTTCAGTAAAACTGGTTTGAGTGCAGGCTGTTACAGCATTATTCAGTAAAACTGGTTTGAGTGTGGGATGTTACAGCATTAATCAGTAAAATTGGTTTGAGTGTGGGCTGTTACAGCATTAATCAGTAAAAATGGTTTGAGTGTGGGCTGTTACAACATTGTTCCTTCAGTAAAACTGGTTTGAGTGTGGGGCATTACAGCATTAATCAGAAGACTGGTTTGAATGTGGGCTGTACATCATTAATCAGTAAAACTGTCTCCCAGACATAGAACTCAAAAACAGGTTTTTGGCCCACCATGTCTGTGCCAACCATGGTGTCAATTTTAACTAATCCCATATGCCAGCATATGGTCCATATCTCCCCAATCCCTGCCTGTTCATGTGCCTGGCTAAATGGTTAAAACATTATTAGCTTTTCTGCTTTCACTGCCTCCCCTGGCAGTCTGTTCAAAACCCCTACCACTCACAGTGTGAAAAAACACTTGCCATGTAAATCTCCTGCTCACTTTAAAGTAATGCCTTCTTTATCTTTCCACCCCATGGAAAAGCCACTAATCTGTCTATGCCACTCAAAATGTTTATGCATCTATCAGATCTCCCTCAGCCTTCTACACACCATAAAAACAATCCAAGTTTGTCTAACCTCCTCTTAGTTCAAATACTCTCTAATCCAGGCAACATCCTGGTGAACTTCTTCTGCATCTTCTCCTAAGCCTCCACATTTTTCCTGTAATGTGGTGACCATAAATGCACACAATACTCCAAATGTAGACTCACTTCCACTGAAGGAGTCTATGGACTTGCACCCCAACATCCCCCTGGGTATAAAAGTACCTAATGGTCCTGCCATTTACTGAATACATTGACTTCCCAAAGTGCAGCATCCCATACTTAAACTCCATCTGCCATATCTCTGCCCACACTTCCAGCTGATCGACCTTCTTCACTAACCACAATTCTGCCAATTTTGAGTCAATTGCAAAAGACCACTGAATATTTGGCCAGATCATTTATATATATTGCAAATGACCAAGGCACTGATGCCTAGGAGATAATACTGGTGAAGGACTCGTGTCAGATTAACACCCTTCCACCACTATTCTCTGCTTTCTAAGGTGAAGCCAATTTTGAATCCAATCTACCAAATCTCCATAGATCCCATGTATTTTATATTGTCTGGATCAGTCTACTATGAAAAACCTTGCCAAAAGTTTTAGTGAAGTCCATATAGTCAACTTTCTTTGCTTACCCTCTTCTTTGAAATTTCCTCAAGTGTGTAAGGCATGACCTCCCCCATACAAAGCCATGTTGACTATGCTAATCCTAATCTATGTTTTTCCAGCTGCAAACTGATCCCATCCTAAAGAATCTTTTCCAATATTCTCTCTACCACCAGCCCATAATTTCCTGGATTGTCTCTACTGGCCTTCTTAAACAGGGATGCAATGCTGGTTATTCTCCTGCCCCAAGAGAAAACCCATGCAATCTCCTCTCTTGCCTCTCTCAATCTGGGAGATATTCCATCAAACCCTGGACACTTATCCACATTCATTTTCTTCAAAAGACATAACCTCTCTTTCTTCTCTGAGCTATAGAATAGCAGCATTTGCTTCTCTGATCTCACTCTCCACCATATCCTTCTCTTTGGTGAATACTGATGTGAAGTACTTGTTTAGTGTCTCACCAACACCTTTGACTCCTGGCACAAATTCCTCCTTTATCCTTGAGAAGTCCTCGTTACTCTCGTTATTGTTATGTATATTTGAAATTCTGGATTCTCATTAATTTACTCACCAACAACATTTTATGGCCCTTTTTACCCGTCTGATTCCCTATTTAAGTTCTCTCCTATTTTTATATTCCTCAATAGCCCTGGTCCAATTTCACCTTCCTAAATCTTACATATGCTTCCCTCTGCTTCTGCAACATCTCTCATCATCCCGTATTCTTGCTATCCTTGTCTGTCTTCCTGATGAATTCCGAATTCTGACCAGCTAGTCTTTAAGTGAATCCCATATGTCTTCAACATTCAAACATTGGCTCATAGGCAGGAGGCAAAGAGTGGTAATGAAGGGAGCCTTTTCTGGTTGGCTGCTAGTGGTGTTCCATAGGGGACTGTGTTGAGACCATTTCTTTTTACATTATATGCCAATGAGTTGGATAATGGAATAGATGGCTTTGTGTCCAAGTTTGAAGATGATACGAAGATAGGTGGAGGGACAGGTAGTTTTGAAGAAGTAGAGTGGCTACAGAAGGATTTAGACATTAGAAGAATGGGCAAAGACGTGGCTGATGGAATACATTGTCAGGAAGTGTATTGTTGTGCACTTTGGTAGAAGAAATAAATGGAGAGAAAATTAAAAAGTCAGAGTTAAAAATGACTTGGGAGTCCTTGTGCAGGATTCCCTCAAGGTTCATTTGCAGGTTGAGTCTGTGGTGAGGAAGGCAAATGCAATGTTAACATTCATTTCAAGAGGACTGGAATGCAAAAGCAAGGATGTAATGTAGAGTCTTTATAAAACATCAGTGAGGCCTCACTCAAGAGTATTGTGAACAGTTTTATGCCCTTATCTATGAAAGGATGTGCTGATGTTGGAGAGGGTTCAAAGGAGATTCACAAAAAATGATTCCGTATTGAAAGGCTTGTCATATGAGGAGCATTTGATGGCTCTGGGCCTTTAACCATTGGAATTCAGAAGAATGAGGCAGGAGATTGGGGCTGAGAGGGAAAATGAATCAGCCATGAAATGGCAAAGCAGACTCAATAGGCCAAATGGCCTAATTCTGCTCCTATATGTCAGATGTCAACTATTCCAATTAAAGCCACTTCAATCTGCTCTCTCCAGCTCCTGCTTAGTGCTGTTGTGATTAGCCTTTTCACAGTTTCACACACTCCCCAAGATCCAGTCTTACCCTCACCTATAAGAATTGGAAAACACACAGAGCTGTTTTCATAGTTCCCAAAATGCTTCCCACTGACTTTGATCACCTGGCTGGGCTCATTTCCCAGTACAAGGTCTGTTGTGGCCCCTTCCCTGCTTGAATGATCTACATACTTTATCAATAATGCACCCTGGATTCAACCAACCAACTCTGCCCCATCGGGGCCTCTGGCACTAAGAATACATTTATTACAGGAGCAAACGTACAGAGAAGCACCTACCAACCACTTGTCTCGGGCAAAGATCACTGTGTTCAGCATCGACTCGTAGAAGAGACTGTAGCCCATCCACTCACTGATAATGATGTCCACTTTATCCACAGGTAACTGCACTTCCTCCACTTTACCATTAAAAATTACAATTACTGAAAAAATATTCCATTAACACTGATTAACTGGAAAAGGCTGCACTGGTATATTTAACCAAAATAACATTTATACTGTATTTCCTCAAATTTTCAGAAGTTATAACATAAGAGCATGAAGACTAAAAAGTAACGTTTTACATTTACTCCAAGCAAACCATTGGTGCCATTTATTATCCCTGGATGGAATAGCATTCAAAAGGCTGACACACTAGGGTTCAGGGTCACACTCATCAGAATGGGTAAAGATAGCAGATATACTTCTCTCAACACTTCACTGTCCCCATTACTAATTCAAGCTTCATAATGAAGATTTAGTTACTTGAACTGAAGTTCTGTTGGTGAAATATGAACATTCCTTGAATGGTTCAGCAATTTTATCACTAGACTATCATGCCCCTGAAGCTTTCTACCAGGTGTCTGATGCTCCTGATTTCTCTGGACATTCAGAGAGCGAGTTGTGATATTACATAAATATATAGAACTATGAGAGGTAGGAGTCAAACTTTACAACTCTTCCCTCAGAGTGTCAGACACCCTGAGCCAATAGGCTGGACCTGGACTAATTTCCACTTGGCATTATTTACTTATTATTATTTAATTATTTATGGTTTTATATTGCTATATTTCTGCACTATTCTTGGTTGGTGCGACTGTAACGAAACCCAATTTCCCTTGGGATCAATAAAGTATGTCTGTTTGTCTGTCTGTAATGTAGATCAGAGTTTCCCAGTCTCAGATCCTTGGACCCTTTGCTTAATGGTATTAGTCCATGGCATAAAAAAGGTTGGGAACCCCTGCTGTAGGTATCAGTAAGGGGTGCAAGACAAGCTTTTTATAAACACAGATAGTGGTGGGTGCCTAGAACGTGCACCCTGGGTGGTGGTTGAGGCAGGTCTACAGGCAGAGTTTCAGTGGTTTAATTCAGGGGCATCGAGCAAGTTCATTTCTGAATTGACTCGATGGTAGGAGAGCAAAGGATGATAGATGAAGGTCAATTCTCCAACCAGAGGAATGTGACTAGTGAGCTGCCACAGAGGTCAGTGTTAGGACTTCTATTCATTATAGTCTTATGTAAATTTGAATGTTAATGTGCCTGCCATAATTAGCAACTTTGCTGATGATAGAGGTATACGTAACGATGACAGAGATAATCAGTTGTTAGCAGAAACAGCAGGGGCAGGTACAACATTTTAGAGACATTTGGATAGGGACATGGAGCAGAGGGATATGGAGGGATGGTACATGGAGAGGAGAGATATGGAAGGGAAGGACATGGAGGAGGGACATAAAGGGGAGGTACATGGAGAGGATGGATATAGAGTGGAGGGACTTGAAGGGGAGGGACATAGAGCGGAAGGACATTGAGGGGAAGGACATGAAGTGGAATGATGTGGAGGGGGAGCATATTGAGGGGAGGTAAATGGAAGGTAGTAATATGGAGGGAAGGGACAGGAAGGTGAGAGACATGGAAGGGATGGACATAAAGGAAGAGACATGGAGGAAAGGGATAAGGAGGGGACGGACATGGAGGGGAAGGATATTGAGGGAATGAATATAGAGGGTAAGTATGAAGAGGGGAAAGATATTGGGTGGCAGGATATTGAAGTGAGGGACATATTAGGAGACAAATGGAAGGCAGGGACTTTGAGAAGAGGGATAGAGGGGAGGTAAATAGAGGGAAGGTACATCAATGGGAGGAACATAGAGAAGAGATACATGGAGGGGAGGTTCCTGGAAGGGTGATATGGAGGGGAGATAAATGGAGGAGTGTGATATGGACAAGGGACAAGGAGATGAGGGACATGGAAGGGAGGAAAGATACATGGAGGGGGGGATGTGGTGGGGAGGGATACTGAGGGGAGGTTCATGGAGAGGAGGGACAGAGCAGAGGTTCATGGAGGGGAGGATTATGGAGGGAGGTACATCAAGTGGAGGGATATAAAACAGACAAACATTGAGAGGAGGGAAATAAAGGATAGTGTCATGGGGAAGGATATTGAGGGGAATATTATTGAGAGAAGGGTTATGGAGGGTGTGAAGTTGGGAGGTACTTGGAGGGAAGGGAAATGGAGGGGAGATACATTGAGGGAAGAGATGTGGAGGTGAGAGACATGGAGGGGAGTGAACTAGAGGGGAGGTACTTGGAGGGTATGTATATAGAGGGGAGAGCAATGGAGGGAGGGATGTGGAGATGGTGAACCTGGAGGAAAGGGATATGGAGCGGAGGGACATTTAAGGGAGGGTACAGAGTGGTGGACACTGGGGGAAGTGTCATGGAGGGAAGGGACAAGGAGAGGAGGGAAATGGAAGGGAGGGATATGGAGGGAAGGGATATGGTGTGATGTTACATGGAGAAGGTACATGGAGGGAGAGGGGCATTGAGGGGAGAGATACGGTTTGGAGGGACATTGAGCGACAGGATACAGAAGGGTAATTCATGCAGTGAAGATGCATGGAGGGGAGGATATGGAGGGAAGGTACATGGAGTGGGGGGATATGAATTGGAGGGATGTAGAGGAGAGTGATATTGAGAGGAGGGTTGTAGAAGGCATGCAAAAGTTTGGGCACCCCTGGTCAAAACTTCTGTTACTGTGAATAGCTAAGCGAGTAAAAGATGACCTGATTTCCAAAAGGCTAAAGTTAAAGATGACACATTTCTTTAATATTTTAAGCAAGATGGTGTGATGTTAGCTTCCAGAATTTGCTGGTATTTAATTGAATTCATTCTTCCCTCTACCAGTGAAATGTTCCCTGTGCCACTGGCTGCAACACAAGCCCAAAGCATGATCAATCCACCCTTGTGCTTAACAGTTGGAGAGATGTTCTTTTCATGAAAATCTGCAGCCTTTTTTCACCAAACATACCCTTGCTCTTGCGGCCAAAACGTTCTATTTTAACTTCACCAGTCCATAGGACTCGTTTCCAAAATGCTTCAGACTTGTTTAGATGTTCCTTTGCGAACGTCTGATGCTAAATTTTGTGGTGAGGATGCAGGAGAGGTTTTCTTCTGATGACTCTTCCATGAAGGTTATAATTGTGCAGATGTTGTTGCACAGTAGAACAGTGTACCTCCACTCCAGAGTCTGTTACATCTTCCTGAAGGTCTTTTGCAGTCAAACGGGAGTTTTGATTTGCCTTTCTAGTAATCCTATAAGCAGTTTTTTCTCTCTGACGAAGGGTCTCAGCCCAAAACATCGACAGCGCTTCTCCCTATAGATGCTGCCTGGCCTGCTGCGTTCCACCAGCATTTTGTGTGTGTTGCTTGAATTTCTAGCATCTACAGATTTCCTCGCATTAGCAGTTCTCTTGGAAAGTTTACTTGGTCTTCCAGACCTCAACTTGACCTCCACCATTCCTGTTAACTACGTTATGAACTGAGGAAGTGGCTACCTGAAAACACTTTGCTATCTTCTTATAGCCTTCTCCTGCTTTGTGGGCATCATTTATTTTGATTTTCAGAGTGCTAGGCAGCTGCTTAGAGGAGCCCATGGCTGCTGATTGTTGGGACAAGGTTTGAGAAGTCAGGGTATTTATAAAGCTTTGAAATTTGCATCACCTGGCCTTTCCTAATGATGACTGAACAAGCCATAGTCTTAACAAGCTAATTAAGGCCTGAGACCGAGGTAAAAGTTACCAGAGAGCTCAAATCTCTTGGGGTTCCCAAACTTTTGCATGGCGCTTTTTTCCTTTTTTCCCCCACTTTAAAATTGTACAAAACAAAAATAATACACTAATCTTGCTTAACATGTTGAAAAGGATGTTTTATCTTTAACTTTATGACTTTTGGAGATCAGTTCATCTTCTACTCACTTAACTATTCACAGTAACAGAAATTTTGACCAGAGGTGCCCAAAATTTTGCATGCCACTATACATGGAGGGGAGGGAGATGGAGTGGAAATAATGGAGACAAGGGATATAGAGGGAAGGTTCATGGAGTTGAGGTTCATGGAAGGGAGGTACATGGAGGGAAGTGATATGGAACAGAGGAACATTGGGGGTGGAAATGAAGGGGAGTTTCATGGGGGAAGGATATTGAGGGGAGAGACATGGAGGAGAGTGACATGGCAGGGAAGGCTATGGAGCATATGGATATATATGGAAGGGAGGTGCATGGATGTACAGGAGGGGAGATACATGGAAGGAAGGGTTGTGGAGCGGAGGGATATAAAATGGAGGGATATTGAGGTAAGGGATATGCAGAGGAGGTAAGTGGGGGAAAAATATTGAGGGGAGATATTGAGAGGAGGGACATTGAGGAAAGGTAAATTGTGGGAAGTGATATTGAGGGGAGGGATATGGAGTGGAGCTTCTTCGATTGGGGTACAGCGATGGGAGATACTTGGAGTGGAGGGATACGGTCTAGAGGGACATTGAGGGAAGGGATTTGGAGGGCAGTTACATGCAGGGGAGGTACATGGAGGGAGAGACATGGAGGGGGGGAAATGGAGAGATGTTACATGGAGGAAGGATATGGAAGATAGGTACATGGATTGGAGGAGAGTGATACTGAAGTGAAGGATATTCAGAGGAGGGTTATGAAGGGGAACGAATGGAGGGAATGTATATGGAGGGGTGAGATATGGAGGGGAGAACATAGAGGGGAGGGACATGGGGGGAGTTTCATTGAGGGGAGAGACATTGATTGGAGCAACATTGAGTGGAGGGACATTGAGGGGAGCTGCATGAGGGGATGGAAGTGGAGGTGAGTGTCATGAAGGGGCCTGGAGGTTCATGGAAGGGAGGAACAGGGAGGTGAGAGACATGGAAAAGGCAGACTTAAAGGGGAGGGACATGAAGGAGAGTGGCATAGAGGTGAGTAATATTGACAGGGATCTAGTCAGGTGGAAGAAGGCAGCATACATGAGGTTTAGGAAGCAAGAATCAGATGGGTCTATTGAGGAATATAGGGTAGCAAGAAGGGAGCTTAAGAAGGGGCTGAGAAGAGCAAGAAGGGGGCATGAGAAGGCCTTGGTGAGTAGGGTAAAGGAAAACCCCAAGGCATTCTTCAATTATGTGAAGAACAAGAGGATGACAGGAGTGAAGGTAGGACCGATTAGAGATAAAAGTGGGACGATATGCCTGGAGGTTGTGGAAGTGAGCGAGGTCCTCAATGAATACTTTTCTTCGGTATTCACCACTGAGAGGGAACTTGATGACGGTGAGGACAATATGAGTGAGGTTGATGTTCTGGAGCATGTTGATATTAAGGGAGAGGAGGTGGTGTTGTTGTTAAAATACATTAGGATAGATAAGTCCCCGGGGACTGACGGAATATTCCCCAGGCTGCTCCACGAGGCAAGGGAAGAGATTGCTGAGCCTCTGGCTAGGATCTTTATGTCTTCGTTGTCCACGGGAATGGTACTGAAGGATTAGAGGGAGGCGAATATTGTCCCCTTGTTCAAAAATGGTAGCAGGGATAGTCCAGGTAATTATAGACCAGTGAGCCTTACATCTGTGGTGGGAAAGCTGCTGGAAAAGATTCTTAGAGATAGGATCTATGGGCATTTAGAGAATCATGGTCTGATCAGGGACAGTCAGCATGGCTTTGTGAAGGGCAGATCATACCTAACAAGCCTGATAGAGTTCTTTGAGGAGGTGACCAGGCATATAGATGAGGGTAGTGCAGTGGATGTGATTTTAGTAAGGCATTTGACAAGGTTCTACACTGTAGACTTATTCAGAAAGTCAGAAGGCATGGGATCCAGGGAAGTTTGGCCAGGTGGATTCAGAATTGGCTTGCCTGCAGAAGGCAGAGGGTCGTGGTGGAGGGAGTACATTCAGATTGGAGAGTTGTGACTAGTGGTGTCCCACAAGGATCTGTTCTGGGACCTTTACTTTTTGTGTTTTTTATTAATGACCTGGATGTGGGGGTAGAAGGGTGGGTTGGCAAGTTTGCAGATGACACAAAAGTTGGTGGTGGTGTAGATAGTGTAGAGGATTGTCAAAGACTGCAGAGAGACATTGATAGGATGCAGAAGTGGGCTGAGAAGTGGCAGACGGAGTTCATCCCGGAGAAGTGTGAGGTGGTACACTTTGGAAGGACAAACTCCAAGGCAGAGTATAAAGTAAATGGCAGGATACTTGGTAGTGTGGAGGAGCAGAGGGATCTGGGGGAACATGTCCACAGATCCCTGAAAGTTGCCTCACAGGTAGATAAGGTAGTTAAGAAAGCTTGTGGGGTGTTAGCTTTCATAAGTCGAGGGATAGAGTTTAAGTCACAACGTAATGATGCAGCTCTATAAAACTCTGGTTAGGCCACACTTGGAGTACTGTGTCCAGTTCTGGTCGCCTCAGTATAGGAAGGATGTGGAAGCATTGGAAAGGGTACAGAGGAGATTTACCAGGATGCTGCCTGGTTTAGAGACTATGCATTATGATCAGAGATTAAGGGAGCTAGGGCTTTACTCTTTGGAGAGAAGGAGGATGAGAGGGGACATAAAAGAAGTGTACAAGATATTAAGAGGAATAGACAGAGTGGACAGCCAGCGCCTCTTCCCCAGGGCACCACTGGCTCAGTACAAGAGGACATGGCTTTAAGGTAAGGGGAGGGAAGTTCAAGGGAGATATTAGAGGAAGGTTTTTCACTCAGAGAGTGGTTGGTGTGTGGAATGCACTGCCTGAGTCAATGATGGAGGCAGATACACTAGTGAAGTTTAAGAGACTACTAGACAGGTATATGGAGGAATTTAAGGTGGGGGGTTATATGGGAGGCAGTGTTTGAGGGTCGGCACAACATTGTGGGCCGAAGGGCCTGTAACGTGCTGTACTATTCTATGTTCTATTTTCTATGAGAGGGATATGAAAGGGAGGTATATGGAGGAAAAGGACTGGGAGGTGAGTGACATGGAGGAGTGGGACATGCAGGGGATGGACATGGAGAAGAGAGACAAGGAAGGGAGAGACAAGGAGGGGAGGAACATAGAAGTAAATGATATTGAGTGGAGTGATAGGGGCAGGATATTGAGGTGAGATATAGTGGGGAGATACATGGAGGGGAGGGACATGGAGGGAAGATACATGGAGAGGAGGGACATTGAGGGAATGGATATTGAGGGGAGGGACATTGAGGAAAAGGATATTGTAGGGAGTTTTATTGAGAGGAGCAATATGGAGGGTAGTGACATGGAGGGGAAGTACTTGGAAGGCAGGTACTTGGAGGAGAGGGAAATGGAGGGGAAGCAAGGGATATGTGGAGAGGAAGGATATGGAGGCAAGGGACATGGAGGGTAGGGGCATGGAAGGTTATCAAGGGAAAGGATATGGAGGGGAGGGATGTGGAAGAACGGTACATGAGGATGAGGGATATTGAGTGGCTAGATATTGAAGTGATTAGTTTGAGTGATAGGGATGGGAGGTAAATGTGGGAAGGTGAACAAAGGGGAGATACATGGACGAGTGTTAAATGGGGGTATGGAAATGGAGGGATCATAGAGGGGAGTTTCACTGAGGGGTGGGGCACTGAGGGGAGTGACATTGAGCAGAGGGACATTGAGGGAAGCTGCATGGAGGAGATGAAAATAGAGGTGAGTGTCATGAAGGGGAGGGACATGGAGAGGAGATTCATGGAGGGGAAGGATATGGAGGGAAGGAGTGGTAAATGGAAGGAAGGGACGGAGGTGAGAGACATGGAAGGATGGACATAAATGGGAGGAGTGGGTCATAAAGGAGAGCAATATTGAGGGGAGGGATATGAAGAGAGGGATATGGAGGGAAGGTTCATGGAGGGAGCTAAATGTAGGGGAGGTAAATGGAGAGAAGGAACAGAGAAGTGAGTGACACAAAAGGGAGGGACGTGGGGAGGGATGAACATGGTGGGGTTGTACAAGGTCACAAAGGACATGGGAATGATATTGAGCTGAGTGACATGGAGGGGAGGGATATTAAGGGGAGATATAGTGGGGAGATACATGGAGTGGAGGGACCTTGAGTGGAGGGACATGGAGGGGAGGGAAATGGAAGGGAGGTCCATGGAGGGAAGGGATATGGAGGGGAGGAATCTGGAGGTGAGGGTCATGGAAGGGTGAGACAAGGAGGAAAGGGATGTGGAAGGGAGGGATATTGACTGGTAGGATTTTGAAGTGATGGACATACTGGGGAGATACATGAAGAGGAGGAGCATTGTGGGGAGGGACATCGAGGAGAATGATGAGGAGGTAAATGGATGGAAGATATATGGAGGAGTGGTTAATGCAGAGGATGGAAATGGAGGTATCATGGAGTGGAGTGATATGGAGGGGTAGGTATATGGAATGGAGGAATAAGGAGGGGGACTGGCATGGAGGGGAGGGATATGGAGGTTAGGGACATGGAGCAGATGGACATGGACGATCGCTACATGGAGGAGAGGGAAATGGAGGGGAAGTACACAGATGGAGGTACATGGTGGGGAGTGAGATGGAGGGGAGGGGCATGGAAGGGAGGGTCGTGGAGTAGAGTGACCTGGTCTGGAAGGACAGGTATGGAGTGTAGGTAAATGCAGGGGATATACATGGAGGGGAAGTACATGGATCAGTGGGATATGGATTTCCAATTTCCAAGATGGCGGCACAACGCAGCTTGCAGCGGCCACTCTGGAGCTGATTATCTGTTATTTGTGAAGTGGGGTGCCGTGCGCAATCATAATCGATTGAAAACAGACGTGGGAGCACGGAGGAATATTGGGAAATCTCCAGGAAGACCTTCTTCGTTGTTGCTGCTGCTGAGAGGTCTGGGACTCTGCTGTGAAGAACAGGCCCCCAGTCCTCGGGGTCATGTTGCCAATGGCTGTTGGCGGGGCCGTCTTAAAATGCTTAGCAGAGGATGGTGCTCAGAGAAGCTGTGCCGGAGGGGATGGTCGTCCGCTCGGATGTTCGACGGACTTGGAGTCCGCTGCGGTCAAGTTGCTTTCGGTGTGTGCTGAGTCTGCGAGGCTGGGTTCGACGGAGCTTTCATTGTGTGCTGCGTCGGGCGGTGCAGTGGAAGTCCATAGCGGGGGTATTCCCTTCTGCCGCTGGCATGGGATGGCGAGTCTGTCGGGACCCTGGGGACTTGTGGAAACTGTGTGGTGATTTCTTTTGAACTTATAGTCCTTTAACATCTTTGGACTATTTTTACTGTGCCCATGGTCTGTTTTTTTTATCAATTATGCTATTGTTTGCACTGTTGTAACTATGTGGTTTTGTGCAGGTCTTGTAGCTTTAGTTTTTGGTCTGATGGATTTGGAGCTCCTTTCCAGAGAACGCGCTAAGATGGTAGCACAATATTAATACGCAGCAGCCTCTCCGGATTCTGGATTGGGGATTGCCAAACGTTATGTGGATTTTCTGGTGTAGTCTGTTTTGTCATGTGCTTTTGTGATATCATTCTGGAGGAACGTTGTCTCATTTTTTAACTGCATTGCATTTGTGGTTTCTAAGTGACAATAAACTGAATCTGAATATGGATTGGAGGGATGTGGAGGAGAATGATATGGAGGGGAGTGATATTGAGAGGAGGGTCATGGAGTGGGGTGAATGGAGGGGATGTAGATGGAGGGGAGGGAGACGGATGGAAAGGACATGGAGAGGATGGACATGGAGGAGAAGGATATGGACAGGGACATAGAGGGGAAGGATATTGAGTAGAGTGATGTTGAGGGGAGGGACATGGAGGGTAGGTGCATCAAGGCAGGCAGAGAGTGGAGCAACATGGAGCAAAGGAACATTGAGGGGAGGGAAATGAAGGGGAGTGTCATGGAGGGTAAGGATATTGAGGAGATTGATATTTAGGGGAGAGATATGGAGGGGAGGTACATGAAGTGGTGGGATATTGAGTGGCAGGACATTGAAATGATGAACACAGTGGGGAGATACATGGAGGGGAAGGGCATTGTGGGCAGTGGCATTAAGGAGAGTGATAGGGAGGGGAGATAAATGAAGGGAAGTTAAATAGAGGAGATAAAAGGAGAGGAGATATATGGAGGAGGGGTACATGGAGGGGATGAAAATGGTGGGATCATGGAAAGGAGGGATATGGCTGGGAGTTTCATTGATGGGAGGGACATTGAGCAGAGTGATAGGGTAGGGAGGTATAGGGAATGGAGGTAAATGGGGAAGATACTTAAAGAGGAGGGACATGGAGGGGTTGACTTAGACAGGTGGGTCATAGATTGCAGGGATTGGGGGAATATTGAGGGTGTATTATTGAGTGGATATGAGTGGGGACATATATGGAGAGAAGGGATATTGAGGGTAGGGATGAAGGAGAGTTGCATGGAGGGAAGGGAAATAGGGAGTGTCATGAAGGGAAGGGACATGGAGAGGAATGAGATGGAGGGATATGGAGGAATGTGGAGGGGAGGGATATGGAGGAGGGACATGGAGGGGAGGGACATGCAGGGTAGATACATGGAGGGGAAAGACATGGAGAGGGGAGACATGGAGGGGAGGGACATGGAGGGTGGTAGTTGGAGGGGAGGCACATGGAAGGGAGGTACATGAAGAGGAGGAATATGGATTGGAAGGATATGAGTAAGAGTGATATTGAGGGGAAGTATATTGAAAGGAGGGTTATGGAGGGGAGTAAATGGAGGGTTGGGATATGGGGAAGAAATGTAGAAGTAAGAGAAATGGAGGGGAGGGATATCGAGAGGTGGTACATTGAGGGGTTGTACATGGATTGGAGGGGTCTGGATTGTTGGGATATTGATTGGAGGGATATTGAGGTGAGGTTCATGAAGGGGAGGGAGAGGGAGGGAAAGCAGCCAAATGTCTTGGTACATATTGGTACCAATGACATAGGAAGAAAAGCAAAAAAGGTCCTGAAAAGGGAATTTAGAGAGCTAGGTAGAAAGTTGAGAAGCAGGACGTCCCATGTAGTAATTTCTGGATTTCTGCCTGTGCCACATGCCAGTGAGGATGGAAACAGGATGATTTGGCATATTAATGTGTAGATGAAAAACTGGTTCAAGGGGCAGGTCTTCAGATTTTTGGATCTTTGGAGTTTCTTCTGGGGGAGGTATGACCTGTTCAAAAGTGATAGGTACCACCTGTACCCAAGAGAAACCAATATTCTCACGGGCAGATTTGTTAGTGCTTTTGGGGAGGGCTTATCCTCATTTGGCGAGGGGGTGGGAACAGGAGTAAAGGGACTCAGGAAAGGTCAGATGGTAAAAAAGCAAAGATAGTGTGCAGTTAGGCTGTCAGGAAGGCAGGCAGATGACAGGATATAATTGCAGCCAGCAGGGTGAGTTTCAGTGCATAAGGGATGCAGAAACAAAAGGAGTAGCAAATGTAGCACTCAAATTGTTGTATTTCAATGCACGTAGTATAAGAAATAAAGTGGATGATCTTGTTGCACTATTACAGATCGCCAGGTACGATGTTATAGCCGTTGAATTGTGGCTGAAGGATGGTTGGAGTTGGGAGCTGAATGTCCAAGGTTACACATTGTATCAGAGGGATAGGAAGGTAGGCAAATGGATGGCATGGCTCTGTTGGTAAAGAATGGAATCAAATCAGTAGAAAGATGTGACATAGGATCGGAAGATGTTGAATCCTTGTGGATTGAGTTAAGGAACTGCAAGGATAAATCGACCCTGATAGCAGTTATATACAGGAGCTGGTATGTGGACCACAGATTACAACAGTAGAGAAGGCATGTCAAAAGATAATGCTATGATAGTCATGGGAGATTTCAACATGGAGGTCAATTGGGAAAATCAGGTTGGAAATGGATCTCAAGAACAGCTATACTGGATTGCATGTTGTGTAAAGATCTGGAGATGATTAGGGAGCTTAAAGTAAAAGAATCCTTAGGAACCAGTGATCACAATATGATTGAGTTCAACTTGAAATTTAATAGGGAGAAAGTAAAGTCTGATGTAGCTGTATTTCAGTGGAGTAAAAGGAAATTACAGTGGTATGAGAGAGGAGTAGGCCAAATTGGAAGGAGATTGAAAGGAAGCTAGTAAATAATATCAAAGAGGATACTGAAAGCTTTTTCAAGTATATAAAGAGTAAAAGACAGGTGAGAGTAGATATAGGACCGATAGAAAATGATGCTGGAGAAATTATAATGGGAGATAAGGAGATAGCAGAGGAACTGAACAAGTATTTTGCATCAGTCTTCACTGAGGAAGACATCAGCAATATACTGGACATTCAAGGCTGCCAGGGAAGAGAAATATGTGCAGTCACAATTACGACAGAGAAAGTACTCAGGAAGCTGAATAGTCTAAGAGTAGGTAAATCTCCTGGACCAGATGGAATGCACCCTCGTGTTCTGACGGAAGTAGCAGTGGAGATTGTGGAGGCATTAGCAATGATCTTTCAAAAGTCGATAGATTCTGGCCTGGTTCCAGAGGACTGGAAGATTGCAAACGTCACTCTGCTATTTTAAGAAGGTTGAAGAGGGTAAAGCAGTAGATGTTGTCTATATGGACTTCAGTAAGGTCTTTGACAAAGTTCAGTGGTGGGTAAATTAATGGAAAGTATTCTTAGTGATGGTATATATAATTATCTGGATAGACAGGGTCTGATTAGAAACAGTCAACATGGATTTGTGTGTGGAAAGTCATGTTTGACAAATCTTATTGAATTTTTTGAAGAGGTTACTAGAAAGTTGAAGACGGTAAAGATATGGACTTCAGTAAGGCCTTTGACAAGGTTCTGCACAGAAAGTTTGTTAGGAAGGTTCAATCTTTAGGTGTTAATATTGAAGTAGTAAAATGGATTCAACAGTGGCTGGATGGGAGATGCCAGAGAGTAGTGGTGGATAACTGTTTGTCAGGTTGGAGTCCGGTGACTAGTGGTGTGCCTTAGGGATCTGTACAATGTTGTTTGTCATATACATTAATGATCTGGATGATGGGGTAGTAAATTGGATTAGTAAGTATGCAGATGATACTAAGGTAGGTGGCGTTGTGGATAATTCAAAGCTTGCAGAGAGATTTAGGCCAGTTAGAAGAGTGGGCTGAAAGATGGCAAATGGAATTTAATGCTGATAAGTGTGAGGTGCTGCATTTTGGTAGGAATAATCCAAATAGGACATACATGGTAAATGGTAGGGCATTGAAGAATGCAGTAGAACAGAGTGATCTAGAAATAATGGTACATAGTTCCCTGAAGGTGGAATCTCATGTGGATAGGGTGGTGAAGAAAGCTTTTGGTATGTTGGCCTTTATAAATCAGAGCATTGAGTATAGGAGTTGGAATGTAATGTTAAAATTGTACAAGGCATTGGTAAGGCCGAATTTGGAGTATTGTGTACAGTTCTGGTCACCGAATTATAGGAAAGGTGTCAACAAAATAGAGAGAGTACAGAGAAGATTTGCTAGAATGTTACCTGGGTTTCAGCACCTAAGTTACAGGGAAAGATTGAACAAGTTAGGTCTTTATTCTTTGAAGCGTAGAAGGTTGAGGGGGGACTTGATACAGGTATTTAAAATTATGAGGGGGATAGATAGAGTTGACATGGATAGGCTTTTTCCATTGAGAGTAGGGGAGATTCAAACAAGAGGACATGAGTTGAGAGTTAGGGGGCAAAAGTTTAAGGGTAACACGAAGGAGAATTTCTTTACTCAGAGAGTGGTAGCTGTGTGGAATGAGCTTCCAGTAGAAGTGGTAGAGGCAGGTTCGGTATTGTCATTTAAAGTAAAATTGGATAGGTATATGGACAGGAAAGGAATGGAGGATTATGGGCTGAGTGCGGGTCAGTGGGACTAGGTGAGAGTATGCGTTCGGGATGGACTAGAAGGGCCAAGATGGCCTGTTTCCGTGCTGTAATTGTTATATGGTTATATAAGGGGGCAAGGAAGCAAAAAAGAAATTTATAGACCTGTTAGCTTGACATCGGTGGTTGGGAAGTTGTTGGAGTCGATTGTCAAGGATGAGGTTACGGAGTACCTGAAGGCATATGACAAAATAGGCAGAACTCAGCATGGTTTCCTTAAAGGAAAATCCTGCCTGACAAACCTAGTGCAATTTTTTAAGGAAATTACAAGTAGGCTAGACAAGGGAGATGCAGTGGATGTTGTGTATTTGGATTTTCAGAAGGCCTTTGACAAGGTGCCCCACATGAGGCTAAACCAAGAGCCCATGGAATTACAGGAAAGTTATGTACGTGGATAGAGTGTTGGATGATTGGCAGGAAACAGAGAGTGGGAATAAAGGGATCCCGTTCTGATTGGCTGCCGGTTACCAGTGGTTTTCCACAGGGGTCCGTGTTGGGGCCGTTTCTTTTTGCGTTGCATATCAGCGATTTGGATTATGGAATAGATGGCTTTGTGGCTAAGTTTGCTGATGATACAAAGATAGGTGGAGGGGCTGGTAGTGCTGAGGAAACAGAGAGTCTGCAGAGAGACTTGGATAGATTGGAGGAATGGGCAAAGAAGTGGCAAATGAATTACAATGTCGGGAAGTGTACGGTCATGCACTTTGGTAGAAGAAATAAACGGGCAGACTATTATTTAAATGGAGAGAGAATTAAAAGTTCTGAGATGCAACGGGACTTGGGAGTCCTCGTGCAGGATACCCTTAAGGTTAACCTCCAGGTTGAGTCGGTGCTGAAGAAGGCGAATGCAATGTTGGCATTCATTTCTAGAGGAATAGAGTATAGGAGCAGGGATGTGATGTTGAGGCTCTATAATGCACTGGTAAGACCTCACTTGGAGTACTGTGTGCAGTTTTGGGCTCCTTATTTAAGAAAGGATGTGCTGACATTGAAGAGGGTTCAGAGAAGATTCACCAGAATGAGAGGGTTAACATATGAGGAACGTTTGACTGCTCTTGGACTGTACTCCTTGGAGTTTAGAAGAATGAGGGGGGACCTCATAGAAACATTTCGAATGTTGAAAGGTATGGACAGAGTGGATGTGGCAAAGTTGTTTCCCATGGTGGGGGAGTCTAGTACGAAAGGACATGACTTGAAGATTGCAGGGCGCCCATTCAGAATAGAGATGCAAAAAAATATTTTTAGCCAGAGGGTGGTGAGTCTATGGAATTTGTTGCCATGGGCAACAGTGGAGGCCAAGTCGTTGTCTGTATTTAAGGCAGAGATCGATAGGTATCTCAGTAGTCAGGGCATCAAAGGTTATGGTGAGAAAGTGGGGTAATGGAACTAAAGGGGAGATTGAATCAGCTCATGATGAAATGGTGGAGCAGACTTGATGGGCCAAATGGCCGACTTCTGCTCTTTTGTCTTATGGTCTATGGTCTATGGAGATGCTGGCAGGGATGACAGCAGAGCAGCTATGGCTTGAGTTTCTTGGAAAAATGAGGAAGGTGCAGGATAGATGTATTCCAAAAAACAAACAAATGCTCAAATAGCAACATAGTACTACCGTGGCTGACAAAAGAAGTTAAAGCTGATGTAAAAGCATAAGAGAGGGCATACAACAAAGCAAAAATTAATCGGAAGAGAGGATTGGAGAGCTTTCAAAAACCTACAGAGAGCAACTAAAAGAATCAGTAGGAGGGAAAAGATGAAATATTGAATTGAATTGAATTTATTTCTTACATTCTTCACATACACAAGGAATAAAAATCTTCACGTCATGTCTCCATCTAAATGTGCAATGCGCAATCATAATAATTTATAATAAATATAATAGTCAATGTAATACAGAGTACACACAAGTCAGTGTGAGTTCACCAGCCTGATGGCCTGGTGGAAGAAGCAGTCCCGAAGCCTGTTGGTCCTGGCTTTTATGCTGCAGCACCGCTTCCTGAATGGTAGCAGCTGGAATAGATTGCGGTTGGGGTGACTCGGGTCCCCAGTGATCCTACAAGCCCTTTTCACATACCTGTTCTTGTAAATGTCCTGAAGTTCACAACTACAGATGTGCTGAGCTGTCCACACCACTCTCTGCGGAGTCCTGCGATTAAGGGAGGTACAGTTCCCATACCAGTCAGTGTGGCAGCCAGTCAGGATGTTCTCAATTGTGCCCCTGTAGAAAGTTCTTAGGATCTGGGGGGCCATACCAAACTTCCTCAACCGTCTAAGGTGAAAGAGGTGCTTTTGTGCCTTTTTCACCACACAGCTGATGTGTACAGACTATGGGAGGTCCTCAGTGATGTGGATGCTGAGCTATGAAAGCAAGCGAGCAAAGAATATCAAAGTGGATGGTAAAAGCTTTTTCAAGTTTGTAAAAATAAAAGATAGATGAGAGTGGATATAGGACCACTAGAAAAGGAGGCTGGAGAAATAATAACGGGGACAAGGAGATGGCAGATGAACTACCGTAGATTCCGGACTACAGAGCACACCTGATTAAAAGCCGCTGGCTCTAATTTTAGAAATAAAATCAATTTTTTAATTGTAAAGGCCGCACCGGATTTTAGGCCGCACCGCTACTTTTAAATATACATACGTATCGGTAACACAAATTACGTTGCATATACTTTTTTACTGAACAGCACGAACAACATTCCAATATCTCCTAGCGACTGGTAAAAATATATATACTGCAGCCTACCAGGAAAAGTTATTGATCGCCTTTAACTTAAAAGCAGCGTTTTCGCTCGGGTCTGACGCGCTCGCATAACTCGATCGGGTCTGACGTGCTCGGGTCTGATGCGCTCGCGTAACGCGATCGGGTCTAATCGGGTCTGATGCGCTCGGGTCTGACGCGCTCGGGTCTGATGCGCTCGCGTAATGCCCCCACCTTCCCGTATATATTCCACAAGACGCGGCGAAACCGGGTGTGACGTCATAGCATCCCGGGATGTAGTACAGAAAACAAATATAGTTAAAACACTTCTAACTTTAACTAGAAAATGAATTACTAAGCGAAAATATTATAAACTAAGTAACTGCCATAAAGGCAGCACAATGCTTTTCTTCGAGTGTTTTCCATGTTGATGAGGGTGAGTACAAATGACTGATTTACAATAATTTAATTGTGAAAGTGCGCTTGATTTATCGTACAATTTCATTGGACCTCTGTGAACTACTCATCAATTTTATTGGTCTACTGTTACGAGGCAAAATGTTTACGAGGCGGCTTGAAAAAAAACCATGTATTAGCCGCTCTGGATTAAAGGCCGCAGAGTTCAAAGCTGTTCAAAATGTGGGAAAAAAGTAGCGGCTTATAATCCGGAATCTACGGTAAATAAGTATTTTGCATCAGTCTTCACTGTGAAAGACACTAGCAGTGTGCCAGATGTTTAAGATTGTGAGGGAAGAGAAGTGAGTGTAGTTAATATTACAAGGGAGAAAGTGCTCAAAAAGCTGAAAGGCCTGAAGGTACATAAATCACCCAGACCAGATGAACTGCACCCTAGGCTTCTGAAAGAGGTAGCGGTTGAGATTATAGAGGCATTACTAATGATCCTACAAAAATCATTGGACTCTGCCATGGTGCCAGAGGACTATAAAACTGCAAATGTCACTCCACTCTTTAAGAAAGGAGGAAGGCAGCGGAAAGGAAATTATAGACCAGTTAGCTTAACCTGAGTGGTTGGGACGATGTTGGAGTCAATTGTTAAGGATGAGGTTATGGAATACTTGGAGTGTTATATACCCCCAGGGTTCATTTTTTCTGTGGACTGTCACTTTAAAACACCAAAAGAATGAGACTGACTTTTAGACACTTTTGGATTTCTACTGATTACAAAGTTGCTTGGTTACTATGGTGAGAGAGGTGGAGTTATTTGATGGACAATGAATCTTTATGGTTTCTCGTGGCTTGTTTTGAATATACAAGGACACACCATTGGAGTCAAGATGGATTTGGTCAATGGAAGACACCAGTGAGTCGGTCGTTGGTTTAAACTTTCAGTAGCCCAAAGGGGTGAGTTGAGATTGATCCAGATTATTGATAAATGACTCTCAAGTGCTGCAACTAGAAGAAGTTTGCAGAGAGAAGAGAGGAGAGGAAGGTTTGAAACAGAAGAAATCTAGTGACAAAGAGATCACTGTTTGAACTCTCTCTCCAAGTAGCCTGTGAGGGTGAAATTTGTTTCCATTCAGATACAAAAGTGTGATTGTCACATAGTTAATCCACAGGAGTGGGTTCTCTGTTGAAGGGAAAACCTTTGTGAATACCACATATTTGTTTACCCTTGTCTGGGTGTGGAAGTTCACTGAAGAAAGGCACCCCTGTGGCAAATCACTGTTGGAGTTATTTCATATGTTGTGGAACTGGATAAGTGGCTATCACGTTGTGTGTGATTGGGGTAACCTTGTGGAATCCACCAGTGTGTCAACCTTTGCCTGGGTGGTGGTTCCCTTGAAGATGGTCCCCTTTGTGATAAGCTACTGTTGGTGATAATCTATATGTGGATTCTGTTTGGGTATCCTGTGGCCACCACTTTGGGATGTCCCGTAGCTGAATTCGGGTGTGGTACCACTTGTGTTGAAAGGATATTCATTGAAGATCACTGTCGATGATACTTTGTGTGTGGTGTGGAACAACTTCGGAGATAAAACCTACTGCTATTGTTATTTTGTATTGCTGTCATGGAATCTGTGGAATATTGACACAATTGCCTTCTCACAACACTCACCTTTGGATTACAAATATCTCGCATTAATTAACCTGAGGATTGAACTGAGCTTTCTTAAATACAGACTGTAACTCTTGCCACCTGAGCTTGAATAAGTTTGGGAATTATATTTACACATGTATATATGTATACCATTGTTAACTTTTGATTTACCTGGTTTAAGTTACTATATGATGTAGTTACTAATAATAGTGTTTTGTTAACAGCAAAACCAGACTCCGGGTGTGTTCTATTGCTGGTACTTTCACACGGTTGCATGTACGTAACAGGAGACATAGAACAAAATAAAGTAGATGCAGTGGATGTTGTATATTTAGACTTTCAGAAGGCCGTTGACAAGGTGCCACACGATGTTGCTAACCAAGTTAAGAGCCCATGGTATTACAGGAAAGTTACTGGCATAGTTAGAGCATTGGCCGATTTGAAGAAGGCAGTGAGTGGGAATAAAAGATCCACGTTTGGTTGGCTGCCAGTGACTAGTGGTGTTCCACAGGGGTCAGTGTTGGGATCATTTCTTTTTATGCTATATATCAATGAGTTAAATGATGGAATAGAATGGCTTTGTTGCCAAGTGTGCAGATGATGTGAATATTGGTAGGGGAGCAGATAAGTAGGCTGCCTAAGGACTTAAGACAGATTAGGAGAATGGACAAGAAAGTGGCAAATGAAATGCAATGATGGAAAATGCATGGTCATGCACTTTGGTAGCAGAAATAAATGTGCAGACTATTTTCTAAATGGGGAGAAAATCCAAAAATCTGAGATACAAAAGGACTTGTGCAGAACACCCTAAAGGTTAACTTGCAGGTTGAGTTGGTGGTGAGGAAGGCAAATGCAATGTTAGCATTCATTTCAAGAGGTTGAGAGGACAAGAGCAGAGATGTGATGCTGAGGCTTTATAAGGCACTGGTGAGGCCTCACCTTGGATATTGCGAACAGTTTTGGGTTCCTCATCTTAGAAAAGATGTACTGACATTGGAGAGGGTCCAGAGGAGGTTCACAAGATGATTCTGGGAATGAAAGTGTTATCATATGAGAAACGTTTGATAGCTCTGGGTTTGTACTCACTGAAATTTAGAAGGATGGGGGGGGGGGGATCTCATCGAAACCTTTCAAATGTTGAAAGAGGATCCTCTTGGACAAGAGGATCCATAGAGAGAGGCATCCATTTAAAACAGATGTGGAGAAATTTATTTAGCCAGAGGGTGGTGAGTTTGTGGAATGTGTTACCACAGGCAGCTGTGGAGGCCAGGTTATTGGGGTATTTAATGCAGAGATTGATAGGTTCATGATTGGCCATTGCATCAGAGGTTACGGGGAGAAGGCCAGGGAGTGGGTCTGAGGAGGGGGAAAAATGATCAGCCATGATTGAATGGCGGAGCAGACTCGAAGGGCCAAATGGCTTAATTATGCTCCTATGTCATGGTCTTATAGTCTTCTGGGAGGGATATGGAGGAGGGGAACATAGAGGAAGGGATACAGTGTGGAGGTACATGGAGGGGTGGTAGGGGAGGGAAAGGGAGGGAGGGAAATGGAGTCCAGTTACATTGAGTGTAGAAACAGGGAGGGGAAAGATATTGAGGGGAGTTCCATGGTTGGAGATGACATGATGGGGAGGGACATGGATGGGAGGGAGTATAGTCCATAAGACCATAAAACATAGGAGCAGAATTAGGCCATTCAGCCCATCAAGTCTGCTCTGCCATTCCATCATGGCTGATCCCAGATCCCACTCAACCCCATATACCTACCTTCTTCACTATAATACCTTAAAATTATGCACTCTGTTATTAGACATTTCTTCTGTGGGAAAAATAATCCGTCTATCCACTCAATCTATGCCTCTTATCATCTGGTACACCTCTATCATAAGAAGGTCCAACTCTACTTATTAAACTGATAAAGCTGAGGGAAGACCACCCAGCTCACAAAGTCTGCATCAGTTGCACTTCTCCTCCTCTGCCTTGCTGCTCTTTGACTACATCCTTACTGAATCTCCATAAATCAGCCATTAGTGAGTGCTGGAATAGATACATAGAAAATAGAACATAGAAATTCACAGCACATTACAGGCCCTTCAGTCCACAATGTTGTGCCAGCCATGTAACCTACTCTAGAAACTGCATAGAATTTCCCTAGCACATAGCGCTCTATTTTTCTAAGCTCCAAGTACCTATCTAAGAGGCTCTTTAAAGACCCTATTGTACCTGCTTCTACCACCGCCGCCGGTAGTGAATTCCACACACCCACCACTCTCTGTGTGAAAAATTTACTCCTGACTTCCCCTTGGTACCTATTTCCAAGCACCTTAAAACTAACCCCCTCATGTTAGCCATGTCAACCCTGGGAAAAAAGCCTCTGACTATCCACACGATCAATTCTTCTCATCAGCTTATTTACCTCTATCAGGTCACAGCACATCCTCTGCCACTCCAAGAAGAAAAGGCTATGTACACTCAACCTCCAATCCAGGCAACATCCTTGTAAATCTCCTCTGCACTCTATTTCTATAGTATCCACATCCTTCCTGCAGTGAGGTGACCAGAACTGAACACAGTACTCCAAGTGGGGTCTGATTGAGGTCTTATATAGCTGTAACATTACCTCAGGGCTCTTGAACTCAATCCCATGGTTGGTGAATGCCAACACACCATACGCCTTCTTAACAACACTGTCAATCTGCGCAACAGCTTAGAGTGTCCTATTGACACATCTGTCAGATCCTCCACACTGCCAAGATTCTCATCATTTGTATTATATTCTGTCTTCAAATTGGACCTACCAAAAAGAACCACTTCACACTTATCTGGGTTGAACTCCATCTATCACTTCTCAGCCCAGTTCCACTTTCTATCAATATCCCGCAGTAACCTCTGACAGCCTCCAGACTATCCACAACACCCCCAACCTTTGTGTTATCAGCAAACTGACTAACCCACCCTTCTACTTCTTCATCCAAGCTATTTATAAAACCCACTAAGAGGAAGTGTCCCAGAACAGATCCCTGCAGAACACCACTGGTCACTGACTTCCATACAGAATACGAGCCATCTACGGCCATCCTTTGCCTTCTGTTGGCAAGCCAATCTGGATAAACAAAGCAAGGTCTCCTTCGATCCCAAGCCTCCTTACCTTCTGAAGGAGCCTGGCAAGGGGAACCTTATCAAATGCCTTAGTGAAATCCATATACACTATATCCTCTGCTCTCCCTTCACCAATGAGCTTTGTTACATCCTCAAAGAATTCAATCAGGCTCGTCAGGCACGGCCTACCTTTGACAGAGCAATACTGACTATCCCTAATCAGATTATGTCTCTCCAAATGCTCATAAATCCTGCCTCTCAGGATCTTCTCCAACAACTTGCCCACCACTGAAGTAAGACTCACGAGTCTATAATTTCCTGGGTCATCTCTACTCACTTTCTTGAACAAGGGAACAACATTTGCAACCCTCCAATCCTCTGGAATCTCTCCCATCCCTATTGATGAAGCAAAGATCATTGTCAGAGGCTCAGCAATCTCCTCCCTTGCTTTCCTCAGTAGCCTGGGATACTTCTCATCCAGTCATGGTGACTTATCTAACTTAATGCTTTTCAAAAGCTCCAGCACATCTTCTTTCTTAATGTCCACATGCTCAAGCATTTCAATCTTCTGTAAGTCATCCCCATAATTGCCAAGGTCTTTTTCCCTGGTGAATACTGAAGCAAAGTATTCATTAAGTACCTCCAACACCTCCTCCAACTCCATGCACACTTTTCCACATTCACACCTGATTGGTCCTGTTCTCACATGACTCATCCTCTTGCTCTTCACATACTTGTAGAACGCCTTGGGATTTTCCTTAATCCTGCTCACCAATCCTTCTCATTGCCCCTTCTGGCTCTCCTAATTTCATTCTTAAGCTCCTTCCTAGCAACCTTGTAATTTTCTAGAGCTCTAACAGTACCTAGTTTCTTGAACCTTTCATAAGCTTTTCATTTCTTCTTAACTAGATTTTCTACATACTTTGCACACCGTGGTTCTTTAACCTTACCATCCTTTTCTTGCCTCAATGGAATATACCTCTGCAGAACTCCATGCAAATTTCCCTAAACATTTGCCACATTTCTGCTGTGCATTTTCCCAAGAACATCTGCTTGCAATTTATGCTCCCAAGTTCCTGCCAAAAAGCATCATATTTCCCCCTACCCCAATTAAACGTTTTCCCAAATTGTCTGCTCCTATCCCTCTCCAGCACTATGGTGAAGGAGATAATGCTGTGGTCACTACTGCCAAAATGATCTCTCACCAAGAGATCTAACACCTGACCAGGTTCATTTCCCAATACCAGATCAAGTACAGCCTCTCCTCTAGTTGGCTTATCTACATATTGCATCAGGACATATTGGCAGGATACTTGAGAGTGTGGAGGAGCAGAGGGATCTGGGGGTACATGTCCACAGATCCCTGAAAGTTGCCTCACAGGTAGATAGGGTAGTTAAGAAAGCTTATGGAATGTTAGCTTTCATAAGTTGAGGGATAGAGTTTAAGAGTCACAGGATAATGATGCAGCTCTATAAAACTCTGGTTAGGCCACACTTGGAATACTGTGTCCAGTTCTGGTCGCCTCATCATAGGAAGGATGTGGAAGCATTGGAGAGGGTACGGAGGAGATTTACCAGGATGCTGCCTGGTTTAGAGAGTATGCATTATGATCAGAGATTAAGGGAGCTAGGGCTTTACTCTGTGGAGAGGAGGAGGATGAGAGGAGACATGATAGAGGTGTACAAGATATTAAGAGGAATAGATAGAGTGGACAGTCAGCACCTCTTCCCCAGGGCACCACTGCTCAGTACAAGAGGACATGGCTTTAAGGTAAGGGGAGGGAAGTTCAAGGGGGATATTCGAGGAAGGTTTTTCACTCAGAGAGTGGTTGGTGCATGGAATGCATTGCCTAGGTCAGTGGTGGAGGCAGATACACCAGTGAAATTTAAGAGACTACTAGACAGGTATATGGAGGAATTTAAGGTGGAGGGTTATATGGGAGGCAGGGTTTAAGGGTTGGCACAACATTGTGGGCTGAATGGCCTGTACTGTGCTGTATTGTTCAATGTTCTATGAAACCTTTCTGAACACACCTAACAAACTCCACCCCATCGAAACCCCTTGCGCTAAGGAGATGCCAATCAATATTAGGAAAGTTAAAATCTCCCATCACAACAACTATTATTATTGCACTGTTCCAGAATCTACCTCCCCATCTGCTCCTCAGTATCCCTGTTACTGTTGGGGAGTCTATAAAAAAAACAGCTAGTAGGGTTATTGCCCCTTTCCTGTTTCTGACTTCCACCCACACTGACTCAGTAGACCATTCCTCCATGACTTCCTCATTTTCTGCAGCCATGACACTATCCCTAATTAGCAATGCCATACCCCCTCTCTTTTGCCTCCCTCTCTGTTGTTTTTGAAACATCTAAAGCCTGGCACACTCAGCAGCCATTCCTGCCCCTGAGATATCCAGGTCTTTGTAATGGCCACAACATCATAGTTCCACATATTGATCCACACTCTAAGTTCATCTGCCTTATTTATGATGCTCCTTGCATTAAAATAGACACATCTCAAACCATCAGGCTGAGTGCATCTTTGCTCTAACATCTGCCTATCCTTCCTCACAAACTCCCTGCAAGCTGTCTCTACTTGTGCTCCAATCTCTCCATCCTCTGGCTCCACTTCAGTTCCCACTCCCCTGCAAATCTAGTTTAAACCCTCCCCAATAGCACTAGCAAATCTCTCTGCCAGGATATTGGTCCCCCTCAGATTCAAGTGCAACCCGTCCTTTTGGTACAGGTCACACCTGCCTCAGAAGAGGTCCCAATGATCCAAAAATCTGAATCCCTGCCCCCTGCTCCAATCCTTCAGCCATGTATTTATCCTCCATATCATTCTATTCCTATACTCACTGTCATGTGGCACAGGCAACATCCTGAGATTACTACCTTTGAGGTCCTGCTTCTCAGCTTCCTTCCTAACTGTCTGTATTCTGCTTTCAGAACCTCCCCCCTTTGACTACCTATGTCATTGGTACCAATGTGTACCACAACCTCTGTCTGCTCACCCTCCCATTTCACGATATTGTGGACACAGTCAGAAACATCATGAACCCTAGCACCTGGGAGACAAACTACCATCCTTGTTTCTTTTTTGTGTCCACAGAATCGCCTGTCTGACCCCCCCCCCCCCAACTATAGAGTCTCTTCTTACCACTGCTGTCCTCTTCATTTCCCTACACTTCTGAGCCACAGGGCCAGACTCAGTGCCAGAGGCACAATTACTGTTGCTTCCCCAGGTAGGTCATCTCCCCCAAGAGCACTCAAACTGGAATACTTACTGTTAAGAGTGACAGCCACAGGGGTGCTCTCCACTACCCTTCCCTCTCCTGACAGTCACCCACTTATCTGTCTCCTATGGCCCCGGGCTGACTACCTGCCTGCATCTCCTGTCTATCACCTCCTCACTCTCCCTCACAAGACAAAGGGAACTGGAGCTGCAGCTCGATGCACCTGGCGCAGATGTGGCCATCAGGGACGCTGGAATTCTCCCGGACATCC
The DNA here is from genome assembly GCF_048418815.1 of Hemitrygon akajei. Lineage (NCBI taxonomy): Eukaryota > Metazoa > Chordata > Chondrichthyes > Myliobatiformes > Dasyatidae > Hemitrygon > Hemitrygon akajei. The sequence goes on from NC_133133.1 coordinate 177,687,577, forward strand.
TACATCTGACACCCAGAACAGAAAACTGGCTTTGCAGTCATACCCACTATTCTAATGTGCCGAGCCCCGCAAAATGATCCTTTTTAAAACTCTTCTCCCTGACCTGTGTGAAGCTTTCTGTCTCTTTTAATCAATTGGCTGAATGGTCTAATCAATTGACTCGATTGGCTGAATGGTCTAATTCTGCTCCAATGTCTTTTTGTCTTATGGAAATCTTACTATCTACACATTATGATTTTGGACTTAATTGTTTATCTGCACCACTTTCTCTGTAGCTGTTCAACTTTATTCTGCATTGTTATTGTTTTACCTTGTACTACGTAAATGCATGGTGTAATGATCTGATCTGTATGAATAGTATGCTAGACAAGCTTCTCATTGTATCTCAGTACATGTAGCAATAATAAACCAATTCCGATTCCAGAGAAACTGGGAGGAAGGGATGGCACCCTTGCATGAGACAGGGTGGGAAGAGGTGCAGTTATTGGAGGTGGAACAAGTGAATGTGAGGTTGGGGTGGAAGTTATGGGCAAAATTGCAGAAATTGACGAGCTCTCCACAGTGCAGGCATCCTTAAAGTAGCAAAGAAAGAATTGGAGAGTGGTACCAGAGTACATTTGGAACATGGACGGGTTCCTGGATCACTGGGGCCTCTTTTGTGGGGGGGGGGGGGGGAGGAGAGAGAAGAGGAGGGGGAGGGGGAAGGGGGAATAGCCCTTAACTTGGCAGTGGAGCTATCGGGGCACTGTCTTTTGACGGTGTTTCCGTAACAAGCTATTCTTGGTTTTACGAGCCTGAGTTGCTAGCTTGATGTTCAACCCGCCTTGAATTCGAACTCGGGAACCTTCGCTCTCCCGGATTCCGGCGTTGATATTATTGCACCACCAAGCAGGGGAGGTACGACCTGTACAAATAGACATGTTACACCTGAACCCAAAGAGGTCCAATATCCTAGCAGGCAGGTTTAATAGAGCTGTTCATTTCGAAATTTGAGAAGGAGAAACTAAATTCCAATGTGTCGGTATTTCAGAGGAATAAAATAAATTACAAAGGCATGAGAGGAGAACTGGCTAAGGTTGACTGGAAATGGACACTAGCAAGAAGGACAGCAGAATAGCAATGGCTGGAGTTTCTGTGAAAAATGAGGGAAGTGCAAGACAGATATATTCCAAACAACAAGAAATTTTCAAATGGAAGAAGGACACTACAGTGGCTGACAAGTGAAGTCAGAGCCAAAGTAAAAGCAAAAGAGAGGGCATACAAGGAAGCCAAAGCTAGTGAACAGATAGAGGATTGGGAAGCTTTTAAAAACTTGCAGAAGGAAACCAAGAAGGTCATTAGGAAGGAAAAGATGAATTATGAAAGGAAGCTGGCGGCTAATATCAAAGAAGATACTAAAAGCTTTTTTAAGTATACAAATGGTAAAAGCGAGTCAAGGGTAGATACAGGACCAATAGAAAATGATGCTGGAGATATATGTAATGAGAGATGCAGAGATGGCAGTCTTCACAGTGGAACACATCTGTAGTATACCACACATTCAAGAGTGTCAGGGAATTGAAGTATGTGCAGTGAAAATTACGACTGAGAAGGTGCTCAGGAAGTTTAATGGTCTGAGGGTGGATAAATCTCCTGGATCTGATGGAATGCACTTTCAGATTCTGAAGGAAGTAGCTGGAGAGATTATGGAGGCATTAACAATGATCTTTCAAGAATCAAGATGTACAAACAAGCTGAATGAACTCAACAGGTCTTGATTTGATCACAGCATCTGCAGTGTACTTTGTGTTTACTTATCTTTCAAGAATCAATAGATTCTGGCGTTGTACCAGATGACTGGAAAATTGCAAATGTTACTCCAATATTTAAGAAGGGTGGGAGGCATCAGAAAGGAAACTATAGACCTGTTAGCCTGATATCAGTGGTTGGGAAGCTGTTGGAATCAATTGTTAGGGATGAAATTGCAGAGTACCTGGAAGCACATGACAAGATAGGCCAAAGCCAGCATGGTTTCCTGAAAGGAAAATCCTGCCTGACTAATCTACTGCAATCTTTTGAGGAAATTACAAGCAGGGTAGACAAAGGAGATGCAGTAGACATGGTGTACTTGGATTTTCAGAAGGCCTTTGACAAGATGCCGCACATGAGGCTGCTTAGCAAGATACGAGCCCATGGAATTACAGGGAAGTTACTAGCATGGGTGGAGCATTGGCTGATCGGCAGAAAACAGAGAGTGGGGATAAAGGGATCCTATTCTGGCTGGCTGCCAGTTACCAGTGGAGTTCCACAGAGGTCGGTGTTGGGACTGCCGCTTTTTATGATGTATGTCAATAATTTGGACTATGGGATTAATGGATTTGTGGCTAATTTTGCCAATGATACAAAGATAGGTGGAGAAGCGGGTAGTGTTGAGGAAACGGGGAGACTGCAGAGAGACTTAGATGGTTTAGGGGAATGGGCAAAGAGGTGGCAAATGAAATACAATGTTGGAAAGTGTATAGTCATGCACTTTAGTGGAAGAAATAAATGGGCAGACTATTTAGATGGGAAGAGAATTCAAAATGCAGAGATGCAAAGGGACTTGGGAGTCCTTATGCAGGATACCCTAAAGGTTAACCTCCAAGTTGAGTCACTGGTGAAAAAGGCAAATGCAATGTTGGCATTCATGTCTAGAGGTATAGAATATAGGAGCAGGGTTGTGATGTTGAGGCTCTATAAGGCACTCGTGAGACCACACTTGGAGTATTGTGTGCAGTTTTGGGCTCCTTATTTTAGAAGGAATATACCGATATTGGGGAGGGTTCAGAGAAGATTCACAAGAATGATTCCAGGAATGAAAGTGTTACCATATGAGGAACGTCTGGCAGCTCTTGGGCTGTATTCCCTGGGGTTCAGGAGAACGAGGGGGGATCTCATAGAAACATTCCAAATGTTAAAAGGCCTGAACAGATTAGATGGCAAAGTTATTTCCCATGGTAGGGTATTCTAGGACAAGAGGGCACGACTTCAGGATTGAAGGATGTCCATTTAGAACAGAGAAATTACTTTAGTCAGAGGGTTGTAAATCTGTGGAATTTGTTGCCATGAGTGGCTGTGGCCAAGGTGTATTTAAGGCAGAGATAGATAGGTTATTGATTAGCCAGGGCATCAAAGGGTATGGAGAGGAGGCATGGGAACGCAGATGACTGGAAGAATTGGATCAGCCCATGATTGAATGGTGGAGCAGTGGCGATGGGCCAAATGGCCTACTTCTGCTCCTATATCTTATAGTCTTATGAAGGGAAGAGACATGGGGAGGTACATGGAGGGAAAGAATATGGGTGAGAGGACATGGGGGAGATACATGGAGGGGAGGGACATAGAGGGGAGGGACATGAAGATTTAATGAGCTGAAAATGGGCATCTGGCACTACCATGCAGGATGCTATTGTCAGCATGGACTCGTTGGACCACTGGGCCTATTTCCACGCTGTTTTGACACAATGACTGCCCTGTCTTGGAAATCTATTGCTATTGCTGGGTCGAGATCCTAGAACACATCCTGGGAAAAAATTCTGGCAGTGGAGGCCAAATTATTAAGAATATTTGCAGTGGAATTTGATAGGTTCTTGATTAGTCAGGGCGTCAGATTTACAGGGAGAAGACAGGGGAATAAAACAGAGGGGGTTAATAGATTAGCCTTGGTGAATGTTGAGGCAGACAGACTTAATGGACTGAATGGTTTAGTTGCGTTTCTATGTCTTATGGTCTTAGCATTCTCTCTAATAGCATTGTGGATGCACCCGCATATGAAAGACCACTGTGGCTCAAGATGGCAGATCACCACAATCTTTTCTAGGGTAAAAATGGATCAGCAACTGAATGTTGGCTTTGCCTGGGAAGTCTACACCCCCGAGTGAATATAAAAATATTCTATTGGTAAGGCAGAGGTGAGTTTACACATGCTGATTAATCAGGAGAATGACAATGGAATGTGTCAATTACATTGATAATCTACTGAGAGAGTGCCTGAGCCAAGTTCCCACAGGCAGTGTGAGCAATGGAAAGTTAAAGCAAGTCATTTCCTTACTGTTGTCCAGGTGGTTTGCTTTGATAATCTTCTCAGAATAATCAGAGATGCTGGAACATTCAATCTGAAGCACAAAAGAGAAAGGACATAAGAGGCCTTGAACTTGGATCTGAATACACAATTTAAAAAGAACCCCACCATTTCCAATGAAGTCTGAAATCATTGCACACTTCAACTTCAAGGTAATGGGTCAAATGCCACAATCTGCTAAAGCAAAATGGAAGCCAATGTCAGAGCAAGAAACAGCCAGCATTCAGAGGCTGATGGTATCACACCTAATTCTACCATCAGTTCCAGTGACTGAGACAGGCATGCAAGAACCAAACTCCTGCCACTGCCTCTGACGTGTGTGAGGACAGAGACTAGAAAGGAAGGAAACAGGTTAATGTCACAGCTTACAGCCTCACATACAGGGTGGAAATTTCTTCTCCTGGAGTGTGGTAAACCTGTGGAATTCTGTACCATGGGAGGCAAGGAGAAACGGAATACTGTTTACTCTTTTCCATAGATGTTGCCTGGCTTGCTGAGTTCCTCCAGCATTTGGTGCATGTTGCTTTGGTTTTCTAGCATCTACAGATTTTCTCATGTTTGAAATCAGGAAACATGTTCATGAGGGAGATATTATACTTCCTAATGCTAAAAGAATCAAAGGTAGTGAATTGAATGCTTTCTATGTTTTTTTTTGTCTGGGAACATGATGATTGATCACCAATGACCACACTGATCTTTCTTTATATCCCCTAGAACATTTTTACTCCTGTTCTTTACGAGTCCTCTATACTACAGTTGGCTTTGTTACTGCGACTCAGTTCTGCAATTCAGTTCTTAGGATCAAGGCTGCATTGAGGTCTGGAGTGACCCAAAATCAGTGTCAGTGATGTGGAGAATTCATGCCATCTCCTTTCCATTGATTGAGAGCAGACTGTGCAGAAATTATCTGATTGGATTTGTCCTGCACATTGTCAGGTAAAGGCCACTGTGTGGCTGTATTGGAGCTACATGGCCAGAGACATTACTGTTTCTTTCAGTACTACAGTGGGATGACCAAACAACTGCAGCAAGAATCACGGGTGACCTGATCCTCTACCCCTCCCCTCATCACATGCACCCATTTCAGAATAAATATGAAAGAATGGAAGACTGGAGGGTGTCTATTTATTTAAGACAGGCTTCAAAGACAAATCAGGAAACTAGAGCTAGTGAGCCTAACACCAGTAATGGGAAAGTTACTGGAGGGGATCCTGAGGGACAGATCTACAAGCATTTGGAGAGACCAGGACTGATTATGGACAGCCAGCATGGCTGTGTGCATAGGAAATCATATGTGAGGGTGTACATAGGGTGAATGGACACATTTTTTTAAAATCAGGGAAGACAATGACTATGGAGCACAAGTTTAAGTTGAGGGGACAGAATTAAAGAAGATCTAGGAGGCAAGATTTTTGCCCCGAGTGGAACAATCTGCCAGAGGAAGTGGTAGAGGTGGGTATAATTTCAACATTTAAAAGACACGGATAGGCTTGTGGAAAGGAAAGGTCTAAAGAGATACAAGCCAAATATAAACACACAGGATTAACACAGGAAGGCACCCTGGTCAATATGGACTTGTAGAGCCAAAGGGCCTGTTTCTGTGCTGGAGAACTTTATGATCACAGTCCAGAGTATGCAGTAGTCTCAACAGAAAATGCACGAACAATCTAAGTACTTACCCCAAACACCTTCTTAGCTCCTGCTTTGGCTGCGAACATTGCTAATATTCCTGTTCCACTGCCCACATCCAGAACCGTCTTGTCCTTAAACACGTGTTTGTTGTGATAGATGGAATTCCGGTACGTTAGGGTTCGGATTTCATCTTTTAACATTTCCTGGGGTCATTGAATGCAAATAGTTAGCTACCTTGTGGTGAAGCCAGCATACAAACAGAGGGATTCTGATTGGTCAGAATCCGGCCTTTTATTATTAACTGAGGTTAAGGAACAATGGGATTGGATGACAGAGCTGGCAAGTGGGAGGTCCTGTTTGAGGTGAGAACTACCACTTCTCTCAGCACAATATTAATGTCTCATTAGACTTTAAAGATGTGGTGAAATATCTCTGTAGCAATCAGGATAATTTAACTGAGTAAAAAAAATACAGAATTCAACATAATCCAGAAGTTCACAAATGTAAAAACTACAAATGAAGAAAGGAATGGGTACTAGTTAGGCAAGTGCATGAGGAGCAAAAGATTACTAGTGCAGTAATTGAGGAGTGGATGTTCATTAGTGCAAGTGTTCCTGGGTAATGGGGCTCGAGTTTATTGAAAGGATTGTTTGCCAGGATTTTAGAACATAAAACAGTACAGCACAGAACAGACCATTCGGCCCACAATGTTGTACCAAATTATATAAACCTACTCCAGGATCAATCCTACACAGCCTGAAACCTCCATTTTTCTTTCATCCAGGTGTCTTTCTAAGAGTCTTTTAAATGCGCCTAACGTATCGTCCTCTACCAGAATCAGAATCAGGTTTATTATCACCGGCATGGGACGTGAAATTTGTTAACTTAGCAGCTGTTCAATGCAATACATAATCTAGCAGAGAGAGAGAGAGAGAAAATAATAAAATAAAACAAAATAATAAATAAACTAGTAAATCAATTGCATATATTGAATAGATATAAAAAAAGTGCAAAAACAGAAATACTGTATATTTAAAAAAGTGAGGTAGTGTCCAATGCTTCAAACTCCACTTAGGAATCGGATGGCAGAGGGGAAGAAGCTGTTCCTGAATCACTGAGTGTGTGCTTTCAGGCTTCTGTATCTCCTGCCTGATGGTAACAGTGAGAAAAGGGCATGCCTTAGGTGCTGGAGATCCTTAATAATGGACGCTGCCTTTCTGAGACACCGCTCGCTAAAGATGTCCTGGATACTTTGTAGGCTAGTGCCCAAGATGGAGCTGACTAGATTTACAACCTTCTGCAGCTTCTTTTGGTCCTGTGCAGTAGCCCCTCCATACCAGACAGTGATGTTGCCTGTCAGAATGCTCTCCATGGTACATCTATAGAAGTTCTAGAGTGTATTTGTTGACCTGCCAAATCTCTTTAAACTCCTAATAAAGTATAGCCTTCTTTAATGACTACATTGATATGTTGGGACCAGGTTAGATCCTCAAAGATTTTAATAACCAGGAACTTGAAGCTGCTCACTCTCTCCACTTCTGATCCCTCTACGAGGATTGGTATGTGTTCTTTCATCTTACCATTCCTGAAGTCCACAATCAGCTCTTTCGTCTTACTAACTTTGAGTGCCAGGTTGTTGCTGCGGCGCCATTCCACTAGTTGGCATATCTCACTCCTGAACACCCTCTCGTTACCACCTGAGATTCTATCAACAATGGTTGTATCGTCAGCAAATTTGTAGATAGTATTTGAGCTATGCCTAGCTACACAGTCATGTGTATATAGAGAGGAGGGCAGTGGGCTAAGCACACACCCCTGAGGTGTGCCAGTGTTGATAATCAGTGAGGAGGATATGTTATTACCAATCTGTATCAACTGTGGTCTCCTGGTTAGGAAGTCGAGGCTTCATTTCCACCATCCCTGGAAGAGTATTCCAAGCACTCATCAATCTCTGTGCAAAAACCCACCTCTACATCTTCTCTAAACTTCCCTCCACTCACCTGAAATGGATGTCTTCTGATATGGGCCATTGCACCCTTGGGAAAAAAAAGGTACTGGCTGTCCAGTTTATGTGCCTATCATAATATTATGTACCTCTGTCAATGGATACAGGCATTTTATAGATATCATAAAATCACAGTAAATTTATAACACTAAACACCCATTAAACTAGCATGGAAAGATGTACCCAACCTAATCAAAGAGTATCAGCGTCTTCCTGGTCCTCGGTGACACTGGGTCCCTGATCCTCAGTGCCAGTGGGTCCCCGATCCTCAGTGCTAGTGGGTCCCCGATCCTCAGTGACGCCGAGTCCCAGACCCTCAGTGGCAGTGCTTCCCGGTCCTCGATGACAGTGGGTCCCTACTCGTCAGTGATGCTCAGCCCTGATCTTCAGTGCCAGTGGGTCCCCGATCCTCAGTGACAGTGGTTCCCTGGTCCTGGGTCACACTGAGTCCCAGGTCCTCGTTGATGCTGTCCCTGGTCCTCGGTGACTCTGTGCCCCCGGTCCTCGGTGACTCTGTACCACCGGTCCTCGGTGACTCTGTACCACCGGTCCTCGGTGACTCTGTGCCCCCGGTCCTCGGTGAAGCTGTACCACCGGTCCTCGGTGACTCTGTACCACCGGTCCTCGGCGAAGATGTACCACCGGTCCTCGGCGAACCTGTGCCCCCGGTCCTCGGGGAACCTGTGCCCCCGGTCCTCGGCGACCCTGTGCCCCCGGTCCTCGGCGACCCTGTGCCCCCGGTCCTCGGCGACCCTGTGCCCCCGGTCCTCGGCGACCCTGTGCCCCCGGTCCTCGGCGAACCTGTGCCCCCGGTCCTCGGCGAACCTGTGCTCCCGGTCCTCGGTGACTCTGTGCCACCGGTCCTCGGTGACTCTGTGCCCTCAGTCCTCGGTGAAGCTGTACCACCGGTCCTCAGTGACTCTGTGTCCCTGTCCATGATCTGCTTGACGCCATTAAACTTCCTGGGTGTCAGGTTTTTCCCAGCACCCTCCTGTCTATACACCACAGTTTATCTATCTCTCTGGGGTGAAGAAGTAATCTAATAGCCGTGAATCTGAGAGACCGTTGTGTGATTGATCTGTAGGACTACTCTCCAGGTTAGACACCAGTAGTCACCCAGATGTTTGTCAGGGAAGTTCTACAAGTTTGCCAGTAACTTTGCCATATCTTACCTTTGTATCTAAGGTCAACATTTGGTTTCAATGTGGTGACAGTGGTCTATCTGAGAGAGTGGCTGGGCTTGACAAAACACTCACACCATGGAGCATGTCTGGAGTCACATACAGGCCAAATCAGGCAAGAATAGTTCTCTGAAAGGCCTGGTAGACAAAACCCAATAGATGTATCTCATCCCACCTCAGGCTCTCAAAGCAGAGCAGTCCCTCATTACCCTGTCCAACCCTGCTGTCTGATCTTTGAATCCTCCTTACACCCACTGGTAGAGTAAGAAGGTGAAGAATTGAGATGCAGGGAGGAATAGCAAGCAAGTCCCAATGCTTGAGGTTATTCAGACATTACATCCTACCCTCTCCCGCCCTGCTACTGTCTCTGCCTCGGCCCGCCCTTCCCCTCAGTCCCTCAATCTCTTTCCCCCCTCTCCCTTTCCTCATTTCCCTCAAAAAGATCTGAATAATGGGTATTTTAAATATATCAGAGGTCATTATGGCAAATATTTTTCATTCAATCGTTCAAAAATATTGCAATGACATTATTTTATAAAAGTGTAATTAAAATTGCAATTGACTTGTGATTAGCACACACAAAACACTGGAGGAACTCGCAGAATCTGCTAAGTTCCTCCAGCATCTTGTGTGCTTCTCTGGATTTCCAGCATCTGTAGAATTTCTTGTGCTTATTAACCTGTGATTAATATTTTCAATTGTATGATTAATCTTGATATTTTTGCAATGATTGTAAGGTAAGATCGGCTAATGGTATCAGCAGGAATTGAGCTTTCTTCTGCATAATTCATTTTATAATTGGTTGAAGTTTTGAATTCTTCTTACATATTTGTACATCAGGTATTAGCTTTACTTGTACATTTCAAAATTTATTTTTCACACTCCTGCCAAATTTTTGAAAGGGTGGGAAGCAATCATTAAGTGTTTGAAACCCTAGATTAATTGGGTTTAGAAAGGTCAGTGGTTTCCTAGGTCACAGGTTAACATTTGCTCTAGTTTTGAACTTTCACACAAAAGATGAACCTTTACCTCATGGATGCCAAAATGTGCATAAGAATCAAAGTAGTAATCTCTTGAAGTCATTTCATCTGGAGTGAAAAGTTTTGCTTCTTGGCCTGTCCGTAGATAATCTGTCTGAGGAAATTCCTGAATCACTGTCTGTGCCGCTGTGTCTGTCGTCTGCCCTGTTGTCTGCACCAGGGTCTGAGAGACTTTCTGGTCTGTTGTCTCAGTCACTGTCTGAGTCGGTGACTGTGATTGCTGTGTAGTTCCAGTCGACTGATCTGGCTGTGTAATCGTTAAGGGCTCTGAAGAATCACTGGACACCTGTTTTAAGAAAGTAATCGATTTCCATAAAGTGTGAAAGTGAGTCATAGGTGAGTATTCAAACAGCAAAATGTGATCGGGCAATTTAGACCTGCAGCGAATTTATCATGTTTAATCTCACCATTATTTGGACTTCACCAAGAGCAACCCACATTCATGTAGGAAAAACCCAGCAACCTTCCCCTTGCCTCTCTTAATAATCTGCAATAGATCCCACCTGGAACTGGGAACATTTATCTTTTAATGAGATTCAACACCATCTTTTTCCTCACAATGACATACCCTGGAATATCAACCTATCCACCCCTAACACCCCTAATCTCTTCATCAGCCTGTACTCCTTGACAATAAGTACTCCTGTTTGAGTACTGTTGGGGGGGGGGAACGACAGCCTACCTGGGGGAAGCAGCAGTGGCCATGCCTCTGGCAGAGACTGGCCCTTGGCTCAGAAGGGTAGAGAAGGGAAGAGGAAGGCAGTAGTGATAGGGAACTCTGTAGTTAGTGGGTCAAACAGGCAATTCTGTGGATGCAGGAAAGAAACTCAGATGGTAGTTTGCCTCCCAGGTGCCAGGGTCCGAGATGTTTTGGATCGTGTCCAAGATATCCTGCAGTGGGAGGGAGAACAGCCAGAGGTCGTGGTACATTTTAGTACCAATGACATAGGTAGAAAAAGGGAGGAGGTCCTGAAAAAAGACTACAGGGAGTTAGGAAGGAAGTTGAGATGCAGGACCGCAAAGGTAGTAATCTCAGGATTACTGCCTGTGCCATGCGACAGTGAGAATAGGAATAGGATGAGGTGGAGGATAAATGCGTGGCTGAGGGATTGGAGCAGGGGGCAGGGATTCAGATTTCTGGATCATTGGGACCTTTTTTGGGGTGGGTGTGACCTGTACAAAAAGGATGGGTTGCACTTGAATCTGAGGGGGACCAATATCCTGGTGGGGAGGTTTGCTAAGGCTAACTAGAACTGTTGGGGGGTGTGAACCGAACTGAAGAGACTGGGAAAGAGGAGGTTGGCTCACAAATAGAGAAAACTTGTAGACAGTGACAGAGGGAGGATAAGCAGGTGATAGAGAAGGGATGCGCTCAGGCCTAAGTTTTGAGATGTGTCTATTTTAATGCAAGGAGTGTTGGGAACAAAGCGGATGAGCTTAGAGCTCGGATCAGTACTTGGAGATATGATGTGGTGGCCATTACAGAGACTTGGATGGCTCAGGGACAGGAATGGTTACTTCAAGAGCCAGGTTTTAGATGTTTCAGAAAGGACAGGGAGGAAGGCAGAAGAGGTGGGGCATGGCACTGTTGGTCAGAGATAGTGTCACAGCTGCAGAAAAGGTGGACGCCATGGAGGGATTGTCTACGGAGTCTCTGTGGGTGGAGGTTGGAACAGGAAGGGGTCAATAACTTTACTGGGTGGTTTTTATAGGCCACCCAATAGTAACAAGGATATCGAGGAGTAGATCGGGAAACAGATCTTAGAAAGGTGTAATAATAACAGAGTTGTCGTGACGGGAGATTTTAATTTCCCAAATATTGATTGGCATCTCCCTAGAGCAAGGGGTTTAAATGGGGCAAAGTTTGTTAGGTGTGTTCAGGAAGGTTTCTTGACACAATATGTAGATAAGCCTATAACAGGAGAGGCTGTACTTGGGCTGGTATTGGGAAATGAACCTGATCAGGTGTCTGATCTCTCAGAGGGAGAGAATTTTAGAGATAGTGATCAGAATTCTGTTTCCTTTACAATAGCATTGGAGAAAGATAGGAACAGACAAGTTAGAAAAGCATTAATTGGAGTAAGGGGAATTATGAGGCTATCAGGCAGGAAATTGACAGACAGACAGACATACTTTATTGATCCCAAGGGAAACTGGGTTTTATTGTGTACAGTTCTGGTCACCGAATTATAGGAAAGATATCAATAAATTAGAGAGAGTGCAGAGACGATTTACTAGGATGTTACCTGGGTTTCAGCACTTAAGTTACAGAGAAAGGTTGAACAAGTTAGGTCTCTATTCATTGGAGCGTAGAAGGTTGAGGGGGGATTTGATCGAGGTATTTAAAATGTTGAGAGGGATAGATAGAGTTGACGTGAATAGGCTGTTTCCATTGAGAGTAGGGGAGATTCAAACGAGAGGACATGATTTGAGAGTTAGGGGGCAAAAGTTTAAGGGAAACACGAGGGGGTATTTCTTTACTCAGAGAGTGATAGCTGTGTGGAATGAGCTTCCTGTAGAAGTAGTAGAGGCCAGTTCAGTTGTGTCATTTAAGGTAAAATTGGATAGGTATATGGATAGGAAAGGAGTGGAGGGTTATGGGCTGAGTGCGGGTAGGTGGGACTAGGTGAGATTAAGAGTTCGGCACGGACTAGGAGGGCCGGAATGGCCTGTTTCCGTGCTGTGATTGTTATATGGTTATATGGTTATATGGAAACTGGGTTTCGTTACAGCTGCACCAACCAAGAATAATGAAGAAATATAGCAGTATAAAACCATAAATAATTAAATAATAAGTTAATCATGCCAAGTGGAAATAAGTCCGGGACCAGCCTATTGGCACAGGGTGTCTGACACTCCAAGGGAGGAGTTGTAAAGTTTGATGGCCACAGGTAGGAATGACTTCCTATGACGCTCAGTGTTACATCTTGGTGGAATGAGTCTCTGGCTGAATGTACTCCTGTGCCTAACCAGTACATTATGGAGTGGATGGGAGTCATTGTCCAAGATGGCATGCAACTTGGACAGCATCCTCTTTTCAGACATCACCATCAGAGAGTCCAGTTCCACCCCCACAACATCACTGGCCTTACGAATAAGTTTGTTGATTCTGTTGGTGTCTGCTACCCTCAGCCTGCTGCCCCAGCACACAACAGCAAACAGGATAGCACTTAAATTGGAAAAAGATGTTCTCAGGAAAAAGTACAGAAGAAATGTGGCAAATACTCAGGGGATATTTGTGTGGAGTTCTATATACGTACATTCCAATGAGACAGGGAAGTTATGGTAGGGTACAGGAACTGTGGTGTACAAAGACTGTAATAAATCTAGTCAAGAAAAAAAGAAAAGCTTACAAAAGGTTCAGAGAGCTAGGTAATATTAGAGATCAAGAAGATTATAAGGCTACTAGGAAGGAGCTTAAGGAGGAAACTAGGAGAGCCAGAAGGGGCCATGAGAAGGACTTGGCAGGCAGGATTAAGGAAAACCCTAAGACATTCTACAAGTATGTGAAGAGCAAGAGGATAAGATGTGAAAGAATAGGACCTATCAAGTGTGACAGTGGGAAAGTGTGCATGGAACCAGAGGAAACAGCAGAGGTACTTAATGAATACTTTACTTCAGTATTCACTATGGAAAAGGATCTTGATGATTGTAGTAACACACACAAAATGCTGGGGGAATGCAGCAGGCCAGGCCAATCAACTTTCCAGCTCTTAGCTTAATCCCTCCCCCTCCTGTCTACTCCTATCATTTCAGATTTCCCCCTCCCCCTTCCACTTTCAAATCACTTAGTATCTTTTCTTTCAGTTAGTCCTGACGAAGGGTCTCGGCCCGAAACATCGACTGTACTTCTTCCTATAGATGCTGCCTGGCCTGCTGTGTTCCACCAGCATTTTGAGTGTGTTGTTTGAATTTCCAGCATCTGCAGATTCCCTCATGTTTGGTAATTGTAGTGACGACATTCAGCAGACTGAAAAGCATGAGCATGTAGATATTAAGAAAGAGGATGTGCTGGAGCTTTTGGAAAGCATCAAGTTGGATAAGTCCAAACACGAGGAAATCTGCAGATGCTGGAAATTCAAACAACACACTCAAAATGCTGGTGGAACACAGCAGGCCAGGCAGCATCTATAGGGAGAAGCTTCCTGACAAAGGGTCTCGGCCCGAAACGTCGACAGCGCTTCTCCCTATAGATGCTGCCTGGACTGCTGTGTTCCACCAGCATTTTGTGTGTGTAAGTTGGATAAGTCACTGTGACCAGATGAGATGTACCCCAGACTACTGTGGGAGGTGAGAGAGGAGATTGCTGAGCCTCTGGTGATGATCTTTGCATCATCAATGGGGACGGGAGAGGTTCCGGAGGATTGGAGGGTTGTGAATGTTGTTCCTTTATTCAAGAAGGGGAGTAGAGATAGCCCAGGAAATTATAGACTAGTGAGTCTTACCTCAGTGGTTGGTAAGTTGATGGAGAAAATCCTGAGAGGCAGAATTTATGAACATTTGGAGAGGTATAATATGATTAAGAATAGTCAGCATGGCTTTTTCAAGGGCAGGTCTTGCCTTATGAGCCTGATTCAATTTTTTGAGGATGTGACTAAACACATTGATGAAGGAAGAGCAGTAGATGTAGTGTATATGGATTTCAACTAGTCATTTGATAAGGTACCCCATGCAAGGTTTATTGAGAAAGTAAAGAGGCATGGGATCCAAAGGGACATTGCTTTGTGGATCCAGAACTGGCTTGCCCACAGAAGGCAAAGAGTGGTTGTAGATAGGTGATATTCTGCATGGAGGTCAGTCACTAGTGAGGTGCCTCAGGGATCTGTTCTGGGACCCTTACTCTTTGTGATTTTTGTAAATGACCTGGATAAGGAAGTGGAGGGATGGGTTAGTAAGTTTGCTGATGACACAAAGGTTGGAGGTGTTGTGGATAGTGTGGAGGGCTGTCAGAGGTTACAGCGAGACATTGATAAGATGCAAAACTGGGCTGAGAAGTGGCAGATGGAGTTCAACCCAGATAAGTGTGAAGTGGTTCATTTTGGTAGGTCAAATAAGATGGCAGAATATAATATTAATGGTAAGACTCTTGGCAGTGTGGAAGACCAGAGGGATCTTGGGGTCCGAGACCATAGGACACTCAAAGCTGCTGCGCAGGTTGACTCTATGGTATATTGACCTTCATCAATCGTGGAATTGAATTTAGGAGCCAAGGGGTAATGTTACAACTATATAGGACCCTGGTCAGACCCCACTTGGAGCACTGTGCTCAGATCTGGTCACCTCACTACAGGAAGGAAACCATAGAAAGGGGGCAGAGGAGATTTACAAGGTTGTTGCCTGGATTGGGGAGCATGCCTTATGAAAACAGACTGAGTGAATTCGACCTTTTCTCCTTGGAGTGACGGAGGATGAGAGGTAACCTGATAGAGATGTACAAGATGATGAGAGGCATTGATTGTGTGGATAGACAGAGGCTTTTTCCCTGGGCTGAAATGGTTGCCACAAGAGGACACAGTTTAAGGTGCTGGGAAGTAGGTACAGAGGAGATGTCAGGGTAAGTTTTTTACTCAGAGAGTGGTGAGTGCGTGGAATGGGCTGCCAGCAACAGTGGTGGAGGCGGATATGATAGGGTCTTTTATGAGACTTTTAGATAGGTACATGGAGCTTAGTAAAATAGAGGCCTATAGGTAAGCCTAGTAATTTCTAAGGTAGGGACATGTTCGGCACAACTTTGTGGGCCGAAGGGCCTGTATTGTACTGTAGGTTTTCTATGTTTCTATCAGCCATGTCCTTCTCCCTGGTGAACACCAATAGAAGTACTCATCAAGGAGAATCCCATCCTTATCCTTACTGGATGCATCAGTCTGATACAGAAACACCAATGCCCAAGAACAGAAAAGCCTACAGAAAGTGGGCTTTAAGCCACTTATCTGGGTTGAACTCCATCTGCCACTTCTCAGCCCAGTCCATTACAGGAAAAGCCCTCCCCACCATTGAGCACATCTACAAGGAGTGCTGCCACAAGAAAGCAGCATTCCTTATCCACGCCATGCCCTCTTCTTGTTGCTGTCATTGGGAAGAAGGTAGAGAAGCCTTAGGGCCCATACCACCAGGTTCAGGAACAGTTATTACTCGTCAACCATTAGGCTCCTGAACCATTGTGAATAACTTCACTCACCTCAGCACTGAACTGATTCCACAACCTATAGACTCAATTTCAAGGACTTTACAACTCATGTTCTCAGTATTATTTATGAAATTACGTGGAGGGAAGTCAAGATGGTGTGAAATGGCAACTCCTTTGCTTGCATCTTTGGAAACAGCTCTATTTCTATCTTTGATATCCTCTTTTTCCTTTTCAAGGTTCATTTGATGACCCTGACCTGGAGTTATGCTCGGACTTTGGTTCTTTGCTGGAATGGGACCCGCTCTCAGGCCTCACGACCAGCCACTTTTTGATATCCCAAGGACGCAGTCTGGAAGGCAAGTGTGCCTTCAGGGTTCTGGATTTCTGTGGCTCTGGAGACATGCTGATTCTAGGCCGGTGCCCCTGACTGAGGAATCATGGGAGAGCACGGAATATGGGGAGCAGTGGGTTAGCTGCTGGGGGCTGAGTGTCCGAAGAGCTATGCCTTTCCGGGGCTGACTCTCAGGGTGCAGAGCTCAGTAAAAGCAACACAACAGACTTTTAACATCATAAATCAGCATTTTGTTTGTTATGTCTCCCCTCTCACTGTGAAACTTATTAGGAAGATAAAGAGCCTGTGGTATGTCGAGTTAGCAGATGAATGAGTAGTTTTTTTGGGTACTGCAAGTTTGTGTCTTTATTGATGATTGCTGCACACTTGAGTGCTCGGTGGAAGTCGCTGATGCCTTTTGCTGGTGAGTGTGGAGGGGGTCATTGCCTTGTGCTGCTTGTGTGGGAGGGGGATTTGGGGTTCTAATGTTTTAACTATCATTTTTGGGGCACTCTGTTTACGTGGATGTTTGTAAAGTAAAAGAATTTCAGGATGTATATTGTATACATTTCTCTGACATTAAATGTACCTTTGAAACCTATTTGCACAGTTTCCCTTCACTTACACATTGGTTGTTTGTCCATCTTTGGCTGTGTGTAGCTTTTTATAGATTCTATTTTATTTATTTGTTCAACTGTGAATGTCTGCAAGAAAATGAATCTCAATGTTGTATATGGGTAATGTACAGTATGCGTACTTTTATAATAAATTTACTTTGAACTAGTTCCACGTGCCTGTATTAATTCCACCTCCCTCTGTGCCCTGCTCATTCAAGTATTTGTTCAGATGTGACTTAAATGTTGTTACTGTTCCTGCCTCCACCACCTCCTCTGACAGCTCATTCTGCCAACATAATCGGTGTGGAAAATTTACCCTTTAGGGCCCATTTAAATCTCCTCCTTCCCACCTTAAACTTATCCCTTCTAGTTTTAGACCCTCCTCCCATGGGAAACAGACTCTGGCCGTCTACCCTGTCTATGCTTCTTATACAGTCATACAGTCAAAGAACCCAGAAAGGGCCTTTGGCCCTCCGTATCTTCACCAATCAAACCTGCCAGCACGTGATGCATATCTCTCCACTGCCTGAGTGCTTACGTGTCTGTCTAAACGCCTGTAAATGCTGCTTGTACTATATATCAATACTTCTTAGAATCCCACCATTTACTATACACTTCCCTCTTATACTTGTTCTTTCAAATCACACAACCTCATATTTATCTGGATTAAATTCTGATCTTTATCCTGCTGTATTCTTTGACAAACTGCAAATTAGTGAATTGGTTTATTATTCTCACAGTTACCAAGATATAGTGAAAAACTTGTTTTGCATACTGTTTATACAGATTAAATCATTACGCAGTGCATTGAGACAGACCATGGTAAAACAGTAATAGAGTGCAGAATAAAGTGAAACAATTATAGAGAAAATGTAGAGCAGAAAGACAATATGGTGCAAAATCATAATGATGTTGATTGTGAGATTAAGGGTCCACTTTATTATACAAGAGAACCGTTTGATCATCTTAGAACAGCCTTCCCCAAAATACAACACTCCACCAATTTCCATGTCAACTACCAACATACCAATCAAACTACCTGATCATCCAGTTAATTTATATCCATCACAGACAAGAGATCCCACACTGATCCTTGAGGAACATAACCAGACATAAACCTTCAATCAGACAGTCCCCACTTTGCCATGATTAACTCATTTTGTATCCAGCTTACCAACTCACCATGGATGCCACGTGACTATCATCTCATCTCTTACCTACTTTGCTCCAGGATCCAGTCTTTCCAATCTCTACCTACCCACTGCCTTGGTGAGGCCGCTGGTTTGAGTCACTTCCCTCATAGGGGCCACTGGTTTGAGTCGCCAACATCAGAGGGAACAGCGGTTTAAGTCGCTGGCTGCTGGGTCTGTGGTGAACTACATATAACTGTCTGGACACCCCCCCCCCCCCCCCCCCCCCCGCTGACTGCTCCTGTGGCTCCTCCCACTGACTGTGGCTCCTCCCACGGACCCCGGTATAAAGGCGATTGGAGCCTGAGCCCCGGCCTTAGTCCAGGATGTAGTGTGGTGGTCAACTGCTGCTTGTTCTTCCTTCCAGCCAATAAAAGCCTATATCTCGCCTCACGTCTCCGAGAGTTATTGATGGTGCATCTGGGTCCCAATGGTGTCAGAGATATTATCGAAATTCTGAGATATATGGATTGGACTGTAGTTCATATTGGCCTCTTTCAGTTCTTTTTTTCTGTGTTCTTGTCCATTCTTTTCTGTAGCCGATTGGCGGGCTGGGGTTTGATGTTCTAGCTGTTGTTTCTACATGTGGGTGACCTGTTAGTTTTTGTGCGAGGGAGAGGTTGGGAGGGGCGGGGGCTTTGGAGTCTGCAAGTTTTTGTTTCCACTTTTCATGCGGGGGGGGGGGTGGAATTGATGTCTTTCTTTCAACTACCTCTCTGCTTTACTGTATTTTAGAACCATAGAACATTTCAGCACAGAAACAGGCCTTTTGGACCTTCTTGGCTGTGCCGAACCATTTTCTGCCTAGTCCCACTGACCTGCACCTGGGCTATATCCCTCCTAACCCCTCTCATCCATATACCTGTCCAAGTTTTTCTTAAATGTCAAAAGTGAGCCCGCATTCACCACTTCATCTGGCAGCTCATTCCACACTCCCACCACTCTCTGCGTGAAGAAGCCCCCCCAATGTTCCCTTTAAACTTTTCCCCCTTCACCCTTAACCCATGACCTCTGGTTTTTTTCTCCCCTAGCCTCAGTGGAAAAAGCCTGCTTGCATTCACTCTATCTATACCCATCATAATTTTATACACCTCTATCAAATCACCACTCATTCTCCTACGCTCCAGGGAATAGAGTCCTAACCTATTCAACCTTTCTCTGTAACTCGGGTTCTCAAGTCCTGGTAACATCCTTGTAAACCTTCTCTGCACTCTTTCAACCTTATTAATATCCATCCTGTAATTAGGTGACCAAAACTGCACACAATACTCCAAATTCGGTCTCACCAATGTCTTTTGCATCCTCACCATTACTTTCCAACTCTTATACTCAATACTTTGATTTATAAAGGCCAATGTACCAAAAGCTCTCTTTACAACCCTATCTACCTGTGACACCACTTTTAGAGAATTATGTATCTGTACTCCCAGATCCCTCTGTTCTACTACACTCCTCAGTGTCCTACCATTTACCTTGTATGTTCTACCTTGGTTTGACCTTCCGACGTGCAATACCTCACACTTGTCTGCATTAAACTCCATCTGCCATTTTTTAGCCCTTTTCTCCAACTGGTCCAAATCCCTCTACAAGTTTTGAAAACCTTCCTCACTGTCCACTACACCTCCAATCTTTGTATCATCAGCAAATTTGCTGATCCAATTTGCTACATTATCATCCAGATCATTGATATAAATGACAAATAACAATGGACCCAGCACTGATCTCTGTGGCACACCACTCAGAGTAACAATCTTCCACTACCACTCTCTGGCTTCTTCTATTGAGCCAAGGTCTAATCCAATTTACTACCTCTCCGTGTATACCTAGCGACTGAATCTTCCTAACTAACCTCCCATGCAGGACCTTGTCAAAGGCCTTACTAAAGTCCAGTTATACAACATCCACTGCCTTTCCTTCATCTACTTCATCCACTTTCCTGGTAAATTCCTTGAAAAACTCTAATAGATTGGTTAAACATGACCTACCATGCACAAAGCATGTTGACTCTCCTGATAAGTCCCTGTCTATCCAAATAATTGTAGATCCTATCTCTCTCTTAGTACTCCTTCCAATAATTTACCTACTATCGACGTCAGACTTACCAGCTTATAATTTCCCGGATTTGAATTTGAAGAGTTGGAATGTTGGCCTTCATTGTTAGAGGGATTGAATTTAAGTGCAGGGAGGTTATGCTGCAACTGTACAGGGTACTGGTAAGGCTGCACCTTGAGTGCATTTCTGGTCTCCTTACTTCAGGAAGGATATACTGGCTTTGGAGGTGGTGCAGAGGAGGTTCACCAGGTTGATTCCAGAGATGAGGGGGTTAGACTATGAGGAGAGATTGAGTTGCCTGAGACTGTACTTGCTGGATGAGAGGAAATCTTATAGAAACATATAAAATTAAGAAAAGGATAGATAAGATAGAGGCAGGAAAGTTGTAGGTGAGATTAGAACTAGGGGACATAGCCTCAAGATTCAGGGCATTAGATTTAGGGCGGAGATGAGGAGGAACTGCTTTTCCCAGAGAGTGGTGAACCTGTGGAATTCTCTGCCCACTGAAGCAGTGGACGCTGCCTCAGTAAATATATTTAAGACTAGGTTGGATAGATTTTTGCATAGTAAGGGAATTAAGGGTTATGAGGGAAAGGCAGGTAGGTGGAAACGAGTCCAGGGACAGATCAGCTGTGATCTTATTGAATGGCAGAGAAGGCTCGACGGGCCAGATGGCCAACTCCTGCTCCTATTTCTTATGTTCTTATAAAGCTTCAGCATCATATCCATGCTCTTATATTCTGGACCACTTGAAATAAATATTGACATTGCATTTCCCTTCCTCACCATTGACTCAGTCTGTAAGCTAACCTTAGGGATATTCTGCACAAGGATTCCCAAGTCCCTTTGCATCTCAGAATTGGATTTTCATCTATTTCAAAAATAGACTGCACATTTATTTCTTCTACCAAAGGACATGACCATGCATTTTCCAACATTGTATTTCATTTGTCACTTTCTTGCCCATTCTCCTAATCTAAGTCCTTCTGCATATTACCTATTTCTTCAACACTATCTGCCCCTCCACCAATCTCCATATAATCTGCAAACTTGGCAACAAAGCCATCAATTCCATCATCTAAATCATTGATATACAGCTTAAAAAGAAGTGGTCCCAATACTGACCCCTGCAGAATACCACCAGTCACTGGCAGCCAACCAGAAAAGGATCCTTTTATTCCCACTCACTGCCTCCTACCAATCAGCCAATGTTCTAACCATGCCAGTAAATTTCCTGTAATACCATGGGCTTTTAACTTGGTAAGCAGCCTCGCTTGTGACATCTTATCATAGTTCTTCTGAAAGTCCAAATATACATCTAATGCATCCCCTTTATCTATCCTACTTGTATCTCCTCAAACAATTCCAACAGGTTTGTCAGGCAAGAGTTTCAGTTAAGGAAACCATGTTGACTTTATCCTATCTTGTCCTGTGTCACCAGGTACCCCATAACCTCTTCTTTAACAATTGACTCCAACATCTTCCCAATCACTGAGGTCAGGGTAACTGTTCTATAATTTCTTTTCTGTTACCTTCCTCCTTTCTTAAAGAGTGGAGTGACATTTGCAATTTTCTGGTCCTCTAGAACCATGCCAGAGTCCAATGCTTCTTGAAATATAATTACTAATGCCTCCAGAATCTCTACTGCTACCTCTTTCAGACCGTGGGGTGCAGTTCATCTAGTCGGGTGACTTATACACTTATAGGTCTTTCAGCTATTTGAGCACTTTTTTCCTTGTAATTGTAACTGCACTCACTTCTCTTCCCCCACACCCTTCAACACCTGGCACACTGCTAGCGTCTTCCACAGTGAAGACTGATGCAAAGTACTCATTTAGTTCATCTGTCATATTTTGACCCCTATTATTTTTGTTTTGTTGTATGCCCTCTCTTTTGCTTTTACGTTAGCTTTGACTTCCCTTGTCTGTACTATTTTGCCATTTGAGAATTTCTTTGTTTTTGAAATACATCTATCCTGCACCTTCATAATTTTTCCCAGAAACTCAAGTCATTGTTGATTTGCTGTCATCCCTGACAGCATCTCCTTCCAATTTACTTTGAACATAGAACATGGAATAGTACAGCACATTACAGGCCCTTCGGCCCACAATGTTGTGCCGACCCTCAAACCCTGCTTCCCATATAACCCCCCCGCCTTAAATTCCTCCATATACCTGTCTAGTAGTCTCTTAAACTTCACTAGTGTATCTGCCTCCACCACTGACTTAGGCAGGGCATTCCACGCACCAACCACTCTCTGAGTAAAAAAACCTTCCTCTAATATCCCCCTTGAACTTCCCTCCCCTTACCTTAAAGCCATGTCCTCTTGTACTGAGCAGTGGTGCCCTGGGGAAGAGGCTCTGGCTGTCCACTCTGTCTATTCCTCTTAATATCTTGTACACCTCTATCATGTCTCCTCCCATCCTCCTTCTCTCCAAAGAGTAAAGCCCTAGCTCCCTTAATCTCTGATCATAATCCACACTCTCTAAACCAGGCAGCATCCTGGTAAATCTCCTCTGTACCCTTTCCAATGCTTCCACATCCTTCCTATACTGAGGCGACCAGAACTGGACACAGTATTCCAAGTGTGGCCTAACTAGAGTTTTATAGAGCTGCATCATTACATCACGTCTCTTAAACTCTATCCCTTGACTTATGAAAGCTAACACCCCATAAGATTTCTTAACTACCCTATCTACCTGTGAGGCAACTTTCAGGGATCTGTGGACATGTACCCCCAGATCCCTCTGCTCCTCCACACTACCAAGTATCCTGCCATTTACTTTGTACTCTGCCTTGGAGTTTGTCCTTCCAAAGTGTACCACCTCACACTTCTTTGGGTTGAACTCCATCTGCCACTTCTGCATCCTATCAATGTCTCTCTGCAATCTTCGACAATCCTCTACACTATCTACAACATCACCAAACTTTGTGTCGTCTGCAAACTTGCCAACCCACCCTTCTACCCCCTCATCCAGGTCGTTAATAAAAATCACAAAAAGTAGAGGTCCCAGAACAGATCCTTGTGGGACACCACTAGTCACAACCCTCCAATCTGAATGAACTCCCTCCACCACGACCCTCTACCTTCTGCAGGCAAGCCAATTCTGAATCCACCTGGCCAAACTTCCCTGGATCCCATGCCTTCTGACTTTCTGAATAAGCCTACCTTGTGGAACCTTGACAAATGCCTTACTAAAATCACATCCACTGCACTACCCTCATCTATATGCCTGGTCACCTCCTCAAAGAACTCTATCAGGCTTGTTAGGCACAATCTGCCCTTCACAAAGCCATGCTGACTGTCCCTGATCAGATCATGATTCTCTAAATGCCCATAGATCCTATCTCTAAGAATCTTTTCCAACAGCTTTCCCACCACAGATGTAAGGCTCACTGGTCTATAATTACCTGGACTATCCCTATTACCTTTTTTGAACAAGGGGACAACATTCGCCTCCCTCCAATCCTCCGGTACCATTCCTGTGGACAACGAGAACATAAAGATCCTAGCCAGTGGCTCAGCAATCTCTTCCCTTGCCTCGTGGAGCAGCCTGGGGAATATTCCGTCAGGCCTCGGGGACTTATCCGTCCTAATGTATTTTAACAACTCCAACACCTCCTCTCCCTTAATATCAACATGCTCCAGAACATCAACCTCACTCATATTGTCCTCACCGTCATCAAGTTCCCTCTCATTGGTGAATACCGAAGAGGACCTTGCTCACCTCCACAGCCTCCAGGCACATCTTCCCACTTTTATCTCTAATCGGTCCTACCTTCACTCCTGTCATCCTTTTGTTCTTCACATAATCGAAGAATGCCTTGTGGTTTTCCTTTACCCTACTCGCCAAGGCCTTCTTGCTCTTCTCAGCCCCTTCTTAAGCTCCTTTCTTGCTACCCGATATTCCTCAACAGACCCATCTGATCCTTGCTTCCTAAACCTCATGTATGCTGCCTTCTTCCACCTGACTAGATTTTCCACCTCACTTGTCACCCATGCTTCCTTCACCCTATCATTCTTTATCTTCCTCACCGGGACAAATTTATCCCTAACATCCTGCAAGAGATCCTGAAACATCAACCACATGTCCATAGTACATTTCCCTGCAAAAACATCATCCCAATTCACACCCGCAAGTTCTAGCCTTATAGCCTCATAATTTGCCCTTCCCCAATTAAAATTTTTCCTGTCCTCTCTGATTCTATCCTTATCCATGATAATGCTAAAGGTCAGGGAGCGGTGATCACTGTCCCCCAGATGCTCACCCACTGACAGATCTGTGACCTGACCCGGTTCGTTACCTAATACTAGATCTAGTATGGCATTCCCCCTAGTCGGCCTGTCAACGTACTGTGACAGGAATCCATCCTGGACACACTTAACAAACTCTGCCCCATCTAAACCCTTGGAACTAATCAAGTGTCAATCAATGTTAGGGAAGTTAAAGTCACCCATGGTAACAACCCTGTTATTTTTGCACCTTTCCAAAATCTGCCTCCCAATCTGCTCCTCAGTATCTCTGCTGCTACCAGGGGGCCTATAGAATACCCCCAGTAGAGTAACTGCTCCCTTCCTGTTCCTGACTTCCACCCATACTGACTCAAAAGAGGATCCTGCTACATTGCCCACCCTTTCTGCAGCTGTAATAGTATCCCTGACCAGTAATGCCACCCCTCCTCCCCTTCCCCCCCCCCTCTCTATCCCTTTTAAAGCACTGAAATCCAGGAATATTCAGAATCCATTCCTGCCCTGGTGCCAGCCAAGTCTCTGTAATGGCTACTACATCATAATTCCATGTATGTGTCCAAGCTCTCAGTTCATCACCTTTGTTCCTGATGCTTCTTGCATTGAAGTACACACACTTTAGCCCTTCTACCTTACTACCTTTATACCCTTTATTCTGCTGCTCTTTCCTCAAAGCCTCTCTATATGTTAGATCTGGCTTTACTCCATGCACTTCTTTCACTGCTCTATCGCTCTGGGACCCATCCCCCTTGCAAATTAGTTTAAACCCTCCCGAACCATGCTAGCAAACCTGCCAGCAAGGATATTGCTCCCCCTCGAGTTCAGGTGCAACCCATCCAATCTGTACAGGTCCCACCTTCCCCAGAACAGATCCCAATGGTCCAAAAATCTAAAACCCTGTCCCCTGCACCAACTCCTCAGCCACGCATTCAACTGCCATCTCCTCCAATTCTTACCATCACTATCACGTAGTACTGGCAGCAATCCTGAGAACGCCACCCTTGAGGTCCTGTTCTTCAGTCTTCTGCCTAGTTCCCAAAACTCACACTTCAGGACCTCATCCCTCTTCCTGCCTATGTCGTTGGTCCCAACATGTATCACGACTTTTGGTTGCTTTCCCTCTCGTACCAGGATGTCATGCACCCGGTCAGAGACATCCCGGACCCTGGCACCTGGGAGGGTGAACAAACCATGCGGGTTTCCTTCTCACGTCCACAAAATCTCCTGTCTGCTCCCCTGACTACAGAGTCTCCAATGACGACAGCTCTCCTCTTCTCCGTCCCATCCTTCTGCTCCATAGGGTCAGACTCAGTGCCAGAGGCCCTGCCACCGTGGCTCACACCTGGTCGGTCGTCCTCACCAACAGCATCCAGGACGGTAAACTTATAATTCAGGGGAATGGCTATAGGGGTGCTCTGCAGTACCTGTCTACTCTCCTTCGCTTTCCCCCCTCGGACTGTCACCCAACGACCTGCTTCCGGCAGCCTACGTGTGACTACCTCCCTGTAGCTCTCATCTATGACTGCCTCATTCTCTCTTATGAGTCGAAGGTTATCCAGCTGCTGCTCCAGATTCCTCACACAGTCTTCCAGATCGCCCAGCCGCAAGCACTTCTGGCAGATGTGACTCTGCGGGAGAGGGGAGTTCCCCCAAGACTGCCACATCTCACAGGAGTGGCACATCACTGTCTCAGGAGGCATTGTAAAGACTAACTGGGAACAAGCTCGTCCTCTACCTCTTCTCTTTGAAGCCTCTCGAGTCAAAGCCTCAAATCTCCACTCCTTCACTGGCCCACTCACTCACTGGCAGCTTTCTTACCAACTCCTTTCGTACCACCGTAATTTCCTTTACTCCACAGAAATACTGCTATGAAAGACTTTACTTTCTCCCAGTCATATTTCAATTTGAACTCAATCGTATTGTGATGACTGCCTCCGAAGGGTTCCTTTACCTTAAGCTCCCTAATCATCTCTCCTTGGTTAATGGTAAGGGTGTATGGCATTAAAAGGTTGGGAAGCCCTGTTTTGGACTCTCTAGCAGTCATTGTATTTTCATATTTTCTGAGCACTGCCACTCGTCTCATATTCCTCCTCCCCATCGGTTGTGGGCTTGACTCCCGAGAATATTCACAGTCTACAGTAACTTTGACTCTCTGCTGGTACACTTTGGCATTTATCCACCAGGGAGGTAATTGCTGAAAACAACTCTAAATTTTCACCACCCACTCAAGGACCCATTAGACCTTTCACATCAGACAACTTCTTCCCCTCACTTAGCAGAAACAGGAGCAACTTGTCTTTAAAATCTTTGCCCTCCACTACAATAAACTTCTTTTTAAATTCTTCACCCTCAGCTACATTCCCCACTTCTCTAAAAATATGGATGGTCCATGGCCTAGCCTCTCCAGATGTCCCAATAGTACCAGGTAGCACAACTCCAGTCGTGTCACTGCTAGTCTGGACTACCGCATCTTTACCCACTGATTGATAAACCACCATTCAATGAGTGTAACTTTCCCTAATACTTTAACTGAATTTAGCACTCTAATCAGCATTTCATCTGGGCTGTGTATATCCACCCTGCTCAGAACACAACTCTCTTTGAATTGCACCAAAACTTAATCCCAGTAGTGTCCATAATCAAGTAAGTACCTTAATCCCTGACACTAATTTAAATACAGACTTAAACACATAAACCACTTAATTAATTCTTACAGCAATTACAATCCTGTATGAGTACTGTTGGGGTTGGGGGACCTACCTTGGGGAAGCAACAGTGGCCACACCTCTGGCACAGAGTCTGGCCCTGTGGCTCAGAAGGGTAGGGAAAGGAAGAGGATGGCAGTAGTGATAGGGGACTCTATAGTTAGGGGGTCAGGCAGGTGATTCTGCGGACGCAGGAAAATAACATAGATGGTAGTTTGCCTCTCAGGTGCCAGGGTCTGGGATGTTTCTGATCACGTCCACAATATCCAGAAGTGGGAAGGAGAATCATAGTACATAGAAACATAGAAAACCTACAGCACAATACAGGCCCTTTGGCCCACAAAGTTGTGCCGAACATGTCCCTATCTTAGAAATTACTAGGCTTACCTATGGCCCTCTGTTTTTCTAAGCTCCATGTATCTATCCAAAAGTCTCTTAAAAGACCCTATCGTATCTGCCTCCACCACCGTTGCTGGCAGCCCATTTCACGCACTCACCACACTCTGAGTAAAAAACTTATCCCTGACATCTTCTCTGTACTTATTCCCCAACACCTTAAACCTGCTCTCAGGATGAAGCTTTTTATTCCAGGACGAAGGAGGAGTCTTCGTTTTTTAAACAAAGGGGCTTCCCTTCTTCCACCATCAACTCTGCTCTCAAACGCATCTCTCCCATTTCCCGCACATCTGCCCTCACCCCATCCGCCCACAACCCCACTCGGGATAGGATACCCCTTGTCCTCACCTACCACCCCACCAACCTCTGGGTCCAACATATAATTCTCTGTAACTTCTGCTACCTCCAACGGGATCCCACTACCAAGCACATCTTTCCCTCCCCCCCTCTTTCTGCTTTCCACAGGGATCGCTCCCTACGCGACTCCCTTGTCCATTCGTCCCCCACTGATCTCCCTCCTGGCACTTATCGTTGTAAACGGAACAAGTGCTACACCTGCCCTTACTCTTCCTCCCTTACCATCATTCAAGGCCCCAGACAGTCCTTCCAGGTGAGGCGACACTTCACCTGTGAGTCGGCTGCTGTGATATACTGTGTCCGGTGCTCCCGGTGCAGCCTTTTATATATTGGTGAGACCCGACGCAGACTGGGAGACTGTTTTGCTGAACACCTACACTCTGTCCACCAGAGAAAGCAGGATCTCCCAGAGGCACACATTTTAATTCCACGTCCCATTCCCATTCTGATATGTCTATCCACGGCCTCCTCTACTGTCAAGATGAAGCCACACTCAGGTTGGAGGAACAACACCTTATATACCGGCTGGGTAGCCTCGAACCTGATGGCATAAACACTGACTTCTCTAACTACCGTTAATGCCCCTCCTCCCCTTCTTACCCCATCCCTGAAATATTTAGTTTTTATCCCCCCTCCTCTTTTTTTCTCTCTTTCTGCCCATCACTGTCTGTTCTCCATCTCCCTCTGGTGCACCCCTCCCCCTTTCTTTCTCCCTAGGCCTCCTGTCCCATGATCTTTTCCCTTCTCCAGCTCTGTATCCCTTTTGCCAATCACCTTTCCGGCTCTCAGCTTCACCCTAACCCCTCCGGTCTTCCCCTATCATTTTGTATTTTCCCCTACCCCTCCTACTTTCAAATCTTTTACTATCTTTCCCTTCAGTTAGTCCTGACGAAGGGTCTCGGCCCGAAATGTCGACAGTGCTTCTCCGTATAGATGCTGCCTGGCCTGCTGCGTTCCACCAGCATTTTGTGTGTGTTGCTTGAATTTCCAGCATCTGCAGATTTCCTCGTGTGACCTTAAACCTATGTCCTCTAGTGGCAACCTGGGAAAAAACCTCTGACTACCCACACGATCAATGTCTCTCACTATCTTATACACCTCTATCAGGTCACTTCTCATCCTCCATCACTCCAAGGAGAAAAGGCCGAATTCACTCAACCTATTCTCATAAGGCTTACTCTCCAATCCAGGCAACATCCTTGCAAATCTCCTCGCATAGTGATACCAATGGCATAGGTAGGAAAAGGGAGGAGGTCATTTCTAATTGCACAGTGCTCTGTCTAAACAAACTTGTCCTCTAATTATTTTTGCAACGTACTGGTCTTGAATTCCATTTTGTTTCTGGTTCAGTCAGAAGCTCCAGAGGCCATGCAAAGAACCCATGCCTGGAAACATTGAGTAACACACACAAAATGCTGCAGGGAGCAACTCGACAGATCAGGCAGTGTCAATGGGGGAAATAAACATTATGTGGATCAATGACGTTGTGGCCATTACAGAGACTTGGATGTCTCAGTGGCAGGAATGGCTGCTGAGTGTGCCAGGCTTTAGATGTTTCAAAAACAACAGAGAGGGAGACAAAAGAAGTGGAGGTGTAGCATTGCTAATTATGGATAATGTCACAGCTGCAGAAAAGGAGGAAGTCATAGAGGGATTCTTAACTGAGTCAGTGTGGGTGGAAGTCAGAAACAGGAGGGGGCAATGACTTTACTGGGTGTTTTTATAGACGGGGCATCGAAGAATGGAGAGGGAGGCAGATTCTGGAACAGTGCAATAATAATAGGGTTGTCATAATGGGGGATTTTAACTTTCCTAATATTGACTGGCATCTCCTTAGCACAAGGGGTTTAGATGGGGTGGAGTTTGTTAGGTGTGTTCAGGAAGGTTTCCTGTTGCAATATGTAGATAAGCCAACTAGAGGAGATGCTGAACTTGATCTGGTATTGGAAAATAACCATATAACAATTACAGCACGGAAACAGGCCATCTCAGTCCTTCTAGTCCATGCCGAACGCTTACTCTCACCTAGTCCCACCGACCTGCACTCAGCCCATAAACCTCCATTCCTTTCCTGTCCGTATACCTATCCAATTTTACTTTAAATGACAAAATCAAACCTGCCTCTACCACTTCTACTGGAAGCTCATTCCACACAGCTACCACTCTCTGAGTAAAGAAGTTCCTCCTTGTGTTACCCCCAAACTATTGCCCCCTAACTCTCAACTCATGTCCTCGTTTGAATCTCCCCTACTCTCAATGGAAAAAGCCTATCCACATTAACTATCTATCCCCCTCATAATTTTAAATACCTCTATCAAGTCGCCCTCAACCTTCTACGCTCCAAAGAATAAAGACCTAACTTGTTCAACCTTTCTCTGTAACTTAGGTGCTGAAACCCAGGTAACATTCTAGTAAATCTTCTCCGTACTCTCTCTATTTTGTTGATATCTTTCCTATAATTCGGAGACCAGAACTGTACACAGTACTCCAAATTTGGCCTTACCAATGCCTTGTACAATTTTAACATTACATCCCAACTCCTATACTCAATGCTCTGATTTATAAAGGCCAGCATACCAAAAGATCCACATGAGATTCCATCTTCAGGGAACTATGCACCATTATTCCTAGATCTCTCTGTCCTACTGTATTGTTCAATGCCCTACCATTTACCATGTATGTCCTATTTTGATTAGTCTTACCAAAATGTAGCACCTCACACTTATCAGCATTAAACTCCATTTGCCATCTTTCAGCCCACTCTTCTAACTGGCCTAAATCTCTCTGCAAGCTTTGAAAACCTACTTCATTATCCACAATGCCACCTATCCTAGTATCATCTGCATACTTACTAATCCATTTTATCACCCCATCATCCAGATCATTAATGTATATGACAAACAACACTGGACCCAGTACAGATCTCTGAGGCACACCACCAGTCACCGGCCTCCAACCTGACAAACAGTTATCCACCACTACTCTCTGGCATCTCCTATCCAGCCACTGTTGAATCCATTTTACTACTTCAATATTAATACCTAATAATTGAACCTTCCTAACTAACCTTCCATGTGGACTCTTGTCAAAGGCCTTACTGAAGTCCATACAGACAACATCCACTGCTTTACCCTCGTCAACTTTCCTAGTGACCTCTTCAAAAAAATTCAGTAAGATTTGTCAAACATGACCTTCCACACACAAATCCATGTTGACTATTCCTAATCAGACCCTGTCTATCCAGATAATTATATATACCATCTCTAAGAATACCTTCCATTAATTTACCCACCACTGACGTCAAACTTACAGGCCTATAATTACTAGGTTTACTCTTAGAACCCTTTTTAAACAATGGAACAACATGAGCAATATGCCAATCCTCCGGCACAATCCCTGTTTCTAATGACATTTGAAATATTTCTGTCAGAGCCCCTGCTATTTCTACACCAACTTCCCTCAAGGTCCTAGGGAATATCCTGTCAGGACCTGGAGAGTTATCCACTTTTATATTCCTTAAAAGTGTCAGTACTTCCTCCTCTTTAATCATCATAGTTTCCATAACTTCCCTACTCGTTTCCCTTACCTTACACAATTCAATATCCTTCTCCTTAGTGAATACCAAATAAAAGAAATTGTTCAAAATCTCCCCCATCTCTTTTGGCTCCACACATAGCTGTCCACTCTGATTCTCTAAGGGACCAATTTTATCCCTCACTATCCTTTTGCTATTAAAATAACTGTAGAAACCCTTTGGATTTATTTTCACCTTACTTGCCAAAGCAACCTTGTATCTTCTTTTAGCTTTTCTAATTTGTTTCTTAAGATTCTTTTTGCATTCTTTATATTCCTCGAGCACCTCATTTACTCTATGCTGCCTATATTTATTGGAGACCTCTCTCTTTTTCCAAACCAAGTTTCCAATATCCCTTGAAAACCATGGCTCTCTCAAACTTTTAACCTTTCCTTTCAACTTAACAGGAACATAAAGATTCTGTACCCTCAAAAATTTACTTTTAAATGACCTCCATTTCTCTATTACATCCTTCCCAAATTGTCCCAATCCACTCCCAAAACCTTTCACATTTCCTCAAAGTTAGCCTTTTTCCAATCAAAAATCTCAACCCTGGGTCCAATCCTATATTGAAACTAATGGCATTGTGATCACTGGACCTGAAGTGCTTCCCAACACATACCTCTGTCACCTGACCTATCTCATTCCCTAACAGGAGATCCAACACTGCCCCTTCACTAGTTGGTACCTTTATGTATTGCTGCAAAAAACTATCCTGTACACATTTTACAAACTCCAAACCATCCACCCCTTTTACAGAATGGGCTTCCCAGTCTATGTGTGGGAAATTAAAATCTCCCACAATCACAACCTTGTGCTTACTACAAATATCTGCTATCTCCTTGCAAATTTGCTCCTCCAATTCTCGCTCCCCATTAAGTGGTCTATAATACACCCCTTTTAGTGTTACTACACCTTTCCCATTCCTCAATTCCACCCAAATAGTCTCCCTAGAAGAGCCCTCTAATCTATCCTGCCAAAGCACCACTGTAATATTTTCTTTGACAAGCAATGCAACACCTCCCCCTCTTGTCCCTCCGATTCTATCACACCTAAAGCAACAAAATCCAGGAATATTTAGTTGCCAATTACACCCCTCCTGCAACCATGTTTCACTAATATTTACAACATCATATTTCCAGGTATCAACCCCTGTTCTAAGCTCATCCACCTTTCTTAAAATGCTCCTAGCATTAAAATAAATGCATTTAAGAAAATTTCCACCTCTTACTCTCTGTTTACCACTAATGGTGCAAACAACTTTACTATCTTCTTTTTCTTCCTTCTCCCATACATATGTTCCTACACTTTGGTTCCTCTCCCCCCTTGTATCTAGTTTAAATCCACTGGAGCCTCTTAGCAAACCTACCTGCAAGATTATTTGTCCATATTCAGTTCAGATGTAAACTGTCCCGCCGGAACAGATCCCACCTTCCCTGGAAAACTGCCCACTTATCTATAAATCTGAAGCCCTCCCTCCTGCACCATGTCTTCAGCCACATGTTGATCTGCACTGTCTTACTATTTCTAAACCCTCCTGCAAGTGGCACTGGTAGCAATGCTGAGATTGCTAACCTGAAGGTCTTGTTCTTTAACTTGGCGCCTAACTCCCTAAACTCACCTTTCAGGACCTCTTCACTCTTCCTACCCACGTCATTGGTCCCTACATGGACCACGACATCTGGCTGCTCACTCTCCCTTTTGAGAATACTGAGAACTGGATTCGAGATATCGTGGACCTTGGCACCAGGGAGGCAACAGACTATCCAAGATTCTCGATCTCTTCCACAGAACCTCTTATCTGTCCCCCTAACTATTGAATCCTCTATCACTACTGCTCTCCTCTTTTTCCTCCTTCCCTCCTGAGCTGAGGGTCCAGTCTCGGTGCCAGAGATGCAACCACTGCAACTTGACCCTGGTAGGTCGTCCCCACCAACAGTATCCAAAACAGTATACTTGTTATTGATGGGAACGGCCACAGATGTGCTCTGCTCATTCTGTCTAATCCCCTTCCCTCTCCTGACAGTCACCCAGCTACCTGTCTCCTGACTCTTAGGGGTGACTATCTCCCTGTAACTCCTGTTTATTTCTGCCTCTGCTTCTGAATGATCCGAAGTTCATCTAGCTCCAGCTCCAGTTCCCTAACACGGTTTGTCAGGAGCTGCAGGTGGATGCACCTTTTACAGGTGTAGTCATCAGGGACAATTGTGCTCACCCTGACTTCCCACATACTGCAAATGGAGCACTCAACTGCCCTAACTGCTGCCTCCATTACCTACTCCTAAGGTAATTAAATCATCTGGTCAGGAAATGAATCTGTCAGATCTCTCGGTGGAGAGGATTTTGGAGGTAGTGATCACAATTCTATCTCCTTTACCATAGCGCTCGAGAAGGATAGGAGCAGGCAAGTTAGAAAAATATTTAATTAGGGTAGGGGGACATTTGATGTTGTCAGGTAGGAACTTGGGAGCAGATGTTCTCAGGGAAATGCACAGCAGAAATGTAGCAAATGTTCAGGGAATGATTTGCATGGTGTTCTGCATAGTTATGTTCCACTGAGGCAGGGAAAGAATGGTAGGGTAAAAGAACCATGGTGTACAAAGGACATGGAAAGTCTAGTTACGAAGAAAAGAAAAGCTTACGAATGGTTCAAGAAACTAGGGTACTGATAGAGTTCTAGAAAATCACAAGGTTGTCAGGAAGGAGTTTAAGAATGAAATTAGGAGAGCCAGAAGGGGCCATGAGAAGGCCTTGGTGAGCAGGATCATGGGAAACTTCAAGGCATTCCACAAGTATGTGAAGAGCAAGAGGATGAGTCAAGTAAGAATGGGACCAATCAGGTGCAAAAGTGGAAATGTGCGCATGGAGCTAGAGGAGGTAGTAGAGGTACTTAATAAATACTTTGCTTCAGTATTTATCACAAAAAAAGGACCTTGGTAATTGTGGGATGACTTAAAGTGGACTAAAATGCTTGAGCATATGGGCATCAAGAAAGAAGATGTGCTGGAGCTTCTGAAAAGCATCTTTACATAAGTTGCTGGGATTGGATGAGATATACCCCAGGCTACTGTGGGAAGTGAGGGAGAAGATTGTTGAGCCTCTGGCAATGATCTTTACATCATCAATAGGGACGGGATAAGTACCAGAGGATTGGCCAGTTACAAATGTTGTTCCCTTGTTCAAGAAAAGGAGTAGAGATATCCCAGGAAATTATAGACTAGTGATTCTTAGTTCAGTGGTGGGCAAGTTGCTAGAGAAGATGCAGAGAGGCAGGATTTATGAGCAATTAGAGAGACATTATCTGATTAGGGATTTGTGAAGGGCAGGTCATACCTTACGAGCCTGACTGAATTATTTGATGATGAAACAGAACACATTGATGAAGGCAAAGCAGTGGATGTAGTGTATATGGATTTCAGTAAGGCATTTGATAAGGTTCCCCATGCCAGGCTCATTCAGAAAGTAATGAGGCATGGGATCCAAGGAGACTTTGTTTTGTGGATCTAGAACTGGCTTGCCCACAGAAAGCAAAGGGTGGTTATAGATAGTTTGTATTCTGCAAGGAGGTCGGTGACTAGTGGTGTTCTGCAGGGGTCTATTCTGGGACCCCTCCTCTTTGTGATTTTTTTATAAATGAACTGGATGAGGAAGTAAAAGGGTGGGTTAGTAAGTTTGCTGATGACACAAAGGTTGGGGGTGTTGTGGATAGTCTGAGGGTTGTCAGAGGTTACAGCTGGACATTGATAGAATACAGAACCGGGCTGAGAGGTGGCAGATGCAGTTCATCCCAGATGTGTGAAGTGGTTCATTTTGGGAGGACAAATTTGAAGATAGAATATAGTATTAACAGTAAGACTCTTGCAGTGTGAAGGATCAAAGAGATCTTGGGGTCCGTGTGCATAAGGCACTCAAAGCCACTGCATGGGTTGACAGTGTTGTTAAGAAGGTGTGTGGAGTGTTGGCATTCATCAACCATGGGATTGAGTTCAAGAGCTGTGAGGTAATGTTACAGTTATATAGGACCCTGGTCAGACCCCACTTGGAGCACTGTGTTCATTTCTGGTCACCTCACTACAGGAAGGATTGTGGATACTATAAAGGGAGTGCAGAAGAGATTTACAAGGATGATGCCTGGATTGGAGAGCATGCCTTATGAGAATTAGGGTAAGGGGACATATGATGCTATCAGGCAGGAACTTGGGAGCAGACGTTCTCAGGGAAATGCACAGCAGAAATGTAACAAATGTTCAGGGAATGATTTGCATGGCGTTCTGCATAGGTATGTTCCATTGAGCTGAATACAAACATAGAAAAATAGAAAGTCTACAGCACAATACAGGCCCTTCTCAGCTCCTAAAATCAATTCCACGAGTGATGAAGGCCAATACACTGTATGCCTTCTTTACCACAGAGTCAACCCTCACAGCAGCTTTGAGCGTCCTATGGACTCAGACCCCAAGATCCCTCTGATCTTCCACACTGCCAAGAGTCTTACCATTAATACTATATTCTACCATCACATCTGACCAAACATTAGTCAAGTTGATACAATCAGATTCACAGAAACATTTCCTTGATTCCAACAGGGTTATCCATAGATAATGAGAAGCACTGTCGACATTTCGGGCCGGGACCCTTCATCCTGATGAAGGGTCTCGGCCCGAAACGTCGACAGTGCTTCTCCTTGTAGATGCTGCCTGGCCTGCTGTGTTCCACCAGCATTTTGTGTGTGTTGTTTGAATTTCCAGCATCTGCAGATTTCCTCATGTTTATCCATAGATAATAGATAGATAGATAGATAGATACTTTATTCATCCCCATGGGGAAATTCAACTTTTTTCCAATGTCCCATACACTTGTTGTAGCAAAACTAATTACATACAATACTTAACTCAGTAAAAAAAAAAAATGTGATATGCATCTAAATCACCATCTCAAAAAGCATTAATAATAGCTTTAAAAAGTTCTTAAGTCCTGGCGGTAGAATTGTAAAGCCTAATGGCATTGGGGAGTATTGACCTCTTCATCCTGTCTGAGGAGCATTGCATCGATAGTAACCTGTCGCTGAAACTGCTTCTCTGTCTCAGGATGGTGCTATGTAGAGGATGTTCAGAGTTATCCATAATTGACCGTAGCCTACTCAGCGCCCTTCGCT
Source organism: Hemitrygon akajei (assembly GCF_048418815.1). NCBI lineage: Eukaryota > Metazoa > Chordata > Chondrichthyes > Myliobatiformes > Dasyatidae > Hemitrygon > Hemitrygon akajei. The sequence continues at coordinate 177,724,287 of NC_133133.1, forward strand.
CAGCTACCGATATTAAACTCTCCAGTACTTTGCCCACGACAGAGCCCGCCTTCCTTACCAGCTTATTAAGACGTGAGGCGTCCCTCTTCTTAATGCTTCCTCCCCAACACGCCACCACAAAGAAGAGGGCGCTCTCCACAACTGACCTGTAGAACATCTTCAGCATCTCACTACAGACATTGAATGACGCCAACCTTCTTAGGAAGTACATTCGACTCTGTGCCTTCCTGCACAAGGTATCTGTGTTGGCAGTCCAGTCTAGCTTCTCGTCTAACTGTACTCCCAGATACTTGTAGGTCTTAACCTGCTCCACACATTCTCCATTAATGATCACTGGCTCCATATGAGGCCTAGATCTCCTAAAGTCCACTACCATCTCCTTGGTCTTGGTGATATTGAGACGCAGGTAGTTTGAGTTGCACCATATCACAAAGTCCTGTAACAGTTTCCTATACTCCTCCTCCTGTCCATTCCTGACACACCCCACTATGGCCGTGTCATCAGCGAACTTCTGCACATGGCAGGACTCTGAGTTATAATGTCCTGTCTCCCAGTGCCATATGCTAACCCCATGTCCTGCCCTTAGTGTCATGTGTTAAAATCCCTCAACCTATGTCCTATTCCCCAGTTTTAGGTGTTAAAATTCCTGACCCCAGGTCCTGTCCTCCCGTGCCATGAGTTAAAATTCCTGTCCCCCAGTGCATATGCTAAAATTTCTGACCCCATATCCTGCCCCTAGTGTCATGTGTTAAGATTCCTGTCCCCCAGTGCGCCCATGTTCTGTCCCAGAGTATATGTTAAAATTCTTGTCCTCTAGTGCCACGAGCTTTGAACAGCAGCCGATCAGCATTCGAGATTGATCAGCACGAACAAATTAAAGTAAGGCAGGGGCAAGTGGAGCGTCTATCATTAGATAGGGCAGAGTTAGAGTGTTGATTTTGAGACCTAAGCTCTTCAAGTCTTCAGCAAAGACAAAAAATTGTAAGTAGAGCTTTTCCCCCCTTTACATTTTCAGAATCAGAATCAGATTTATTATCACCGGCATGTGTCATGAAATTTGTTAACTTAGTAGCAGCAGTTCAATACAATACATAATATAGAAAAAAAAATCTAAAATAACAATAAATAATTATTTGCTCAGTTAGAATAGTAGAGACGCCAGGCAGGATCATGGAATGCTCCTGCGTGATGTGGGAAGGCAGAGAGACCTCCGGTGGTCTTGACGACTACAACTGTGAGAAGTGCATCCAGCTGCAGCTTCTAGCAATCCGTGTTAAGGATTTGGAGCTGGAACTGGATGAACTCTGGATCATTCAGCAAGCTGAGGGGTGATAGACAGGACATGGAGAGAAGTAGTTACACCCAAGGTGCAGGACACAGGAAACTGGGTGACAGTCAGGAAGGAGAAAGGGGTTAAGGAGCCAATGCAGAGTATCCCTGTGGCCATCCCCCTCAACAACAGGTATATCACTTAGGATACTGTTGAGGGGGGTGGGGTTGACTTAGCAGAAGAATGTCACAGTGGATGAGTCTCTGGTACTGATTCTGAATCTGTGACTCAGAAGGGAAGTGGGAAGAAGAGGCACGCTGTGGTGATAGGGGATTTGTTAGTTTGGGGAGCAGACAGGAGGTTCTGTGGGCGAGAACAAGATTCCAGGATGGTACGTTACCTCATGGGTGCCAGCGTCTGGGACATCTTGGATCAAGTCCTCAGCATTCTTAAGTGGGATGTTGAAAAGCCAGAGGACATGTGTCCATATAGGTACCAATGACATGGGTAGGACGAGTGATGAGGTTCTGTAAAGAGAGTTCAGGGAGTTAGGTGCTAAGTTAAAGGGCAAGACCTCCAGGGTTGTGATTTCAGGATTAATACCAGTGCATGTGCTAGTGAGGCCAGAAATAAGAAGATTAACGTGTGGCTAAGATGTTGGTGTAGGAAGGAGGGCATCAATTTTTGGATCACTGGGCTCTCTTTTTGAATTGAATTGATTTTATTTCTTACATCCTTCACATACGTGAGGAATAAAAACTTTACGTTATGTTTCTGTCTAAATCTGCAATGTGCAATCATAGTAATATATAATAATTTATAATAAATAGAGCAGTCAATATAACATAGGATACATTCAAATCAGCGGTGAATTAGTCAGTCTGATATCAAAGTGAAGAAGTTGTCCCGGAGCTTGTTGATCCTGGCTTTTAAGCTGTGGTACCATTTCCCAGATGGTAGCAGCTGGAATAGATTGTGGTTGGGGTGATTCAGGTCTCCAATGATCCTACGGGCCCTTTTAACCATATAACAATTACAGCACTGAAACAGGCCATCTCAGCCCTTCTAGTCCGTGCCGAACGCTTACTCTCACATAGTCCTACTGAACTGCACTCAGCCAATAACCCTCCATTCCTTTCCTGTCCATATACCTATCCATTTTTTAAAAAATGACAAAATCGAACCTGCCTCTACCACTTCTACTGGAAGCTCGTTCCAAACAGCTACCACTCTCTGAGTAAAGAAGTTCCCCCTTGTGCTACCCCTAAACTTTTGCCCCTTAATTCTCAACTCATGTCCTCTTGTTTGAATCTCCCCTACTTTCAATGGAAAAGGACTATCCATGTCAACTCTATCTATCCCCCTCATAATTTTAAATACCTCTATCAAGTCCCCCCTCAACCTTCTACGCTCTAAAGAATAAAGACCTAACTTGTTCAACCTTTCTCTGTAACATAGGTGCTGAAACCCAGGTAACATTCTAGTAAATCTCCTCTGTACTCTCTCTATTTTGTTGACATCTTTCCTATAATTTGGTGACCAGAACCTTTTAACATACCTGTCCTTGTAAGTGTCCTGAATCATGGGAAGTTCACAACTACAGATGCGCTGGGCTGTCCACACCACTCTCTACAGTGTCCTGTGATTAAGGGAGGTACCAGTCAGTGAGGCAGCCAGTCAGGATGCTCTCAATTGTGCCCCTGTAGAAAATTCTTAGGATCTAGCGGGCCCATGCCAAACTTCCTCAACCTTCTTTCCGTCTAAGGTGAAAGAAGCGCTGTTGTGCCTTTTTCACCACACAGCTGATGTGTACAGACCACGTGAGGTCCTCAGTGATGTGGATGCCGAGGAACTTAAAGTTGTTTACCCTCTCAACCCCAGATCCATTGATGTCAATAGAGGTTAGCCCATCTCTATTCCTCCTGTAATCCACAACCAGCTCCTTTGTTTTTGCGACATTGAGGGAGAGGTTGCTTTCTTGACACCACTGTGTCACAGAGATGTCTTCTTCTCTGTAGGCCACCTTGTTACTGTTTGAGATAAGGTCAATCAATGTAGTGTTGTAGGAAAATTTAATTAGCAGATTAGAGCTATGGGTGGTGACACAGTCATGGGTATACAGGGAGTAAAGGAAGGGACAGAACACAGCCCTGAGGGGCTCCTGTATTGAGAGTCAGAGGGGTGGAAGTGAGAGAGCCCACTACCTGCTGGTGATCTGACAGGAAGTCCAGGATCCAGCTGCACAAGGCAGGGTCAAGGCCAAGGTCTCTGAGCTTCTTGTCGAGCCTGGATGGAACTATGGTGTTGAATGCTGAACTGTAGTCCAGGAACAGCATCCTTCTTCTCCAAATGTGTAATGACGGTATGTAGAGCAATGGCTATTGCGTCATCTGTCGATCTGTTGTGTCAGTAGGCAAATTGTAGGGTGTCCAGTGTGGGTGGTAACATGGTGCAGATGTAATCCTTGACCAGCCTCTCAAAGCATTTGCTTATTATCGAGGTGACAGGACACCAGTCATTCAGGCATGTTAACTTGGTCTTTTTTGATATAGAGACAATGGTGGATACTTTGAAGCAGGAGGGCACTCTACACTGGGAGAGGGAGAGATTAAAAATGTCAGTAAACACACCTGCTAGTTGTGCTACACACATCCTGAGTACTCGCCATTTGGTCCCGCAGCCTTGCACCTGTCCACTCGTTGGAAACATTTGCGTACCTCAGCGTCAGAGATGACCAGGTTGTAGGTTGTAGCGGTGGCTTTCCTCAGAGGCTCAGAGTTAGCGACATCAAACCGAGCGTAAAAGCAATTAAACACATCTGGGAGAGAGGCCACGATGTTGGTGGCACCACAACGTTTGGCTTTGAAGTCTGCGATGGTATGCAGCCCTCGCTATTGTGAATCTTGACTCAATCTTGTCCCTGTATTGTTTCACAGCCTCAATAGCTTTGCGCAGATCATAGCTGTTTTTTTTTTAGCTCTAGCTGATCGCCAGCGATGTAAGCTCGATGTCACGCTGTTAAGTGCTGCTCACACAGAACTACTGATCCAGGGTTTTTGGTTCAGGTAGACCCTGACCAACTTCTGGGGGCAACCTCATCGATGCACTTCCAGATGAAGCACATGACTCTATCCGTGAACTTGGAGATATCCTCATCATGGAAGACATTCCAGTCGACGTCATCGAAGCAGTCCTGCAGCATGGAGTCTGATTGGTCAGACCAACAGTGGACGGTTTTAACTATGGCCACCTCTTGCTTCAGCTTCTGTCTGTATGTCAGCAAAAGCAGGATTGAAGAGTGATCTGATTTTCCAAAAGCTGGGTGAAGGAGAGCTTTGTAAGCATTGTGGAAGGGAGTGTAACAGTGGTCAAGTGTGTTATCTCCACAAGTGCGTCATAGGAAGTCATTCCTACCTGTGGCCATCAAACTTTACAACTCCTCCCTTGGAGTGCCAGACACCCTGAGCCAATAGGCTGGTCCTGGACTTACTTCCACTTGGCATGATTAACTTATTATTATTTAATTATTTATGGTTTTATATTGCTATATTTCTTCACTATTCTTGGTTGGTGCGGCTGTAACGAAACCCAATTTCCCTCAGGATCAATAAAGTATGTCTGTCTGTCTCACCTGGATGTGCTGACAAAACTTCAGAGAAGTTGGGGCCTGTAGAAAAGAGATGGTTTGCACCTGAATTGGAAGGGGAATAATATCTTAGCAGGAAGGTTTGTTAATGCTGCACAGTGGGGTTTAAACTAAAGTTGCAGGGGAATGGGAATGAGAGTGCCAGAACAGTTAGTGGAGAGGTTGTAGAGACAGATGTTGGTGAGACCTCAGATGAAGTCAGGAATCAAAAAGTTGAGCATGGAGTGACTAGTGTCCTGAGCTGCATATATTTCCATGAAAGAAGTATCATAGGAAAGGTGGAGATCAGACCATGGATCAACACCTGGAATTATGACATTGTAACTATTAGAGAAATCCCAAATCTTCTCCCCTGAATCTTTAGGCAATATCCCCTAGTTCTAGTCTCACCTACCAATGGAAACAACTTTCCTACTTCTATCTTATCTCCACCTTTCAAAACGTTTTATGTTTCTATAAGATTCCCCCTCTTGAACCCCTTCTTCTCTGGAATCAACCTGGTGAACCTCCTCTGCACTGCCTCCAAAGCCAGTATATCCTTCCTCTAGTATGGAGACCAGAACTGCACACAATACCCCAGGTGTGGCCTCACCAGTACCCTGTATATTTGCAGCATGACCTCCCTGATCTTGAATTCAATCCCTCTAGCAATGAAGGCCAACATTCTGTTTGCCTTCTTAATAACCTGTTGTACCTGCAAGCCAACTTTTTGCGATTCTTGCACAAGCACTCCCAAGTTCCTCTGATAAACAGCATGCTGCAGTCTTTCACCATTTAAATCAGGAGTAGGCAACCTTAAGCACAAATGATTTTCTTGCATGTGTTATTCATTAATTTGAGGCAAAACATAACTAGATGTACTTAAATGGATAATTCCCACATTTCAAGTTTTTATGGCATTTATCTGGCCCACCGTCCGCTCATTAATACGTAATCTGGCCCACAGAGGCAAAAAGGTTGCCAACCCCGATTTAAATAATAATCTGCTCTTCTATTTTTCCTTCCAAAGTGGATGATCTCGCATTTACCAATGTTGTATTCCATTTGCCGGACCTTGCCCCACTCACTTAACCTATCTATATCCCTCTGCAGACTCTCCACATCCTCTATATAATTTGCTTTTCCACTCAGTTTAATGTCATCAGCAAATTTTGCTGCGCTACACACAGTCCCCTCTTCCAGATCATCAATGTAAATGGTAAACAGCTGCGGGCCCAGCACCAACCCCTGTGGCACCCCAATCACCACTGACTGCCAACCGGAGAAACACCCATTTATACCACAAACACAAAGTACACTGCAGATGCTGAGGTCAAAGCAACACGCACAATACACTGGAGGAACTCAGCAGGGCGGGCAGCATCCGTGGAAACAAACAGTCAATGTTTCAAGACCCTTCGTCAGGACTGAAGAGGGAGGGGGCAGGGGCCCTATAAAGAAGGTGGGGGGAGGGTGGGAAGGAGAAGGCTGGTAGGTGCCAGGTGAAAAACCAGTAAGGGGAAAGATCAAGGGCAGGACCCCACCACCAAACACATCTTTCCCTCTCTACCCCTCTCCGATTTCCGCAGGGATCATTCCCTCCACAACTCTCTGGTCCACATGTCCCTCCCCACGGATCTCCCACCTGGCACTTATCCCTGCAAGCATAAGTGCTACACCTGTACCTACACCTCCTCTCTTACCACCATTCAGGGCCCCAAACAGTCCTTCCAGGTGAGGCAACACTTCACTTGTGAGTCTGTTGGGGTAATCTATTGCATCCAATGTTCCCGGTGCAGCCTCCTCTACATCGGTCAGACCCGACGCAGATTGGGGGACCAATTTGTTGAGCACCTCCGCTCCGTCCACCACAACAGACAGGATCTCTCAATTGCCACCCACTTCAACTCTGCTTCACATTCCCATTCGGATATGTCCATACATGGCCTCCTCTACCGCCATGATGAAGCCAAACTCAGGTTGGAAGAGCAATGCCTCATACACTGTCTGGGTAGTCTCCAGCCCTTCGGCATGAAAACAGAATTCTCCAACTTCCGGTAATTCCCTCCCCCTCCCTTCCCCATCCCAGTTTCACTCTGCCTCCTCCTCAGCTGCCTATCACCTCCCTCATGGGTCCACCTCCTTCTACTACCCATAGTGCTTTCCCCTTACATTCTTTCTTCACCTTTCCTGCCTATCCCCTCCCTACTTCCCCTCCCCCACCCCTTGATCTTTCCCCTTACTGGTTTTTCACCTGGCACCTACCAGCATTCTCATTCCCACCCTCCCCCCACCTTTATAAGTCTCTTGTGTGGCACCTTATCGAAAGCCTTCTGGAAATCCAAGTATACGACATCCACCTGTTCCCCTCAATCCATTGCACTCATTATGTCCTCAAAGAACCCCAGTAAGTTTGTCAAACAGTACCTGCCCTTTCTGAATCCATGCTGTGTCTGTCTATTGGAACCACGCTTTTCTAAATGTTTTACTATTTCTTCCTTAATGACAGCTTTAAGCATTTACCCGACTACAGATGTTGAGCTAACTGGCCTATAGTTGCCCATCTTTTGCCTACATCCTATTTTAAAAAGTGGTATGACATTTGCTGTCTTCCAATCCGCTGGGACCTGCCCAGAGTCTACAGCATTTTGGTAAATGATTACCAACGCGTCTCCTATAACAATTCTCTCAGCACTCTGGGATGTATCCCATCAGGACCAGGGGACTTAACTACCTTCAGGCCCTCTAGTTTTCTCATCACTAACTCTTTAGTGTCAGTGATTTTATCGAGGTCCTCACCTCCCAATTCGTCCATAACATCATTCTTTGGCATATTAGATGTGTCTTCCACCGTGAAGACCGTGAAGAAAATAGTCGTTCAATGCCTCAGCCATTTCCTTATCACATAGAAACATAGAAAATAGGTGCAGGAGAAGGGAAAGGATCATGGGACGGGAGGCCTCGGAAGAAAGAAAAGGAGGGGGAAGCACCAGAGGGAGATGGAGAACAGGCAGAGTGAGGGGCAGAGAGAGAGAAAAAAAACAACTAAATATGTCAGGGATGGGGTAAGAAGGGGAGGAGGGGCATTAACGGAAGTTAGAGAAGTCAATGTTCATGCCATCAGGTTGGAGGCTACCCAGCCGGTATATAAGGTATTGTTCCTCCAACCTGAGTTTGGATTCATTTAGACAGTAGAGGAGGCCATGAATAGACATATCAGAATGGGAATGGGATGTGGAATTAAAATGTGTGGCCACTGGGAGATCCTGGTTTCTCTGGCGGACCGAGCGTAGGTGTTCAGTGAAACGGTCTCCCAGTCTGCGTCAGGTCTCACCAATATATAAAAGGCTACACCGGGAGCACCAGATGCAGTATACCACACCAGCCGACTCACAGGTGAAGTGTCGCCTCACCTGGAAGGACTGTCTGGGGCCCTGAATGGTGGTGAGGGAGGAAGTGTAAGGGCAGGTGTAGCACTTGTTCCGTTTACAAGGATGAGTGCCAGGAGGGAGATCGGTGGGAAGGGATGGGGGGGACGAGTGGACAAGGGAGTCGCGTAGGGAGCGATCCGTGTGGAAAGCAGAAAGGGGGGGGAGGGAAAGATGTGCTGGGTAGTGGGATCCCGTTGGAGGTGGCGGAAGTTATGGAGAATTATACGTTGGACCTGGAGACTGGTGGGGTGGTAGGTGAGGACAAGGGGAACCCTATCCCGAGTGGGGTGGCGGGTGGATGGGGTGAAGGCAGATGTGCGGGAAATGGGAGAGATGCGTTTGAGAGCAGAGTTGATTGTGGAAGAAGGGAATCCCCTTTGTTTAAAAAAGGAAGACATCTCCTTCGTCCTGGAATGAAAAGCCTCATCCTGAGAGCAGATGTGGTGGAGACGGAGGAATTGTGAGAAGGGGATAGCATTTTTGCAAGAGACAGGGTGGGAAGAGGAATAGTCCAGGTAGCTGTGAGAATCTGTAGGCCTATAGTAGATATCAGTAGATAAGCCGTCTCCAGAAATAAAGACAGAAAGATAAAGAAAGGAGAGGGAGGTGTCGGAAATGGACCAGGTAAATTTGAGGGCAGGGTGAAAGTTGATGAAGTCGACGAGCTCAGCATGCGTGCAGGAGGCAGCACCAATGCAGCCGTCGATGTAGCGATGGAAAAGAGGGGGACGGATACCTGTATAGACTTAGAACATGGACTGTTCCACAAAGCCAACAAAAAGGCAGGCATAACTGGGACCCATATGGGTGCCCATGGCTACACCCTTGGTTTGGAGGAAGTGGGAGGAGCCAAAGGAGAAATTATTGAGAGTAAGAACTAATTCCGCTAGACGGAGGAGAGTGGTGGTAGAGGGGAATTGGTTAGGTCTGGAATCCAAAAAGAAGTGGAAAGCTTTGAGACCTTCCTGGTGGGGGATGGAGGTATATAGGGACTGGACGTCCATGGTGAAAATAAGGCGGTGGGGGCCAGGGAACTTAAAATCATTGAAAAAATTCAAAGCGTGAGAAGTGTCACGAACATAGGTGGGAAGAGAAACTTAAAATCATTGAAAAAATATGTAGCGTATATGGATTTCAGCAAGGCATTTGGTAAGGTACCCCATGCAAGGCTTATTGAGAAAGTAAGGAGGCATGAGATCCAAGCGGACATTGCTTTGTGGATCCAGAACAGGCTTGCCCACAGAAGGCAAAGAGTGGTTGTAAACGGTCATATTCTGCATGGAGGTCAGTCACCAGTGGGGTGCCTCAGGGATCTGTTCTGGGACCCTTACTCTTCATGATTTTTATAAGTGACCTGGATGAGGAAGTGGAGGGATGGGTTAGTAAGCTTGCTGATGACACAAAGGTTGGAGATTTTGTGGATAGTGTGGAGGGCTGTCAGAGGTTACAGCAGGACATCGATAGGATGCAAAACTAGGTTGAGAAGTGGAACATGGAGTTCAACCCAGATAAATGTGAAGTGGTTCATTCAGATAGATCAAATACGATGGCAGAATATAGTATTAATGGTAAGACTCTTGGCAGTGTGGAGGATCAGAGGGATCTTGGGGTCTGAGTCCATAGGACACTCAAAGCAGCTGCGCAGATTGACTCTGTGGTTAAGAAGGCGTATGGCGTATTGACCTTCATCAATCGTGGAATTGAATTTAGGAGCCGAGAGGTAATGTTGCATCTATATAGAACCCTGGTCAGACCCCACTTGAAGTACTGTGCTCAGTTCTGGTTGCCTCACTACAGGAAGGATGTGGAAGCCATAGAAAGAGTGCAGAGGAGATTTACAAGGATGTTACCTGGATTGGGGAGGATGTCTTATGACAATAGGTTGCGTGAACTCGGCCTTTTTTCCTTGGAGCAAAGGAGGATGAGAGGTGACCTGATAGAGGTGTACAAGATGATGAGAGGCACTGATCGTGTGGATATCAGAGGTTTTTTCCCCAGGGCTGAAATGGTTGTCACAAGAGGACACAGGTTTAAGGCGCTGGGGAGTAGGTACAGAGGAGATGTCAGGGCTAAGCTTTTTACTTAGAGAGTGGTGAGTGCGTGGAATGGGCTGCTGGCAACAGTGGCAGATAATGATAGGGTCTTTTAAGAGGCTTTTAGATAGATAGGCTTTCAGCTTAGGAAAATAGAGGGCTATAGGTAAGCCTAGTAATTTCTGAGGTAGGGACATGTGTGGCACAGCTTTGTGGGCCGAAGGGCCTGTAGGTTTTCTATGTTCTATGTTTACAAGCCTCAGTTATTTCATGGTTAATTGCCTCTGCCACTGCAATATTTTTATTAGGTGGCCTATAGACAACTCCCACTAGTGATTTTTTCCATTTAGATTTTTAAATCGAAGCAAGAGGCAGAGAGTGAAGAAGTAAAGGCATCTTGGAGGGAAGCTATTTTTTTTTTTAACTGATCAGGGAAAAGAGGCTAGACTGAACAGGTGCGTGACGTAGCTCGCCAAAGGTTTAAAAAAAAGACCGCCATATACAGCAGCCATCGTTGTATTGGCCGTCATCAGAGTGGACTGAGTAAGAGTGGGACGGCTTTGGCTCAACAGGCTTCGGCGTGAACCGGCAGAGGCGAGGGTAGGTTCCGCTAAGCTTTGTTTCGTTTGTTTAGAGTAGAGAGAATCCCAGGCAGGATGTTGGACTGCTCCTCTTGCAGGATGTGGGAAGTCAGGGAGACCTCCGGTGTCCCTGACAATGATACCTGCAAGAAGTGCATCCAGTTGCAGCTCCTAACAAACTGCGTTAGGGAACTGGAGCAGGAGCTGGATGACCTACGGATCATTTGGGAGAATGAGGAGTTTATAGATAGCAGCTACAGGGAGGCAGTTACGCCAAAGGAGCAGCACGTAGGTAATTAGGTTACCATCAGTTGAGGGAAAGGGAAAGGGCAGGCAGAGCAGGCCTCCCCTGTGGCCATTCCCCTCAACAAGTATACCAATTTGGATACTGTTGGGGGGGGATGACTTACCTGGGACAAGCTGCGGAAGGCAGATCTCTGGCATGGAGTCTGGTTCTGCAGTGTGTTGGGGAGGGAGGGGAAGAAGAGGAGAGCGGTAGTGATAGGGGACTCGATAGTCAGGGGTACAGACAGGAGATTCTGTGGTCGCAACAGAGCCTCCCGGATGGTTTGTTGCCTCCCTGGTGCCAGGGACAGGGATGTCTCTGATCATGTGCACAGCATTCTGAAATGGAAGGGTGAGCAGCCAGATGTCATGGTACACATCGGTACCAATGATGTAGGAAGAAAGAGTGAGGAGATCCTGAAGAGTGAGTATAGAGAGCTTGGTAGGAAGTTAAAACCCAGGATCTCGAGAGTGGTAATCTCAGGATTGCTCCTGTGCCACGTGCCAGTGAGGGTAAGAGTAGGATGCTCTGGCAGATGTACACGTGGCTGAGGAACTGGTGTACGGGGCAGGGTTTCAGATTTCAGGATCACTGGGACCTCTTCTGGGGCAGGTGGGACCTGTACAAGAGAGACGAGTTACACCTGAGCTACAGGGGGACAAATATCTTTGCAGGAAGGTTTGTTAGTTCTATTGGAGGAGTTTAAACTAGATTTGCAGGGGGATGGGAACCAGAGTGCCAGAGCAGATAGAGGAGCAGGGGTGAAAGTAAATGATGTTAAAGTTTCATGCAAAGTCACAAATAGAAGGGTTGTGAGTGGTGGTATTAATCTTCTGAGGTGTCTCTATTTCAATGCGGGGAGTATTGTGAGGAAGGCTGACGAGCTGAGGGTGTGGATTGACACATGGAATTATGACATTGTAGCCATTCGTGCAACTTGGCTACAGGAGGGGCAGGACTGGCAGCTTAATGTTCCAGGGTTCCGATGTTTCAGACGTGATAGAGGCAGAGGGATGAAGAGTGGGGGGGGGGGTGGGTGGCATTGCTAGTCAGGGAAAACGTTACAGCAGTGCTCAGGCAGGACAGATTAGAGGGCTTGTCTACCGAGACCATATGAGTGGAGCTGAGAAACAGGAAAGCTATGACCACATTAATGGGGTTGTATTATAGACCACCCAATAGTCAGTGAGAATTGGAGGAGCAAATCTGCAGAGAGATATCAGACAGCTGCAGGAAACAAAGTTGTGATAGTAGGGGATTTTATTTTCCACATATTGATTGGGACTCCCATACTGTTAAAGGCCTAGATGGGTTAGAGTTTGTAAAATGTGTTCAGGAAAGTTTTCTAAATCAATATATAAAGGTACCGACTAGAGAAGATGCAATATTAGATCTCCTATTAGGAAACGAGTTAGGACAGGTGATGGAAGTGTGTGTAGGGGAACACTTTGGTTCCAGTGATCATAACACCATTAGTTTCAACTTGATCATGGATAAAGATAGATCTGGTCCTCGGGTTGAGGTTCTAAACTGGAAAAAGGCCAAATTTGAAGAAATGAGAAAGGATCTAAAAAGCATGGATTGGGACAGGTTGTTCTCTGGCAAGGATGTCGTTGGTAAGTGGGAGGCCTTCAAAGGAGAAATTTTGAGAGTGCAGAGTTTGTATGTTCCTGTCAGGATTAAAGGCAAAGTGAATAAGAATAAGGAACCTTGGTTCTCTAGGGATATTGGAACTCTGATAAAGAAGAAGAGAGATGTATGACATGTATAGGAAACAGGGAGCAAATAAGGTGTGTGAGGAGTATAAAAAGTGCAACAAAAAAAACTTAAGAAAGAAATCAGGAGGGCTAGAAGAAGACATTAGGTAGCTTTGGCAGTCAAGGTGAAGGATAATCCAAAGAGCATCTACAGGTATATTAAGAGCAAAATGATAGTAAGGGATAAAATTGGTCCTCTTGAAGATCAGAGTGGTCAGCTATGTATGGAACCAAAAGAATTGGGGGAGATCTTAAATGGGTTTTTTGCATCTGTATTTACTAAGGAAACTGGCATGGAGTCAATGGAAATAAGGCAAACAAGTAGTGAGGTCATGGACCCTATACAGATTGAAGAGGAGGAGCAGCGTATTCCCTCGGATCTTGAAGGAGACTAGTGTTGAAATTGCAGGGGCCTTGGCAGATATATTTAAAATGTCGGTATCTATGGGTAAGGTGCCAGAGGATTGGAGGATAGCTCATGTTGTTCAGTTGTTTAAAAAAGACTCTAAAAGTAATTCGGGAAATTATAGGCCAGTAAGTTTGACGTCGGTAGTAGGTAAATTATTGGAAGGAGTACTAAGAGATAGGATCTACAATTATTTAGATAGACAAGGACTTATTAGGGAGAGTCAACGCGGCTTTGTGCGTGGTTGGTCATGTTTAACAAACCTATTAGAGTTTTTCGAGGAGGTTACAAGGAAAGTGGATGAAGGGAAGGCAGTGGATATTGTCTACATGGACTTCAGTAAAGCCTTTGACAAGGTCCCGCATGGGAGGTTAACTTGGAAGATTCAGTCGCTAGGTATACATGGTGAGGTAGTAAATTGGATTAGACATTGGCTCAATGGAAGAAGTCAGAGAGTGGTAGTGGAGGATTGCTTCTCTGAGTGGAGGCCTGTGACTAGTGGTGTGCCACAGGGATCAGTGCTGGGTTCATTGTTATTTGTCATCTGTATCAATGATCTGGATGATAATGTGGTAAACTGGATCAACAAATTTGCTGATGATACAAAGATTGGAGGTGTAGTGGACAGTGAGGAAGGTTTTCAAAGCTTGCAGAGGGATTTGGATCAGTTGGAAAAATGGGCTGAAAAATGGCAGATGGAGTTTAATACAGACAAGTGTGAGGTATTGCATTTTGGAAGAAAAAACCAAGGTAGAACATACAAGGTAGATGGTAGAGCACTGAGGAGTGCAGTAGAACAGAGGGATCTAGGAATACAGATACAAAATTCCCTAAAAGTGGCGTCACAGGTAGATAGGGTAGTAAAGAGAGCTTTTGTTTGGCCTTTATAAATCAAAGTATTGAGTATAAGAGTTGGAATGTTATGGTGAGGTTGTATAAGGTATTGGTGAGGCCGAACTTGGAGTATTGTGTGCAGTTTTGGTCACGGAATTACAGGAAGGTTATTAATAAGGTTGAAAGAGTGCAGAGAAGGTTTACAAGGATGTTGCTGGGACTTGAGAAACTGAGTAACAGAGAAAGGTTGAATAGGTTAGGACTTTATTCCCTGGAGCGTAGAAAAATGAGGGGAGACTTGATAGAAGTATCTTAAATTATGATGGGTATAGAGTATTGGAAGCGGGCAGCGGAGTGAGAGGCAGCAGAGTGAAAGGACTTTGGCACCACGGGCTTCAGTGGTAACGGGACAAGGTGAGGCAGTTGTTAATTGCAAAAGGAAGTAGTATGTGTGTGAGGCCAGTTTTCTGTGGTCAGTGTCAGATGTGGGAGGTCCTGGAGTCTCCCGGCATCCTGGACGGCCACATCTGCACCCGGTGCATTGAGATGCAACTCCTAAGGGACCGTGTTAAGGAACTGGAGCTGCAGCTCGATGACCTTCGTCTGGTTAGGGAGAGTGATGAGGTGATAGAGAGGAGTTACAGACAGGTGGTCACTCCGGGGCCACGGGGGACAGAAAAATGGGTCATAGTCAGCAGAGGGAAGGGGAAGAGTCAAGTACTAGAGAGTACCCCTGTGGCTGTACCCCTTGACAATAAGTACTCCTGTTTGAGTACTGTTGGGGGGGGGACAGCCTTCCTGGGGTAAGCGACAGTGGCCGTGCCTCTGGCACAGAGTCTGGCCTTGTGGCTCAGGAGGGTAGGGAAAAAAAGAGGAAGGCAGTAGTGATAGGGGACTCTATAGTCAGGGGGTCTGACAGGTGATTCTGTGGATGCAGGAAAGAAACTCAGATGGTAGATTGCCTCCCAGGTGCCAGGGTCCGAGATGTTTCTGATTGCGTCCAAGATATCCTGTGGTGGGAGGGAGAACAGCCAGAGGTCATGGTACATATTGGTACCAATGACATAGGTAGGAAAAGGGAAGAGGTCCTGAAAGAAGACTACAGGGAGTTAGGAAGGAAGTTGAAAAG
Source organism: Hemitrygon akajei (assembly GCF_048418815.1). Lineage (NCBI taxonomy): Eukaryota > Metazoa > Chordata > Chondrichthyes > Myliobatiformes > Dasyatidae > Hemitrygon > Hemitrygon akajei. The sequence continues at coordinate 177,739,639 of NC_133133.1, forward strand.
CAGGACCTCAAAGGTAGTAATCTCGGGATTATTGCCTGTGCCACACGACAGTGAGAATAGGAGTAGAATGAGGTGGAGGATAAATGCGTGGCTGAGGGATTGGAGCAGGGGGCAGGGATTCAGATTTCTGGATCATTGGGACCTCTTTTGGGGTGGGTGTGACCTGTACAAAAAGGACGGGTTGCACTTGAATCCCAGGGGGACCAATATCCTGGCAGGCGGGTTTGATAGAGCTGTTGGGGAGGGTTTAAACTAGTTTGGCGGGGGGGGGGGGGGGAATCAGAATGTGAGTGCAGGGATTAAGGTAGAAGGACAAGGGCATGATGCTAAGAGTTCTGAGTTGATGAGGAAGGACAGGCAGGGGACAGAACATAATTGTAGCCAGTTAAAGGGGTTGAAATGTGTCTATTTCAATGCTAGGAGTATTAGGAACAAGGAGGATGAACTTAGAGCATGGATTAGTACGTGGAACTACGATGTTGTGGCCGTTACTGAAACTTGGTTGGAGGAAGGGCAGGATTGGATGATGCAGGTCCCGGGGTTCAGGTGTTTTAAAAGGAATAGGATGGGAGGTAGAAAAGGGGAGGGGAGTGGCATTGCTGGTCAGGGGTGGTATCACAGCTATAGAAAGCTGCAGAGGGAGTGTCCACGGAGTCGGTCTGGGTGGAAGTCAGAAATAGGAAGGGATCAATCACTGTACTGGGAATAGTCTATAGGCCCCCAAATAGCAGATAAGCAGGCAGATTTTAGAATGGTGCAGGAAATACAGGGTAGTAGTTATGGGTAATTTCAACTTCCCTCATATTGACTGGCACCTCCCGAGTGCAAGAGGGATAGATGGGGCTGAATTTGTCAGGTGTGTTCAAGAAGGATTCTTGACACAGTATGTGGATCGGCTGATGAGAGGAGAGGCTATACTGGATCTAGTTCTGGGTAATGAACCTGGTCCGGTGACAGACCTCTTGGTGGGGGAGCATTTTGGTGAGAGTGACCACAACTCCCTTAGCTTCAGCATAGCTATGGAAAGGGATAAAATCAGATGAAATGGTAAAGTGCTTAACTGGGGAAAGGCTAACTTTGAAGGGATGAGGCAGGAACTAGCGAGAGTAAATTGGAAACAGATGTTCAAAGGGGAAAGCACAGAAGTAATGTGGGAGAAGTTTAGGGACCACTTGAGCTGGGTTCAGGATAGGTTTGTCCCACTGAAGCAAGGAAAAAATGGTAGGAAAAGGGAACCGTGGCTGATGAAACACGTGAGGCAACTCGTCAAGAGGAAAAAGAAGCATATTTTAGATATAAGAAGCAGGAAGTAGGAGGGGCTTATGAGAAATATAGGAAGGAGCTAAAGAAATAGGAAATAGGAAATATAGCCAGGAAGGAGCTAAAGAAAGGACTTAGGAGAGCTCGAAGGGGGCATGAGAAGGCCTTGGCATGTAGGATTAAGGAGAACCCCAAGGCGTTCTATGCGAATGTGAAGAATATGAGGATGACGAGAACAAAGGTGGGACCGCTAAAGGATAAAGAAGGCAACATGTGCCTGGAGGCGGAGGAGGTTGGGGAGGTCCTAAATGAATACTTTGCTTCAGTATTCACAAGCGAAAAGGATCTTGATCAGGATGAGGTCGAAGTTGAGCGGGCCTGTGTGCTGGACAATGTGGAGATTAAGGAAGAAGAAGTGCTGGATCTTCTTAAAAACATTTAGATTGATAAATCCCCAGGGCCAGATATGATACACCCCAGGTTGTTGTGGGAATTGAGATAAGAGATCGCAGGAGCATTAGCTATGATCTTTGAATATTCTTTGGCTACAGGGGAAGTGCTGGAGGACTGGAGAATGGCAAATATAGTTCCCTTGTTTAAAAAAGGTAATAGGGAGAAACCTGGGAACTATAGACTGGTGAGTCTTACGTCGGTGGTCTGCAAACTATTAGAAAGGATTCTCAAGGATTGGATCTACGAGCATTTGGAGAAGTACAGTCTACTCATGGATAGTCAACATGGCTTTGTGAAGGGAATATCGTGCCTCACGAACCTGATTGAGTTTTTTGAAGAGGTAACAAAAGAAATTGATGAGGGTAGGGCAGTGGATGTAGTCTACATGGACTTTAGCAAAGCATTTGACAAGGTCCCTCATGAGAGACTTATCCAGAAAGTCATGAGGCATGGGATAAGTGGAACCTTGGCTGTTTGGATAAAAAATTGGCTTAAAGGAAGAAAGCAGAGGGTAGTTGTGGAAGGAAAGTATTCTGCCTGGAGGTCGGTGACTAGTGGAGTGCTGCAGGGATCTGTCCTGGGACCTCTGCTATTTGTTATTTTTATAAATGACCTGGATGTAAAGGTGAAAGGATGGGTGAGTAAGTTTGTGGATGACACGAAGATTGGAGGAGTTGTGGATGGAGCTGTAGGTTGTCGAAGGTTACAAGAGGATATAGACAGGCTGCAGAGTTGGGCAGAAAAATGGCAGATGGAGTTCCACCCATAAGAGTGCCACCCCACCTCCTTTGCCTTCCTGCCTATCTTTCCATATTACCTGATACCCTTGGATATTTAATTTGCAGTCATCTCCACCTTGCAACCAGGTTTCTGTGATGACCACTGAATCATATGCCTTGGTACTGATCTGTGCCACAAGTTCACTAACCTTGTTTCTAATACTACAGGCATTTAGATAAAGTGCCCTTATACTTATTGTCCTTTTAGAATCTAGTGACCTAAGGTTGTAAAAGTAGGTGATTTTAATTTTCCACAAATTGACTGGGACTTGCATACTGTAAAAGAACTAGATAGGATAGAGTTTGTCAAATATGTTCAGGGAAGTTTTCTTAATCAGTACATAGAAGTCCCAACAAGAGAGTGTGTGATACTTGATCAGTTTTAGGGAATGAGACAGGGCAGGTGACAAAAGTGTGTGTTGGGGAACTCTTTGAAACTAATAGCATTGTGATCACTAGATACAAAGTAAATACGCAAAATGGTCTATTTGGTCTGTGGGTTGAGATTCTAAATTGGAGAAAGGCCAATTTTGATGGTATCAGAAAGTGTGGATTGAGACAGGCTGCTTTCTGGGGCAAAGGTGTATTTGGTAAGTGGAAGGTCTTCAAAAGCAAAATTTTGAGAGTATAAAGCTTGTATGTGTCTGCCAGAATAAAAACTAAATAAACGTTTGTTTATAAGTTGTAGGGAACCTTGATTTTCAAGAGATATTGAGGTCATGGTTGAGAAACCATTTGCATAGCAAGTATAGGCAGGGAGGAACAAATGAGGTGCTTATGGAGTACAAGAAAACAAGAGAACACTTGAGAAAGAAATCAGGAGGGCAAAAAGAAGGCACGTAGTTACCCTAGCAGACAAGGTGAAGGAGAATCAATCCTAAGCGATTCTACAGATAGGTTAAGTGCAAAAGAATTGCAAGGAACAAAATTGGTCCTCTGGAAGTTAAGAATGGAATTCCATGTGTGGGGCTAAAACAAATACGGAGATCTTAAATAATTTTTTTGCATCTGCATTTACTCAGAAGACGGACACAGTCTACAAAAGTGAGGCAAAACTGCATCAACTTCATTGACCCTATACATATTACATCCTTAGAGACAGGAGAGGTAACAGAGGATTGGAGGGTGTTCCACTGTTTAAGAAAGAAGTGAGGCAAAGTGGCATCAACTTCATGGACCCTACGCAGATTATAGAGGAGAAGATGTTTGCTGTCCTGAGGCAAATCAGGGTGGATAAATCCACAGGACCTGACAAATTGTTCCCTTGGACACTACAGGAGGTAAGTGCTGAAATTGTCGGGGCCCTAGCAGAGATATTTAAACCATCCTTAGCAACAGGAGAGGTATCAGAGGATTAGAGGATACCCAACATTGTTCCGCTGCATAAGAAAGCCTCTAAACATAAACCAGGAAATTATAGATAATTGAGTCTGACATCAGCTGTGGGAAAGTTATTAGAAGACATCCTTACGAACCATACATATAAAAATATTTTGATAGACATGGACTGATTAAGGATAGTCAGCATAGCTTCATGCATGGTAGATCTATAATCTTATAGAGTTTTTCAAGCAAGTTACCAGGAAAGTTGATGAAGGCAAGGCAATGGATGGTTTCTACATGGACTTCAGCAAGGAATTCGACAAGGTCCTGCATGGAAGGTTGGTCAAGAAGTTTCAGTCGCTCAGCATTCAAGACGAGGTAGTAAATTGGATTAGTCATCGGCTTTGTGGGAGAAGCCAGAGAGTGCTAGAAGATAGTTGTGTCTATGACTGGAGGCCTCTGACTAGTGCAGTGCCACTGGGATCCATGCTGCATCTGTTTTTGGTTGTAATAAGACCAGAAGACATAGCAGCAGAATTAGGCCATTTAGCCCATCGAGTCTGCTTCACCACTCAATCAAGGCTGATCATTTTCTCCCCTCCTCAACCCCATTTGACGGCCTTCTCCTTTAAACTTTGATGCCATGTTCAATCAAGAACCTATCAATCTCTGCCTTAAGTACATCCAATGACCTGAACTCCACTGCTGCCTCTGGTAGCAAATTCCACAAATTCACCACCCTCTGGCTAAAGAAATTTCTCTACATATCTGTTTTAAATGGACTCCCCTCTATCCTGAGGCTGTGCCCTCTTGTCCTAGACTCCCCCACCATGGGAAACATCCTTTCCACATCTACTCTGTCCAGGCCTTTCAACATTCAAAAGGTTTCAATGAGATGCCCCCTCACCCTTCTGAATTCCAGTGAGTACAGACCCAGAACCATCAAACATTCATTGTAAGATAGCCCTTTCATTCCTGGAATTATCCTTGTGAGCCTCCTCTGGACCCTCTCCAATGCCAGCACATGTTTTCTTAGATGAGGAGCCCAAAACTGTTCACAATACTTGAGGTGAGGCCTCACCAGTGCCTTATAAAGCCTCAGCATCACAACCCTGCTCTTACATTCTTGACCTCTTGAAATGAATGCAAACATTGCATTTGTCTTTCTCACCACCGACTCAATCTGCAAGTTAACCTTTACGGTGTTCTTCACAAGGACCTCCAAGTCCCTTTGCATCACAGATGTTTGGATTTTCTCCCCATTTGGAAAATAGTCAGCACATTTATTTCTTTTACTAAAGTGCATGACCATGCATTTTCCAACATTGTATTTCATTTACCACTCTCTTGCCCATTCTCCTAATCTGTCTGTCCTACTGCATCCTACCTGTGTCCGCAACATTACCTGCTGCTCCACCAATCTTTGTATCATCTGCAAACTTGGCAACAAGCTATCTCTTCCATCATCTAAATCATTTATATACGGCATAAAAAGAAGCGGTCCCAACACTGACCCCTGCCGAACACCACTAGTCACTGGCATCCAACCAGACAAGGATCCTTTTATTCCCACTCGCTGCCTCCTACCAATCAGCCAATGCTCTAACCATGTCAGTAACTTTCCTGTAATACCATGGGCTCTTACCTTGGTATGCAGCCTCATGTGTGGCACCTTTTCAAAGGCTTTCTGAATGTCCAAATATACCACATCCACTGCACCCCCTTTAACTATCTAACTTGTAATCTCCTCATGAATTCCAACAGGTTCGTCAGGCTAGTTTTCCCTTAAGGAAACCATACTTATTTTGTCGTATCTTGTCCTGTGTCACCAAGTACTCCATAACATCATTCTTAATAATTGACTCTAACATCTTTAAAATCACTAAAGTCAATTTAACTGGTCTATAATTTCCTTTCTGCTACCTTCCTATTTTTTTTAAAGAGTGGAGTGACATTTGCAGTTTTCCAGTCCTCTGGCACCATGCCAGAGTCCAAAGATTTTTGAAAGATCATTGCTAATGCCTCCACAATCTCTACCCCAACCTCTTTCAGAACTCTGGGGCGGCAGTTCATCTGGTCTGGGTGATTTATGTACCCTTAGGTCTTTCAGCTTTTTGAGCACCTTCTCCCTTGTTATAGTAACTGCACTCACTTCTCTTCACATCTGGCACACTGCTAGTGTCTTCCACAGTAAAGACTGATGCAAAATACTAATTTAGTTCATCTGCCATCTCCTTGTCCCCTGTAATTATTTCTCCAGCCTCATTTTCTAGTGGTCCTACATCCATTCTCATCTCTCTTTTGTTTTTTAACATACTTGAAAAAAACTTTTACTATCCACTTTGATATTATTTGCGAGCTTGTTTTCATATTTCATCTTTGCCCTTCTATTGATTCTTTTAATTGCTCTCTGTAGGATTTTAAAAGTTTCCTTATTCTCTATCTTCCCACTAATTTTTGCTTTGTTGCATGCTCTCTTTTTTGTTTTTACATCAACTTTGACTTCCCTTGTCACCCACAGTAGTACTATTTTGCCATTTGAGTATTTCTTTGTTTATGGAATATATCTGTCATCGACCTTCCTCATTTTCCCTAGAAACTCATGCCATTGCTGCTCCACTGTCATCCCTGCCAACATTTCCTTCCATTTTATTTTGACCAACTCCTCTCTCATACCACTGTAATTTCCTTTACTCCACTGAAATACTGCTACATCAGACTTTACTTTCTATCAAATTTTAAATTGAACTTAATCATGTTGTTTTTAAAAGAGCAAACATGAGGAAATCTGCAGATGCTGGAAATTCAAACGACACACACAAAATGCTGATGGAACACAGCAGGCCAGGCAGCATCTATAAGGAGAAGCACTGTCGACGTTACAGGCCGAGACCCTTCGTCAGTCCTGAAACATCGACAGTGCTTCTCCTTATAGATGCTGCCTGGCCTGCTGTGTTCCACCAGCATTTTGTGTGTGTTGTTTGAATTTCCAGCATCTGCAGATTTCCTCGTGTTTATCCATAGATAGTGTCCTGTCTCCCAGTGCCATGAATTAAAATTCCTGTCCCTCAGTGCCATATGCTAACCCCATGTCCTGCCCTTAGTGTCATGTGTTAAAATCCCTCAACCTATGTCCTATTCCCCAGTTTTAGGTGTTAAAATTCCTGACCCCAGGTCCTGTCCTCCCGTGCCATGAGTTAAAATTCCTGTCCCCCAGTGCATATGCTAAAATTTCTAACCCCATATCCTGCCCCTAGTGTCATGTGTTAAGATTCCTGTCCCCCAGTGCGCCCATGTTCTGTCCCAGAGTATATGTTAAAATTCTTGTCCTCTAGTGCCACGAGCTTTGAACAGCAGCCAATCAGCATTCGAGATTGATCAGCACGAACAAATTAAAGTAAGGCAGGGGCAAGTGGAGCGTCTATCATTAGATAGGGCAGAGTTAGAGTGTTGATTTTGAGACCTGAGCTCTTCAAGTCTTCAGCAAAGAGAAGCTTCCTGACGAAGGGTCTCTGTCCGAAATGTCGACAGTGCTTCTCCTTATAAATGCTGCCTGGCCTGCTGTGTTCCACCAGCATTTTGTGTGTGTTGTTTCAATCATGTTGTGATCACTTTCTCCTCAGGGCTTTTTACCTTAAGCACCCAATCCAGTGTAGCTAGTAGGCTCAATGACAAACTGCTCTAAAAAGTCATCTCTGTCCTTTTGACATGCCTTTTCTATTTACTGTTGTAATCTGTGGTCCACACCCCAGCTACTGTTGGGAGGCCTGCCATCAGGGTCCCTTTAAACTTGTAGTTTCTTAACTCAAACCACAAGGATTTAACATCTTCCGATCTGACATCACATCTTTCCATTTAATGTCATTCTTTACCAGCAGAGCCATGCCACCCCCTCTGCCTACCTTCCTATCCCTTCAATACAACGTGTAACCTTGGACATTCAGTTCCCAACTACAACCATCCTTCAGCCATGATTTAGTGATGGCCACAACTTCATACCTGACAATCTGTAATAGTACAAGATTATCCACCTTATTTCTTATACCCCATGCATTGAGATATAACACATTGAGTATTGTATTTGCTACCCTTTTTGATTCTGCATCCCTGATGCACTGATACTCACCCTGCTGGCTGCAATTTTGTCCTGTCTGCCTGCCCTTTCCTGACAGTCTAACTGTCCGCTATCTTTGTTTCTTTTTGCCATCCATCCTATCCTGAGTCCCTTCATTTCAGTTCCCACCCCCTGCCAAATTAAGTTAAACCCTCCCCAACAGCTCTAAAAATCCTGTCCACAAGACTGTTGGACCCCTTCTGGTTCAGGTGCATCCCATCCCTTTTGTACAGATCATATCTCCCCCAGAAGAGATCCTGATGAACCAAGAACCTGAAGCCCTGCCTCCAGAACCAGCTTCTCAGCCATGCATTTTTCTGTCAAATCATCCTGTTTCTACCCTCACCAGCACATGGCACAGGTGGCTGACAGATATTACTATCCTGGAGGTCTTGCTTCTCAGCTTTTTACCTTGCTCTCTAAGTTCTCTCTTCAGGACATCTATATCAATAATCTGAATGATAATGTGGTTGTACTGGATCAGCAAATTTGTGGATGACAGCAAGATTGGGTGTGTAGTGGACAGAGAGGAAGGCTATCATGGCCTGCAGAAGGATCTGCATCAGCTGGAAAAATGGGCTGAAAAATAGCAGGTGGAATTTAATGCAGACAAATGTGAGGTATTGCACTGTGGTAGGACCTACCAGGGTAGGTCTTACCCAGTGAACGGTAGGGCACTGAGGAATGTGGTAGAACAAAGGGATCTGGGAATACAGGCCCATAGTTTGTTGAAAGTGGTGTCACAGGTAGATAGGGTCATAGAGAAAGCTTTTGGTACATTGGCCTTCACAAATCAATGTATTGAGTACAGAAGATGGGATGTTATGTTGAAGTTGTATATCAGACATTGGTGAGACCTAATATGGAGTGTTGTATGTAGTTTTGGTCACCTAGCTACAGGAAAGATGTAATTAAGGCCGAATACAGAGAAAATTTACATGGATGTTGCTGGGTCTGGTGGATCTGAGTTATAGGGAAAGATTGAATAGGTTAGGACTTTATTCCTTAGAATGTAGAAGATTGAGAGGGGATTTTATAGAGATATATAAAATTATGAGGGGTATAGATAGGATAAATAGAAGCAGCCTTTTTCCACTGAGGTTGAGTGGGACTACAACCAGAGGTCATGAGTTAAGGGTAAAATGTGAAAAGTTTAATAGGTCTCAGGTTACTTGGAAAAACATGATAAAATAGGCCACAGTCAGCATGGTTTCCTCAAGGGAAAATCTTACCTGACAAATCTGTTGGAATTCTTTAATGAAATAACAAGTATGATAGACAATAGAGAATGGGTTGAGGTTGTGGATTTTCAGAAGGCCTTTAACAAAGTGCCACATGGGACTGCTTAACAAGCTATGAGCCCATAGCGTAAATTACAGGAAAGATTCTTGCATGGATAAAGCTGTGGCTGATTGGCAGAAGGTAAAGAGTGGGAATAAAGGGAGCCTCTTCTGGTTCGCTGCCGGCATTTAGTGGTGTTCCACGGGGGTCCATGTGGGCACCGATTCTTTTTATGTTATATGTCAATCATTTGGATGATGGAATTGATGGCTCTGTTTCAAAGTCTGCTGACAATATGAAGATAGGTGGAGGGTCAGGTAGTTTTGAGGAAGTAGAGAGGCTACTAAAAGACAGATTGAGAGAATGGGTAAAAAAGTGGCAGATGGAATAGTGTCAGAAAGTGTATGGACATGCATCTTGGTAGAAGAAATGAAAGGGCTGATTATTTTCTAAATGGAGAATGGTGCAAAGGGACTTGGGAGTCCTTGTGCAAGATTCCCTGAAGGTTAATTTACAGGTTGAGTCTGTGGTGAGGAAGGCAAATGCAATGTTAACATTCATTTCAAGTGGACTAACAAGGTCAGTGAACTTGTGGCATAAATCAGTGTAAAGAGGTATGATTTAGTGGACATTACGGTGGTTGCAGGGTGGGTAGGATTGGGAAATAAACAGAGAGAAAAGGGGGAGGTGATGGGTGCGTAAGGAAGTAAGGTGAGAGAGGGAAAAGGATATGGGAAATGGTGAAGGAGAGGTGGAGTGGGGGGGCATTACTGGAAGTTTGAGAAATTGATGTTCATGCCACCAGGTTGGAGGCTACGCAAATGGAATACAAGGTGTTGTTCCTCCAACCTAAGTGTGTCACGACAGTGAAGGAAGCCATGGATGAACATATCAAAATGGGAATGGGAAATGGAATTAAAATGGGTGGACATTGGGAAATCCCACTTTTTCTGGCAGATGAAGCATAGGTGCTCAGCAAAGCGGTCTCCCAATCTATGTCAGGTCTCACCTATATACAGGAGGCCACAGTAGTTGGCCCCAACAGACTCACAGGTGAAGTGTTGCTGCACCTGGAAGAACCGTTTAGGGCCCTGAATGGTAGTGAGGGAGGTGGTGTAGGGGTAGGTGTAGCATTTGTTCCACTTGCAAGGATAAGTGCCAGGAGGAAGATCAGTGGGGAGGGACGAATGGACAAGGGAGTCATGTAGGGAGCGATCCCTATGAAAATCAGAAAGTGGGGGGGGGGGGAGGGGAGAGAAAGATGTGCTTGGTGGTGGGATCCTGTTGGAGATGGCGGAAGTTCCAGAGAATTATGTGCTGGACACGGAGGCTGGTGATGTGGTAAATGAAGGTGAGGAACCCTATCCCTCTGCTGAAGGGCCTGTTTCTGCTCTGTACTTTTCTATGACCCTCTGACTCTATTCCAGTCTCCAGTCCTAAATTCTGAGCAGTGCAGTACTTCAAGAAGATATTTCATCACCAACTACCCAAGGTAATAAGACAGGCAATAAATGCTGGCCTTATAATAGGACATGTCCAATTAATGAATTACTAAAAAAAATTTGCAACATGCGCTTTCAAAAAGCAGATCTTTAGAATTTGTTGACATTAATATTTTCATGTTTTTGTTAACATATTTTCTCATGTCCCTTACTGAATAGCTGTTCTTTATGCTAATTATGTTGAATAAATATAGCATTTTCTTTGCTGCACATATGGCTTGAAAATCTGTTCTATTGAAGTGTAAAGTACAAATGAAATTATCAAGATTATTCAGGTCTTCTGGGTCCCATCTTTTCCATAAAACTGCCTCATTAAACTGAATTTTCCCGAGTTTTAAAATATAGAGAGAATAAAAATATTCCCTCTTCTAGTGAAGGATTTTTTTTTGCATCATCATTGGGAACTACAACAGCTTGCAGTTTGAGTGTTGACCTACTTAAACTGGGCTGCCTCTGCAGTAGGTTGAAATGATGCTAAATTAATTTGGGGCATAGTTGAGCCAGCAAATATTGGGACAGCGACAGAATTTCACGTCAAATGCTGGTGATAATAAACCTGATTCTGAGAAGAGGAAATCGCATGATAAATTTAAGAAAGGTATGCAATTATACAGTCACAATAAAGCAGTGTATTAATTACCTTAATATATCCTTGGAAAATACGGGCTTTGAAGGCAAAAAGAAAACACAAAGCTGGGATTTGGAATAAACAGCAAGCTGCTGGAGAAATGAGGTTCAGTAGCATCCTTGGGGGCAAAGGAATAATCAGTGTCAGGTCAAGACCCTGCTTAAGGACAAAGAAGGGTTGTAATTCCCAAGAACCTCCTTGGTCAGTCTTTCCAACCTTATGCTCTGTGTCTAGTTCAGGGATGAAAGTGCTGCTGGTGGAGTCAGTTTCAATGGGGTATGGTATCATCAGGTTTAGCAAAATAACAGCAAAAACAGGAACATGCTAACATTCAAAACACTGAATGGGGACAGATGAACTTGTCAGATGGAGAGTTATGCTCAGATAGACTGACAAAGGCTAGCTAATGAAATGGCAAAATAAGCATAAGATAGTTTGATGGGCTGAAGGGTCGGTGTTCATGCTATATTGCTATGTGGTTCCATCTTATCAATTAGACCAGCGACATTCCCATAATGATTGGATGAAAGGCATCCACAGATGGAGCGTTCTGAATAGTTCCATGAAACAGGCAGAGGAAGATCATGATGAATGTATGATTCATAATTTAGTGTGGAACCAAAAGCAAATACTGCAGATTTTCAAAATATGAAATAAATCAGAAAATACCAGAAATATCAGCAGGTCAGGCCACATTGGTAAAGAGAGAAAATGGTGTAGTCAATGGATTTCCAATAGAATGTTTCATTTGAATAAAGGTCATAGATCTAATCAGTAACCATCTCTCTCTATAGATGCTGCCTGGCCTTCTGAATGTTTTCAGCATTTTCTGTTTAATTACATTGGAAAGGCAAGGGAAGTGTAGAACTGAAAATGAAAGTAAAAGCACAAAAAAAAACTGATTATGAAAATAAATTATTGAATAAAAGAAAAAGGTCCAAAAACTCTCCCATACACATAAGAAATAAACGGGGAGTTGAAGGGTAGGGCTGATTCAGAACTGAGAAAAAGATTTTGTGGAAGATGGGATATTGAACAGAATTTTGTTAATGCCATGATTTAAGAGGAGGTAGCAGAGAAATTAATTGGATAAAAATAAGTAAGATGGCAATGTTGAAAATAGAAAGCTACTTTGTGCAGATGGGATGTACCCTTAGTTTATCTGTATGTATTGATGAGATGTGGGTGTTGCTGGCAGAGACAGAAACGGCTGCATTCTCTAATTCTGCTCAGCTGCTTTTCAAACTGCAGCAGTGCCTCTGGTTATCAGCAAGAACAGCAGAAACATCCAGGGCCATGCGTCATGATTGAGAGGTAAGATCAGAAATGGTGATGTTCAATGATAATTGTAGAATGTCTCGGCAAATGACACAGCCCAGCCTAGATCTAGCAAATCTGTGTCAACAGGCTCATTAACAGCAACTGATATTCAAGAACAAATATCACCAGACAGTGATGATCTTTAAGCAGAGCCCAACCACCCACCCAGGGCACTCATGGTATTACCACTTCTGCACCCCACATCCTGGGGATCAGCATTGATTAGAAGTTCAACCAGACCAGCTACATAATACAATGGCCACAAGAGCTGATCCAAGGCTGCAGTTACTGTCTTGCTCCTCACAACCCAAATCCTTTCCACCATTTATGTCAGGAATGTGATGGGAGACTTCCCAGGTGTTAAGATGAGTGCAGGTCCAACATCTCTGGAGAAGCTGAAAATCAGTATGGACAAAGCAGCCATAACAGCAATAGTACTTACTGAAAGACAAGACAGACCCTCACCCTTCCGCCCACGGGATGGACACACCCGAGTCATTCATTACTTCCACCATTGTGCAGTGTTACAGTTACTGTCCCATATATTGAACAATACTTCCCACTAACTCATCCCAACTCTACCACTACCAAAGATAATGGCAGGAGATGAACGTAAGCATCACCATCTGCTTCCCTCCGATACCAACAAGGGGGCTTGAAAAAAATCGTCTGGGACGAAATCTTGGAACTCATAGCAGCACAGTGGGGCTGCGGGGATTCAAAGGGTCGGCTCACCCCTATCCACTCGGGGCAATTAATGTAGGCATTGGCCATGGTGGAGACAACCACACACCCACTTGCATCTGCCCGGACCGTCTAACGAGCACTGAACCCACTGGCTCAGAGTCGCCAAGACGTGGGCAGATTTGGGAAGGGTGGAAGATGCCAGGTTTGACTTCCTAGCCAGTAGTACCAGAAAGTAATGATGTGATTCAGATTTTTGACTTTGCTACCGAGTGTTTTCCTGCAGAGTGGATGCATTTTTCGAGCTATAAATAGCGCCGCGCCCCAGATTCTGCTCACTGCAAACCCACCAACTCCCCTAGAGATACGCTCGGGACGCGCCGAACCGCGGAGTGAGACCCGTTCCGGGTGCGCAGACTGACTCAACCGGTAATCGGAGCCCTTGCAACGATTCCACGGGGAACCAAGAACTCTGCCCGTGGGATCCGGGAGAGGGAATGGGGCTGAAACAGGAAGCGGCACCGAAATACTTACGGGGAGCCGCGAAAGACCAGGGACTGAGTGAGAGAGCGACGACAGGAACCCGAACAGACCGGGAACAAGTACAGGACAACGGCGGACAGGGTACTGGACTGGGACTGGGACAGACCAGAGAAAGGGATAGAGATCCGTGCAGACTGCACCCGCAACGGCTCTTACCTCGGTGCCGCCCTCGGCGACTCGCGGTGCCCGGCGGAGGATGCACCGGCTCGAGTGCCGGGTTCCCATCGGTGCTCCAGCCCGCTGAACGACAACAGCGCCGGCCGCCCGGCTCCACTCTCGGGGGCGGTAACCAGCGCGGCTTAGGGCGCCCCGCCTCCCCGGCCGCCCCTGGGGACCGAGACACAGGCTCGGAGGAGGAGAGAGCCCGGCTCCGTCCCGAACTGAAAGCTGGAACCCAGAGTGATCGTGTCAGGAACGGGGGACAAATGGTGGTTGCGTTACAGGTGACTTTCTTCCACAGTCCTCGGAGAGGCCGACAGGTGCACTCTCCACGAATGATGAAAGTTCACGGGATGATTCTTGGATTAGGAGACTCCTCCTCCGAGGACTTCTCTGGGATTTAGAAGAATTAGAAGCGCTCTCACTAAAACCCACAGATCCACCCCTGGTAGAGTAGAAATGTTTAGACAGGGCAAAATGACAAAAGTGTGTTGAGGAACTATTGTTCCGAGGGCATAACCAGTGACCATCAGCGGTCCATTAAAACAGAGTGAAAGATGAGCTTTGGAAATGCCCTGTAATTGGTCATCAAATTACCTGACCCGGATTCTCCGGACAAACATAAAATATGGGAACAGACTAAGGTAATTCAGCCCGTCTGGTCTGCTCCGCTGTTCGATCAGAGCTAACTTACTTTTTCCCCCTCTCCAATCCTTCTCCCGATAACCTTTCACGCCCTAACTAATCAAGAAACTATCAACCTCCACCTTAAATATGCCCAATGATCTAGCCTCCCCGGCCATCTGTAATGATGAGATCCACAGATTCACCTCCTCGAGCTAAAGAAATTCCTCTTCATCTCTGTTCTAAATGAATGTCCCTCTATTCTGACGCTGTGCCCTCTGGTCCTGGACTCGCTCACCACAGGAAACATTCGCTCCACTTCCACTCCATTGAGGCCTTTCAACATTCGGTAGGTTTCAGTGAGATCCCCCGCATTCTTCTGTTTTCCACCGAATACAGGCTCAGAGCTATCAAACGTTTCTTACACCATAACCCTTTCATTCACAGAATCATTCTCGTAAACCTCCTTTGAACCTCTCCAATGTCAGCACATCCTTTCTTAGATAAGGTGTCCAAAACTGTTCGCATTCTTCAGTGCCTTTGAGAGCCTCAACACTACGTCCATGCTTTTACATTGTAATCCTCTTGAAATGAATGCTGACATCTCATTTGCCTTCCTCACCACTGACTCAACCTGCAAGTTAACTTAGAAACTGAGAAAACCTACAGCACAATACAGACCCTTCAGCCCACAAAGGTAACATGTCCTTACCTTAGAACTACCTAGGGTTACCCACAGCCCTCTATTTTTCTAAGCTCCATGTATCTATCCAGGAGTCTCTTAAAAGACCCTATCATTTCCACCTCCACCACAGCCACCGGCAGCCCATTCCACGCACTCACCACACTCTGCTAAAAAAAACTTAACCCGACACCTCCTCTGTACCTACTTCCAAACACCTTAAAACTGTGCCCCCTTCTGCGAGCCATTTCAGCCCTGGGAAAAAGCCTCTGACTATCTGCACGATCAATGCCTCTCATCATCTTGTACACCTCTATCAGGTCACCTCTCATCCTTCGTTGCTCCAAGGAGAAAAGGCCGAGTTCACTCAACCTGTTCTCATAAGACATGCTCCCCAAACCAGGCAACATCCTTGTAAATCTCCTCTGCATCCTTTCTATGGTTTCCACATCCTTCCTGTAGTGAGGTGACCAGACCGAGCACAGTACTCCAGGTGGGGTCTGATCAGGGTCCTATATAGCTGCAACATTACCTCTCAGCTCCGAACCTCAATTCCACGATTGATGAAGGCCAATGTACTGTATGTTTTCTTAACCACAGAGTCAACTTGTGCAGCAGCTTTGTGTGTCCTATGGACCCGGACCCCAAGGTCCCTCTGATCCTCACACTGCCAAGAGTCTAACCATTAATACTATATTCTGCCATCATATTTGACCTACCAAAATGAACCACCTCACACTTATCTGGGTTGAACTCCATCTGCCACTTCTCAGCCCAGTTTTGCATCCTATCAATGTCTTGCTGTAACCTCTGACAGCCCTCCACACTATCCACAACACCCCCAACCTTTGTGTCATCAGCAAATTTACCAACCCACCCCTCCATTTCCTTACCCAAGTCACTTATAAAAATCACAAAGAGTATGGGTCCCTGAAGCACACCACTGGTGACCAACCTCCATGTGGAAAATCACCACTATGACCACTCTTTGCCTTCTGTGGGAAAGCCAGTTCTAGATCAACAAAGCAATGTTCCCTTGGATCCCACGCCTCTTACTCTCTCAATAAGCCTTGCATGGAGTACCTTACCAAATACCTTGCTGAAATCCATATACACTACATATAATGCTCTGCCTTCATCAATGTGTTCAGTCACATCCTCAAAAATTTCAATCAGGCTCATAAGGCACGACCTGCCTTTCACAAAGCCATACTGACTATTCCTAATCATATTATGGCTCTCCAAATGTTCATAAATCCTACCTCTTAGAATCTTCTCCATCAACTTACCAACCACTGAAGTTGGACTCACTGGTCTATAATTTCCTGGGCTATCTCTACTATCTTTCTTGAACAATGGAACAACATGTGCAACCCACAAATCCTCCAGAACCTCTTCCATCCCCATTGATGATACAAAGATCATCACCAGAGGCTCGCCAATCTCCTCCCTTGCTTCCCACAGTAGCCTGGGATACATCCCGTCTGGTCCTGGTGACTTATCCAAATTGATGCTTTCTAAAAGCTCCATCACATCCTCTTTCTTAATATCTACATGCTCAAGGTTTTCAGTCCACTGTAAGTCATCCCTACAATCGCCAAGATCATTTTCCACAGTGAATACTGAAGCAAAGTACTCATTAAGTATCTCTGCTATCTCCTCCAGTTCCATACACACTCTTTCACTCTCATGTTTGATTGGTCCTATTCTCTCACGTCTTATCCTCTTGCTCTTCACATACTTGTTTAATGCCTTTGGATTTATCTTAATCCTGTCTGCCAAAGCCTTCTCATGGCCCCTTCTGGCTCTCCTAATTTCTTTGTTAAGCACCTTCCTGCTAGCCTTAATATCTTCTAGATCTATATCATTACCTAGTTTTTTGAACCTTTCATAAGCTCTTTTGTTCTTGACTAGATTTACAAAAGCCTTTGTACATCACGGTTCCTGTACCCTACCATCCTTTGCCTGTCTCATTGGAACGTACCTATGCAGAACTCCAAGCAAATATCCCCTGAACTTTTGCCACATTTCTTCCATGCATTTCCCTGAGAACATCTGTTCCTAATTTATGCTTCCAAGTTCCTGCTTGATAGCCTCATATTTCCCCTTACTCCAATTAAACGCTTTCTTCACTTGTCTGTTCCTATCTCTCGCCAATGCTATGGTAAAAGAGATAGAATTGTGATCACTATCTCCAAAATACTCGCCCACTGAGAGATCTGACACCTGACCAGGTTCATTTCCCAATACCAGATCAAGTATAGCCTCTCCTCTTGTAGGCTTATCTACATATGGTGTCAAGAAACCTTCTTGAACACACCTAACAAACTCCACCCCATCTAAACCCCTTGCTCTAGGGACATGCCAAACGATATTTGGGAAATTAAAATCTCCCACTACGACATCCTGTTAATATTATATCTTTTCAGAATCTGCCTCACTATCTACTCCTCAATGTCCCTGTTTCTATTGGGTGGTCTATAAAAAACACCCAGTAGATTTATTGACCCTTTCCTGTTTCTAACTTCCACCCACAGAGACGCAATGGACAATCCCTCCATGACTTCCTCCTTTTCTGCAGCCGTGACACTATCTCTGATCAACAGTGCCACGCCCCCACCTCTTTTGCCTTCCTCCCTGTCCTTTCTGAAACATCTAAAGCCTGGCACTCGAAGTAACCATTCCTGCCCCTGAGCCAGCCAAGTCTTTGTAATAGCCACAACATCATAGCTCCAAGTACTGATCCACACTCTAAGGTCATCCACTTTGTTCATAATACTCCTTGTATTAAAATAGACACAGCTCAAACCATTGCTCTGAGCATGTCCCTTCTCCATCACCTGTCTATCCTCCCCCTCGCACTGTCTCGAAGCTTTCTCTATTTGTTTGCCAACCTCCCTTTCCTCCGTCTCTTCAGTTTGGTTCCCACCAAACAAAATTTATTTTCCCATTCACCTAATCAGTCCAAATTCTTCTGCAGAGTCCCTGTTTCCTCAACACTACATGCCACTCCACCTATCTTTGTATCATCCACAAACCTGGCCACTAAGCCATCAATTCCATCAACATATAAAAAAAGTGGTTCCAACACATACCCCTGCAGAACACCACTAATCACCAGCAGCCAATCCAAAAGGGCTCCCTTTAATTCCCACTGTTTGCCTCCTGCCAATCTGCCAATGCTCTATTCATGCTAGTGAGGTGAGGGCCTCCGTCGGTCAGAATTGACCATGGATATTGCATCCTAGCTGTCTAGATATGCAAGCCTGAGCAGTATGATATGGAGACCAAGCTGTTACCCAGATAGCAAGCTCCCCCTCTCCACACATCTGATGAACCCAAAGGAACGGCAGAGACCAATACAGTTTAGTACCAGCAGCATCGAAGAAGTTGCCTATCAGAATAGAACTAACTCCATGTAGGACTGCCTTAGGGACTCAACTCTGGATTTTTCCTTCGGGGGTTTACTCCTGAAGCCTTCTCCATGAGTGGGTATTGCCGCAAGGCAGCGGTGGTTTGAGATCAGTGTTTTCCTTCTCCTACCACAAATGAAGGAAAATATGCAGATGCCTGAAATCCGAGCAGCACACACAAATGCTGGGGAAACTCAGCAGGCTAGGCAGCGTCTATGGAAAAGAGTACAGTCAACGTTTGGTTGGAGACCCTTCAGCTCCCATGACTATCATATCATTGCCCTTTTCTATCTCCCGTTGTAATTTGAAACCCATATCCTGACCTCTGCTTGGGGGCCTGAACGTAATTCCGATCAGGATCTTTTAACCCTTGCAATTTTGTAACTTTTTTTTGTAATTTCTTTTTTTATTGAAGTTCATCATCAAACAAACATTTCCATAAGATGTATTTCAGATATTGTACATATATATCATATAGACATATATGCCACAAATATTCACATAATATTTATCTGAGGTATATAATTATAGAAAAGAGAGGAAAGAAGGAACAAGTGAAAAGAGAAAACTATGTACAAGTAGGGAGTGATTTTTTTTTACAACATATTCATTGATTTGTGAGGATAAAATCAGGCCTATGAGGTGTAATGTAGTTAAACCATTTTTCCCCAGTATGAATCAAATTGTTCCAACTTACGATTAACAGATGCTGTTTGTCGTCTCCATTTTGTAAATGTCCATTGTAATTTCCATCCATGCATTTAAGATTGAGCTCTCCTGTGATAACCATTTCCTAGTAAGAGTCTTTTTACCAGCCAGCAGCAGTATATTCATTAAATATTTATCTCTTTTTGTCTCTATTTATGTTTTAACCATTCTTGAGTTATATACCCAAAATATATGGTCTTACTGTCTAAGGGTATTTCATATTTAAAGATGTCTTGTAGGGCATTGTGTATCCCACTCTAATAGTCTTTGCTAACAGGGCATTCCCAGAAAATATGATAATGGTTTGCATTTTGATTTCCACAATTTCTCCAGCAAACAGGGAGGTTACTATCATAATGGGATTTCTGAGAGGGTGTAAAAAAATATCTTATCAAGTTTTTCCATCCAAACTCCCTCCATTTCTGTGAACTGGTACACTTCCATTGATACCTCCATATTATTGTCCATTCTTCCTCAGATATAATTATCCCTCCTTCCTTCTCCCATTTTGTTTCAATGTAAGAAGTCGAATGTGATTTAAGATTTGACAAACCCTTATAAATGCTTGAAATGATTCTACTACCATTATCTGAATTACATGCTTTTTGAAATAGCTCTATCAAACACGTTCATACCTTGGTTACATTTTTAACTGTCCTATTAACATATTGTTGCATCTGTAAGTACTGATAAAAGTCTTGTTTTTCTAATAAGTACTTCTCTTTAAGCATTTCAAAACTGAACAGTGTTCCTTCTTTCGTTATATTGCAAAGAACTGTTATTCCTTTAGCTGTCCAGTCCTTAAGTCTAGCATCCAGATTATTCGGCGTAAAATCCAAGTCATATGCACACCATTTAAGAATTGCAATATCTCCCTCTAGTTTATATTCTTTTATAATAGTTTTCCATATTTTAAGAGTCCATTTCACCCATGGGTTATAAATAATATTTATGTACTTTTGTAGGTTGTTATCAGCCAAAATTGCCTGTATGGGGATGGGAAGTACCCGCTCCTCAATGTTTTTCCATTGAGCATCATATGATGGGTTGCACCAACATATCACAGCTCTCAACTGTGCTGCAAAATAATAATCTCTAAGAGAAGGTAGGCCACATCCCCCCATTTCCTTGGCTAATTGCATAGATTTGAGATGAACTCTAGGCCTTTTACCTTGCCAAATATATCTTGATAACATTTTGTTTTATTCATTGAATTGATTTGATTAATCTCTATTGTTAGGGTCTGAAAGAGATATAATAGTCTGGGCAGTATATTCATTTTAACAGACTCAATCCTTGAACTGAGACTGAAAAAAGGAATTAGGTTCCATCTTGTTATATCTTCCTTAATTTTTTATATATAGGCTGATAATTGCATTGTGATAATTTTGCCAAATCTTTTGGCATAATGATGCCCAAATATTTGAAAGACTCTGTTTGCCATGCCCAGGGATATCTACTTTTAATTTCTCTTGGTGGGCTATAGTCATATGAAAGTAGCAAATTTGTAACTCTACCCACAAGGATTTTAATCTTCTGACCCTATGTCACCTCTTTCTAAGTAATTGATTTATGTTTTACCAACAGAGCCGTGCCACCCCCTCTGCCCACCTGCCAGTCCTTCAATACAATATGTATCCTTGGATGTTAAGCTCTCAATTATAATCTTCTTTCAGCCAGAATTCAGTGATGCCCACAACATCATACTTGTCAATCTCTAACTCCACTACAAGATCATCTACCTTGTTCCATATACTGCATGTATTCAAGTACAATATTTCAGTCCTATATTCACCTTTTCAATTTTCTCCCCTAATACACTGTAACTCATCCCACTGACTGTAAATTTGCCCTATAATTTGCCTGTCCTTCTTCAGTCTCACCACACATTGTCTTTGCTTGTATACCAACTGCTCCCACTATCACTCTGGCTCCCATGCCCCTGCCAAATTAGCTTAAACCCTCCCCAACAATTCTAGCAAACCTGCCCACAAGGATATTTATCCCCCTCATGTTCAGGAGGAACCTATCCCTTCTGCACAGGTCATACCTTCCCCAGAAGAACATTGAACATAGAAAATCCACAGTATATTACAGGCTCTTTGGCCCACAATGTTGTGCCAACCATGTAATCTACTCTGGAAGCTCCCTAGAATTTCCTTACCACATAGCCCTCTATTTCTAAGCTCCATGTATCTATCAAAAAGGCTCTTAAAAGACCCTATTGTATCCGCTGCCGCCGGTGGTGCATTCCGTGCACCCACCACTCTCTGTGTGAAAAACTTACCCCTGACATCTGCTCGGTATCTATTTCCAAGCACCTTAAAACTATGCCCATTTGTATTAACCATTTCAGCCCTGGGAAAAAGCCTCTGGCTATCCATATGATCAATACCTCTCATCATCTTATACACCTCAATCAGGTCAGCTCTCATCCTCTGTCTCTCCAAGGAAAAAAAGCTAAGTTCACTCAACCTATTCTCATAAGGCATGTTCTCCAATCCAGGCAACATCCCTGTAAATCTCCTCTGCTCCCTTTCTATAGTTTCCACATCCTTCCTCTAGTGAGGTGACCAGAACTGAACACAGTACTCCAAGTGGGGTCTTACTAAGGTCTTATATAGCTGTAACATTACGTCACAGCTTTTGAACTCAATGCCATGGGGACAAAATAGATTGCTGGACAAATGCGAGGGATCATTGACAGTGCTAAGGGCCCTGTGTATGCAGCACTCCAGATAAACATCTTTGATGGATGGAAGAGTTTCAATGTGAATCAGAATCTCTGACATATGTCATGAATTTTGTTGTTTTGTGACAGCAGTACAGTGTACTGTTCTGCATTTCACTGCATGTTTTGATGTACATGAGACAAATAAAGCCAATCAATATATTTATATTTCCTTTATCTTTAAGCCACACATTTAGCTCTGATCCTATTAACCCTGTGCCAATTTGTTCATAGCTCAGGTAATAATCCAGACATAGTTACCTTTTTAGTTCTGCTTTTTAATTCAGTCCCTATCTGTTTGTATTCCTCATCATAATCTCTTCCTTCATTCTTCCTACATCATTAATACTAACATGGACCACAATAACGGGATCTCTCCCTTTTGAATCCAAGTTCCTCTGCAAGTCAGATGAGATGCCCGAACCTGGGCACCAGGCAGACAACAGTCTTTGTGATTCTGGATCTGTGTGATAGAGCATTTTCTCCTGACTATACTGTCCCCAATTACAACTGCATTTCTCTTCTCTCCCCCTCTTGAATAGCTCCCTAAACCATGGTGCCACAGTAACAATACTCATCTATAGCCTCCACTCTCATCCACCCACACAAGGTGCAAGAACCTCAAAGTCCTTGGACAAATTCAAAGGCTGAGGCTCCTCCAGCACCAGCCCTTGGGTCCTCCTACCTGCCTCACAGTCACATTTGCTTGTCCCTGCCCACAGAACTGTGATGGTAGGGCAAGAGCTGATGCCCACTAACACTTACTATGATTCCCAACATTCTGACAGCTTTCTGTCTGAGTAGGACCTGTTTCATGTTAAATCTACAAAGTCATATTTTGCCAATTCAGCATCATCAATGAGAAATGTGCACTTTCTGTTCATTTCCCTGTGCTCTAATATCTGATATTAAAACAGAAAATGTTGTAAATCCTCAGCAGACTGGAGAGATAAACAATATTAATGGTTCAAGTCAACAACCCTTCATCAGAAAATCTGACTGGTTCAGTGTTTACATCATTTTCTGCTTTTACTTCAGATTTTCAGCAGCAAAGACTCTTGTAAGTTTCTATGTGTGTAGGGTGGAAACCATTCTGACTGGTAGCATCACTGCCTGGTATGGAGGCTCCAATGCACAGGATCACAAGAGGCTGCAGAGGATTGGACTCACCCAGCTCCTTCACAGGCACAAGCCTCCCCACCATTGAGGACATTTTCAAAAAGTAATGTTCAAAAAGATGAAATCCACCATGAGGAACCCTCACCATCTGGGATATGCCCTAGAAACACAGAAAAATCCTACAGCATCAAACAGGCCCTTCGGCACACAATACTATGCCAAACACATACTTACTTTAGAAAATACCTCGGGTTACCCATAGACCTCTATTTTTCTACGCTCCATGTACCAATCCAGGAGTCTCTTAAAAGACCCTATCGTATCCACCTCCACCACAGTCGCTGGCAGCCCATTCCACGCACTCACCACTCTCTGCGTAAAAAAACTTACTGCCAAGCACCTCAAAACTGAATCCCTTGGTTAGTCATTTCAGCCCTGGGAAAAAGCCTCTGACTATCCACGTGATCAATGCCTCTCATCATCTTATACACCTCTGTCAGGTCACCTCTCATCCTCCATCGCTCCAAGGAGAAAAGGCCAAGTTCATTCAACCTGTTCTCATAAGGCATGCTCCCCAATCCAGGCAACATCCTTGTAAGTCTCCTCTGCACCCTTTCTATGGTTTCCACGTCCTTCCTGTAGTGAGGCGACCAGAGCTGAGCACTATACTGTATTCCAAGTGGGGTCTGGCCAGGGTCCTTTATAGCTGTAACATTACCTCTCAGCTCTTAAAATCAATGCCATGGTTGATGAAGGCCAATACACCATACGCCTTCTTAACCACAGAATCAACCTGCGCAGCAGCTTTGAGTGTCCTGTGGACTCAGACCCCAAGATCCCTCTGATCCTCCACACTGCTAAGAGTCTTACCATTAATACTATATTCTGCCATCATATTTGACCTACCAAAATGAACCACCTCACACTTATCTGGGTTGAACTCTAAAGCCATTTCTCAGCCCAGTTTTGCATCCTATCGATGTCCTACTGTAACCTCTGACAACCTTCCACACTATCCACAACACCCCCAACCTTTGTGTCATCAGCAAATTTACTAACCCATCCCTCCACTTCCTTATCCAGGTCATTTATAAAAATCATGAAGAGAAGTGGTCCCAAAATAGATCCCTGAGGTATATTTTTTTACTGAGTTAAGTATTGTATGTAATTAGTTTTGCTACAACAAGTGTATGGGACATTGGAAAAAAGTTGAATTTCCCCATGGGGATGAATAAAGTATCTATCTATCTATCTATCTATCTACCTCCATGAGTCACTGACCTCCATGCAGAATATGACCCGTCTACAACCATTATTCTCAAGCCCTCTTCTCATTATTACAATCATGGAGGAGGTACAGGAGCCTCACACTTAGACTTCCTTGAGTCTTGGTGTGAGTCTCTCACACTTAACATTTTAGGCTTAGCCTCTTCCCCATTGCCATCAGAACACTCCCTCATTATTCCTCTTTTAACCATATAACCATATAACAATCACAGCACGGAAACAGGCCATTCCGGCCCTCCTAGTCCATGCCGAACTCTTAATCTCACCTAGTCCCACCTACCTGCACTCAGCCCATAACCCTCCACTCCTTTCCTGTCCATATACCTATCCAATTTTACCTTAAATGACACAACTGAACTGGCCTCTACTACTTCTACAGGAAGCTCATTCCACACAGCTATCACTCTCTGAGTAAAGAAATACCCCCTCGTGTTTCCCTTAAACTTTTGCCCCCTAACTCTCAAATCATGTCCTCTCGTTTGAATCTCCCCTACTCTCAATGGAAACAGCCTATTCACGTCAACTCTATCTATCCCTCTCAAAATTTTAAATACCTCGATCAAATCCCCCCTCAACCTTCTACGCTCCAATGAATAGAGACCTAACTTGTTCAACTTTTGCACTATTATTTACTTTATTTCTGATTGTAACTTAGTAGTACCACATAACAACAGATTTTACAACACATATCAGTAACAATAAACCCAATACTAATTCAAGATCACCTGTGAAAGAAGATTTACTGGACCTTATCTTGGGGAATGTAGCTCATCAAATGGAATGGAAAAAAACATTTTGGATATGGTGACCATGACTCCATATATTTCAAAGTTGTTATTGAAAAAGTAGAATAGACCAGGAATATTATCATTATCATTGAAGAAGACCAATTTCATTAAAAACAGACAGGAGCTTGCTAAGGTAGTTGAGGCATATCACTGATGAATAAGATTAAGCTAAATCTGAAGGCATTTTAGAAGTATATAGAGGGCTAAAAAAAAATCAGGGAAATAGTAGGGTCTACCAGGGACAACAGAGGCAATCTGTGAATGTAGGTGTTAAAGAAGTCCTAAATGAACATGATATTCACAAAGAAATTGGGAATTTAGCAAGCGGAAAAGGAAAATGTTAATGTGTTTCTGTAAATAAACATCTCTGTTTCTACCTTTGATATCTTTTTCCTTTTTCAAGGTTCTTTTGAAGACCCTGAGCTGGAGTTACACTCTGACTTTGGTTCTCTGCGGGAGTGGGACCCACTCTCAGGGCCTCATGACCGGCCGCTTTTTGATATCCCAAGGACGCAGCCTGGAAGGCAAGTGCGCCTTCAGGGTTCTGGATTTTCATAGCTCTGGAGATGTGCTGATTCTAGGCCAGTGTCCCTGGCTGAGGCATCGTGGGAGAACATGAAACATCAGGAGTAGTGGGTTAGCTGCTGGGGACTGTGTGTCTGAAGAGCTGCGCTTTTCTGAGGCCGACTCTCAGAGCACAGAGCTCGGAAAAAGTGACACAACAGACTTGTAACATGGTAAATCAGTGAGTTGTTTGTTATGTCTCCCCTCTTGCTATGAAACAGGGACATCTCTTTTTCTCTTATTAGGATGAGAGAGAGCCCGTGGTACGTTGAATTACCGGGTGAACGAGTAGTCCTTGGGGTATTGCAAGTCTGTGTCTTTATTGCTGCATGCTGCACGCTCGAGTGCTCAGTGGAGGGCGCTGATGCTTTTTGCTGGTGGGAGTGGGGGGTGTTCATTGCCTTGCTGCTGCTAGTGTGCGGGAGGGAGGAGCTGGAGGGGGCACTTTGGGGTTCTATTGTTTAAATGTCATTCATTCTTTGGGGCCATCCCTCTGTTTTTGTGGATGTTTGCGAAGAAAAAGAATTTCAGGATGTATATTTTATATATTACTCTGACATTAAATGTACCTATCGAAACCTATTGAAAATAAAGAGGAGGCACTCAATAAGGCAAGCTTACAGGTGGATAAATCCTCAGTGTTGGATGAGGTTTACCCCAGGCTGCGATTTTTAACTCTTTACTACTATGTAATAGTTGTTGTATGTTGTTTACATGGACTTTAGTAAGGCATTTGGCATGGTCCCACTTGGGAGGTTAGTTCAGAAGGTTAAGACACTAGGTATCCACGGAAAGATTGTAAACTGGATTCAAAATTGGCTGTGTGGGAGAAGACAGAGAGTGGTAGTGGATGATTGCTTCTCAGACTGGAGGCCTGTGACTAGTGGTGTGCCTCAGGGATCTGTGCTGGGACCATTGTTGTTTGTTGTCTATATCAATGATTTAGATGATAATGTAGTGTTGGCACGTGGCCTAGTGGATAAGGCATCGGACTAGTAATTTGAAGGTCACTGGTTCGAGTCTCAGCTGAGGCAGCGTGTTTGTGTCCTTGAGCAAGGCATTTAACAACACATTGCTCTGTGACAACACCGGCAGCTAAGCTGCTTGGGTCCTAGTGCCCTTCCTTTGGACAATATTGGTGGCATGGAGAGGGGAAGGCTTGCAACTTGGGCAACTGTTGCAACAGTCTCCCATACAACCCTGGCCAGGTCTGCGCCTGGAAACCTTCCAAGGTGCAAATCCATGGTCTCACGAGACTAACGGATGCCTACTACTACTTAGATGATAATATGGTAAATTGGATTAGCAAGTTTGCCGATGACACTAAGATTAGAGGTGTTGTGGACAGTGAGGAAGGCTTTCAAAGCTTGCAGAGGGATCTGGACCAACTGGAAAAATGGACCAGAAAATGGCAGATGGAATTTAATGTAGCCAAGTGTGAGCTGTTGCATTTTGGAAGGACAAATCAAGGTAGGACATACACAGTAAATGGTAGGGCACTGAGGAGTGCGGAGGAACAAAGCAATCTGGGAGTTCAGGTACATAATTCCCTGAATGTGGCATCACAGGTAGACAGGGTTGTAAAGAAGGCTTTTGGCATCCTGGCATTCATAAATCAAAGTATTGAGTATAGGAGTTGGGATGTTATGGTGAGGTTGTATAAGACATTGGTGAGGCCAAATTTGGAGTATTGTGCGCAGATCTGGTCGCCTAACTACAGGAAGGATATCAGTAAGATTGAAAGAGTGCAGAGAAGATTTACTAGGATGTTGCCGGGTCTTCAGGAGTTGAGTTACAGGGAAAGATTGAACAGGTTCGGACTTTATTCCTTGAAGCGTAGAAGAATGACGGGGGATTTGATAGTGGTTTACAAAATTATGAGGGGTATAGACAGAGTAAATGCGAGTAGGCTCTTTCTACTTAGATTGGGAGAGATAAATACAAATAAATACAAGAGGACATGGCTTTAGGGTGAAAGGGGAAAGGTTTAGGGGGAACTTCTTGACTCAGAGAGTGGTGGGAGTGTGGAACGAGCTGCCATCTGACGTGGTAAATGCGGACTCACTCTTAAGTTGTAAGAGTAAATTGGATAGATACATGGATGGGAAAGGTCAGGAGGGTTATGGACTGGGTGCAGGTCAATGGGACTAGCGGAATAAAGTTTCGGCACAGACTAGATGGGCTGAATGGCCTGTTTTCTGTGCTGTGGTGTTCTATGGTTCTAAGTGACTGGAAGATGGAAAATGTGGTCCCTTCTTTTAAGAAAGGTAGCAGGAAAAAGTCTAGTAAGTTCCAGATCTGTCTGTGTGTCTAACATCAGTGGTAAGGACGCTATTGGACAAAAATTCTGAGAGACAGAATAAATGATCATTTGGAAAGGGATGGACTGATAGACTGTGTGGCTTCATCAAGAGCAGGTCTGGCTGATCTGAATGAGGGAACAAAGTATATTTGTGAGGAAAGGTAAGTGGTTGTGGTTCATGTGGACTTTAGAAAGGCCTTTGTTAAGGTTGGATATAGGAGACTGATCCAAAACGATTAGGACCCAAGGGATCAAAGGCAAGTTGGCTACTTGGATCAAAACACGCACAAAATGCTGGAGGAACTCAGCAGGCCAGGCAGCATCTATGAAAAAAGTACAGTCAACATTTTGGGCTGAAACCTTTTAACAGGACTGGAGAAAGATGCTGAAGAGTAGATTTGAAAGTTGTGGGGAGGGGAGAGAGAAACACTAGGTGATAGATGAAACTTGGAGGGGAATGATGATGATGATGACGTCGACTCAGAGCTGAGGGGCCAGCATTGGGCATTTTCATGCCTTTCAAGGCGCGGTACGAAAGACTGTGTGGCGTGCCACTCCTCACACAGACATTTCGCAGTATTTTACTTTATTTTAAGAGGTCGAGTTGCGAGCTCAACACTCAACCCGGCACGGATGGAAAGCGTACTCAGGAACGGCCCGACTGGATTCAAACCCAGGAACCTCCATTCTGCAGTCCAATGCTGATGTCACTGCACCTCCAGTCAAGGGGAAGGGATGAAGTAAAGAGCTAGCAAGTTGATTGGAAAAAGAGACAGAAGGCCATGAAAGGAAGAAGAATAGGGGAGGGGTGGGGGGAAAGGAGTACCAGAGGGAGGCAATGGGCATGCAAGGAGATAACATGAGAGAGGGACAAGGGGATGGGAAATAGTGAGGGGGGGAGGCATTACTGGAAGTTTGAGAAATCGATGTTCATGTTATCAGGTTGGAGGCTATCCAAATGGAATATAAGGTGGTGCCCCTCCTTTTTCTTTCTTCCATGGCCTTCTGTCTCTTTCACCTATCACCTGGCATTTCTCTTTCCCCTCCCCCTACCTTTCAAATTTACTCATCAGCTTTTTCTCTCCTCTGCTGCCGAAGGGTTTCAGACCAAAACCTCGACTGTACTTTTTTCCATAGTTGCTCCCTGGCCTGCTGTGTTCCCCCAGCACTTTGTGTGTGTTGCTTGGACTTCTAGCATCTGTAAATTTTCTCTTGTTTGTACTTGGATTGAAAATTAGCTTGGTGAAGAGAAACTGATGCTGATGGTAGAGAGTTGCCTCTCACAAGTGATAATGTGACCTGGCAGGTGAGGGAAAAGAAAGGATGAAAGGGGAATGACAATGGGGAATGGAAAAATGAGGGAGGGTGGAGGGTGGAGAAATTACCAGAAGTTAGAGAAATCAATATTCATGCAATTAGATCGGAGGCTACCTAGACAGAACATGAGGTGTTGCTACTCCACCCTGAGTTTGGCCTCATTGTGTCACATTCTTCAAGGTCACCCTCACTGGTGAACACTGAAGCAAAGTATCAATGAAGGATTTTCCTTACCTCCTCCAACTCCAGGTACGTTTCCTCTTTTATCCTTAAATGGTTCTACCCTCACTCCAGTCATCCTCCTGTTCTACACGTGCATGTAGAAAGCCTTAGGGTTTACCTTAATTTTACTCAGTAAGGCCTTTTCATGCCCTCTTCTGGCTCTCCTAAGTCCCTTCCCAAGCTCCATTCTGGCTGTCTCTTAGTACTCAAGAGCCCTGCCTGATCTATGCTTTTTCCTTCCTCTAAATTAAATGTTCCACCTCTTATCAGCCATGGTTCCTTTACTATCTTTTCCCTGTCATACTTTCTCATTTCAAGTCAGGTTTATTGTCATTTAACTAAATAAACATATATAACCATAAGAGCTTAACACATAGGAGCATAAATAGGACATCTGGCCCATCAAGTCTGCTCTACCATTCATTCATGGCCGATCCTTTTCTCCCCCTCCTCAGCCCCACGTCCAGCCTTCTCCCCATGACCTTTGATGCCATGTCCAATCAAGAACCCATCAATCTTTGCCTTAAGTACACCCAACGACCTGGCCTCCTCAGCTGCCTGTGGTAATAAATTCCACAAATCCATCATTCTCTGGCCAAATAAATTTCTCCGCATCTGTTTTAAATGGGTGCCCCTCTATTTTGAAGTTGTGCCCTCTTGTCCTATACTCTCCTACCATGGGAAACATCCTTTCCACATCTACTCCATCTAGGCCTTTCAACATTCAAAAGGATTCAATGTGATTCCCCCTCATCCTTCTAAATACCAGAGAGTACAGACCCAGAGCCATCAAACATTTCTCGTATGATAACCCTTTCATTCCTGGAATCCTTGTGAATGTATATAATGTACATAGAAATGAAACATTTCTCTGAACCAGGGTGTAAAGCACAGCATTACACACAAAAACTTATGAAGGTAAGGATAAAATCTACAGATAAATCACACATAAATTACAAACTAAAGTGCATTCATATTAAATATTGTAAGGTACGGAAAAAATTAACCAGTTACACTTCGTATACAATGCGGCATGAAGTTCAGAAACCTACTGGCCAGGGCGAAGAAACTGTTTATCATCCTGACCATTGCTGTATTTATGCATCATAGTCTCCTGCCTGATGGTAGAGAATCCAAGAGGATGCTGGATGGATGGCTGGGATCTTTAATGATACTAATGCCCCTGTGTACACAGCCCTCATGATAAATGACCCCAATGGATGGTAGTCTTCTATGATCCTCTCAGCTGTTCACATAGTCCTTTGTAGGGACTTCTGGTCCAATGCTTGACTGCTCCCATACCAAATGGAGATACAGCCTGTCAGGATGTTCTCAATGGTGCTCCTGTAAAGCACAGTTAAGATGAGGAGGGGGAGCCTTGCTTGCCTCAGCCTTTTTAAGCTGTACCTTCTTGTTCAGGGAGGTGGCATTAAGGGACCAGGTGAAGTAATCCGCGATGTGAACTCTCAGGAATTGGTGCACTTAACTGCTACTATCATTGTCTCTAGCCAGCATACAACCAACACATCACAGCCTGCAAGTGTCAACACATATTCCAGCACAAACAAAGCTTGCCCACCATACTTGGCAGAACAACACAGAACACAACAAATGGAAGAGCAACAACAAGAAAACAAACCCCATTCCCCCGCCCAGACATGCAACTCCCTGACAGGCTGTCTTTGGTCCCAGCCTCCAGTGGACTTGCAGAGAATCTCAGACTCGGGGCTCTGGCCATCAGGCCTCAACTTGATTGGACACGGCGTCAAAGGTTACAGGGAGGAGGCCAGGAACTGGAGTTGAGGAGAAGATTTAAAAAATGGATCAGCCATAATTGAATGGCGGAGCAGACTCAATCGGCCAGATGGCCTACTTCTGTTCCTTGTCTTATGGTCTTCCCGCACAGGTCCAATAAAGAGCTTTTTTAAACTCAGTCTCTATAAAAGAGCAGTACCGCCTCATGGAGTTGTCATCATGGGAGCGATTGGCATCAGAGTAGTCTTGAGTCAGAGTAGTAAGGCTTCGGCGAGAACAGGCAGAGGCTGGGTAAGTTCATTCCTTATTTCTTATTCAACTCTAGAGAGAATAGGGGGTATGTCTACAGAGCCAGTGTTCTGTTCTAGATGTCAGATGTGGGATTTCCAGGAGACTCCCAGCCTCCTCGATAGCCACATCTGCACCAGATGCATTGAGATGCTGCTCCTTAGAGACCGTGTTAGGGAAATAGAGTTGCACCTTGATGATCTTCTGCGTGTTAAGGAAATTGAAGAAGTGATAGACAGGAGCTACAGGGAGGTAGTCACACCAAGGGTATAGGAGACACGTAAATGGGTAACTGTAAAGAGATGAAGGGAGAATGTCAGATAGTGGAGAGCATCCCTGTGGTCGTAGTACTCCATTTTGAGCACTGTTTGGTGGGGGTGGAGGTAATGACCTACCTGGGGGAAGCAACAGCAGCTGTGCCTTTGGCACTGAATCTAGCCCTGTGGCTTAGAAGGGTATGGAATTGAAGAGGATGGCAACAGTAATATGGGACTTTATGGTCAGGGAGACAGGCAATTCTGTGGATGCAAAAAGGAAGCACAGTTTGGTAGTTTGCCTCCCAGGTGCCAGGGTGTGAGATGTTTCTGAATGTGTCCACAATATCCTGAAAAGGCAGGGTAAGCAACCAGAGGTCGTGGAACATATTGGTACCAATGACATAGGAAGAAAAAAAGAGGAGATCCTGAAAAAAGAATCCAGGGAATTAGGAAGGATGATTGTAAATGTCACTCTACTCTTTCAGAAAAGAGGAATACAATAGAAAGGAAATTATAGGCCAGTTAGCCTAATCTTAGTAGTTGGGAAAGTGTTGGATTCTATTATTAAGGATGAGGTTTCGAGGTACTTGGAGACTAATGATAAAATAAGTCAAAGTTAGCATGGCTTCTGTGAAAGAAAATCTTGCCTGACATATTTGTTAGAGTTTTTCAAGGAAGTAACAAGCAGAGTGGACAAAGGAGAGGCAGTGGATGTCATTTACTTGGATTTTCAGAAGGCATTTGATAAGGCATCACACATGAGGCTGCTTAACAAGATAAAATCCTATGGCATTACAAGAAAGATACTGGAATGGATAGATAGGCAGGAGGCAGTGAGTGGGAATGAAGGGGGCCTTTTCTGGTTGGCTGCCAGTGAGTAGTGGTGTTCCTCAGGGGTCAGTATGGGGGCTGCTACTTTTCACATTGTTTGTCAATGATTTGGACAATGGAATTGAAGACTTTGTGGCAATATTTGTGGATGATACAAAGATAGGAGGAAGAGTAGGTAGTGCTGAGGAAGCAATGTGATTGCAGCAGGACTTAGACAAATAAGTGGCAGATAGAATACAGTGTTGGGAAATGGATGATAATGCTTTTGATAAAAGGAATAATGGTGTGGACTATTATCTAAATTGGGAGGAGGTTCAAACATTAGAGGTGAAGAGGGACTTAGGAGTCCTCGTGCAAGACTTTCAGAAGGTTAATTTACAGGTTGAGTCTGTGGTAAAGAAGGCAAATGTAATGTTGACATTTATTTCAAGGGGAATAGAATATAAAAACAAGGAGAAAATGCTGATGCTCTGTAAGACACTAGTCAGGCTGCACTTGGAGTATTATCAACAGTTTTGGGCCCCATATCTCAGAGGGGATGTGTTGTCATTGGAGAGAGTCCAGAGGAGGTTCATGAAGATGATTCTGGGAACGAAGGGGTTAACATATGAGGAGTGTTTGGCAGCTTTGGGCCTGTACTCACTGGAATTTAGAAGAATGCAGGGGGATCTCATTGAAACCTAACAAACGTTGAAAGGATTAGATAATGTGGACGTGGAGAGGATGTTTCCTGTGGTGGGGGTATCCAGAACTAGAGGGCACAGCCTCAAACCTTAGGGGTGGTCCTTTAGAACAGAGGTAAGAAGGAATTTTTTTTTAGCCAGTGAGTAGTAAATCTGTGGAATACTCTGCTACAAACTGCGGTGGAGGGCAAATCCATGGCTAATATTTAAGGCAGAATTTGATAGTTTCCTGATTGGCCAGGGATATTGCGAAAAGGCAGGTGTATGGGGTTGAGTGGGATCCAGGATCAGTCATGATGGAATGGCAGAGCAGACTCGATGGGCTGCATGGCCAAATTCTGCTTCTTTGTCTTATGGATCATAACCCTCCATACCCTTATATCCATGTACCTATCCAAATTTATCTTAAACATTGAAATGGAGCTTGTATGTACCAGCTGTGCTTTTATTTCCACACACTCATGATCCTCTGAGTGAAGTAGTTTCCACTCATGTTCCCCATAAGCTTTTCACCTTTCACCCATGACCTTTGGTTGTAGTCCCATGTAATGTCAGTGGAAAAAGCCTGCTTGCATTTACCCTAACTATACCCCTTATAATTTTGTATACCGCTATCAAATCTCCTCTCAATCTTCTATTTTCATCCGGATTTATGAACAATTACACATGGGCCTGATCACTTTTCCCCATCACGTTTGCAGACGAAAACATCTCCCTTAAAATGTTAACGATAGAATTAATGAAATATTAACAATCTGATTGTAAAGTAGGCCTTTGGGAGGCAGAGATTTATATCTGAGACGATCAGAGGTCAGCGAACACCGAGGTAGTATGAGTTTTATTAACGTTTCTAGCGGAGTGTGGGTTGGTCGACACCAGGTTACGCGTTTAGCACCGCGATTGTATTGGTTGGTGAAACCAGCCGCATTCCGCATTCCCCGGGACGGGATGCTGCCGACAGGTGAGCGCTTCGCAATCGGTGGGCGAATGTTCGGGAGGAGCGGCCGTTCTGCCTTGGTGCAGCGTTGAGGGAGTCTACATCTGCCCACACTCCCTAAATTCCCACATCTTTCCCTCCCCACCCGACCCCGACTCACATTCAGGCAGAGCTCCGCTGAGCCGCGGCTCCCGCTTCAGGCTGGAAAACGGGAGCAGCGGCGGAGAGGTCGGCAGGGTAAGGGGGAGGGAGACCAGGGGAAGGGGAGGAGTGGCGGGGCGCGACCGCGGGGAAGATGTGCCGCTCTGCGGACCGCGCCCGATCTGCGGCAAAGTCGCAGTCAAAGCAGCGCAGATCAAACGGTTTTATCCTTCCTCACCCCTGTCCTAAACCCCCTTTCCTACCCCCTCTCCATTTCCCCCACTTACCCACCCCAACCTCTCTCTCTAGCACAACCACTGTAGGAAGACAGGTACCAAGGCAACAAAAGGACCAAGAGTGAAAAGTATTTGATTGGTTGTAGATGAGGATGCAGAGTGATTTCCATGGGGTCAATGTTGCTGCTGTAAAATGTGGAGTTTAGGAATACTTTTGACAAGGTACTACATGCCAGGCTGAAAAACTCAATGGCATCAAAGGGAAAGTGGCAATTAGACCCAAAGCAGTGACAGGAAGCAAAGGACAATGGTGGATAGATTTTTCTGGACAGAACATTATTGCCTCTGAGTTTCAGCCATGCTCAATGCTTGGCTCCTGGACTTGTGCTCTGCATATTAATACATGGCCGTTGTGTGTTCTTCATGCCAGATGTTGGAGTCTTGGGAGACCCAGAGTCTCCCAGTGAACTACATCTGCATGAAGTGCATCCAGCTGTAGCTTCTTGAAGACAGTGTTAGGGATCTGGAGCAGCAACTGGACAGGAGAGAGAGAGAGGATAATTGATCAAAGTTACAGGGAAGTAGTCTCCCCGAAGTTGCAGAAGGCGAGTAGCTGGGTGACTATCAGGAGTTAGTGTGTAGCACCCCTGTGGTCATTCCTCTCAATAATGAGTAGACTGTTTTGGATATTGTTGTGGGAGATGACCTCCCATGGGAATGCTATGGAGACTGGGGTACTGGCACTGAGCATGAGCCGATGGTGTAGAAGGGAAAGAGGGAGAAGAGGGGAGCGATAGTGATATGGGACTCAATGATCAAGAGGAACAGATGGAGATTCTGTAGATGTGAATGGGACACCAGGGTGGTACGTTGCCCCCGAGGTGCCGGGATCAGAGATGTCTCAGATCATGTCTACAGCATTTTGGAGGGGGTGGGGAAGTGGGAGCAGCCAGATGTTTTGGTACATATTGGTACTAATTACATAGGAAGGAAATGCAATGAAGTCCTGAAGAGAGAATTTAGAGAGCCAGGCAGAAAGCTGAGAGACAGGACCTCCAGGGTAGTAATTTCTGGATTGCTGCCTGTGCCATGCACCAGTGAGGGTAGAAACAGGATGACTTGGCAGATAAATGCCTGGCTGAGGAACTGGTGCAGGGGGCAAGGCTTCAGGTTCTTCGATCATTAGGGTCTCTTCTGGGGGAGGTATGACCTGTACAAAAGTGACGGGTTGCAGCTGAACGCAGGGAGGACCAATATTCTTGTAGGCAGATTTGTTAAAGCTGTTGGGGAGGGTTTAAACTAATTTGGCAAGGGGGTGGGAACCAGAGTGATGGAACCCAGGAAAGGATGGATGGTAAAAAAGCGAAGATACTATACAGTCACTCTGTTAGGAAGAGCAGGCAAATGGTCAGACAAAATTGCAGCCAGCAGGGTGAGTATGAGTGCATTAGGAATGCAGAATCAAAAGTGGTAGCAAATACAGTACTTAAAGTGTTATATCTCAATGCACGAAGTATAAGAAATAAGGTGGATGGGCTTGTTGCACTATTACAGATTGTCGGGTCTGCTGTTGTGGCCATCACTGAACTGTGGCTGAAAGACGGTTGTTGTTAAGAGCTGAACGTCCAAGGTTACACATTGTATGAGATTTAAGGAAGGCAGGCAGATGGATGGCATGGCTCTGCTGGTAAAGAACAGCATCAAATCTGTTCTTTAGATGATGAGACATAGGATCCCTGTGGATTGAGTTAAGAAACTGCAAGGATAAAAGGACCCTGATGGCAGTTATATACAGGCCTCCCCATAGTAGCTGGAATGTGGACTCACAGATTTAAATGGGAAAGAGAAAAGATTTGTCAAAAAGGCAATGTTATGATGGTCATGGGAGATTTTAACATGTACCAGTAAGAGGATTGGGAAAATCAATTTGGTAATGGATCTCAAGAGAGTGAGCCTATGAGATGGCTTTCATAGAAGTTTGTCATTGAGCCTACTAGAGGATCAGCTATACTTGATTGGGTGTTATGTAATGAACTGGAGGCAATTAGGGAGCTTAAGGCAAAGGAACCCTGAGGAGACAGTGATCACAATATAATTTAGTTCAACATGAAATATGACAGGGAAAAAGTAAAACCTGGCATAGCAGTAATTCAGCGGAGTAAAGGAAGTTCAAGTGGTATGAGAGAGGAGATGGCTAAACTAAATTGGAAGGAGATGCTGGCAGGGATGTTAGCAGAGCAGAAATGGTGTGAGTATCTGAGAAAAATGAGGACGCAGGATAGAGATATTCCAAAAAACAAAGAAATTCTCAAATGGCAAAATAGTACAACAGTGGCTGACAAGGGAAGTCAAAGCTAATGTAAAAGCAAAAGAGAGAGTATACAACAAAGCAAAAATTAGCATGCAGACAGAGGAATTGGAAGCTTTTAAAACCTGACAGAGAGCAACTAAAAGATTCTTTAAGATGGAAATCATAAAATATGAAAGCAAGCTGACAAACAATATTAAGGTGGATAGAAAAATCTTTCACAAGTGCATGTATATTAAATGAGAGTGGATATAGGACCGCTAGAAAATGAGGCCGGAGAAATAATAACGGGACAAGAGATGGCAGATGAACCAAGTGAGTATTTTGCATCAGTCTTCACTGTGGAAGACACTAGCAGTATGCCAGGTGTTGAAGGATGTGAAGGAAGAGAAGTGAGTGTAGTTACTATTACAAGGTAGAAGGTGCTCAAAAAGCTGAAAGGCCTAAGGGTACATGTTACCTTAACCAGGTGAACTGCACCCT
Organism: Hemitrygon akajei; assembly: GCF_048418815.1. Lineage (NCBI taxonomy): Eukaryota > Metazoa > Chordata > Chondrichthyes > Myliobatiformes > Dasyatidae > Hemitrygon > Hemitrygon akajei. Next base: position 177,777,361 of record NC_133133.1, read on the forward strand.
AGGGTTCTGAAAGAGGTAGCAGTAGAGATTGTGGAGGCATTAGTAATGATCTTTCAAGAATCATTGGACTCTGGCGTGATTCTTAGGACTGGAAAATTGCAGATGTCACTCCACTCTTTAAGAAAGGAGGGAGGCAGCAGAAAGGGAATTATAGACCAATTGGCCTGACCATAGTGATTGGAAAGATGTTGGAGTCAATTGTTAAGGATGACATTATGGAGTACTTGGTGACACAGGACAAGATAGGACAAGGCATGCTTTCTTTAAGGGAAAACTTGCCTGACGAACCTGTTGGAATTCTATGAAGAGATTACAAGTAGGATAGTTAAAGGGGATGCAGTGTATGTTGTATATTTAGATTTTCTGAATGCTTTGACAAGGTGCCACACATGCGGCTGCTTAACAAATTAAGAGTCCATGGTATTACAGGAAATTTACTGGCATGGTTAGAGCATTGGCTGATTGGTAGGAGGTATTGAGTGAAAATAAAAGGATCCTTTTCTGGTTGGCTGCCAGTGGCTAGTGGTGTTCCGCAGGGGTCGGTGTTGGGACCACGTCTTTTTATGCTGTATATCAGTGATTTAGATGATAGAAGAGATGGCTTTGTTGTCAAGATTGCAGATGATATGAACATTGGTGGAGCGCCAGGTAATGTGAAGGACATAGGAAGGCTGCGCAAGGACTTAGACAGAGTAGGAGAATGAACAAGAAAGTGGCAAATGAAATACAATGTTGGAAAATGCATGGTCATGCAATTTGGTGGAAGAAATAAATATGCAGACTATTTTCTAAACGGGGAGTAAATCAAAAAATCCAAAAGGACCTGTGAGTCTTTGTGCAGAACACCCTAAAGTTAGCTCACAAGTTGAGCAGGTGGTGAGGAAGGTGAATGTAATGTTAACATTTGTTTCAAGAGAACCTGCATATAACAGCAGGGAGGTGATGCTGAGACTTTTTAAGGCAATGATGAGGCCTCACCTTTAGTATTGTGAACAATTTTGGGCTCCTTATCTAAGAAAAGATGTGCTGGCATTGGAGAGGTTTTAGAAGAGGTTCACAAGGATGATTCCAGGAACGAAAAGGTTATCTTATGATGAATATTTAATGTCTCTGGGTCTGTACTCACTGGAATTTAGAAGGATGGTGGGGGGATCCCAATGAAACATTTCAAATGTTGTAAGGCCTAGACAGAGTAGATGTGGAAATGATGTTTCCCATGGTGGACGAGTCCAGGACAAGCAGGCACTGCCTCAGGATAGAGGGCGTCCATTTTGTTGGGTGTATTTAAGGTGGAGATCGATAGATTCATGATTGGTCAAGGCCTCTAGGGTTATGGGGAGAAGGCCAGGGAGTGGGGCTGAGGAGGGGAAACTAAAAGGATCTGTCATGATTGAATGGCAGAGCAGACCCGATCAGTCAAATGGCCTAATTCTGCTCCTATGTCTTATGTTCTTAATTTACAACTAATAAGGAGACAGCGGACATGCCGGGTTTACATTTGCTGGGATGTTAAAGGCTGAGGGCTGACCTTACAGAGATTTATAAAATTATGAGGTATATAGATAGGACTGATCGAGTTGTGTTTGCAAGACACAAGTTTACAACTAGAGGGCACAGGTTTGAGATGAGGTGGGTGGGATTAAAGGAAACCTGTGGTGTAAAGGTTTTATACGGGTAATCATATGGAATGAGCTGCCAGAGGAGTTGGTGGAACTAGATAGATAGATAGATACTTTATTGATCCCAAAGGAAATTACAGTGCACTGTTACATTACAAGTGCACGGATATACAGATATTAGAAGAGAAGTTAGAAAGAATAAGACCATAAGAACCATAAGAAATAGGAGCAGAATTAGGCCATCTGACCCGTCGAGTCTGTTCTGCCATTCAATCATAGCTGATCCTTTTATCTCGTCCTCCACCCCATTCCTTGGCCTTCTCCCTGTAACCTTTGATGCATGTCCAATCATGAACCTATCAATCTCAGCCTTGAATCCAATGACCTGGCCTCCACAGCTGCCTGTGGTGACAGATTCCACAAATGCACCACCCTCTGGCTAAAGGAATTTCTCCGTATCTCTGTTTTAAATGGACGCCCCTCTATCCATTCTGTGCCCTCTTGTCCTAGACTCCCCCTCCATGGGAAATATCCATTCAGCATCTAATCTGTTTAGGCTTTTCAGCATTCAAAAGGTTTCAATGAGGTCCCCCCTCAGCCTTCTAAATTTCACTGAGTATAGACACAGAACCATCAAATGTTTCTCGTATAATAACCCTTTCATTCCTGGAATTATGCTTGTGAACCTCCTCTGGACCTTCTGAGCCTATTGGCATCACCTGTGTTGATTTCATTGCCCCATTGCACCACCGCATAGAAGATTGTACTAGTGACAACAGACTGGTAGAATGTGTGAAGGAGAGGCCTGCATACTCCAAAAAACCTCAATCTTCCTAGGAAGTAGAAGCAATTATTGTTTACCACATGAAGGGAAATGCAGTGAAAAACTTGCCTTGCATATTGTTCATACAGATCAATTCATTACAAGTCACATTGAGGTAAAAGAAAATGTAGAATAAAGTGCAACTGCTACAGAGAAAGTGCAGTGCAGGTAGGCAATAAGGTGCAGGATCCGAATGAGGGAGGTTGCAGGGTCGCCAGCAGATTGTGTGTTGCTCCAAATCTCAGTGTCTATACACTCTCCAGTGTCTACATCACCCGTCTATGCTCTCTGGTGCCTGCATCACCCAACTGCGCTCTCCGGTGTCTATTTTGCTTTCTTTCCTTTGTTGCTGCACACAGAATAAGGACAGAAAATTTAATGCTGCAATTGTATAGATAGATAGATAGATACTTTATTCATCCCCATGGGGAAATTCTTCCTGCACAAGGCATCTGTGTTGGCAGTCCAGTCTAGCTTCTCGTCTAACTGTACTCCCAGATACTTGTAGGTCTTAACCTGCTCCACACATTCTCCATTAATGATCACTGGCTCCATATGAGGCCTAGATCTCCTAAAGTCCACCACCATCTCCTTGGTCTTGGTGATATTGAGATGCAGGTAGTTTGAGTTGCACCATATCACAAAGTCCTGTATCAGTTTCGTATACTCTTCCTCCTGTCCATTCCTGACACACCCCACTATGGCTGTGTCATCAGCGAACTTCTGCACATGGCAGGACTCCGAGTTATATTGGAAGTCTGATGTGATATTAGCCACAGCTGACTTTCACAGATGTGATGGGAGAAATGACTTCCCATGTTATAAATATTTGCTGCTTTTGTATATGAACTGTCTGGTCTTGAGTACAGGACATACAAATGTGAAGCTTCTTGGTGATGCTCAAGTTTGGATAGTTTCTTGTCCATTAAAGACAGTTAGAGGAGTGTTGGTCTGGCTGAAGATCCATGACCAGTGTTGTTCTGTAAGGATCAGTGCTGGCACCTTTGATGTATGTGATATATATTAGTGATTGTCACATACCCTGTGACAGGTTAAAGAACCAGCAAAAATAGAAAACACTTTGGTGTCCAGTATTGCTACTAACTAAGGGTATTTATTAGGTGAGCTGATGCCATTGATCTTCCTGTTGTCCTCCAGAATCCTTTAGAAGTCACCGACTGTGACCACAACAAAGGGGACTGTTCTTCCGTGGTGGAATTATCAACCCAGGTGAGGGTTGGAGACATGAATAACTCCCCACCGGTCACACCCTTTCAGACTGCGAGAGCCACTGATCAATCTGCTCGATCGATCCTCCAAAACCCACCTTTTCTGTGGGCACAACAAAGCTCATTCAGTGTCCAAAACCATGTGTCTGTAGGTCTATCAGCTGACCTTCTATTTATCTCATCGTGCTGAACACCAGCTGTCCATCAAGCAGCTCCTCCCTTCTCTCTCTGTAAGAATACAGAAGCTGACAGTGTCCTTGCAAAAGTGTAAACATGCTTGCAGAGAAACCATAACCATCTCCGAGCTGTCTCCCTCTCCCTCTCCCTAAGCACAGTTCATAGGGGTAATTCAGGACCCCATCACATGATATTGATGAAAATGTGGATGGGTGGATTAGCAAGTTTGGAGATGACACAAGAGCTGTAGACAGCATAAAGAATACAACAGATATTGTTCAATTACAGATATGGGCAGAGAAGTACAGATTGCCAGGTATGATGTCATGGCTGAAGGATGGGTGTAGTTGGGAGCTGAATGTCCAAGGTTACACATTATATCAGAGGAATAGGAAGATCGGCAGAGAGGGAGGTGTGGCTCCACTGGTGAACAATGCTATCAGATCAGTAGAAAGATGTGACATAGGATCAGAAGATGTTGAATCCTTGTAGGTTGAGTTAAGAAACTGCAAGGGTAAAAGGACGCTGATGGAAGTTATGAACAGGCCTCCCAACAGTGGCTGGGATCTGGACCACAGATTACAACAGGAAATAGAACTCACTCTCTTGAGATCCATTACCAACCTGATTTTCCCAATTAACCTACATGTTAAAATCTCCTAAGGCTACCGTAACATGCAAGTTGATTGGGAAAATCAGGTTGGTGATGGATCTCGAGAGTGAGTTTGTTGAATGCCCAAGAGATGGCTTTTTAGAGCAGTTTGTTGTTGAGCCTACTAGGGGATCAGTTATATTGGATTGGGTGTTAGGTAATGAACTGGAGTCGATTAGGGAGCTTAAGGTAAAAGAACCCATAGGAACCAGTAATCACAATATAATTGAGTTCAACTTGAAATTTGTTAGGGAGAATATAAAGTCTGATGTAGCAGTATTTTAGTGGAGTAAGGGAAATTACAGAGGTAGGAGAGAGGAGTTGGCCGAAGTAACTTGGAAGGAGCTGCTGGCAGTGATGCCAACAGAGCAGCAATGGTAAGCATTTCTGGGAAAAAATGAGGAAGGTGCAGTATACATGTATTCCAAAAATGAAGAAATACTCAAATGGTAAAATGGTACATAAGTGGCTGACAAGGGAAGTCATAGATATTGTAAAAGCAAAAGAAAGGGCATGCAACAAGGCTAAAATTAGTGGGAAGATAGAGGATTGGGAAGTTTTTCAAAACCTACAGAGAGCAACTAAAAATCATTAGAAGGGAAAAGATGAAATATGAAAGCAAGCTAGCAAATAATATCTACGTGGATAGTAAAAGTTTTTTGCAGGATGTTAAAAATAAAAGAGAAATGAGAGTGGACATAGGACCGCTAGAAAATGAGGCAGGAGAAATAATAACGGGGGACAAGGAGATGGCTGATGAGCTAAATGAGTATTTTGCATCAGTCTTCACTGTGGCAGACACTAGTAGTATGCCAGATGTAGTGTGTGAAAGAAGAGAAGTGTCTAGAGATACTATTACAAGAGAGAAGGTGCTCAAGTAATTAAAAGACCTAAAGGTCCAGAGGAACTGCCCCCTATGGTTCTGAAAGAGGTAGCATTAGAGATTGTGGTGGCATTAGAAATGATCTTACAAGAATCATTGGACTCTGGCATGGTGCCAGAGGACTGGAAAATTGCAAATGTCACTCCGCTCCTTTATAAGAAAGGAGAAAGACAGCAGAAAGGAAATTATGGACCAGTTAGCCTGACCTCAGTGGTTGGAAAGATGTTAGAGTCAATTGTTAAGGATGAGGTGATGGAGTACTTGGTGACACAGGACAAGATAGTACAAAGTCAGCATGGTCTCCTTCAGGGAAAATCCTGGCTGATGAACCTGTTAGAATTCTTTGAGGAGATTACAAGTAGGATGGATAAAGGAAATGTAGTTGTATATTTGGACTTCCAGAAGGCCTTTGACAAGGTGCCAAACATGAGGCTGCTTACCAAGTTAAGAGCCCATGGTATTACAGGAAAGTTACTAGCATGGATAGAGTATTGCCTGACTGATAGGAGGCAGCAAGTGGGAATAAAAGGATCCTTTTCTGGTTGGCTGCTAGTGACTATTAGTGTTCTGCAGGGATTGGTGTGGGGACCACTTTTTATGCTGTATATCAATGATTTAGATGATGGAATAGATAGCTTTGTTGCCAAGTTTTCAGGTGATACAAAGATTGGTGGAGCAGCAGGTAGTGTTGAGGATAAAGGTAGGATGCAGAGGACTTAGACAGTTTATAAAAATGGACAAAAAAGTGGCAAATAAAATACAATTTTGGAAGATTCATGGTCATGCACTTTGGTAGTAGAAATAAAATGTGCAGACCATTTTCTAAATGGGAAGAAAATCCAAAAATCTGAGATGCAAAGGGACTTGGGAGTCTTTGTGCAGAATACCCTAAAGGTTAACTTGCAGGTTGAATCGGTGGTGAGGAAGGCAAATGCTATGTTAGTATTCATTTCAAGTGGTCTAGAATACAAGAGCAAGGATGTGATGCTGAGGCTTTATAAGGCACTGGTGAGGTTTCACTTTGAGTGTTGTGAACAATATTGGGCTCCTCATCTCAGAAAAGAAGTGCTGGCATTGGAGTGGGTCCAGAGGAGGTTCACAAGGATGATTCCAAGAATGAAAGGGTTATAATACGAGGAACATTTGATGGCTTTGGGTCTGTACTCACGGGAATGCAGAAGGATGGGGTGGGGGGGGGGAATCTCATTTAAACTTTTTGAGGGTTGAAAGGCCTAGACAGATTAGATGTAGAAAGGATGTTTCCCATGGTGGAAGAGTCTAGGAAAAGAGGGCAGAGCCTCAGGATAGAGGGGCAGCCTTTCAAAACAGAAATGCAGAGGGGTTTCCGGTGACATCATCGTCGAGAATGGCAGCTTAAGTCACTAGCTCCTCCGGAAAAGTACGTATTAAGCCCCATTAACCTGTCAAATATAGTATTTTTCGAAAAATATTTGAACTGAAAAGAGGGGCAAGAATGGGGAAAAAGAACGGAAATAAAAAAAGCGACACTGTGGAGCCTGCGTCCGAGAGGAGTGCAGCGAGCAGCTCTCCGACCCGACCGCGTGCTAGCGAGGCGGCTACTGGGCCTCATTCAGGTGAAGCGGCAAATATGTTCGAAATCCTGAAAGAAATAATGGAGGTCCAGAAAGATATAAAGCAGCAGCTCCGTGATATTAAGGCAGAGCTCGCCAGCGTTAATCAAAAAATAGCGGTGGCAGAGACTCGCATTGAAAAGGTGGAAGATCGCGTTCAAAACGTGGAACGGATACTGAGCAAGACAGTAAAAATCATACATCACCAAGAAGGTAAACTGCTTGATCTGGAGGGAAGATCACGGCGGAAAAATATCAGAATCTACAACGTTCCCGAAGGAGCGGAGGGCCCGTCTATGATGGAGTTTGTCGGAAAGTTACTGCGGGACACGCTGGAGCTTCCCCCGGCTATGAAGCTGGAAGTTGAAAGAGCCCACCGCGCGTTAGTCCCAAAACCTACCCAGGATAGAAAGCCACGCTCAATAATAATTAAACTCCTTCGGTACAGCACCAAGGCGGAGATTCTACGAAGGGCCTGGGGTAAGAAGAGAGTGTTTTTAGAGGATAAATTAACATATTTCGACCAAGATTACCCCCCCCCCCCGCGGTCCTCCAGAAACGCAAAGAATACTCTGAAGTAAAGCGAGTACTAAAGCAGAATAAGATTAGATTTCAAACTCCGTACCCTGCTAAACTTTGAGTGTTTTATGACAACGGGACGCAGTTGTACCAGACAGTGGAAGAGGCAACTACAGACATGAAGGCCAGAGGGTTGTCTGTCAGCATGACCAAAACGAAAGAAAGCCTGGCTGAGGAATTGTCTCGCTCGGCTTGGGAAATAGTGCGAGAAATGAGAAGGCAGGAGACGGGAGGAAGCCGAGAGAAACATATCAGGAAGAGACCGGGATTTTCCCAAAGACAGTCCTCACCCCTTTCAGAAGAGTCATAAGGTTTGGCTAACTTTAAAAATGCTGAGAAGCTAAACAGAAGCAAAAGTACACGGTGATATACCTATCTCGAGAAATACTTATTATAATGTGGATTTTATATTACTTAGTTGTTATTCCTTATTCACTCACTTACTCCTTTTTCCCCACCAAAATGAGAATATATATATGTATATGTGTGCATATATGTGTGTGTGTATATATATATATCTATATGTATGTATATATAGGAGTACACAGGGAAATCTTTTCTGTGTAATGGATTTGTTCACTGACTTTTATGAATACTGCAATGGGGGCCCTCAACTCACAAATAGGAGGGGTTATCCCCCACAGCTAGACATTTCCTCTAGCTCAACGGAGGGGGATCATTTACTAGAGACCTCAGCCTTGGGATCACACGTTCGTTGCCATTTTTGTTATTATTTGAGTTTCTTGGTTCTTATTTGTTCAGGGAATAGATCGATTAAGTTTTATTCTAATTTCAATGATACATTAACAGATAAATACAGATGGCTAAGGACAAGGTAAAATTCATTTCTTTTAATGTAAATGGGCTATTAAATCCAATCAAACGTAAGAGAATTTTATCCAAAATGAAAAAAGAACAAGCCCGTGTAGTATATTTACAGGAAACTCATTTAAGTGATAATGAGCATAAAAAACTAAAGAGAATGGGCTTCACTAATCTGTTTTTCTCCTCATATAAATCAGGACATAGGAGAGGAGTTGCTATTCTTATCTCAAGTAAGCAAAATTTTGAAAAAATATTCGAAATGGTAGATAAAGAAGGCAGATATATTCTGGTAAGGGGGAATATAGATGGCAATTCAGTTACTCTATTGAATATATACCCACCCCCAGGAAGTGATATTGGTTTCTTTCAGAAAATTACTGATATTATGGTAACGGAAACAGAAGGGCTCCTGATATGTGGGGGAGACTTAAATTTACAATTACAACCAAACTTAGACTCTTCCAATAGAAAAACCTATGAAACAAAATCTTTACGTAAGAAAGTTAATACACTTTTTGAGGATGTTGGTTTAATTGATATATGGATGGACATTTTCCCTGACAGAAGGGATTACACTCATTATTCTGCTCCACATTCTGTAGATACAAGAATAGACTATTTCATAACATTTGGAAAAGACAAAGACAAAATAAACACCTGTGGAATTGGGACAATAGATGTAAGTGACCATGCACCTATATATTTATCTGTTGATTCTGACCTACAACCAAAGAATACTATTTGGAAACTAAATTCAAGTCTACTCAATGATCCGTACTTTAAGGAACAAATTAAAAAAGAAATTGGTCTCTACTTAGAATTTAATGATAATGGAGAGGTTTCACCTCCCATTGTATGGGATGCTCTGAAGGTGGTCTTAAGAGGGAAAATTATAGCGATATCTTCATATAAGAAAAAAATAAGGAATAAAGCATTAGAGGAATTACAAAATAGACTGAAGGAACTAGAGAAAAAACACAAATTGAATTTGGCACAGGATACATTAGGGGAAATTAAAAGAATTGGGAATGAAATAAATAATTTGGCTACGCAAGAAATCAGGAAAAACTTAATGTTTCTGAAACAGAGACATTATGAAAGTGGATTGAAATCTATGAAAATACTGGCATGGAAACTGAAAAAGAAGATAGCAGAAAATACAATTCATAGAATTAGGGACCCAAGAACGAAAATGATAAAAAGTAAGCTAAGTGAAATTCAGGAAGCTTTTGAAGTGTTTTACAAAATGCTATATTCCAAAGTTCCAGGGGAAGCCTAACCCAAATTGACACCACCTTGAATTCTCTAGAGTTACCCACTTTAAGCGAAGAACAAAATAGAAGGATGACTGCTGACATAACTGAAGTTGAATTAAAAGCTGCAAATAGTAGGCTTAAATTAAGCAAGTCACCAGGATCAGATGGGTATACGGCAGAGTGGTACAAAGAATTAAAAAATGAGTTAATTCCTGTTTTACTCCCCACACTGAACTGGGCTCTAAAAAAGGCACAAATGCCACCCAGTTGGAAGGAAGCGATAATCTCAGCTATACCAAAAGAAGGCAAGGATAAAATGGAATGTGGGTCATTTAGACCAATATCCGTTCTTAATGTAGATTATAGGTTATTTACCTCCATCATGGCCAAACGATTAGAGGAGTTTCTACCCATACTGATACATGATGATCAGACAGGTTTTATTCAACAATGCCAGACTCAAGACAATATATGAAGGACACTTCACATTATGGATCATATACAAAAAAATAAAATCGAAGCAATAGTGATAAATGTAGATGCTGAAAAAGCATTTGATTTGGTTAATTGGAATTTTCTTTACAGAGTTTTACATAGATTTGGTTTCCAAGACACAATTATTAAAACTATACAGGTACTATATGACAATCCTACTACTAGGATTAAAATCAATGGATATTTATCAAATAGTCTTACCCTAGAAAGGGGCACGAGACAGGGTTGTGCATGGCCACCACTACTCTTCACATTATATCTGGAACCATTAGCTTAATACATCAGACAAAATGAAGATATCGGGGGAATTACTATTAAAGGGACAGAGCATAAATTGGCTTGTTATGTGGGATGACATTTTGATCTATCTAGGGCAACCAACATACTCTTTACCTAAATTGATGCAATCCTTTGAACAATATGGTCAATTATCAGGATACAAGATCAACATAGATTAAACCCAATTACTTTCATATTACTATAGCCCACCAAGAGAAATTGAAAGTTGATACCCCTGGGCATGGCACACAGAGTCTTTCAAATATTTGGGCATCATTATGCCAAAAGATTTGGCAAAATTATCAGAATGTAATTATCAGCCTTTATATAAAAAAATTAAGGAAGATGTGGCAAGATGGAGCCTGATTCCTTTTCTCAGTCTCAGTTCAAGGATTGAGTCTATTAAAATGAATATACTGCCCAGACTGTTATATCTCTTTCAGACCCTACCAATAGAGATTAATCAAAATCAATTCAATTGAATGGAACAAGATGCTATCAAGGTATATTTGGCAGGGTAAAAGGCCTAGAATTCATCTCAAAACTTTGCAATTAGCAAAGGAAAAGGGGGGATGGGGCTTGCCTTCTCTTAGAGATTATTATTTTGCAGCACAGTTGAGAGCTGTGATATGTTGGTGCAACCCATCATATGACATTCAATGGAAAAACATTGAGGAGCGGGTACTTCCCATCCCCATACAAGCAATTTTGGCTGATAACAACCTGCAAAGGTACATAAATACTATTGATAACCCATGGGTGAAATTGACTCTTAAAATATGGAAAACCACTATAAAAGAGTATAATCTAGAGGGAGATATTGCAATTCTTAAATGGTGTGCGTACGACTCTGATTTTACACCAAATAAATTGGATGCTAGATTTAAGGACTGGACAGCTAAAGGAATAACAGTTCTTTGCAACATAATGAAAGAAGGAACACTGTTCAGTTTTGAAATGCTTAAAGAGAAACACTTATTAGAAAAGCAAGATTTTTATCGGTATTTACAGATGCGACAATATGTTAATACGACACTTAAAAATGTAACCAAGGCAAATACATGCTTGATAGAGCTCTTTAGAAAAGCATATAATTCAGATAATGGTAGTAGAATCATTTCAAGCATGTATAAGGGGTTGTCAAATCTTAAAACACATTTGACTTCATATATTAAAACAAAATGGGAGAAGAAAGGAGGGATAATTATATCTGAGGAAGAATGCACAATAATATGGAGATATCAATGGAAGTGTACCAATTCACAGAAATGGAGGGAGTTTGGATGGAAAAACTTGATAAGATATTTTATTACACCCTCTCAGAAATCCCATTATGATAGTAACCTCCCTGTTTGCTGGAGAAATTGTGGAAATCAAAATGCAAATCATTATCATATTTTTTGGGACTGCCCTGTTATCAAAAACTATTGGAGGCGGATACACAATGCCCTACAAGTCATCTTTAAATGTGAAATACCCTTGGAGAGTTAGACCATATATTTTGGATATATACCTTAAGAATGGTTGAAAAGAGATAAATATTTAATGAATATACTGTTGATGGCTGGTAAAAAGACTCTTACTAGGAAATGGTTATCACAGGACAGCCCAACTTTAAATACATGGATGGAAATTACAATGGACATTTACAAAATGGAGAGGATAACAGCATCTGTTAATCATAAGCTGGAACAATTTGATTCATACTGGGGAAAATGGTTTAACTACATATTGCCTCATAGGCCTGATTTTATTCTCACAAAGCAATGAATCTGTTGTAAAAAAAGATCACTCCCTACTTGTACATAGTTCTTTCCTTTTGCTTGTTTTTTTCTTTCCACTCTTTTCTATAAGTGTATACCTCAGATAAATACTTTGTGGAGATTTGTGATATATATGATTATATGATGTATATGTATAATGTCTGAAATACATCTTATGGAAATGTTTGATGAACTTCAATAAAAAAAATAAATAACAAAAAAAAAACAGAAATGCAGAGAAATTTCTTTAACCAGAGGGTGGTGGATCTGTGGAATTTGTTGCCATGTGCAGCTGTGGAGGCCAGGTCATTGGTGTATTTAAGGCAGACATTGATAGGTTCTTGATTGGACATGGTAACTGGGGTTGAGGAAGAGAGGAAAAAAAGCATCAGCCATGATTAAATGGTGGAGTAGACTCATGGGCTAGATGGCCTAATTCTGCTCCTATGTCTTATGGTCTTTTGGTCTAAGCGGCAGATGGAGTTCAGTCTGAGCAAGTGTGAGGTGTTGCATTTTGGGAAGTCAAATGAAAAGAGAAAATATACAGATAATGGTTGGTGCCTTAAAATAGTAAATTAATTTAACATTGTCACATGTACCAAGGTATAGTGAAAACATGGCTTGCATACCATTCATACAGATCAAATAATTTCAATAGTATATTGAGGTACAATGAGGTTAATCAATAACAGAATGCTAAATAAAGTGTTACAGTTACAGAAGAAGTGCAGTGCAGGGAGACAATAAGGTGCAAGGTCATAACAAGGTAGAATGTGAGGTCAGGAGTCAATCTTATTGTACAGGAGCCATTCAGTTATCTTATAACAGTGGGATAGAAGCTTTACTTTGGGCTGATGGTTGGAGATTTCAGGCTTTTGTATCTTCTGCCAGATGGGAGAGGAGAAGAGAGAATGTCCAGGATGGGTAGGATCTTTGATTATGCTTGTTATTTTCCTGAGGCATTGAGAAGTATAGATAGAATCCGTGGAGGGGAGTCTGATTTCTGTGATGTGCTGAGCTGTGTCCATAACTCTCTGCAGTTTCTTGCAGTCATGCACAGAGCAATTGCCATACCAAGTTCTGATGCCCCCGGGTAGGATGCTTTCTGCCATGCATCATTAAAAATTGGGGAAGCTCAAATGTGACATGCCAAATTTTAAATCTAGTGAAGTAGAAGCACTGGTAACTTTTCTTGCACATGGTTTTCCCTGTGATTGGGCCAGGATAGGCTATTGGTAATGTTCAGTCCTAGGAACTAGAAGCTGTCAATCCTTTGACTTTAGCACCGTTGATGTAGACAGGAGCATGTGCACTGCTCCCTTCCTGAAGTCAGTGAACAGCTGTTTTATTGGCATTGAGAGAAAGGTTGTTGTCATGACAAGAGGTCACTTGGTTCTCTGTCTCCTTCCTATACTCCGACTCATCGTTATTTGGGATATGGCTCGCTATGGTGGTATCATCAGCAAACATTTCAATAGAGTTAGAACAGAATCTGGCCGTGTAGTCGTGAGTGTACAAGGAGTAGTGTAAGGGGATGGGAGTGCAGCATTGCTGAATTTTGGTGCAGGTGTTGCTGCCAGCACTTACTAATTGCAGTATGTGGATCAGGAATTTAAGAATCCATTTGCAAAGGTAGATGTTGGATCACAGCTCTAAAACACTGAAGTACAGAGGAACTTTCGGATTCACATCTATAGTTCACTGAATGTGGCTGCACAAGTGAATGAGGTGATAAAAAGAGGTGTATGGTATGTTTGCCTTCATTGGTAAGGGTGCAGTATATAAGTGCAGAGAAGGAATGCAACAGCTACATCTATATACTGTGCCTGTAACAAGTATTTACCACCCTTGGAAGTTTATATGCTTTATTGTTTTACAGTATTGAATCACAGTGGATTTAATTTGGCTTTTTTGCCACTGATCAACAGAAAAAGACTCTTATCAAAGAGAAAACAAATCTCTACAAAGTGATCTAAATTAATAAGAACATAAGAAATAGGAGCAGGAGTTGGCCATCCAACCCATCGAGTCTTCCCCGCCATTCAATAAGGTCATGGCTAATCTGTCTGTAAACTCAGCTCCATCTACCTGCCTTTTCCCCATTCCCCTACTATGTAAAAATCTATTTAACTGTATCTTAAATTTATTTAGTGAAGAAGCCTCAACCATTTCCCTGGGCAGAGAATTCCGCAGATTCACCACTCTCTGGGAAAAACAATTTCTCTTCATCTCAGTCCTAAATCTTCTTCCCTGAATCTTGAGGCAATGTCCCCTAGTTCTAGTCTCAAAATTACAAATATATAACACAAAATAATTGATTGTATAAGTATTCACCTCCCACAAGTCAATATTTAGTAGATGCTCATTTGACAGCAATTACAGCCTTGAGTCTGTATAGTAGATAGGTCTCTACTAGCTTTGCGCGTTGGGACACTACAATTTTCCCCCATTCTGTTTTACAAAACTACTCATGCTCTGTCAGATTTCATGGGCATTATGAGTGAACAGACCTTTTCAAGTCCAACCACAAATTCTCAATTGGATTGAGATCTGGACTCTGACCTGGTCACTCCAGGACATTAACTTTGTTGTTTTTAAGCCATTCCTGTGTAGCTTAGGCTTTATGCTTGGGGTCATTGTCTTACTGGAAGACAAATCTCCTCCTAAGTTGCAGTTATCTTGCTGACTGAATCAGGTCTCCCTCCAGGATTTCCTGTATTTTGCTGCATTAATTTTACTCTCTACCCTCACAAGCCTTCCAGGGCCAGCTTCAGTGAAGCATCCCCACAGCACGATGCAGCCACCACCAGGCTTCACAGTAGGGATGGTGGGTTTTTGATGATGTGCAGTGTTTGGCTTATGCCAAAGATAGCATTTAGTCTGATGACCAAAAAGCTCAATTTTGACTTCATCAGACTATAGACTGTGCTTCCAGCTGACTTCAGAGCCTCCCACATGTTTTCTGGCAAACTCTAGCAGAGATTTCATGTGAGTTTTATCAACAGCTCGTGACACAATTAGAGATTGGTCAGTATGACACTGTGGCGTCACCAAGTTGAGGTCACCAAGAAGGTCATATTTGGCTGCTTAACGTCAAAGGATATATTTTGTATCGAAAAGACAGGCAGGAAGGCATAGGCGGTGGTGTGGCTCTGTTGGTAAGAGATGGAATTACATCTTTAGACAGAGGTGACGTAGGGTCAGAGAATGTTGAATCTTTGTGGGTGGAGTTAAGACACTGCAAGAGTAAAAAAAATTATAGGAGTCATCTATAGGCCTCTAAATAGTAGCCATGATGTGGGGTTGGGATTCCAAAGGGAGCTGGAAAAGGCATGTAAAAGAGTAATGTCACATTTGTAATGGGGGACTTCAAATGCAAGGGGATTGGGAATATCAGGTTGGTGTTGGATCGCAAGAGAGGGAATTTGTTGTATGCCTACAACTTTTTAGAGCAGCTTGTGCTTGAGCCTATATGGGGTGGGGGGGATGCTAGCTTGGATTGGGTGTTGTGTAATAACCCAGATCTTATTAGGGAGCTTATCGTAAAGGAACCCTTTGGGGACAGTGATCATAATATGATTGAAATCATACCGTAATTTGAGAGAGAGTAGCACAAGTCACATGTATCTGTACCGTATTAGAATAAATGGAATTACAGAGGCACGAGAGAGGAGCTTGCCCAGGTGGATTGGAGGAGGATACTGGCAGGGATGATGACAGAGCAGAGATAGCTGAAGTTTCTGAGAATAGTTCACAAGGTGCAGGATAGATGTGTCCCACAGAAGAAGTTCTCAGATGGCAGGGGTAGGCAACCATAGCTGACAAGGGAATCTAAGGACTGCATAAAAGCCAAGGAAAGGGCATATAAGGTAGCAAAAGTGGAAAGCTAGATGATTGGGAAGCTTTTAAAATCCAACAAAAGGCAACTACAAAAGTGATAAGGGAAAAGATGAAACATGAGGGCAAACTAGCCAATTATATAAAGCAGGAGACTAAAATTTTTTTCAGTTGTATAAAAAGGGAGTTGATATTGGACCACTGAAAAATGATGCTGGTGAGGTAGGAATGGGGGACAAAGAAATGGCAGATGAACCTAATGGGTACTTTGCATCTGTCTTCACTGTGGAAGACACTAACAGTGTGCTAGAGGTCTGTGAATGTCAGGGAGCAGGAGTGAATGCCATTGCTATTACGAAGGAAAAAGTGCTAGGCAAACTCAAAGGTCTTAAGGTGGATAAGTCACTTGGACCAGATGGACTATATCCCAGAGTCTTAAGAAAGGTTGCTGAAAAGATAACGGATGCATTGATCATGGTCTTTCAAAAATCACTTGATTCTGGCATAGGCCCGGAGGCCTGGAAAATTGCAAATGTCACTCCACTCTTTAAGAAGGGAGGAAGGTAAAAGAAAGAAAATTATAGGCCAGTTAGCCTAACCTCAGTGGTTGGGAAAGCATTGGAGTCTGTTATCAACGATGAGGTTTCAGGGTACTTGGAGTCTAATGATAAAATCAGTCAAAGTCAGCATGGATTCTGTCAAGGGAAATCTTGCTTGACAAATCTGTTAGATTTCTTAGAGAAAGTAACAAGCAGGCTGGACAAAGGAGAGATAGTGGATGTCATTTATTTGGATTTCCAGAATGCATTTGATAAGGTGCCACACATGAGGCTGCTTAACAAGATAAAATCCTATGGTGTTACAGGAAAGATACTGGGATGGATAGAGGAATGGCTGACAGGCAGGAGGCAGTGTGTGGGAATAAAAAGGGCCTTTTCCGGTTGGCTGCCAGTGACTAGTGGTGTTCCTCAGGGGTCAGTATTGGGACTGCTACTTTTCACATTTCAGTGATTTGGATGAAGGAATTGATGACTTTATGGCCAACACAATTCTCCAGAAATTCCACTACCTCCAATGGGATCCTACCACCAAACACATCTTCCCACCTCCCCACTGATTTCCCTCCTGGCACTTGTCCTTGCAAGTGGAACAAGTGCTACACCTGCCTCTTCACCTCCTCCCTCACTACCATTCAGGGCCCCAAACAGTCCTTCCAGCTGAGGCGACACTTCACCATGAATCCGTTGGGATTATATACTGTGTCTGATGCTCCAGGTGTGACTTCCTCTATATCGGTGAGACCTGACATGGATTGGTAGACAGTTTTGCTGAGCACCTACGCTCTGTCCACCAGAAGAAGCGGGATCTCCCAGTGGCCAACCATTTTAATTCCACTTCCCATTTCCATTCCCATTTTGATATGTCAATGCATGACCTCCACTACTGTTGTGATGAGGCCACACTCAGGTTGGAGGAACAACACCTCATATTCCATCTGGATAGTCTCCAACCTGATGGCATGAACATCAATTTCCCGACCTTCCGGTGATGGCTCCTCCCCTCCCTCCTTCACCATTTTCCATCTCCTTTTCCCTCTCTCACCTTGTCTCCTTGCCTGCCCATCACCTCCCTCCGGTGCTCCTCCCCCCTTTTCTTTCTTCCATGGCCTTCTGTTCTCTCCTATCAGACTCCCCCTTCTCCAGCCCTGTATCTCACCAATCAAAGTCCCAGCTCTTTACTTTCTCCCTCCCCCTGCTGGTTTCACTTATCACCTTGTGTTTCTCACTTCCTTTCCCCCCCCCCACCCCAGCCCACCTTTTAAATCTACTCTTCAGCTTTTTTTCTCCAATCCTGCCAAAGGGGCTTGACCCGAAACGTTGCATGTTCTTTTTTCCATAGATGCTGTCTGGCCTGCTGAGTTTCTCCAGCATTTTGTATGTGTGCCTGAGTTTCCAGTATCTGCAGATTTTCTCTTGTTTGTGATTTGCTTGAGGGCTTTGTAGGAAAGTTTGTGGATGATAGGTGGAGGGGTAGGTAGTGCTGAGGAATCAATGCAATTGCAGGAGGATTTAGACAAATTGGAAGAATGAGCAAAATAGTGGCAGATGGAATACAGTGTTGGGAAATGTATGATAATTGCATTTTGGTAAAAGGAACAATAGTATGGACTATTATCTAAATAGGGAGAAGGTTCAAACACTAGAGGTGCAGAGGGAGTTGGGAATCCTCATGCAAGACTCCCAGGAGGTTAATTTACAGGTTGAGTCTGTGGTAAAGAAGGCAAACCATGGTGCAGAAGGGAAGGAGAGAGAAGAGAGGAGCGGTAGTGATAGGGGACTTGATAGTCAGAGGAGCAGACAGGAGATTCTGTGGACATGAATGGGACACCTGAATGGTATGTTGCCTCCCAGGTGCTAGGGTCAGGTATGTCTTGGATCGCGTCACAACATTTTGGAGAGGGAAGGGGAGCAGCCAGATGTGTTGGTACATATTGGTAACAATAACGTAGGAAAGAAAAGCAAAGAGGTTCTGAAAAGGAAAATTTAGAGAATTAGTTAGAAAGCTGAGAAGCTGAGAAGAATTACTCCCGGGTAGTAATTTCTGGATTGCTGCCTGTGCTGCATGCCACTGAGGGTGGAAACAGGATGATTTGGCAGATAAATGCGCCTGAGAAGCTGGTGCAGGGGGCGGAGCTTTGGGTTCTTGGATCGTTGGGATCTCTTCTGTGGGAGGTATGCCCTGTTCAAAAGTGATGGGTTGTACCTGAACCCAATATTCACGTGAGCAGATTTGTTGGAGCTGTTGGGAAGAGTTTAAATTTGGCATATGGTTTGGAACTAGAGTGAAGTGATAGGACAGATGATAAAGAAAACAAAGATAGAATGCAGTCAGAATATCAGGAAGGGAAGGCAAATGATAGGACATAATTGCAGCCACAGGGTGAGTATCAGTGCATTAGGGATGCAGAATCAAAAAGGGTAGCAAATACAGTACTCAAAAGTGTTATATCTCAATGCACGGAGTATAAGAAATAAGGGGGATGATCTTGTTGCACTATTACAGATCGTCAGGTATGATGTTATAGCCATCACTGAATTGTCGCTGAAGGATGGTTGCAGTTGGGAGCAGATTGTCCAAGGTTACGCATTGTATTGGAGGGATAGAAAGGTTAGCAGTGGATGTGGCTCTGTTGGTAAAGAATGGTATTGAATTAGTAGAAAGATGTGACATAGGGATTGGAAGATGTTGAATCCTTGTTGATTAAGTCAAGAAACTGCAAGGGTAAAAGGAACCTGATGACAATTATATACAGATCTACCAACAGTCCGGGATATGGATCACATATCCCGGAATAGGAACTGGAAAAGGCGTGTCAAAAGGACAATGTTATGATAGTCATGGAAGATTTCAACTTGCAGGTCATTCAGGAAATGGATCTCGAGAGTGAATTTGTTGAATGCCTATGAGATGGCTTTTTAGAGCAGTTTGTCATTGAGCCTACTAGAGGATCAGATATACTGGATTGGAGGTTAAGTAATGAACTGGAGGTGACTAGGGAGCTTAAGGTAAAAGTACCCTTAGGAGACAGTGATCACAATATGATTGAGTTCAGCTTGAAACTTGATAGGGAGAAAGTAAAGTCTGACATAGTAATATTTTCCTAGAGTAAAGGAGATTTACTCCTCTGAGAGAGGAGTTGGCCACAGTAAATTGGAAGGAGCTGCTGGCAGGAATGACAGCTGTGCAGCAATGGCTTGAGTTTCTGAGAAAAATGAGGAAGGTGCAGGACAGATGTTTTCTAAAAATGAAGAAATACACAAAGTGGCAAAAGCATACAACTGTGGCTGACAAGGGAAGGCAAAGCTAATGTAAAAACAAAAGAAAGGGCATACAACAAAGCATAAATGAGCAGGAAGATAGGGGACTGGGAAACTTTAAAAACCTACAGAGAGCAACTGAAAGAATCATTAGGAGGGAAAAAATGAAATATGAAAGCAAGCTAGCAAACTATATCAAAGTGGATAGTAAATGCTTTTACGAGTATGTAAAAAGTAAGAGATGAGAGTAGATATAGGACCACTAGAAAATGAGGTTGGAGAAATAATAACAGGGACCTAGGAGATGGCAGATGAGCTAAGTGAGAATTTTGCATTAGTCTTCACTGTGGAAAACTCTAGCAGTGTGGCAGATGTTGAAGGGTGAACACAGTTACTATTAACCATATAAACCATATAACAATTACAGCATGGAAACAGGCCATCTTGGCCCTTCTAGTCCATGCCGAACGCTTACTCTCACCTAGTCCCACCAACCTGCACTCAGCCCATAACCCTCCATTCCTTTCCTGTCCATATACCTATCCAACTTACTTTAAATGACAATATCAAAACTGCCCCTACCACTTCTACTGGAAGCTCGTTCCACACAGCTACCACTCTCTGAGTAAAGAAATTCCCCCTTGTGTTACCCCTAAACTTTTGCCCCCTATCTCTCAACTCATGTCCCCTTGTTTGAATCTCCCCTACTCTCAATGGAAAAAGCCTATCCATGTCAACTCTATCCCCCTCATAATTTTAAATACCTCTATCAAGTCCCCCCTCAACCTTCTATGCTCCAAAGAATAAAGACCTAACTTGTTCAACCTTTTTCTTTTAATTAGGTGCTGAAACCCAGGTAACATTCTAGTAAATCTTCCCTGTACTCTCTCTATTTTGTTGACATCTTTCCTATAATTCAGTGACCAGAACTGTACACAATACTCCAAAATTGGCCTTACCAATGCCTTGTACAATTTTAACATTACATCCCAACTCCTATACTCAATGCTCTGATTTATAAAGGCCAGCATACCAAAAGCTTTCTTCACCACCCTATCCACATGAGATTCCACCTTCAGGGAACTATGCACCATTACTCTGAGATCACTCTGTTCTACTGCATTCCTCAATGCCCTACCATTTACCATGTATGCCCTATTTTGATTAGTCCTACCAAAATGTAGCACCTCACACTTATCAGCATTAAACTCCATCTGCCATTGTTCAGCCCACTCTTCTAATTGGCCTAAATCCCTCTGCAAGCTTTGAAAACCTACTTCATTATCCACAGCGCCACCTATCTTAGTATCATATGCATACTTACTAATCCAATTTACCACCCCATCATCCAGATCATTAATGTATATGACAAACAACATTGGATCCAGTACAGGTCCCTGAGGCACACCACTGGTCACCGGCCTCAAACCTGACAAACAGTTATCCACCACGTACAAACAAGCTGGATGAACTCAGCAGGTCGGGCAGCATACGTGGAAACAAGCAGTCAACCTTTTGGACCGAGACCCTTCGTCAGGATGGAGTAGTGGTAGTAGTTATCCATCACTACTCTCTGGCATCTCCCATCCAACCACTGTTGAATCCATTTTACTACTTCAATATTAATACCTAACGATTGAACCTTCCTAACTAACTGTCCGTGTGGAACCTTGTCGAAGGCCTTATTGAAGTCCATATAGACAACATCCACTGCTTTACCCTCGTCAACTTTCCTAGTAACCTCTTCAAAAAATTCAATGATTTGTCAAACATGACCTTCCACGCACAAATCCATGCTGACTGTTCCTAATTAGACCCTGTCTATCCAGATAATTATATATACCATCTCTAAGAAGACCTTCCATTGATTTACCCACCACTGACGTCAAACTTACAGGCCTATAATTGCTAGGTTTACTCTTAGAACCCTTTTTAAACAATGGAACAACATGAGCAATATGCCAATCCTCTGGCACCATCCCCGTTTCTAATGACATTTGAAATATTTCTGTCAGAGCCCCTGATATTTCTACACTAACTTCCCTCAAGGTCCTAGGGAATATCCTGTCAGGACCTGGAGATTTATCCACTTTTGTATTCCTTGAAAGTGCCAGTACTTCCTCCTCTTTAATCATCATAGTTTCCATAACATCCCTACTTGTTTCCCTTACCTTACACAATTTAATATCTTTCTCCTTAGTGAAAACTGAAGAAAATAAATTGTTCAAAATCTCCCCCATCTCTTTCGGCTCCACACATAGCTGTCCACTCTGATTCTCTAAGGGATCAATTTTATCCCTCACTATCCTTTTGCTATTAAAATAACTGTAGAAACCCTTTGGATTTACTTTCACCTTACTTGCCAAAGCAACCTCACATCTTCTTTTAGCTTTTCTAATTTCTTTCTTAAGATTCTTTTTACATTCTTTATATTCCTTGAGCACCTCATTTACTCCATGCTGCTTATATTTATTGTAGATATCTCTCTTTTTCTGAACCAAGTTTCCAATATCCCTTGAAAACCATGGTTCTCTCAAACTTTTAACCTTTCCTTTCAACCTAACAGGAACATAAAGATTCCATACCCTCAGAATTTCACCTGTAAATGACCTCCATTTCTCTATTACATCCTTCCCATAAAACAAATTGTCCCAATCCACTCCTTCTAAATCCTTTCGCATCTCCTCAAAGTTAGCCTTTCTCCAATCAAAAATCTCAACCCTGTCCAGTCCTATCCTTCTCCATAATTATATTGAAACTAACGGTATTGTGATCACTGGTTCCGAAGTATTCCCCAACACATACCTCTGTCATCTGACCTATCTCATTCCCTAACAGGAGACCCAACACTGCCCCTTCTCTAGTTGGTACCTTTATGTATTGCTGCAAAAAACTATCCTGAAAACATTTTACTAACTCCAAACCATCCAGCCCTTTTATAGTATAGGCTTCCCAGTCTATGTGTGGAAAATTAAAATCTCCCGCAATCACAACTCTGTGCTTATATTCTAGGGAGAAAGTACTCAAAAAGCTGAAAGACCTAAGGGTACATAAGTCACCTGAACCTAATGAACTGCACTCTAGGGTTCTGAAAAAGGTAGCAGTAGAGATTGTGGAGACATTAGTAATGATCTTTCAAAAATCATTGGACTCTGACATGGCGCTAGAGGACTGGAAAATTGCAAGTTTCACTCCTCTCTTTAAGAAAGGAGGAAGACAGCAGAAAGGATATGTAAACCAGTTAGCCTGACCTCAGTGTTTGGGAAGATGTTGGAATCAATTGTAAAGGATGAGGTTATGGAGAACTTGATGACTCAGGATTATGGAGTACTTAGTGACATAGGACAAGATTGGACAAAATCAGCATGGGTTCCGTAAGTGAAAATCTTGCCTGATGAACTTGGAATTTTTTGAGGAGATTACACATAGGATAGATAAAAGGGATGCAGTGGATATTGTATATTTTGACTTGCAGAATGCCTTTGACAAGGCATACAAGAGGCTGCTTACCAAGTTAAGAGCCCATGGTATTACATGAAAGTTACTGGCATGGTTGGAGCATTGGCTGATTGGTAAGAGGCAGTGAATGGGTAGGAAATACAGAAGCCTGAAGGCACGTACACTCATTGATTCAGTAACAGCTTCTTTCCCTCTGCTATCCAATTCCTAAATGGATATTGAAGCTTTGGACACAACCTCACTTTTTTTAATACAGGCAGTCCCCGGGTTATGTATAAGTTCCGTTCCTGAGTCTGTCTTTAAGTCGGATTTGAAACGTAAGTTGGAACAAGTACATCCAGTATTATTTAGTGTCAGTCAATTGTTTGTCTTAGTATATAGTATGTATTTCACCTTTCTATGCATATAAAACACTTAAGAAACGTATGTATTCCAATAATTAAACCACTGCGTTGCATAGTAATAATTGTAGCTTTCATCGGGGCAGGGCCTTTCACATGCTCCATTATTCTCACTTTATCCGTTATCCTTTAAAATTGTTTCAATCGTTAACCGACTGTAGCCTAACGCTTTTTCATTGACCGATGGCGTTTCATCTCTTTCCAAACGCTTTATTATTTCCACTTTATTTTTAATCATGATCGCTTCCTGACAATGGAACAGAAACACTGCGGGCGGCGTGTCTCGAGCTGCGCCGGCCCCTGAGGTCCGCTGGGTCCTAATGACCACCACATTGAGTCAGGTTAAATGGGGCAAGTGGGGACTGTGCTGGGTTTGGGTATTTGATCTTGCACAATATTCCGCTTGGGAATTTAAACTGGAGGTAGCAGGTTTTTTTTTTACGCAGTCGAGTTGTGAGCTCAACATCAACCCGGCACGGATGGTACGGGAGTCACTGGATCGACATCAACCCGGCACGGGAGCAGTCTCTCACTAGATCAAACTTGGGAAACTCCGTTCTCCAGCCCGGCGCTGATCTCACTGCGCCACCAGCTGACCGGAAATGGGGGGGGGGGGGGGGAACGGGGTCAGAGTGAATCTTACTAAGAAAAATTTAAGCCAAATACAAAGTTATACACTCAACACAGTGTCAACAGCAGTGACTTAAAATGGCGGACGGCGTCACGATCTGACTTAAAATGGCAGACGGCGTTCTCCTTCCTCGATTCGTAAGTACGAGTTGTCCGTAAGTCGGACGTTTGTAACTCAGGGACTACCTGTATACAGTATTTCTGTTTTCGCTCATTTTTAAAAGCTATTCAATATACGTAATTGATATACTTGTTTATTTATCATTGATTTTATTACATTTTTTCTCTCTGCTAGATTATGCATTGCATTGAACTGCTGCTGCTAAATTAACAAATTTCACGTCACATGCCTGTGATAATAAACCTGATTCCAATTCTGAAAATGATCCTTCTCTGGTTGTCTGCCAGTGACTAATGGTGTTTCACAGGGGTCGGTGTAGGGACCTCTTCTTTTTATGCTGTATATCATGATTGAGATGATGGAATGCATGGCTTTGTTGCCAAGTTTACAGATGATACGAAGATTGGTGAAGGGGCAGGTAGTGTTGAGGAAACAGGTAGGCTGCAGAAGGACTTAGACAGATTAGGAGAATTGGCAAGAGAGTGGCAAATAAAATAGAATTTTTGAAAATACATGGTCATACACTTTGTTAGTAGAAATAAATGTGTAGACTATTTTCTAAACGGAGAAAATCCAGAAATCTGAGATGCAAGGGGACTTGGGAGCCCCTGTGCAGAACACCCTGAAGGTTAACTTACAGGTCAAGTCTGTGGTGAGGAAGTCAAATGCAGTGTTAGTATTCATTTCAAGAAATCTACAAGATTTCCTGGTGGTGGCTGATGGAGTAACAGCAATCTCCCGTTGCTCCAACTCTAATTATCTTACTATTTTCAAACAGTCTTGAAACTTCTTTTTTAAGTTTGATATTTTTTCATTATGGCAACATTAAGGGGTGGCACAGGTACTACAAAGGATAATCCCCCTGCTTCTTTGGATTCTATTATGGATTTGCTGCAAAGTCATACACAAGAAGCCTCTGAGAAGTTTCAACAATTCAGCTCTGAATTTAAACAAATAGATGGTAAATTGGATTCTATTCAGCAAACTCTTAATGAACACAATAAATGTATAAAAAATAATGAAGCAATTTTTTGTCGTCTCTGGAAACGGAAATGGATGAACTGCAAAAGCTTTGTGAAAAGCAATCGAAGTCCAAGGAAAAGTTAAGACAGAGATTATCAACATAGAAAATAGAAGTAGAAGGAACAACCTATGGGTTCTGGGTCTAGAAAAATTAATCAAAGGTAATCATCATATAGAATTCTTTGCAAACGTTCTGCAACAATTATTTCTGGAAATTTTGGCGTCTTTGCGTTTGAGTTCACAGGTCTCCCATGTTTAGACCCCCTAACAGAGATAGATCAAGATCAGTAATAATTTGTTTTCATGAGCTTAAAACAAAGGAACTGTTAATACGCAAATCTCATCGAAGAGGCATGATTGACTATCATGGTTACAAGATTAGAATTGTTGAAGATTACATGCCTGAGATTATGCAGGAACGTGCTAAGTTCAAAGAAGTTATGTCCGAGTTTTTTAATGAGGGTTTCAAGACCTCCCTTCACTACCCAGCTCATTTCAGAATCACACTTAAAAATGGTTCTTTCGAATGATTTTGTTCGACTTCTGAAGTACAAAGGTTTTTAAAATCCAAAGGCTAGCTGTTTAGTTTGTCCTTACATGAAGACACAAGATTAAATGAGAAACTTTTAATTCGCAAATCCCGTCGAAGTGGCATGATTCGTTATAGGGTGGAATATTAAGATTCTCGAAGACTATTCGCTTGAGGTTATGCAGGAATGTGCTAAGTTTAAACAAGCTTTGTTGGAATTTTTTTAACAAGGGTTTTAACCCGCCCCTTGGCTACCCAGTTTGACTGAGAATCTCATTAAAGATGGATCCTTCATGAAGATATAAGATTAAATGTTTAATGTCTTTCTGTATGAATAATTGTATCTTTTACTTTTGGTAAACCTTTGTAACTAATTTCCTTTTGTATTTTTTTAATACTGTATTTTTGATATATGAGAATTGAATTTCTTGTTTGGATATTGTTTAGTCTAGGTTTGGATACTGTTTAGTCTAATTGGAGTGATCACCGGGTGTTTTGGGGGGTTGTCCGTAGTTGCAGATGCTGGCTTTCTATTGATCGGTTTTCTTTCTTTGGGAGGTGGGCAGGGGTATTTTTTTTCCCTCAGAAGCTGTTTTCAAATTTTTTTTAGCCAACTTGTTGCTTGGTTACCATTTCTCAAGGTTTATGGATTGGTTTTAATTTACATTTTAATCCTTCCTTTAAATAATATTAAAAATGGACCAAACTATTAATTTACTCAGTTTTAACATGAAAGGGTTAAATCACCCTGTTAAACATAAAAAAATATTTGCTTATATTAGGAAATTTAAGGTCCTTATTATTTTTTTTTACAAGAAACTCACATATGCAGATGTGGTAATCTACATTTTTTTTAGCTGTTGGAATGGACTTTGTTTTCATTTGTCTTTTTGGGCTAAATCTAGAGGAGTTTTGATTCTTATAGATAATACACTTTCCTTTGTCCAACATAAAATAGTGTCTGATACTAATGGATGTTTCGTTATAGTTTCAGGAAAACTAGATAATAAATTAATAGTATTTGCCAATGTGTATGCCCCAAATGTAGATGATCCAGGATTCTTTGAGTGTTTTTTTTTCATTTTTACCAGATCTAAGTCTTTATTCTTTGGTGATGGGAGGAGATTTTAACTGCTGGCTAGGTCCAATTTTAGACCAATCATCTTCTAAACCAGCGTCTCTTAATAAATCAGCTTTGTTTATTCAATCTTTTTTATTGAAATGTGGTATTGTTGATATTTGGCATTCCTTACATCCTTTAGATAGGGAGTACTCATTTTTTTCCCATGTTCATCATACATATTCCAGGATTAATTATTTTTTATTTATAGTCAAAATGATTTCATCAGTTTGTTCCTGTGAATATAAAGAGATCGCTGTTTCAGATCATGCTCCTGTATTTCTATCTTTAAATCTCCCTGGTCTTCCTCAAACAAACAGATTTTGGCATTTTAATACAACTTTGTTATCTGATAAGGAATTTTAAAAAATTCTAGAGAGGCATATCATTTTGTTTTTTTGAAGAGAATAAAAAGGAAGAGACTTCTAATCTTATTGTATAGGATATTTTCAAGGCCTATATTAGAGGACAGATTATTTGTTATACTGCGAGTGTTAAGAATAAAGCTAATAAAGAAATAATTGAATTAGCCAATCAATTGGAACAATTAGATTAAAATATGCTATAGCTCCAGATCCTGTTTTATATAAAAGACGTGTTAAAGTTAAAACTAAATATGATCTTTTGTTAACATATCCAATTGAAAGTCAACTTCTTAAAAAAAACTCAGTTTTACATTCACAGAGGTAAATCAGGGAAAGTGTTGGCCAACCAATTAAAAACTTCTGTAGTTAAATGACAAATTAAAGAAATTTGCTAAACTAATGTTGATAGGACAACGGATCACTCTGAAATAAATGATACCTTTAGAGAATTCTATTCTAAATTTTATAGTTCTGATTCCCCGAAAGATAATACTGTAATGAATAACTTTTCTAGATCAATTAAATATCCCTGCACTTTTTGCAGATAATTGTAAACAGATGGATTAACCCATTTCTTATGAGGAAATTGCCAAGGCTATATGTTCATTACACTTGGGGAAGGCTCCGGGTCCAGATGGATTTTCTGGAGAATTTTATAAGGCTTTTTCTTAATTACCGTAGATTCCGGACTACAGAGCGCACCTGATTAAAAGCTGCTGGCTCTAATTTTAGAAATAAAATCAATTTTTTAATTGTAAAGGCCGCACCGGATTTTAGGCCGCACCGGATTTTCGGCCGCAGGTGTCCCACGTTGTAACATGAGATATTTACACAGAAAGATATTACACGTGAGGATTTTTTAACTTTTAATTAAATCCATATGGTAACAAAAACAAATACATACTGCAAATGCTTTTTTTCGAACCGTGCCCGTAACGCGGCTACTTTTAAATATACGTTGCGTATACTTCTTTACTGAACAACATTCCAATATCTCCTAACGACTGGTAAAAAATATATATACTGCAGCCTACCAGGAAAAGTTATTGATCGCCTTTAACTTAAAAGCAGCGTTTCGCTCGGGTCTAATGCCGCTCCGCCGCTCGACCCCCTCCTTTCCGTTTATCGCAAACGGCATTTTTCCCACAAGACACCGCGAAACCGGGTGTGACGTCATAGCATCCCGCGATGTAGTACAGAAAACAAATATAGTTAAAACTCTTCTAACTTTAACTAGAAAATGAATTACTAAGCGAAAATATTATAAACTAAATAACTGCCATAAGGCAGCACAATGCTTCGAGTGTTTTCCATGTTGATGAGGGTGAGTACAAATGACTGATTTACAATAATTTAATTGTGAAAGTGCGCTTGATTTATCGTACAATTTCATTGGACCTCTGTGAACTACTCATCAATTTTATTGGTCTACTGTTATGAGGCAAAATGTTTACGAGGCGGCATGAAAAAAATCATGTATTAGCCGCTCCGGATTAAAGGCCGCAAAGTTCAAAGCTGTTCAAAATGTGGGAAAAAAGTAGCGGCTTAAAATCCGGAATCTACGGTAACTATACCGCAGTTACACTTAGTCTTTTTGGAATTGGGTAGCTTGCCTCAATCTTTCTATGAAGCCTCTATTTCACTTATGCTAAAGAAGAACAAGGACCCAACTGAATGCTCTTCATATAGGCCAATTTCATTACTCAGTGTTGATACTAAAACCCTTTCTAAAGTTCTGGCTCATATGATTGAAAGTATTCTACCTTCTATTATTTCTGATGATCAGACTGGATTTATTAAAAACTGACATTCCCATTTTAATATACACCGTGTATTAAATGTTATTTACTCTCCTTCCCAGGAGATATCGGAATGCATGATATCCTTAGATGCTGAGAAGGCCTTTGATCAGGTTGAATGGAATTATGTATTTAAAACCTTAGAAAAATTTAATTTTGAACCAGATTTTATTCAATGGATTAAATTACTTTATCTATCTCCTTCTCCCTGGGTTCTTACTAATTTTCAGAATTCCAAACCATTTAAACTTCATCGCGGAACCAGACAAGGCTGTCCATTGAGCCCTTTGCTCTTTGATCTAGCTTTAGAACCTCTTGCCATTGCTTTTTGAGAATCTAATGATATCTCTGGTATTTTAAGGAGAGGTATTACTCACAAAATTTCACTTTATGTTGATGATATATTGCTATTTACCTCTAATGTTGAGATCTCGTTACCTTGCGTACTTTCTTTACTCCCCGTTTTAGCCAGTTTTCAGGATATAAATTGAACCTATGTAAGAGTGAATTATTTCCTTTAAATAATTTGGTATTAATTAGTATCAATCTCCTTTTTAAAGTTGTAAGGAATCAATTTACTTATTTGGGTGTAATAGTCACTAAGAATTACAAACACCTGTTTAAAGAAAACTTTCTTACTTTATTGAATCATGTAAAAAGGATATCATTAAATTGGTCACCTCTTTCAATATCATTGATTGGATGAATTAATTCTATTAAAATGAATATTCTACCTAAATTTGTATATCTTTTTCAGGCTTTACCCGTTTTTATTCCTAAATCCTTTTTTGACTCTCTTGATTCTATTTTATCTTATATATGGAATAATAAATATCCTTGTTTAAATAAAGTTCATCTTCAAAAATCTAAAAAGTCTGGAGGTTTAGCCTTACCTAATTTTAGGTTTTATTACTGGACAGTTAATATACGATATCTTACATTTTGGCTATATTATATTGTTGTTCGTCCTTCGGAGTTGAAGACGACCACGACTTCTGTCAGGTGGAGGGTTTGTGACTGTGGGTCCGGAGGTGACTGGTGAGGCCAATCCAGGCCTTAAAGCTCGCCCACATGTGGGACACATGAGGGTAGGTGCTGCAGTGGAAGTGGAGGTAGCTCAAGCCTTGCACGTGGCGCGTTTCCTCTGAGCCTCTGCGATGCGTCTGATTTCTGCTGCATACGTTCCTTTAGTGGTCCTGCTCCACCAGGTTGGGCGGTCCAGAGCAAACGATTCCCAGCTACTGGGATTGATGTTGAGGTCTTTGAGGGACACTTTGAGGCAGTCTTTGAAATGTTTCTTCTGCCCTCCAACTGAGCGCTTGCCCTGGCTCAGCTCTCCATACAGCAGCTGTTTTGGTAGTCGACTGTCAGACATCCTGACGACATGGCCAGCCCATCTGGCTTGGGCTTTCTGTAGGAGGGTGTAGACGCTGTGGGTGCTAGCCCACTCCAGGACCTCCATGTCTGGGACTTTGTCCTGCCATCGTACATGGAGAAGTCTGCGGAGGCAGCTCAAATGGAAGTGGTTGAGCTGTTTAGCATGTCTGCTGTAGACAGTCCAGGTCTCGCTGGCATAGAGGAGGGAGGTGAGAACCACTGCTCGGTAGACCTTCAGCTTGGTGGTAAGGCTGAGTCCTCTCCGCTCCCATACATTCTCACGGAGTCTCCCAAAGGCGGCACTGGCTTTGGCAATTCTGTTGCTGATCTCTGCATCTATGTTCACTGCTCGTGATAGGGTACTGCCCAAATAAGTAAAGCTGTCAACTGCCAGTAGCTTCTGCCCCTTTACTGTGATGTGTGGTTCCTGGTAGGGCTTTCCAGGTGCGGGCTGGTACATAACTTCAGTCTTTTTGGTGCTGATTGTAAGTCCAAAGTTGTCACAGGCTCGTCAAAGCCCACCGCCAGTTCTGAATCTGACGTGTATACCATCCTGACAATCGCGGAAGGCATCATTCAGCATAGCAGAGAAGACCATGCTAAAGAGTGTAGGGGTGATAACGCATCCTTGCTTTCACACTGTTCGTCACTGGGAAGGCTTCTGACTCGTCACCATTATCCAAAACTTTCACCATCATGCCATCGTGGAACTGCCGAACAATCGTGATGAACCTGCTAGGGCAGCCAAACTTCTCCATTATCTTCCATAAGCCACCTCTGCTGACCGTATCAAATGCCTTGGTCAGATCGACGAAGGTCATAAAGAGGTCGCTGTGCTGCTCTTGACATATT
This sequence comes from Hemitrygon akajei, assembly GCF_048418815.1. Classification (NCBI taxonomy): domain Eukaryota; kingdom Metazoa; phylum Chordata; class Chondrichthyes; order Myliobatiformes; family Dasyatidae; genus Hemitrygon; species Hemitrygon akajei. The sequence continues at coordinate 177,808,864 of NC_133133.1, forward strand.
TCCTGGAGTTGGCGTGCAGCAAATATCATGTCGACAGTTCCACGCTCTGCACGGAAGCCACACTGGCTTTCTGGGAGAAGACCTTGCTCAAGGTGTTGGAGAAGGCGATTAAGCAGGACACGAGCCAAGATCTTCCCAGCTATGGACAGGAGGGAGATGCCTCGGTGATTGTCACAAGACTGGCGGTTGCCTTTCCTCTTGTAGATATGGACTATGTTGGCATCTTTCAACTGTTGCGGGACCTTTCCTTTGTTCCACATAGACTGGAAGAGCTCAGTCAGCTTCTGCATCGTGAATGGGCCTCCCGCTTTGTAGACTTCAGCAGGGATTGCATCTGATCCTGGTGCTTTGCTACAAGAAAGTTGCCTGATGGCTTTTCTGACTTCTTCTTCTGTGGGGAGGTTGTCAAGGTCCAGGTTGATCTCCACCATAGGTAGGTGATCAATGACCTCATCATTGATTTCGGCAGGGCGGTTGAGGACCTGGTTGAAGTGTTCAGCCCATCTCTCCAAAATCTGCTTTTTCTCTGTCAGCAGCCGAGTCCCATCTGCACTAAGGAGGGGGGAGGAGCCAGAGGACTGAGGTCCATACATAGCCTTCAAAGCGTCGTAGAAACGCTTGGTGTCGTGACTGTCTGCGTAGCCCTGGATCTCATCGGCCTTATTGCTGAACCAGACATCCTGCATCTCACGGAGTTTCTTCTGCACTTTCCGTCTTGCACTGGCGAAGGCATCTATCTTTGCTTGTGATGTGGGATCATTCTGGTGCGCTCTGAACAGTTGGTGTTTCTCTGACAACAGTGCCTGTATCTCCTCGTTGTTCTTATCAAACCAGTCTTGATGTCTACGGATTGCTGGTCCAAGGTGTTCGAGAGCGGTAGAGTAGACTGCATCTCTGAAAGCTGTCCACTGCTCTTCAGTGCTGGAGTGGTCATCCTGGGGTGTGTCAAGCAGCCTGCTATCTAGGTCTTCATGAAATTCTTCTGCAACTACGCTGCTCTTCAGCTTGGAGACATTGAGTCGCTTTGCAGTCTTCTGACCTTGGGGTCTTCTCACAGGCAGGATGCGAAGTTTAAACTTGGACACTATGAGTCGACGATCCGTCAAGCAGTCGGCACCGCACATGGCCTTTGTCACTCTCACGTCTTGCCAGTCCCTCTTTCTGGTGATGACATAGTCAATCAGATGCCAGTGCCTAGAGTGTGGATGCATCCAAGATGTCTTGTTACGGGTAGGGAGGCGGAATGGGGTGTTGGTGATGACAAGGTCATGCGTAGCGTGTGTCTTGAGGAACAGCAGGCCATTGCTGTTACACTTGCCAATACCATGTCTTCCAAGAATCCCTTCCCAGGTCTGGTAATCTGTCCCCACTCTAGTGTTAAAGTCCCCGAGGACAATAAGCTCTGACTGTGGGACTGCTGCTATGAGGGCATCAAGTTCTTCATAGAACTTATCTTTGATGTCACCTGGGTTGGTCATTGTTGGGGCATATGCGCTGATCAGTGTTGCACTCCTCTTATTGTCAAGTGGGAGCCGAAGCGTCATCAGGTGATTGTTGATGCCCTCTGGAAGCTTGGCAAGTTTATGAGCGAGGTGGGATCAGATGGCAAATCCAATGCCAGCCTCTCATCGTTCAGTGCTGCTGCGACCACTCCAGAAGAAGGTGTACCCACCACCACGTTCTGTAAGCTGGCCCTTGTCTGCTAGGCGTGTTTCGCCAAGTGCTGCAATGTTCACGTTATAGCGGGCTAGTTCTTTGGCGACCAGTGCTGTTCTTCTTTCTGGTCTGACAGTCTTGGTGATGTCAAGCAGAGTTCACACGTTCCACGTGCCAAGGTTGAGCACCTTCACTTTCATCGTCTTTGTAGTTCGACCGCTGAGTGGGATTCCCGCCAGCCGTGGTGTGCTGGCCAGGGTAAGATGAAGCAGGCTATGTTTGAGGCAACTTTTCTAGCCCCTTCCTCCATGGAGGTGAGCAGAGCGATTCCTAAAGAGGACTGCTCAGACACCCAGGGGGCTGCCGAGCTCCACTGCTGCTTCATTCCAGCAGAGAATGACCCAATGCCCTGGGCCGCCTGTGTGCAGGTTTGTGACTACAGCTTCCAGTGTATCCACACCTGCTGCTTCGCCACTCGCCCATCGCCACAGGACTTGAAGTTTTTTAGCGGAATGGGTTTGGAGTCATGACTTGTGCTTGACTTGGATTAAAGTGAGGGAGAGTTGCGCAAATCGTCAGCCTCACACTTTCGTCCCGACCTATCTGTATCCAGTTGCAAGACGGAGTCAAGACGGCTGGAGATAAGTCGGGATGCAGTGGATGGCCAGCAGTGTCTTACGTGTCTCACTGTGCCCTGATTGTGCTCCACAATGCTTTGCTGAGTCCACCTTTCTACTCGTTAGACCGCCAAGTGGTGGTCTCCTCTGCGTAGTCCGCTGAATTCAGTTTTTGCATGCGTAGGTAGACAAGCCCTAACTCACCGAGGGTTTGAGGCCCATCAGCTACCCTCACCAGGTTATGCCAACCAGTCGAAGCCGTTGCCCGGGGTGTGGCCGCTGTTGCATGCAAACAGCTACGAGGAACCACTAGTGACAGCTGAGTGTCAGGTGAGGACCAATGCGGACGAACTACTCAGAAGAGTACGACGTGTTCCCCGTGAGAGGTACTACCTCTCCCTGACACCCCATACACCCCTATACACTATTATATTAATAGTATAGACTGTTCAGTATGGGTCTCTTTAGAAGATAACTCTGTTAATAAATTTTCTATTATTTCTCTTCGTGGATCCTCACTTCCTTTATCTGTAAGTAAACTAACTGATAATTTAATAGTTAAACATACTCTGAGGATCTGGATACAATTTAGAAAACTCTTTGGTTTATTGAGATTTTCCCTTTTAAGTCCCATTTATTCTAATTTTTTTAAAACCCTCCATGACTGATATAGTTTCTAAAGAATGGGACAGGTTGGGTATTAAGTGTTTTTGGGATCTGTTTGTTGGAGGAAACCTTTTTTCATTTGAGCAATCGTCAGCTAAATATAGCTTACCCAAAACTCACTTTTTTAGATATTTACAAATCAGAGACTTTTTAAGATCTCAATTATGCACATTTCCTATAAGCTCAGATAAGAACTTACTAGACGTAATTTTTAGTTTGATACCTTTTCATAATGGTTCAATATCTAATATTTATGGTATGTTTCTGGAGACAAGGAATGTTCCTTTAGACAAAATTAAGAATCTCTAGGAACAAGATTTACAGACATCAATATCTGAGGAAACTTGGAGTGAAATTTTTAAACTGGTTGATACTTCATCGCTATGTGCTCATCATTCCCTCATACAATTTAAGGTGGTACATAGAGCTTATATGACTAAGGATAAGCTATCTCGTTTTTATTCGGATATATCTCCCTACTGTGACAGATGTAATAATGGAGAAGCTTCATTAATTCATATGTTTTGGACTTGTTCGAATCTTGAAAAATGTTGGAAGGAAGTTTTTCAAACTTTTTCCTTACTTTTTAAAGTGAATTTTAAGCCTAACCCTCTGACGGCCCTATTCAGTATTGTTGCAGGACAAGATATTAAGCTGAAGGCATCTGATTTATATATTTTGACCTTTAGCTCTCTTATAGCTAGGAGGACGCTTTTTAAATGGAAAGATGTTTTTCCTCCTACTCATGCTCAATGGTTATGCGACGTTATGTCATGTTTAGATTTAGAGAAGATTCGTTGTTCAATTTCTGAAACTCGGCAAGACTTTCAAACATTGTGGAGACCTTTTCTGAATTATTTTCAAAACCTTCAATTCGTTGTTTAAACTCAGATGTTGGCTATTATTAATTTTTATTATATGAGAAGGTATTTTACCTTCTTTTCTCCTTAATAAAGGGCTCGGTCTTGGTAGGGGTTAGATTATTTTTTTTGTAACAAATTAGGAAATTTCAATATAACTATTGATTAACTTACATGAATATGGGGTAATGAGATTGTTATTATGAACAATATAATGTAATTGGTAGTTATTTAAAATATTTTTTGACCTTTTTTATACACTTGTACTTTCAATTCTCCTATGTAGAAACTAATAAAAATATTGGAAAAGAAAGAATCTACAATACAAGAGCAGGGCTGTAATGCTGACGTTTTAAAAGGCCATGGTGAAGCCTCACCTTGAGTATTGTGAACAGTTTTGGGATCTTCACCTAAGAAAAGATGTGGTGACACTGGAGAGATTTCAGAGAATGTTCACAAGGATGATTCCGGGCATGAAAAAGCTATCAAAAGAGAAACATTTGATAGCTCTGGGTCTATACTCTCTGGAATTTAGGAGGATGAGGGGGATCTCGTTGAAATCTTTCGAATGTTGAAAGGCCTAGATATGGAAAGGATGTTTCCCATGGTGCGGGAGTCTAGGACAAGGGCACAGCCTAAGGATAGAAGGGTGTCCATTTAGAAGGATGCAGAGAAATTTCTTTAGCCAGCAGGTGGTGAATTTATGGAGACCAGGTCGTAGGGTGTATTTAAGGCAGAAGTTGATAGTTTCTTGATTTGACACGGTATCAAACGTTATGGGGAGAAGGCCACAGAGTGGGGCTGAGGAGGGGATAAAAGAGTCAGCCATGATTGAATGGCATAGCAGACTCGATGGGCCAAATGACCTAATTCTGCTCCAAAGTTTTATGGTCTTATGCTGGCAGCATCTCAAAGGTATTTGGATAGGGATGGATCAGAGAGATATTGGCCTGATGACATGTGGAAAGGCTTCAGGGACAGCATGAATGAGCTGAGCTGTAAGGGCTTGATTCTTTGGTGTACAGTTCTGCAGTTCGATGCATTACTCCTCATTATTACCATCAGAGAGGAGGCACTGAGGCCTGAAGACAAACACACCCAACATTTTTGGAACAGCTTCTTCCCCTCCACCACTACTTATTTAATTTTATATCTATAGATGTATTTCATGTTGTAATGTATAGTATATTCTGTCTTTGCACTGTACTGCAGCTGTAAACTGTCTTATGATCTTCTAGTCTTGTGTGACATTTAAACCAGACACCTCACTGTGACCATTTGAAATTACTCCATTTGATAAGGGTAAGAGGACTAGCTCAGGGAGATACCTTGGATGGCATAGTTAAGTTGGGCCAAAGGACCTGTTCCTCTGCTGCATAACTCTGTTACTCTTATAGAGGTAAATAAGATTGGGAGGGACATTAATAGAGGAGGCAGACAGAATTTTTCCTCAGGTTTAAAATGTCTAATACCAGAGGGCATGTATTTCAGGTGAGAGGTGGCAATTTCAAAGGATACGTGAGGGCAAGTTTTTTTTATACAAAGAGTGATGGGCACCTGGAATGCACTGCCTAGGGTGGTATTGGAGGCAAAATTATTAGGGATTTTTAAGGGATGATTAGATAGGCACATGTATGTGAGGAAAATGGAAGGATATTGACATTGTGTCAGCAGAAGAGATGAGTTTAGTTGGCCATTTGATTACTAATTTATTTGGTTTGGCACAACACTGTGGGGTGAATGGCCTGTTTCCTGGGCTGCACTGTTCCATGTTTTATAACTCTACTGATATAATTGCAGCTGTGGTATGGACTAAGATATCGGCATTGGAAAAGATATATCAAGGCATAGGGAAGATTTACTGACTGATTCCCAGAATGGGCAATTTCAATCAGTGTGGAGCAAAAGCTGAGCTGGAGGCTGGTGTTAACAAGTAGGAATGGTTAGTGTTAATGAGCAGCGGTGGTTAGTGTTATTAAGTAGTAATGCTTAGTGTTAACGGGCAGTACTGGTGAGTTCATGAGCAGTGGTGGGTGGAGTTAATGGAAAATACAGTATCTTATTGACAAAGCAGATTCAGTGCAGTCTTCCCAAGGATACACAACGAACATTTAAGGTACTTATGAGAAAGCTGGTGAAACAGGGGAGAATTATTTCATACACAGTGTTGCTACACAGAGTCATTTTGCCTATTTTATCATATGTATTCAAATACCCCAAAATCACATTCTTAACAACATCTTTCTAACCACAGAGGTCAGTCTAACTGGCCTATAGTTTCCTTACTTCCGCCTCTCTCCCTTCTTGAAGAGTGGAGTAACATTTGCAATTTACCAGCCCTCCAGAACCATGCCTAGATCAACTGATTCTTTTAAAATCCTTTACTTTTATGTTGACCTTGACTTCCCTTGTCTGCCACAGTTACATCATCCTGCATTGAGAATACTACTACTGCTTTGGGATGTATCAATCCTACACATTCAGAATTTTTTCCAGAAACTCCAGTCATTGGTGCTCTGCACCAATCTTTCTATGGACCAACACTATCTTTGTTAGTGTTCTAGTCCAGTCAACTTCAGCTGGCTCCCCTCTCTGTTCTGGGACCTCTACTTTTAGTGAATTTTATTAACGACCTGGATGTGGGGGTAGAAGGGTGGGTTGGGAAGTTTGCAGACGACACAAAGGTTGGTGGTGTTGTAGATAATGTAGAGGATTGTTGAAGATTGCAGAGAGACATTGATAGGATGCAGAAGTGGGCTGAGAAGTGGCAGATGGAGTTCAACCCGGAGAAGTGTGAGGTGGTATACTTTGGAAGGACAAACTCCAAGGCAGAGTACAAAGTAAATGGCAGGACACTTGGTAGTGTGGAGGTGCAGAGGGATCTGGAGGTACATGTCCACAGATCCCTGAAAGTTGCCTCACAGGTAGATAGGGTAGTTAAGAAAGTTTATGGGGTGTTAGTTTTCATAAGTCGAGGGATAGAGTTTAAGAGTTGTGATGTAATGATACAGCTCTATAAAACTCTGGTTAGGCCACACTTGGAGTACTGTGTCCAGTTCTGATCGCCTCAGTATAGGAAGGATGTGGAAGCATTGGAAAGGGTACAGAGGAGATTTACCAGGATGCTGCCTGGTTTAGAGAATATGGATTATGATCAGAGATTAAGGGAGATAGGGCTTTACTCTTTGGAGAGAAGGAGGATGAGAGGAGACATGATAGAGGTGTACAAGATATTAAGAGGAATAGATAGAGTGGACAGCCAGCGCCTCTTCCCCAGGGCACCACTGCTCAGTACAAGCAGTCATGGCTTTAAGGTGAGGGGAGGGAAGTTCAAGGGGGATATTAGAGGAAGGTTTTCTACTCGGAGAGTGGTTGGTGCGTGGAATGCACTGCCTGAGTCAGTGGTGGAGGCAGATACACTAGTGAAGTTTAAGAGACTACTAGACAGGTATATGGAGGAATTTAAGGTAGGGGGTTATATAGGCGGCAGGGTTTGAGGGTCGGCACAACATTGTGGGCCGAAGGACCTGTAATGTGCTTTACTATTCTATGTTCTGTGACTCTGTAATTCCCTTTACTCAACTGTAAGAAACATAGAAAACCGAGAGCACAATACAGGCCCTTGGGCCCACCAAGCTGTGCCGAATATGTCCTTACCTGAGAAATTACCTAGGGTTACCCATAGCCCTCTATTTTTCTGAGCTCTATATATCTGTCCAGGAGTCTCTTAAAAGTCCCTATCGTATCTGCCTCCACGACCGTCACCTGCAGCCCATTCCATGCACTCACCACTCCCTACGTTTTTAAAAAAAACTTACCCCTGACATTCCCTCTGTACCTACTTCCAAGCACCTTAAAACTGTGCCCTCTTGTGTAAGCCATTTCAGCCCTGGGAAAAAGCCTGTGACTATCCACACGATCAATGCCTCTCATCATCTTATACACCTCTATCAAGTCACCTTTCATCCTCCGTCACTCCAAGGAGAAAAGGCCGAGTTCAACTACAGATACTTTAGCAGCTCCCTCTCAATTTGCCGGGTGAATTCTATTATATTATGGTAGAATATATATCTGCTTGAATATTATATTATGGTATAATATTCTATTAAATGATGGCAGAATATAGCATTAATGGTAAGACTCTTGGCAGTGTGGAAGATAAGAGGGACTTTGGGATCCGAGTCCATAGAATGCTCAAAGCAGCTGAGCAGGTTGACTCTTTGGTTAAGAAGGTGTACTGTGTATTGGCTTTCATCAATCATAGAATTGAATTTAGGAGCCAAGAAGTAACGTTGGAGCTATATAGGACCCTGGTCAGACCCCACTTGGAGTACTGTGCTCAGTTCTGGTCGCCTCATTACAGGAAGGATGTGGAAGCCATAGAAAGGGTGCAGAGGAGATTAACAAGGATGTTGCCTGGATTGGAGAGCATGCCTTATGAGAATAAGTTGAGTGAACTCGGCCTTTTCTCCTTGGAGTGATGGAGGATGAGAGGTGGCCTGATAGAGGTGTATAAGATGAGGAGAGGCATTGATAGTGTGGATAGTCAGAGGCTTTTTTCCCAGGGCTGAAATGGTTGCCACAAGAGGACACAGGTTTAAGGTGCTGGGTTGTAGGTACAGAGGAGATGTTGGGGTAAGTTTTTTACTCAGAGGGTGGTGAGTGCGTGGAATGGGCTGCCAGCAACGGTGGTGGAGGCGGATACGATAGGGTCTTTTAAGAGACTTTTGGATAGGTACATGGAGCTTAAAAAAATAGAGGACCATGGGTAACCCTGGTAATTTCTAAGGTAGGGACATGTTCAGCACAACTTTGTGGGCCAAAGGGCCTGTATTGTGCTGAGGGTTTCCTATGTTTCTATTATGATCACAGTTTCCAAAGTGTTCCTTTACCTTAGCTCCCTAATAAAATCTGGTTCATTACACAACATGCAATCCAGAATAGCTAATCCCTTAGTGGGCTCAACCACAAGCTGCTCTAAAAAGCCATCTCATAGGCATTCTATAAATCCCTCTCTTGCACTCCAGCTCCAACCTGATTTTCCCAATTTACCTGCATATTAAAATCCCCCATGACTATTATAACATTGCCCTTTTGACATCTCCTGTTGTAATTTGTAGCCCACATATTGGCTACTGTCAGGAGGCCTGTATATAACTCCCATCATTGTCTTTTTACCCTTTGCAATTTCTTAACTCTACCCACAAGGATTCTATATCTTCTAATCCTATGTCACCTCTTTCTGAGGATTTGATTTCACTTTTTTACCAACAGAACCATACCACCCCCTCTGTCCACCTGCTTTCCTTTTCAATACAATTACATCCTTGGACATTAAGCTCTCAACTGTAATCTTCTTTCAGCCATGACTCAGTGATTCCTACGATGTCATACCTGCCAATCTCCAATTGTAGTACAAGATCATCTACCTTATTCTGTGTATTGCATTCATTCAAAAATAACACTTTCAGTCTGGTATTCATCACCCTTTTCAATTTTGTCCCCCTGTTAAACTGCACCTCATCCCACTGACTGTAGTTTTGCCCTATCATCTGCCTGTCCTTCCTCACAATCTCACTGCACATTGCCTCTGCTTGTAAACTAATTGCCCTATCCTCAACCTTATCACTCCAGTTCCCAGCCTCCTGCCAAATTAGTTTAAAACCTCCGCAACAGTCTGGTGGTGAGACCAGAGTCTGCAGTGTGCAGACACAGTATGATATGGATGGTGGTTTCTATAGGAACTTCTGTGTAGTAAAGTGAAAGCTGCTTGAGTTGCTGATTTGTGAACTGATGGAAAACAATGATGTGTGACTAATTGGACAGCACTTTACAGAGCTGACCAGGTTTATAGAGAGCAGGCCCACGTCTGTTATGTGAATGAGCTGATGATTTCAGCTGAGAGTTGTTTATATCTTTTGCTTGTGCTATTTGTAATGCTCAGCAGCTTAGGCTTCATACATTGGCTTCTGAATGTTTGAGTGGGAGTCTGACACCCAGGCAGCGATGATGCTTCATACACAAGCAAAAGCTAAAATACCAATGAAGCAAGTGGCAATGTTTCAGTTTTACCCAGTTGGTCCATGAGAGGCAGAGCATGTCCTTGTGAGGACAACACAAAGCACTCTACCTAGCCTAAACATGACTTAATAGTTTAAAAGCTGTCTTGAATTTTAGATGATTTAAACCATCATTGCAAATATAACAATGTGTCTTGAGGTTAGGTCTGGAAATTAAAACTGGGGTGGTAGACTGATCTAGTCAGGGGAATGGGAGAAACTGAAACATTGTTTTGGTGAGTAACACACAAACTGCTGGAGGAACTGAATGTCAGATAGCATCTATAGAGTTGATGTTTTGGGCAGAGACCCTATTTGTGAATATGTTTTAAAAAGAGAAAATGGGTGTGGGGGGGGGATGAAATTAAAAGTGCCGTGTAGTATGAATAAACATTTGGAATACATGATTCACTTTTGAAGATCCAATATGAAGGCAGAGTATAGGGTTAGTGGCAGTATGGAGGAACAGAGAGATCATGGGCTCCATGTCCATTGATCCCTCAGAGTTGATGCTCAAGTTAAAAGGGTGGTTAAGAAGCCGTATGGTATGTTTGCCTTCATTAGCCGGGGGATTGGAGCTCCAGAGTTGGAAGGTAATTTTGCAGCTCTATAAAGCTCTGGGTTAGGCACACTTGGAGTACTGATTCAGTTCTGGTTACCTCATTATAGGAAGGATATTCAACCTTTAGAGATGGCGCAGAGGAGATTTACCAGAATGCTGCCCGAATTAGAGAATGTGTCATATGAGGATAAGTTGAGCAAGCTATGGTTTTTAGAGTTGTAGAGAAGTACAACACAGAAATAGGCCCTTCAGCCCATCTAGTCAATGCCAAAACCATTTAAACTGCCTACTCCCAATGACCTGCACTGGGATCATAGCCCTCCATATCCCTACTATCCATGTAGCTATCTAAATCTCTCAGATGTTGAAATCAAGCTCTCATGGACCACTTGCACTGTGAAATGCATATCATTCCACACTCTCACGACCCTCTGAGTGAAGAAGTTTCCTCTCATATTCCCCTTAAACTTCTCACCTTTCACCCTTAAGCTGTGACTTCTGGTTGTAGTCCCACCTAACCTCAGTGGACAAAGCCTGTTTGCATTTACCCTATCTATGCTCCTCATAATTTTGTATACCTCTATCAAATTTTCTCTCAATCTTCTACTTTCTAAGGAATAAAGGCCTAACCCTTTCCATCTTTACTTATAGCTCAGGTCCTCCAAACCCGGCAACATCCTTTACCTTTTTTCTGTACTCTTTCAACCTTGTTTACATCTTTCCTGTAGGTAGGTGACCAAAACTGCACATAGTACTCCAAATTAGGTCTCATTAATGTCTTATACAACTTCAACATAACATCCCATCTCCTGTACTCAATACATTGATTTATGAAGGCCAATGTGCCAAAAGCTTTCTTTATGACCCTATCTACCTGTGATACCTCTTTCAACGAACTATGGACCTGTATTCCCAAGTCCCTTTGTTCGACCACACTCCTTAGTGCACTGTGTAAGACCTACCCTGGTTGGTCCTACCAAAGGGCAAAACCTTGCACTTGTCTGCATTAAATTCCATCTGCCATTTTTCAGCCCATTATTCCAGCTGATGCAGATCCCTCTGCAAGCCATGACAGCCTTCCAGTATTCCCCCAATCTTGGTGTTATCTGCAAATTTGCTGATCCAGTTAATCACATTATCTTCCAGATCATTGATATAGATGACAAACAAGAAAGGGCTCAGCACTGATCTGTGGCACACCAGTAGTCACAGACTCCAGTCAGACAGGCAACCCTCTAATACCACTCTCTGGCTTATCCCACAAAATGAATGTTGAATCCATTTTAATAGCTAATCCTGAATGCCAAGTAGCTGAACCTTCCTGACCAGCCTCCCATGCAGGACCTTGTTAAAAGTTGTCCATGTAGACAACATCCACTGCCTTGTCTTCATCCACTTTACTGGTAGCTTCCTAGAAAATATAGGACCTATCAAGTGTGACAGTGGGAAAGTGTGTATGGAACCGGAGGAAATAGCAGGAGTACTTAATGAATACTTTGCTTCAGTATTCACTATGGAAAAGGATCTTGGTGATTGTAGTGCAGACTAGTAGCAGACTAAAAAGCTTGAGCATGTAGATATTAAGAAAGAGGAAGTGCTGGAGCTTTTAGAAAGCATCAAGTTGGTTAAGTCGCCGGGACCGGTTGAGATGTACCCCAGGCTACTGTGGGAGGCGAGGGAGGAGATTGCTGAGCCTCTGATTGCAGAGCCGACAACCTGTCTCTGAATGTGAACAAAACAAAAGAGATGGTTGTTGACTTCAGGAGAGCACGGAGCGACCACTCCCCGCTGAACATCGACGGCTCCTCGATAGAGATCGTTAAGAGCACCAAATTTCTTGGTGTTCACCTGGCGGAGAATCTCACCTGGTCCCTCAACACCAGCTCCAAAGCAAAGAAAGCCCAGCAGCGTCTCTACTTTCTGTGAAGGCTGAGAAAAGTCCATCTCCCACCCCCTCATCCTCACCACATTCTACAGAGGATGTATCAAGAGCATCCTGAGCAGCTGCATCACTGCCTGGTTTGGGAATTGCACCGTTTAGGATCGCAAGACCTTGCAGTGGATAGTGAGGTCAGCTGATACGATCATTGGGGTCTCTCTTCCTGCTATTACAGACATTTACACGACACGCTGCACCTGCAAAGCAAACAGCATTATGAAGGACCCCACACACCCCTCACACAAACTGTTCTCCCTCCTGCCATCTGGCAGAAGGTACGGAAGCATTTGGGCTGTCACGACCAGACTGTGCAACAGTTTCTTCCCCCAAGCCATCAGACTCCTCAATACCTGGAGTCTGAACTGACATTGAAATTTGTCCTCTACTGTGCCTATTGTCTTGTTTATTAATCATTGTACTGCCCTGCTCTGTTCTGTGCACTTTATGTAGTCCTTTGCAGGTCTGTAGTCTAGTGCAGTTTTTATGTTGTTTTACAAATTCTGTTGTAGCCTTGTGCTGTCTCACATAGTCTAGTGTAGTTTTGTGTTGTTTCATGTGGCACCAGGGTCCTGGAGGAACATTGTTTTGTTTTTACTGTGTACTGTACCAGCAGTTTATGGTCGAAATGACAATTAAAAACAACTTGAACTTGAGAGGTGACCTGATAGAGGTGTGTAAGATGATGAGAGGCATTGATCGTGTGGATAGTCAGAGGCTTTTTCCCAGGGCTGAAATGGTTGCCACAAGAAGACACAGGTTTAAGGTGCCGGGGAGTAGGTACAGAGAAGATGTCAGGGGTACGTTTTTTACTCAGAGAGTGGTGAGTGCGTGGAATGGGCTGCCAGCAACGGTGGTGGAGGTGGATACGATAGGGTCTTTTAAAAGACTTTTGGATAGGTACATGGAGCTTAGTAAAATAGAGGGCTATGGGGAAGTCTAGTAATTTCTAAGGTAGGGACATGTTCGGCACAACTTTGTGGGCCGAAGGGCCTGTATTGTGCTGTAGGTTTTCTATGTTTTCTAAAAACTCTGTAAGATTGGTTAGACATGACATATCATGCACAAAGCCATGTTGACTATCCTTAAACAGTCCTTGTCTATCCAAGTACTTATATATCCAGTCCCTTAAAATACCTTCCAACAACTTTGCCACTATTGATGTCAGGCTTACTGGCCTATAATTTTCTGGTTTACTTTAGAGCCTCCATAAACAGTGGAACAACTTTGGCTATCAATCAATCCTCTTATACCTCTCCTGTTGCTAAGGATGTTTTAAATATCTCTGCTAGAGCCCTGGCAATTTTTGCACGCCTCCCGTATGTTCTGAGGGAATATCTTGTCAGGCCCTGGGGATTTGTCCACTCTGATTTGCCTCTGGGTATCAAACACCTTCTCTGTAATCTGTACAGTGTCCACGAGGTTGATGCCGCTTTGCCTCACTCTGTATAGACTCTGTATCAATCTCCCAATACAGATGTAAAGAAAGCGTTAAGATTTCCCCCATCTGTTTATGCTCCACACATGGATTGCCATTCTGGTCCTTCAGAGGGCCAATTTTGCCCCTAACAATTTTTTTGCTCTTAGCATATCTGTAGAATCCCTTAGGATTATCCTTCCTTATCTGCTAGAGCAACTTCATGGCTTCTTTTAGCCTTTCTGATTTCTTAAATGTTCTTTTGCATTTGTTGTACTCCATGAGCACCTCATTTGTTCCTTCTTGCCTATACCCGCTGTGCACCTCCTGTTTTTTTTTCCTCTTAACTAAGTCTCAATATCTTTTGAAAACCAAGATTCCCTACACTTATTCTATTTACCTTTTATTCTGACAGGTACTTATAAGCTTTGTAGTCTCAAAATTTAAATTTTGAAGGCCTCCTACTTTCCAAGTACACCTTTGCCAGAGAAAAGCCAGACCATCTCTGATACCATCAAAATTGGCCTTTCTCTAATTTAGAATCTCAACCTGCAGATCAGGCATATCTCTTTGCATATTTATTTTTTAAAATAATGGCATTGTGGTCACTGGATGCAAAGTGTTCACCAACACAAACTTCTCTCTTTCAATCTTTTTATTAATATTTAGAATATTATGAATGAGATACAATTCAAATAATGGTAAGGGATTACAAATATATAGACTCTCATTATACATAAAGAAATACATAAACAATGAATACAGCATAAGTAAGTTTCCCAAAACATAAACCATATAGTATATATATGAACAAGGTAAGTTTAGATATTCCATAATATATAGTATAAAAAAGAGAAAAAAAAATCTATCTAAGAAAGTTAGCTAATCTACTAATCTAGTATCAAACCAACACAAACTTCTGACACCTGTCCTGTCTTATTCCCTGACAGCAGATCCTGTATCACACGCTCTCTCGTTGGCATTTCTATGCACTGATTAAAGAAATTTTCCTGAACACGTTTGACAAACTATCCCATCTAATCCTGTTACAGGATGAAATTTCCAGTCAATATATGGAAAGTTAAAATCACCTACTATCACAACCTTGTGTTTCTTGCAGTACTCTGCAATTTCTTAATAAATTTGTTTCTCTAGATCCCTAGGACTGTTGGGTGGTCTGTAATCTAGCCCCATTAACATGGTCATTCCTTTATTATTTCTCAGTTCCACCCATAACACCTCACTAGTTGAGTTATCCAGTCCTTCCAGACGGAGCACTGTCATGACATCTTCCCTGGCCAGTAAGGCCACCTGTCCTCAGCTCTGTCACATCTGAACCCAGAATATTGAGTTGATAGTCCTGTCCCTTCTACAACCAAGTCTCACTAATGGCTACAATGTCATAATTCCAGGAGTTGATCCATGCTCTGATCTCATCCACTATTCTTACGACACTTCTTGCATTGAAATATATGCATCTCAGGACACAAGTCTAACCATGCTTAATCTTTTGATTTCTGACTTTGTCTGAGGTCTTACCAATATCTGTCTCCACAACCTCTCTGCTTACTATTCTGACACTCTGGTTCCCATTGCCCTCAAACTCTAGTTTAAGCCCCACCATGCAGCATTAAGAAAACTTCCTGCTAGGATATTAGTTTCCCCACCAGTTCAGGTGCAAACCATCCCTTCTGTACTGGTCTCACCTTCCTTGGAAGAGAGCCCAATGATGCAAAAATCTTACATCCTCCTTCCTTTACCAATCATTAGCAATGGATTAAACTGCATAATCTTCCTAGTTCTGATCTCACTAGCATGTAGCATGCGTAGTAATCTTGAGATCGCAATCCTGGAGGTCATTGGTACCTGCATGGACCATGACCTCTGGCTGTTCACTCTCTCACTTAAGAATACTGAGGACTCAGTCAGAGATGTTCTGGGCCCTGGCACCTGGGAGGCAACATATCATCCTGGAATATGAACACAACGCTGGAAGAACTCAGCAGGTCAGGCAGCATCCGTGAGAAAAGAGTAGCCAATGTTTTGGGCCGAGACCCTTCATCAGGAATGGGGGGAAGAGAGGGCCGAAGCCCAGTATTAGAGATGGGGAGGGGGTAGGGCCTAGAGGCGCCAGGTGGAAAACCAATCAGAGGAAAGATAAAGTGGGGAGGGGGAGGGAATGAGCATGAAAGAACTGTAGAGATAAAGCAGCAGAAAGTTGAAAGGGGAGAGAGGCAGAGAGGGACCGGGGATAGGGGAAGGGGGAGGGGGAGGGAATTACGGGAAATTGGAGAATTCAATGTTCATACCACCAGGCTGGAGGTTGCCCAGACGGTAGATGAGGTGTTGCTCTTCCAACCTAAGTTTGGCTGCTTCATGGCAGTAGAGGAGGCCATGTATGGACATATCTAGATGGGAATGAGAGGCAGAGTTGAAGTGGGTGGCAACCGGGAGATCCTGTCTATTGTGACTGACAGAGCGTAGGTGCTCAATGAAGCAGTCCCCCAATCTGCGTCGGGTCTCGCCGATGTAGCGGAGGCCACACCGGGAGTACCGGATGCAATAGATGACTCCAGCAGACTCGCAGGTGAAGTGTTGCCTCACCTGGAAGGACTGTCTGGGGCCCGGAATGGTGGTAAGGGGGGAAGGTGTGGGGACAAGTGTAGCATTTGCGCTTGCAGGGATAAGTGCCCGGTGGGAGTTCTGTGGGGAGGGACGTGTGGACCAGGTAGTCGCGGAGGGAATGATCCCTGGAACGATCATCCTGGAATCTCATTCTCACCCACAGAACCTCCTGTCTGTTCCTGTAACTAATGAATCCCCCATCACCACAGCGTGCCTCTTCTTCCCCCCCCCCACCCCCCACCTTTTCCTTTCTGCCAGAGACCCAATCATTGTGACTTTCCTCTGTTAGGTCACCCTCCCCCAACAGTATTCAAAGTGACATACCTTTTGTTGAGGGAGATGGCCACAGGGGCACTCTGCACTGGCTCCTTAATCCCTTTTCCCTTCCTGACTGTCACCCAGTTTCCTGTGTCCTGAGCCTTGGGTGTAACTACCTTTCCCTATGTCCTATCTATCACCCCTCAGCTTCCTGAATGATCCAGAGTTCATCCAGTTCCAGCTCTACTCTTTAACACAGGTTCTAAGAAGCTACAGCTGGACGCACTTCTCGCAGTTGTGTGGTCAGGGACACTGGAGGTCTCCCTGCCTTCCCACATCCTTCCCACACAAGAGGGGCTTTCCACTATCCTGCCTGACATCTCTACTGTCCCAGCTGAGTAGACATAAAGAAGGAATAAGAAAAACTTAACCTTGAGCTTTTATTTTCTTTGCTTTCACTGATGAAGCCTCGAAGAGCTAAAACCTCGGGCTCACCACACAGTCTCTGTTGAGAGGGGAGACCTGACAGAGGACGACCACGGCGATCGGGTCTCTGGCACTGAGCCTGGATCCGTGATGCAGAAGGGAGCGAAGAAGATGAGGAATGCAGTAGTCATAGGGGATACCATAATGAGGGGAACAGACAGGAGGTTCTGTCAGCCTGATTGAGGCAATTCATCACCCTGATGTGTTGCCTCTCAGGTGCCAGGGTACGGGATGTGTCAGATCGGGTGCAGAGTATTCTGCAGGGAGAGGGTAAACAGCCAAAAGTCTTTGTACACGTTGATACCAATGACATAGGTAAAAAAAAGGGAGGATGTCCTGAAGAGAGAATTCAGGGAGATGGGTAAGAAGCTGAAAGGCAGCACCTCCAGGGTAGTAATCTCAGGATTGTTGCCTGTGCCACGTGTGAACTAGTGCAAGAATAGCATGATCAGGTATATTAATGTGTGGCTGAGAGACTGGTGTAGGGGGCAGGGCTTCACGTTCCTGGATCTTCTGGGGGAGGTACAACCTGTACAAAAAGGATGGGCTACACCCAAACCCAAAGGGGTCCAATATCCTAGCAAGCAGGTTTAATAAAGCTGTTAGGGAGGGTTTAAACTAATTTGGCAGAAGGATTGGAACTGGAGTGATTGGGCTGAGGAAGGGGAAAACAAAAATAAATCAAAGATAGTGTGCAACAGAGATGATAGAAAGGAGAGGAGGCATAATCACAGTCAGTGGGATGATTTACAGCAAGCAACAAATACTGGACTGTAAGTGTTATATTTGAATGCATGCATCATAAAAATAAAATAGATGATCTTGAAAATCAGATACAGATTGGTAAGTATGACTTTGTGGCCATCTCCGAAACTTGGCTAAAAGATGGCTGCCATTGGGAGCTGAACATCCAAGGATATACAGTGTATCGGGAAGATAGGTTAGTAGGCAGAGGGGGTGGTGTGGCCCTGTGTATAAGAAATAATATTAAATCATTAGAAAGGGGTGACATGGGGTCAGAAGGTATAGAGTCTCTATGGGTTGAGTTAAGAAATGGCAAGGGCTATATCAAGTCAAGTCAAGCACTTTTATTGTCATTTTGACCATAACTGCTGGTACAGTACATAATAAAAATGAGACAACGTTTTTGAGGACCATGGTGTTACATGACACAGTACAAAAACTAGACTGAACTACGTAAAAAAACAACACAGAAAAAAAAACAACTACACTAGACTACAGACTGCATAAAGTGCAGAAAACAGTGTAGGCATTACAATAAATAATAAACAGGACAATAGAGCAGTAAGGTGTCAGTCCAGGCTCTGGATATTGAGGAGTCTAATAGCTTGGGGGAAGAAACTGTTACATAGTCTGGTCGTGAGAGCCCGAATGCTTCGGTGCCTTTTCCCAGACAGCACCAGGAGGGAGAAGAGTTTGTATGAGGGCTGTGTGGGGTCCTTCATAACGCTGTTTGCTTTGCGGATGCAGCGTGTAGTGTAAATGTCCGTGATGGCGGGAAGAGAGACCCCGATGATCTTCTCAGCTGACCTCCTCACAGCCCCGCACCCTGCTCTCATGACTACACCCCTCTCTCACCTGAAACCACCACCGTGGGCTTCACAGCTGAACAGGTGAGAAGACAGCTGAAACGTCTCCATCCAAGCAAGGCTGCAGGCCTGGATGGTGTCAGCCCCAGGGTGCTCAAAGCCTGTGCCCCCCAGCTATGTGGAGTACTTCACCATGTCTTCAACCTGAGCCTGAGTCTCCAGAGGGTTCCTGTGCTGTGGAAGACGTCCTGCCTCGTTCCTGTACCAAAGACGCTGCGCCCCAGTGGCTCCAATGACTACAGACCAGTGGCATTGACCTCCCACATCATGAAGACCCTGGAGAGACTTGTTCTAGAGCAGCTCCGGACTATGGTTAGGCCACACTTAGACCCCCTCCAGTTCGCCTACCAGCCCTGGCTAGGAGTTGAGGATGCCATAGTCTACCTGCTGATCCGTGTCTACACCCACCTGGACAAGCTGGCGAGCACTGTGAGGGTCATGTTTTTTGACTTCTCCAGTGTGTTCAACACCATCCGCCCTGCTCTGCTGGGTGAGAAGCTGACAGTGATGCAGGTGGATGCTTCCCTGGTGTAATGGATTATCGATTTCCTGACTGGCAGACCACAGTACGTGCGCTTGCAACACTGTGTGTCAGACAGAGTGGTCAGCAGCACTGGGGCTCCACAGGGGACTGTCCTGTCTCCCTTTCTCTTCACCATCTACATCTCGGACTTCAACTACAACACAGAGTCTTGCCATCTTCAGAAGTTTTCTGATGACTCTGCCATAGTTGGATGCATCAGCAAGGGAAATGAGGCTGAGTACAGGGCTACGGTGGGAAACTTTGTCACATGGTGCGAGCAGAATCATCTGCAGCTTAATGTGAAAAAGACTAAGGAGCTGGTGGTGGACCTGAGGAGGGCTAAGGCACCAGTGACCCCTGTTTCCATCCAAGGGGTCAGTGTGGACATAGTGGAGGATTACAAATACCTGGGGATACGAATGGACAATAAACTGGACTGGTCAAAGAGCACTGAGACTGTCTACAAGAAGGGTCAGAGCCGTCTCTATTTCCTGAGGAGACTGAGGTCCTTTAACATCTGCCGGACGATGCTGAGGATGTTCTACGAGTCTATGGTGGCCAATGCTATCATGTTTTCTGTTGTGTGCTGGGGCAGCAGGCTGAGGGTAGCAGACACCAACAGAATCAACAAACTCATTAGTAAGGCTAGTGATGTTGTGGGGGTGGAACTGGACTCTCTGACGGTGATATCTGAAATGAGGATGCTGTCCAAGTTGCATGCCATCTTGGACATTGACTCCCATCCACTCCATAATGTACTGGTTAGGCACAGGAGTACATTCAGCCAGAGACTCATCCCACTGAGATGTAACACTGAGTGTCATAGGAAGTCATTCCTACCTGTGGCCATCAAACTTTACAACTCCTCCCTTGGAGTGTCAGACACCCTGAGCCAATAGGCTGGTCCTGGACTTATTTCCACTTGACATGATTAACTTATTATTATTTAATTATTTATGGTTTTATATTGCTATATTTCTTCACTATTCTTGGTTGGTGCAGCTGTAACGAAACCCAATTTCCCTTGGGATCAATAAAGTACGTCTGTCTGCTATCTGCTGCAGGCTCTTGCGATCTGAGATGGTGCAATTTCCAAACCAGGCAGTGATGCAGCTGCTCAGGATGCTCTCAATACAACCCCTGTAGAATGTGATGAGGTTGGGGGGTGGGAGATGGACTTTTCTCAGTCTTCGCAGAAAGTAGAGACACTGCTGGGCTTTTTTTTGCTATGGAGCTGGTGTTGAGGGACCAGGTGAGATTCTCCACCGGGTGAACACCAAGAAATTTGGTGCTCTTTACGATCTCTACCAAGGAGCCATCGATGTTCAGCGGGGAGTGGTCACTCCATGCCCTCCTGAAGTCAACAACCATCTCTCTCTTTTTTTTTTCACATTCAGAGACAGGTTGCTGGCTCTGCACCAGTCCGTTAGCCGCTGCACCTCCTCTCTGTAAGCTGACTCGTCGTTCTTGCCGATGAGACCCACCACGGTCATGTCATCAGCAAGCTTGATGATGTGGTTCAAGCTGTGTGTTGTAGCACAGTCGTGGGTCAGCAGGGTGAACAGCAGTGGACTGAGCACACAGCCCTGGGGGGCCCCCCGTGCTCAGTGTGATGGTGTTGGAGATGCTGCTCTCGATCCGGACTGACTGAGGTCTCCCTGTCAGGATGTTGATGCACCATCAATATCTCTCGGAGATGGGAGGGGAATGATAGGCTTTTATTAGCAGCAAAACGGAGCACAGCATCTTGGAGACAGAGGGGGGAGCAGTGCCTCCAATTGCCTTTATACAGGGGTCTGTGGGAGGAGCCACAGGAGCAGTCAGCAGAGGGGCGTGTCCAGACAGGTATACATAGTTTACCACAGACGTATAGGATCCTAATTGCAGTTGTATACAGGCCTCCAAACAACAACTGGGATGTGGATTACATATTACAGTAGGAGATAGAAAAGGCATGTCAGAATGTCAATGTCATGTTACTCGTTGGAGATTTTAACATGAAAGTGGATTGGGAAAACCAGGCCAGTACTGGACCTCGAGAGAGAATTTGTAGAATGTCTAAGAGATGACTTTTTGTTGTTGAGTCCACTAGGGAGTCAAATGTGCTGGATTGTGTGTTGTGCGATGATCCCAAGGTAATAAGAGAGTTTAAGATTAAGGAACCCTTGGGGGCCAGTGATCACAATATGATCGTCTACTTTGAAATTTGAGAAGGAGAAACTAAATTCCAATGTGTTGGTATTTCAGTGGAATAAAGGAATTTACAGTGGCATGAGAGGGGAACTGGCCAAAGTTGACTGGAAAGGGTCACTAGCAGGAAGGTCAGCAGAGCAGTGAAAAATGAGGGAAGTGCAAGACAGATAGATTCCAAAGAGTGGGCATACAAAGAAGCCAAATGTAGTGGCAAGATAGAGGATTGGGAAGTTTTTAAAAACTTGCAGAAGGAAACTAAGAAAGTCAGTAGGAAGGAAAAGATGAATTATGAAAGGAAGCTGGTGAATAATATCAAAGAAGATACAAAAAGCTTTTTTATGTATATAAAGGGTAAAAGAGAATTGAGGGTAGATATAGGACAATAGAAAATGACGTTGGAGATATTGTAATGAGAGACGCAGAGATGGCAGAGGAACTGAATGCTTATTTTACATCAGTCTTCACAGTGGAAGACATCTGCAGTATACTGGACATTCAGGAGTGTCAGGAAAGTGTAGTATGTGCAGTAACAATTATAACTGAGAAGGTGCACAGGAAGCTTAATGGTCTGAAGGTAGATAAATCTCCTGGACCTGATACAATGCACCCCTGGGCTCTGAAGGAAGTAGCTGGAGAGATTGCGGAGGCATTAACGATGACCTTTCAAGAATCGATATATTCTGGCATTGTACCGGATTACTGGAAAATTGCAAATGTTACTTCGCTATTTAAGAAGGGTGGGAGGCAGCAGAAAGGAAACTATAAACCTGTTAGCCTGACATCAGTGGTTGGGAAGTTGTTGGAATCGATTGTTAATGATGAGATTACAGCATACCTGGAGGCACATGACAAGATAGGCCAAACCCAGTATGGTTTCCTGAAAGGAAAATCCTGCCTGACTAACCAACTGCAATTTTTTGAGGAAATTACAAGTATGGTAGACAAAAGAGATGTGGTGTGCTTGGATTTTCGGAAAGCCTTTGACAAGGAGCCGCACATGAGGCTGCTTAGCAAGATAAGAGCCTATGGAATTACAAAGAAACATAGAAAACCTACAGCACAACACAGGCCCTTTGGCCCATAATGCTGAGCTGAACAAGTACCTAATTTAGAAATTTCATCGGGTTACCCATAGCCCTCTATTTTTCTAAGCTCCATGTAGCTATCCAGGGGCCTCCACCACCATGGCCGGCAGCCCGTTCCACGCACTCTCCACTCACTGCGTAAAAAGATAACTTGCCCCTGACATCTCCTCTGTACCTACTTCCAATTTCAATACTATTTTCTGCCATCATATTTGACCTACCAAAATGAACCACCTTACACTTTTCTGGGTTGAACTCCATCTGCCACTTCTCAGCCCAGTTTTGCATCCAATCGATGGCCTGCTGTAACCTCTGACAGTCCTCCACACTATCCACAACACCCCCAACCACATCACCAAATATACTAACCTATCTCTCCACTTCCTCATCCAGGTTATTTATAAAAATCATAAAGAGAAGGGGTCCCAGTACAGATCCCTGAGGCACACCACTGGTCACTGACCTCGATGCAGAATATAACCCATCTGTAACCACTCTTTTCCTTCTGTGGGCAAGCCAATTCTGGATCCACAAAGCAAGGTCCCCTTGGATCCCATGCCTCCTTACTTTCTCAATAAGCCTTGCAAGGGGTACCTTATCAAATGCCTTGCTGAAATCCATATACACTACATCTACTGCTCTACCTTCATCAATGTGTTTAGTCACATCCTCAAAAAATTCAAGTCAAGTCACTTTTTATTGTCATTTCAACCATAACTGCTTGTACCATACACAGTAAAAACGAGACAATGTTTTTCAGGACCGTGTGCTACATGAAGCAATACAAAAACTATACCGAACTACGAAAAACAACACAAAGACTACAGACCTACCCAGAACTGCATAAAGTGCACAAAACAGTACAGGCAATAAAATAAATAATAAACAGGACAATAGGCACAGTAGAGGACAGTAAGTTGGTGTCAGTCCTGGCTCTGGGTATTGAAGAGTCTGATAGCTTGGGGGAAGAAACTGTTACATAGTCTGGTCGTGAGAGCCCGAATGTTTTGGTGCCTTTTCCCAGATGGCAGGAGGGAGAAGAGTTTGTATAAGGGGTGTGTGGGGGTCCTTCATGATGCTGTTAGCTTTGTGGATGCAGCGTGTGGTGTAAATGTCTGTAATGGCAGGAAGAGATCTTCTCAGCTGACCTCACTGTCCGCTGCAGGGTCTTGTGATCTGAGATGGTGCACGACCTGCCTTTCACAAAGCCATGCTGACCATTCTTAATAATATTATGCCTCTCCAAATGTTCATAAATCCTGCCTCTCAGGCTCTTCTCCATCAGCTTACCAACCACTAAAGTAAGACTCACTGGTCTATAATCTCCTGGGCTATCTCCACTCCCTTTCTTGAATAAGGGAACAACATCTGCAACACTCCAATCCTCCAGAAGCTCTCCTGTCCCCATTGATGATGCGAAGATCATTGCCAGAGGCTTAGCAATCTCCTTCCTCGCCTCCCACAGTAGCCTGGGGTACATCTCATCCGGTCCCGGTGACTTATCCAACTTGATGCTTTCCAAAAGCCCGCACATCCTCTTTCTTAATCTACATGCTCAAGCTTTTCAGTCTGCTCTAAGTCATCCTTACAATCGCCAAGATCCTTTTCCTTAGTGAATACTGAAGCAAAGTATTCATTAATTACCTCCACCACCTCCTCCAGTTCCCTACACACTTTTCCACTGTCACACTTGATTGGTCCTATTCTCTCACGTCTATCCTCTTGCTCTTCCCATACTAGTAGAATGCCTTGGGGTTTTCCTTAATCTTGCACGCCAAGGCCTTCTCATGGCCTCTTCTGGCTCTCCTAATTTCATTCTTAAGCTCCTTCCTGCTAGCCTTATAATTTTCTAGATCTCTATTATTACCTAGTTTTTGTACCTTTCATAAGCTTTTCTTTTTGACTAGATTTTCAATAGCCTTTGTACACCATAGTTCCTGTACCCTACAATCCTTTTCCTGTCTCATTGGAACGTATCTGTGCAGAACACCATGCAGATATCCCCTGAACATTTTCCACATTTCTGCCATGCATTTACCCGAGAACACCTGCTCCCATTCTATGCTTCCAAGCTCCTGCCTGATAGCTTGATATTTCCCCTTACTCCAACTTATCTGTTTCTAGCCCTCTCCAATGCTATGGTAAGGGAGATAGAATTATGATCACTATCTCCAAAATGCTCTCCCACTGAGAGACCTGACACCTGACGAGGTTCATTTCCCAATAACAGATCAAATACAACCTCTCCTCTTGTAGGCTTATCTACATATTGTGTCAAGAAATCTTCCTGAACACACCTAACACCACCACAGGGGTTGGTGTTGGGACCACTGCTTTTTATGATGTATGTCAGTGATTTGGGCTATGGGATTAATGGATTTGTGGCTAAATTTGCCAGTGATTCAAAGATAGGTGGAGGAGTGGGCACTGTTGAAGAAACTGAGAGCCTGCAGAGAGACTTAGATAGTTTAGGAGTATGAGCAAAGAAGTGGCAAATGAAATACAATGTTGGAAAGTGTATGGTCATGCACTTTGGTGGAAGAAATAAATAGGCAGACTAACAGGCAGATGGGGAGAGAATTCAAAATGCAGAGATGCAAAGGGACTTGGGAGTCCTTGTGCAGGAGACCCTGAAGGTTAACCAGGTTGAGTAGGTGGTAAAGAAGGCAAATGCAATCTTGGCATTCATTTCTAGAGGTATGGAATATAAGAGCAAGGATGTGATGTTGAGGTTCTATAAGGCACTCATGAGACCACATGGAGTATTGTGTGTAGTTTGGGCTCCTTATTTTAGAAAGGATATACCGACATTGGAGAGGGTTCAGAGAAGATTCACGAGAATGATTCCAGGAAGTGAAAGGCTTACCATATGAGGAACGTCTGGCAGCTCTTGGGCTGTATTCCCTGGAGATCAGGAGGATGAGGGGGGAATCTCATAGAAACATTCCGAATGTTAAAAGGCCTGAACAGATTAGATATGGCAAAGTTATTTCCCATGGTAGGGGAGTCTCGGACAAGAGGGCATGACTTCAGGATTGAAGGGCGTCCATTTAGAACAGAGATGCAGAGAAATTACTTTAGTCAGAAGGTGATAAATCTGTGGGATTTGTTGCCACCAGTGGCTGTGGAAGCCAAGTCATTGGGTGCATTTAAGGCTGAGATAAATAGGTTCTTGATTAGCTAGGGCATCAAAGGGTATGGGGTGAAGGCAGGGGAGTGGGGATGACTGGAAGAATTGGATCAGCCCATGATTGAATGGTGGAGCAGATTCGATGGACTGAATGGCCTACTTCTGCTCCTGCCCCTGCCCCTAAATCTCATGATCTTACCGTCTCTCAAACTTCTGATGTTTGGACTGGTCGCTTGTCAAAGCTCTGGTACAAAGTTTGTCTCTTTGTACCAGAGGATGAGAGGTGACTTGATAGGGGCATACAAGATGATAAGAGGCATAGACTGAGTGGGTAGTTGAGGCTTTTTCCAGGGCAGAAATGGCTAATATGAAGAGGCATAATTTTAAGGTGATTGGAGGAAAAATATAGGGAGGGATGTCAGAGTGAGGTTTGTTGCACAGGTGTGAGCAATGACTGCCAAGGATGGTGGTGGTACATTAGGGGCATTTAAGAGACTTTTAGGTAGACACATGGCTGAAAGAAAAATGGAGGACTATGTAGAAGGGAAGGGTTGTGTCAACTCTTTAATCTACTCTTAAGATCAATCTTACTCTTCCATTCTATGTAACCCTCCATTTTACTATCATCTGTGTGCCTATCTAAGAGTTTCTTAAATGTCCCTAATGTATCTGTCTTTAGCATCACGCCTGGCAAGGTGTTCCACACACCCTCTACTCTCTGTGTAATCAATATGGGTGGTAGCATAGAGTTACATCTCTGCAAAAGGAGGTGTAAGGAGCTCCATCCCTCCGCTAGCCTGTAGGCCACTCTTGGGCAAGGTGTAGCATCTGCTTAGCTCCCTGTTCTGGGACACATGAAGCCATGGGACTAGGTGGTGGATAGTCATATGAGTGGCTGGTGCATATCATAAGGCCTGGTTATGCAACCACTGATGTCAGGCAGTCAGTCTCTGAAGAGTCACTCATCTTGTAAAGACATTGCCCAGAAGAAGACAATGGTAAACCAACTCTGTAGAAAATTGGCCAAGAGCAATCATGGTCATGGAAAGACCATGATCACCCATGTTATATGCACATTTTGAGCAAACAAACATAATAAATCTACCTCTGACATCTCCCCCATATTTTCTTTCAATCACCTTAAAATTCTGCCCTAGGTTAGACATTTTCACCCTGGGAAAAAGTTTCTGACTGTCCACTTGATCTATGCCTCTTATCATCTTGTATACCTGTACATCAACTATGCTGTTACCACCGGACATGCTGCCTGACCCAGTGAGTTTGTCCAACAGTCTGTAGGTTTTTTTTGCTTTGTTTTTCTTCTCCCTCAGTACACATAAGTTGTAGGGAAGGTTCTGAGGAGCAGAAGTTTTTTTGTTTGAAAAGGTAGGACCTGATTAAGAGTTAGATTACAAGCCCTTCAGTCCATGATGTTGTGCCAACCTTTTAACTGATTCTAAGATCAATCTAACCCTTCCCTCAGTTTACATCAGTCATAGGAAAAGTTCTGAGGAGCAGGATTTATGTTTATTTGAAGAGGTAGGAACTGGTTGAGAGGAATCACAGTGGTTTTGTGCAAGGTAGATCTTACTGAATTTTTGAGAAGGCAACCAAAGGGTTTAATGAAGGCAGCATGGTCCTGAAGAAGAGTCTCAGCCTTGAAGCATCAACTGTTTATTTATTTACATAATTGGATGCAAAAGTAGCTATGTAATAGGAGACCGAGGCTGGTGCTGATGTACATTTCTCTAATATTGTATCTGTAACATGATCCCTTGATGTTTGATAAATATAGAATTGACGTGGATGAGAATGCTAGTGGTCTGATCAAGAAGTTTGTAAACAGCACAAAAATTGCCTAGATAAAAGGGAGTAAAAGGGGTCTTTTCTGGTTGACTGCCAATGACTAGTGGTGTTCCTCAGGGGTCAGTATTGGGACCACTTCATTTCACATTGTTTGACAATGATTTGGATAATGGAATTGATGGCTTTTTGGCAAATTTTACGGATGATACAAAAATAGGTGGAGGGGTAGGTAGTGCTGAGGAAGCAATGTGATTGCAGCAGGACTTAAACAAATTGGAAGAATGAGAAAATAAGTGAAGTGATAATGCATTTTGGTAAAAGGAAATATAGTGCCTATTATATCTGTGGAATTTGTTGCCACGAGCAGCTGTGGCCAAGTCATTGGGTGCATTTAAGGGAGCGATAGATAGATTCTTGACTAACCAGGGCATCAAAGGGTATGGGGAGAAGGCAGGGGTGTGTGGATGACTGGAAGAATTGGATCAACCCATGATTGAATGGTGGAGCTGACTTGATGGGCCGAATGGCCTACTTTTGCTCCTATATCTTATGGTCTTATATAAATGGGGGAGAAGGTTCAAACATCAGAGGTGTGGAGGAACTTAGGAGCCCTTGTGCAAGGCTCCCAGAAATTTAATTTACAGGTTGAGTCACTGGCAAAGGAGGCAAATGCAATGTTGGCATTTATTTCAAGGGGAATAGATTTAAAAGCAAGGAGATAATGCTGAGGCTTTATAAGACACTACTCAGGCCATACTTAGAGTATTGTCAACAGTTTTGGGCCCCATGTATGTCTCAGAAAGGATATATTGTCATTGGAGAGAGTCCAGAGGTGGTTCATGAGGATATATCTGGGAATCCGAGGAGTGTTTGGCAGCTTTGGGTCTGTGCTCGCTGAAATTAGAAACATAGAAAACCTACAGCGCAATACAGGCCCTTTAGCCCACAATGCTGTGCCAGACATATACTTACTTTAGAAATTACCTAAGGTTACCCATAGCCTTCTATTTTTCTAAGCTCCATGTACCTATCCAGGAGTCTCTTAAAAGACCCTATCGTATTTGCCTCCACTACCATCGCTGGCAGCCTATTCCACACACTCACCACTCTCTGCATTTTAAAAACAACAACAACAACTTACCCCTGACATCTCCTCTGTACCTACTTCCAAGCACCTTAAAACTGTGCCCTCTCAAGTTAGCCATTTCATCCCTGGGAAAAAACCCTCTGGCTATCCACATTATCAATGCCTCTCATCATCTTATACACCTCTATCAGGTCACCTCTCATCCTCCGTCACTCCAAGGAGAAAAGCATAATTCATTCAACCTGTTCTCATAAGGCATGCTCCCCAATCCAGGCAACATCTTTGTAAATCTCCTCTGCACCCTTTGGTTTCCACATCCTTCCTATAGTGAGGCGACCAGAATTGAGCACAGTTTCAGATTTTGGAAGAGATGTAGAGTAAACAGCAGGGACTTTGGGGGTGTTGATGTACTGTGGGACCTTTGAATGCAAATCCACAGCTTTCTGAAAATGGTGACACGGGCAGATAGGGTAGTGAAGAAAGCATTTGGTATGCTTGCCTAGATACCAACATGGATAGGAAAGATTTAGAGGACTACAGACATTTGCAGGCAGTTGGGACTAGCATGGATGAGATGGGCCAAACTACACTCATTTAAGGGCTCTATTATATTGTTATTCCATGCTCGTTATTTATTGCTATTTATTTATATCTGCATTTGCACAGTTTGTTTACAGTTAACATGTTTACAGTTACTGTTCTATAGATCTGCTAAGTATGCCTGCAGAAAAAGTATCTCAGGGTTGTATCTGGTGATATGTATGTACTCTAATAATAAATTTTCCTTGAACTTTGAACTACCTCAGCTTCTACCACTCCAGAGAAAACAAACTAAGTTTGTCCAACCTCCATATAGCACATGCCCTCTGATCCAGACAACATCCTGGTAAACCTCTTCTCCACCCTCTCCAAAGCCTTAATATGCTTCCTATAACGGGGTGACCAGAACTGTGTGCAATTCTCCAGATGTGGTCTAACTAGAGTTTTATAAAGTTGCAACATAACTTGCTGACTTTGAACTCAATGCCTTGAATAATAAAGGAAACCATGCCATATACTTTCTTAACCACTCTTATCAACATGTATAGCTACTTTCAGAGAGCTATAGACTTGGACCCCAACAGCCCTCTGCTTATCAGCACTAAAGGTTTTACTGTTAACTGTGTACTCTTTTGATATTCAGTCTCTCAAAATGCAATTCCTCAATCTTGGTTAGTTTAAACACCATCTACCATTTTTCTACCCATTTCTACAACTGATCTATACTCATTATACCCTTTGGCAACCTTGCACACCATCCACCCTCATATGGTAGCAATAACGAGAGTGCAGAAGGGGCTCACTGGAAAGGATGGCTATAATTACAAGGAGAGATTAGATAGGCTAGGATTGTTCTCACTGGAATGTAGACTGCCTATGAGTGACCTTATTCATGTTTATAAAATAATAAAGGCCATAGATAAGATAGAAGTCAGAATCCGTATGTCAGAACAGGACAATCTAGAAGAAGGTGGCCAAGCTTTAAGGTAGATGGGAAAAATTTCAAGGTTTTGTAGGTTTTACAGGGTGGTGAATATTTGGAACAAGTTGCTGGAAGGGATTGTGGAGGCCGCTACAGTTAAAACATAAGGACAAATACTGTAAAGCATAAAGGTGAACGGCTTAATGCAGGCAAATGGGATTAGCTCAGCACAACAGTTGGCATGAATGATGTTACCCAGGAGAGTCTGTCCAAAGCTGCACTCTCTGTGAATCTGATATTCATTAGCTCAACAAACACATTCATGGACTGCACTTCAGATGGAGTCCAGAGCAAGCAACTGTTGAGTCCACAGGCATTGTTTTTTTATAAGTTTTATTATTGTCACATGTACCAAGGTGTAATAAATACCTTGTCTTGCATAGTGCTGCATTGAGCAACACACACAAAATGCTGGAGGAACTCAGCAGATTAGGCTGCAACCTCAGAGGGGAATAAACAGTCAACGTTTTGGCCAATTCAGGTGTCTCAAATGTCAATTGTTCATGCCTCTCCATAGGTACTTCCTGACTTGCTGAGATCCACCAGCATTTTGTTTGTGTTGCTCAAGATTTCCAGCATCTGCAGAATAACTTGTGTTTATAATAATGTTGCATAGGCTCCTTCAGACCTGGTCTAGTGCAACTTCCAAGGAAGGATCTTTCAGACCTGTTCCAGTTAAATTTCCATGTAAGACCATAAGACCACAAGATATAGGAGCAGAATTAGGTCATTTGGCCCATCAAGTCTGCTCTGCCATGTCATCATGGCTGATCCAATATTCCTCTCAGACCCAATCTGCTGCCTTCTCCCCATATCCCTTCATGCCCTGACCAATCAAGAATCTATCAACCTCTGCCTTAAATATACATAAAGGCTTGACCTCCAAATCTGCATGTGGCAAAGAATTCCACAGATTCACCACTTTCTCACTAAAGAAATTCCTTCTCATCTCCATTCTAAAAGGATGAATCTCTATTCCAAGGCTGTGGTTTTAGATTATTCCACCTTAGGATGCATCCTTTCCACATCCACTTTATCAAGACCTTTCACTGTGTGATAGGTCACCCCTCGTTCTTTTGAATTCTAGAGAATACAGGCCCAGATCCTTCAAACGCTCTTCGTATGTCAAGCCACCGAATCCTGGAATCATTTTCATGAATCTCCTTTGAACCTGCTCCAGTTTCAGCACATCCTTTCTAAGATGTGGGGTGCAAACCTGCTCACAATACTGCAAGTGAGGTCTTGCCAGTGCTTTAATAAAGTTTCAACATTATATCCTTGCTTTTATACTCTAGACCTCTTGAAATGAATGATAACATTGTATTTTCATTCCACATCACTGACTCAACCTGCAAATTAACCTTTAGGGAATCCTGCACAAGGACTCCCAAGTCCTTTGTACCTCATTTGCATTCTCTGAAGTCCTCCTCCAGACTGCCTCGACCAATTTGATTCACCCAATCTATGTGCAAGTTAAAGTCCCCCACGATAACTGCTGTTCCAGCCTTACATGCCTCAAATATTTTTGGCTTATTGCCTGTGCCACTGTAATGTTATTATTCGGCAGCCTATAGTCAACTCCCACCAGTGATTATTTTTTCCCTTTACTATTCCTAATCTCTACCCAGATGGATTTTACATTCTGCTCCTTAGATCTTATATCATCTCTTACTGTTAGTCAGGAATAGTCAGCATGGCATTGTCAAAGGCAGGTTGTGCCCTACGAGCCTGATTGAATTTTTTGAGGATATGACTAAACACATTGACATTTTGAGGATATGACTAAACATATTCCGCATGGAGGTCAGTGACTAGTGGTGTGCCGCAGGGATTTGTCCTGGGACCCCTTCCCTTCATGATTTTTATAGATGACATGGATGAGGAAGTGGAGGGATGGGTTAGTAAATTTGCTGATGACACAAAGGTTGGGGGTGTTGTGGAAAGTGTGGAGGGCTGTCAGAGGTTACAACAGGATATTGATAGGATGTAAAACTGGGCTGAGAAGTGGAAGATGGAGTTCAACCCAGATAAGTGTGAGGTGGTTCATTTTGGTAGGTCAAATATGATGGCAGAATATAGCATTAATGGTAAGACTCTTGGCAGTGTGGAGGATCAGAGGGATCTTGGGGACTGAGTCCATAGGACACTCATAGCTGCTATGCAGGTTGACTCTGTGGTTAAGAAGGCATACGGTGCATTGGCCTTCATCAACCGTGGGACTGAGTTTAAAAGCCGAGAGGTAATGTTACAGCTATATAGGACCCTGGTCAGACTCCACTTGGAGTACTGTGCTCAGTTCTGGTCACCTCACTACAGGAAGGATGTGGAAACCATAGAAAGGGTGCAGAGGAGATTTACAAGGATGTCGTCTGGATTGGGGAGCATGCCTTATGAGAATAGGTTGAGTGAACTTGGCCTTTTCTCCTTGGAGCGAAGGAGGATGAGAGGTGACCTGATAGAGATATATAAGATGATGAGAGGCATTGATCATGTGGATAGTCAGAGGCTTTTTCGCAGGGCTGAAATAGCTAACACAAGAGGGCACAGTTTAAAGGTGCTTGGAAGTAGGTACAGAGGAGATGTCTGGGGTAAGTTTTTCCACAGAGAGTGGTGAGTGACGTGTCTATGGAGGAATTTAAGGTGGAGGTTATATGGGAGGCAGGGTTTGATCTCTGATCATAATGCATACTCTCTAAACCATGCAGCATCCTGGTATATCTCCTCTACCCTTTCCAATGCTTCCACATCCTTCCTATAGTGAGGCGACCAGAACTGGACACAGTACTCCAAGTGTGGCCTAACCAGAGTTTTATAGAGCTGCATCATTACCCTGCGACACAAACTCTATCCCTCAACTTATGAAAACTAACATTCCATAAGCTTTCTTAACTACCCTCTCTACTCTATCTGTGAGGCAACTTTCAGGGATCTGTGGACATGTACCCCCAGATCCCTCTGCATCTCCACACTACCAAGTATCCTGCCATTTACTTTGTACTCTGCCTTGGAGTTTGTCCTTCCAAAGTGTACCACCTCACACTTCTCCGGGTTGAACTCCATCTGCCACTTCTCAGCCCACTTCTGCATCCTATCAAATGTCTCTCTGCAATCTTCGACAATCCTCTACACTATCCACAACACCACCAAACTTTGTGTCATCTGCTAACTAGACAACCCACCCTTCTACCCCCACATCCAGGTCGTTAATAAAAAATCACAAAAAGTAGAGGTCCCAGAACAGACCCTTGTGGAACACCACTAGTCACAACCCTCCAATCTGAATGTACTCCCTCCACCACGACCCTCTGCCTTCTGCAGGCAAGCCAATTCTGAATCCACCTGGCCAAACTTCCCTGGATCCCATGCCTTCTGACTTTCTGAATAGGCCTACCATGTGAAAGCTTGTCAAATGCCTTACTAAAATCCATGTAGATCACATCCACAGCACTACCCTCATCTATATGCCTGGTAACCTCAAAGAACTCTCATCAAGCTTGTTAGACACGATCTGCCCTTCTCAAAGCCATGCTGATTGACCCTGATCAGACCATGATTCTCTAAATGCCCATAGATCCTATCTCTAAGAATCTTTTCCAGCAGCTTTCCCACCACAGACGTAGGGCTCACTGGTCTATAATTACCTGAACTGTTCCTACTACTTTTTTTGAAGAAGGGGACAACATTCGCCTCCCTCCAATACTCCAATACCATTCCCATGGTCAACAAGGAGATAAAGATCGTAGCCAGAGGCTCAGCAATCTTTTCCTTTGCCTTGTGGAGCAGCCTGGGGAATATTCCATCAGGCCCCAGACATCTCGAACACCTCCTCTCTCTTAATATCAAGATGCTCCAGAACATCAACCTCACTCATATTGTCCTCACCGTCATCAAGTTCCCTCTCATTGGTGAATACTGAGGAGAAGTATTCATTGAGGACCTCGCTCACTTCCACAGCCTCTAGGCACATCTTCCCACCTTTATCTCTAATCGATCCTACCTTCACTCCTGTCATCCTTTTGTTCTTCACATGATTGAAGAATGCCTTGAGGTTTTCCTTTACTCTACTCGCCAATGCCTTCTCATGCCCCCTTCTTGCTCTTCTCAGCCCCTTCTTAAGCTCTTTTCTTGCTACCCTGTATTCCTCAATAGACCCATCTGATCCTTGCTTCCTAAACCTCATGCATACTGCCTTCTTTCACCTGACTAGATTTTCCACCTCACTTGTCATCCATGGTTCCTTCACCCTACCATTCTTTATCTTCATCACCGGGACAAATTTGTCCCTAACATCGACCACATGTCCATAGTACATTTCCCTGCAAAAACATCATCCCAATTCACAACCGCATGTTCTAGCCTTATAGCCTCATAACTTGCCCTTCCCCAATTAAAAGTTTTCCTGTCCTCTGATTCTATCCTTTTCCATGATAATGCTAAAGGCCAGGGAGCGGTGGTCACTGTTCTCCAGATGCTCACCCACAGAGAGATCTGTGACCTGACCCGGTTCGTTACCTAATACTAGATCTAGTATGGCATTCCCCCTAGCTGGCCTGTCAACATACTGTGACAGGAATCCATCCTGGACGCACTTAACAAACTCTGCCCTGTCTAAACCATTGGAACTAATCAGGTGCCAATCAATATTAGGGAAGTTAAAGTCACCCATGATAACAACCCTGTTATTTTTGCACCTTTCCAAAATCTACCTCCCAATCTGCTCCTCGGTATCTCTGCTGCTAGCAGGGGGCCTATAGAATACCCCCAGTAGAGTAACTGCTCCCTTCCTGTTCCTGACTTCCACCCATACTGAATCAGAAGAGGATCCTGCTACACTACCCACCCTTTCTGTAGCTGTAATAGTATCCCCGACCAGTAATGCCACCCCTTTCCCCCCTCTCTATCCCTTTTAAAGCACTGAAATCCAGGAATATTGAGAATCTATTCCTGCCCTGGTGCCAGCCAAGTCTCTGTAATGGCTGCTACATCATAATTCCATGTATGTATCCAAGCTCTCAGTTCATCACCTTTGTTCCTGATGCTTCTTGCATTGAAGTACACACACTTTAGCCCTTCTACCTTACAACCTTTACACCATTTAGAAACATAGAAAATAGTTGCAGGAGTAGGCCATTCAGTATGATCATGGCTGATCATCCAACTCAGAACCCTGTACCTGCTTTCTCTCCATACCCCCGATCCCTTTAGCCACAAGGGCCATATCTAACTTCCTCTTAAATATAGTCAATGAACCGGCCTCAACTGTTCCCTGTGGCAGAGAATTCCACAGATTCACCACTCTCTGTGTGAAGAAGTTTTTCCTCATCTCGGTCCTAAAAGGCTTCCCCTTTATCCTTAAACTGTGACCCCTCGTTCTGGACTTCCCCAACATCGGAAACAATCTTCCTGCATCTAGCCTGTCCAATCCCTTTAGAACTTTATACGTTTCAATAAGGTCCCCCCTCAGTCTTCTAAATTCCAGTGAGTATAAGCCTAGTCGATCTAGACTTTCTTCATATGAAAGTCCTGCCATCCCAGGAATCAATCTGGTGAACCTTCTCTGTACTCCCTCTATGGCAAAAATGTCTTCGTCAGATTAGGGGACCAGAACTCCACACAATATTCTAGGTGCGGTCTCACCAAGGCCTTGTACAACTGCAATAGAACCTCCCTGCTCCTGTACTCAAATCCTTTTGCTATGAATGCCAACATACCATTTGCCTTTTTCACTGCCTGCTGTACCTGCATGCCCACCTTCAATGACTGGTGTACAATGACACCCAGGTCTCGTTGCATCTCCCCTTTTCCTAATCGGCCACCGTTCAGATAAGAATCTGTTTTCCTGTTCTTGCAACCAAAGTGGATAACCTCACATTTATCCACATTAAATTGCATCTGCTATGAATTTGCCCACTCACCTAACCTATCCAAGTCACCCTGCATCCTCTTAGCATCCTCCTCACAGCTAACACCGCCGCCCAGCTTGGTGTCATCCGCAAACTTGGAGATGCTGCATTTAATTCCCTCGTCTAAATCATTAATATATATTGTAAACAATTAAGGTCCCAGCACTGAGCCTTGTGGTACCCCACTAGTCACTGCCTGCCATTCTGAAAAGGTCCCGTTTACTCCCACTCTTTGCTTCCTGTCTGCCAACCAATTCTCTATCCACATCAATACCATACCCCCAATACCGTGTGCTTTAAGTTTGCACACTAATCTCCTGTGTGGGACCTTGTCAAAAGCCTTTTGAAAATCTAAATATACCACATCCACTGGCTCTCCCCTATCCACTCTACTAGTTACATCTTCAAAAAATTCTATAAGATTCGTCAGACATGATTTTCCTTTCACAAATCCATGCTGACTTCGTCCGATGATTTCACCTCTTTCCAAATATGCGTTATCACATCTTTGATAACCGACTCTAGCATTTTCCCCACCACCGATGTCAGACTCACCGGTCTATAATTCCCCGGTTTTTTTCTCCCTCCTTTTTTAAAAAGTGGGATTACATTAACCACCCTCCAATCCTCAGGAACTAATCCAGAATCTAAGGAGCTTTGAAAAATTATCACTAATGCATCCACTATTTCTTGGGCTACTTCCTTAAGCACTCTGGGATGCAGACCATCTGGCCCTGGGGATTTATCTGCCTTTAATCCCTTCAATTTACCTAACACCACTTCCCTACTAACATGTATTTCCCTCAGTTCCTCCATCTCACTAGACCCTCGGTCCGTTACTATTTCCGGAAGATTATTTATGTCCTCCTTAGTGAAGACAGAACCAAAGTAGTTATTCAATTGGTCTGCCATGTCTTTGTTCCCTATGATCAATTCACCTGTTTCTGACTGTTAAGGACTTACATTTGTCTTGACCAATCTTTTTCTTTTCAAGTATCAATAAAAGCTTTTACAGTCAGTTTTTATGTTCCCTGCCAGCTTTCCCTCATAGTCTTTTTCCCCCTGTCCTAATTAAGCCCTTTGTCCTCCTCTGCTGGTCTCTGAATTTCTCCCAGTCCTCAGGTGTGCCACTTTTTTTTTTGCTAATTTATATGTTTCTTCTTTGGACTTGATACTATCCCTAATTTCCCTTGTCAGCCATGGGGGCACTACCTTCCCTGGTTTATTCTTTTGCCAAACTGGGATGAACAATTGTTGTAGTTCATCCATGCGATCTTTAAATGCTTGCCATTGCATATCCACCGTCAACCCTTTAAGTATCATTTGCCAGTCTATCTTAGCTAATTCACATCTCATACCTTCAAAGTTACCCTTCTTTAAGTTCAGAAACTTTGTTTCTGAATTAACTATGTCACTCTCCATCTTAATGAGGAATTCCACCATATTATGGTCAGTCTTACCCAAGGGGCCTCACATGACAAGATTGCTAACTAACCCTTCCTCATTGCTCAATACCCAATCTAGAATAGCCTGCTCTCTAGTTTGTTCCTCGACATGTTGGTTCAGAAAACCATCCCGCATACATTCCAAGAAATCCTCTTCCTCAGCACCCTTACCAATTTGGTTCACTCAATCTATATGTAGATTGAAGTCACCCATTATAACTACTGTTCCTTTATTGCATGCATTTCTAATTTCCTGTTTAATGCCATCCCCATCCTCACTACTACTGTTAGGTGGCCTGTACACAACTCCCACCAGCGTTTTCTGCCCCTTAGTGTTATGCAGCTCTACCCATATCGATTCCACATCCTCCAGGCTAATGTCCTTCCTTTCTATTGCATTAATCTCCTCTCTAACCAGCAATGCTACCTCACCTCCTTTTCTTTCCTGTCTATCCCTCCTGAATATTGAATATCCCTGGATGTTGAGCTCCCATCCTTGGTCACCCTGGAGCCATGTCTCTGTGATCCCAACTATATCATATTCATTAATAACTATCTGCACATTCAATTCATCCACCTTGTTACGAATGCTCCTCGCATTGACACACAAAACCTTCAGGCTTGTTTTTAACACTCTTAGCCCTTATACAATTATGTTGAAAAGTGGCCCTTTTTGCTTTTGCCCTGGATTTGCCTGCCTGCCACTTTTACTTTTCACCTTACTACTTTTTGATTCTACCCTCATTTTACACCCCTCTGTCTCTCTGCACTTGTTCCCATCCCCCTGCCACATTAGTTTAAAGCCTCCTGAACAGCAGTAGCAAACGCTCCCCCTAGGACATTGGTTCCAGTCCAGCCCAGGTGCA
Source organism: Hemitrygon akajei (assembly GCF_048418815.1). Lineage (NCBI taxonomy): Eukaryota > Metazoa > Chordata > Chondrichthyes > Myliobatiformes > Dasyatidae > Hemitrygon > Hemitrygon akajei. Next base: position 177,847,176 of record NC_133133.1, read on the forward strand.
GACCGTCCTGTTTATACCGGTCCCACCTCCCCCAGAACTGGTTCCAATGCCCCAGAAATTGGAATCCCTCCCCCTTGCACCAGTTTTCAAGCCACGTATTCATCTGAAATATCCTCCTATTTCTACTCTGACTAGCATGTGGCACTGGTAGTAATCCAGAGATTATTACCTTTGTGGTCCTACTTTTTAGTTTATCTCCTAACTCCCTAAATTCACCTTGTAGGACCTCATCCCATTTTTTACCTATATCGTTGGTACCTATGTGCACCACGACCACTGGCTGTTCACCCTCCCATTCCAGAACGTCCTGCAGCTGCTCAGCGACATCCTTGACCCTTGCACCAGGGAGGCAACATACCATCCTGGAGTCTCGTTTGCAACCGCAGAAACGCCTATCTATTCCCCTTACAATCAAATCCCCTATCACTATAGCTCTCCCACTCCTTTTCCTTCCCTCCTGTGCCGCAGAGCCACCCATGGTGCAATGAACTCAGCTGCTGCTGCCTTCCCCTGATGAGACATCTCCCCCAACAGTATCCAAAACAATATATCTGTTTAGGAGGGAGATGACCTCAGGGGACTCCTGCACTACCTGCCTACTGCTACGCTGTCTAGCGGCCACCCCTTCCCTTTCTGCCTGTGTAGCCTTTACCTGCGGTGTGGCCAACTCACTGAACGTGCTATTCACGACTTTCTCAGCATCACCGATGCTCCAGTATGAATCCAATCGCAGCTCCAGATGCTCAATGCGGTCTGCCAGAAGCTGCAACTGGACACACTTAGTGCACACATAGTCATCAGGGACACTGGAAGTATCCCTGATTTCCCACATGCTGCAGGATGAACAGACCACGGGGCCAATTTATTCTGCTTCTCTTTCCACAAAGCCTCTCTTTATGTTAGATCTGGCTTTACTCCATGCACCTCTTACACTGCTGTATCGCTGCAGGTCCCATCCCCCTTGCAAATTAGTTGAAACCCTCCCAAATCATGCTAGAAAACCTACCTGCAAGGATAATGCTCCCCCTCAAGTTCAGGTGCAACCCACCCAATCTGTACAGGTCCCACCTTTCCCAGAAGAGATCCCAATGATCCAAAAATCTAAAACCCTGCACCTTGCACCAACTCCTCAGCCATGGATTCAACTGCCATCTCCTACAATTCTTACCATCACTATCACGTAGTATTGGCAGCAATCCTGAGAACGCCACCCTTGAGGTCCTGTTCTTCAGCCTTCTGCCTAGTTCCCAAAACTCACACTTCAGGACCTCATCCCTCTTCCTGCCTATGTCATTGGTACCAACATGTATCACAATTCCTGGTTGCTTTCCCTCTTGTACCAGGATGTCATGCACCCGGTCAGAGACATCCCCGGACCCTGGCACCCAGGAGGCAACAAACCATGCGAGTGTCCTTCTCACATCCACAAAATCTCCTGTCTGCTCCCCAGACTATAGAGTCTCCAATGACGACAGCTCTCCTCTTCTCCGTCCCATCCTTCTGCACCACAGGGTCAGACTCAGTGCCAGAGGCCCTGCCACCGTGGCTCACACCTGGTCGGTCGTCCTCACCAACAGCATCCAGGACAGTAAACTTATTATTCAGGGGAATGGCTACAGGGGTGCTCTGCACTACCTGTCTACTCTCCTTCGCTTTCCCCCCTCTGACTGTCACTCAACAACCTGCTTCTGGCCACCTAGGTGTGACTACCTCCCTGTAGCTGTCATCTATGACTGCCTCATTTTCCCTTATGAGTCAAAGGTCATTCAGTTGCTGCTCCAGATCATCCATATCACTCAGCTGCATGCACTTCTGGCAGATGTGACTCTGCAGGAGAGGGGAGTTCCCCCAAGTCTGCTACATCTCACATAAGGCACATCACAATCTCAGAAGGCATTGTAAAGCTTAACTGGGAGCAAGCTCATCCTCCACTCCTTCTCTGGCCACTCTGCTTGAACTACCCCTTGATTTATTTGTTTTGAGTTTTTCAAACTGCTTGGTCACTTGACCTCAATTGCCCAATCCGCTGCTTTCTGCTGAGTCTGAGCCATTCAAATCTTGATTGTCTAATCAACTGCTTTCTGCTGATCTATTCAAATCTTGATTGACTTAATTGCACAGTCCAACTGCCAAAACTGCTGTAATCTCTCGAGTCAAAGCCTCAAAGCTCCACTCCTTCACTGGCCACTATTGCATGCCGTCTCTTTGGCTTTTATGTTGACTTTGACTTCCCTTGTTTGCCACAGTTGTGTCAACTTGCCTTTAGAAGACTTCTTCCTCTGTGGGATGTATATATGCTGTACCTTCGGAATTGCTGCCTGAATTCCCAGCTATTGCTGCTTTGCCGTCATCCCTGCCAGTGATCTTTTCCAATCAATTCCTGCCAACTCTTCTCTCATGCCTCTGTAATTCCCTTTACTTCCACTGTAATACTTTAGCTTCTCCTTCTCAAATATCAGGATGAATTCGATCATATTATGAACACTTGCCCCTAGGTGTTATTTACCTAAAGTTCTCTAATCAATTCTGGTTCACTGCAGAACACTAAATCCAAAATAGCTGATCCCTCAGAGGGCTTAACAATGAGCTGCTCTAAAAGCCATCTTATAGGCACTCTAGAAATTCCCATCCTGCAATCCAACACCGGCCTGATTTCCCCAATCTACCTGCGTATTGAAATCCCCCGTGACAATTGAAACATTGCTTTTTTGGCATGCATTTGCTATTTCCCTCTGCAATTTGTGGCCTCATCGTTACTACTGTTTGGGGGTCTGTATACAACTCCCATCAGGGTCTTTTTAGTCTTTCAGTTCCTTAGTTCTATCCACAATGATTCAATACCTTCTGACCCCATGTCACCTCTTTCTAATGATTTGATTTAATTTTTTACCAACAGAGCAACACCATTCCCTCTGCCTTCCTGCCTGTCTTTTCGATACAATGTGTATCCTTGGTCATTAAGTTCCCAGCTATAATCTTTCGGTATGATTCAGTGATGCCTACATCATACCCACCGATCTGCAAGTTCTTCTACCTTATTCTGTATACTGCACGCATTCAAATACAACACCTTCAGACCTGTATTCACCCTTTTTGATTTTCTCCACCTTTTAAATTGTAACTAATCCTGTTGACTGTAATTTTGCCCTATCAACAGCCTCTCCTCGCTACTCATTGCCACTGTTTGTAAACCAGCTACCTCATCTTCAGCACTATTAGTCACCTTTCCATGATACTTCCTGCATTGAAATATACACAGCTCAGGACACTAGTCAAACCATGCTCAACCTTTTAATTCCTGACTTTGTCTGAGGTCTTACCAATATCTGCCTCCACAACCTCTCCACTAACTGTTATAGACACTCTCGTTCCCGTCTCCTTGCAACTGTAGTTTAAACTTCACCTTGAAACATTAACAAACCTTTCCGCTAGGACATTAGACCCCTCCAGTTCAGGTGCAAACCAGTCCTTTTGTACAAGTCCCACCTTCCCTGGAAGAGAGCACAATGAACCAAAAATCTTATGCCCTTCCTCTTACACCAACTCCTTAGCCACCTATTAAACTGTATAATCTTCCTAGTTTGGCCTCACTAGCATGTGGCACGAATAGCAATCCTGAGAACACAACCCTGGAGGTCCTGTCCTTTAACTTAGCATCTAACTCCCTGAAGTCCCTCTGCAAAACCTCGTCACTCATCCTACGTAGACCACGACCTCTGGCTGTTCACCCTCCCACTTAAGAATGCTGAGGACAGAATCCAAAGTGATATACCTGTTATTGAGGGGGTTGGCCACAGGGGCATTCTGCACTGGTTCCTTAACCCCTTTCCCCTCCCTGACTGTCACCCAGTTTCCTGTGTCCTGCACCTTGGGTGTAACTACCTTTCTCTATGTCCTTTCCATCATCCCCTCAGCCTCCCGAATGATCTGGAGTTCATCCAGTTCCAGCTCCAACTTCTTAACGTAGATTGTTAGAAGCTACAGTTGGATGCACTTCTCGCAGTTGTAGTGGTCAGGGATACTGGGGGTCTCCCTGCCTTCACACTTCCCACAAGAAGAGCATTTTATTATCCTTACTGCCATCTCTACTGCCCCAGTTGAGCAGATATAAAAAAGGAAAAATTTTGAGATTTTCTTTCCTTTGCCTCCTTGATGTAAGGATCTTTCTGACCTGGTCTTGTGCAACTTCCGAGTAAGGATCCTGATGAATAAAGTGATAACAAAGAGAAAATTGATGATAATCAGTAAATATCTGGATGCTTTTGGGAATGATGCACCTGATAATGAGAGAGAAATTAGCTAATGTAAAGGTAAATTATTTATTTAACGATACAGCATGGAGTAGGTTCTTCCACCCCCTCGAACTACGACAGCCCAGCAACCCCCAACAAACAATGACTAATTAATCTGTCAATTAGCTTATGCAATTAACCTACATCTTTGGACTGTGGGAGGAATCTGAAGTTCTGGGGAAAACCTATGCATTCCATGGGGAGGACATACAGATCCCTTAGAGCATATATGTCAAACTCAAGGCCCGCGGGCCAAATGCGGCCCGCGGTGGAATTATCTTTGGCCGGCGAGATAATATCTAATTACTATTAAAGCTGGCCCCAGTAATCGAAGCACCTATGGCGTATGATATGGCTAATGCTGAGTTTATTCAGGTACCAGGTTTTCAGGGTTTTTAGTGTTTATTCGGCAGTCTTGCTCGGCAGTCTTCTTCATAAGAAACGGAATTTGTAAAGTGAAACACTTTGTAGTTATAGCAGAGACTGAGACACATGAGAGCAGGCTGAAAAAATGGAGGCAACGAAAGCTGCGTTCGCACGCGTCCGACTGATCCAGCCCGCATGAAGCTACATTTTGCTCAATCCGGCCCGTGACCTAAAATGAGTTTGACACCCCTGCCTTAGAGAATGCTGAGACTGAACTCTGAACTTGTTGCCCCAAGCTGTAATAGCATTGCACTAACCATTACACTACCGTTGGACCCAGAAAAATATTAGATAAATAATATTAAAAATTTTGAGAAGTATTTCAGAATTGGCTGTGGAGGTTAAGTCATTGAATATACTTGAGGCAGAGATTGATAAGTTCTTGATCAGCAAATAGTTAAAGAATGAACGTGTTTGAAAAAACATCATCCATGACTGAATGGCAGAGTAGATTTGATGGGCTGACTGGCCCAATTATGCTCCTGTATTTTATAGTCAAGTATAATTAAGTTAATTTTGTACATGTGTAGTTATGTATAATTTATGTTAATTAAGTATACGTTAATATATTGCTCTCATCTTGTGATGCACAGTGCTGCTCCTGCAAAAAGCTAATTTTTGTGACATTTGCATTGTGGAATGTGTTTGCTGATGACATTAAGCTTGACTTTGACCCAAAGAGGGTAAGGCTGGCCTTATTAAAAAGATATAGAGTTTTTCTTAGAGGAATAAGAATCTTGACAATTAGGACATATTTGAAACCATCAAACAATGGAAAAACTCCACCATGGACAGTCCCAAGCAGACTGCGAAAGGAGGAGGGTTGGGCATGGTGCTAGTAACCCCATCCCAAAAAAAAAACCAGAGCTACAGAAACGCCAACAGAAGTTCCAAAGACTTTATCCCTGGGGGAGGAAGGACGTTCTTGAAATTCTGACCCAGGATAGAGGATTGGTGAGCTGCTGTTAGCAGCCTATGCCCCAGTCAGAGTAATGGGCTTAAGAAGAAGAAACAATGGAAAAATAGAGAATATAGAACAGGAGAGTAAGCTATCAAGATTTTTTAAAAATCTATCATCTTGTAGAAAAGTCAAAATAAAATTGTGAGGAAACAGAAGAATTAATGGCCGAGTAGCCAAGATTACAGATGATATGGAGATAGGTGGAGCAGCAGGTAGTGTTGAAAAAGTAGGAAGGACTTAGACAGATTGGCAGAATAGACAAAGAAGTGGCAGATGAAATATAGCATAGGAAGAGTAGGGTTAAAAATAAAGGCATGGACTATTTCCTTAATGGAGAAATAATTCAGAAATTGGAAGTATGAAGAGATTTGGGGGCCTTAGTTCACCAGGGGCTGGTGAATCTGTGGAGTTCATTGCCGCAGACGGCTGTGGAGGCCAAGTCATTGGGAATATTTTAAACAGAGGTTGATAGATTCTTGATTAGTAAAAGTGTTCAAGCTTATGAAGAGAAGGCAGGATAATGAGATTGAGAAAAAAATCAGCCTTGATGGAATGACAGAACAGATTCAATGAGCTGAATGGCCTAATTCTGCTCCTGTGTCTGATGGTGTTGTGATATAAGGTAATATTCTTTTTATTTGTTTTTCAAGCAAGTAGTAAGAATGTGGATATGTAAATATGGCATTAAAAATTCATAACATTTTAATAATTATCCCAGCTTATGAAAACAAAACTGTGTTTGAGAAAATGGTGGCCATAGTTGAGGAGCAGAAGCCATGGCCACAGAGTATCTTGATGCATTTTGTGAAGTGATGCAAGGGTTGAGGATTGGTTAATGGGCAGAAAGCAGAGAAGGTGAGTAAACAGGTCTCTGTCAGGACGGCAGCCTGTTAATAGGATCTGTACTTGGGTTTCAGCTATTCACTGTATATATTCGTGACTTGAATCAAAAGGCTTGGTCCTTTCATCAAAGTTTGTTTGTGATACAAAGGTGGGTGGAGAGACAACACGCTGTGTGGAGGATGCAGAGTGTGATTAAGTGGGCACAACCGTGGCAGATAGAGGACGATGGTGGGAAGAACAGAGAAATAATACTTCAGTGTTCAGAACTGACTAAATGTGAGTGTCAGGGATTGAGGCATCTGTTCAGATAATGTTAAGTAATCAAGCAGAGACTGTAGAGGCAAATGTTACACAGGCCTTTGTTGTAAAGACACCCACGTCAGACTATTGTTTATTATCTTCAGCTCCTCCTTCAATACAAGATGATTGGAACATGCTACTGGGGGAGGAGGTAGAAGCACTGGGGGAGGAGTTGACTAGTTGGGCCAAAAGGCCCATTTCTGTGCTGGATGATTTTCTGACAGCTTCCCGCTTCCAGTCAGAAATCCTTTCAGGTGACGCAACACTTCATCTTTATCTGAGTCTGTTGCGTTTGTCTTGTGTTCATGATGTGGCCTCCTCTTCATGGGTCACACCTGACATAGATTGGGAGAGCACTTTGTCGAGTACCTTCACTGTATCTGCAACAGGCAAATGCCCCAGTGGCTGTTCAGTACCCATTCCCATTCCATGGCCTCTTCTACTGCCACATTGAGGACACTCTCAGGTTAGAGAAGCAACACTTCATATTCTGTCTGGGAAGCCTCCAACCTGATGGCATGAACATCGATTTCTCTGGTAATTTCTACTCCTCCCCCATATCTCTTTTACCATTCCCCATTCTGGCTCTCCTCTTACCCCTACTTCTCTTCAATTGCACCTCCTCCTTCCCTTTCTTCCATGGTGCGCTCTCCTCTCCTATCAGATTCCTCCTTCTTCAGCCCTTTACCTGTACACCTGTCACCACCCAGCTTTTCACTTCATTACTCCTGTCCCACACACCTGCCTTTCCCTTCACTTGGTCTCACCGATCACCTGCCAGGTTGTACTCCATCCTCTCTCCCCACTTTCTTCTTCTGGCCTCTTCACCCTTCCTTTCCAGTCCTGATGAAATATCTCAGTTTGAAGCAGCGACTATTCGTTCCCCTCCATAGATGCTGTCTGACCTGCTCAGTTCCTCCAGCATTTAGTGTGTTTTTAACTAACAGCTGATACTGCCCTGCCACTCCTGAGTAACCAGCAGCCAATCTCCTGAAATGTGGAACCAGGGAGGCAACAACTATTATCTACAACCGTAGGATTATTGAAGTGGACACACTTTCTTATCAATTTGAATAAAATGTACGTTTCTCTTGTCTTTTGGATGTTTTTCAGTAACTGACAATGACCAAAAATTACAAAAAGGATTCAGAAGACTACCTGACGATCTGCTTGAAGTATCTACTATTTGTTTTTAACATCATCTTCTGGGTAAGTGTGGCCTCATTTCCAAAATGATGTAAGTCACGAAAAGTTCTTCAAGCTCTTATCAAGGCCACTGAAACTGAAATATACTAGATCCTGAGAGGACAAAGGAAATAATCCTTTGACCCACAGAGTTTGTACTGACCAGCAACCACTTTGTATACTAATCCAGCCCTAAGCCATATATTATTCCACAATTATACTTCCTACAAATTCTACCACGTATCTACCCACGAGTGGCAATTTATGGTCGCAAATGGACTAACCCACTTATGTGAACTAGGAGAAAACCAAATCACCAAGGGAAAACCTACATAGTCACAGGGAGAACATGCAAGCTCTACTGTACATGGATGGGTTAGTAAGCATTCAGGTGATACGAAGCTTGGTGGTGTTGGGAATGCATAGAAGACTGGTAAAGAATAGAGCAGGATGTAGATCAGTTACAGATATGGGTGGAGAAATGGCAGATGGAGTTTTACCCAGCCAAATGTGAAGAGCTGCACCTAGGTAGGTCAAATGTAAAGAGACAGTATGCTGTTAAGGGCAAGACCCGTAACAGTGTTGAAGAGCAGATGGATCTTGGGGTCCAGGTTCATAGCTCCATGAAATTAGTTACACGTTGATAGGGTGGTTAAGAAGGTGTATGGCATACTTGCCTTTAATAGTCGAGGCATTGAGTTCAAAAGTCAGGAAGTTATAGTCTACACCTTTATTCTTTCTACCAAAATGTATGAGCATACACTTCCTGACACTTTATTCCATCTACCAGTTTCTTGCCCATTCTCCTAATCTATCTAAGTCCTTCTGCAGCTTTGCTGCTTCCACAGAACTACCTGGTCTACCACCTAACTTCATAGCATCCACAAACTTGACCACAAAGCCATCATCCAAATCATTGATAAATGACGTGAAAAGAAGCAGTCCCAACACTAACCATTGTGGAACACCACTAGTCATTGGCAGCCAACCAGAAAAGGCTTCCTTTATTCCCGCTCTTTGCCTTCTGCCAATTAGCCAATGCTCTATCCATGCTAGAATATTTCCTGTAATTTCATGGGCTCTCATCTTGTTAAGCAGCCTCGTGTGTGGCACCTTGTCAAAGGACTTTTGAAAATGCAAGTACAGAATATACACCGATTCTCCTTTGTCTATCCTGCCTATTATTTCCACAAAGAATTCCATCAGATTTCTTAGGCAAGATTTTCCCTTAGGGAAACCATGTTGACTTTGGCCTACTTTATCATGTGCCTCCAAGTACCCCAAAATCTCATTCTTAATAATGGACTCCAACATCTTCCCAGTCATTGGTCAGACTAACTGGTCTATAATTTCCTCTCTTTTGCCTCTCTCTCTTCTCAGCAAGCAGAGTGACATTTGCAATTTTCCATTCCTCCAGAACCATTTCAGAATTTAATGATCCTTGAAAGATCACCTTCACCTTAGTAACAGCAACTACACCCACTGCTGCCCCCAACACTCTAATTTCTAGCATACTGCCACTGTCTTCCACAGTGAGGATTGATGGAAAATACTCAATAAATTCATCTGCATTTCTTTTGTCCCCATTACTACCTCACCAGCATAAGTTTCCAGTGGTCCAATATCAACTCTCACCTTCCTTTTATTATTTATATAACTGAAAAAACTTCTGGTTTCCTGTTTTATTTGTCCACTTATTTCCATAAGACTATAAGATATAGGAGCTGAAGTAGGCCATTTGGCCCATTGAGTCTGCTCTGCCATTCAATCATGGGCTGATCCAATTCTTCCAGTAATCCCCACTCCCCTGCTTTCACCCCATACCCTTTGATGCCCTGGCTAATCAAGAACCTATCAATCTCTGCCTTAAGTACACCCAATGACTTGGCCTTCACAGCCCCTTGTGGCAACAAATTCCACAGATTCACCACCCTCTGACTAAAGTAATTTCTCTGCATCTCAGTTCTAAATAGACGTCCTTCAGTCCTGAAGTCATTATATATAACTTTGCCATATCTAATTTGTTCAGGTTAACATTTGGAATGTTTCTATGAGATCCCCCCTCATTCTCCTGAACTCCAGGGAATACAGCCCAAGAGCTGCCAGAAGTTCCTCATACAGTAACCCTTTCATTCCTGGAATCATTCTCATGAATCTTCTCTGAATCCTCTCCAAAGTCAGTATATCTTTTCTAAAATAAGGAACCCAAAACTGCACACAATACTCCAAGTGTGGTCTCACGAGTGCCTTATAGAGCCACAACATCACATCCCTGCTCTTATAATCTATGCCTCTAGAAATGAATACCAACATTGCATTTGCCTTTTTCACAACTGACTCAACCTGAAGGTTAACCATTAGGGATCTTGCACAAGGGCTCCCAAGTCCCTTTGCATCTCTGCATTTTGAATTCTCTCCCTATCTAAATAATAGTCTGCCTGTTTATTTCTTCCACCAAAGTGCATGACCATACACTTTCCAACATTGTATTTCATTTGCCATTTCTTTGCCCATTCCCCTAAACTATCTTAAGTCTCTCTGCAGGTGCTCTTGTTTCCTCAACACTACCCGCTCCTCCACCTATCTTTGTATCATCGGCAAATTTAGCCAGAAATCCATTAATGTTGCAGTCCAAATCATTAACATATGTCATAAAAAGCAAAGGTCGCAACACCAACCCCTGTGGAACCAGCAGCCAGCCAGAATAGGATCCCTTTATTGCCACTCTCTGTTTTCTGCCGACCAGCCAATGCTCCACCCATGCTAGTAACTCCCCTGTAATTCCATGGGCTCTTATCTTGCTAAACAGCCTCATGTCAAAGGCCTTCTGAAAATCCAAGTACACCACATCTACTGTATCTCCTTTGTCTACCATGCTTGTAATTTCCTCAAAGAATTGCAGTAGGTTAGTCAGGCAGGATTTTCCTTTCAGGAAACCATGCTGGCTTTGGCCTATCTTGGCATGTGCCTTCAGGTACTCCATAATCTCATCCTTAACAATTGATTTCAACAACCTTCCAACCACTGATGTAAGGCTAACAGGTCTATAATTTCCTTTCTGCTGCCTCCCACCCTTCTTAAATATTGGAGTAACATTTGTAAATTTCCAGTCATCCGATATAATGCCAGAATTTATCGATTATTGAAAGATCATTGTTAACGCCTCTGCAATCTCTCCAACTACTTCCTTCAGAACCCGAGGGTGTATTCCATCATATCCAGGAGGTTTATCCACCCTCAGACCATTAAACTTCCTGAGCACCTTCTCAGGTGTAACTTTCACTGCAGAAACTTCACTTCCCTGATACTCTTGAATGTCTGGTATACTGCAGACGTCTTCCACTGTGAAGAGAGATGCAAAATACACATTCAGTTCCTCTACCATCTCTGCATTTGGAATGCTATGCATATTTAAATACAGCACCTTCAGTCCTGCATTCCTTACCCATTTGAATTTTGCCTCTGTGGTACAATTTAACTCCTTGCTCTGTCTGCATTTGTACCCAATCATTGGCTTGTCCTTCCTTACATTCATGTTACACCCAACCATCTATCTGTAAATCTTCTGGCTCATCCTCAGCTCTCTCATTCTGGTTCCCATCCTCCTGCCATATTAATTTAAACCTTGAACATGGGTCTTCAGGCTCCTGTACCTCCACCATGAAGTTAACGTGATGGGGATGTGTCCCGGATAGTGAGGGTCTTTAACAATGGATGCCACCTTCTTGAGGCTTCACTTCTTGAAGATGTCCTCTATAAGTGAAGAGGGTGTACAACCATCTATAACCTCTTGTGATCCTGTGCATTGGACCCTCCAACCCAGGCTGTGAAGCAACCAGAAGAAATGGCTTCCACCATACACCTGTAGAAATTTACAAGAGTCTTTGTGACACACCAAGTCTCCTCAACTGGTAATGGAGTCGAGGCTATGGAACCAGTGTTCCTCCAGGCACAATTCTTGGGAGAAGAGTGAAGCGCTTGCATTTTTGGAATAAGGGAAATTGCATGGGATCTTTAACTGAGAGAGGATAGTATCATTGAGTCTTACACCAGTGAAATTTGCCTTTTGTACCACCCAGTCAGTGCTGGCCAGAACCTGCAGTTTGCAGGTGTCTGAAATTGGGAGAGAAGAGCTTGGGGAGTGATTGGGAAATCAAGGTCAGCTGGTGTCTCCCAAAGAGTGATTAGTTTCACTGGCCCATGATCAATGTCTGTGCTGGGATAGTCTATACTTTTCATCTTCATACTGGGCATGTTCTCGCTGTTATGGAATGAAACTCTTAAGTTTAATTGAATTGACTTTATTTCTTACATCCTTCACATACATGAGGAGTAAAAATCTTTACATTACATCTCCATCTAAATGTGCGAAGTGGAATCCTAGTAACTTATAATAAATATAACAGTCAATGTAACATAGAAATACAATGAAATCAGTGTGAGTTAATCAGTCTGATGGCCTGGTGGAAGAAGCTGTCTCGTAGTCTGTTGGTCCTGTCTTTAATGCTGTGGTACTATTTCCCAGATGGTAGCAGCTGGAATAGATTGTGGTTGGGGTGACTCGGGTCCCCAATGATCCTTCAGGCCCTTTTTTCACACCCGTCTTTGTAAATGTCCTGAGTCATGTGAAATTCACAACTATAGATGCGCTGGACTGTCTGCACCACTCTCTGCAGAGTGCTGAGATTAAGGGAGGTACAGTTCCCACACCAGGCAGTGATGCAGCCAGTCAGGATGCTCTCAATTGTGCCCCTGTAGAAAGTTCATAGGATTTGCGGGCCCATACCAAACTTCCTCAACTATCTGAGGTGAAAGGCACTGTTGTGCCTTTTTCACCACACAGCTGGTGTGTATAGACCACGTGAGGTCCTCGGTGATGTGGATGCCAAGGAACTTAAAGCTGTTTACCCTCTCAACCCCAGATCCATTGATGTCAATAGGGGTTAGCCAGTCTCCATTCCTCCTGTAGTCCACAACCAGCTCCTTTGTTTTTGCCACACTGAGGGAGAGGTTGTTTTCTTGACACCGATTTGTAAAAATTCAGAGAGATGACTTCTTCTCTGTAGGCCACATTGGTATTGTTTGAGATTACGCCAGTCAAAGTTGCCACATGATGTCCAAGTGATGGTATCACCCTGTGTGATGTTGTTTTCCTCTGAAGGTGGCTGGTGTTGGTGTGCTTCTCACTGGAGCTTGGACACTGAATGAAAAGAGAGACTACCTGAACCTCCTGCCATCTAGCACCTTTGCTGTCTCTGCCAGTATCCTTATCTTCGCTGGAAGCCTTGTGACAATCACTGGGTTCCTTGGGTGCTGTGCTGTTATTCGAGAGCAGAAGTCTGCCCTTGTAGCAGTAAGTATTTGACCTGAGAATAGCTCTCACTGACCAAGGATCAGTGACATTAAACCAGCAGTGGAATTATGTAAAACATTTTATCGAGGTTGGAGCTTGTTACTTTTATCAGTATATTAAATTAAATGTACCGATAAATTCAATCAGTAATTAATATAAATTAAATTGGTTTATTATTGTCACATGTATTGTTAGTCAAGGACCAACACTTGTTGCATGACTAACCTTTTTTTAAAAATCTTTTTATTGATTTTAAACAAACATAAATGAAACATTGAGTACAAAGAGCTTGAGAGTACATAATTAATAGGTTAAGGTATAAATACAAACAGATAATAATCCATATATAATAACCTCACAAACTTATAGTGGTTACAAAAAATAGAGAAAATAAAAAAAAACAAAAAAAAGAAAAAAAACCTAACCAACATGGGCCATTGCATTATATCATATATACACAGTAGCGTCAATAACTCCGCACCTCCATCCAAATAATTAAAGGTGATAAGAATAAGGTTTAGGAAAAGTCAGTTTAGCTCATATGAAAATGTTGAATAAATGGTCTCCAAGTTTCTTCAAATTTAACTGAAGGGTCAAAGACAACACTTCTAATTTTTTCTAAACTCAAACAAGAAATAGTTTGAGAAAACCACTGAAATACAGTTGGAGGATTAATTTCTTTCCAGTTCAGTAGGATAGATCTTTTAGCCATTAATGTAACAAATGCAATCATCTGCCGGGCTGAGGGGGATAAACAACTATTATCCACCATTGGTAAACCGAAAATTGCAGTAATAGGATGCAGTTGCAATTTGATGTTCAGAATTGTTGAAATAATACCGAAAATATCTTTCCAATAATTTTGCAAACGGGGCAAGACCAAAACATGTGGGTCAATGAAGCGACTTGAGAATGACATCTGTCACAGGCTGGATTAACATAAGAATAAAATCGAGCGAGTTTGTCCTTGGACATACGAGCCCTATGTACAGCCTTAAATTGTATTAGGGCATGTTTAGCACAAATAACCATATAACCGTATAACAATCACAGCACGGAAACAGGCCATCTCGGCCCTCCTAGTCCGTGCCGAACTCTTAATCTCACCTAGTCCCACCTACCCACACTCAGCCCATAACCCTCCACTCCTTTCCTGTCCATATACCTATCCAATTTTACCTTAAATGACACAACTGAACTGGCCTCTACTACTTCTACAGGAAGCTCATTCCACACAGCTATCACTCTCTGAGTAAAGAAATACCCCCTCGTGTTTCCCTTAAACTTTTGCCCCCTAACTCTCAAATCATGTCCTCTTGTTTGAATCTCCCCTACTCTCAATGGAAACAGCCTATTCACGTCAACTCTATCTATCCCTCTCAAAATTTTAAATACCTCGATCAAATCCCTCCTCAACCTTCTACGCTCCAATGAATAGAGACCTAACTTGTTCAACCTTTCTCTGTAACTTAAGTGCTGAAACCCAGGTAACATCCTAGTAAATCGTCTCTGCACTCTCTCTAATTTATTGATATCTTTTCTATAATTCGGTGACCAGAACTGTACACGATATTCCAAATTTGGCCTTACCAATGCCTTGTACAATTTTAACATTACATCCCAACTTCTGTACTCAATGCTCTGATTTATAAAGGCCAGCGTTCCAAAAGCCTTCTTCACCACCCTATCTACATGAGACTCCACCTTCAGGGAACTATGCACTGTTATTCCCAGATCTCTCTGTTCCACTGCATTCCTCAATGCCCTACCATTTACCCTGTATGTTCTATTTGGATTATTCCTGCCAAAATGTAGAACCTCACACCTCACAAATAGAAGAAGAATAAACTAATTGTAAAATTTTCTCCCACTGCTCTGGGGGTATAAGACAGTGAAGTTCTTTTTCCCATTCCTTCTTAATTTTTTCTGATACTCCTAGCTGTATTTTCATGATCATATTATAAATGGTGGCTACTAAACCCTTCTGGCAAGGATTCAGAGCTAAAAAAAATTCCGTAATATCCATTGGACATAATTTCAGAAAAGACTGTAACATATTATTCAAGAAGTTTCTAACTTGCAAGTATCTAAAAAAATAAGTTTTATGCAAATTATATTTATTGGACAGCTGTTCAAAAGACATAAAACTATTATCTAAAAATAGATCACGAAAACATGTTATACCTTTTGTTTTCCATAACACAAAGGCTTGATCCATAAAAGAGGGCCAAAAAAAAGTTAGATATAATAGGGCTTGATAAGATAAACTTATTCAAGCTGAAGAATTTACGAAATTGAAACCATATTCGTAATGTATGTTTAACTATAGGATTAGTTATTTGTTTATTCAATTTAGATAAAGCAAAAGGAAGTGAAGATCCTAAAATAGAAAACAATGAAAAGTCTAACTAACCTGTCCTTGAGAAGGAAGTGGTGAGTTAGCTTTTGGTATTGTTGTATTGCACTGCGCACATAGATCAGGTTCTCAGTTTTTGACCCAGTGATAAGGAGGGAATGTCTCTGTGACTGCATCTTTCAACCTTTCCATTGATTGAAGACACAGATTTGGAAGGAAGCAGTGAATTTCATCACTGACACCTGCCTGTGCCTAGGGGATAGATCGAATCATGTGGGGAGTGGACACATTGTGCAACACCTCACCGTGAACCCTTCCGGTCAGAAGCTGATGTTGTACATGGGTGCAGGTTGGTAGAAGACTTTTGTTGTTGCAGTTGTGCACCTCAGTGAGTTCTCCCTCAGGGCATACATAGATGGAAGTGTCATCAATTTACTGCACCTTGTCTCTTAACACTGGGTGATAGTGATACTGGATGAAATGCCACAAAGTGTGAACAGTTTATAGATTAGTTCCAATCCTGCAGAATGCTCATTGGATTGTGGAGGAGCTGGTTGTAATCTTCCAATCATTTTTGGATACGCGTGTTAACACCCTGTCCAGAAAGGGAGTACAGAGAAAGTACATCAACCTCTCTAGCCTGATTCTGGGGAAGGTGCTGGAAATGGTCAGTAACTAAACCTGAGCCAAAATGATAACCAGGAAAATTCAGCATGAACTGTTAAAGCAAATGAAAAGATGAATGCAAACAAAAAGTTATTTGGAGTGACTTATTTCCATGGAGTAATAAGAATGTGAAACTCGGTGCTGTGTGAAGTGATTATAATCAGAATTAGGTTTACTATCACTGGCATATGTTGTGAACTTTGTTGTTTTAGAGCAGTAGTACATTGCAATACATAATAATTGGAACGCACTGGTTCCATTGGTTGCATAAACACCCTCCAGCCCCACCAAATATGAAATGCAAGCCCCCCAATCCCCCTGTCTGTGTGGATGCTGCTTGATTTGTTACCCTGTTACAAATCAGTACCACAGAATAACAGACAATTAAATTATTTAGCTTTATAATTGTCAATTTAAGGGTTAGTAAAGAAAAAGCAAAAAAAGAAAAGGGCCCATTTTAATAAAACAGTCTAATGTGCACAAGTTGGAGCTCACGGTTTCCCCTTCGCCAATCCTCAATCAATCTCCCCAGGCTTCATCAAATCATGGCCCCGCTCCAGGTCGAGTCCTACGACCTCTTCTCTCTGGCATCTTCTCCCTTCATCTTCTGCCAAACAAAAGACCCAGCTCACACCGGTGTCAGGCACCCAACACGAAAACAGACTCCCTTCGATGGATAGCTCACATTCCAAAGCACCTGTTATCTCTAACCATAACCCAAATGCTGAATGGCCATTACGTTAGCAGTGAAACCTTTCCCACGGTGTTACAGCCTCCCCTCACCAAAATTAGTCATGTCCTCATGACATTGCGAAAATTTGCCAACAAAGCACAAAGTCCAACCCAGGTGTAAATGCCAGTGACGTAGCTTACCAAGGCAATAGGTGCCACACTCTATTCCCCCAGTGCTACATAGGCCAGCCTATCTGGTGGTCTCTTGATTCTTTGAGACCTCCTCACCCCATCATCTACTTGTTCAGGTTCAGACACTCTTTGGGATACTTATGGTCTACGTGGTAAGGCCACCCCCAGTCTATCACTCATGCCCTCCTGCAACTTGGACCTCTCTGCCACTTGGCTAGGCCCCGCTTCATCCCTTTCATGATCCTGCAGAAACCCAGTCTGTCCACAGATAGACCTGCCAATTTCACCTGACTCAACATGAGAAGGGTTGGGAAATTCTTCCTCAGTCAGTGGGGAGTTAGCAAAAGGCAGCATATACACACCCCCATTTCCTCATCCTCCAAGTCTGTATCCCATTCCGGGGCGGGGTCTGGTCTAATCTCTCCTGCTGTTGGATCTTCAGTCGCTCTGCGTCGCCACAGAGTCCTCTTACTAGTTGTAGGCTCCAGGTTAGGCTCTGGATCAACCCGCACCTCTTGTCCGAGAGGTAGAAGGTGATTCTGATGAGAATCTTGGCAGGCAAATTCCAATTCTCTGGTTTAAGACTGGTATGTTTGGCATCTTGTCTCTCCGCTACATAGGGTGTAGCTGCCCAGTGGTCAGCCAACTTATGCTTCCCAGGTCGCCCCAAATTCCTTATGAGGACTCCTGCATGAGTTGGGAGAAACTTACCTTTTGATCATACCTCCTCTTATTTTCTTGATTCTGCTTGGCAGCCATGACCTCAGCTAATTCATAAGCCCTTTTCAGCTCCCTTCTTATATCAGACGCATACTTCCAATAAGTCTTCAGTGGTAGGTCCTCCTCACCAGTCCTAAAACAAAGGAAAATGGGCAGCCTTGCCTCGCACCTAAATGTCAGGTAATATGGCGAGTACCCGTTAGCTACGTTTTGTGTACAGTTGTAGCAGTGGACCACATATCCAGTATGTCAATTCCACTTGTTCTTCTTGCTGATTTCCAAGGTTCCAAGCATGTGTAGCAAGGTCCGATTAAATCTCTTTGGGCTGGGGATCATCCTGTGGGTGATGAGGCGTTGTCTTCAACTGCTCAACTCCAAGCATGCTCAGTAACTCATGTATGAGCCTACTCTCGAAATCCTGTCCCTGATCAGTATGTATCCCCCTGAGGAGGCCATAATAAATGAAATACTTCTCCTATAACGCTTTGGCCACCGTGGACACCCTCTGATCCTTGGCAGGGAAAGTTGGCACATATCTGGTGTAGTGATCCATGATGACTAACACATTCGCCATGTTGCTGGTATCGGGTTCTATTGACAGGAAATCCATACACAACAGGTCAAGGGGCCCCGCACTCTGCAAATGGAACGAGGGAGCTGCCCTTGTACGCAGCGTCTTCCTCCGTATGCATCAAATGCACAACTTGCAGTATTCTTCAACCTCTGGCTTCATTCAGGGCCAGTAAAACCAATCTCTGAGTAATCCATAGGTCTTTTCAACCCCGAATATCCAGAATCATCATGAAGTGACTTCAGCACAGTCCTCCAATACTTCTCAGGCAGAACCAGCTAGGAACACTGAGGCCGTCCAGAGACAATGTGACCTGGTATAGGATCAGGTTCCTCAACTCCGATCTGGGCCATTCTCTCAGTAATGGAGGCCCCACAGCATGTTTCATGCTCTCTGCCTTGACAATGTCTCCCTTTTCTACTGCTGATGAAATGGTACCAATGCCCGGGTCATCTCACTAAGCAGTCTGGTTACAGTAGGCTTGTGAAATGGCATCATCAGAAGCTCCCAATTGATCTACCACTCGATCCTGCCCTTGCTTTCCCTCTGCCTTCACCGTGGTAGAAAACTGGCACATGGCTTTCGCACCTGGAGCAGGAACGCTCTCCCACTCTTCATCCCTGTCCAGCCCTTCATGCGCATGTTAGGACAAAGCATCAGCATCAGTTCCTACTTCCCGGCCTGTCCTTTAAGCTGAAGTCATAGGCAGACAACATCACTAGCCACCAATGGCCTGTGGCTTCCAATTTCACCAGGGTCAGGATATAAGTTAGGGGATTGTTGTCCGTCCTCATCTCAAATTTGGTACCAAACTTATTCACAACAGCCTTTTTCAGTACCAGGAACTCCAACTTATGTGTGAGATAGTTTTTCTCAGAGGGTGACAGACTCCAGCTGACAGGTCTCAACCCAGTGCCCTGATCCTGATACAGGACACCCCCTAAGCCCTCTCTGTGGCTCCTTCAGCAACTCAAAGGCCTCTTCGCATTTCACATCCCATCTCGCTCCAAAAGGCTCTGAAGGGCTAAGATACTCTACCCTCCTCTCCTTTTGTCCTCCTCCTTTTCTTCCCCAAGGGAGGGTAATCACACAGAAGCTGATTTAAAGAGTGACTCACTTTTGCATAGCCCTTCACAAACCTCCGATAGTAACCACAGAATTGAAGGAACGAACACAAAGCACTCACAGTCTGGGGCTAAAGCCATGTGGTCTTAGCCGGATCCTTAGATGCTCCATCCCATGAGACTGTGTGCCCAACATTGCTGACAGATGTCTTGTCTAGGCACTTGTCCGGGGAAAGTTTTAACTCTTCAGCTTTCAGGTGGCCCAGCACCTTCAGTAGCATAAAATGAGGACTTTATGTTCCTCCAAAGTGGACCCAAACACTATGAGGTCATCCAGATACACAGATACCTCAAGAAAGTTCATATCCCCCACAGTTTTCTCTATGACATGCTGGAAGTTCGCAGGGGCTCCCGATATGCCCTGGGGTATACCTCCGAACTTGAAAAATACCAGGGGACATATAAATGCCGTTTTCTCTTTGTTGGCCTCACTCATGGGGATCTGGTAATATCCACTCCTCAAGTCTAGCACACTGAACCACTTTGCACCACTCAGGCAGACCAGTGCTTTTTCAGTCCTCAGGACTGTATACTGGTTGGGGACGGTACGCCTGCTCAGAGTCCTATAGTCCACACACATCCATACTTTCCCATTCTTCTTCTTGGCCTCGACTATTGGGAACACATAGGGGCTTAAGGATTCAGTGATGATCCCAGCTTCCTTCAACTTACACAAATGCTGCCGAATGTCTTTTACCTCTGCAGGGGCCAGTCGCCGTGACCTCTTGTTAAACGGGGTGTCCTCGGTCACCCAGATAGTGTGGCAAGTGCTCTTGGAACAACCCACATCAAACTCTGCAGTAGAAAATACACCTTCCAGCTTCAACATCTTCTCTATCAACCTCCTCTTCCAACTCGCAGGTACCAGGGAGTCCCCAAAGATGAATGAGTCAGCAGTCAACTTTCCCCCTTTCATGGATAGTTTCTCTCTGGCTTATCTCACAGGGACACTAGGCATTCCCCACTTGAAGGTGACCTCCCTCTTTATAGTGTTCCTGACAATCACTGCCATCCTGTTCACCTGTACAACTGAGGGCTTCTGTAGTTCAGGCCTCACCAGTACCCCATCAGGTATGTCCGACTCCTCTTCGTGGTCTTCCAGAACATCCACCAATAGGGCCTCAGCCTCAGGCATTTTGGGAAATTTGGGGTTTCCTATCACTCGCGCTACTTCCCCAGGCTGTAACACAATTGGCTTTGACCTGGTGAACCACACAGCCACTTGTTTATGCTCATCATCTAGCCCAGTGCAACCATGCACTTCCTCGAAAGCAGCTCGAAACACTGGGTGAACGGACAATGTTTTCAGAATGCTCTCTCCAGCTCTCTCCTTGCAGGCTCCCATTAGCTTCCTCACAATAGGAGTATTTGTCCCCACCAGAATTGAAACTCTGCCCCTCTCAATGGGGTCCGGACAAACCAGTGCTAATGTATCAAGGACCTCAGCCACTCCCACATTGGCCTTCGAATACTCTGGCTACACTGACAAGTAACCATCATATGGATAATCACCCACACTAAGACCCCAGATTTCAAGTGCACTGAGTGGCGTCAATGATAAATGCTTCAAATACTGGTTGTAAAATGAACGTTACAGCAAAGTGACCTGCAATCCTCTGTCAAGTATGGCTCTAGCATAAATTCCCTCTATCCCTAGTGATAAACTGGAGCTTGGCCCCACTAAGCCTTCAGGAATAGGGTTTTTTTGCTTTAGGATGTTCTTTGATATATTGCTGGGAATGTGTTCCCCCGAAACACCAGGCTGTACCCTCATTGGTCTCTTTTGAGTTTTCCCACAACGCTCTCTGCTTAGGTACCCGGGGGCTCACTCTCTGAGGGGTTTCCCGTCGTTCACACTCCTGCCTGAAGTGTGCCTCTTCACCACAGTTGTAACAGACAATATCAGCCACTTCTCTTCTGGCAGGACCCCAACTGCTGGCAGTCCTCAGCATAGTCCGTCCCTTAGAGAGTCCACCTCTCTATCAGCTTCATCATGCAGTGGGGGGGGGGGGGGGTCACACCCGCTAATAACAACCGGGACATCTCAACTCTCAACTCTGCCACAATCTCCTCTACCACTCCCCAGGGTGGGCTATCCGAGGTACTTCACCACAGGGGACCACTACTGAGGACTGTACCCTGTTGACGGAGGACACCCGCACCTCTGACGCATTCTCCTCCTCTTGTAGTTCTCTGATCAGCTCAACAAATGAGGGAGGGGGGGGACACATCTTACAAGACAGTCGGAGACCCAAGCGATCAGGTTCTGGGACTGGGTGCCTTTCGCTGTTTGGTCCAGTCTTCACTGATCCACCTCAGCCCTCTGAATGGCTCCTCTATGCCACAGCAATTTAGCTGCCTCTCTAGCTGAAAAATGTAGGCAGAAAGCTGCTACCCTCGTCCTGACACACGTTCTGAAACCCATTCATGAGCTCCATTGGGCTTCCTGTCGCACCAAACACCTTCTCTAGTGCTTGCATGTAGGCTGCAGAAGTGGCAAGGGGATTCTGTGCCTTTACAGCTCTCACTACGTCAGCAGCCCGCCCTCTCAAACTTTCAACCAATCACTGTTGTTTTACATCATCAGAGCACTGCCACTCATCTAGTAACTGAGAGGTATGCTCCGCCCAAATCTCATACTCTGTTCCCCTTTAGGGGTGGGCTTCGTTTCTGAGAACAGGCTGAGCGTATGATAGCTGGGAATTTGAACCTGGGCATTTTTCCATTTATTCAACAGGGAGGCAAGGGCTGCTACCAACTCAGAATTCTCACTCCTTGCTGAGGGACTCATTAGACATTCCAAATCAGAGCACTCCTTCCCCTTGCTCTTTAGAGCATCCTATCTTTAGAGTCTCTGTCCCCAGCTACAGAAGACTTGGCTTGTGATTCGGCCCACTCCCCTGCACTCTCCTCCTCCCGGAACGTATAGGCAGTACACGGCCCTCCTTCTCCCAGAGCCCCAATAGTACCAGGCAGCACTAGTGTGAACTGAGACAAAATGTGTCGCCATTTTATCAAATATCCACCCCACAAATGTAACTTTTCATACAGCTTTAACAGTACTTAAAATTCAAATTAACAGTTCATCAAGGATACGAATGTCTACCCCACTCAACATGCAAGCATTCATCACCAGTAACCCCATGGATTCGCACCAGCACTCAGCCCCAGCGTCATCCATAACCATGTATCACTTTACTGGGCAATATTTTAGCACAGACTTAAACACACAACCCACTGGATCGATGCTCAGGACAATCACACAGCATCCAATGAATCAATCCTGGACGATGCCCCCACAGTTGAAACACTCTAGTTCTGTGGTTTGCATAAGTCTAGGGAAGACACCCACCAGCCCCGCCAAACGTGGGAGATTGAAGTGCAAGCCCCCCACCCCCCAAATCCCCCTGTTTGCGTGGATGCTGAGTGATTTGTTACCCTGTTACAAATAAGTAACCGGATTCGGCTGGGTTTGAACTCGGGACCTCTTGCCCCAAAGTCCAACGCTGATGCCTGGCTGGTGGCATAGTGGCATCAGCGCTGGACTTTGGGGCAAGAGGTACTGAGTTCAAATCCAGCTGACTCCTTTGCACACTCTCCATCCGTGCTGGGTTAAGAGCTGGTGATCTCTTTTAAAAAAAACTCACCGGGCAGAAGGCAAAGGCAAACCACTGCTGTAACTTGCCACGTACATGATGTCCCAATATGTCAGAGCGGCGTGGAGGGAAATCATCTACCAACTGAAAATTCCAGATACGACTTACCAACATGCAAATAAGTACCACGAAAAAACAGACAGTACACCACATACAGTTAAAAGACCTAGCTTTATAATTCTCAATTTGACTAAAGGGTTAGTAAATAAAAAGCAAAAAAAAAGGGCCCATTTTAATGAAACTGTCTAATGTGCACAAGTTGGAGCTCACCGTTTCCCCTTCGCCAATCCTCAATCGATCTCCCCAGGCTTCATCAAATCAGTTCCAGGTCGATTCCTAAGACCTCTTCTCTCTGGCGTCTTCACCCTTCATCTCCTGCCAAACAAAAGACCCAGCTCACACAAAATGAAAACACCCTCCCTTCAATGGATGGCTCACATTCTAAAGCACTTGTTATCTGTAACCACAACCCAAACACTGCTTCTACAGAGAGACCATTACGTTAGCAGTGAAACCTTTCCCAGGGTGTTACATAATAAAGAAATAAATTACGACAAGAAATATATACTTAATATAAAAATAATTGAATTAAATAAGTAATGTAAAAGGGGAGAAAAATAGTGAGGTAGTGTTCATGGATTCATTGTCCACTTGAAAATCTGATGGTGGAGTGAAGTGTGTGTCTTCAGGCTCCTGTACCTCCTTACTGATGGTAGCAATGAGAAGAGGGCATCTTCTGGGTGATGGAGTCCTTAATGATGATGCTGCCTTTTTGAGGCATCACCTTTTGAAGATGCTCTCAATGCTGGGGAGGCTAGTGTCTACGATGGAGCTGGTTGAGTTGACAACTTTCTGCAGCTTTTTCTGATCATGTACACTGGCCCCTCCATACCAGACAGTGATGCAGCCAGTTAGAATGCTCCTCACAGTACATCTGTAGAAATTTTTGAGTGTCTTTGGTGACACACCAAGTCTCCTGAAATTCCTAATAAAATAATGCCACTGTTA
This sequence comes from Hemitrygon akajei, assembly GCF_048418815.1. Taxonomy (NCBI): domain Eukaryota; kingdom Metazoa; phylum Chordata; class Chondrichthyes; order Myliobatiformes; family Dasyatidae; genus Hemitrygon; species Hemitrygon akajei. Next base: position 177,871,501 of record NC_133133.1, read on the forward strand.
TGCCTTCTTTGTAATTGTATCAATATGTTGGGCCCAGGATAGATCTTCCAAGATGTTGAGTGTCAGGAACTTGAAACTGCTCACTCTTTCCACTTCTGATTTCTCAATGAGGGCTGATGTTTGTTTCCTAGACTTCCTCTTCCTGAAGTCTACAATCAGTTTCTTGGTCTTCATGATGTTGAATGCAAGGTTGTTGTTACAATACCTCCCAACCAGATATCACTCTTGTACACCCTCTCATCACCATCTGAAATTCTGCCAACAATAGTTGTGTTGTTAGCAAATTTATAGATGGTGCTTGAGCTGTGCCTAGCCACACAGTCATTGGTATAGACAGAGTAGAGCAGTGGGCTAAGCACACTTCCCTGAGGTGCACCAGTCAGTGAGGTGGAGATGTTATTTCTGATCCGGACAGACTGTGCTCTCCCAGTGAGAAAGTAAAGGGTCCAGTTGTGGAGGAATGTAGAGTGGCCCAGGTTTTGGAGCTTGTTTATTAGCACTCTAAGTACGATTGTATTGAATGCTGAGCTGCAATCAATAAACAACAGCCCGATGAAGGTAATCATCAACAATAGAAAATCTGCGGATGCTGGAAATCCAGAGCAACACACTCAAAATGCTGGAGGAACTCAGCAGACCAGGCAGCATCTATGAATGAATAAACAGTCAATGTTTTGGGCCAAGACTCTTCTTCAGATCTGATGTAGATATTGCTATTGTCCAAGTGATCCAAGGCCGAGTGGAGAGACAGTGAGATTGCAGCTGCTGTGGACCTGTTGTGGTGAAAGGCAAATTGCAGGGGTCCAGATCCTTGCTTAGGCAGGAGTTGTAGTAGAGAACATCAGTGAATTAAGGGGGACCATGGGGCTGGTGAGAGAGCAATGTAATGGGCAGGAATAAGAAGCAATCATCGATCTGGAGTATTACCAGAAGACCTACTGGGTTAAATTTCCTGTGTTACAGTAAAAATCTGCCTGTTGGGGGATGTGTAGCATGGAACTGCTTTAGTGAAATGTAACTGGGTTCGTGTTTATCATGCTTTCTTTTCCTTTTCAGTACTTTTCTTCACTCTTGTTAATCTTCCTGATCGAGCTGGTAGCCGGCATCCTTGCTTGTGTTTATTATCAAAGGGTGAGTTTATCTCTGATTTAGACAGAGTAAACCTAGTATACTGGACCTGGGTATCCATAGAACCCTTAGACACCAGTCTAACTGACAATCTGCACACACCAGGCTGCTTGTTGTTCTTTTAAATTGATGTGGCAGAGCTGAAGTCCAGAAAGCTTGTCTTTCTACTTCACCCCCTCCCTATCTATCCTCTCTCCAAATCTCAGGCTGGGAATACAGAATCAGTAGAAATGGGAGAGGGAGACCCAGGCTGGGCACAAAACACCAAGGTCTGACCTGGGGAAAAACGTTAGTAACCTGACTAAAACCATCACACAGTTCATGGGATGCCAGATTCTACCTGTCAAGGACAGGTGATAAGCTACTGCCACGTCACCCATTCAGACAGGGGGCATTGTGCCCACCATCTATACCCAGCCTGTGCCCACTGGATGCAGTCAGTGGAATGTGGTGAGTTCGGCCAATTTCATTTTAACTAGTCATTTGTCCCGGTCAGGTTGGCAGGGAGATTGCCCCAATATTGTGTTTGCAGAGTGAGTGAGTAATCAGTTATTGCCCCCATTAGAGAAATGACATGGAAGTTGAGATGTGGAGTCTCTCAGCACAAAAACAGGCCTTTCAATCAAGTGCCTGTCATGTGGCCATATCTCTCATTTCTGTGACCATCTGTCCATCTTGAACATCAAACACAGAACAGTACAGCACAGGAACAGGCCCATCAGCCATCGTGTCTGCACTAACCACAATACCATTATAACTAATCCTGTCCAACTACACGTGCTCCATTTCTCTCAAATCTTTGCCAGTCTAAATATCACTTAAATGTTCTTGTTGTATCTCCTTCCACCACCATCCCTGGCAGCACATCCCACACACACAACTCCCCCGGCAGGGCGTTCCGCACACTCACTACCTTCCTCGGCAAGGCGTTCAACACAACTAGCTCCCTCAGGGCATTCCACACACGCACCTCCTTCTCTGTCAGTGCATTCCATACACACAACTTCCCCAGCAGGACATTCCACTTACCCACCTCCTCCTCCTCCCTTGGCAGGGTGTTCCACTCACCCACCTCCTCCTCCTCCCCCGGCAGGGTGTTCCACTCACCCACCTCCTCCTCCTCCCTCGGCAGGGTGTTCCACTCACCCACCTCCTCCTCCTCCCCCGGAAGGGTGTTCCACTCACCCACCTCCTCCTCTCCTCCCTCGGCAGGGTGTTCCACTCACCCACCTCCTCCTCCTCCCCCGGAAGGGTGTTCCACTCACCCACCTCCTCCTCCTCCCTCGGCAGGGTGTTCCACACACCAATCTCTTCCTCCCTCGGCAAGGCGTTTCACACACACACCACCTCCCTCGGAGGGCATTCCACATACACACCACCTCCCTCGGCAAGGCGTTCCACACTCACACCACCTCCCTTGGAGGGCTTTCCACACACCCACCACCCGCTGTGTAAAACAAAGAGCCTTTATTGCACATTGTAATCCTAATTGTCAAGGACATTTTATGACCTTTTTGAGGCCTTGTCTGATTTCAATCTCCAAAACCTTGTTTATGTTCAGTTGTCCTCACCTAGCACACCACCAGCTTCTATGTCCAGCACAAATTCTCCACAAACTCCGCCATCTCAAACAGGATCCAACCACCAAGCAAATCATTCCCTCCCCACCACTTTCTGCTGGGATCACTCCCTACACGACTCCCCCCCCCCCCCCCATCCATTCATCCCTCCCTACTGATCTCCTTCCTGGCACTTATCCTTGCAAGTGGAACAAGTGCAAACCTGCCCCTATACCTCCTCCCTCACTATCATCCAGGGCCCTAAACAGTCCTTTGAGGTGAGCCGACACTTCATCTGTGAGTCTGTTGGGGTCATATAGTGCAATCAGTGCTCCCTGTGTGGCCTCTTGTATATCGGTGAGACCCAATGTAGATTAGGAGACCGCTTCGCCGAGCATCTACGCTCCATCCACCAGAACAAGCGGGATCTCCCAATGGCCACCCAGTTTAATTCCATTTCCCATTCCCATTCTGATATGTCTATCCATGGCCTCCTGCACTGTCATGATGAGGCCACACTCAGGTTGGAGGAACAACACCTTATATTCCATCTGGGTAGCCTCCAACCTGATAGCATGAACATCGATTTCTCAAACTTCTAATCTTCCCTCCCCCTACCTCCTTCACTGTTTCCATCCCCTTTTCCCTTTCTCACCTTATCTCCTTGCCTGCCCATTAACTCCCTCTGGTGCTCCTCCCACCCTTTTCTTTCTTCCATGGCCTTCTGTTCTCTCCTATTGGGAGTCTCCCTTCTCCAGCCCTGTATCTCTTTCACCAATCAACTTCCCAACTCTTCGCTTCATGCCTCCCCCTCCCAGTTTCACCTATCACCTTGTGCTTCTCTGTCCCCTCAGCCCGAAACATCAACTGTCTGGCATGCCACTGCCTGGCCTGTAGAGTTCCTCCAGCATTTTGTGTGTTATATTCAGTTTATCTTTTTGATCAGACTTCCTGTACGAATTCTTCTGTCACCCTGGTTGCTGAACCTGACCATCTCTATCATACAGAACATGCTGGTCTGAAGCCCTAATCAAATCTCCTTCAATGGACTCCCACATGGCAAATGTGGGTTTATCATCATACTCCCAATCTCATGTCCAAACTTCCTGCTGATTATTGTTGCAATTAACTTGCCCCAAATTTAGCATTTTCATAAGAACAAGTCTTATCCTTATCTTTAACTATTTTAAAACTTGCAGAGGGAGCATCCCCTCTGAGCTTCAATTACCTGACCAGGCTCATTTCCCAATGTAAGGTTGAGTACATACCCCCTCCCCTGTTTGACTATCTACATTCTGTTTCAGGAAATCTTGATCCACCTAACAAATTCTGCCTCATCTAAACCTCTGGAACTAAAGAAGTGTCAGTCAATATTAAGGATGAGAGAAGATATTTTAAATTCAGCAACAAAAACAACCCTGTTGTTTTTACATCTTTCCATAATCTGTCCGCTCATCTGCTGCTGGTGATTCAGAGGGCTGGGGTATGACCTTATCGTAGTGACTGAATTTTCCTGTTGCTAATGAGCTCTTCACAGTGTGTCCTCTCCATGTATAGCAGTGGCATGCCCCTGATCAATAGTACATCTCTGCCACCAGTCCATCTGAAAGATCTATACACTGGAACACTGAGGTGCCAGTCCTACCCTTCTCTCAACCAGCTTTCTGTCATGGGTACAACATTGTAGTTCTATGTATCAATCCCTGTTCTGAGTTCACTTCCTTACACATTATACCTCTTCATAAAAACATTTCCAGATTGTCAATCCCACTGTGTTCATTATCCAGGTCAGGCACTCAGTTCTGGGACCTTATCTAAGGAAGGATGTGCTGGTATTAGAGAGGGTCCAGGGGAGGTTCATGAGAATGATTGCAGGAATTAAGGGGTTAATATATGAAGATTGTTTGATGGTTCTGGCTTTTACTATTGGAATTTAGAAGAATGGTGGGGGGAGATCTCATTGAAATCTATTGAATACTGAAGGGCCAAGATATGCAGAGTATATTTCCTATAGTGGGGGAGTCTAGGACCAGAGGGCACAGCCTCAGAATAGAAAGATATCTATTTAGAACAGAGATAAGGAGGAATTTCTTTAGTTGGTATGTAGTGAATATGGGGAATTCGTTGCCACAGACAGCTGTGGAGGCCAAGTCATTGGGTATATTTAAAGCAGAGGTTGATAGGTACTTGATTAGTCAGAGCATCAAGGGTTATGGGAGGAGGCAGGAGAATGAGGTTGAGAGGGTTAATAATTCAGCCATGATGGAGCAGACTTGATGGGCCACGTCCCCTAATTCTGTTTCTGTGCCATATTGGACAGTTGATCTAATGTCTATCTGCCACTGCTGATCAGCTGCTCTGATTCCCACTCCCCTACTGCACCAGCTGAAACCCTCCTGAGTAGCCCAAGCAAATCGAGAGGAACAACAGCAGAGCAGCTTTCGTGGAGGCAGAAGGGTGGTCGAGGTTTTGGATTGAGACCCTGACTCAGGGCTAAGACAGTGGAGGGGAGATAATTGGTTTAAAGGGGTGAGTGGGAAGGCTTAGAGAGAGGGGCTGGGAGCTCGAGGTGGGGATGGGATGATAGGCAGATGGAGCTGGGTGAGTGGACAGAATAGGAAAAGGAGAAGAGTCTCTGTTCACCTTTTTCAGCTCCCCCTCCCTCAGTACCATCACCTCCCCACTAGCGTCCATCTGCCCATCACCCACATCTACCCATGCTCCTGTTCCCCAGGGACAGAGCAGTAAAGGAACCCTAACCACCCTTCTGCTTCTCATCTTTGTCTTTGTGTAGTTGAGTGAAGAGTTGAAAGAGCAGCTGAACAAAGAGATGATGGAGAATTACGGGCAGCCAGGAGAGGGCAGCATCACCCAGTCCATCGATCGGCTTCAGCAAGACGTATGCAATTAACTTTCTACAATTTTCTTTCAGGAAGTGGGACTGTGCCCAATTCATGTTATTAAGTGTATACAACAGAGGTCTCAGCACCAATCCTTGTAACACCAGTGGTCACAGACCATCTGCCAGAATAACAGCCTATTCTCTGTCTTCTATGGGCAAGGCAGTTCCGGATCCTAACTCCCAATTTACCTGGATCCCATGCTCTATCTTCTGAATCAACCTACGATGAAGGACCTGTCAAAGTCCATATAGATATTGTACACTGCCCTACCCTCATCAAACACCGTCACCTCCTCAAATAACCTAATGAAGTTTTAAGACATGACCTGTCCCGCACAAAGCCAGCTGACTGTCCCTAAGTAGGCTGTGCCTTTCTAATTGTGAATGGATGCTGTCCTTCAGTATCCTCTCCATCAGCCTCCCTATCATTGACATGAGGCTCGCTAACCTATAATTACCTGGATTATCCCTACAAAATGACATTTTCTAATCTCCAGACTTGGATGGGATTGTTGGTGATCTGATCAGTCAGCTTCCAGATGGACACGGATTGGCTGGGATGCTGGGCGGAGCAGTAGCCCATAGAGTTTAATTCAGGCATGTGTGAGGAAATGCACCAGAGGGGATAACTTCACTCAACTTTACTTGCCCCATCACTGAACTATTCTCACAAACTATGGACTCACTTTCAAGGACTCTTCATCTCATGTTTTCAATATTTACTGTTTTTCTTTGTATTTGCAGTTTGTTGTCTTATTAGTCGCTTGTCCATCCTGTTAGAGTGGTCTTTCATTGATTCTATTATGGTTCTTGGATTTATTGAGTATGTCCACAAAAAAATAAATCTCAGGATTGTATATAGTGACATATATGTACTTTGAACTTTGGGAGGTCAAATAGGGCAGTGAGAGTGAATGGCAGGGACCTTGGAATGTTGAGGTACAGAGAGATCTTTGGGTGGAAGTCCATAGCCCCTGAAAGATTACCAGATATCCATCCATTAAAACGTGTGAGGATAGGGTAATGAGAAAGGTATTTAATAAGCTTTCTTTGTAGAGTTGACACGTTGAGTGTAAGAGTTGAGTCGTGTTGCAGCTGTACGTACCATTGCTTAGGTAGCACTTGAGGTGTTGTACAGTTTATTCTATCTGCAACCTAGGACACTGAGGTGACCTTATTGAGGTTTGTAAAATTGAGAGGGGCATAGATAGGATGATTCATTCAGGTTGTTACAGCCAGGGGAAGTAATGGGGACAAGCTTACACTACCTATTAAATGCTCCCAATGGCATGCACCTCAAATAGCCTCTGACAATCAAGTTCAGCTCCTGGTCTTCACGTGTGGCTTAGCTACTAAGCCTGGCAGAACCATTTCTACTGACAGGAAAGGGGGCAAAGGCAGATTACTGGCACCTTAAAACCAGTTGCTTCAGGCAGATGGGCTCATGAGCTGTGGTTGGCAGCTCATCTGGGAGAAAGAAAATGCTGATATCAAACCTCTGCTGTCTTGTGGGTATACCCACTCATGAGGAAGGCTTCAAGAGAATGCCTTGAGGGAAAAATCTGGAGTTGGAGTCCCTAAGGCAGTTCAACGTTGACTGCCAACTCCTGCGATGCTGCTAGTGCCGAACTGTATCACTCTCTGCTGTTCCTTTGGGTTCATCAGATTCATGGGACGGGGAGCTTGCTACATGGTAACAGCTGGCTCTCCATATTATACTGTCCAGGCTTGAATATCGAGACAGTTCAGACACAACATCCATGCCGACCCTGACCAATGGAGGCCTTAAAAATAGATAGGATGGATAGAACCTTTCTCCCACAACAGGAAGAACTAGAGAGTACTGGTGTAAGGAGACGGTGGAGAAATGGAAAGAGGATTTGAGGAACAGGTTTTTCCACACAAAGCGGGCTGGTAATCTGGAATGAGGTCCAGGGGATGTGGCAGCAACGTTTAAAGAGATTTGGATAGGTACTGGGAGATAAAATTATGAGGAATATAGATAGGGTAAATGCAAGCAGACTTTTTCACTGAGGTTAGGTGGGACTACAACTAGAGATCATGGCTGTTACAAGAATCACCCCTTGTAATGATGATCAGTGAGGTACAGAAAATCTGTATTTGACAAGTAACTTATTATTTCAACTAAAAAGCATGAGGGTTCACACTCTATTTCCCTGTGTGCTCCCTACTAGAATTCCCTGATACTCTATGAACAGTTAATGAAGAGAAACAATATTACTCAGGAAAAGAGTCTACGCAGGCCATTGTTCCTCGCAGTCCCGATCTCCATGTGTCCGTGGGGTCCTCCTTATCCGCGATGGTTGGTCTCTGCCTCCTGGAGAGTTATCGCCCCTGCATATTTGGAGCTCCTGAGTCTTATACAGTTCCTCATCAATTGAACCATTGGATCTCCATTTGGCTCAAGGTCACCTGACCAACCTGGATCACTTTCTTACTGGTCATTGAACAAGACTACAACCAACATTGTTTCATGGTCTACCCACCTCAGCCTTGTGATTTGTGCCTTTACACTCTGACTGGTCCAAGCCAGTTAAATGAGGCAACCCAGACAGAGTCTAATGAGATTACAGATTGCAAGTCTGGCATTTTACATAACAAGTAGCTACTCCTCTGAGAATGGTCTCAGGCTTATTGCTCTGATTAGATTGTCCCAGAGTCAAGAATCAGTTCAGAGTCCACACCCTTTACGTAACACATGGCTACTTGTTTGAGAATGGTCTCAGTTTAGCAGATCACTACCTGAAGCTTCCTGTGTCCACACTCAGTTGCTTTAATTAGATTATCCAAGAGCAAGAATCAGTTGAGAGTCCACAAAATGGGGACAACTGGCTTGTCTGCTTCCCCTGTCCTTGACTGTAGTTTCTTCAGGCCAACATGGGTTAAGGGTGAAAGGAGAAAAGTTTAAGGGGAACATGAGGGGAATCTTCTTCATTCAGTAGGTCATGAGAGTCTGGAATGAGCTGCCAGCACAAGTGGTGTAGGTGAGGTCAATTCCAACATTTAAGAGAAGTTTGAATAGGTACATGGATGGTAGGGGTACAGAGGGCTATGGTTCCAGTGGAGGTCAATGGGAGTAAGCAGCTTAAGCGGTTTTGGTATGGACTAGATGGGCCAAAGGGCCAGACTTTCGTGCTGCATTTCTCTATGACTCTGAAAGAAGTTAGAGGGACACAGGCCTAATGCCGACAAAGGGTGGAGTGGAATCATAGTGAAGTGGGCTGGTGAGAGACTAGTAGATAATTTCAGATTCAGATTCAGTTTATTGTCATTTAAAAACCACAAATGCAGTGCAGTTAAAAAATGAGACAATGTTCCTCCAGAATGATATCAACAAAGCACATGACAAAATAGACTACACCAGAAAATCCACATAACATTTGGCAATCCCCAATCCAGAGTCCGGAGAGGCTGCTGCGTATTAATATCGCGCTACCGTCTTAGCGCATTCCCCGGAAAGGAGCTCCAAATCCCCAGACAAAACAAGACCAAAAACTAAAGCTACAAGACCTGCACAAAACCACACAGTTACAACATATAGTTACAACTGTGCAAACAATAGCATAATTTGATAAAAAACAGACCATAGGCACAGTAAAAATAGTCCAAAGATGTTAAAAGACTCTAAGTTCGAAAGAAACCACAACACAGTTTCCACAAGTCCCCAGGGTCCCGACAGACTCGCCATCCCACGCCGGCGGCAGAAGGGAATACCCCCGCTATGGACTTCCACGACGCCACCTGACTCAGCCTCGCAGACGCAGCACACACTGAAAGCTCCGTTAAACCCAGCCTCGCAGACACAGCACACACTGAAAGCGACCTGATCGCAGCGGACTCTGAGTCCGTCGAACCTCCGAGCCTCCGACCATCCCCTCCGGCACAGCTTCTCCGAGCACCATCCTCTGCCAAGCATATTAAGACGTCCCCACCAACAGCCACTGGCAACGTGACCTCAAGGACTGAGGGCCTGTTCTTCCCAGCAGAGTTTCCTAATTCTGCTGGAACTGCAAACCCTTGGGAAGAAAAGACATGGTAAAAATGCCCAGATGTAATATTTGGAAGCAGTGAGGCTGGTGGATGTGGGAGCTGGGCTCTGAATTTTACGAGAATGGTATTGAAGTTTGAACAAGGCTGGATCCAGAAATGATTTAATGCTGTCCTGTGTTTGCTGCTGCTGGATCCCGCAGACTCTCTGAGAAACGACAGCCATTACATATAAACATGCTGCATTTCAAACAGCAAGCAGCTGCTCTGTGTGACATGGCAGGAAGCGAGGGAGGTGGCTGGGACCAGGATCTATAGGGCAACAGCTTTATTGTCTATGTTCTGATCTCCACATTGCTGTTCCACCCCTAACTAGGATGCCTCATTCAGATGTGCATCTTCCAAGAACAGCCACTCTCCCACTTCAGCCCAGCCTCTTCCTTCCTGCGGAACCTTGCTGCAGAATGGCTGGGACTGACAAGAAATGAACTGTGGCAGGAAATTCCGGAGCTGGTTGTTGGCATTAAGCTCTGTGCTGGAGCAAAGGAAGTGGGGGATATCCATGGAGGCTACTCCTCTCTCTAGCTATTACATCGTTCTCCACCATTCACAGGCAGCTGTCCCAGTGTCTCCATTCCTGCTGATATGACCACAAAGGAAGGTTCCTGTCTGCCGGTTGGAGGAACAGATGATCCAGAATACAGGATCTCCGGGAAATACTGGTGGTGGCGGGGGGGGAGCAGTGAGGGCAGTGCTGGGATTGCTGGCAGCTTCAGTGGCACGGATGGGTGGGTACTTCAGGCCATTAATAGGGAGAGCAGATTAGCCTTTGTTAGTCTGGCTGCCCACACCCATGTCCTGTGGACTTTTTAAGCACTGACTGCACTTCCAATAACCCTTCTGCAAATGCTTCCACATTACAATTCTTCTCTCTTCATTGGCTCTCTGAACATTTAACCAATATCCTTCTCTTTCTGTCCTTTGCTTACCGCCTTCCTGGAGCTGGACACAGTTTCTCTTTTTCTGCCCTACCAAACCATTCATCTTCTTGTTCTACAGTATCAGGTTATTAATGTGCTTTCCTCATGACCTGGCTTTAAGATGAGGTCATGTTGCCATTAGTATCTGAAGCCACATAGTCATAGAAAAGCACATCACAGAAACAGGCCCTTCAGCCCACCTGATCCATGCTGAACTATTAATCTGCCTAATTCCATCAACCTGCATTCAAACCATAACCCTCCATACCCTTCCCATCCAAGTACCTATCCAAATTTCTCTTAAATATTGAAATCAAACTCAAATCTACCACTTGCGCTGGCAGCATGTACCACCTTCTGAGTGAAGAAGTTTTCCTTCATGTTCCCCTTAAACAGTTCAACGTTCACCCTTAATCCATGACTTATAGTTTTCCTTTCACCCAATCTTAGCGGAAAAAGCCTGCATTCATTTACCCTATCTATACCCTTCATAATTTTGTATACCTCTATCAAATATCTCAGTCTTCTACACACTAGACAATAAAGTCCTAACCTATTTAACCTCTTCCTATAACTCAGGTCCTCAAGTCCTAACAACTTCCTTGTAAATTTTCTCTGCATTGTTTCAATCATTCACATTTTTCCTGTAGGTAGGTGACCAAAAATTAGGCTTCATCAATGACGTATATAACTTCAACATAACGTCCCTTGAAGTAATTGTGGCTTTCTCTCTGTCTGTGAGGGGAGGTGGGAGACGACTATATGAGGAAATGCCCAGGGGATGTGAATGAAAGTGGAGGGCTGTCTTTGATGTGCTCAGCTGCTGTGTTCTTGTCATTGATGTCAACACATCCTCCAACTGCAGTGTTATTGCACGCCACGTGTGGTAAACAGGGCCATTCTACCTAACACTGTTGCCTGTTGCTTGAATCTCACAGCACAATCTGTCCTGTTGTCTCTGACACCTAAGGCCATCTAATCCCATCTGCCTGTATATGGTCCATATCTCTCCATTCTCTGCCTATCCATGTGCCTCTCAAGTGTCTCTATTTTCTAACTGCATCCACCACCACTGACCCGCAACAGCACATTCCAGGCACCCACCACTCCTTGTGTAAAACAAAAATCATCCCCAGTAAATCTCCATCTCTGCACTGGAATTACGCAGTGGCCTATTTGGAGAGGAGAAGAAAGAACCCTCTCTCTGCCACTCAGTATGCCTCCCCTGGAGATAGTGAACAATACAGAACGGCCCACAATTCTTAGTTTGACTTTGGCAAACAACATTCACCGAAAGATGACACTGACTGCACCTTCCTTTGTTGTAGTTTAAATGCTGTGGCAGCAACAGCTCGTCTGACTGGCAGGACAGTGTCTACATTCTCTCCCCTGACTCGGGTGACAGGCTTGTACCTGACAGTTGTTGTAAAACTGTAACAGAGGCCTGTGGCCAACGAGACCACCCATCAAATGTCTACAAGGTAGAGGTAAGAAACACTTTTCTGGAAGTGAAATCTCATCAACTGTTAAATATGTATTTGTACCAACATACTTACAATGGTCCTTGGTTCTGCTTGTCTCCTGGACCCCTACTAGTGAAGGGTGCCACCAGGAAGTAGGTTCTATTCCCCTCTTGGAACCTAAAGAGGAAGAATTAAGATGAGCAGGAGAGTGAAGAAGGGGCTGGGTTGGGAGTTAGTGGGGATGAGAATGAGGTAGCGACCACAATTCTATCTCCTTTACCATAGTGGCTGGAGAACGATAGGAGGAGACAATTTGGGAAAATATTTAATTGTGGTAGGGGGAAATATGCTATTAGGCAGGAACATAAATTGGAAGATGTTCTCAGGGAAATGCACAGCAGAAATGTGGCAAATATTCAGGGAACATTTGCATGGTATTCTGCATAGGTATGTACCATTGAGGCAGGGAAAGGATGGTAGGGTAAAAGAACCATGGTGTACAAACTATGTAGAAAATCTAATTAAGAAAAGAAAAGCTTATGAAAGGTTCAAGAAACTAGGTACTGTTAGAGCTCTAGAAAATTACAGGAGTGCCAGGAAGGAGCTCAAAAATGAAATTAGGAGAGCTAGAAGGGACCATGAGAAGGCCTTGGAGAGCAGGATTAAGGAAAACCCCAAGGCATTCTACAAGTATATGAAGAACAAGAGGATGAGCCATGTGAGAATAGGACCAATCAGGTGCTATAGTGGCAACATGTGCATGGAGCTGGAGGGGGTAGTGGATGCCCGGGATTACGGCTGCACAGGTGAAAGGTCAACTGAGGAAGATCTGTACCAGCAAGGCGGCTGGACCGGATGGAGTATCCCCACGATTACTGAGGGCCTGTGCGACTGAGCTGGGAGAACCCCTACAGCGCATCTTCAACATGAGCCTGGAGCAGAGAAGAGTACCCAGACAGTGGAAAACATCCTGTATTGTCCCGGTACCGAAGAAACCACAACCAAAGGAGTTGAATGACTTCAGACCTGTTGCCTTGACGTCGCACGTGATGAAGACCATGGAGCGGCTGATAATACAGAATCTGAGGCCACAAACCAGGCACGCCTGGGATACTCTTCAGTTTTCGGATCAGGAGAAGGTGGGAGTGGAGGATGCTATCACGTATTTGCTGCACAAATCCCTCTCTCACCTGGATGGGGTCAGTGGTGCTGTGAGGATTACATTCCTGGACTTCTCTAGTGCCTTTAACACCATCCAGCCCAGGATCGTAAGGCACAAACTAACGGAGATGGGAGTAGACTCTCACATGGTGGCTTGGATAGTGGACTACTTGACAGATAGACCTCAGTATGTGCGGTTGGGAGACTGTAGGTCTGACACGGTGGTCAGCAGTACAGGAGCGCCGCAGGGGACTGTGCTCTCTCCGGTCCTGTTCACCCTGTACACATCAGACTTCCAATATAACTCGGAGTCCTGCCATGTGCAGAAGTTTGCTGATGACACGGCCATAGTGGGGTGTGTCAGGAATGGACAGGAGGAAGAGTATAGGAAACTGATACAGGACTTTGTGATATGGTGCAACTCAAATTACCTGCGTCTCAATATCACCAAGACCAAGGGGATGGTGGTGGACTTTAGGAGATCTAGGCCTCATATGGAGCCAGTGATCATTAATGGAGAATGTGTGGAGCAGGTTAAGACCTACAAGTATCTGGGAGTGCAGTTAGACGAGAAGCTAGACTGGACTGCCAACACAGATGCCTTGTGCAGGAAGGCACAGAGTTGACTGTACTTCCTTAGAAGGTTGGCGTCATTCAATGTTTGTAGTGAGATGCTGAAGATGTTCTATAGGTCAGTTGTGGAGAGCGCCCTCTTCTTTGTGGTGGCGTGTTGGGGAGGCAGCATTAAGAAGAGGGACGCCTCACATCTTAATAAGCTGGTAAGGAAGGCGGGCTCTGTCGTGGGCACAGAACTGGAGAGTATGACATCGGTAGCAGAGCGAAGGGCGCTGAGTAGGCTGCAGTCAATCATGGAAAACCCTGAACATCCTCTGCATAGCACCATCCAGAGACAGAGAAGCAGCTTCAGTGGCAGGTTGCTATCGATGCAATGCTCCTCAGACAGGATGAAGAGATCATTACTCCCCAATGCCATTCGGCTTTACAATTCAACCGCCAGGGGTAAGATATGTTAAAGTGCCGGGGTTAGGACTGAGCTTAAGTTACCATTCAATGTATTTTAGTAAACTATTTAAGAACTTTTTAAAAGCTATTTATTAATGCTTTTTGAGAGGGTGATTTAGATGCATATCATATTTATACTGAGTTAAGTATTGTATGTAATTAGTTGTGCTACAATAAGTGTATGGGACATTGGAAAAAATGTTGAATTTCCCCATGGGGATGTATAAAGTATCTATCTATCTATCTATCTACTTAATGAATATTTTGCTTCTGTATTCACCAGGGAAAAGGACCTTGGCAATTGTGGGGATAATTTACAGACTGAAATGCTCGAGTGTATAGATGTTAAGATAGAGGATGTGCTGGAGCTTTCAAAAAGCATTAAGTTAAATAAGTTGCCGGGAGCGGATGAGTTATACCCCAGGCTACTGTGGGAAGTGAGGGAGGAGATTGCTGAGCCTCTGGTAATGATCTTTGCATCAGCTATAGGGATTGGAGAAGTACCAGAGGATTGAAAGGTTGCAAGCATTATTCTCTTGTTCAAGAAAGGGAGTAAAGATAACCCAGGAAATTATAGACCAGTGAGTCGTACTTCAGTGGTGGGCAAGTTGTTGGAGAAGATCCTGAGAGGCAGGTTTTATGAGCATTTGGGGAGACATAATCTGATTAGGAATAGTCAGCATAGCTTTGTCAAGGGCAGGTCATGCCTTACAAACCTGATTGAATTCCTTGAGGATGTAACAAAACACATTGATGGAGGTAGAGCAGTGAATGTAGTGTATATGGACTTCAGTAAGGCATTTGATAAGGTTCACCATACAAGGCTCCTTCAGAAAGTAAGGAGGTATGGGATCCAAGGAGACCTTGCTTCATGGATCCAGAATTGGCTTGCCAACAGAAGGCAAAGGGATAACGGAGACATGGCTGCAGGGAGATCAGACCTGGGAAATGAATGTACAAGGGTATACATGCTATCGTAGGGACAGAAATGTGGGCAGAGGGGTGGGGTGGCCCTGTTGGTGAGGAATGAGATTCAGTCCTTTGCAAGGGGGGACATAAGGTCAGGAGAAGTAGAGTCTGTGTGGATAGAACTGAGGAACAGTAAGGGCAAAAGGACCCAAATGGGTGTTGTCTACAGGCCACCAAACAGTAGCATGGATATTGGGTACAAGTTGAATAGGGAGTTAACATTGGCATGTGGCAAAGGTAATGTCGCAGTACTTATGGGGGATTTCAACATGCAGGTGAACTGGGAGAATCAGGTTGGTGCTGGACCACAGGATAGGGAGTTTGTAGAGTGCCTACGGGATACATTCTTGGAACAACTTGTACGAGAGCCGACCAGGGACAAGACTATTCTGGATTTAGTGTTATGTAATGAACAGGATTTGATAAGCGATCTCGCAGTAAAGGAGCCATTAGGAGGTAGTGATCACAATATGATAAGCTTTTATCTGCAATTTGAGAAGGATAAGGGCAGCTCGGAGGTGTCAGTGTTGCAGATGAACAGGGGAAACTATGGAGCCATGAGGGAGGAGCTGGCCAAAGTTGACTGGATGGATAGCCTAGCAGAAAAGACAGTGGAACAGCAATGGCAGGTATTCTTGGGAATAATGCACAAGGTGCAAAATCAGTTCATCCCCCAGAGAAGGAAGGATTCAAAGGGGGGAAAGGGGCCTCAGTGGTTGACAAAGGAAGTCAGAGACTGCATAGCATTAAAGAAAAGGAAATATGACAGAGCTAAGGTGAGTAGGAGGACAGATGATTGGGAAGTTTTTAAGGAACAACAGAACTTAACTAAAAAGACAATATGGGGAGAAAAAATGAGGTACGAATGCAAGCTAGCCAGGAATATAAAGGAAGATAGCAAAAGCTTTTTTAGGTATGTGAAGAGAAAGAAGATAGTTAAGAACAATGTTGGGCCCTTGAAGAATGAATTGGGTGAAATTGTTATGGGAAACAGAGAAAAGGCAGAAGAATTTAATGAGTACTTTAGATCTGTTTTCACTAAGGAAGACACAAGCAATCTCCCAGATGTATGGATGGGCCAAGGACATAGGGTAACAGAGGAAATGAAACAGATTGACATTCGGAAGGAAACGGTGATGAGTAGACTGATGGGACTGAAGGCTGACAAATCCCCAGGTCCAGATGGTCTGCACCCTAGGGTACTAAAGGAGGTGGCCCTGGAAATTGCGGATGCATTGGTAATCATTTTCTAATGTTCCTTAGATTCAGGATCAGTTCCTGAGGATTGGAGAATGGCTAATGTTATCCCACTTTTTAAGAAAGGAGGGAGGGAGAAAACAGAGAACTATCGACCTGTCAGCCTGACATCGGTGGTGGGAAAGATGCTAGAGTCCATTATTAAAGATGAAATAGTGGCATATTTAGATAGCAGTGATAGGATTGGGCCGAGCCAGCATGGATTTACCAAGGGTAAATCATACTTGACTAATCTGTTGGAGTTTTTCGAGGATGTAACCAGGAAGTTAGACAAGGGAGATCCAGTGGATGTAGTGTACCTCGATTTTCAGAAGGCATTTGATAAGGTCCCACATAGAAGATTGGTGGGTAAAATCAAAGCTCAGGGCATCGGGGGAAAGGCATTGACATGGATAGAAAACTGGTTGGCAGATAGAAAGCAAAGGGTAGCGGTGAATGGGTGTTTCTCGGAATGGCAGGTGGTGACTAGTGGGGTGCCACAGGGCGCGGTATTGGGACCACAGCTGTTTACCATTTATGTTAACGATTTGGATGAAGGCATAGAAAATAACATCAGCAAATTTGCTGATGATACTAAGCTGGGTGGCAGTGTGACATGTGATGAGGATGTTAGGAGAATTCAGGGTGACTTGGATAGGCTGGGTGAGTGGGCAGATACTTGGCAGATGGCGTTTAATGTGAATAAGTGTGAGGTTATCCACTTTGGGAGTAAGAACAGGAAGGCAGATTATTATCTGAACAGTGTAGAGTTGGGTAAGGGAGTGATACAAAGAGATCTCGGAGTCCTTGTTCATCAGTCACTGAAGGTGAATGAGCAAGTGCAGCAGGCAGTGAAGAAGGCTAATGGAATGTTGGCCTTTATTACAAAGGGAATTGAGTACAAGAGCAAGGAAATCCTCTTTCATTTGTACAGAGCCCTGGTGAGACCACACCTGGAGTATTGTGTACAGTTTTGGTCTCCAGGGTTAAGGAAGGACATCCTGGCTGTAGAGGAAGTGCAGCGTAGATTCACGAGGTTAATTCCTGGGATGTCTGGACTGTCTTACGCAGAGAGGTTAGAGAAACTGGGCTTGTACACGCTGGAATTAAGGAGATTGAGAGGAGATCTGATTGAAACGTATAAGATTATTAAGGGATTGGACAAGATAGAGGCAGGAAATATGTTCCAGATGCTGGGAGAGTCCAGTACCAGAGGGCATGGTTTGAGAATAAAGGGTAGGTCATTTAAGACAGAGTTAAGGAAAAACTTCTTCTCCCAGAGAGTTGTGGGGGTCTGGAATGCATTGCCTCGGAAGGTAGTGGAGGCCAGTTCTCTGGATGCTTTCAAGAAGGAGCTAGATAGGTATCTTATGGATAGGGGAATCAAGGGATATGGGGACAAGGCAGGAACCGGGTATTGATAGGAATTGATCAGCCATGATCTCAAAATGGCGGTGCAGGATTGAAGGGCCGAATGGTCTACTTCTGCACCTATTGTCTATTGTCTATTGTCTATAAAGGGTGGTTGTAGGTGGTCTGTATTCTGCATGGAGAGCAGTGACCAGTGGTGTTCCACAGGGATCTGTTCTGGGACCTCCTGTTTGTGATTTTTATAAATAACCTGGATGAGGAAGTAGAAGTGTGGGATAGTAAATTTGCTGATAACACAAAAGTTGGGGTGTTGTGGATAGTGTGTCAGAGGTTACAGCACGGCATTGATAGGATGCAGAACTGGGCTGAGAAGTGGCAGATGGAGTTCAACCCAGTTAAGTTAATTTTGGTAGGTCAAGTTTGATGACAGAATATAATGGTAAGACTCTTTGCAATGTGGAAGATCAGCAAGATCTTGGGGGTCCATGTCCATAGGACACTCAAAGCTGCTGTGCAGATTGACAGTGTTGTTAAGAAGGCGTATGGTATGTTGGCATTCATCAACCGTGGGAGTGAGTTCAAAAGCTGTGAGGTAGTTTTACAGTGATATAAGACCTAAGTAAGTCCCCACTGGGAGTACTGTGTTCAGCTCTGGTCACCTCACTACAGAAGGATGTGGATACTACAGAGAGAGTACAGAGGAGACTTACAAGGATGTTGCCTGGATTGGGGAGCATGCCTTATGAGAATTGGTTGAGTGAACTCGGCCTTTTCTCCTTGGAGCAGTGGAGGATGAGAGGTGACCTGATAGAGGTGTATAAGATGATGAGAGGCATTGATAGTGTGGATAGGCAGAGGCTTTTTCCCAGGGCTGGAATAGGTAACACAAAGGGGCATCATTTTAAGCTGCTTGGAAATAGGTACAGAGGGAATGTCAGGGGTAAGTTATTCACACAGAGAGTGGTGGGTTCATGGAATGCACTGCTGGCGGCGGTGGTAAATGTAAATACAACAGGGTCTTTTTGAGCCTGGAGTACATGGAACTTTTTGAGTACATGGAACTTAGCAAATTAGAGGGCTATGCGGTAGGGAAATTCTAGGCAGCTTCTAGTGTAGGTTACGTGGTCAGCACAACATTGTGGGCCGAAGAGCCTGTAATGTGCTGTAGATTTCTGTGTTTTTATGTTTTTTTCCGTTAACTCCAAGGTAAATGTATCAATGAATGATGAGAATTGTTCATTGCTCTTAAATGTGTTGAGGCTGGAGGAATCTTCATTGATGCTGCACCTTCAGTGATATTTTACTCCTCTTCCCTGAGCTGTGATCTGAACTGCACACCAAGGAATACTGTGAGTTTGGTGGGTGCACAACTTTCCATCTTGATTCCTGCTCTGTGTAAGAGAGGGTTGGGGGGTGTAGGCAAGGAGGCAGTAGCCTGGTGTGTGAAGACGCCATGACCTCATTGAAGGTATAGTGCTGGATGACACGTGCCTGATGCTTGATCCAATTAGAACACCATCGCAGGAATAATAAGATGAGTTACAGGAATTCTAGAAGGACCTCACAGTGACCTTCTGTAGGAATGTACAAATGTGGAGGTCTTGAAAGTCTTCAGAGCTTGGTGACATTCCAGGAGTTCAATGATCTGGGCAATAGTTTGTAAAGTTAATGGGTGTATCTATGCCATTGTACCAATTCACTTTCCACTCTTTCAGGCTCTTGTTTGTTCAGAAGATGTGATGTCACTGACAAAGCCAGCACTCATTGGCCACACAAAATGTCCCCACACTGAAGGGCAATTAAAACTCACTCTATTTAGGGTCACACAATCCATAGTGGGAAAGGACCACAGACCCCTGAAGGAGTTCTGTGAAACAGAGAATATTTGACAATCTGAGATTTTCATAGTTGTTGTCAAAAAGAATATTTCTTTCTTTTCGAGTCATAGGGAAGTACATCACAGAAATAAGCCCTTCAGTCCATCTAGTCCATGCTGAAACATTTAAACTGCCTACTCTCATCGACCTTCACTGAGATAATAGCCCTACCATCCATGTATTTATCTAAACTTCTCCGAAACATTGAAATGGAGCTCACGTGCACCACTTGTGCTGGCAGTTCATTCCACACTTCCACAAATCTCTGAGTGAAGAATTTTCCTCAAATATTCCACAGAAACATACAAACATAGAAAACCTACAGTACAATACAGACTCTTTGGCCCACAAACTTGTGCCAAACATGTCCCTATCTTAGAACTATCTAGGTTTTATGCATAGCCATCTATTTTTCTAAGCTCCATGTAGCCCTCCAGGAGTCTCATAAAAGACCCTATCATTTCCACCTCCACCACCGCTACCGGCAGCCCATTCCACGCACTCACCACTCTCTGTGTAAAAGAACTTACCCCTGACATCTCCTCTGTACCTACTTCCAAGCACCTTAAACCTGGGGAAAAGCCTCTGACTATCCACATGATCAATGCCTATCATCATCTTATACACCTCTATCAGGTCACTTCTCATCCTGTGTCACTCCAAGGAGAAAAGGCCGAGTTCACTCAACCTATTCTCATAAGGCATGCTCCCCAATCCAGGCAACATCCTTGTAAATCTCCTCTGCACCCCTTTCTATGGCTTCCACATCCTTCCCGTATTGAGGCAACCAAAACTGAGCACAGTACTCCAAGTGGGGTCTGACCAGGGTCCTATATAGCTGCAACATTACCTCTCGGCTCCTAAATTCAATTCTAAGATTGATGAAGGCCAATACACTGTATGCCTTCTTAACCACAGAGTCACCCTGTGCAGCTGCTTTGAGCATCCTATGGACTCGGACCCCAAGATCCCTCTGATCCTTCACACTACCAAGAGTCTTAATACTGTATTAATACTATATTCTGTCACCATATTTGACCTACCAAAATGAACCACTTCACACTTATCTGGGTTGAACTCCATCTGCCACTACTCAGCCCACTTTTGCATCCTATCAATATCCCGCTGTAACCTCTGACAGCCCTCCACACTATACACAAAACCTCCAACCTTGGTGTCATCTGCAAACTTACAAACCTATCCCTCCACTTCCTCATCCAGGTCCTTTATAAAAATCACAAAGGGTAAGGGTCCCAGAACAGATCCCAAGGCACATTTTATATCCAATTATTTATATCCAATTTAAATAAATCGATCCCAACTTTGCTACAGCTAATTAAATCATTTGGTGAGATTTTAGGATACAAAGTGAATAATACTAAATCCTCTATATTACTGGTCAACGCTAATGAAAGAAGGGATCCAATTTCGGAAGTAATCCAATTTAATGTTGTACAACAGTTTAAGTATTTGGGAGTAGAGATTCTGCCTAGGTTAGAACATATTGTTAATGCTAATTATGACCCCTTATTAATAAGTCAATTGAAAGATGGGTGGCTCTACCAATAACTACAATTGGGAGAATCAACATTCTAAAAATGAATATACTACCAAAGCTACTCTATCTATTCCAAAATATTCCTTTGCCACCACCTTTAGACCTGTTCTCAGAAATCAAAAAGATCTTTCTGAGATTTATATGGAACAATAGGAGAGCAAGACTTCGTTTATCATTATTGTATTTGCCATTTGATTGAGGGGGTCTAAAATGTCCAAACGTCATGTGGTATTATTGGGCTGTACAGCTGAGAACTATTATGTTCTATTTTTCAACAAATGATCCTCCTCATTGGATAGAAATGGAATCTCACAGTCTAAGATTACCTCTTCCTTTATACATATACTCAGATACAGTTAAAAAATTACGGAAGAAAGCTAAAAATCCAATTGTAAAGCTCACGATAAAGGTATGGTATGATGTAAAAATATATTTAAAGGAACCATATGTATTATCACAAGATAGTCCAATATGGGGCAATCAGTTCTTTGTACCAGGAAGAGCAGATGTGACATTTAAAGAATGGAAATCCAAGGGACTTGAAATGATTCAAAACCTTTATTTAGCAGACTCAGACATTATGATGTCTTTTGAGGAGCTGAGGTGTACCTTTAACCTCAATAGTAAACATTTCTACAAATACCTCCAGCTAAGAAGTTTTGTTAAGGTAAACCAAAACAACACTTACCAGACCCCTACATTTACACTTGGAAAAAATTATGATAAAGGACAGTTTGAGAAAGGGTATCATTTTGGAATTTTATGATTTGCTTGTATCTTGCTCGTCTGAAAATTCACAATGCAAATTGAAAACTTGGGAGGAAAATTTGCAGTTTAAAATTTCAGATGAAGAGTAGAAAACAGCTTGTACCAATGCTCGTACTAAGTCAATAAACACTTGCCTTAAATTGATACAGTACAAATGGTTAATGTTGACATATGTCACACCAGTAGAATTAAACTGATACAACAAAAACATATCAGACATATGCACAAAATGTACAGAAGCTAGAGGTACATTGTTTCATTGTATGTGGCAATGTAGAGAGACTGGAGCATTCTGGGAAGAGGTATGAGCTATAATCGAGAAAATTATTTCAAAACAAGTTTCACTGGACCCTAAACTCTTTCTGTTGGGTTTGTACTTAGAGAAACACAATTACAGTAAAAATGAACAAGCATTCATAGATCTCAGCTTACTTCATGCTAAAAAATGTATTGCACAATTATGGAAAAGTACTCATAGACCAAACACTACTCAATGGATAAGGCAGGTATTATCAGGTCTCCCAATGGAAAGGATAACCTATATATTAAGGTCTAAACAGCAGATATTTGCGAATATATGGAGACCCTTCATTAACTATGTCAAGAATTTGGACTTAACAGAAGATTAAAAGAGTATTACCTGCTGTAGACAATGCAGCTTCCAAACTTGTAGAAAATTTATATTATTTATTTATTGATTTTTGAATTGTATTATAAATACCTGTTAAATTTTACACATTTTTTATATATAGATTACCACTTGTTGAAATAGGAGTAGCATTTTTTGTGTTTTTTTTGTGTGTTGTCTTGTTTGTTGTGTTAATACAGCAACTTCTGTATTTTCTGAATAATATAAGGAAAGTATAGGAAGATAAAAGCTGTATTTTATGGTACTAAAATGCAAATAAACATATTGTGGCAAAAAAAAATTATAAGGCTAATAGGAAGAAGCTTAAGAAGGAAATTAGGAGAGTCAGAAGGGGCCGTGAGAATGCCTTGGGGGGCAGAATCAAGGAAAACTCCAAGGCATTCTACAAGTATGTGAAGAGCAAGAGGATAAGATGTGAAAGAATAGGACCTATCAAGTGTGACAGGGGGAAAGTGTGTATGGAACCGGAGGAAATAGCAGAGGTACTTAATGAATACTTTACTTCAGTATTCACTTATGGAAAAGGATCTTGGAGATTGTAGTGATGACTTTGGCAGACTGAAAAGCTTGAGCATGTAGATATTAAAAAAGAGGATGTGCTGGAGCTTTTGGAAAGCATCAGTTGGATAAGTCACCGGGACCAGATGAGATGTACCCCAGACTACTGTAGGAGGCGAGGGAGGAGATTGCTGAGCCTCTGGGGATGATCTTTGCATCATCAATGGGCACGGGAGAGGTTCTGGAGGATTGGAGAGTTGCAAATGTTGTTCCTTTATTCAAGAAAGGGAGTAGAGATAGCCCAGGAAATTATAGATCAGTGAGTCTTACCTCAGTGGTTGGTAAGTTGATGGAGAAGATCCAGAGAGGCAGGATTTATGAACATTTGGTGAGGTATTAGGAACAGGGGAGTTACTGTTCCCCGCTGTGTGACTGTTTAACTGTTACTGCTCCAATTGTGTGACTGTTACTGCTCATGTGGTGTGGGTGGGTGTCTGTTCTTGTTCTCCACAGTGAGACTGTGTGACTGTCACTGTTACCTACTGTGTGACTGTGTGTCTTGATACTGCTCCCTGCAGTGAGACTTTGTGACTGTTACTACTCCCCACTGTATGACTGACTGTTATTCTTCCCTGTGGTGTGACTGTTACTGTTCCCTGCTGTGAGATAGTGTGACTGTTACTGATCCCCGCAGTGTGGCTGTTACTGCTCCCGCAGTGTGACTGTGTGACTGTTACTGTTTGCCATGGTGTGACTGATAGTGATCTGCACTGTGCGATTGTGTCACTTCTACTGCTTCCTCAGTGTGACTGTGTGGCTGTTACTGTTCCTGCTGTGTGACAATGTGACTCCAACTGCTCCCTGCGTTGTGACTGTGTTACCGTTCCATGCTGTGAGACTGTGTAACCGTTACTGCTTCCCGAGCTGTGAATGAGACACTATTACTGCAGCTGTTGTGTAACTGTTCAGCTCCCCACAGTGAGACTGTGTGACTGTTACCATTCCCTGCAATGAGACTGTGTGACTGTTACCATTCCCTGCAATGTGACTGTGTGACTGTTACCATTCCCTGCAATGTGACCCTGTGACTGTTACCATTCCCTGCAATGAGACTGTGTGACTGTTACCATTCCCTGCAGTGAGACTGTGTGACTGTTACCATTCCCTGCAATGTGATTGTGTGACTGTTACCATTCCCTGCAGTGTGACTGTGTGACTGTTACCATTCCCTGCAATGTGACTGTGTGACTGTTACCATTCCCTGCAGTGAGACTATGTGACTGTTACCATTCCCCGCACTGTGACTGTGTGACTGTTACCATTCCCCGCAATGTGATTGTGTGACTGTTACCATTCCCCGCAATGTGACTGTGTGACTGTTACCATTCCCCGCAATGAGACTGTGTGACTGTTACCATTCCCCGCAATGTGACTGTGTGACTGTTACCATTCCCTGCAATGTGACTGTGTGACTGTTACCATTCCCCGTAATGAGACTGTGTGACTGTTACCATTCCCCGCAATGTGACTGTGTGACTGTTACCATTCCCTGCAATGTGACTGTGTGACTGTTACCATTCCCTGCAGTGAGACTGTGTGACTGTTACCATTCCCCGCACTGTGACTGTGTGACTGTTACCATTCCCCGCAATGTGATTGTGTGACTGTTACCATTCCCCGCAATGTGACTGTGTGACTGTTACCATTCCCCGCAATGAGACTGTGTGACTGTTACCATTCCCTGCAATGTGATTGTGTGACTGTTACCATTCCCTGCAGTGAGACTGTGTGACTGTTACCATTTCCCGCAATGTGACTGTGTGACTGTTACCATTCCCTGCAGTGAGACTGTGTGACTGTTACCATTCCCTGCAATGTGACTGTGTGACTGTTACCATTCCCTGCAATGAGACTGTGTGACTGTTACCATTCCCTGCAATGTGACTGTGTGACTGTTACCATTCCCTGCAATGAGACTGTGTGACTGTTACCATTCCCTGCAATGTGATTGTGTGACTGTTACCATTCCCTGCAGTGAGACTGTGTGACTGTTACCATTCCCTGCACTGTGACTGTGTGACTGTTAACATTCCCTGCAATGAGACTGTGTGACTGTTACCATTCCCCGCAATGTGACTGTGTGACTGTTACCATTCCCTGCAATGAGACTGTGTGACTGTTACCATTCCCCGCAATGTGACTGTGTGACTGTTACCATTCCCTGCAATGAGACTGTGTGACTGTTATCATTCCCTGCAATGTGACTGTGTGACTGTTACCATTCCCTGCAATGAGACTGTGCGACTGTTATCATTCCACTCAGTGTGACTGTGTGACTGTTACCATTCCCTGCAATGTGATTGTGTGACTATTACCATTCCCCGCAATGTGATTGTGTGACTGTTATCATTCCCCTCAGTGTGACTGTGTGACTGTTATCATTCCCTGCAATGTGACTGTGTGACTGTTACCATTCCCTGCAATGAAACTGTGTGACTGTTACCATTCCCTGCAATGTGACTGTGTGACTGTTACCATTCCCTGCAATGAGACTGTGTGACTGTTACCATTCCCTGCAATGAGACTGTGTGACTGTTACCATTCCCTGCAATGTGATTGTGTGACTGTTACCATTCCCTGCAGTGAGACTGTGTGACTGTTACCATTCCCTGCACTGTGACTGTGTGACTGTTACCATTCCCTGCAATGAGACTGTGTGACTGTTACCATTCCCCGCAATGTGACTGTGTGACTGTTACCATTCCCTGCAATGAGACTGTGTGACTATTACCATTCCCCGCAATGTGACTGTGTGACTGTTACCATTCCCTGCAATGAGACTGTGTGACTGTTATCATTCCCTGCAATGTGACTGTGTGACTGTTACCATTCCCTGCAATGAGACTGTGCGACTGTTATCATTCCACTCAGTGTGACTGTGTGACTGTTACCATTCCCTGCAATGTGATTGTGTGACTGTTACCATTCCCCGCAATGTGATTGTGTGACTGTTATCATTCCCCTCAGTGTGACTGTTATCATTCCCTGCAATGTGACTGTGTGACTGTTACCATTCCCTGCAATGAAACTGTGTGACTGTTACCATTCCCTGCACTGTGATTGTGTGACTGTTACCATTCCCTGCAATGAGACTGTGTGACTGTTACCATCCCATGCAATGTGACTGTGTGACTGTTACCATTCCCTGCAATGTGACTGTGTGACTGTTACCATTCCCTGCAATGTGACCCTGTGACTGTTACCATTCCCTGCAATGAGACTGTGTGACTGTTACCATTCCCTGCAGTGAGACTGTGTGACTGTTACCATTCCCTGCAATGTGATTGTGTGACTGTTACCATTCCCTGCAGTGTGACTGTGTGACTGTTACCATTCCCTGCAATGTGACTGTGTGACTGTTACCATTCCCTGCAGTGAGACTATGTGACTGTTACCATTCCCCGCACTGTGACTGTGTGACTGTTACCATTCCCCGCAATGTGATTGTGTGACTGTTACCATTCCCCGCAATGTGACTGTGTGACTGTTACCATTCCCCGCAATGAGACTGTGTGACTGTTACCATTCCCCGCAATGTGACTGTGTGACTGTTACCATTCCCTGCAATGTGACTGTGTGACTGTTACCATTCCCCGTAATGAGACTGTGTGACTGTTACCATTCCCCGCAATGTGACTGTGTGACTGTTACCATTCCCTGCAATGTGACTGTGTGACTGTTACCATTCCCTGCAGTGAGACTATGTGACTGTTACCATTCCCCGCACTGTGACTGTGTGACTGTTACCATTCCCCGCAATGTGATTGTGTGACTGTTACCATTCCCCGCAATGTGACTGTGTGACTGTTACCATTCCCCGCAATGAGACTGTGTGACTGTTACCATTCCCTGCAATGTGATTGTGTGACTGTTACCATTCCCTGCAGTGAGACTGTGTGACTGTTACCATTTCCCGCAATGTGACTGTGTGACTGTTACCATTCCCTGCAGTGAGACTGTGTGACTGTTACCATTCCCTGCAGTGTGACTGTGTGACTGTTACCATTCCCTGCAATGAGACTGTGTGACTGTTACCATTCCCTGCAATGTGATTGTGTGACTGTTACCATTCCCTGCAGTGAGACTGTGTGACTGTTACCATTCCCTGCACTGTGACTGTGTGACTGTTAACATTCCCTGCAATGAGACTGTGTGACTGTTAACATTCCCCGCAATGTGACTGTGTGACTGTTACCATTCCCTGCAATGAGACTGTGTGACTGTTACCATTCCCCGCAATGTGACTGTGTGACTGTTACCATTCCCTGCAATGAGACTGTGTGACTGTTATCATTCCCTGCAATGTGACTGTGTGACTGTTACCATTCCCTGCAATGAGACTGTGCGACTGTTATCATTCCACTCAGTGTGACTGTGTGACTGTTACCATTCCCTGCAATGTGATTGTGTGACTGTTACCATTCCCCGCAATGTGATTGTGTGACTGTTATCATTCCCCGCAATGTGACTGTGTGACTGTTATCATTCCCCTCAGTGTGACTGTGTGACTGTTATCATTCCCTGCAATGTGACTGTGTGACTGTTACCATTCCCTGCACTGTGATTGTGTGACTGTTACCATTCCCTGCAATGAGACTGTGTGACTGTTACCATCCCATGCAATGTGACTGTGTGACTGTTACCATTCCCTGCAATGTGACTGTGTGACTGTTACCATTCCCTGCAATGTGACCCTGTAACTGTTACCATTCCCTGCAATGAGACTGTGTGACTGTTACCATTCCCTGCAGTGAGACTGTGTGACTGTTACCATTCCCTGCAATGTGATTGTGTGACTGTTACCATTCCCTGCAGTGTGACTGTGTGACTGTTACCATTCCCTGCAATGTGACTGTGTGACTGTTACCATTCCCCGCAGTGAGACTGTGTGACTGTTACCATTCCCCGCAGTGAGACTGTGTGACTGTTACCATTCCCCGCACTGTGACTGTGTGACTGTTACCATTCCCCGCAATGTGACTGTGTGACTGTTACCATTCCCCGCAATGTGACTGTGTGACTGTTACCATTCCCCGCAATGAGACTGTGTGACTGTTACCATTCCCCGCAATGTGACTGTGTGACTGTTACCATTCCCCGCAATGTGACTGTGTGACTGTTACCATTCCCCGCAATGAGACTGTGTGACTGTTACCATTCCCCGCAATGTGACTGTGTGACTGTTACCATTCCCTGCAATGTGACTGTGTGACTGTTACCATTCCCTGCAATGTGACTGTGTGACTGTTACCATTCCCCGCACTGTGACTATGTGACTGTTACCATTCCCCGCACTGTGACTGTGTGACTGTTACCATTCCCTACAATGAGACTGTGTGACTGTTATCATTCCCTGCAATGTGACTGTGTGACTGTTACCATTCCCTACAATGAGACTGTGCGACTGTTATCATTACCCTCAGTGTGACTGTGTGACTGTTACCATTCCCTGCAATGTGATTGTGTGACTGTTACCATTCCCAGCAATGAGACTGTGTGACTACCATTCCCCGCAATGTGATTGTGTGACTGTTATCATTCCCCTCAGTGTGACTGTGTGACTGTTATCATTCCCTGCAATGTGACTGTGTGACTGTTACCATTCCCTGCAGTGAGACTGTGTGACTGTTACCATTCCCTGCACTGTGATTGTGTGACTGTTACCATTCCCTGCAATGAGACTGTGTGACTGTTACCATTCCCTGCAGTGAGACTGTGTGACTGTTACCATTCCCTGCAATGTTACTGTGTGACTGTTATCATTCCCCTCAGTGTGACTGTGTGACTGTTACCATTCCCTGCAATGTGATTGTGTGACTGTTACCATTCCCAGCAATGAGACTGTGTGACTGTTACCATTCCCCGCAATGTTACTGTGTGACTGTTACCATTCCCCTGCAATGAGACTGTGTGACTGTTACCATTCCCTGCAATGTGACTGTGTGACTGTTACCATTCCCTGCAATGAGACTGTGCGACTGTTATCATTCCCCTCAGTGTGACTGTGTGACTGTTACCATTCCCTGCAATGTGATTGTGTGACTGTTACCATTCCCTGCAATGTTACTGTGTGACTGTTACCATTCCCCTGCAATGAGACTGTGTGACTGTTACCATTCTCTGCAATGTGACTGTGTGACTGTTACCATTCCCTGCAAAGAGACTGTGCGACTGTTATCATTCCCCTCAGTGTGACTGTGTGACTGTTACCATTCCCTGCAATGTGATTGTGTGACTGTTACCATTCCCAGCAATGAGACTGTGTGACTGTTACCATTCCCCGCAATGTGATTGTGTGACTGTTATCATTCCCCTCAGTGTGACTGTGTGACTGTTACCATTCCCTGCAATGAGACTGTGTGACTGTTACCATTCCCCGCAATGTGACTGTGTGACTGTTACCATTCCCTGCAATGAGACTGTGTGACTGTTACCATTCCCCGCAATGTGACTGTGTGACTGTTACCATTCCCTGCAATGAAACTGTGTGACTGTTACCATTCCCTGCACTGTGATTGTGTGACTGTTACCATTCCCTGCAATGAGACTGTGTGACTGTTACCATCCCATGCAATGTGACTGTGTGACTGTTACCATTCCCTGCAATGTGACTGTGTGACTGTTACCATTCCCTGCAATGTGACCCTGTGACTGTTACCATTCCCTGCAATGAGACTGTGTGACTGTTACCATTCCCTGCAGTGAGACTGTGTGACTGTTACCATTCCCTGCAATGTGATTGTGTGACTGTTACCATTCCCTGCAGTGAGACTGTGTGACTGTTACCATTCCCTGCAATGTGATTGTGTGACTGTTACCATTCCCAGCAATGAGACTGTGTGACTGTTACCATTCCCTGCACTGTGATTGTGTGACTGTTACCATTCCCTGCAATGTGACTGTGTGACTGTTACCATCCCCTGCAATGTGACTGTGTGACTGTTATCATTCCCCTCAGTGTGACTGTGTGACTGTTACCATTCCCTGCAATGTGATTGTGTGACTGTTACCATTCCCAGCAATGAGACTGTGTGACTTTTACCATTCCCCGCAATGTTACTGTGTGACTGTTACCATTCCCCTGCAATGAGACTGTGTGACTGTTACCATTCCCTGCAATGTGACTGTGTGACTGTTACCATTCCCTGCAATGAGACTGTGCGACTGTTATCATTCCCCTCAGTGTGACTGTGTGACTGTTACCATTCCCTGCAATGTGATTGTGTGACTGTTACCATTCTCTGCAATGTTACTGTGTGACTGTTACCATTCCCCTGCAATGTGATTGTGTGACTGTTACCATTCCCTGCAATGTGACTGTGTGACTGTTACCATTCCCTGCAATGAGACTGTGTGACTGTTATCATTCCCCTCAGTGTGACTGTGTGACTGTTACCATTCCCTGCAATGAGACTGTGTGACTGTTACCATCCCCTGCAATGTGACTGTGTGACTGTTACCATTCCCTGCAATGTGACTGTGTGACTGTTACCATTCCCTGCAATGAGACTGTGTGACTGTTACCATTCCCTGCAGTGAGACTGTGTGACTGTTACCATTCCCTGCAGTGAGACTGTGTGACTGTTACCATTCCCCGCACTGTGACTGTGTGACTGTTACCATTCCCCGCAATGTGATTGTGTGACTGTTACCATTCCCCGCAATGTGACTGTGTGACTGTTACCATTCCCCGCAATGAGACTGTGTGACTGTTACCATTCCCCGCAATGTGACTGTGTGACTGTTACCATTCCCCGCAATGAGACTGTGTGACTGTTATCATTCCCCGCAATGTGACTGTGTGACTGTTATCATTCCCTGCAATGAGACTGTGCGACTGTTATCATTCCCCTCAGTGTGACTGTGTGACTGTTACCATTCCCCGCAATGTGACTGTGTGACTGTTACCATTCCCTGCAATGTGACTGTGTGACTGTTACCATTCCCTGCAATGTGACTGTGTGACTGTTACCATTCCCTGCAATGTGACTGTGTGACTGTTACCATTCCCTGCAATGAGACTGTGTGACTGTTATCATTCCCTGCAATGTGACTGTGTGACTGTTACCATTCCCTACAATGAGACTGTGCGACTGTTATCATTACCCTCAGTGTGACTGTGTGACTGTTACCATTCCCTGCAATGTGATTGTGTGACTGTTACCATTCCCAGCAATGAGACTGTGTGACTGTTACCATTCCCCGCAATGTGATTGTGTGACTGTTATCATTCCCCTCAGTGTGACTGTGTGACTGTTATCATTCCCTGCAATGTGACTGTGTGACTGTTACCATTCCCTGCAGTGAGACTGTGTGACTGTTACCATTCCCTGCAATGTTACTGTGTGACTGTTATCATTCCCCTCAGTGTGACTGTGTGACTGTTACCATTCCCTGCAATGTGATTGTGTGACTGTTACCATTCCCAGCAATGAGACTGTGTGACTGTTACCATTCCCCGCAATGTTACTGTGTGACTGTTACCATTCCCCTGCAATGAGACTGTGTGACTGTTACCATTCCCTGCAATGTGACTGTGTGACTGTTACCATTCCCTGCAATGAGACTGTGCGACTGTTATCATTCCCCTCAGTGTGACTGTGTGACTGTTACCATTCCCTGCAATGTGATTGTGTGACTGTTACCATTCCCTGCAATGTTACTGTGTGACTGTTACCATTCCCCTGCAATGAGACTGTGTGACTGTTACCATTCTCTGCAATGTGACTGTGTGACTGTTACCATTCCCTGCAATGAGACTGTGCGACTGTTATCATTCCCCTCAGTGTGACTGTGTGACTGTTACCATTCCCTGCAATGTGATTGTGTGACTGTTACCATTCCCAGCAATGAGACTGTGTGACTGTTACCATTCCCCGCAATGTGATTGTGTGACTGTTATCATTCCCCTCAGTGTGACTGTGTGACTGTTACCATTCCCTGCAATGAGACTGTGTGACTGTTACCATTCCCCGCAATGTGACTGTGTGACTGTTACCATTCCCTGCAATGAGACTGTGTGACTGTTACCATTCCCCGCAATGTGACTGTGTGACTGTTACCATTCCCTGCAATGAAACTGTGTGACTGTTACCATTCCCTGCACTGTGATTGTGTGACTGTTACCATTCCCTGCAATGAGACTGTGTGACTGTTACCATCCCATGCAATGTGACTGTTACCATTCCCTGCAATGTGACTGTGTGACTGTTACCATTCCCTGCAATGTGACCCTGTGACTGTTACCATTCCCTGCAATGAGACTGTGTGACTGTTACCATTCCCTGCAGTGAGACTGTGTGACTGTTACCATTCCCTGCAATGTGATTGTGTGACTGTTACCATTCCCTGCAGTGAGACTGTGTGACTGTTACCATTCCCTGCAATGTGATTGTGTGACTGTTACCATTCCCAGCAATGAGACTGTGTGACTGTTACCATTCCCTGCACTGTGATTGTGTGACTGTTACCATTCCCTGCAATGTGACTGTGTGACTGTTACCATCCCCTGCAATGTGACTGTGTGACTGTTATCATTCCCCTCAGTGTGACTGTGTGACTGTTACCATTCCCTGCAATGTGATTGTGTGACTGTTACCATTCCCAGCAATGAGACTGTGTGACTTTTACCATTCCCCGCAATGTTACTGTGTGACTGTTACCATTCCCCTGCAATGAGACTGTGTGACTGTTACCATTCCCTGCAATGTGACTGTGTGACTGTTACCATTCCCTGCAATGAGACTGTGCGACTGTTATCATTCCCCTCAGTGTGACTGTGTGACTGTTACCATTCCCTGCAATGTGATTGTGTGACTGTTACCATTCTCTGCAATGTTACTGTGTGACTGTTACCATTCCCCTGCAATGTGATTGTGTGACTGTTACCATTCCCTGCAATGTGACTGTGTGACTGTTACCATTCCCTGCAATGAGACTGTGTGACTGTTATCATTCCCCTCAGTGTGACTGTGTGACTGTTACCATTCCCTGCACTGTGATTGTGTGACTGTTACCATTCCCTGCAATGAGACTGTGTGACTGTTACCATCCCCTGCAATGTGACTGTGTGACTGTTACCATTCCCTGCAATGTGACTGTGTGACTGTTACCATTCCCTGCAATGAGACTGTGTGACTGTTACCATTCCCTGCAGTGAGACTGTGTGACTGTTACCATTCCCTGCAGTGAGACTGTGTGACTGTTACCATTCCCTGCAATGTTACTGTGTGACTGTTACCATTCCCCTGCAATGAGACTGTGTGACTGTTACCATTCCCTGCAATGTGACTGTGTGACTGTTACCATTCCCTGCAATGAGACTGTGTGACTGTTACCATTCCCTGCAATGAGACTGTGTGACTGTTACCATTCCCTGCAATGAGACTGTGTGACTGTTACCATTCCCTGCAATGTGACTGTGTGACTGTTACCATTCCCTGCAATGAGACTGTGTGACTGTTACCATTCCCTGCAGTGAGACTGTGTGACTGTTACCATTCCCTGCAATGTGACTGTGTGACTGTTACCATTCCCTGCAGTGTGACTGTCTGACTGTTACCATTCCCTGCAGTGAGACTGTGTGACTGTTACCATTCCCTACAATGAGACTGTGTGACTGTTACCATTCCCTGCAATGTGACTGTGTGACTGTTACCATTCCCTGCAATGTGATTGTGTGACTGTTACCATTCCCCGCAGTGAGACTATGTGACTGTTACCATTCCCCGCAATGTGACTGTGTGACTGTTACCATTCCCCCGCAATGTGATTGTGTGACTGTTACCATTCCCCGCAATGTGACTGTGTGACTGTTACCATTCCCCGCAATGTGACTGTGTGACTGTTACCATTCCCCGCAATGTGATTGTGTGACTGTTACCATTCCCTGCAATGTGACTGTGTGACTGTTACCATTCCCTGCAATGTGACTGTGTGACTGTTATCATTCCCTGCAGTGTGACTGTGTGACTGTTACCATTCCCTGCAATGAATCTGTGTGACTGTTACCATTCCCTGCAATGTGATTGTGTGACTGTTACCATTCCCTGCAATGAGACTGTGTGACTGTTACCATTCCCCGCACTGTGACTGTGTGACTGTTACCATTCCCTGCTTTGTGACTGTCTGACTGCTACCATTCCCTGCAGTGTGACTGTTACTGTTCCCCGCTGTGAGACACTGTGGCTGTTACTGTTCCCTGCAGTGTGACTCTCATTGTCACATCTTGGTTGCTGGAATTTAGAAGAATGGGAGGGTTCTCAATGAAATCTGTCGAATGTTGAAAGTCTTTGACAGATTGGACTTAGAGAG
The DNA here is from genome assembly GCF_048418815.1 of Hemitrygon akajei. Lineage (NCBI taxonomy): Eukaryota > Metazoa > Chordata > Chondrichthyes > Myliobatiformes > Dasyatidae > Hemitrygon > Hemitrygon akajei. The sequence goes on from NC_133133.1 coordinate 177,906,024, forward strand.
GATGTTTTCTATAGTGGATAATTCTAACCTCAGAATAGAAAGACGTCCCTTTAGAATATTGATGAGGGGGAGCTTCTTCAGCCAGAGGGTGGTGAAGCTGTAGAACTCATTGACACAGATGGCTATGGAAGCCAAGTCATTGGGTATTTTTAAAGTAGTGGTTCATAGATTTTTCATCAGTCAGGGTGTCAGTGGTTATGGGGAGAAGACAGGAGAATGGGGTTGAGAAGGTTAATAAATCAGCCTTGGTGGAGTGGCCTCATTCTGTTCCTATATCTTATGGTGTTACCATCTTGTGGTGTTGATAATTATGTTCACCTTGCCTCTGGAGGGGGAGCAGAATTTCAGAAGTTGTCTCACCGCCACATTCTTTGGAGCAGTTAAGGGTAGTCAATAAATGCTAGCTATATCTGTGAATCAATTAGCAGATAGATAGATAAGTAAATAAACCATCTCTGAATAATCATTTCTGTGATATAAAGTCATCCTCTTGCATTGATAGATAGATAAATAAATAAACCATCTCTGGATAATCATTTCTGTGATATAAAGTCATCCTCTTGCATCTGTGTGAAGAGTTATGCATCCAGGGGAGAAGATGCTCAGCTCTGGCTGGTCTTATAAGTCGATACCCTCCCTTCCCCTCCTTCTCTCCAGCACTAGACTATTCATTATCACCTATCCTGAACCATCAGTCACTCACTGGATCTTCCTGTGTAAATGGAAATTTCCCCCACTGTCCATTGTTTTGTACACTGTCACAATATTTGCTTTGCTTCAGATTTCAGTGTGCGTTTCTGTGTTACTGCGTGAGTACTGGCACACAGTTTGGGACAATTTGAAGCATTGTGTGTTTTCTTTGGAATGTGTTGGCAGGGAGGATGCCTCGTTGTTCTGGAGCAGGTACTTGCAGATCACCTGTTGATCATGGGAGCTGTTGGCATTGGCGTGGCCTGCCTGCAGGTAATCCTACCATGTGTCAAGGGGTGTGCAAGCATGTTGTAGGGAGGGGGCAAACATGTCAGGGGAAGGGGCATACCTGTTGGGAGATGTGTGCAGGGGAACATGCAAGTAGGGAAGATAAGTGTGTTGGGTCAAGCATGTTGGGGGTGTGTTGGGGGAACAAGTTTGTCAAGGGCAAATGTTTTGGGAGAACAAGCATGTTTGGGAGGTATATCTATCATAGTTTTAATCCGTGGCATGGAAAGCTCCCATTGAAGGGCAGGGGCCATGAGTTTGATGTGCTGACGACTCAGCTGGGGCAGGAGGCTGGGGTCTGTTGTTCCTTTACCCTAGTTTGATTGCTGATAATGAGCCCTTGGGGATGGGACACAGCAAAAGCTGTCTGCCTGTGGTAGACTGAAGGGTGAAGGCTCAGTCACGTGGGTAATTACAAACTGTGACATCCATCTGAAGAGCCTCAACATTGAGATAGGGTTAGATTCAGTGTCTGATGTGAAATCCTGTTTACGTCAGTGTTTGTTCATTGAGAACACTAATCAGGAAGAAATGACAGAGTCAGAGTCAGAGAGAAACAGTGGTGTGGTGATGAGAATTCTGTACTGAAAGACCTGGGGAATGCAGGGAACATCACGGAATGAACAGTTCGATGGGTAGAACGGCTGCAAGCCCTCGCCATCAGTACAAACAGTCTGTACAAGGCTCTGATTCCCAGGCATGCCTATGTTCTTCCAGTCTGTTTGGGACGTGACATTTGCCGATGTTTTACAGTGGGTTTCAGAGCAGGGGTGTTCTGTCACTCTGCTAGCTATACAACGGGTTTTCTGTGGATCATTCTGAAGCTGCTGTTGTTTGCCCGGCAGCTGATTGGAGCCGTAACAACCGCCTGCTTCATCTGCGTGATCATCAGAGAGGAGGAGGAGGTGGAGTTTTTCCAGAACTGACGGCATGCCTGTGAGTGTGTGCATACTGATACTGCTATCTGCACCTTTGCCCAGCTTTTCTCATCAACTGCCTCTGCATTGCCTCTTTCAGTTGCTTTCATTGCACAGTGCATTGAGCTGTTGTTTTCACCAGCAGATTTTAGAAGGAGAGACCACCTCTCGCCACAACAGTACCAGGGCTCCAGGACCTTGAATTGGTTCATCTGTTTTAAGGTTCAAGATTCAAGTTTGTTTATCATGTGTATATCTAAACATGCATCGATTGCATTAGCAGCCCATAATTGTCATCCCACATTCTGGTGCCAATATAGCATGCAAGCAATGCACGGCAGAACACAACAAGCAACAAAACAACAACAGCAAAACACGACCCTGTACCTCCCTCCACCCTCTCGCACACAAAATCCTCTTACCTCAAGACAGCCCGCTTTGCTGGGTGGCTGCAGCTCAGCACCAATTCCGATGCCTGGCATCATCTGGGACAAGTCAGACTACTAGACTGGCACTCCATACTTCACCCATCTGCCACTGCCAATTGATTACATCATTTACAATTGCACTGCAGAGAATTGCTAAGGAATCTCCAACAACACCCCCAAATCAATCTGAGAGGGAGAAGCATACCTGGTGTGTATCTGTATCACAATGGAGTAAACGGAATTACAGAAGCATGAGAAACTTGCCCAAGTAGACTGGAGGAGGATACTGGTGGGGATGACAGCAGACAGAGATGGCTGAAGTTTCTGGGAATAGTTCACAAAGTACAGTTTAGAAATGTCCCACTGAAGAAGTTCTTAAGTGGCAGGGCTAGGCAACTGTGGCTGACAAAGGAAGTTAAGGACAGCATAAAAGCCAAGGAAAGGGCATATAAGGTAGCAAAAGTGAGTGGGAAGTTGTAAGACTGGGAAGCATTTAAAATCCAACAAAAGGCAACTAAAAAAAGCAATAAGAAGGGAAAAGATGAAATATGAGGGCAAACTAGTCAATAATATAAAGCAGGATAATAAAAGCTTTTTTCAGTTATGTAAAGAGTAAAAGAGAGATGAGAGTTGATATTGGACCACTGGAAAAAGATGCTGGTGAGGTATTAAAGGGGGATAAAGAAGTGGCAGATGAACTTAATAAGTACTTTGCACCTGTCTTCACTGTGGATGATACCAGAGGTCTGTGAGTGTCAGAAAGCAGGAGTGAGTGCCATTGCTATTACAAAGGAAAAAGTCTTAGGCAAACTGAAAGGTCTTAAGGTGGATAAGTCACCTGGACCAGATGGACTACATCCGAGAGTCCTGAGAGAGGTTGCTGAAGAAATAATGGATGCATTGGTCATGATCTTTCAAGAATCATTTAATTCTGACATGGTCTGGGAGTATTGGAAGATTACAAATGTCACTCCACTCTTTAGTAAGGGAGGAAGGCAAAGAAAGGAAATTATAGGCCAATTAGCCTAACCTCAGTAGTTGGGAAAGTGTTGGGGTTTATAATTAAGAATGAGGTTTCAAAGTACTTGGAGACTGATGATAAAATAAGTCAAATAGGTTTCTCTGAAGAGAAATCTTGCCTGACAAACCTGTTAGAATTCTTCTAGGAAATAACAAGCAGGATGGACAAAGGAGAGGCAGTGGATGTCATTTACTTAGATTTTCAGAAAGTGTTTGATAAGTGCCACACTTGAGGCTGCTTAACAAGATAAAATCCTACAGCATTACTGGAAGGATACTGGAATGGACAGCGGAATGGACACTGGAATGGATAGCGGAATGGACACTGGAATGGATAGCGGAATGGATAGCGGAATGGACACTGGAATGGATAGCGGAATGGATAGTGGAATGGACAGTGGAATGGATAGCGGAATGGATAGTGGAATGGACAGCGGAATGGATAGCGGAATGGACAGCGGAATGGACAGCGGAATGGATAGCGGAATGGATAGTGGAATGGACAGCGGAATGGATAGCGGAATGGATAGTGGAATGGACAGTGGAATGGATAGCGGAATGGATAGTGGAATGGACAGCGGAATGGATAGTGGAATGGACAGCGGAATGGATAGCGGAATGGCTGACAGGTAGGATGCAGTGAGTGGGAATAAAAGGGGCCTTTTCTGGTTGGCTGCCAGTGACTAGTGGTGTTCCTCAAGGGTCAGCATTGCAAGCACTGCTTTTCACATTGTCAATGATTTTGAAAATGGAATTGATGGCTTTGTGGCAAAGTTTGCGGATGATACAAAGTTAGGTGGAGGGGTAGGTAGTGTTGAGGAAACAATGCGATTGCAGCAGGACTTAGACAAATTGGAAGAATGGGCAAAAAAGTGGCAGATGGAATACAGTGTTGGGAAATGTATGATAATGCATTTTGGTAGAAAAATAGTGCTGACTATTATCTAAATGAGGAGAAGGTTCAAACATCATAGGTGCAGAGGGACTTAGGAATCCTTGTGTAAGTCTCTCAGAAGGTTAATTTGTAAGTTGAGTCTGTGGTTAAGAAGGCAAATGCAATGTTGGCATTTATTTCAAGGGGAATAGAATATAAAAGCAAGGAGATAATGCTGAGGCTTTATAAGATACTAGTCAGACCACACTTCGAGTATTTTCAACAGTTTTGGGCCCATATCTCAGAAAGAATGTATTGTCATTGGAGAGAGTCCAGAGGAGGTTCCAGGAATGAAGAGGTTAACATATGAGGAACGTTTGGCAGCTTTGGGCCTGTACTCACTGGAACTTAGAAGAATGCGTTAGGATCTCATTGAAACCTACCATATGTTGAAAAGACTAGATAGGGTGGATGTGGAGAGGATGTTTCCTATGGTGGGGGCATCCAAATCCAGAGGGCACAGCCTCAAAATTGAGGGGTGACCTTTTAGAACAGACGTAAGGATGAAATTTTTTAGCCAGAGAGTAGTGAATCTGTGGAATACTCTGCCACAGACTGCAGTGGAGGCCGAGTCCGTGCATATATTTAAGGTGGAAGTTGATAGTTTCCTGACTGGTCAGGGCATCACAGGCTAAGGCGAAAAGGCACGTGTATGGGGTTGAGTGGGATCGGGGATCAACCATGACGGAATGGCGGAGCAAGCGCGATAGCCAAATTCTGCTCCTATGTCTTATGGTCTGGTCTGCAACCCCTTTCACCAAGCTTCACACCCAATGAATATGTGACTGCATAACCAGTTGCTTTCCACATTGTACACTAGAGGCTAAAGAAGGGATCAGGGAGCTGGGCAAGGATAGCACAGTTCACCCCATCACACAACCAGCACTCTGCATCAAGCTCCCTGTTCTTCCATTTGAGGTGGCATGTCTACACAGTGCAGGAACAACGACCAGTTCCTAGTGCACGGTTCACAGTGAAAAAGACAGGCAGAGTGGTGGGTACTGTAGTCTGGCCTCCTGTAGCCTCGAGTCCAGAACTATAACCACCAAGACAGCCTGGCCAAGATCAACAGAGAGGGAGGAGCTCAACAGTTGTGGAGAGTGATTGAAACATTGCAGTACGGAAACAGGCCCTTTGGTCCATTTAGTCTGTGCAGAACTATCATTTTACTTAGTCCCATCAAACTGCACCCAGACCATATCCCTCCCATCCATGTACCTACCCAAATTTCTCTTAAATGTTGAAATTGAACCTGCATCCACCATATCTTCTGGCAGCTTGTTCTACACTCTTACGAACCTCTGAGTGAAGAAATTCACCCTCATGTTCTTCATAAACATTTCACCTTTCACCATTAAACCATGACCTCTAGTTCTAGTCTCACCCAATCTCAATGGAAAAAAGCCAGCTTGCATTTAACCTATCTATGCCCTCATAATTTTGTATGCCTCTATCAAATCTCCCTTCATTTTTCTTCATTCCACGAAATAAAGTCCTAACCTAGACTCATAGAAAAGTACAGCATAGAAACAGACCCTTCAGCCCATCTAGTCTGTGTTGAACCATTTAAACTGCCTAACCTCATTGACCTCCACTCAGATCACACGCCTACCATCTATGTACCGATCCAAACTTCTCTTAAACGTTGAAATCGAGCTCGCATGCACCACTCGTACTGGCAGCTGTTCCACGCTCCCAAGACCTCTCTGAGTAAAGAAGTTTCCCTCATGTTTTTGTTAAACTTTTCACCTTTCACCCTTAACCCATGACCTCCAGTTTTAGTCCCACCCAACCTCAGTGGAAAAAGCCTGCTTGCATTTATCCTATTTAAACCCCTCAAAATTTTGTATACATCTGTCAATTCCCCAAGTTCTTCTACGTTCCAAGGAAGAAAGTCCTAATCTATTCAATTTTTCCTTATAACTCAGGTCGTCCAGACCCTGCAACATCCTTTTAAATTTATCTGTACTTTTTCATCGTCACTTACATCTTTCTTGTAGGTAGGTGATCCAAACTACAGATAATTCTCCAAATTAGGCCTCACCAACATCTTGTACAATTTCAATGTAACATCCCATCTCCTGTACTCAGTATTTGATTTATGAAAGCCAATGTGCCAAAAACTTTCTTTATGGCCTTGTCTACCTGTGACACCACTTTTATCAAGTCTGCTCCACCATTTCATCATGGCTGATCCAATTTTCCTCTCAGCTCCAATCTCCTGCCTTCTCCCTGTATCCCTTCATCCCTTGAACAGTCAAGAATCTATCAAACTCTGCCTTAAATATACATAAAGATTTGGCCTCCGCAGCTGCCTGTAGCAACAAGTTCCACAGATTCACCACTCTCTGGCTAAAGAAATTCCTCTCATCTCCATTTTAAAAGGACACTGTGCCTATTCTGAGGCTGTGTCCTCTGGTCTTAGACTCTCCCACTGTAGGAAGCATCCTTTCCACATCCCCTCTATCAAGGCCTTTCACCATTCAATAGGTTTTAATTAGGTCACCCCTCATTCTTCTGAATTCCTGTGAATACAGGCCCAGAGCCTTCAAACACTCTTCATATGACAAACCATTCAATCATGGAAACATTTTCTTGAACCTCCTTTGAACCCACTCCAGTTTCGGCACTGTGGGAGGAGCCACAGGAGCAGTCAGACAGGTATATCTAGTTCACCACATTAAAGCCCGGAACCTGCCGTACTCCCTGGAGGACATCAGGGCGATGACCAGGGACTGCCAGATCTGCGCTGAGTGCAAACCGCACTTCTACCGTCCTGACACTGCGCAGCTTGTCAAGGCCACCCACCCTTTTGAGCGACTGAGTGTTGACTTTAAGAGCCCCCTTCCCTCCACCGACCGCAATGTCTATTTTCTCAGTATTATTGACGAGTACTCGCGATTCCCCTTTGCCATTCCCTGCCCCGACACTACTACCACGTCGGTCATAAAAGCCCTGCGCCAGCTCTTCACTCTGTTCGGATATCCCTGCTATATCCACAGTGATAGAGGGTCCTCCTTTATGAGTGACGAGTTGCGCCGGTTCCTGCTAGCTAGGGGCATTGCTACTAGTCGAACCACGAGTTATAATCCCCGGGGGAATGGCCAGGTGGAGAGGGAGAATGCCACAGTGTGGAAGGCCACACTTTTAGCCCTTAAGTCAAAAGGGTTGCCGGTCTCCCGATGGCAGGAGGTCCTCCCTGAGGCACTCCACTCTATCCGCTCCCTGTTGTGTACGTCCACTAATGCCACCCCTCACGAACGCCTATTCTCTTTTCCCAGGAAGTCTGTCACTGGGACCACCCTACCAGTTTGGCTGACGTCCCCGGGGCCAGTGCTGCTACGTAAACATGTGAGGAGTAATAAGTACTCCCCGCTGGTCGAGAGGGTTCACCTCCTGCATGCTAATCCCCAGTATGCCTACGTGGTCTTGCCTGATGGGCGGGAGGACACGGTCTCTGTCCGCGACCTGGCGCCCGCCGGAGCAGCAGACCACTACCCCGTACACTCCACGGTAACTATGAACCCTGTACCCGAGGTGACACCGCGCACACCGAGCCCTACACAGACTCCTAACGACGCTCATGTACCGGGCATCTCGTACGCGTCTATTCCGGGGGCCTCGCACACACGCGAGGGATCCCTGACACCTCCAGTTGGGACAGAACCAACCCACTCTCCGTCTCCGGTGCAAACACCACCTCCGGCACCTGTGCAATTGCAGCCGGAGCTACGTAGATCGCAGCGAACGATTCGACCACCTGATAGACTTAACCTGTAAATATACTTGGGGACTCTTTTAAAACAAAGGGGGGGGGGGGGTGAATGTGGTGAACTAGATATACCTGTCTGACTGCTCCTGTGGCTCCTCCCACAGACCCCTGTATAAAGGCGACTGTGGGCTGCTGCTCTTCCTCATTCCCCAGGATGTAGTGTTGTTTATTCTTCCAGTCAATAAAATTGATGCACCATCAATAACTCACGCTGAGACGTAGGAAGTGAGATTAAGAGTTTGGCACGGACTAGGAGGGCCAAGATGGCCTGGTTCCGTGCTGTGATTGTTATATGGTATAAGCGTACATGAGGAGAAGCTGTACTCGATCTGGTATTAGGAAATGAATCTGTTCAGGTGTCAGGTCTGTCAGTGGGAGAGCATTTTAGAGATAATGATCACAATTCTATCTGCTTTACTATAACATTGGAGAGGGATAGGAACAGACAAGTTAGGGAACCGTTTAATTGAAGTAAGGGGAAATAACAGGCTATCAGGCAGGAACGTGGAAGCATAAATTGGAAACAGATTTTAATTTTAACAGTTTTTAGTGGATGCCCTCTATCCTGAGGCTGTTTCCACTTGTCCTAGACCCTCCCACCATGGGAAACATCCTTTCCACATCTACTCTGTCTAGGCCTTTCAACATTTGAAACGTTTCAATGCAATCCCCCCTCATCCCCACAAATTCCAGTGAGTACAGACCCACAGCCATCAAACATTCCTCATATGATAACCCTTTCATTCCTGGAATGATCCTTGTGAACCTCCTCTGAATCCTCTCCAATGCCAGTACATCTCTTCTGAAATGAGGAGCCCAAAACTGTTCACAATACTCACAGTGAGGCCTCACCAGTGCCTATAAAGCCTCAACATCACATCACTGCTCTTGTATTCTAGACCTCTTGAAATGAATGCTAACATTGCATTTGCCTTCCTCACCATGACTCAACCTGCAAGTTAACTTTTAGGGTGTTCTGCACAAGGACTCCCAAGTATCGTTGCATCTCAGATTTTTGAATTTTCTCCCAGTTTAGAAAATAGTCCACACATTTATTTCTACAACCAAAGTGTATGACCATGCATTTTCCAACATTATAATTCATTTGCCACTTTCTTGCCCATTCTGCTAATCAGTCTAAGTCCTTCTGCATCCTACCTGTTTCCTCAACACTACCTGCCCCTCCACCAATCTTTGTATCATCTGCAAACCTGGCAACAAAACCATCTATTCCATCATCTAAATAATTTGTATACAGTATAAAAAGAAGTGGTCCCAACACCAATCCCTGCGGAACACCACTGGCTCTTAGCTTGGCAAGCAGCCTCGTGCTGGCTCTTTGTCAAAGACCCTCTGAAAGTCCAAATATACAACGTTGACTGCATCCCCTTTTTCTGTCCTAATTGTAATGTCCTGAAAGAATTCCAACAGGTTCATTGGGCAGGATTTTCCCTCAATGAAACCATCTTGTCCTGTGTCACCAAGTACTCCAGCACTTCGACCTTAACAGCTGACTCTAACATCTTCCCAATCACTGAGGTCAGGTTAACTGGTCTATAATTTCCTTTCTGCTGCCTTCCTCCTTTCTTAAAGAGTGGAGTGACATTTGCAATTTACCAGTCCTCTGGCACCATGCCAGAGTCCAATGATTCTTGAAAGATCATTGTTAATGCCACCACAGTATCTAACACTACCTCTTTCAGAACCCTAGGGTGCAGTTCATCTGGTTCGGGTGACTTATGTACCTTTAGATCTTTCAGCTTTTTGAGCACCTTTGCTCTTGTAATAGTAACTGTACCCACTTCTTTTCTTTCACACACTACAACATCTGGCACTCTAGTGTCTTCCACAATGAAGACTGATGCAAAATATTCATTTACTTCATCTGCCATCTCCTCGTCCCCCATTATTATTTCTCCTGCCTTATTTTCTAGAGGTCCTATATCCATTTTCATCTCTTTTTTATTTTTTACATACTTGAAAAAGCTTTTACTATCCACTTTGATATTGTTTGCTAGCTTGCTTTCATATTTCATCTTTTCCCTTCTAATGATTTTTTTTGTTGCTCTCTGTAGGTTTTTTAAAACTTCCCAATCCTCTATCTTCCCACTAATTTTAGCTTTGTTAGATGCCCTTTATTTTGTTTTTACATTAGCTTTGCCCTCCCTTGTCACCAGGGTTGTACTATTTTATCATTTGAGTATTTCTTCATTTTTGGAATACACATGTCCTGCACCTTCTTCATTTTCCCCAGAAACTCACACCATTGCTGCTCTGCTGACATCCCTGCCAGCAGCTCCTTTCAATTTACTGGCCGACTCCTCTCTCATACCACTGTAATTTCCCTTACTCCACTAAAATACTGCTACGTCAGACTTTACTTTCTTTCAGTTTAATACATGGGTAAGGAGTTGGTGTAGTAGGGAGGGCATCAGAGTTTTGGATCATTGGGCTCTATTCCAGGGAAGGTGGGACCTGTACAGAAGGGAAAGTTTGCACCAGAACTGCAGGTGGACTAATATCCTAGCTCGGACGGTTTGTTAATGCTACACGGTGAGGTTTAAACTAGAGGTGCAGGGTGATGGGAACCAAAGTGCCAGAACAGTTAGTGGAGAGGTTGTGGAGGCAGATATTGGTGAGACCTCAGACAAAGTTAGGAATCAAAAGGTTGAGCATGGTGTGACTAGTGTCCTGAGCTGCATATATTTCCATGAAAGAAGAATCATAGGAAAGGTGGATGATAGACCAAAAGACCATAAGACAAAGGAGCAGAAGTCAGCCATTTGGCCCATCGTCTGCTCCGCCATTTCATCATGAGCTGATCCAATCTCCCCTTCAGTCCCATTCCCCCGCCTTCTCACTATAACCTTTGATGCCCTGACTACCTAGATACCTATCAATCTCTGTCTTAAATACCTTAAATACTTGACCTTCACTGCCACCCGTGGCAACAAATTCCATAGATTCACCACCCTCTGGCTAAAAATGTTTTTTCACATCTCTGTTCTGAAGGGCACCCTGCAATCCTCAAGTCATGTCCTCTCGTACTAGACTCCCCCACCATGGGAAACAACTTCACCACATCCACTCTGTCCATGTCTTTCAACATTCGAAATGTTTCTATGAGGTCCCCCCTCATTCTTCTAAACTCCAAGGAGTACAGTCCAAGAGCGGTCAAACGTTCCTCATATGTTAACCCTCTCATTCTCAGAATCATTCTAGTGAATCTTCTCTGAACCCTCTCCAACGTCAGCACATCCTTTCTTAAATAAGGAGCCCAAAACTGCACACAGTACTCCAAGTGAGGTCTTACTAGTGCCTTATAGAGCCTCAACATCACATCCCTGCTCCTATACTCTATTCCTCTAGAAATGAATGCCAACATTGCAATCACCTTCTTCAGCACCGACTCAGCCTGGAGGTTAACCTTAAGGGTATCCTGCACAAGAACTCCCAAGTCCTGTTGCATCTCAGAACTTTGAATTCTCTCCCCATTTAAATAATAGTCTATAGTCTACCCGTTTATTTCTTCTACCAAAGTGCATGACCGTACACTTTCCGACATTGTAATTCATTTGCCACTTCTTTGCCCATTCCCCCAATCTATCCAAGTCTCTCTGCAGACTGTCAGTTTCCACTACCGGCCCCTCCACCTATCTTTGTATCATCAGCAAACTTAGCCACAAAGCCATCTATTCCATAATCCAAATCGTTGTTATACAACGTAAAAAGAAGCGGCCCCAACACAGACCCCTGTAGAACACCACTGGTAACCGGCAGCCAACCAGAATGGGATCCCTTTATTCCCACTCTCTGTTTCCTGCCAATCAACCAACGCTCTATCCACGTATGTAACTTTCCCGTAATTCCATGGGCTCTTATCTTGTTTACCAGCCTCATGTGCGGCACCTTGTCAACGGCCTTCTGAAAATCCAAATACACAACATCCACTGCATCTCCCTTGTCTAGCCTACTTGTAATTTCCTTAAAAAATTGCACTAGGTTTGTCAGGCAGGATTTTCCTTTAAGAAAACCATGCTGAGTTCTGCCTATCTTGTCATATGCCTCCAGGTACTCTGTAACCTCATCCTTGACAATCGACTCCAACAACTTCCCAACCACCGATGTCAAGCTAACAGATCTATAATTTCCTTTTTGCTTCCTTGCCCCCTTTTTAAATAGCGGAGTGACATTTGCAGTCTTCCAATCCTCCGGAACCAGGCCAGAATCTATCAACTTTTGAAAGATCAGTGCTAATGCCTCCTTAATTTCCAATGCTACTTCCTTCAGAACACGAGGGTGCATTCCATCTGGTCCAGGAGATTTATCTACCCTTAGACTATTCAGCTTCCTGAATACTTTCTCTGTCGTAATTGTGACTGCGTGTATTTCTCTTCCCTGACACCCTTGAATGTACTTGAAGTCTTCCTCAGTGAAGACTGATGCAAAATATTCGTTCAGTTCCTCCACCATCTCCTTATCTCCCATTACAATTTCCCCAGCATCATTTTCTATCGGTCCTATATCTACTCTCACCTGTCTTTTACTCTTTATATACATGAAAAAGCTTTTAGTATCCTCTTTGATATTATTTGCTAGCTTCCTTTCATAGTTCATCTTTTCCCTCTTAATGACCTTCTTAGTTTCCTTTTGTAAGCTTTTAAAAACTTCCCAATCCTCTGTCTTCCCACTAATTTTTGCTGCCTTGTATGCCCTCTGCTTTGCTTTTACTTTGGCTTTGACTTCTCTTGTCAGCCACAGTTGCATCCTTTTTCCATTTGAAAATTTCTTCTTCTTTGGAATATATCTGTCTTGCACCTTCCTCACTTCTCGCATAAACTCCAGCCACTGCTGCTCTGCCGTCCTCCCGCTAGTGTCCCTTTCCAGTCAACCTTGGCCATTTCCTCTCTCGTACCAAAGATGAGGTAGCTGGTTTACAAAGAGAGGCAATGTGTAGTGAGGAGAGGCTGTTGATAGCACAAAATAGCAGTCAACAGGGTGAGTTGCAATGTAAAAGGGAGACAAAATTGAAAAGGGTGAATACAGGACTGAAGGTGTATTTGACTGCACGCAGTATACAGAATAAGGTAGATGAACTTGCAGCACAGTTGCAGATTGGCAGGTATGATGTTGTAGGCATCACTGAATCATAGCTGTAAGATTATAGCTTGGAGCTTAACGTCCATGGATACACATTGTATCAAGAGGACATGCAGGAAGGCTGATTGGGTGGTGTTGCTCTGTTGGTAAAAAAAATGACATCAAATTATTAGAAAGAGGTGACATAGGGTGGGAAGGTGTTGAGTCATTGTGGATAGAACTAAGGAACTGCAAGGGTAAAAAGACTCTGATGGGATTTGTATACAGACCCCCAACAGAACTTGGATTTTCAGAAGGCCTTTGACAAAGTGCCACACGAGTCTGCATAACAAGCTACAAGCTCATGTATTACAGGAAAGATTCTAGCGTGGATAAAGTTGTGGCTGACTGGCAGGAGGCCAAGGGTGAGAATAAAGAGATCCTTTTCTGGCTGGCTGCCAGTAACTAGTGGCATTCTGCAGCAGTCTGAGTTCGGACTGATTGTTTTATGTTGTATTTCAATGATTTGGATGATGGAATTGATGGCTTTGTTGAAGATAGGTGGAGAGGCAGGTAGTTTTGAGGAAGCAGAGAGGCTACAGAAGGACTGAGGTAGATTAGGAGAACAGGCAAAGAAATGGCAGATGGACTACAGTATTGGGAAGTGTATGGTCATGCACTTAGATAGAAGAAATTAAAGGGTTGACTATTTTCTAAGTGGAGAGAAAATACAAAAAACTTAGATACAAAGGGACTCAGGAGTCCTCGAGCAGGATTCCCTAAAGGTTAATTTGTAGGTTGGGTCAGTGGTGAGGAAGGCAAATGCGATGTTAACATTCATTTCAAGAGGACCAGAATATAAAAGCAAGGAAGTAATGCTGAAACTTTAGGGCTCCTTTACCTAAGAAAGGATGTGTTGAAACTGGAGAGGGTTGAAGGAGGTTCACGAAAATGATTCCAGGATTGAATGGCTTGTCTTATGAAGAGCTTTTGATGGTTCTGGGCCTGTTTGCACTAGAATTCAGGTGAATGAGGCATGACCTAATTGAAACCTATTGCATGGTGAAAGGCCTTGATAGAGTGGATGTGGAGAGAATGTTTCCGATGGTGGGACAATCTAAAACCAGAGGACGCAGCCTGTGAATAGAGGGGCATCCTTTTACAACAGAGATGAGAAGGAATTTCTTTAGCCAGAAAGTGGTGAATCTGTGGAATTTTTTTATCACAGGCAGCTGTGGAGACCAAGCCTTTATGTATATCTAAGGCAAAGGTTGATAGATTCTTGATTGGTCAGGACATGAAGGGATACAGGGAGAAGGCAGGAGATTGGAGCTAGAGAAGAATTGGATCAGCCATGATGAATTGGCAGAGCAGACTCGATGAGTCAGATGGCCTTATTCTGCTCCAATATCTTATTGTCTTATTATTGATATAGATGACAAACTAAGGACCCAGTACTGATCCCTGCAGCGTTCCACTTGTCACAGGCCTCCAGTCAGAAAGGCAGCCCTCTACCACCACTCTCTGGCTTCTCCCACAAAACAAATGTCTAATCCAAATTACTACCTCATCCTGAATTTCAAGCGACTGAATCTTCTTGACCAGCCTCCCATGCGGGACCTTGTCAAATGCACAGAAATTTCCACAACATCCACTGCCTTGCCTTCATCCACTTTCCAGGTGGATAGGCATAACCTACCATGCATGAAGCCATGCTGACTATCCTTAATAGGTCCATGTCCATTCAAATACTTATTTATCCTGTTCCTTAGAATACCTTCCAATAACTTCCAATTGATGGACACAAAGGTTGGGGATGTTGTGGATAGTGTGGAGGGCTGTCAGAGGTTACAGCAGAACGTTGATAGGATGCAAAACTGGGCTGAGAAGTGGCAGATGGAGTTCAGCCCAGATAAGTGTGAGGTGGTTAATTCTGGTAGGTCAAATATGATGGCAGAATATAGTATTAATGGTAAGACTCTTGACAGTGTGGAGGACCAGAGGGATCTTGGGGTCGGAGTCCATAGGACACTTAAAGCTGCTGTGCAGGTTGACTCTGTGGCTAAGAAGGCAAACAGTGCTTTGGCTTTCATCAATCGTGGGATTAAGTTTAAGAGCCGAGAGGTAATGTTGCAGCAATATATGACACTGGTCAGATCCCACTTGAAGTACTGTGCTCAGTTCTGGTCATCTCACTACAGGAAGGATGTGGAAACCAAAGAAAAGGTGCAGAGGAGATTTACAAGGATGTTGCCTGGATTGGGGAGCATGCCTTATGAGAATAGGTTGAGTAAACTCGACCTTTTCTCCTTGGAGCAACAGAGGATGAGAGGTGACCTGATAGAGATGTATAAGATGATGAGAGGCATTGATCATGTGGATAGTCAGAGACTTTTTCCCAGGGATGAAATTGCTACACGAGAGGGCACAGTTTTAAGGTGCTTGGAAGCAGGTGTAGAGGAGATGTCAAGGGTAAGTTTTTTTTATGCAGAGAGTGGTGAATGCATGGAATGGGCTGCCAACGACAGTGGTGGAAGGCAGATACGATGGGGTCTTTTAAAAGACTCCTGGATAGGTACATGGATATTAGAAACATAGAAGGTTATGGGTAATCCTAGGTAATTTCTAAGGTAAGGACATGTTCTGCACAGCTTTGTGGGCCAAAGGGCCTGTATTGTGCTGTAGGTTTTCTATGTTTCTATGTCTTTTTCAGTTGCCTTCTGTTGGGTTTTAAAAGCTTCCCAGTCCTCTCAACTTCCCACTAAGTTTTGCTCTGTTATATGTCCTCACTTTAGCTTTTATGTTGGCTTTGACTTCTCTTCTTAGCCATAGTTGTGTCACCTTGCCTTTAGAATATTTCTTCCTCTTCAGGATGTACATATCTTGTGGCTTCCGAATTGCTTCCAAAAATTCCAGCCATTGCTGCTCTGCCATCATTCAGAGTTCTTTTCCAGTCAATTCTGGCCAACTCCTCTTTCATGCTTCTATAATTCCCTTTACTCCACTGTAATATTGATACATCTAACTCTAGCTTCTCCTTCACAAATTTCAGGGTAAACTCAAATTAAGAACACTTTCCCCTCAGAATTCTTGTACCTTAAGCTCTCTAATCAGTTCTGGTTCATTTACAGAACCCAATTCAGAATAGCTGATCCCACAGTGGGCTCAACCACGAGCTTTTCTTGAAAAGTCATCTCGTAGACATTCTAGAAACTCCCCTCTTGGAATCCAGCATTATCCTGATTTTTCCAATCTACCTGTATTTTGAAATTCCCCCATGACTATTATAACATTGTTCTTTTGGCATGCATTTTCTATCTCCCTTTGCAACTTGTAGACCACATCCATTCTGCTGTTTCGGGGTCTGTATTTTACTCCTATCAGAGTCTTTTTACCACAATGGTTCAAAACCTTCTGACCTTATGTCAGCTCTTTTGAAAGATTTAATTTCATTTTTACCAACAGACCGAAGCTGCCTGCAGTGCCTCCCTGCATGTCCTTTTGATACAATGTGTAGCCTTGGACATTAAGCTCCCAGCTATAATCTTTCAGTATGATCTGGTGATGCCTACAACATCACACCTGCCAATCTGCAACTGCGCTGCAAGTTCATCTACCTTATTCCATATACTGCGCAGTCAGGTACAACACCTTCAGGCCTGTATTCACCCTTTTTTGATTTTGTTGCACCTGGCTCAATCTTTTGATTCCTAACTCTGTCTGAGGTCTCACCACCATTTGCCTTCGCAACCTCTCCACTAACGGCTCTGGCATTCTAGTTACCATCACCCTGCAATTCTAATTTAAACCCCATCGTGCAGCATTAACAAACCTTCGCACTAGGATATTAGTCTCCTACAGTTCAGGTGCAAACCGTCCTTTCTGTACAGGTCCCACCTTTGCTGGAAGAGAGCCCAATAATCCAAAAATCTTATACCCTCCCTCCTACACCAACTCCTTGGCCACGTATTAAACTGTATAATCTTCCTAATTCTAGCCTCACTAGCATGTGGCATGGGTAGCCACAACCCTGGAAGTCCTGCCCTTTATCTTAGCACCTAACTTCCTGAGCTCCACATGAAAGTCTAACAGATTCTAGATGATCACACCTAACGAGTTCTCCAGTGGGATCCCATGGATTTGATTGTCAGGATGATAGCCGCTTTCCTAAAGAAACCCAGACTGGCAAAAGACATATGCCAGACACTTCTGCCTCAGGCACCGGTAATGTCAAGACTTTACGGGCTCACTAAGATACACAAGGAGGGTCCTCCCCAAGGCCTGTCGTCAGTGGGATAGATTCTCCAACTTACTACCTTGCTAAGCATTTAATGACCATGCTGTCTCCCTTTGTTGGGTGCTGTGATCATCACATCACAAAATTTGATCAACTTTGGTAAAATTATAACTAGCATCCAGCTGACCATGAAGACATAATGGTAAGTTTCAACTTGGTGATCCTGGTCATGAGAGTTCCCATTAAGGACAGCTTAGTCCTCCTGTGGTCAGGTTTGACAAGGGTACCATTGATCTCTTTGAACATCGACAACCTTCCCCTATAGAGGTACCAACTAGAGAAGGGACAGTGTTGGATCTCCTGTTAGGGAATGAGATAGGTCAGGTAACAGAGGTATGTGTTGGGGAGCACTGGGTTCAGTGATCACAATGCCAGTAGTTTCAATATAATTAGGGAGAAGGATAGGACTGAACCCAGGGTTGAGATTTTTGATTGGAGAAAGGCTAACTTTGAGGAGATGCGAAAGGATTTAGAAGGAGTAGATTGGGACAATTTGTTTTATGGGAAGGATATAATAGAGAAATGGAGGTTATTTAAAGGTGAAATTTTGAGGGTTCAGAATCTTTATGTTCCTGTTAGGTTGAAAGGAAAAGTTAAAAGTTTGAGAGAGCCATGGTTTTCAAGGGATATTGGAAACTTGGTTTGGAAAAAGAGGGAGATCTACAATAAATATAGGCAGCATGGAGTAAATGAGGTGCTCGAGGAATATAAAGAATGTAAAAAGAATCTTAAGAAAGAAATTAGAAGAGCTAAAAGAAGATATGAGGTTGCTTTGGCAAGTAAAGTGAAAATAAATCCAAAGGGTTTCTACAGTTATATTAATAGCAAAAGGATAGTGAGGGATAAAATTGGTCCCTTAGAGAATCAGAGTGGACAGCTATGTGCAGAGCCAAAAGAGATGGGGGAGATTTTGAACAATTTCTTTTCTTTTGTGTTCACTAAGGAGAAGGATATTGAATTGTGTAAGGTAGGAAACAAGTAGGGAAGTTATGGAAACTATGACAATTAAAGAAGAGGAAGTACTGGCACTTTTAAAGAACATAAAAGTAGATAAACCTCCGGGTCCTGACAGCATATTCCCTAGGGGAATTTAGTGTAGAAATAACAGGGGCTCTGTCAGAAATATTTCAAATGTCTTTAGGGACGGGGATGATGCCGGAGGATTGGTGTATTGTTCATGTGGTTCCATTGTTTAAAAAGGGCTCTAAGAGTAAATCTAGCAGTTATCGGCCTGTAAGTTTGACGTCAGTGGTGGATAAATTAATGAAAAGTATTCTTAGAGATGATATATATAATTTTCTGGATAGACAGGGTCTGATTAGGAACAGTCAACATGGATTTGTGCATGGAAGGTCATGTTTGACAATTCTTATTGAATTTTTTGAAGAGGTTACTAGGAAAGTTGACAAGGGTAAAGCAGTGGATGTTGTCTATATGGACTTCAGTAAGGCCTTTGACAAGGTTCCACACAGAAGGTTAGTTAGGAAGGTTCAATTGTTAGGTATTAATATTGAAGTAGTAAAATGGATTCAACAGTGGCTGGATGGGAGATGCCAGAGAGTAGTGGTGGATAACTGTTTGTCAGGTTGGAGGCCGGTGACTAGTGGTGTGCCTCAGGGATCTGTACTGGGTCCAATGTTGTTTGTCATATACATTAATGATCTGGATGATGGGCTGGTAAATTGGATTAGTAAGTATGCAGATGATACTAAGATAGGTGGCATTATGGATAATGAAGTAGGTTTTCAAAGCTTGCGGAGAGATTTAGGCCAGTTAGAAGAGTGGGCTGAAAGATGGCAGATGGAGTTTAATGCTGATAAGTGTGAGGTGCTACATTTTGGCAGGACTAATCAAAATAGGACATACATGGTAAATGGTAGGCATTGAGGAATGCAGTTGAACTGAGTGATCTAGAAAAAATGGTGCATAGTTCCCTGAAGGTGGAATCTCATGTGGATAGGGTGGTGAAGAAAGATTTTGGTATGCTGGCCTTTATAAATCAGAGCGTTGAGTATAGGAGTTGGGATGTAATGTTAAAATTGTACGAGGCATTGGTGAGGCCAAATTTGAAGTATTGTGTACATTTCTGGTCTCCAAATTATAGGAAAGATGTCAACAAAATTGAGAGAGTACAGAGGAGATTTACTAGAATGTTACCTGGGTTTCAGCACCTAAGTTACAGAGAAAGGTTGAACAAATTAGGTCTTTATTCTTTGGAGCGTAGAAGGTTGAGGAGGGACTTGATAGAGGTATTTAAAATTATGAGGGGGATAGATAGAGTTAACATGAATAAGCTTTTTCCATTGAGAGTAGGGGAGATTCAAACAAGAGGACATGAGTTGAGAGTTAAGGGTCAAAAGTTTAGGGGGTAACACGAGGGGGAATTTCTTTCCTCAGAGAGTGGTAGCTGTGTGGAATGAGCTTCCAGTAGAAGTGGTAGAGGCAGGTTCGATTTTGTCATTTAAAAAAAATTGGATAGGTATATGGACAGGAAAGGAATGGAGGGTTATGGGCTGAATGCAGGTAGGTGGGACTAGGTGAGAGTAAGCGTTCGGCATGGACTAGAAGGGCTGAGATGGCCTGTTTCTGTGCTGTAATTGTTATATGGTTAGAAGGGGAACTACTATGAACAAATAGATGGAGTGGCCATGGGATGATTATGTTAGTGGCTATTGCTAATTTCTATACGGAGGACTGAGGAGAGGGCTCTGAGTTCATCGTCCTTATGCCCCAGATGATCCTTCAGATATGTCAATGACACATTCGTAGTGTGGCCTCATGGACTCCAGGCACTCCAACAGTTTCACGACCATCTGAACAGTGTCCATCCAAACATTCAATTTATGATGGTAACAGAAAAAATGGTTGCCTCCCGTTCCTGGACATTCTAATATGACGGAAATTGGATGGTAGCCTTGGACACGGTCGTCTATCGGAAACCCACTCACACAGATTTATACCTCAACAATAACAGCCACCATCATGCCTCCCAACGTAGAGCAGTTCTTTCTACTTTGATTAACCACGCAAAGACTATTTTGGACCAGGAGAGTCTCCTCGGGGAAATAAAACAATTACACACAACGTTCCTACAGAATAGCTACAGGGTGAAGGAAATCAACCAGTCCCTTAAAAGGGCCAATGGAAAAACCAGGAAACCTAATAATGAGGAGAAATTTGTCACTATTGCCGGTCTTCCCTATATTTCCATGGTTTCTGGAAGGATCCTGAAGAAATACCTGATTAATACTATCCACAAACCTTTGTGAAAGCTCAAGTCACAGCTTATGCGGGTCGGAGGTGACCTGGGACTCGGGTCGGCTGGCGATTACAGGGTTCTCTGTGAATGCAGAGCAGCGTCTATCAGTCAGATGGATGCACAGTGGAAACTCGCATCAGGAGCACCGGAGATGTATCCGTTTGGGTTACCTGAAGAAATCAACGGTAGCAAAACATCGCATTTGCATTGGCTATAGGATTGACAACAACAGCACAAACCTACTGTGCAACACCAATGGCTTTTGGGACCGCCTGGTAAAGGAAGCCAATGAAATAAATCCAGAGGGAAAGAATTTTAACAAAGATGATGGTCTTGCTCTAAGTAAGAACTGGAATTCGATTGTAAACAAGGCAGAAGAGCAGAAAACTGATTGGATGAGGACTAACCAATCAGGAATGACATGCCCAGGCATAATCCCTGAAGAAGATGCCAGAGTCTGTCATCAAAACGTTGGTTACAATCAATATTTTTACCCGTCTAGAAGCCCGAGAAGAATTTATTCATTCCTGAACTCACTGTATAGAACCTCACCACTCATTCTACCCATGCACATGGGCAATGACCTCTGATTGTTCACTCTCCCACTTAAGAAGAACTCTATCTGAGATGTCTCAGACCCTGGCACCTGGGATGCAGCATACCATCCAGGAATCTCGTTCTCACCTAGAGCCTCCTGTCTGTTCCTCTAAATATCACCACAACATGCTTTTTATACCCCTTCTCTTCAAGGTCACAGAGCCAGACTCTGTACCAGAGACCTGACCACTTTCTTCTGCTAGATCAACCCAATAGTATTCAAAGTGATATACCTATTGTTGAGGGGATGACCACAGGGGCACTCTACACTGGCTCCTTAACCCCTTTACCCTCCCTGACTATGATCCAGTTTCCTGTGTCCCACACCTTGGATGTAAATACTTCTCTACATGTCATATCTATCACCCTATCAGCCTCCCAAATAATCCGGAGTTCATTCAGTTCATTAATGCAGATTGTTAGAAGCTGCAGCTTCTTCTTAGGAAATTCAATGAATTATGGACCTGGATTCCTAGATTCCTTTGTTCTATCACACTCCTCAGTGCCCGACCATGCACTGTGTAAGACCGACCCTGGTTGATACTACCGAAGTGCAATACCTTGCACTTGTCTGCAATAAATTCCATCTTCCATTTTCTCAGCTGGTTTAGATCTCTCTGCAAGCCATGATATCCTTCCTTACTGTCCACTGCACCACCAATCTTGATGTCATCTGTAAATTTACTGATCCAGTTAACCACATTATCATCCAGATCATTGATAAGAGTCACAAACAACAGTGGACTCAGCACCGATCCCTGTGGCACACCACTAGTCATAGGCCTCCAGTCAGCTAGTCAGCTAGACAACCATCTACTGCATTATTTCAATCTTATTTATATCTTTCCTGTAGTAGGTGACCAAAATTGCACACAATACTCCAAATTTGCCTCAGCAACATCTTATACAACTTCAACATAACATCCCATCTCCTGTACTCAATACATTGATTTATGAAGGCCAATGTGCCCGCAGCTTTCTTTATGACCCTACTACCACTTACAATGGATTATAGACGTGTATTCCCAGATCCCTCTTCTACTGCAATCCTCAGTGTCCTACCACTCACTGTTAGAAGGGTAGGTGAGGTGAAGTGTGAGGGTTGGGAGGGGGAGGACTGAACTTAATCCAAATCCCTGCCACACAGTCTGGTAAAGCAAGCAGGTCCCCACCGTAAAATAGAGAATTCTTTTGTTTGGAATTTATTTTTTATATTGAAGTTCATCATCAAACAAACATTTCCATAAGATGTATTTCAGACATTGTACATATATATCATATAATCATATATGTCACAAATCTCCACATAGTAATGACCAAGTGCTGTGTCTCTCCGTGGTCGACGTGAGAAGAACCCCGTGCAGGATCAACCCACGGAAGGCTGCTGGACCAGACAACATCCCTGGTAGAGTGCTCAGAGGGCGTGCAGACCAGCTAGCAGATGTTCTCACTGACATCTTCAACATCTCCCTGAGCAGTGCCACCATTTATGCTTTATGGCCACCACCATCATCCCCGTGCAGAAGAAGTCTTCAGTGTCCTGCCTAAATGACTACCGTCCCGTTGCACTTACATCTATCATCATGAAGTGTTTCGAGAGGCTTGTCATGAGGCATATCAAGACCCTGCTGCCCCCCCCTCACTGGACCCCCTGCAGGTTGTGTACCATCCCAACTGCTCAACAGATGACGCCATTGCCACTACCCTCCACCTGGACAAAAAAGACACACATTTTCCAATGCTGTTCATAGACTTCAGTTCAGCATTCAACACAATCATCCCTCAGAAACTGATTGGAAAGCTGAGCCTACTGGGCCTGAACACCTCCCTCTGCAACTGGATCCTAGACTTCCTGACTGGGGGACCTCAGCCAGTCGGGATCAGGAGCAGCATCTCCAACACCATCACACTGAAAGCATGGGGGCTCCCCAGGGCTGCGTGCTCAGTCCACTGCTGTTCACTCTGCTGACCCACGACTGTGCTACAACACACAGCTCGAACCATATCAACAAGTTCACCGATGACACGACCGTGGTGGGTCTCATCAGCGAGAACGATGAGTCAGCTTACAGAGAGGAGGTGCAGCGGCTAACGGACTGGTGCAGAGCCAACAACCTGTCTGTTAATGTGAACAAAACAAAGGAGATGGTTGTTGACTTCAGGAGAGCATGGAGTGACCACTCCCCGCTGAACATCGACGGCTTCTCGGTAGAGATCATAAAGAGTACCAAATTTCTTGGTGTTCACCTGATGGAGAATCTCACCTGGTCCCTCAACCTGGTCCTTCTTTGCTCCATAGCAAAGAAAGCCCAGCAGCGTCTCTACTTTGTGCAAAGGCTGAGGAAAGTCCATCTCCCACCCCCCCCCCCATCCTCATCACATTCTACAGGGGTTGTATTGAGAGCATCCTGAGCAGCTGCATCAATGCCTGGTTCGGAAATTGCACCATCTCGGATCGCAAGACCCTGCAGCGGATAGTGAGGTCAGCTGAGAAGATCATCGGGGTCTCTCTTCCCGCCATCATGGACATTTACACTACACACTGCATCCACAAAGGAAACAGCATTATGAAGGACCCCACGCACCCCTCATACAATCTCTTCTTCCTCCTGCCATCTGGGAAAAGGCTCCGAAGCATTCAGACTCTCATGACCAGACTATGTAATGATTTCTTCCCCTAAGCTATCAGATTCCTCAATACCCAAAGCCTGGACTGACACCTTGCCCTACTGTCCTGTTTATTGTTTATTGTAATGCCTGCACTGTTTTGTGCACTTTATGCAGTCCAGTGTAGGTCTGTAGTCTAGTGTAGCTTTCTCTGTATTTTTTTTTATTAATTAGTTCAGTCTAGTTTTTTGTACTGTGTCATGTAACACCATGGTCCTGAAAAATGTTGTCTCATTTTTACTATGCACTGTACCAGCAGTTATGGTCGAAATGGCAATAAAAGTTGACTTGACTTGACTTGACTTGATCTGAGGTATACACTTATAGAAAAGAGTGGCGAGGAAAAAAACAAGCAAAAGGAAAAAACTATGTACAAGTAGGGAGTGTTCTTTATTTACAACATATTCATTGATTTGTGAGAATAAAATCAGGCCTATGAGACATTATGTAGTTAAACAATTTTTCCCAGTATGAATCAAATTGTTCCAGTTTATGATTAACAGATGCTGTTACCTTCTCCATTTTGTAAATGTCCATTGTAATTTCCATCCATGTATTTAAAGTTGGGCTCTCCTGTGATAACCATTTCCTAGTAAGAGTCTTTTTACCAGCCACCAACAATATATTCATTAAATATTTATCTCTTTTCAACCATTCTTGAGGTATATATCCAAAATATATGGTCTTACTCTCTAAGGGTATTTCACGTTTAAAGATATCTTGTAGGGCATTGTGTATCCCCCTCCAATAGTCTTTGATAACAGGGCAGTCCCAAAAAATATAATAATGATTTGCATTTTGATTTCCACAATTTCTCCAGCAAACAGGGAGGTTACTATCATAATGGGATTTCTGAGGGTGTAATAAAATATCTTTACAAGTTTTTCCATCCAAACTCCCTCCATTTCTGTGAACTGGTACACTTCCATTGATATCTCCATATTATTGTCCATTCTTCCTCAGATATAATTATCCCTCCTTCCTTCTCCCACTTTGTTTTAATGTATGAAGTCGAATGCGTTTTAAGATTTGGCAAACCCTTATACATGCTTGAAATGATTCTACTACCGTTATCTGAATTATATGCTTTTCTAAATAACTCTATCAAGCATGTACTTGCCTTGGTTACATTTCTAAGCATCTTATTAACATATTGTCGCATCTGTAAATGCTGATAAAAATCTTGTTTTTCTAATAACTGTTTCTCTTTAAGCATTTCAAAACTGAACAGTGTTCTTTCTTTCATTATGTTGCAAAGAACTGTTATTCCTTTAGCTGTCCAGTCCTTAAATCTAGCATCCAATTTATTTGGTGTAAAATCAGAGTCATATGCACACCATTTAAGAATTGCAATATCTCCCTCTAGATTATATTCTTTTATAGTAGTTTTCCAAATTTTAAGAGTCAATTTCACCCATGGGTTATCAATAGTATTTATGTACCTTTGCAGGTTGTTATCAGCCAAAATTGCTTGTATGGGGATGGGAAGTACCCGCTCCTCAATGTTTTTCCATTGAGCGTCATATGATGGGTTGCACCAACATGTCACAGCTCTCAACTGTGCTGCAAAATAATTATCTGTAAGAGCAGGTAGGCCCCCTTTTCCTTTGCTAATTGCAAAGTTTTGAGATGAACTCTAGGCATTTTACCCTGCCAAATATACCTTGATAACATCTTGTTCCATTCATTGAATTGATTTTGATTAATCTCTATTGGTAGGGTCTGAAAGAGATATAGCAGTCTAAGCAGTATATTCATTTTAATAGACTCAATCCTTGAACTGAGACTGAGAAAAGGAATCAGGCTCCATCTTGCCACATCTTCCTTAATTTTTTTATATAAAGGCTGATAATTACATTCTGATAATTCTGCCAAATCTTTTGGTATAATGATACCCAAATATTTGAAAGACTCTGTTTGCCATGCCCAGGGATATCTACTTTCAATTTCTCTTGGTGGGCTATAGTAATATGAAAGTAATTGGGTTTTATCTATGTTGATCTTGTATCCTAATAATTGACCATATTGTTCAAAGGATTACATCAATTTAGGTAAAGAGTATGTTGGTTGCCCTAGATAGATCAAAATGTCATCCGCATAACGAGCCAATTTATGCTCTGTCCCTTTAATAGTAATTCCCCTGATATCTTCATTTTGTCTGATGTATTGAACTAATGGTTCCAGATATAATGTGAAGTATAGCGGTTTCTATGCACAACCCTGTCTCGTGCCCCTTTCTAGGGTAAGACTATTTGATAAATATCCATTGATTTTAATCCTAGCAGTAGGGTTGTCATATAGTGTCCGTATAGTTTTAATAATTGTGGCTTGAAAACCAAATCTATGTAAAACTCTGTAAAGAAAATTCCAATTAACCAAATCAAATGCCTTTTCAGTGTCAATGCTTATCACTATTGCTTCAATTTTATTTTTTTTGTATATGATCCATAATGTGAAGGGTCCTTTGTATATTGTCTTGTGTTTGGTGTTGTCATATAAAACCTGTCTGATCGTTATGTATCAGTATGGGTAGAAACTCCTCTAATTGTTTGGCCATAATGGAGGTAAATAATCTACAATCTACATTAAGAACGGATATTGATCTAAATGACCCACATTCCATTTTATCCTTGCCTTCTTTCAGTATAGCTGAGATTATCGCTTCCTTCCAACTGGGTGACATGTGTGCCTTTTTTAGAGCCCAGTTCAGTGTGGGGAGTAAAACAGAAATTAACTCATTTTTAAATTCTTTGTACCACTCTGCCATATACCCATCTGATCCTGGTGACTTGCTTAATTTAAGACTACTAATTACAGCTTTTAATTCAACTTCAGTTATGTCAGCAGTCATCGTTCTATTTTGTTCTTCGCTTAAAGTGGGTAACTCTAGAGAATTCAAGGTGTCAATTTGGGTTATGCTTCCCCCTGGAACTTTGGAATATCGAGTTTTATAAAACACTTCAAAAGCTTCTTGAATTTCACTTAGCTTATTTTTTTAATCATTTTTGGTCCTTGGGTCCCTAATTTTATGAATTGTATTTTCTGCTATCTTTTTTTTAGTTTCCACGCCAGTATTTTCATAGACTTTGATCCACTTTCATAATGTTTCTGTTTCAGAAACATTAAATTTTTCCTGATTTCTTGCGTAGCCAAACTATTAATTTCATTCCTAATTTTTTAAATTTCCCTTAATGTATCCTGTGCCAAATTCAATTTGTGTTTTTCTCTAGTTCCTTCAGTCTATTTTGTAATTCCTCTAATGTTTTATTCCTTATTTTTTTCTTATATGAAGATATCGCTATAATTTTCCCTCTTAAGACAGCCTTCAGAGTATCCCATAAAATGGGAGGTGAAACCTCTCCATTATCATTAAATTCTAAGTAGAGACCAATTTCTTTTTTAATTTGTTCCTTAAAGTACAGATCATTGAGTAGACTTGAATTTAGTTTCCAAATAGTATTCTTTGGTTGTAGGTCAAAATCAACAGATAAATATATAGATGCATGTTCTTTCTTTTCTTTCTCAATCTTTTTATTATTGTTATTAATATCAACAAAATAAAATTGATACATAGATAATGGGATTACAAACATACACATTTTGACTGAACATGAAAGAATACATAAGCAATGATTACAGTATAAATGAGTATTCCCAAATCATGGACGATACAATATACAAATAAACAAGGCAAACCTAGGTATATCATAGTATATATTAAAAAAAAACAGAAAAAAGAAAAAGAAAAAAAATTATGCAAAAGAAAACTAATCTAATAATCTAATAACTAATAAAGAAAAAAAACAAGAAAAGAAAAAAGAGAAAAAGAAAAAATGGAAAAAAGGGCTGTTTATAATATCTCACAAAAATACAAAATCATCAGTGTCGTCAACTCCAATCCTCTCAACATATATAAAATCGAAACTGGAAAAACAAATAGTCTTGGAACAGGGTCATATTACATCATATGAAAATATTGAATAAATGGTCTCCATATCTTTTCAAATTTAATAGAAGTATCAAATACAACACTTCTAATTTTTTCTAAATTTAGACATAACATAATTTGAGAAAACCAATGAAATGCGGTAGGAGGATTAATTTCTTTCCAATTCAACAAAATAGATCTTCTAGCCATTAATGTAAGAAATGCAATCATTCGACAAGCGGAAGAGGATAAATGGAGTGAGTCCATCATTGGTAAGCCAAAAATTGCAGTAATAGGATGTGGTTGTAAATCAATGTTCAATACCGCAGAAATAATATCAAAAATATCTTTCCAATATTTTTTCAAAAGCGGACACGACCAGAACATATGAGTTAAAGACACTATCTCAGAATGACATCTGTCACAAATAGGATTTATATAGGAATAAAAATGAGCCAATTTATCCTTGGACATATGAGCCCTGTGCACAACTTTAAACTGTATTAATTAATGTTTAGCACATATAGATGATATATTAACTAATTGAAGAATTTTATCCCAATTCTCAATAGGGATAGTAAGGTTAAGTTCTCTTTCCCAATCATTTTTAGTCTTATTAAAGGGCTCTGAACGTATCTTCATAATTATATTGTAAAGTTTTGATATTAGCCCTTTCTGAAAAGGATTTAGTTCAAACAAATTCTCCAAAATACCTGAAGACACAAAATTTGGAAAAGTAGGAAGTACAGTATTTAAGAAATTCCTAATCTGTAAATATCTAAAAAAAAAATGAAATCTAGGCAAATTATATTTATTAGATAATTGCTCAAAAGACATAAAACAAATATCCAAAAATAAATAGGAAAATCGTAGTAATCCTTTAGTCTTCCAAGCTGAATAAGCTTGGTCTATAATAGAAGGATAAAAAAAGCAATTGGATACAATAGGAATATTTAAAACAAACTGAGTCAACCCAAAAAATTTCCGAAATTGAAACATATACGTAAAGTATGTTTAACTATCGGGTTACCAATTCGTTTCGGCAATTTAGAAAGAGCAAAGGGAAGAGAAGTCCCTAAAATAGAACCCAATGCAAATCCTTGTACAGAATTAATTTCCAGGTTCACCCAATGAGGGCTAAAAGATATATCCCAATCCTTTAACCAACATATCAAATATCGGATACTAACTGCCCAATAATAAAATCTAAAATTAGGCAATGCCAATCCACCTTCCTTCCTTACCTTCTGTAAATAAATTTTACCTAACCTAGGATTTTTATTCTGCCATATATATGAGGAAATTTTTGAATCAACATTAGCAAAAAAAGATTTCGGAATAAAAATAGGTACCGCTTGAACTATATATAAAAACTTGGGTAAAATAAACATCTTAATAGCATTAATCCGACTTATCAGAGATAAAGATAGTGGTGACCACTTAGTAAACAAACATTTAATCTGATCGATTAAGGGTAAAAAATTAATCTTAAATAAGTCTTTATAGTTTTTTGTGATTTTAATCCCTAAATAAATAAGAGTCATTAACTAATTTAAAAGGTAAATTTCCATAAATTGGAACCTGTCTATTTAAAGGAAACAATTCACTCTTATTAAGATTTAATTTATACCTGGAAAAATCACTAAATTGAGCCAACAATGATAAAACTGCAGGAATAGATTTCTCAGGATCAGAAATAAATAATAATAAATCATCTGCATATAATGATAACTTATGTACATCCGTCCCACGATTAATGCCAAAAATGTTCTGTGATTCTCTGATAGCAATTGCCAAGGGTTCTAAAGCAATATCAAATAATAATGGACTAAGAGGACAGCCTTGTCTAGTACCCCGAAATAAACAAAAAAAGGGAGATCTTTTATTGTTAGTAAGCACCGAGGCGACTGGAGTATGATATATCAGTTTAATCCAAGAAATGAATGTCGGACTAAAATTAAACTTCTCAAGCACATTAAATAAGTATGGCTATTCAACTCTATCAAATGCTTTCTCCGCATCTAATGAAATGACACATTCTGAAGTGCTATGTGAAGGAGTATAAACAATATTCAATAATCTCCTAACATTGAAAAAAGAATAGCGATTTTTAATAAAACCGGTTTGATCTTCCGAAATAATTTGGGGTAATACCTTCTCCAGCCTGGACGCCAGTAACTTGGAAAAGATCTTGGAATCTACATTCAATAAAGATATTGGTCTATAGGATGCACAGTCAGTGGGGTCTTTATCTTTCTTCAATTTTAAAGAAATGGAAGCTCTATAAAAAGATTGTGGCAAATTGCCCAATCTAATTGCTTCTTCAAAAACCCTGCATAACCAAGGAGAAAGTGTCGTGGAAAAACATTTTAAAAATTCTACTGTATACCCATCTGGAGCTGGTGCTTTCCCAGAATTCATAGAGGAAATAACCCCTTTAATTTCTGCATCCGTAATAGGAGTTTCTAATATTGAAAGATCATCTGATGATAATTTTGGAAAATTCAATTTCCCAAGAAAATCATGCATGGTATTACGATCATGAGGGAATTTGGAATGATGCAGGGAGGTATAAAAATCTTGAAATGATTTATTTATCTCATCATGGTTGACTGTCAGATCCCCATTCTGCTGACGGATCTTAGTAATTTGACGTTTAACCAAAGCATTCTTCAATTGACTAGCTAACAGTTTACCCGATTTATCACTATGTATATAAAAATCAGATCTGGTTTTCATTAATTGATTTTCAGTCGAAGATGTAAGTAATAAACTATGTTCCATTTGAAGTTCAACCCTTTGTTTGTAAAGCTCCTTACTAGGAGTAATCGAATATTTCTTGTCAATCTCTTTAATTTTATCAACCAATAAAAGAGTTTCCTTCTTGATGCGTTTTCTCAGACCAACAGAGTAGGAGATAATCTGTCCACGTATATATGCTTTAAAAGTGTCCCAAAGTGTTCCGCAAGAAATATCATCTGTGGAATTAGTTGAAAAGAAGAAATCAATCTGTTCCTTCATAAATTTAATAAAATCCGGATCTTGCAGTAAGGTAGAATCAAATTGCCATTGTCTAGCACTAGAAGCTGTATCCGTAAATTTAATAGAAAGTTTTAATGGAGCATGGTCAGAGATGGCTATAATATCATAATTACAACCAATTACCGATGGGATAAAACAAGAGTCAATAAAAAAATAATCTATTCTCGAGTAGGAATGATAAACATGTGAGAAAAATGAAAACTCTTTGTTGTTAGAATGCCGAAATCTCCAAATATCAAAAATTCCATTATCAGTCAAAAAAGAGTTAATACAAGTGGCCGACTTATTAGGTAAAGTCCGAGTAGATATAGATTTGTCCATCAAAGGATTTAAACAACAATTAAAGTCACCACCCATTATTAACTTATATTCATTTAGATTAGGTAGGGAAGTAAATAAGGACTTTAAAAAATAGGGACAATCCACATTTGGAGCATAAACATTAACCATAGCAACCTTTTTGTTAAAAAGTAAGCCAGTAATTAACAAAAATCTACCATTCAAATCCAAAAAGATATCATGTTGGACAAATGCAATAGAGGAGTCAATAAAAATTGAAACTCCCTTTACTTTGGCATTCGAATTCGAATGATACTCTTGACCCCTCCAAAACCTAAAAAGGTGATAATTGTCCTCTTTCCTCACATGAGTTTCTTGTACAAAAATAATATGAGCATTAAGTCTTTGGAATACTTTGAAAATCTTTTTCCATTTAATCGGATGGTTTAAGCCATTAGTATTCCAAGAGACAAAATTAATGGTCTGAGCCATATTTCTGAAATCAACCCTTTGGTATATAAAGGGTTAACCAAATTATGAACTCATGCACCTGGAAGAGGAACAAAAATAAGGGGCGGACCCAGAAGTGACGACATCGTGGACATTTTTGTAGTTTAAAATCAGCCCAAATGAAAAAACTAAAAAAAACTGATAAAAGAAACATAAGATTTAGAAAAAGACTACCCCAGCCAGGGATAGGCTGGGAAAAAGAAAAGATGAAACTAAATCTACCCCCATATCAGCAGAAGACAACTCCGTATATAAAGGATAAAAAAAGATCCACCCAAACGCTAAAGAAATAATAATCACTATACTAAAACCAAACTACTTAATATAATTGGTAGTAAAAAAAAACAAAAAGAGTATAATCACTAGTAACTTATAAATCGGGTTAAAACCCAAACAAACCAAAAAAAATTTAAACTGTGATAAGAGATGCATTATAGGAAGAAGACGAGAGAAAATAAAATAGCGAAATCAAAAAAAAGCCAAAAATATTTTAGAGAAGAAACCACCATCTTAGTAAAAAAAAATTCACCTTCGAAGGATTAATAATAATGACCAAAGATAAAGTACAGTGGTTGAAGTAAGTAAAATAAAAAGATTAGCATGTCGAGAAAAAAAACTTTAACTAGAGTATAAAATATAGAGTAAACCTACACCAATAGCCAGAAACAAAATCTGGTTTTGGAAACAAAAACCATCTTGCACGATCAAAATCACTCATTTATTAGAGATGAGAATCCGTAGCAGTAGGGAAGTTCTCATTCAGAAAGCTTCTCGCTTCAGATGTAGAAAGGAAAACACGCCTTGGTGCATTCGGAGGTGATATTCTGAACTTTGCTGGGTATAAGAGCGCAGGTTTTAGATTTTTCTCATAACATTCAGACATCAGAGGTTTAAAAAGAAGCCTTGCCTTCATTACTTCTGGACTAAAATCTTCTACTAAACGAAAATTGTGATCTTGAAATTTGACCATCCCTACACGCTGAGCCACACGAATAAGTTGCTCTTTAACATGCACATAGTGAAATCGGACAATTACAACCAGTGGTTTAGCTGAAGCTCTTGGTGATCGACGCATAATTCTGTGAGCGCGATCGAGTAACGGAGGACTGTCTGGGAATACAGAAGGGAACGCATCCTTTAAAAGTTGAGCAAAGTACTTCGAGGGGTCCCCTTGTTCAATACCTTCCGGGAGACCAAGTATGCGTAGGTTCTGTCTTCTGGACCGATGCTCAAAGTCGACACTCTTGGCTTTAAGTGTTTCCACCTGTTTAATCATCGAAAGTAAGTTCTGCTCCAGTTTTTCAATTATCAAATCTCGCCTCCGAGCGTCTTCTTGCAGAGCTGCGATTCGAACTTGCTGCTGGTTAACTACTGAATCCGTCTTATCCATATAATCTTGAAAAGCCTTTATATCTTGTTTAAAAATTTGTCGTTGTTCTTCAAATTTTTGATTTAAAACCTCCAATAACATTTCATAAGTCAATTCAGTGCCCTTAGGATCAGTCGTCTTCTTCCTCCCGTTCCCGTTAGGATCCTTCCCGTGTTCTCACCCTTTAGATCTAAGAGCCATTTCTGTATTCCTTTCTTCAAAAATTCACAATAAACTCTTAAAGATAAGTCCAAAAAAGTAACAAGAATCTTTTGGTGTAGGTAAAAATAAGTTAAATAAGGGTGATCATAGGTTAAAAAAGTAAAGGTTATGGAGCGAATCTGAAACAGTGCTCACTCCATGAGCGTCTCCTGCTGACTTCCTATAGGTGCATGGTCACTTATATCTATTGTCCCAATTCCACAGGTGTTTATTTTATCTTTGTCTTTTCCAAATGTTATGAAATAGTCTATTCTTGTATATACAGAATGGGGAGCAGAATAATGAGTGTAATCCCTTCTGTCGGGGAAAAGGTCCTTCCATATATCAATTAGAAAAACATCCTGAAAAACTGTATTAACTTTCTTATGTAAGGATTTTGTTTCATAGGTTTTTCTATTGGAAGAGTCTAAGTTTGGTTGTAATCGATCTACTCCCTGAACAAATAAGAACCAAGAAACACAAATAATAATAAAAATGGCAACAAATGTGTGATTCCAAGGCTAAGGTCTCTGGTAGATGACCCTGCGTTGAGCTAGAGGAAATGTCTAGCTGTGGGGGATAACCCCTCCTACTTGTTAGTTGAGGGCCCCCATTGCAGTATTCATAAAAGTCAGTGAACAAATCCATTACACAGAAAAGATTTTCCTGTGTACTCCTATATATATATACACACACACATATACATATATGCACACACACACACACACACACACATATATATATAGATACATATATATTACACACATACATACAATGTCTGTAGTGAGATGCTGAAGATGTTCTATAGGTCAGTTGTGGAGAGCGCCCTCTTCTTTGTGGTGGCGTGTTGGGGAGGAAGCATTAAGAAGAGGGACGCCTCACGTCTTAATAAGCTGGTAAGGAAGGCGGGCTCTGTCGTGGGCAAAGTACTGGAGAGTTTAACATCGGTAGCTGAGCGAAGGGTGCTGAGTAGGCTATGGTCAATTATGGAAAACTCTGAACATCCTCTACATAGCACCATCCAGAGACAGAGAAGCAGTTTCAGCAACAGGTTACTATCGATGCAATGCTCCTCAGACAGGATGAAGAGGTCAATACTCCCCAATGCCATTAGGCTTTACAATTCAACCGCCAGGACTTAAGAACTTTTTAAAAGCTATTATTAATGCTTTTTGAGATAGTGATTTAGATGTATATCATATTTTTTTTTACTGAGTTAAGTATTGTATGTAATTAGTTTTGCTACAACAAGTGTATGGGACATTGGAAAAAAGTTGAATTTCCCCATGGGGATGAATAAAGTATCTATCTATCTATCTATCTATCTATATATGCACACATATATATATATTCTCATTTTGGTGAGGAAAAAGGAGTAAGTGAGCAAATAAAGAATAACAACTAAGTAATATAAAATCCACATTATAATAAGTATTTCTTGAGATAGGTATATGACCGTCTACTTTTGCTTCCGTTTAGCTTCTCAACATTTTTAAAGTTAGCCAAACCTTATGGCTCTTCTGGAGGGGGTGAGGGCTGTCTTTGGAAAACTCACAGTCTCTTCCTGATGTACTTCTTTCAGCCTCCTCCCGTCTCCTGCCTTCTCGATTCTCGCACTATTTCCCAAGCAGAGCGGGATAATTCCTCTGCCAGGCTTTCCCTCGGTTTGATCACGCTGACAGGCAACCCTCTGGCCTTCATGTCTGTAGTCGCCTCTTCCACTGTCTGATACAGTTGGATCCCATCTTGATAAAACACTCGAAGTTTAGCAGGATACGGATTTTGAAATCTAATCCTTTCTTGTTTTAGTATTCACTTTACTTCAGAGTATTCTTTACGTTTCTGCAGGACCGCGGGGGGGGGGGGGTAATCTTGGTCAAAATATATTAATTTATTGTCTAAAAACACCCTTTTTACCCCAGGCCCTTGGTAGAATCTCCGCCTTGGTACTGTATCGAAGGAATTTAATTATTATTGAGTGTGGCTTATCTGCTCTATCTCGGGTAGGCTTCGGGACGAGCGCACGATGCACTCTCTCAATTTCCAGCTCCATAGTCGAGGGAAGCTCCAGCGCGTCCCGCAGCAACTTTCCGACAAACTCCGTCATAGACAAACCCTCAACTCCTTCGGGAACGTTGTAGATTCTGATATTTTTCCGCCATGATCTTCCCTCCAGGTCAAGCAGTTTACCTTCTTCTTGATTTAATATTTTTATCATCTTACTTAGTATCCATTCCATGTTTTGAACGCAATCTTCCACCTTCTCAATTCAAGTCTCTGCCACTGCTACTTTTTGATTGACGTTGGTGAGCTCTGACTTAATATCATGTAGCTGCTGTTTTATATCTTTCTATAACTCCCTTATCTCTTTCAAAATTTCAATCATATTTGCCGCTTCGCCTGAACAAGGCCCAGTGTCCGCCTCGCTAGCACACAGTCGGGTAGGAGAGCCGCTCACTGCACTCCTCTTGGCCGCAGACTCTGCAGTGTCGCTTTTTTAATGTACATTCTTTTTCCCCATTCTTGCCCCTCATATCAGTTCAAATACTTTCGAAAAATACTATATTTGATGGGTTAACGGGGCTTAATATGCATTTTTCCGGAGGAGCTAGTGACTTAAGCTGCCATTCTCGATGATGACGTCATCGGAACCTCAAAATAGAGAATTCTATGTCATCATTTTGAGCCTGAATTGCGTGTGTATTGTACTGACCACACTAGCCACTAATGATCCTGCCACTGACTGTGGGCTTGCTTGCTGACATCCGCTCTGTGAACTTTCTTCCAATCCTGTGTGTTACCTGTGGAAACTGCAGATCATTCCCCACCGTTCCCCTGCATTACCCCTGCCTCTCACCCACTAACTGATGAGTGTGCCGTACTCACGTAAATATCCCGTGTGAGTGCTTCATGATCTGTGCGTGGATATTTCTAAGGGACCCTTGTTCAGTTTGGTGAGTGCCTCTAACCTCCCTGTTGGAACCGTTCCCTTCCCAAACCTCACTCTGCCTACAATACCATTAACAAATTGCTGCTGATGCTGGAAATCTGAAGCAAAACCAAAGTGCAGGAAACACTGTGAAATTGCTCTTTTCAAGAACATCACAAACTCCACCTCCCCACCTCTACTGATACTCCTGCCTCTCCCCCATCTCCCACCACTCCACACCTGCACCTGCTTCTCGCTTGTACCCTCTTTATCCTCTGTACCCCTAACCCCCCCGTCTTCACCAACTCACAATAACCCTCTTTCATTCCCTGCCCCACACCCACCCACATCATCCCACCTTCCCCTTACTCTCTGTCCCCAGTCTGCTCCCTACATCTCCCTGAGGGATCTGTAATTAATCAGTGTTGTCTGGCTGTTTGCTGTTGGGGTGAGTGTCTGCTGTTTCCTTCAAAATTCAAAGTAAATTTATTATCAAAGTACGCACAATATATGCACCTTATGCTACACTAAGATTCATTTTCTTGCAGGCATTCATGGTAAGTAGAAACAAATACAATAGAATCGATGCAAAACTACACACAACAGAGACGAACAAACAACCAGTGTGCAAAAGACAACGAACTGTGAAAGTATAAAAAGAGAATAATAATAATAATAATAATAATAATAATAATAATAAATAAGCAATAAATATCGAGAACATGAGATGAATCCTTAAAAGTGAGTCCACAGGGTGTGAAATTAGTTCAGCGTTGAGCTGGTGAAGTTATCCCCTCTGGTTCAGGAGCCTGATGGTTGAGAGGTAATAATTGTTCTTGAACCTGGAGATGTGAGTCCTGAGCATAGCCTGACTGGTGGGAGTCCTTGATAATGGATGTTGCTTTCCTGTGACAGCCCTCCTTATAAATGTGCTCAATGGTGGGGAGGGCTTCACCCATGATGGACTGGGCTACATTCACCACTTTGACCTTCTGCTGACGGGCAACACTTACACTTGCTGATTGGATGTTAGTTGGGTTAGTAATTTTGTTACTGCAATGCTCTTCACTCTTCTTGTACAGGTTTGTGGAACGAGGTGACCTGTTGGTGTCAAGTGGATCCACGCTAGTAGCTGATCCCTGTGGCAGGGATACACTCAGAAGTTGCAGTACATTTACTGGCTGCAGAATGTAGGAGCAAAATAATATATCAATCATTTCTAACCATAATGTGTACAAATCCCAGTTACTGTGCCTTGCTCAGTCTGACATTGAATTAACATAGAGCAGGTATCAGGGTGGAAATGATTAAAGTTACATGTGCATGTTAAAATATATCACACTGCCTAACACTAGTTGTGCTCAATACCGCACTAGCTTACAGCAAAATGTAACGTTACTGACACAGGTTTAAGGACATCAACCATTTGGTGCATTGAACGTGCTGTGCCATTCACTGATATCAAATGTGTCATTGCCTTAATCGGCAGGGTCTTCCTGCCCTCCCATAAGGCCATTAAAGACAGAAGCAGAATTAGGCCATTCGGCCCATTGAGTCTGCTCTGTCATTCCATCATGGCTGATTTATTATCCCTTTCAACCCCATTCTCTTGCCTTCTCACCATAACCTGTGATACCCTGACTAATCAAAAACCTATTAACCTCTGCTTTAAATAACCCAACAACTTGGTCTCCACAGCCACCTGTGGCAATGGATTACACAGATTCACTGCCCTCTGCCTAAAGAAATTCCTCCTCATCTCTGTTCTGAATGGACATCCTTCTGTTCTAAGCTGTGCCCTCTGCTCCACCCTGTCTAGACCCTTCAATATTCGATAAGTTTCTGAGATCGCCCCTCATTCTTCTAAACTCCAGAAAGTACAGGCCCAGAGCCATTAAACACTCCTCATACATTAACCCTTTAATTCCTGGGAATATTCTTGTGAACCTCCTCTGAACCCTCTCCAATACCAACACATCATTGGGGCCTGTTTTGGGGGAGGTACGACCTGCACAAAAAGGACGGGTTACACCTGAACCCAAAGGGGTCCAATATCCTAGCAGACAGGTTTATAGAGCTGTTAGGGAGGGTTTAAGCTAATTTTGCAGGGGGGTGGGAACCACAGTGATAGGGCTGAGGAACAGGGAAACAGAAATAAATCAAAGATAGCGTGCAACAGAGATGATAGAAAGGACAGGCAGGAAATGAGGCATGATCACAGCCAGTGGGATGATTTACAGGTCAATAGAGGCGTGGTGCAGTTAAAACAGAAAACAACAAATACTGGACTGAAAGTGTTATATTTGAATACACGCAGCATAAGAAATAAAATGGACGATCTTGAAATTCAGCTACAGATTGGCAAGTATGACATGGCCATCTCCGAAACTTGGCTAAAGGATGGCTGCCATTGGGAGCTGAACATCTAAGGATGAACAATGTATCAGAAGGATAGGTTAGTAGGCAGAGGGGGTGGTGTGGCCCAGTGTATAAGAAATAATATTAAATCATTAATTATTATTATTATTATACTTTATTGTCACCAAACAATTGATACTAGAGCGTACAATCATCACAGTGATATTTGTTTCTGCACTTCGCGCTCCCTGAAGTACAAATCGAAGTAAATATAATAAAAATTTAAATTATAAATCATAATTAGAAAAACAGAAAAGGGAAAGTAAGGTAGTGCAAGTCAGGTCCAGATATTTGGAAGGTACGGCCCAGATCCGGGTCAGAATCTGTTCAGCAGTTTTATCACAGTTGGAAAGAAGCTGTTCCCAAATCTGGCCATACGAGTCTTCAAGCTCCTGAACCTTCTCCCGGAGGGAAGTGGGACAAAAAGTGTGTTGGCTGGGTGGGTCTTGTCCTTGATTATTCTGGCAGCATTGCTCCGACAGCGTGTGGTGTAAAGTGAGTCCAAGGATGGAAGATTGGTTTGTGTGATGTGCTGGGCTACGTTCATGATCTTCTGCAGCTTATTCCGGTCTTGAACAGGACAACTTCTATACCAGGTTGTGATGCACCCTAGAAGAATGCTTTCTACGGTGCACCTATAAAAATTAGTGAGGGATTAAAAAGGGATGACATAGGATTGGAAGGTATAGAGTGTCTATGAGTTGAGTTAAGAAGTGGCAAGAGTAAAAGGACCCAAATGGCAGTTGTATACAGGCCTCCAAACAGCAGCCAGGATGTAGATTACAAATTACAGCAGGAGATAGAAAAGGCGTGTCAGAAGGGCAAAGTCATGATAATCACTGGGAATTTTAACATGAAAGTGGAGTGGGAAAACCAGACCAGTACTGGACCTCAAGAGAGAGAATATGTAGAATGTCTAAGGGATGGCTTTTCAGAACAGCTTGTTGAGCCCACTAGGGGATTGGCTGTTCTGGATTGGGTGTTGTGCAATGATCCAGAAGTGATAAGAGAGCTTAAAGTTAAGGAACCCTAAGGGAACAGTGATCACAATATGATCGAGTTCATTTTGAAATTTGAGAAGTTAAATTCCAAAGTGTCAGTATTTAAGTGGAATAAAGGAAATTACAAAGACGTGAGATGGGAGTTCTTCAAAGTTGACTGGAAAGAGACACTAGCAGGAAGGACAGCAGAGCAGCAATGGCTGGAGTTTCTGTGAAAACTGAGGCAAGTGCAAGTCAGATATATTCCAAATAAGAAGAAATTTTTGGATGGAAGAAGGACACTACCATGGCTAACAAGTGAAGTCAGAGCCAAAGTAAAAGCAAAAGAGAGGGCACACAAGGAAGCCAAAGCTAGTGGGAAAATAGAGGATTGGGAAGCTTTTAAAACCCTGCAGAAGGAAACTAAGAAGGTCATTAGGAAGGAAAAGATGAATTATGAATGGAAGCTGGCGACTAATATCAAAGAAGATACTAAAAGCTTTTTTAAGTATATAAAGGGCAAAAGAGAGTTGAAGATAGACATAGGACTAATAGAAAATGATGCTGGAGATATTGTAATGAGAGATGCAGAGATGGTAGAGGAACTAAATGAGTATTTTTCATCAGTCTTCACAGTGGAAGACATCTGTAGTAAAATGGACATTCAAGAGTGTCAGGGAAGTGTAGTATGCTCAGTGACAATTACGACTGAGAAAGTGCTCAGAAAGCTTAATGGTCTGACGGTGGATATATCTCCTGGACCTGATGGAATGCACCTTTGGGCTCTGAAGGAAGTAGCCGGAGAGATTGCGGAGGCATTAACAGTGATCTTTCAAGAATCGATAGATTCTAGCATGACTGGATAATTGCAAGTTTAATTCAGCTATTTAAGAAGGGTGGGAGGCAGCAGAAAGGAAACTATAGATCTGTTAGCCTGTTATCAGTGGTTGGGAAGCTGTTGGAATCGATTGTTAGGGATGAGATTATGGAGTACCTGGAG
This sequence comes from Hemitrygon akajei, assembly GCF_048418815.1. Classification (NCBI taxonomy): domain Eukaryota; kingdom Metazoa; phylum Chordata; class Chondrichthyes; order Myliobatiformes; family Dasyatidae; genus Hemitrygon; species Hemitrygon akajei. The sequence continues at coordinate 177,946,628 of NC_133133.1, forward strand.
GCACATGACAAGATGGGACAAAATCAGCTTGGTTTCCTGAAAGGAAAATCCTCTCTGAGTAACCTACTGTAATTTTTTGAGGAAATTACAAGTAGGGTAGACAAAGGAGATGCAGTAGATGTGGTGTACTTGGATTTTCAGAAAGCCTTTGACAAGATGCCACACATGAGGCTGCTTAGCAAGATAAGAGCCCATGGAATTACAGGGAAGTTACTAGCATGGGTGGAGCATTGTCTGGTCGGCAGAAAACAGAGAGTGGGAATAAAGGGATCCTATTCTGGCTGGCTGCCGGTTACCAGAGGAGTTCCACAGGGTCAGTGTTGGGACTGCTGCTTTTTACGATGTACATCAATGATTTGGACCATGGGATTAATGGATTTGTGGCTAAATTTTATGATGATACAAAGATAGGTAGAGGAGCTGGTAGTGCTGAGGAAACAGAGAGCAAACACGAGGAAATCTGCAGATGCTGAAAATTCAAGCAACACACACAAAATGCTGGTGGAACACAGCAGGCCAGGCAGCATCTATACAGAAAGCAATGTCGATGTTTCGGACTGAGACCCCTCATCAGGACTAACTGAAATAAAAGGTAGGTAGAGATTTGAAAGTAGTGGGGGGAGGGGGAAATCCGAAATGATAGAAGAAGACTGGAGGGGGTGGGATGAAGCCAAGAGCTGTAAAGGTGATTGGCAAGAGGGATACAGAGCTGGAGAAGGGAAAGGATCATGGAACAGGCCTAGGGAGAAAGAACAGGGTAGGGGAGCACCAGAGGGAGATGAAGAACACGCAAAGAGTGATGGGCAAAGAGAGAGAGAGAGCAAAAAGAGGGGGGGAATTAATAAATCAGTGATGGAGTAAGAAGGGGAGGAGGGGTATTAACGGAAGTTAGAGAAGTCAATGTTCATGCCATCAGGTTGGAGGCTACCCAAACAGTATATAAGGTGTTGTTTCTCCACCCTGAGTGTGGCTTCATCTTGACAGTAGAGGAGGCCATGAATAGACATATCAGAATGGGAATGCGATGTGGAATTAAAATTACACTTCCTCCCTCACCACCATTCAGGGCCCCAGACAGTCCTTCCAGGTGAGACGACACTTCACCTGTGAGTCGGCTGGCGTGGTATACTGCGTCTGGTGCTCCTGGTGTGGCCTTCTATATACTGGTGAGACCCAATACAGACTGACAGACCATTTCACTGAACACCTATGCTCTGTCTGCCAGAGAAAGCAGTATCTCCCAGTGGCCACACATTTTAATTCCACGTCCCATTCCTATTCTGATATGTCTATCCATGGCCTCCTCTACTGTCAAGATGAATCCACACTCAGGTTGGAGGAACAACACCTTATATACCGTTTGGGTAGCCTCCAACCTGATGGCATGAACATTGACTTCTCTAACTTCTGTTAATGCCCCTCGTCTCCTTCTTACCCCATCCCTGATATATTTAGTTTTATCCCCCTCCTCTTTTTTTTTCTCTCTTTCTGCCCATCACTCTTTGACTGTTCTTCGTCTCCCTCTGGTGCTCCCCTCCCCCGTTCTTTCTCCCTAGGCCTCCTGTTCCATGATCCTTTCCCTTCTCCAGCTCTGTATCCCTCTTGCCAATCACCTTTCCAGCTCTTGGCTTCACCCCATCCCCTCCAGTCTTCTTCTATCATTTTGGATTTCCCCCTCCCCCTCCTACTTCCAAATCGCTTACTATCTTTTATTTCAGTTAGTCCTGATGAAGGTCTCGGCCCGAAACGTCGACAGTTCTTCTTCCTATAGATGCTGCCTGGCCTGCTCTGTTCCACCAGCATTTTGTGTGAGCCTTCAGAAAGACTTGGATAGTTCAGGGGAATAGGTAAAGAAGTAGCAAATGAATTACAGTGTTGGAAAGTGTATGGTTATGCACTTTGGTGGAAAAAATAAATGGGCAGACTATTATTTAGCTGGGGAGAAAAATGAAAATACAGAGATGCAAAGGGACTTGGGAGTCATTGTGCAAGATTCCCTAAAGGTTAACCTCCAGGTTGACTCAGTGGTGCAGAAGGCGAATGCAATGTTGGCATTCATTTCTAGAGGTATAGAATATAAGAACAGGGATGTGATGTTGAGGCTCTATAAGGCACTCATGAGACCACACTTGGAGTATTGTGTGCAGTTTTGGGTTATTTATTTTAGAAAGTATATACTGACACTGGAGAGCATTCAGAGAAGATTCACGAGAAATGATTCTAGGAATGAAAGGGTTACCATATGAGAAATGTCTGGCACCTCTCGAGCTGTATTCCCTGGAGTTGAGGAGAATGAGGGGGGATCTCATAGAAACATTCCAAATGTTAAAAGGCCTGAACAAATTAGATGGCAGAGTTATTTCCCATGGGAAGGCAGTCTAGGAAAAGAGGGCACGATTTCAGGATTGAAGGAGGTCCATTTAAAACAGAGATGCAGAGAAATTACTTTAGCCAGAGGGTGATTAATCTGTGGAATTTGTTGTCATGAGCGGCTATGGAGGCCAAGTCATTGGGTGTATTTAAGGCAGAGATAGATAGGTTCTTGATTAGCAAGGACATCAAAGGGTATGGGGAGAAGGCAGGGGAGTGAGGATGACTGTAAGAATTGGATCAGCCTATGATTGAATGGCGGAGCAGACTTGATGGGCCGAATGGCCTACTTCTGCTTCTATATATTATGGTTTTCCATTAGATAAGGGGCCCAAAACTGTTCACAATACTTACCAGTGCTTTGTAAAGCTTCAGCATTACATCCTTGCTTTTATTTTCTAGTCTCCTCAACATTAATGCTAATATTGCATTTGCCTTCCTCACAACCTTACTCACCCTACAAGTTTAACCTTTAGGGAATCTGTACCCGCAGCGATTACCAGTGTGTGTTCAACAATCCATTCACTTTGGTGTCCAAGCAGTTCCCAGATGGTCCCTTGTGGGTGATGTCTCCATCTGGTTTCATGGGTTCTCAGATGACTGATGAGGCCGTTGTGAAAAGCAGAGACTAGGCAGGAGATGTCTGACAGGCTGGATGGTGGTAATCTGTGAGGTCCTCACTCCTCCTGCCTTCTCCCCTTCTCAAAATTCAAAGTAAATTTATTATCAAAGTATGTATATCACCATATGCAGCCCTGAGATTCATTTTCTTTCAGACATTTGTAGGAAAGTAATGAAATACAATAGAATTCAAGAAAAGCTATACATAAATATAGACTGACAAACACTTGATATGCAAAAAAAGACAAATTGTGCAAATATAAAAGATCAATAATACTGAGAAAATGAGTTGTGAGCTCCTTGAGAGTGAGTCTGTTGGTTGTGGAATCAGTTCAGTGTTGAGGTGAGTGTAGTTAACCACACTGGTCAGGAGCCCAATGGTTGAAGGGTAATAACTGTTTCTGAACCTGTTGGTGTGAGACCTAAGGCTAGCTAGCTTGATGCTAGTAGTGAGGAGAAGGCATGGTCTGGATGGTGGAAGACTTTGATGATGGAAGCTGCTTTCTTGTGCCAGAGCTCCATGTAGAAGTGCTCAGTGGTGGAGAGGGCTTTGCTGCTTCTCCACTTTGAGGCAATAGGGGTTGAGAATTCCCAAGAATGGTAGGATGTTCCACATCATCAATGAGGCATATTGCTGACTCTTTCCCTCTGTCTGCCTGGTAATCTTGTCTCCATGTGACAGAGACCTGCGGGGAGTCAGGCCTCAGTAAGCCAGCATTGGTCTGAGAGTTCACATCCTTCTAATGAATGTTGGTGATTTTATGCCGCTGGTGTTGTGTATTTAATATTTCAGTAATATTTGAGTAATCTTGTATATATATTGATTGATTAAGTGTTCTTGTTTGTTTAAATAATTCATTTCTAGTTATATGTATAAGTACATGAATTGCAAATGTCATCATACTATGACATGATATGCAAGTGCCTTGCTTAAAGTAAACATGAAGTTATTTGGTCTCATTTGGACTCGTGTCTTCCTTTGAATTAGTTTAATGTTTTGAAGTTATGAAACATAGCATTGACAATGAAGTATTCTTAAACCAAACTCAAGATGGCTACCAACCTGTTGAAGTGCAGGAAAACACAGCAAAGAATAGCAAGTGGGGGAGAAAACAGCCCAGCACATGCAGAGACAATCAAGTTTTAAAAAAGGGCAGTAAACGGAAGAATTCATGGGTTCATAAAGAGTGAGTACTGGGTGATGGATTTTTTTAAAAAAACAGAAATGGCCTGGCTATATCAGAAAGATTGATGTGCTTGATTACACAGCTGATAACTGAGTAAATTCAACAGTATTTTGAAGCAAATGAAATAGCAAATGAGAATGAGTACCAATTGTACTGAATGCATTGGATTTAACACATACAGTTTGATTTAAAGTATGACTGCTCCAACCAAACCAGCAGAAATGAGTTTTGTTGATATTGTCAAAGTGATGCAGGAACTATTAGAACCAAAACCATTGTTGATTGAAGAATGCTTTAGCTTTCATAAGTGGAATTAAAAGGAAGGGAGTCCACTTCAGTTTACATGGCTGAATTGAAGAGATTGTCTGAGCATTGTCTGTTCGGTAATGGGCTTACCAATGCACTGAGAGATCATTTAGTTTGTGGAATATTACAAGAAAGCATTCAAGAGTGACTCCTAACTGAAGCACAACTTACACTTAAAAGAGCAGTTGAAATTGCTGTTTCAATGTAAACCGCAGATAGAGACACAATTGAGTTGCAGACATGAATGAAAGTGACCGTGAACAAGATTTCAGTGTGTAAACAGAAACTGACCTGGCCGAACAAATTGGGTTACCATTGTGGCAGAGGCTCACATACACCAGACCAATGCAGACTTTAGGGCAAAACTTGCAGAAAATGCAACAAAGTATGACACATATACAAAGCATGTCGGGCAGACAAAACTAAATGGACTGTACAGAGAAGAGAAAGATAAAAAAAAGTCGAGTAGCATGTTCAGAAAGAGTACTAATCTGCATCCTGTTGATGAAAAGTTTAATAATGATGAGAGTGACACAGCGCTGTGTAGACTTGAGATTTACAATGTGAAAACTGACAAGCAATATGACTCACACCAGAAGTTACCAGTAAATTAATTAAAATAGAATTGAGTTCTGGCTCAGCTTTTTCAGTCATTACACAAAATGAGTTTGAACTGCATTTCAAAGATACTAAACTAAAGCCTGCAGATATCCAAGTAAGAACTTATACTGGAGAAAACTAGGAATGACATTCGTAACACATTGCACATTGGACCAAGGAAGGACCAGGCTGCTTAGAAGAATTGTGAAAGTGATGAAAGCAGTGATCTGATTACAACAGTTTCTGTGGGCAACATTTCTGAGAAAGCTTCTGATATGTTAATCAGGCAGTTGTGAAATATGGCTTGGTTTTAATCTGGAAGAGAGTTCAAGAAGCTTCAGGAAAGTTGCAAGCATTTGTTTTTTGTGAGTATAAAGAACCAGAATCTACTCTGTGTGCATTAAGGTTATTGCATGAACTGCAAGTGGGAGACAAAATGCTGCTTGTAAAAGTAGATGCAAGACCAAAGCCCAGCTGGATGAATGGAAGGCCAAAAAGAAAGGAGTCACTGTAGATACAAAACAAAGAATTCATCAGATGGCGTTGTGGATGAGGAAACCAAGAGTAGAAATCAGATCATAAAGGGAGCAATAGAGAATAAGAGAATACTCCAGTGAACTAAATGCATGAAGGAAGGAGAAGAAAGGTGTACAGAACTCTCAGAACCACTGTTTTGAGTCACAGAGTCAGCTCTTACAACCACCATGGAGAAGGCTCCTGAAGCTGAGATTGTTTTCACAGCCACAACTCTCATCTGCCAACCAGAGTGACTCCCTGTCAGGAAAGACGTTATCCCACAAGAATAATAAAACCTCCACAGTGATTAACTCTTTACACTTGAGTGGGACAATTTAAAATTTACTATGCTGTGGATGTATGTACAGCATACAGTAGTTGCATTATGTAGAATTCAGTTTACAAGTTGAGATGCATTCTCCATTGAGCAGAGTTTATAGTTAAGCAGAGAGGAGTGGTGTGTATTTAATATTTCAGTAATATTTCTATATATATTGGTTGATTAAGCATTCTTGTTGGTTTAAATAATGTATTATAAGTTTGTATGTGTAAATATGTGAATTGTATACATCTTCACACTACCACGTGATACACGTGTGACTGGCTTAAAGTAAACGTGAAGTTAGACACATTTCAGACTCGTGTCTTCATTTGAATTAGTTTAATGTTTTAAAGTTAGAAAGTATAATACTGGTATTTGTATCATAAGATGTTCTCTGAGGATTGTCCAAGTTCATTTCCCTCCACAGATGCCTGACCTGCTGAGTTCTCGGATAAAATCACACAGCCAATGATGCAGGGAATTCCAACAATTCACAAATCCTCAGCCACTGCCCTAAGTTCCTTGTAACCATTGAACCTGCCTCTTCATTCGTCAACCATGAGTCTCACACTTGCACGGTTCTCTTGCTGTTTGTTTTGAGCTGCAGAAAATGTGTTGGTTCCTTTGTTAGTCTATAAAATGTAGGTCTTTGCCTCTTGCAGCACCCAGTGGGTGGTTACAGGAGCTCCAGACGTGCAGACTGATCTATGAACTGTTCAGAAGTCCAGTTCTCTAAGCTGACTGGCTGTGCGGTAGTTTATGTCCGCTGTGCCTGAGGGTGCATTCTCTCAGTCACAAAACTGGATTAAGTATTGCTGCAAAAACTTGAGCAGTGAAAGTTCAAAACCATTGGAATTGCCATCTGCTAACTTGTTAAATCGCATAGGTTTAAAAAAAATCTCATTTTAAAAACAGCAAAGCATTTTTCCTTGATGTCATTCTGCCTGTGTGATGGTGACACAGTTTTTTGTGGGAACTTGTTGTGTGTACAGACTTGATTGTTCCATTACCCAAGTTAAACAGTGATTTAATTTCAGAGTTAATTTGCTTTGTTTAAAAATACTTTGTGATGTTCAAAAGTCATGAAAAGCACAATGGTAAAACATGCTTTTCCAGTGTTGCCAATTATTTAGAACATTTCTTAACCTGAAAGTGTGTTTGTTGGCAATAAGAAAATAAAGTGAGTTCCAATAGAAACTGTTCTATAATTGATTAAAATTTTGAATTCCCTAGATTATTACTTGCTAAAAAACTATACCTGTCTTCACTTGACTCGTCAGTTTGTCAAGTTAACGATTTGAGAATATACTGTAGCCAGCATAGTTAGTAACTTCATGCATGACAGCAAAATTGGATAGTGGACTGTAGAGGATGTGGTGTGATGGATGGTGGGGAGTTGGACAGAGTTGGTGTGGTGAACAGTGGAGGACTTATCCCCTCCCAGATTCTCACCATCCCTCTTCCCTGCCAGACTCTCACCATCCCTCTTCCCTGCCAGACTCTCACCATCGTTCTCCCCCCACATCCTCACCATATCTCTCCCCTCCCCCCCATTTTCCCACCTTCCTTCTGCCCTCCCAGATCCTCACCATCCCTCTCCCCCCGATCCTCACTTCATCCCCTCCCCTCCCAGATTCCCACCATCCCTCTCCACTCCCAGATTCTCACCATCCCTCTCCCCTCCCAGATTCTCACCATCCCTCTCCACTCCCAGATCCTCACCATCCCTCTCCCCCCGATCCTCACTTCATCCCCTCCCCTCCCAGATTCTCACCATCCCTCTCCTCTCCCACATCTTCACCACATCTCTCCCCTCCCCTCCCAAATCCTTACTTCATCCCTCTCCCCTCCCAGATCCTCATTTCTTCCCTCTCCCCTACCAGATTCTCACCATCCCTCTTCACTCCCAGATTCTCACATCCCTCTCCCCTCCCACATCCTCACCACATCTCTCCCCTCCCCTCCCAGATCCTCACTTCTTCCCTCTCCCCTCCCAGATTCTCACCATCCCTCTCCCCTCCCAGATTCCCACCATCCCTGTCCCCTCCCAGATTCCCACTATCCCTCTCCCCTCCCAGATTCCCACCATCCCTCTCCACTCCCAGATTCTCACCACATCTCTCCCCTCCCCTCCCAAATCCTTATTTCATCCCTCTCCCCTCCCAGATCCTCACTTCTTCCCTCTCCCCTCCCAGATCCTCACTTCTTCCCTCTCCCCTCCCAGATTCTCACCATCCCTCTCCCCTCCCAGATTCCCACCATCCCTCTCCCCTCCCAGATTCCCACAATCCCTGTCCCCTCCCAGATTCTCACCATCCCTCTCCCTTCCCAGATTCTCACCATCCCTCTCCCCTCCCAGATTCTCACCATTCCTGTCCCCTCCCAGATTCTCACCATCCCTCTCCCCTCCCAGATTCCCACCATCCCTCTCCCCTCCCAGATTCCCACCATCCCTGTCCCCTCCCAGATTCCCACTATCCCTCTCCCCTCCCAGATTCCCACCATCCCTCTCCACTCCCAGATTCTCACCACATCTCTCCCCTCCCCTCCCAAATCCTTATTTCATCCCTCTCCCCTCCCAGATCCTCACTTCTTCCCTCTCCCCTCCCAGATCCTCACTTCTTCCCTCTCCCCTCCCAGATTCTCACCATCCCTCTCCCCTCCCAGATTCCCACCATCCCTCTCCCCTCCCAGATTCCCACAATCCCTGTCCCCTCCCAGATTCTCACCATCCCTCTCCCTTCCCAGATTCTCACCATCCCTCTCCCCTCCCAGATTCTCACCATCCCTGTCCCCTCCCAGATTCCCACTATCCCTCTCCCCTCCCAGATTCCCACCATCCCTCTCCACTCCCAGATTCTCACCACATCTCTCCCCTCCCCTCCCAAATCCTTATTTCATCCCTCTCCCCTCCCAGATCCTCACTTCTTCCCTCTCCCCTCCCAGACCCTCACTTCTTCCCTCTCCCCTCCCAGATTCTCACCATCCCTCTCCCCTACCAGATTCTCACCATCCCTCTTCACTCCCAGATTCTCACATCCCTCTCCCCTCCCACATCCTCACCACATCTCTCCCCTCCCCTCCCAAATCCTTATTTCATTCCTCTCCCCTCCCAAATCCTTATTTCATTCCTCTCCCCTCCCAGATCCTCACTTCTTCCCTCTCCCATCCCAGATTCCCACTATCCCTCTCCCCTCCCAGATTCCCACCATCCCTCTCCACTCCCAGATTCTAACCACATCTCTCCCCTCCCCTCCCAAATCCTTATTTCATCCCTCTCCCCTCCCAGATCCTCACTTCTTCCCTCTCCCCTCCCAGATCCTCACTTCTTCCTCTCCCCTCCCAGATTCTCACCATCCCTCTCCCCTCCCAGATTCCCACCATCCCTGTCCCCTCCCAGATTCCCACTATCCCTCTCCCCTCCCAGATTCCCACCATCCCTCTCCACTCCCAGATTCTCACCACATCTCTCCCCTCCCCTCCCAAATCCTTATTTCATCCCTCTCCCCTCCCAGATCCTCACTTCTTCCCTCTCCCCTCCCAGATCCTCACTTCTTCCCTCTCCCCTCCCAGATTCTCACCATCCCTCTCCCCTCCCAGATTCCCACCATCCCTCTCCCCTCCCAGATTCCCACAATCCCTGTCCCCTCCCAGATTCTTACCATCCCTCTCCCTTCCCAGATTCTCACCATCCCTCTCCCCTCCCAGATTCTCACCATTCCTGTCCCCTCCCAGATTCTCACCATCCCTCTCCCCTCCCAGATTCCCACCATCCCTCTCCCCTCCCAGATTCTCACCATTCCTGTCCCCTCCCAGATTCTCACCATCCCTCTCCCCTCCCAGATCCTCTCTTCTTCCCTCTCCCCTCCCAGATTCTCACCATCCCTGTCCTCTCCCAGATTCTCACCATCCCTCTCCCCTCCCAGATTCTCACCATCCCTGTCCCCTCCCAGATTCTCACCATTCCTGTCCCCTCCCAGATTCCCACCATCCCTGTCCCCTCCCAGATTCTCACCATCCCTCTCCACTCCCAGATTCTCACCATCCCTCTCCCCTCCCAGATTCTCACCATCCCTCTCCCCTCCCAGATCCTCACTTCTTCCCTCTCCCCTCCCAGATTCTCACCATCCCTCTCCCCTCCCAGATTCCCACCATCCCTGTCCCCTCCCAGATTCTCACCATCCCTCTCCCTTCCCAGATTCTCACCATCCCTCTCCCCTCCCAGATTCTCACCATTCCTGTCCCCTCCCAGATTCTCACCATCCCTCTCCCCTCCCAGATTCCCACCATCCCTCTCCCCTCCCAGATTCTCACCATTCCTGTCCCCTCCCAGATTCTCACCATCCCTCTCCCCTCCCAGATCCTCTCTTCTTCCCTCTCCCCTCCCAGATTCTCACCATCCCTGTCCTCTCCCAGATTCTCACCATCCCTCTCCCCTCCCAGATTCTCACCATCCCTGTCCCCTCCCAGATTCTCACCATTCCTGTCCCCTCCCAGATTCCCACCATCCCTGTCCCCTCCCAGATTCTCACCATCCCTCTCCACTCCCAGATTCTCACCATCCCTCTCCCCTCCCAGATCCTCTCTTCTTCCCTCTCCCCTCCCAGATTCTCACCATCCCTGTCCTCTCCCAGATTCTCACCATCCCTATCCCCTCCCAGATTCTCACCATCCCTGTCCCCTCCCAGATTCGCACCATTCCTGTCCCCTCCCAGATTCCCACCATCCCTGTCCCCTCCCAGATTCTCACCATCCCTCTCCCCTCCCAGATTCTCACCCCATCCCTGTCCCCTCCCAGATTCTCACCATTCCTGTCCCCTCCCAGATTCTCACCATCCCTCTCCACTCCCAGATTCTCACCATCCCTCTCCCCTCCCAGATCCTCTCTTCTTCCCTCTCCCCTCCCAGATTCTCACCATCCCTGTCCTCTCCCAGATTCTCACCATTCCTGTCCCCTCCCAGATTCCCACCATCCCTCTCCCCTCCCAGATTTTCACCATCCCTCTCCACTCCCAGATTCTCACCATCCCTCTTCCCCTCCCAGATTCTCACCATCCCTCTCCACTCCCAGATTCTCACCATCCCTCTCCCCTCCCAGATTCTCACCATCCCTGTCCCCTCCCAGATTCTCACCATCCCTCTCCCCTCCCAGATTCTCACATCCCTCTCCACTGCTCACCTGCCTACTTTCCCCATCACCTGCTTGCGTTTACTCCTTCCTCTCCTTCCCTCTTTTTTTGTTCTGGCTTTTGCCCCCTTTCTTCTCAGTCCTGATGAAGAGTCTTGGCCCAAAAATTCAACAATTCATTTACTTCCGTAGATTCTGGCTGACCTGCCGAGTTCCTCCAGCATTATGTCTGTGTTACTTAAGATTTCCAGCATCTGCAGAATCATTATTTTATTTATTTAGAGGGACAATGTGGGACAGGCCTTTTGGGCTCTTCGAGCCATAGTGCCCAGCAACCCACCGATTTAACCATAGCCTAATCAAGGACACCTTCAAAAGGTGATGCCTCAAATAAGCAACATTCATCATTAAGGACCCCCATCACCAGGACAGGTCATCTTAATTGCTACCAATTTCCAGGAGCCTGAAGACACACACTCAATATTTTAAGAATAACTTCTTCCTCTCTGCCCTCAGATTTCTAAATGGTCAATGAACCCATGAACACTACCTCACTGTCTTTGAACTACTTTTGCAATACTTACTTAGTTTTAGATACTGTATTTACTATTGTAATTGATAATATATCTTGTGTATTGTACTGTACTGTTGCCACAAAACAAACTTAATGACAATGTCAGTGAAAGTAAACCTAATTCTGATTCTTAACACTGCCTCCCCCTAAAAAAAAGGTAATAGACCACAAAACTATCAACTTTTCTATTTATAAGTTTGTGCAATTAGTTAAATTGTTACACAATGATACACAGGAGTAATCAATTATAAATATTGTTGATGTAGTAAAATTCTGAACTTGTGATATCTGTACTGCCTGAATAATCCATGCAATGCCCAGACCATACTGTTCAACTGCATCCTCGACTGAGCTGCCTGTGAGTTCAGATCTTTCCTAAGCATATTAACATATAACAATCACAGCACAGAAACAGGTCATCTCGGCCCTCCTAGTCCGTGCCGAACTCTTAATCTCACCTAGTCCCACCTACCCGCACTCAGCCCATAACCCTCCACTCCTTTCCTGTCCATATACCTATCCAATTTTACCTTAAATGACACAACTGAACTGGCCTCTACTACTTCTACAGGAAGCTCATTCCACAAATATCATAGTGGATCTTAACTTTGCCAAATGTCCTGTTTGCCTATCTTTGGCCCAGGTGCCTCTAAACATTTGTGTCCATCCATTTCCCACCGATGTCTAATTGTGGGGCCACAGGGAATGAGCAAGGCCTTAAATAAATACTTTTTGTTTTTATTTTCTATGGAGGTGTTCATGAAGCTACGGAATTCAGGGAAGAGAACAGTGATGTCCTGAAACAAATCGACATAATTGGATTTTGGTGAACTTCAAACACTTAGAGATAGAATAATCTCTGGATCTGACCAAGGCACTAGGCCCATTCAGCACGACCCTAAGATACTGGCCAAGGCACTGGGCCCACTCGGCAAGACCTGAGGCACTGATAAAGGCACTGGGCCCACTCGGCAAGACCTGAGGCACTGATAAAGGCACTGGGCCCACTCGGCGAGACACTGCCCAAGGCACTGGGCCCAGTCTGCAAGACGTAAGACACTGACCAAGACCTAGTACACTAGGAGCCAAGGGAAAATGTGGGGGCCCAGATAGAGATACCTGTATCATCTTTTGCTATGAGGTATCAGAAGACTGGAGGTTGACTAATGTTGTGCCTTTATTTATGAAGGGATGCGAGGATAAGCCAAGTAACTAGTGGTCAGTGAGACTGTCATCAGTGGTGGGGAAGCTACTGCAGGGGATTCTGACAAACAATATGTACAACACCTGCATTTTGAAAGAAAAGGACTGATTAGAGAGAGTCTGTTTGGCTTTATATGTGAGAAATCGTATCATATGAATTTGATAGAAGTTTTTGAAGGTGTGACCAAGAGAGAAATTATGAGGTCGGAGAGGTAGATATTGTCTACATGGACTTTAGCAAGATCCCACATGGTAACTACTGTAAAAGATTAGGTGAGTGGGATCCAAGGTAAGCTAGCTGACAGAAAGAAAACTGGCCTAATGGATCTAATCAGAAGGTAGTGGTGAGGGCTGATTTTCAAATTGAAGGCCTGTGACATGATGTGCTACAGAGACCTCTGCTGGGTCCACTGCTGTTGTCACATCTGTTAATGATTTGAATGCCTAGATAGTTTCCATGGTTAAATGTCACTAAAATTGGGGTGTAAGAAGATTGTGTAAGATCGTCGAAGAGCAGATAGAGAGGCAGATTCTGGAACAGAGAAATAATAATAGGGTTGTTGTGATGGGAGATTTTAATTTTCTGAATATTGATTGGCATCTCCTTAGTACAAGGGGTTTAGATGGGGTGGAGTTTGTTAGGTGTGTTTAGGAAGGTTTCCTGACGCAATATGTAGTTAAGCCAGCTAGAGGAGAGGCTGTATCTGATCTGGTATTGGGAAATGAACCTGGTCCAGTGTCAGGTCCCTCAGTGGAGAGCATTTTGGAGGTAGTAATCACATCTCTATCTCCATTACCATGGCGCTAGAGAGGGTTAGGAACAGACAATTTGGGAAAACATATAGGGAGAAATATGATGCTATTAGGCAGAAACTTGGGAGCATAAACTGAGACCAGATGTTCTCAGGGAAATACATGGAAGAAATGTGGCAAATGTTCAGGGAACATTTACGTGGAGTTCTATATAGGTAATGTGCCATTGAGACAGGGAAACGATGGGTAGGGTAAAAGAACCATAGAGTCCAAAGGATATAGAAAATCTAGTTAATAAGAAAAGCTTACGAAAGGTTCAAGAAACTAAGTACTGTTAGAGCTCTAGAAAATTACAAGGTTGCCAGGAAGGAGTTTAAAAATGAAATTAAGTGAACTAGAAAGGGCCATAAGAAGGTCTTCCTGAGCAGAATTTAGGAAAACTCCAAGCCTTTCTACAAGTATGTGAGGAACAGGAGGAAGAGCCATGTGAGAATAGGACCAATCAGGTGCTATAGTGGAAATGTGTCCATGGAGTTGAAGGAAGTACCAGAGGTACTTAATGAATATTTCGCTTCAATATTCACTAGGAAAAAGGACATTGGCAATTGTGGGGATGACTTACAGCAGACTGAAATGCTTGAGCGTGTAGACATTAAGAAAGAGGATATGCTGGAACTCTTGAAAGGTATTAAGTTAGATAAGTTGCCGGGTCCGGATGTACCCCTGGCTACTGTGGGAAGTGAGGGAATAGATTGGTGAGCCTTTGGCAATGACCTTTGCATCATCAATAGCGATGGGAGAATTACCAGAGGATTGCAGATGTCATTCCATTATTCAAGAAAGGGAGTAGAGATAACCCAGGAAATTATAAACCAGTGAAGTTGTTGGAGAAGATCCTGGGAGGCAGGATTTATGAGCATTTGCAGAGCCAATCTGATAAGCGATGGACAACATGGCTTTGTCAAGGGCAGGCCATGCCTTAGAAGCCTGAATGAATTCCTTGAGAATGTATCTAAATACATTGATGAAGGTAGAGCAGTGGATATAGTGTATATGGATTTCAGTAAGGCATTTGATAAGCTTCCCCATGCAAGGCTCCTTCAGAAAGTAAGGAAGCATGAGATCCAAGGAGTCTTTGCTTTGTGGATCCAGAATTGGCTTGCTCACAGACGGCAAAGAGTGGTTGCAGACAGGTCATATTCTGCATGGAGGTCAGTCACCTGTGGTGTGCCTCAGGGATCTGGTCTGGGACCCCTACTCTTCGTGATTTTTATAAATGACCTGGATGAGGAAGTAGAAGGGTGGGTTAGTAAGTTTGCTGATGACACAAAGGTTGGAGATGTTGTGGATAGTCTGGAGGGTTGTCAGAGGTTACAGCGGGACATCAATAGGATGCAGAACAAGGCTGAGAAGTAGCAGATGGAGTTCAACCCAGATAAGTGTGAAGTGGTTCTTTATCATAGGTCAAATTTGAAGACAGAGTATAATATTAATGGTAAGACTCTTGATATTGTGGAGGATCAGAGAGATCTTGAGGTCTGTGTTGAAAAGACACTCAAAGCTGCTGGGCAGGTTGATAGTATTATTAAGAAGGCGTGTGGTGTGTTGGCCTTCATCAAATGTGGGATTGAGTTCAAGATGGGAAGTAATGTTAAAGCTATACAAGACCTTATTTAGACCCCACTTGGAGTTCAGTTCTGGTCAGCTCACTACAGAAGGATGTGGATACTAAAGAGAGAGTACAGAGGAGACTTACAAGGATGTTGCCTGGATTGGAGAGTGTACCTTATGAGAATAGGTTGAGTGAATTTTGTCTTTTTTGCTTTGGAGCGATGGAGGATGAGGGGTGACCTGACAGAGGTGTATAAGATGATGAGAGACATTGACTGCGTGGATAGTCAGAGACTTTTACACGAGGGACATAGGTGCTTAAAAGCAGGTACAGGGGGGATGTCAGAGGTAAATTTTTCACAGAGGGTGGTGGGTGCGTGGAATGCATTGCCGTGACAGTGGTAGAGGCGGATACAATAGGGTCTTTTAAGAGACTCTCAGATAGGTAGGTACATGGAGCTTAGAAAAATAGAGGGCTATGTGGTAAGGAAATTCTAGGCAGTCTCTAGAGTAGGTTACATGGTCGGCACAACATTGTGGGCCGAAGGGCCTGTAATGTGCTGTAAATTTCTACAGCATGATATAGAACTGGGACAAGAGCAAAAGTGTATGAAGGAGATTTGTTGAAATTACAGGTGCTATAGTCTGGAATACGCTGAGAGAGAGGGTGTATTGAAAGCAGCTCCAGTGTAGTGTTGGCAAGAAAACTGAAAGGATGGTTGGGGAGGTGAAAGCTGGTGTAGAGGAACTAGCAGGACTGCTCTTCCATCAAGCTAGTACAGACTTGATGGGCCTCTGTGTAAGTATATGCTGTGATTTTGTATGGGCAGACTTTGCTACACTGAGTACCAGGCACGGCTTTAGTTGGGAAGTATTGCTGTCAGGAGCATGCTCTGTAGCTGGCTCCGTACGTTAGCCTACAGACAAGAGTTGAGAGAAATCCCCGCCTGCTGGTGATTTTCCAGTCCAGAGAGCTCAAATTTTGTAAACTGGCAGATGTTAGCTGTGTAATTTTATTGTTCCATTGTCCTTTCCCAACTACACATTATGGAGATAAACCCTTCACCAGGCCGAGGGCAAAATAAAATAACATCAGATATTTGGAGTGACTTGAGTTTCTCCAGCATTTTGTGTGACTGTGATTTAATTCAACTCCTTTCAGGAGCTGGATGATGACATTAAAAATAAACACATTCACAGGGTAATGTTTTGACTCTAGAATGGTAGCTAATGTTCATTCAATGGTTGCAGACACTTCATGGTACAGGAAATAAATAATTAATGCTTGTGGGTGGCAGAGGATGTGGGTAAAGAAGAACTCTGGTGTGTCTGTCCACAGATCCCTGATGATATGAACAATTTCAGGTAATCCTCACCTCCCCTGTATCTCTGACCAACCCACTTCCAGCCTTTCCACTTCTGTTCTCTTTCCCTTACCCCACCCCCCGCCAACATCTACCTGTTTCCCCTCCCACTCATCGACTCAAGCATTTCACCTACTGGCTCCCCCACCTCCCCATCTGTTTCTGCCCTATCTCACTATTCCTCCCTATACTGACCACTCTTATTCCTGAACCACTGACAGTACCTCCACCCCAATGCTACTATTCAACCCCCTGAGTTCCTCCAGCAGATTGTTCATTGTGCCAGATCGCAGAGGCCACTGTCTCTTGTGTCTTCTCGTAATTTGCAGAAAGACCAATCAGATGATTAAAAAGCCACACAGGATAGTTTCCTTACTTGACTATCGGAGCAGGGAAGTTATGCTGTAAGTGTATACAATAGTAATTGAGAACAGTTAAGGAAAGTTGTGCCTCTCATGTGAGATGTGGCAATCTTGGGGGATCTCCCCTGTCCCGCAGAGTCACATCTGCCAGAAGTGCATGCGGCTGGGCGATCTGGAAGACCGTGTGAGGAATCTGGAGCATCAGCTGGATGACCTTCGACTCATAAGGGAGAATGAGGCAGTCATAGATGAGAGCTACAGGGAGGTAGTCACACCTAGGCTGCCGGAAGCAGGTCGTTGGGTGACAGTCCGAGAGGAGAAAGCGAAGGTGAGTAGACAGGTAGTGCAGAGCACCCCTGTAGCCATTCCCCTGTATAATAAGTTTACCGTCCTGGATGCTGTTGGTGAGGACGACAGACCAGGTGTGAGCCACGGTGGCAGGGTCTCTGGCACTGAGTCTGACCCTGTGGTGCAGAAGGATGGGACGGAGAAGAGGAGAGTTGTCGTCATTGGGGACTCTATACTCAGGGGAGCAGACAGGAGATTTTGTGGACGTGAGAAGGAAACCCGTATGGTTTGTTGCCACCCGGGTGCCAGGGTCCGGGGATGTCTCTGACCGGGTGCACAACATCCTGATATAAGAGGGAAAGCAACCAGAAATCGTGATACATGTTGGTACCAACAACATAGACAGGAAGAGGGATGAGGTCCTGAAGTGTGAGTTTCGGGAACTAGGCAGAAGGCTGAAGAACAGGTCCTCAAGGGTGGCATTCTCAGGATTGCTGCCAGTGCTACGTGATAGTGATGGTAAGAATTGGAGGAGATGGCAGTTGAATACATGGCTGAGGAGTTGGTGCAGGGGGCAGGGTTTTAGATTTTTGGATCATTGGGATCTCTTCTGGGGAAGGTGGGACCTGTACAGATTGGATGGGTTGCACCTGAACTCGAGGGGGAGCAATATCCTTGCAGGTAGGTTTGCTAGTATGGTTCAGGAGGGTTTAAATGAATTTGCAAGGGGAATGGGACCCGGAGTGATAGAGCAGTGGAAGAAGTGCATGGATTAAAGCCAGATCTAACATATAGAGAGGCTTTGAGGAAAGATAAGCAGAATAAAGGGTGTAAATGTAGTAAGGCAGAAGGGCTAAAGTTCATGTACTTCATTTTCAGTTTTCAATCTTTTTATTGATTTCCAGTAAAAAATATACAAATCAGAGGAGAAGTTTAGCAAACAGATAATACAAAAGACATATAAACAGCAATAAAGAAAAGTATATATTGTAAAAATCAAACATGTATAATGTTACGCTGTTATATATGGATCATATATGTTATATATGAGCACTGGATCCCCACAAGGCTGTGTGCTTAGCCCATTGCTGTTTACACTGCTAACACATGAATGTGCAGCCAGATTCAAGGAGAACCTGATCATTAAATTCGCTGATGATACCACAGTGGTGGGGCTCATCAGCAAAAATGATGAAACAATGTACAGGGAGGAGGTCAAACTCCTAGAGAGCTGGTGCAGTGACAACAACGATGCTTAATGTCACCAAAACCAAGGAGATGATCATTGATTTCAGACGGTCTCAGCCTGAGCACACACCCCTCAGCATCAGCGGCTCCACAGTGGAGAGAGTGGAAAACATCAAGTTCCTTGGGGTGCAGATCTCGGACAATCTCACCTGGTCCAGGAACACCACTGGGATTGTGAAACGAGTCCAGCAGAGATTGCACTTTCTGAGGAAGCTTAAACAAGCATCACTCCCCACTAACATCTTAACTACATTCTACAGAGGCGTGGTTGAGAGTGTGCTGACCTTTTGCATCACAACCTGGTACTCCAGCTGCAGTGCTGCCGACAAAAAAGCCTTGCAGAGGGTGGTTAGGGGAGCAGAGAAGGTTATTGGGGTCTCCCTACCTTCTGTCCAAGACCTTTTTCAGAGTCGATGCCTCCAGAAGACACGGTACATCATTAAAGACCCCTCACACCCTCTCCATGAACTGTTCATTCTTCTGCCATCAGGCAAACGTTACAGGAGCATCAAAACT
The DNA here is from genome assembly GCF_048418815.1 of Hemitrygon akajei. NCBI lineage: Eukaryota > Metazoa > Chordata > Chondrichthyes > Myliobatiformes > Dasyatidae > Hemitrygon > Hemitrygon akajei. Next base: position 177,965,597 of record NC_133133.1, read on the forward strand.
AAAACCACAAGGCTACTAAACAGCTTCCTCCCACAGGCAGTCAGACTGCTAAATAGCTGCTCTACCTGACTCTGCTTTGGGCACTTTTAACTTGCACTGGACACTTATCACTTGTTTTTAACTGACATGTGGCTGTTGTGTTTTACTACTTATTGTTAAGTTTATTATTTAGTGTTGCGTTTGTTATATTATGATTGCACTGCTCCTGGGAAACATTGTCTCATTCTGCCCTGCAGAGCTGATGTACGGTTAGAATGACAATAAATTTTTTGAATCTTGAATCTTGAATATACAGTATAATCAAAAAACCACAACTCCACTTAACAAATCGTAAAAAAAAAATTGGAAAATTTTATTTATATAAAGGAAAAAAACCCACTAAACTAAATTGGAACAAAAAAAAAGAAAAGAAAGATTGGGCAGTCCATTTGAGGATAAAATTAGAAGAAAAAAGAAAGAGAAAAAACATCCTTCCAGTCACCTCCGAACCTTCACAGATAAGGATTTTCCCCAAAGAGATTAAATAAATAAAAATAAATAAATAAATAAATAAATAAATAAATAAATAAATAAATAAATAAATAAATGGATAAATAAATAAAATCATATGAAAATATTGAATAAAGGGTCGCCAGACTTGCTCAAAATTAAAAGATGTATCAAACGTCCAGCTTCTAATTTTCTCCAAGCTTAAACATGACATAATGGAGGAGAGTCAATAGAAAGACAGACAGACAGACATACTTTATTGATCCTGAGGGAAATTCGGTTTTGTTACAGCTGCACTAACCAAGAATAGTGTAGAAATATAGCAATATAAAACCATAAATAATTAAATAATAATAAGTAAATTATTCCAAGTGGAAATAAGTCCAGGACCAGCCTATTGGCTCAGGGTGTCTGACACTCTGAAGGAGGAGTTGTAAAGTTTGATGGCCACAGGCAGGAATGACTCCCTAAGACGCTCAGTGTTGCATCTCGGTGGAATGAGTCTCTGGCTGAATGTACTCCTGTGCCTAACCAGTACATTATGGAGTGGATAGGAGACATTGTCCAAGATGGCGTGCAACTTGATAGCATCCTTTTTTCAGACACCACCGTCAGAGAGTCCAGTTCCACCCCCACAACATCACTGGCCTTACGAATGAGTTTGTTGATTCTGTTGGTTTCTGCTACCCTCAGCCTGCTGCCCCAGCACACAACAGCAAACAGCAAACAGTAGGCGGATTAGATTCTTTCCAGTATAACAAGATAGCTCTCCTAGCCAGTAAAGTTGAAAAGGCTATCACATGTTGAGCGGAAGCAGATCTCTACCTACTTCCTCTGGAATAATCCCAAAAATTGCCGTAAGTGAATTGGGTTGAACATCCACCTCTATAACTTTAGATAGTATTCTAAACACATCTCTCTAAAAATTATTTAAGCTTACACAGGACCAAAACATATGAGTTTAAGAGTAGCCACCTCTATGTTACATCTGTCACAAATAGGGCTTATATTAGGAAATACATGCGCTAATTTATTTTTAGACATTTGGGTCCTATGTACTATCTCAAACTGAATTAGGGAGTGACGTGCACAGATAGATGAATTATTAACTAGATAATAAGTTTTACTCCATTGATCATCTGAAAGTGAATGTTGAAGTTCCATTTCCCAAGTGCATTGAACCTTATCATTAGGCGACATGCGAGCATTCATTAACTGTTTATAAATGATAGCTATTAATCATTTTTGAAATGGTTTAAGCTGAAAAATAGCATAAACCAAATTTGAAGAATAGGCCAAGGGATAATTCGGTAAAAAATCACGTAAAAAATTCCCAACCTGTAAGTATCTAAAAAAAATGTGTGTTAGACGGACAGACAGACAGACATACTTTATTGATCCCGAGAGAAACTGGGATATCGTAATTATCCATTAACTGCGAAAAAGACATTAAACAATCCTGTAAGAACAAATCTAAAAAATATTTTATTCCCTTAGTTTTCCATATTAAAAAAAGCCTTATCCAGAGTTGATGGTTTTAAAAGAATTAGAATAAATATTACTAGAGAGTAAAAAATTATTTAATTCAAAAAATCTACAAAACTGAAACAAGACTTTTAAAGTATGTTTAATGATAGAGTTGAGAGCTTGTCTACCTATTCTGGAGAACGAAAAAGGAAGGGGAGCTCCTAATAAAGAAGCTAAAGATAGAGCAGTGAAAGAAGTGAATGGAGTAAAGCCAGATCTAACATATAGACAACAACACACACAAAATGCTGGTAGAACACAGCAGGCTAGGCAGCATCTATAGGGAGAAGTGATGTCGACATTTCGGACCAAGACCCTTCATCAGGACTAACCGAAAGGAAAGATAGTAAGAGATTTGAAAGTAGAGGGGGGAGGGGGAAATGTGAAATGATAGGAGTAGACCAGAGGGGGTGGGATGAAGCTAAGAGCTGGAAAGGTGATTGGTGAAAGTGATACAGAGCTGGAGAAGGGAAAGGATCATGGGACGGGAGGCCTCAGGAGAAAGAAAGGGGGGGGGGGGGGAGAACCAGAGGGAGATGGAGAACAGGCAAACAACTAAATATGTCAGGGATGGAGTAAGAAGGGGAGGAGGGGCATTAACGGAAGTTAGAGAAGTCAATGTTCATGCCGTCAGGTTGGAGGCTACCCAGCCAGTATATAAGGTGTTGTTCCTCCAACCTGAGTTTGGATTCATTTTATAGACAATAGACATTAGACAATAGGTGCAGAAGTAGACCATTCGGCCCTTCGAGCCTGCACCGCCATTTTGAGATCATGGCTGATCATCTACTATCAATACCCGGTTCCTGCCTTGTCCCCATATCCCTTGATTCCCCTATCCATAAGATACCTATCTAGCTCCTTCTTGAAAGCATCCAGAGAATTGGCCTCCACTACCTTCCGAGGCAGTGCATTCCAGACCCCCACAACTCTCTGGGAGAAGAAGTTTTTCCTTAACTCTGTCCAATTTTGACAATAGAGGAGGCCATTGATAGACATATCAGAATGGGAATGGGATGTGGAATTAAAATGTGTGGCCACCGGGAGATCCTGCTTTTTCTGGCGGACCGAGCGTAGGTGTTCCACGAAACGGTCTCCCAGTCTGCGTCGGGTCTCGCCAATATATAAAAGGCCACACCGGGAGCACTGGACGCTATATACCACACCAGCCGACTCACAGGTGAAGTGTCGCCTCACCTGGAAGGATTGTCTGGGGCCCTGAATGGTGGCGAAGGAGGAAGTGTAAGGGCAGGTGTAGCACTTATTCCGTTTACAAGGATAAGTGCCAGGAGGGAGATTGGTGGGAAGGGATGGGGGGGGGGACGAGTGGACAAGAGAGTCGCGTAGGGAGCGATCCCTGCGAAAAGCATAAAGGGGGGGGAGGGAAAAATGTGTTTGGTAGTGGGATCCAGTTGGAGGTGGCGGAAGTTACGGAGAATTATATGTTGGACCTGGAGGCTGGTGGGGTGGTAGGTAAGGACAAGGGGAACCCTATCCCGAGTGGGGTGGCGGGTGGATGGGGTGAGGGCAGATGTGCGGGAAATGGGAGAGATGCATTTGAGAGCAGAGTTGATGGTGGACGAAGGGAAGTCCCTTTGCTTAAAAAAGGAAGACATCTCCTTCGTCCTGGAAAGAAAAGCCTCATCCTGAGAGCAGATGCGGCGGAGACGGAGGAATTGTGAGAAGGGGATAGCATTTTTACAAGAGACAGGGTGGGAAGAGGAATAGTCCAGGTAGCTGTGAGAGTCTGTAGGTTTATAGTAGATATCAGTAGATAGGCCATCTCCAGAAATGGAGACACCACTTCCAACGGGATCCCACTACCAAACACATTTTTCCCTCCCCCCCTTTCTGCTTTTCGCAGGGATCACTCCCTACGTGACTCCCTTGTCCACTCGTCCCCCCCCATCCCTTCCCACCGATCTCCCTCCTGGCACTCATCCTTGTAAACGGAACAAGTGCTACACCTGCCCTTACACTTCCTCCCTCACCACCATTCAAGGCTCCAGACAGTCCTTCCAGGTGAGGCGACACTTCACCTGTAAGTCGGCTGGTGTGGTATACTGTGTCCGGTGCTCCCGGTGTGGCCTTTTATATATTGGTGAGACCCGACGCAGACTGGGAGACCGTTTCGTGGAACACCTACGCTCGGTCCGCCAGAAAAAGCAGGATCTCCCAGTGGCCACACATTTTAATTCCACGTCCCATTCCCATTCTGATATGTCTATCCATGGCCTCCTCTGTTGTCAAAATGAATCCAAACTCAGGTTGGAGGAACAACACCTTATATACCGGCTGGGTAGCCTCCAACCTGATGGCATGAACATTGACTTCTCTAACTTCCGTTAATGCCCCTCCTCCCCTTCTTACCCCATCCCTGATATATTTAGTTGTTTACCTGTTCTCCATCTCCCTCTGGTGCTCCACCCCCCACTCCTTTCTTTCTCCTGAGGCCTCCCGTCCCATGATCCTTTCCCTTCTCCAGCTCTGTATCACTTTCACCAATCACCTTTCCAGCTCTTAGCTTCATCCCACCCCTTCCGGTCTACTCCTATCATTTCGCATTTCCCCCTCCCCCCTCTACTTTCAAATCTCTTACTATCTTTCCTTTCGGTTAGTCCTGATGAAGGGTCTTGGCCCGAAACTTCGACATCACTTCTCCCTATAGATGCTGCCTAGCCTGCTGTGTTCTACCAGTATTTTGTGTGAGTTGTTGTTTGAATTTCCAACATCTGCAGATTTCCTCGTGTTTGCTCTAACATATAGAGAGGCTTTGAGGAAAGAGAAGCAGAATAAAGGGCATAAAGATAGTAAGGTAGAAGGGCTAAAGTGTGTGTACTTCAATGCAAGAAGCATCAGGAACAAAGGTGATGAACTGAGAGCTTGGATACATACATGGAATTATGATGTAGTAGCCATTACAGAGACTTGGCTGGCACCAGGGCAGGAATGGATTCTGAATATTCCTGGATTTCAGTGCTTTAAAAGGGATAGAGAGGGGGGAAAAGGGGAGGAGGGGTGGCATTACTGGTCAGGGATACTATTACAGCTGCAGAAAGGGTGGGCAATGTAGCAGGATCCTCTTTTGAGTCAGTATGGGTGGAAGTCAGGAACAGGAAGGGAGCAGTTACTCTACTGGGGGTATTCTATAGGCCCCCTGGTAGCAGCAGAGATACTGAGGAGCAGATTGGGAGGCAGATTTTGGAAAGGTGCAAAAATAACAGGGTTGTTACCATGGGTGACTTTAACTTCCCTAACATTGATTGACACTTGATTAGTTCCAAGGGTTTAGATGGGGCAGAGTTTGTTAAGTGTGTCCAGGACGGATTCCTGTCACAGTACGTTGACAGGCCGACTAGGGGGAATGCCATACTAGATCTAGTATTAGGTAACGAACTGGGTCAGGTCACAGATCTGTCAGTGGGTGAGCATCTGGGGGACAGTGATCACCGCTCCCTGACCTTTAGCATTATCATGGATAAGGATAGAATCAGAGAGGACAGGAAAAATTTTAATTGGGGAAGGGCAAATTATGAGGCTATAAGGCTAGAACTTGCGGGTGTGAATTGGGATGATGTTTTTGCAGGGAAATGTACTATGGACATGTGGTTGATGTTTCAGGATCTCTTGCAGGATGTTAGGGATAAATTTGTCCCGGTGAGGAAGATAAAGAATGATAGGGTGAAGGAAGCATGGGTGACAAGTGAGGTGGAAAATCTAGTCAGGTGGAAGAAGGCAGCATACATGAGGTTTAGGAAGCAAGGATCAGATGGGTCTATTGAGGAATATAGGGTAGCAACAAAGGAGCTTAAGAAGGGGCTGAGAAGAGCAAGAAGGCCTTGGCGAGTAGGGTAAAGGAAAACCACAAGGCATTCTTCGATTATGTGAAGAACATAAGGATGACAGGAGTGAAGGTAGGACCGATTAGAGATAAAAGTGGGAAGATGTGCCTGGAGGCTGTGGAGGTGAGCAAGGTCCTCAATGAATACTTCTCTTCGGTATTCACCAATGAGAGGGAACTTGATGACGGTGAGGACAATATGAGTGAGGTTGATGTTCTGGAGCATGTTGATATTAAGGGAGAGGAGGTGTTGGAGTTGTTAAAATACATTAGGACGGATAAGTCCCCGAGGCCTGACGGAATATTCCCCAGGCTGCTCCTGCTCCACGAGGAAGAGATTGCTGAGCCACTGGCTAGGATCTTTATGTTCTCGTTGTCCACAGGAATGGTACCGGAGGATTGGAGGGAGGCAAATGTTGTCCCCTTGTTCAAAAAAGGTAATAGGGATAGTCCAGGTAATTATAGACCAGTGAGCCTTACATCTGTGGTGGGAAAGCTGTTGGAAAAGATTCTTAGAGATAGGATCTATGGGCATTTAGAGAATCATGATCTGATCAGGGACAGTCAGCATGGTTTTGTGAAGGGCAGATTGTGCCTAACAAGCCTGATAGAGTTCTTTGAGGAGGTGACCAGGCATATAGATGAGGGTAGTGCAGTGAATGTGATCTACATGGATTTTAGTAAGGCATTTGACAAGGTTCCACACGGTAGGCTTATTCAGAAAGTCAGAAGGCATGGGATCCAGGGAAGTTTGGCCGGGTGGATTCAGAATTGGCTTGTCTGCAGAAAGCAGAGGGTCATGGTGGAGGGAATACATTCAGATTGGAGGGTTGTAACTAGTGGTGTCCCACAAGAATTGGTTCTGGGACCTCTACTTTTCATAATTTTTATTAATTACCAGGATGTGGGGGTAGAAGGGTGGGTTGGCAAGTTTGCAGACGACACAAAGGTTGGTGGTGTTGTGGATAGTGTAGAGGATTGTCGAAGATTGCAGAGAGACATTGATAGGATGCAGAAGTGGAGCACTGGATCCTGAAAGAGCAGCGGAGCCCAAAGGAGAAGTGGAGCAGCGGATCCTGAAGGAGAAGTGGAGCACTGGATCCTGAAAGACTGTGGAGCCTGAAGGAGAAGTGGAGCACTGGATCCTGAAAAACTGTGAAGCCTGAAGCAGGTGTTTGAGATGTAAACAAATATGAGGAGCCTAGGTGAATTAAATTGGAAGGAGAGACAGTGTCTGCGGGGTAAAGGCCGCCGTCTGTGGGGTAAAGGTTTCCAATGTCTCTAGGTAGATAGCTGAGGCCCCTCAAGTTCTTATTAAATCTCTCCCCACTTTCTCTAAATCTACACTCTCTCATTCTTGATTCCCTAACTCAGTGAAAACATCTGTATGCATTCACTGTTTCTCAAGTTCAAAGTATATTTATTATCAAAGTATATGTCTCTTTATACAACCCTGAGATTTATTTTCTTGCAGGCATTCACAGTGGAACAAAGAAATACTTTAGAATCAAAGATAAACTACTCACAAAGGCTGACAAACAGCCAATGTGCATAAGAAGACAAACTGCAAATACAAGAAAAATAACAAACAAACAAACAAATAAATAAATAATACGGAGAACATGAGTTGTAGAATCCTTGAAAGTGAGTCCATAGGTTGTAGGACAGTGTCTCTAATTCTTTTGCACAACTACATGGGCCAACCATTGTTCTGAGTAGGAAATTTTTACATGGCCTGAAAACTGCAAGGCACTTTAAATGATTTGGTTTATAAGTTGCATACTATGAATATTTAGAATGAAAATTTTAAAATCACATACTTTAGATTTCAAAATTATATTAGCATTATTATAGAAGAAAATTCCGGTGCATGGCAACGAAGGCTATGTGTGCGGGAGCATTTCAGTTACTGTGTGGCTGTGCACCTGTGGAGCTTAGTCTAGCTTAGTGTTGTGGAATCAGTTCAGTGTTGAGGTGAGTGAAGTTATCCACACAGGTTCAGGAGCTTGATAGTTGAGGGGTAATAACTGTTCCCGAAGCTGATGGTGTAGGACCTGAGGTTCCCGTACCTCCTTCCTGTTGGCAGCAGCAAAAAGGGAGCATGGCCTGGATGGTGCTTTCCTGTGACAATGTTTCATGTAGATGCCCTCAGTGGGAGTATCTATACCCCTCATGATTTTATAGATCTCTATAAGGTCACCCCCCCCCCCCCCCCCAGTCTCCTAGTCTAGTCAACTTCTCTCTATAACTAAGTTTCTCAAGTCCTGGCAACACCTTTGTAAATCTCCTCTGCACTCTTTTGTATAGCAGGGTGTCAAAATGGAACACGATTCTCCAAGTGCAGTCACACCAATGTCTTGTGTAGCAGCAGCATAACATCCCAACTTCTGTACTCGATGTCCTGACAGATGAAGGCCAGTGTACCAAATACGCCTTCACCACACTGTCTACCTGTGACTCCACTTTCAGTGAGCCATATACTTGTACTCCTAGGTGTCTTTGTTCTACAACACTCGCCAGTCTCTGCCATTCACTATGAAATTTCTACCTCACTTTGATTTTCCAAAATGGAATGCTTCACACTTATCAATTAAACTCTATTTGCTATTCCTTGGCCCACTCCCCTACTTAATCATGATCCGTCTGTAAATCCTGATAACCATTGTCACTGTCAATGAATCCAGCTACTTTACTAACATTCCTATCTAAATCATTAAGAAAGATGCCAAACAACAATCTGACCCCTCAAACACACCACTGGTCACTGGCCACAGGACTGTCCACATTCACTTAGTGACTAGATCCCCCACGGTACTCCCCATTTTACCCTATTACAACCCCCCTACCTCCATTTTACCTGCAGATTAACCATGTTCTTTTTTGTTTTTCCCAGTTTTGAGGAAGGGTCTCAGTCTAACCTGAATTACTGATTCTGCTTCTTTCACCTCAGACGCTGACCGACCTGCTAGGTGTTTCCAGCATTTGTTGATTTACTTTTCCATCATCAGTCCCTGAGTGGCCTTTTGGTTCTGTTGCGGGAAGTGCTTCGCTATCAAATTCTGTTGGTGTGACAGTGTAGGTGAAACTCTCTCGTTGCGGGGACTCTGTAGGGATAGGATCCCGTAATTGGGAACGTGTTTCAGTGGTTGGGAACAGATCCAGCTGCCGGGATCGGATCCAGAGGTTGGGACAGCGCTGGAATCTGGATCATGTGACGGGTGAACCGCCCATTTTCCTCCCATTTCCGCTGCGAGCGAAGCGAAAAACTAAGGCAAAAGATCCCGATCCGGAACTGATCCTGATTCCGATCCCGATCCCCAAAGGCGCCAGAGCCGATCGCCATCTGATCCGAGCGGAGCCGCGGCTCCAGGTGAGCGCCGGGAAAGAGCCACCGGTCTCGGGCGGCGGATCGGAAGGTCGGGCAGATCGGGAGTAAAACTTGTCGCCGGGGAGGGAAGAATGGAGGGGTAGAGAGGGAGAGAGGGGTAGTGGGGGAGGAAGGATGTGATAGAGGAGAGAGTGAGAAACGATTGTGAGAGTGAGAGAGCAAAAGGAAAGTGAGGAGGGTAGAGGTGGAAAAAAGGGAAGGAGAAAGAGTGGTGAGGAGGAGGGAGTAGTGAGTGAGAGGGAGAAATGAGGGAGGGGAGAGTGAAAGTGAGAGGAAGCGACAGGAGGAAAATGGAGGGAGGGAGAGAGAAAGCGAGGCCTGGACGAGGGAGAGGGAAAAGTGAAGGTGAGGAAGAGGGAGGGGAGATGACGAAGGGAGCAGTGAGTGGGGAGAGGGGCAGGGAGGGATAGCAGTGTGGGCCATGGCAAAAGATGTTGGGGTTAGGAATGTCTCTGTCCTGGGGTATTTCAGTTTGAAGGTTACAGGTGATCTAGGAGGTATCTCCGTTGCACTCTGAGGAGTTTCATAACATCGGGAAAGTGACTATATGATCTCCAGCCTCTCTTCACAGCCTTCCAGCCCTAGATTATGGGTCTCTGACTGCCAAGGAGAAGGTGGAGTTTAATGTCGGTAGTTTAGTGGAAGCAGTGTCCTCTCTGATTTAACCCATCACACCCCAGTCCATCACTCTCTGGGTTTAAAGAAAGTTGGAATTTATGTTTCTGTCCCACCAACAGCCATCAGGACAGCCCAAGCTGCTTTAGAGTCAGTGCAGGTTTTGTGACCAATAGCCATCTCTACATTGTAATGAAACCACCACTTATCACAGGAGACCTGCTGGCCTTCCCTACATCTGTCAGTGGTGCAGCCAACTCTGCAACAAGTCCACCTCTAGAGGGCTTTGCCTCAACTCTTGGACTTCAAATAAACCAGAAGATATAGGAGTAGAATTAGGCCATTCAGCCCATTGAGTCCATTCCAACATTTCATCATGGCTGATCTTGGATCCCATTCAACCCAATACGCCTGTCCTCTCACCATATCCCTTGATGCCCTGAACAATCAATCTATCAACTTCCGCTTTAAATATATCCACGGACCTGACCTCCACCGCAGTCTGTGTCAGAGCATTCCACAGATACGCCACTCTTTGGCTAAAAACAGTTCCTCCTTACTTCTGTTCGTTGTGCCCTCTAGTTCTGGATACCCTTCATCAGAGGAAACATCCTCTCCGCAGCCACCCTATCTAGTCCTTTCAATATTCGGTAGGTTTCAACGAGATCCCCACACATTCTTCTAAATTCCAGTGAGTACGGGCTCAAAGCTGCCAAACGCTCCTCATATGTTAACCCCTTCATTCCCGGAACCATCCTTGTAAACATCTGGACTCTCCAATGACTATTCATCCTTTCTGAGATATGGGGCCCAAGACTGTTGACAATACTCTAAGTGTGACCAGACTAGTGTCTGATAAAGGCTCGGCATTATCTCCTTGTTTTTATATTCTATTCCCCTTCAAATAAATGCCAACATTGCATTTGCCTTCTTTACCACAGACTCAACCTGTGAATTAACCTTCTGGGAGACTTACATGAGGACTCCCAAATCCCCTCGTACCTCTGATGTTTGTATTTTCTCCCTATTTCCATAATAGTCTGCATCATTGTTCCTTTTATTGAAATGGATTATCATACATTTCCCAACACTGTATTCCATCTGCCACTTTTTGCCGATTCTTTCAATTTGTTTCAGTCCTGCTGCAACGCATTGCTTCCTCAGCACTACCTACCCCTCCCCCTATCTTTGTATCATCCACAAACTTTGCCACAAAGCCATCAATTCCACTGTCTTAAGTCACTGACAAACAATGTGAAAAGTAGTGATCTGAACACTGACCCCTGAGGAACACCACTAGTCACTGGCAGCCAACCAGAATAGGTCCCTTTTATTCCCACTTGCTGCCTCCTACCTGTCAGCCATTCCTCTATCCATGCCAGTATTTTTCCTGTAGTGCCATAGAATTTTATCTTGTTAAGCAGCCTCATGAGAAGCACCTTGTCAAATGCTTTCTGAAAATCAAACAAAATTACATCCATTGTCTCTCTTTCATCCCCCTGCTTGTTATTTCCTCGAAGAATTCTATAACATTTGTCAGGCCAGATTTCCCTTGCAGAAACCATACTGACTTGGTCTTATTTTATCATTAGTCTCCAAGTACCCTAAAACTTCAACCTTAATAATGGACTCCAACACTTTCCCAACCACTGAGGTTAGGCTAACTAGGCTATAATTTCCTCTAGTTTGTCTTCCTCTTTTCTTAAAGAGTGGAGTGCCATTTGCAATTTTCCAATTCTCTGGGACCATGTCAGAATCAAGTGATTCTTGAAAGATCATGACCAATACATCCTTTATCTCTTCAGCAACCTCTTTTAGGACTCTGGAATGTAGTCCACATGATCCAGGTGACTTATCCACCTTAATACCCTTGAATTTGTTCCTGCTCCCTGACACTCATGGACATCTGGCATACAGCTAGTGATTTCCACAGTGAAGACTGAAGCAAAGTACCCATTAAGATCATCTCCCATTTCTTTGACCTCCATTACTATCTCAGCAGCATCATTTTCCAGTGGTCCAATATCAACGCTCACCTCCCTTTTATTCTTTATACGACTGAAAAAACTTTCAGTATCCTGCTTTATATATTTCGCAAATTTGCCCTCATATTTTATCTTATCCCTTCTAATAGCTTTTTTAGTTGCCTTTTGTTGGATTTTAAAAGCTTCTCAACCATCCAAATTCCCACTCAGTCTTGCTACCCTATGTGCCCTTTCCTTGGCTTTTATGCATTCCCTAACTTCCCTTATCAGCCACGGTTGACATTTGAGAACTTCTTCCTCTGTGGGACATAAATATCCTGCGCCTTGTGAACTATTTTCAGAAACTTCAGCCATATCTGTTCTGCCATCATCCCTGCCAGTATCCTCCTCCAATCCACCTGGGCAAGCTCCTCTCTCCCACCTCTGTGATTCCCTTTATTGCATTGCGATACTGATACATGTGAGTTTGCTTTTCCCTCTCAAACTGCAGTATGAATTCAATCATATTATGATCACTGCCTTCTAAGGATTCCTTTACGTTAAGGTCCCTAATAAGATCTGGCTTATTGCACAACACCCAAACTAAGATAGACTTTGCTCGAGTAGGCTCGAGCACAAGCTGCTCTAAAAAGCCATCCCATAGGCATTCAACAATTCCCTATCTTGCGATCTGACAGCAACCTGATTTTCCCAATCTCCTAGCATTTTGAAGTTCCCCATTACAATTGTGACATTACCCTTATTACATGCCCTTTCCAGCTCCCTTTGCAATCTCAACCCCACGTCTTGGCTACTATTCGCTCTTATGAATGATGGGAACCATGGTGATAGAGCTGAGGATGAGCCAGCAGGTTTACAAGTAGATGATGGATGTAACATGAATGTAAGAAAGGACAATCCAATGATTGGATACAAATGCAGACAGAGCAAAGAGTTAAATTTTACCACAGAGGCAAAATTCAAAAGAGCGAAGAATGCAGGACTGAAGGTGCTGTATTTAAATGTGTGTAGCATTTGGAATAAGGTGGACAAACTCATGGCAGAATTAGAGATTGGTTGGTATGACATTGTGGGCCTCACTAAATTGTGGCTGAAAGAAGGCCATTGTTAGGATCTTAACATCAAAGGATATGCTTTGTAACGAAAGGACAAGCAGAAAGTAATAGGTGGTGGTGTGGCTCTGTTGGTAAAAGATGGAATTACATCTTTAGAAAGAGGTGACATAGAGTCAGAGACTGTAGAATCTTTGTGTGTGGAGTTAAGGAATTGCAAGGGTAAAAAAAAACCATTATGGGGATCATATATAGGCCCCCAAACAGCAGCCAAGATGTGGGGTTGAGATTACAAAGGGAGCTGGGAAAGGCGTGTAATAAGGGTAATGATACAATTGTAATGGGGGAATTCAGTATGCAAGGGAATTGGGAAAATCGTTTTGGTGTCAGATCGCAGAGAAGGAATTTGTCGAATGCCTACTAAATGGCTTTCCAGAGCAGCTGGTGCTTGAGCCTACTCGGGGAAAGTCTATCTTAGATTGGGTGTTGTGTAATAACCCAGATCTTATTAGGGAACTTAATGTAAAGGAACACCTACGAGACAGATATCACAATGTAATTGAATTCATACTGCAGTTTGAGAGAGGAAGCATAACTCACATATATCAGTATCACAATGGAATAAAGGGAATTAGAGACACATGATAGAGCAGCTGGCCCAGGTGGACTAGGAGGAGAATACTGACGGGATGACGGCAGAGCAGATGACTCAAGTTTCTGGGACTTCACAAAGCGCAGGATAGATATAGACAATAGACAATAGGTGCAGAAGTAGACCATTTGGCCCTTCGAGCCTGCACTGCCATTTTGAGATCATGGCTGATCATCTACTATAAATACCCAGTTCCTGCCTTGTCCCCATATCCCTTGATTCCCCTATCCATAAGATACCTATCTAGCTCCTTCTTGAAAGCATCCAGAGAATTGGCCTCCACTGCCTTCCGAGGCAGTGCATTCCAGACCCCCACAACTCTCTGGGAGAAGAAGTTTTTCCTTAACTCTATCCTAAATGACCTACCCCTTATTCTCAAACCATACCCTCTGGTACTGGACTCTCCCAGCATCTGGAACATATTTCCTGCCTCTATCATGTCCAATCCCTTAATAATCTTATATGTTGCAATCAGATCCCCTCTCAATCTCCTTAATTCCAGCGTGTACAAGCCCAGTCTCTCTAACCTCTCTGCGTAAGACGGTCCAGACATCCCAGGAATTAACCTTGTCCCACAGAGGAAGAAGTTCTCAAATGGCAGGGGTAGATAACCGTGACTAACCAAGGAAGTTAAGGACTGCACAAAAGCCAAGGAAAGGACATATAAGGTGGCAAAAGTGAGTGAGAAGTTGTAAGATTGGGAAGCTTTTAAAATCCAAAAGGCAACTAAAAAAAGCTGTGAGAAGGGAAAAGATGAAATATTAGGACAGACTAGCTAATAATATGAAGCAGGATGCCAAATGTTTTTTCAGTTATTTAAAGAGTAAAAGGGAGGTGAGGTTGATATTGAACCCTGGAAAATGATCTTTGTGAGGTAGTAATGGGGGACAAAGAAATGGCTGAAGAACTTAATTGGTTCTTCTAATGGAACTTCACGGTAGAAGACACCAGCAGTGTGCCAGAGGTCCGTGAGTGTCAGGGAGCAGGAGTGAGTGCCATTGCTATTACAAAGGAAAAAGGGCTAGGCAAACTGAAAGATCTTAAGGTGGATAAGTCACCTGGGCCAGATGGACTATAGAATCCTGAGTACTGAGAGAGGTTGCTGAAGATAATGGATGCATTGGTCATGATCTTTCAAGAATCACTTGGTTCTGGCATGGTCCTGGAGGCCTGGAAAATTGCAAATATCACTTCACTTTTTAAGAAGGGAGGAAGGCAATAGAAAGGAAATTATAAGCCAATTAGTCTAATCTCAGTGGTTGGGAAAGTGTTGGAGTCTATTATTAAGGATGAGGTTTTGAGGTACTTGGAGACTAATGATAAAACAATTCAACGCCAGCATGGTTGCTGTGAAGGAAAATCTTGCTTGACAAATCTTGGAATTCTTCGAGGAAGTAATAAGCAGGATGGACAAAAGAGAGGCAGTGAATGCTATTTACTTGGATTTTCAGAAGGCATTTGATAAGGTGCCACATATGAGGCTGCTTAACAAAATACCTATGGTATTACAGGAAGGATACTGGCATGGATAGTGGAATGGCTGACAGACAGGAGGCAGTGAGTGGGAATAAAGGGATCCTTTTTTGGTTGGCTGCTGGTGACTAGTGGTGTTCGTCAGGGGTCAGTATTGGGACTGATACATTTCACATTGTTTGTCAATGACTTATATAATGGAATCAATGGTATTGTGACAGAGTTTGCAGATGATACGAAGATAGGTGGAAGGTCAGTAGTGCTGAGGAAGCAAAGCAATTGCAGCAGGAGTTAGACAAATTGGAAGAATTGGCTAAGAAATGGCAGATGGAATACAGTGTTGGGAAATGTATGATAATGCATTTTGGTAAAAGGAACAATAGTGTGGACTATTATCTAAATGGGGAGAAGGTTCAAACATCAGAGGTGCAGAGGGACTTGGGAGTGCTTGTGCAAGACTCCCAGAAGGTTAATTTACAGGTTGAGTCTGTGGTAAAGAAGGCAAGTGCCTTGTTGGCATTTATTTCAAAGGGAATAGAATATAAAAGTAAGGAGATAATGCTGAACCTTTATAAGACACTAGTCAAGCCACACTTAGAGTATTGTCAACAGGTTTGGACCCCATATCTCGCAAAGGATATGTTGTGCAGAGGAGGTTCACGAGGATGATTACAGGAATAAAGGGGTTAACATATAGAAAATAGAACATAGAATAGTACAGCACATTACAGGCCCTTCAGCCCACAATGTTGTGCCGACCCTCAAACCCTGCCTCCCATATAACCCCCCAACTTAAATTCCTCCATATACCTGTCTAGTAGTCTCTTAAACTTCACTAGTGTATCTGCCTCCACCACTGACTCAGGCAGTGCATTCCATGCACCAACCACTCTCTGAGTAAAAAACCTTCCTCTAATATCCCCCTTGAACTTCCCTCCCCTTACCTTAAAGCCATGTCCTCTTGTACTGAGTAGTGGTGCCCAGGGGAAGAGGCGCTGGCTGTCCACTCTGTCTATTCCTCTTAATATCTTGTACACCTCTATCTTGTCTCCTCTCATCCTCCTTCTCTCCAAAGAGTAAAGCCCTAGCTCCCTATATCTCTGATCATAATCCATACTCTCTAAACCAGGCAGCATCCTGGTAAATCACCTCTGTACCCTTTCCAATGCTTCCACATCCTTCCTATAGTGAGGCGACCAGAACTGGACACAGTACTCCAAGTGTGGCCTAACTAGAGTTTTATAGAGCTGCATCATTACATCGCATCTCGTAAACTCTATCTCTCGACTTATGAAAGCGAACATCCCATAAACTTTCTTAACTACCCTATCTACCTGTGAGGCAACTTTCAGGGATCTGTAGACATGTACCCCCAGATCCCTCTGCTCCTCCACACAACCAAGTATCCTGCCATTTACTTTGTACTCTGCCTTGAAGTTTGTCCTTCCAAAGTGTATCACCTCACACTTCTCCGGTTGAACTACATCTGCCACTTCTCAGCACACTTCTGCAATCTATCAATGTCTCTCTGCAATCTTCGACAATCCTCTACACTATCCACAACACCATCAACCTTTGTGTTGGCTGCAAACTTGCCAACCCACCCTTCTACCCCCAAATCCTGGTCATTAATAAAAATCACGAAAAGTAGAGGTCCCAGAACAGATCCTTGTGGGACACCACTAGTCACAACCCTCCAATCTGAATGTACTTCCTCCACCACGACTCTCTGCCTTCTGCAGGCAAGTCAATTCTGAATCCAGCTGGCCAAACTTCCCTGGATCCCATGCCTTCTGACTTTCTGAATAAGCCTACCGTGTGGAACCTTGTCAAATGCCTTACTAAAATCCATGTAGATCACATCCACTGCACTACCCTCATCTATATACCTGGTCACCTCCTCAAAGAACTCTATCAGGCTTGTTAGGCACGATCTGCCCTTCACAAAGCCATGCTGACTGTCCCTGATCAGACCATGATTCTCTAAATGCCCATAGATCCTATCTCTAAGAATCTTTTCCAACAGCTTTCCCACCACAGATGTAAGGCTCACTGGTCTATAATTACCTGGACTATCCCTATTACCTTTTTTGAACAAGGGGACAACATTCGCCTCCCTCCAATCCTCCGGTACCATTCCTGTGGACAACGAGGACATAAAGATCCTAGCCAGTGGCTCAGCAATCTCTTCCCTTGCCTCGTGGAGCAGCCTGGGGAATATTCCGTCAGGCCTCGGGGACTTATCCGTCCTAATGTATTTTAACAACTCCAACACCTCCTCTCCCTTAATATCAACATGCTCCAGAACATCAACCTCACTCATATTGTCCTCACCGTCATCAAGTTCCCTCTCATTGATGAATACCAAAGAGAAGTATTCACTGAGGACCTCGCTCACTTCCACAGCCTCCAGGCACATCTTCCCACTTTTATCTCTAATCGGTCCTACCTTCACTCCTGTCATCCTTATGTTCTTCACATAATCGAAGAATGCCTTGGGGTTTCCCTGTACCCTACTCACCAATGCCTTCTCATGCTCCCTTCTTGCTCTCCTCAGCCCCTTCTTAAGCTCCTTTCTTGTTACCCTATATTCCTCAATAGACCCATCTGATCCTTGCTTCCTAAACCTCATGTATGCTGCCTTCTTCCACCTGACTAGATTTTCCACTTGACTCGTCACCCATGGTTCCTTCACCCTACCATTCTTTATCTTCCTCACTGGGACAAATTTATCCCTAACATCCTGCAAGATATCCTTAAACATCGACCACATGTTCATAGTACATTTCCCTGCAAAAACATCATCCCAATTCACACACAGAAGTTCTAGCTTTATAGCCTCATAATTTGCCCTTCCCCAATTCAAAACTTTCCTGTCCTCTCTGATTCTATCCTTTTCCATGATAATGTTAAAGGTCAGGGAGCGGTGATCACTGTCCCCTAGATGCTCACCCACTGACAGATCTGTGACCTGACCTGGTTCGTTACCTAATACTAGATCTAGTATGGCATTCCCCCTAGTCGGCCTGTCAACATACTGTGACAGGAATCCATCCTGACACACTTAACAAACTCTGCCCCATCTAACCCCTTGGAACTAATCAAGTGCCAATCAATATTAGGGAAGTTAAAGTCACCCATGATAACAACCCTGTTATTTTTGCACCTTTCCAAAATCTGCCTCCCAATCTGCTCCTCAGTATCTCTGCTGCTACCAGGGGGCCTATAGAATACCCCCAGTAGAGTAACTGCTCCCTTCCTCTTCCTGACTTCCACCCATACTGACTCAAAAGAGGATCCTGCTACACTACCCACCCTTTCTGCAGCTGTAATAGTATCCCTGACCAGTAATGCCACCCCTCCTCCCCCTTTTTCCCCCTTCTCTATCCCTTTTAAAGCACTGAAATCCAGGAATATTCAGAATCCATTCCTGCCCTGGTGCCAGCCAAGTCTCTGTAATGGCTACTACATCATAATTCCATGTATGTATCCAAGCTCTCAGTTCATCACCTTTGTTCCTGATGCTTCTTGCATTGAAGTACACACACTTTAGCCCTTCTACCTTACTACCTTTTTACCCTTTATTCTGCTTCTCTTTCCTCAAAGCCTTTTTATATGTTAGATCTGGCTTTACTCCATGCACTTCTTTCACTGCTCTATCGCTCCGGGTCCCATCCCCCTTGCATGAGGAGCGTTTGGCAGCTTTGGGCCTGTACTCACTGTAATTTAGAAGTATGTGGGGGGTATCTCATTTAAGTCTACCAAATGTTGAATGACTAGAGAGGGTGGATGTGCAGAGGATATTTCCTATGGTGTGGGTATCCAGAACTAGAGGGCACAGCCTCAAAAAGGAGCGATCCTTTAGAACAGAAGTAAGGAGGAATTATATTAGCCAGAGCATAGAAAATCTGTGCAGTGCTCTGCCACAGACTGCAGTGTAGGCCAAGTTCATGCGTATATTTAAGGTGGAAGTTGACTGTTTCCTGATTGATGAAGGTATCAAGGGATATGGTGAGAAGGCAGGTATAAGGGGTTGAGTAAGATCCGGGATCAGCAATGATGGAATGGGAGGAGCAGATCAATGGGCTGAATGGCCTAATTCTGCTCCTATGTCTTACGGTTTTATGGAATTTTGTCTCTGTGGTATAATTTAAGTTTTTTGCTCTGTCTTCAGTTGTACCCAACCATTGGCTTGTCCTTCCTTACATTCATATTACATACTGTATCATCTACTTGTAAACCTGCTGGCTGATCCTCAGCTCCATCATACTGGTTCCCATCCCCCTGCCATATTAGTTTAAACTAATAGAGCTGAGGGAGACTGAACCATGGTTGGTCCAGTGCTGAGCTGGGACTCTGGTGCAATTAGGTCACACGCTGCAGGATTCTCCTGTCACAGGGACAAATTCTGCATATCTTGGTCCCCACCTTCATTGCTGTAGAGTCATGGAGTCAGAGATTCAGTGGGAGGGCAGGTGTCTTCACCTTTGTTACGTTCATTTCGCTTATATTAATAATGTATTTATTGAAATGATCACATTGACTTGGTGGGTCGAAAGGCCTGGTGCTATTCTGTATAGTTTCAAGTTACTGTGTGTCTAACTTAAACTGTGAACCAGAGACTCTCTGCCCATTTTGGAATTTCTCATCGACTGTTGGAGAGATTGTTTGTATCTCCTGAGATGTGTGTGTGTGTATCTCTGGAGAGGGGTGTATGTATCTCCCAGGAGGGGTGTGTGTATCTCCTGGGAGGTTGTTGTGTGTATCTCCTGGGAGGGGTGTGTGTGCATCTCCTGGGAGGGGTGTGTATGCATCTCCTGGGAGGGGTGTGTATGTATCTCCTGGGAGGTGTGTGTGTATCTCCTAGGAAGTATTTACTCTAATTTCAAGGAGGCTCTTACCAAAGCCTAGTTTTTTTTCTCTCTGTCCACCTACTGTTCTCATCCTGATATGAACTTTGGGATGGTGTGTGTTTGGGAGTCTGGACTATTCATCTGTGTATCAATGATGTCCAATGCTAATATTGGATTGTCTAGGCTGCAATGGATTTGGAGGGTTTTAGAGACACAGTGTTGGTGGCGTTGTCTGAGGATGGAGTCACTGATCTTCACAGCACCATGAATTATGTGCCACGGCTGACCTTCAAAGGTTCTTTCCCTCAGTTGCTTGTGTGGTGAAGGCAGCGATGAATTTGGTCATAGGTGGCAGGAGATGAGATTGTTGTTGGATTTCAGTGCGAAAGGTTATTGTCAAAGGTTGAGATGCTGAGGTGGGTACAGGTGGTCAAACACTTTTTGTCTGATGAATGTTGGAAATATGACCATTCTTTTGTTGGGCATCTGTACTGATGTTATACTGGATTTGCAGGGTGCAAATAGGTGATTGATGATCTTGGCCCTGGGGTGAAGGCAGCACTACAGGAAACTGCTCCCTGCTGTGATGGGACCCATAGCTCCTGGTCAAGTTTACCCAGCCAGAGCTTTGATCCACTTTCTTCTTCATGTGCCTTACGCGTTACACGCTTGGGAGATCATGGCTCTCCACATCGAACAATCCCTCGCGGCGTCAATGATATCCCGCACATTTAGATTTGTTAGTTCTTTCACAGTGTCCATATATTTTCTGCTTTGCAGTCCTCTTCTGCATTTCCCAGGCATATGGCCTTGTGATGTAAGGCATTCTATTTCTCCCTTTCTGATGACATGGCCCAGGAAATTAAGTTTCCGCTCATTTAATGTTCTCATTAAAGGTCTTTTTGCATGGGCACGTTGGAGTACTGTCTCATTTACCCTATCTCTATATGATATTTTCAGCATTCTTCTAAGAAACCACATTTCTGTTGCTTCTAAGTTTCTTTGGAGTTCTGGTGTTATAGTCTGTGTTTCGGAAGCATACAGCAAGATTGACCAGATGTAACATTTTAGTAGCCTAAGCCTTATTGTCATAGAAATCTGTCTGTTGGTAAAAATGGGGTTCATTTTATGGAAAAATAAAAACACAAAATGCTGGCAGAACTCAGCAGGCCAGACAGCATCTATGGGAGGAGGTAGTGACATTTCGGGCCGAAACCCTTCTGATGAAGATGAGGAAACCCTCTTGATGAAGGGTTTTGGCCTAAAATGTTGTCATTACATCCTCCCATAGATGATGTCTGGCCTGCTGAGTTCTGCCAGCATTTTGTGTTTTTATTTATTTCCAGCATCTGCAGATTCACTCGTGTTTCATTTTATGGAATCTGGTTTTGGCAATGGCAATTCTTCTTATTTCACTTAGATTTTTACCCCATCTAGGTCTTCTATTTCTCTGATCCACCTACACCCTTGCTAATATACTGTCAGTGAGCTAATTCAGCCTGGGGCCACACTGTCTGTCCTTTAGAAAGAAATGTGTTAGTCACAACATAAATTTGAGTATCATTATTGTGTCATAGCTACAGTTCCACAACATTAAGATAGAATTTCTCTTGTTCCATTATCTTATTCTTCTTCAGCAAGGTAGTGAGCAGCTCCTATTGTTTACTCCAGATTCTCTCCTTCAATGTGGAGACTGCTAAAATGTTCACCCATCCCCTGGGTGGGAGTGAGCTGCTGTGAATGCTAACAGTCCCCCTGAGGAGGTGTGGGTATGGGAAAGAGTTTGAGGGTTTGAACCCTGTGTCGACAAAGGGACAGTACGTTTTTCAGGTTAGGATATTGGACAGTTCAGAAGGGAACCTGTAGGTGGTGGTGTTTCCCTGCACGTGAAGCCAGCCCTTCTCATACTTGGTAGTGGGTTTGGGTGGAGAGACTGGATCTGCAGTACACTCCACAGATCCTGCAAGCTGATTGTGGAGACAAAGAACATATATCATGGTGCCTAATTACGACACATTTGGATAGCAGTAGAAGGATCAGTCTGAGTCTGCATGGATTTATGAAGGGAAAATCATGCTTGACTAATCTTCTGGAGTTTTTTGAGGATGTAACTATGAAAATGGACAAGGGAGAGCCAGTGGATGTAGAGTACCTGGACTTTCAGAAAGCTTTTGATAAAGTCCCACATAGGAGATTAGTGGGCAAAATTAGGGCACATGGTATTGGGGGCAGAGTACTGACATGGATTGAAAATTGGCTGGCTGACAGGAAACAAAGAGTAGTGATTAATGGGTCCCTTTCGGAATGGCAGGCTGTGACCAGTGGGGTACCGCAAGGTTCGGTGCTGGGACCGCAGCTGTTTACAATATACATTAATGATTTAGATGAAGGGATTAAAAGTAACATTAGCAAATTTGCTGATGACACAAAGCTGGGTGGCAGTGTGAAATGTCAGGAGGATGTTATGAGAATGCAGGGTGACTTGGACAGGTTGGGTGAGTGGGCAAATGTATGGCAGATGCAGTCTAATGTGGATAAATGTGAGGTTATCCACTTTGGTGGCAAGAACAGGAAGGCAAATTACTATCTAAATGGAGTCAAGTTAGGAAAAGGGGAAGTAAAACGAGATCTAGGTGTTCTTGTACATCAGTCAATGAAAGCAAGCATGCAGGTACAGCAGGCAGTGAAGAAAGCTAATGGCATGTTGGTTTTTATAACAAGAGGAATTGAGTATAGGACTAAAGAGGTCCTTCTGCAGCTGTACAGGGCCCTGGTGAGACCCCACCTGGAGTATTGTGTGCAGTTTTGGTCTCCAAATTTGAGGAAGGACATTCTTGCTATTGAGGGAGTGCAGCGTAGGTTCACAAGGTTAATTCCCAGAATGGCACGACTGTCATATGTTGAAAGATTGGAGCGACTGGGCTTGTATACACTGGAACTTAGAAGGATGAGAGGGGATCTGATTGAAACATATAAGATTATTAAGGGATTGGAAACACTGGAGGCAGGAAGCATGTTCCTGCTGATGGGTGAGTCCAGAACTAGAGGCCACAGTTTAAGAATAAGGGGTAGGCCATTTAGAACAGAGATGCGGAAAAACTTTTTCACCTAGAGAGTGGTGGATATGTGGAATGCTGTGCCCCAGAAGGCAGTGGAGGCCAAGTCTCTGGATGCATTCAAGAGAGAGTTAGATAGAGCTCTTATAGATAGCGGGGTCAAGGGATATGGGGAGAGGGCAGGAACGGGGTGCTGATTGTGTATGATCAGCCATGATCACAGTGAATGGCGGTGCTGGCTAGAAGGGCCAAATGGCCTACTCCTGCACCTACTGTCTATTGTCTATTGTCTAATCCTGAATCCTTCAAAGTGTGTGTGTGTGTGTGTGTGTGTGTGTGTGTGTGTGTGTGTGTGTGTGTGTGTTGTGTGCGCACACACATACATGTGATGCATCACAAGCTACTGTGACACGGTTCTATCTCACAACCTGACTGTTGCCCCTTGCTAAGTCACTTGACGTTGGCGAGCTGGTACCGTTAAGGTTAAGATACGTTGGGACTTCAGGGTTCATTGCCTTTCCTACACTAGTTAGAGAATGCGATGAATCCTGTAAGTAATCAGTCTGTTGCTGTGACTGTTTCTGGCTTTCCCTGTTCACAGGATATTTCCTAACATTGCTCTTCCATTACCCTCCATCCATAGTGGTGACGATGCAGAGCCCTGCTGGTTGAGTAGTCTCTCTCTGTACAAAGTGCTCCCCGTTTGACAGACTCGAGAGCTCTGGTCACTCTGGGCCTATAGACAGGACATGAAGGGGGAGGGAAGTTGGCAGTGTTCCAACACCAGGTTTCAGACCTGCCACAGTTACCAATATCACAGTGTTCTCTATATCCTGGTGCCATGGGGGCTGGTTCTCTAGAGAAGCCATTCATTTTTCCAAAGACTGAACATATTGTTTTATACTGTGTGGACATGGCTTAGGCAGCAACCCGGGATATGCTACGGACAGCCTGGCAAAACTGCCTGGTACCTGTGGATTCTATCTGTAACATGGAGAGATCCTGGATTTTCCAAAGAAGCTATGGAATGTAGCACAGTTTTGCAGAATCCAATCACCTTGTGTAACAGACAGCTGCAAATGCCTGCACTGTCTGAATGTGGTGAAGACAGCACACCGTAAGGGTGTCTGACAGACTGGGTGTTCCCACAGCTATTATCAGCATGAGAATAACAAAACCATCAAAACACTCAGCAGTGCAGGCAGTATCTGTGGGGAGAAGAACAGAGTTAATGACTCAAAAGTCTCAGCTACGGCTTTATTCCCTAGAGCATAGAAGATTGAGGGGAGATTTGATAGAGGTATACAAAATTATGAGGGTATAGATAGGGTAAATGCAAGCAAGCTTTTTCCACCGAGGTTGGGTAAGATTAGAACTAGAGATCATGAGTTAAGAGGGAAAGGTGAAATATTAAAGGAGGACATGAGAGGGAACTTCACTCAGGATGGTGGGAGTGTGGGAACATAGAAACATAGAAAACGTACAGCACAATACAGTCTCTTCGGCCCACAATGATGTGCCGAACATGTACTTACTTTAGAAATTTCCTAGGGTTACCCATAGCCCTCTGTTTTTCTAAGCTCCACGTACCTATCCAGGAGTCTCTTAAAAGACCCTATCGTATCTGCCTCCACCACCATTGCTAGTAGCCCATTCCATGCATAAAAACCACTCTCTGCTGTTACGAACCCCGTAACTGGGTCACTTACCAGCAAAGATAGAGAGGTCCGTTGAAGTCTGATGGTACTATTTTTAACAGTATTTATTCATAAAAATACACAAAAATAATATCAATGCAAACATACAGATAATATACGTCGTCAATACTAAATCTAAAAGCGCGGGTATAATAATAATCAATAAGAAATAACTCTATCATTGTCTAGGGGATAATGTATTGTCTGATGGAAATATAAAAGTCACTTTAGTTCATTCAGGCTGCAGCTTTTGGTTGGAGAGAGAGACGGAGTTTTTAGAACTTGCCCGTTTTCCCTTGTTATGATGTCGATCCTTCGAAATGTCGTCGGTGGTGATCTCTTCTTTAGCTAAGCCGTCTTCCGTGGTAAGGCCTCAATCCCGGGCAACGGGAAAGGACACACGTGGACCTTCCACCGGCTGTCGCTATTAAACGCTGTCACGGGATTTCCAGCGTTTCTCCTCTGGTGCGTCTGAAGGGGCTGTTCCCCCAGACCCTCTTTTATCCTGACTCACAGGGTCTCAGATGTCAATCAGGGTGGAGGGATGCCTCCCCTCAACCAGCCCACTTTTGGTCATTCCCTGAGGGCTTCAAATAAGTAGCACCGTACTCAATACACAATTCCGTCTCCAAGAGACAATGGCCGTTTCCCGTAGCTTTGTATCGCCGAGGGGCCAAGACATTCCAAACGTCTCTCTCTCATTTCCTGGGTCTCCTGACCTGAATTAATAGCGATCTTGCGATTCTCAAAAAGGAGGGGGCACAGGCGTAACACTGCATAAAAAACTTACCCCTGACATCTCCTCTGTACCTACTTCCAAGCACCTTAAAACTGTACCCTCTCGTGTTAACCATTTAAGCCCTGGGAAAAAGCCTCTGACTATCCACACAATCACTATCATCTTGTACATGTCTATCAGGACACCTCTCCAAGGAGAAATGGCCAAATTCACTCAACCTATTCTCATAAGGAGGATCAGAGAAACCTTGAGGTCCAAGTCCGTAGGACACTCAAAGCTGCTACGCAGGATGACCCTGTGGTTAAGAAGGCATACAGTGCATTGGCCTTCATCAACCGTGGGATTGAGTTTAAAAGCTGAGAGGTAATGTTACAGCTATATAGGACCTAGTCAGACCCCACTAGGAGTACTATGTTCATTTCTGGTCACCTCACTACAGGTAGGATGTGGAAGCCATAGAAAGGGTGCAGAAGGAGATTTACAAGGTTGTTGCCTGGATTGGGGAGCATGCCTTATGAGAATAGGTTGAGTGAACTTGGCCTTTACTCCTTGAAGTGATGGAGGATGAGAGGTGACCTGATAGAGGTGTACAAGATAATGAGAGGCATTCATCGTGTGGCTAGTCAGAGGCTTTTTCCCAGGATTGAAATGGTTAACACGAGAGGGCACAGTTTTAAGGTGCTTGGAAATAAGTACAGAGGGGATGTCAGGGATAAGTTTTTTTTGCAGAGAGAGGTGAGTGCGTGGAAATGGGCTGCCAGTGGCAGTGGTGGAGGTGGAAACGATAGGGTCTTTTAATAGGCTCTTGGATAGGTACATGGAGCTAAGAAAAATAGAGGGCTATGGGTAAGCCTAGGTAGTTCTAAGGTAAGGACATGTTCGGCACAGCTTTGTGGGCTGAAGGGCCTGTATTGTGCTGTAGGTTTTCTGCGTTTATATGTTTCTAAGGCCTGCTCCCCAATCCAGGCAACATCCTTGTAAATCTTCTCTACACCCTTTCTATAGTTTCCACATCCTTCCTATAGGGAGGCGACCAGAAATTAGCACAGTACCCCATGTGGGGTCTGACCAGGGTCCTATATATGTAACATTACCTCTCAGCTCTTAAACTCAGTCCCATGGTTGATGAAGGCCAATGCACCGTATGCTTTCTTAACCACAGGGTTAACCTGTGTAGCAGCTTTGAGTATCCTATGGACTCACACCCCAAGATACCTCTGATCCTCCACACTTTCAAGAGTCTTACCATTAATACTATATTCTGCCATCATATTTGACCTACCAAAATGAACCACCTCACACTTATTAGGGTTGAACTCCATCTGCCACTTCTCAGCCCAGTTTTGCATCCTATCAATGTCCTACTATAATCTCTGACAGCCCTCCACACTATCCACAACACCCCCAACCTTTGTGACATCCCTCCACTTCCTCATCCAGGTCATTTATAAAAATCACAAAGTGACAGGGTCCCAGAACAGATCCCGGAGGCACACCACTGGTCACCGACCTCCATGCAGAACATGACCCGTCTACAACCACTCTTTGTCTTCTGTGGGCAAGCCAATTCTGGATCCACAAAGCAATGTCCCCACGGATCTCATGCCTCCTTACTTTCTCAATAAGCCTTGCATGGGGTACCTTATCAAATGCCTTGCTGAAACCCATATACACATCTACGGATCTACCTTCATCAACATGTTTAGTCACATCCTCAAAAAATTCAATCAGGCTTGTAAAACATGACCTGCCTTTGACAAAGACATGCTGACTATTCATAATCATATTATACCTCTCCAGATGTTCATAAAACATGTCTCTCAGGATCTTCTCCATCAATTTACCAACCACTGAAGTAAGACTCACTGGTCTATAATTTCCTCAGCTATCTCCACACATTTTCTTGAATAAGGGAACAACATCTGTGACCCTCCAATCCTCCAGAACCTCTCTCATCCCCATTGATAATGTAAAGATCATCGCTGGAGGCTCAGCAATCTCCTCCCTCATTTCCCACAGTAGACTGGGGTACATCTCATCTGGTCCTGGAGACTTATCCAGCCTGATGCTTCCCAAAAGCTCCAGCATATCCTCTTTCTTGATGTTTATATGCTCAAACTTTTCAATCCACTGTAATTCATCCCTACAAACACCAAGATCCTTTTCCATAGGGAATACTGAAGTAAAGTATTCATTAAGTACTTCTGCTGTCTCTTCTGGTTCCATACACACTTTTCTATTGTCACACTTGATTGGTCCTATTCTTTCATGTGTATAGGAAACTGATACAGGACTTTGTGATATGGTGCAACTCAAACTACCTGCGTCTCAATGTCACCAAGACCAAGGAGATGGTGGTGGACTTTAGGAGATCTAGGCCTCATATGGAGCCAGTGATCATTAATGGAGAATGTGTGGAGCAGGTTAAGACCTACAAGGATCTGGGAGTACAGTTGGACGAGAAGCTAGACTGGACTGCCAACACAGATGCCTTGTGCAGGAAGGCACAGAGTCGACTGTACTTCCTTAGAAGGTTGGCGTCATTCAATGTCTGCAGTGAGATGCTGAAGATGTTCTATAGGTCAGTTGTGGAGAGCGCCCTCTTCTTTGTGGTGGCGTGTTGGGGAGGAAGCATTAAGAAGAGGGACGCCTCACGTCTTAATAAGCTGATAAGGAAGGCGGGCTCTGTCGTGGGCAAAGTACTGGAGAGTTTAACATCGGTAGCTGAGCGAAGGGCGCTGAGTAGGCTACGGTCAATTATGGAAAACCCTGAACATCCTCTACATAGCACCATCCAGAGACAGAGAAGCAGTTTCAGCGACAGGTTACTGTCGATGCAATGCTCCTCAGACAGGATGAAGAGGTCAATACTCCCCAATGCCATTAGGCTTTACAATTCAACTGCCAGGACTTAAGAACTTTTTTTTAAAGCTATTATTAATGCTTTTTGAGTTAGTGATTTAGATGCATATCATATTATTACTGAGTTAAGTATTGTATGTAATGAGTTTTTGCTACAACAAGTGTATGGGACATTGGAAAAAATGTTGAATTTCCCCATGGGGATGAATAAAGTATCTATCTATCTATCTATCTATCTATCTATCCTCTTGCTCTTCACATACTTGTAGAATGCCTTGGGGTTTTCTTTAATCCTGCCCGCAAGGCCTTCTCATGGCCACTTCTGGCTCTCCTAATTTCATTATTAAACTCCTTCCTGCTAGCCTTATAATCTTCTAGATCTCTATCATTACTTAGTTTTTTGAACTTTTCATAAGCTTTTCTTTTTTTCTCAACTAGATTTTCAAATTTCCAGTCCATTATCTGTTTCACCAATCAGCTTCCCAGCTCTTTATTTCACCGCTTCCCCCATCCCAGATTCACCTATCATCTACCACCTTGTACTTCCTCCTCCACTATCTCATCCCAACCTTCTCACTCTGACTTCTCCTCTTTCTTTCCAGTCCTGATGAAGGGTCTTAGCCCAAAACATCAACTGTTTACTCTTTTTCATAGACGCTGCTGGTTGGCCTGCTGAGTTCCTCTGGCATTTTGTGTGTGTTGCTGTGATTTCTAGCATCTGCAGCCTTTCTCGTTTCTGTATATACCAGGTTGGGATGTTGTGCAGCCTGCAGTGGGTGTGAGGGGGCTGCTGCATACACCAGACGAGAAGGTATTTTACATTATCCCAGGCCAGTACCGAAGGCATGACTATTGGATCAGTTGGATTCAGAAATGGCATCACCATCAGTGAGGAGTTTTGCAGGCAGGGAGGCAACAGCTGGTGGTATTGGGTGGCAATCAATGGACAGAGTAGTTCCCTCAACTCCAGAGACATTGGTTCAATCCATTCCTCTGGCATTGTCCACGTGGAGTCTGCATGTTCTTGCTGTGATGGCGGTGCATTCCCCTGGGTTGCTGGTTTCTTCCTACATCATTGTCTCTGGGATTTTGGAGGAAACATGAGGAAATAGTTCCGTTTAATATCAGAGAAATGTATGCAATATAACTGTACATCCTGAAATTCTTGTTCTTCAAAACTAAATCTATCTGGTGTTTGCCAAACAATGTTTGTTTCTGATCACAGTGACACTCAGCAAGGCAAGGAGTGCCTTCAGGCATGGCATCATGCTGTATCAGTACAGCACGGCCACTCGGGATGTTGCCTGATGTGGCAACCCAACAAATCAACTTGTCATTCAGATTGAGGTTGAGCCTGTGACAGACTCTTCTACATGGCTGTGGAATGAGACCCTACAGTTACTGACTGAAACAGAGACCAAGTCAACTGTGAAGAATCAAATTTATTGTCATGGATGTGACATGAAGTGTTTTAGCTTGCAGGAGTACAACGCAAGGCAGAAAACTAAAGAGGTCGTTCATGGGTTCATGATTGGTTCAGAAATCTGATTGTGGTGGAGAAAAAGCTGTTACTGAATCATTGAATGTGGGTCTTCAGGCTCCCCGATGGTAATAATGAGAAGAGGGCATGCCCTGAGCTTCCTGTGTCCAAGTTCCATCAACAAGTTCGAATATCGATCATTCTTCTCACATAGTACTAGATCAGAGACACACACGCAAAATGCTAGAGGAATTCAGCATCTGGACTCTTCATTCCCCTGCCTGACCTGTTGAGTTCCTTCATCGTGTTGTGTTGCTCTGGATTTCCAGTATCTGCAGAATCTTTTGTGTTTAGATCTAAAATACAGTCTATTGCCTCACACACTGCACTTTCTGTCTGTGCTGCCTGAGTTTATTCTCCACACTGTTACTGCTAACTCAGTTTGGACCAGACTAGTAAGTTCCCGATTGTTACCATATTTCCCGTGTCGCGTTTCCTGTTTTATGTAATATTCTGCATTGCCACTAGTTTTGCTATCATTAGACTACACCCACTGGTGCTTTCTATTCCCTGCTAATTCTGAACACCACCCTCATTCTCTTCCTGAACTTTCTGATGTAAGGTCTCTCCTAATTGTCTGATTCTTATTTTCAGAGCTCGCAGTCTCTCTGTCTCTGGCACTTTCTACATTGCTCTTTGCCTCTCTCTTGGCCTCCCTTTCTGCCTGTCCCTCTCTTTGCTTTTTGTATCCCCCTCGACCCTTCTCTCTGCCTCTCTCGCTGTGTCTTTCTTTGTCTCTATCTGTCTCTGTCTCTCTCTTTCTCTCGATTTCTCTGTCTCTTCATAAAGGGAATATGCTTGTGGAATAATTCCCAAGTGATCATAGTTCTACCATCCTCTAGAATAGGTTCTAGATTAGGCGTGGGGTTGTTATTTTCGATTTGTGTTGTTACAAATCATGTTGAGCTACAGAGCCTGTCTTTTGACTTGGTACCATTACTCTCTGCACTAACTCAGGCCAGGGTACAGACACTCCGGGTTGTAAGGAGTCTTTTCCTGAAGGTTGATTGTAACCATGGTCAAGGGTATAATAACACACTGGCTTAGACAGGGATCTGATCTTGAATGTTGTTAATAACATCAGTTCGGGTTATAATCACGCGCCCACTTAGACAGCCGTCTGTTCCTGAACATCATTTGTAACTCCAGTCGAGGTTACAGTCACACCCTGGGTGAGACAGGGGTCTGTTCCTGACATCGTTTGTAACTCCGGTCAGGGTTACAGTCACACCCCGGTTTCGACAGGTGTCTGTTCCTGAACATCATTTGTAACTCCAGTCAGGGTTACAGTCACACCCCGGGTGAGACAGGGGTCTGTTCCTGACATCGTTTGTAACTTCAGTCAGGGTTACAGTCACACCCTGGGTGAGACAGGGGTCTGTTCCTGACATCGTTTGTAACTTCAGTCAGGGTTACAGTCACACCCTGGGTGAGACAGGGGTCTGTTCCTGACATCGTTTGTAACTTCAGTCAGGGTTACAGTCACACCCTGGGTGAGACAGGGGTCTGTTCCTGACATCGTTTGTAACTTCAGTCAGGGTTACAGTCACACCCTGGGTGAGACAGGGGTCTGTTCCTGACATCGTTTGTAACTCCGGTCGGGGTTACAGTCACACCCCGGGTGAGACAGGGGTCAGTTCCTGACATCATTTGTAACTCCAGTCAGGGTTACAGTCACACCCTGGGTGAGACAGGTGTCTGTTCCTGAACATCGTTTGTAACTCCAGTCAGGGTTACAGTCACACCCCGGTTTCGACAGCCGTCTGTTCCTGAACATCGTTTGTAACTCCGGTCGAGGTTACCGTCACACCCCGGGTGAGACAGGGGTCTGTTCCTGACATCGTTTGTAACTCCGGTCAGGGTTACAGTCACACCCCGGGTGAGACAGGGGTCTGTTCCTGACATCGTTTGTAACTTCAGTCAGGGTTACAGTCACACCCCGGGTGAGACAGGGGTCTGTTCCTGACATCGTTTGTAACTTCAGTCAGGGTTACAGTCACACCCTGGGTGAGACAGGTGTCTGTTCCTGAACATCGTTTGTAACTCCAGTCAGGGTTACAGTCACACCCCGGTTTCGACAGCCGTCTGTTCCTGAACATCGTTTGTAACTCCGGTCGAGGTTACCGTCACACCCCGGGTGAGACAGGGGTCTGTTCCTGACATCGTTTGTAACTTCAGTCAGGGTTACAGTCACACCCTGGGTGAGACAGGGGTCTGTTCCTGACATCGTTTGTAACTCCGGTCGAGGTTACCGTCACACCCCGGGTGAGACAGGGGTCTGTTCCTGACATCGTTTGTAACTTCAGTCAGGGTTACAGTCACACCCTGGGTGAGACAGGGGTCTGTTCCTGAACATCGTTTGTAACTCCGGTCGAGGTTACAGTCACACCCTGGGTGAGACAGGGGTCTGTTCCTGACATCGTTTGTAACTCCGGTCAGGTTTACCGTCACACCCTGGTTTCGACAGGTGTCTGTTCCTGAACATCGTTTGTAACTCCGGTCGAGGTTACAGTCACACCCTGGGTGAGACAGGGGTCTGTTCCTGACATCGTTTGTAACTTCAGTCAGGGTTACCGTCACATCCTGGTTTCGACAGGTGTCTGTTCCTGAACATCGTTTGTAACTCCGGTCGAGGTTACAGTCACACCCTGGGTGAGACAGGGGTCTGTTCCTGACATCGTTTGTAACTCCGGTCATGGTTACAGTCACACCCTGGTTTCGACAGGTGTCTGTTCCTGAACATCGTTTGTAACTCCGGTCGGGGTTACAGTCACACCCCGGGTGAGACAGGGGTCTGTTCCTGACATCGTTTGTAACTCCGGTCGGGGTTACAGTCACACCCCGGGTGAGACAGGGGTCTGTTCCTGACATCGTTTGTAACTCCAGTCGGGGTTACAGTCACACCCCGGGTGAGACAGGGGTCTGTTCCTGACATCGTTTGTAACTCCGGTCGGGGTTACAGTCACACCCCGGGTGAGACAGGGGTCTGTTCCTGACATCGTTTGTAACTCCGGTCAGGGTTACAGTCACATCCCGGGTTAGACAGTCATCTGTTCCTGAACATTGTTTGTAACTCCGGTCAAGGTTACAGTCATATCCTGGGTTAGACTGAAGTTAGTAAAACTGATCGTGTGTACAGTCACAGGAGGTGGTAGATAGAGAGGACAGTGGTCATCTTGAGGGAGATGTACTGGGGCACTGTGAATTTTCATGGTCATGGGGTACAATGGTACTGTGGTACTGGGATACAATGTAACTGTGGTATCCCAGTAAAATGTAACTTTCTACTGGGATACAATTTGGCTGTAGTACAAGTATACTATGATAAACTGTGGGTCGTTACTCATGCCTAAGGTCACCGCAGGTCACAGCCTGACCAGCTGAGAGCAGTTCCCTTCAGTACACATTCTGATTTCTGTTTTATAAGAGAGATTCTGCATCCATAGTAGGATATCTCCCTGAACCCCAAGTGGTCTAACCATGGTGACCATCCTCCTGTGTGAAACCTTGCTGAAATTACTCTGAAAATGCACACAGGTGACCCCCTGGGGAAGCAGTTGCATTTCCTGACAGCGGCATTTGTCGTGATGTTGGGAAATGTGAAGCCATATCATCGGCGTACGTGTCATGAAACTGCAGCTCTAACTAGTGGAAGTTGGTGTAGAGATTTCTGTCGGAGGGAACTTTATTCTGTATCTCAGGTTTCTGGCAATGATTCAAATGGATTAAATTTGGGCAAATTTCTATAAAATGACCTTGACTCAGGTTGGCCTGTGCTCACTCACACTGGAGCTGGATTCCCGGATTGTTGTGTCTTTCATGAAGATAATTGCAAAGTAGTTGTTGAACTCCTCTGTTGTCTCTTCTTTCTCCTTATGAATTTACCCTCATCTACCAGTGGACCATTAGAAGCTCCTGTAGCCTGTTTTTTATTTCTTGTCGGTTTCTGTCATGTTCCTTTTTTCTGCTTTTATCAGTTCCTCAGTGCTCCTCAGTATTTGAAAGTGCTCCCAGTTCTCATACCAACTGCTATTCCTGGCAATTTCCTGTGGATTTTCCTTGGATTTAGTGCAATTCTGTAAACCATGGATCAATTACTGGAGACACACAAGATTGCAAATGCTGGGATCTGGAGCAAAGCACAACCCACACAACAGGTTGAGCAGCATCTGTGGAGGGAAAGGGATGGTTTAAGTTGTGATGTTTCAGGACTGGATCGTTGACCATCCCTTTGTCTCCACTGATAAATTATCTTTGCTGTTTGTTGTTCAGGGGAGTATTTTTTCTGGTCGTTGCATTTTCTTCACTGCTATTGGCTGTCACACCTGTCAGTGGTATTCCCAGACAGCCAGTGACCACACATCTTTATTGTTTACTCTGTAATACCCTCCTTTCTGATTGAACACAGTACAGCAGAGGAACAGGCTATTTGGCCCAAAATGTTGTACTGAACCAATTAGACTACAGGCAGTCCCTGGGCTGCGAATGAAATCTGCTCCTAAGTCTGTCTTTAAGTCAAATTTGTAGGTAAGTCGAAACAAGTACATACAGATTTAGGGAGCAATGCACAAGCAAAGGCTTGAGCTTGAAATCCCCGGATGCGTTACCCCCAAGCAATAATGTTAGCCTATCCTTCAGTGCTTTATGCTGTGGTGTACTTTTTCCCTCTTTTGAAATGTAAGTCCTTTCAGGCATTTTTTTCCAAAATAAGCCAGTCTTGACTACATTAAATATTTGGTCTGGCAAATTTCTCAATAATTTTTTTGAACATTTCAGGAAAATAACTCGCAGCACTTACATCAACACTCGCTGCTTCACCTTGCACTTTCATATTATGTAAATTTGCCCTCACTTTGAAATGATTGAACCAACCCCTACTCGCAACAAATTCTTCATCACAATCACCTTCACTTGCTGCACGTGAAGGCTTCGAGCCTTTTCTTGAATTAAAGTAAGACGAGTAGGCTTGTTACCCTGATTTTGACCGTCTAACCAAATTATCAATAGCCTTTCCATTTCAATAATTAAACCACTGCATTGCTTAGTAATAATTGTAGCTTTCATTGGGGCAGGGCCTTTCATATGCTCCATTATTCTCATTTTATCCTTTAAAATTGTTCTGATCGTTGACTGAATGTAGCCCAACGCTTTTCCGATGACCAATGGCATTTTACCTCTTTCCAATCACTTTATTATTTCCACTTTATTTTCAATCGTGATTGTTTTCCTTTTCTTTGATGCATCACCAGCACTTGCATCTGATTTACACTTTGGAGGCATGGTTACAAGGGTAAATAAGAGAAAAATTTAAGCCAAATACAAAGTTACACACACAACACAGTGTTAACAGCAACGTGATCTGACTTAAAATGGCGGACGATGTTCTCCTTCTTCGAGCCGACAAACCGCTGAAGCTGCGCAATGTTTTCAATATAATAGACTTTATGGCAGTCTGTTCGTAAGTGCGAGTTGTCCATAAGTTGGGTGTTCTTAACTCGGGGACTTACTGTGGTAATCAAATTGCCAACTAAACTAGTCTATTCTGCCTACACAATGTCCATATCCTTTCATTTTCCTCATTTTCATTTGTCTATCTAATTGGCTTTTAAGCGGCCCTAATGTATCTGCCTCTACCACCACTCTCACATCTTTGGAAATTACCCCATTCACCTTAAATGCATACTGTCTGATATTGAGCAATGACATTTTCAAACTCTGTCAAATTCTATCATATTATACTCACTCTTTCCTCATGACACCTTTATAAGATTATTAGTGCTGTTCTCCTCAAACTAATTTCACATATCCAATCTGGATTAAGATTTCACATGGTTACTGTATCACCCCTATTACACAAACCTGAAGTTTCCTGACTCCTGCCGTCCTCAGAATTACAACCACCGTATCAATAACTCCCATTGTGTTTTTGTTTCTCTGCCTTTTGAAAGCTCATCCTAAATCAATTCTGATTCTACATTGTGATCTGCCAAGCCACTGTGGCACCATCCTCTTCCCATTTCTTCAGCCTTCTGTAGACACGAAGGGCCCAGATTGGGCCCCTACCTGTAATGAGTTCACACCTGTTTACTCACACAACACACACAAGATGCTGGTGGAACACAGCAGGCCAGGCAGCATCTATAAGGAGAAGCACTGTCGACGTTTCGGACCGAGACCCTTCGTCAGGACTAACTGAAAGGAAAGATAGTAAGAGATTTGAAAGTAGTGGGGGGAGGGGGAAATGCGAAATGATAGGTGAAGACCGGAGGGGGTGGGATGAAGCTAAGAGCTGGAAAGGTGATTGGCAAAAGTGATACCGAGCTGGAGAAGGGAAAGGATCATGGGGCGGGAGGCCTCGGGAGAAAGAAGGGGGGAGGGAGAAGCACCAGAGGGAGATGGAGAATGGGCAGAGAGAGAGAAAAAAAAACAAACAACTAAATATGTCAGGGATGGGGTAAAAAGGGGAGGAGGAGCATTAACGGAAATTAGAGAAGTCAATGTTCATGCCATCAGGTTGGAGGCTACCCAGCCGGTACCTGTTTACTTCTGCCTCTGTAAATGAAGCATTGATTCTGCCAGTACAGTAACAGACATTCTCTCTTTATACTTTTATATTAGTGCTGCCATCTCACACACACGGAAGAAAGAAGCAGTCCTGATATAGGGTTGTTCCCTGATACACCAACTATCCCGGCTATCCTCTTAGCCCTCGGATACTACTTAGCCCTCTGAGTTCTTCCAGCATCTATTGTGTCTTGTGTCTCCAGTAATCTCTCCGTGGCTGAAATAAAAGCATTGTATTTAGCTCAAGCTCTGTAAAATTGCCAGGGACAGTGGAGGATTGGCAGCATTTCTGAGCTCTGCAAAGAAGAACCCAAAACCTGCTGGGGGTGTTTAAGGGGCTCTGAAATAGGCACATGTGATATTTACAGACTGCAATTACACCTGGCTCTACCACTTGCTTGGACAGATAACCCACTGCCATCTTGAGTGGGAAAATACCGTATACCTATCTATCTATCTATCTACCTCTCAGGTCCATTCAGATCAATTTAAACCAACTCCCTTTAGTTTTTTACTCCCCTCCCCTCAGAAAAAAAACTGTATTCAGTCACCCTATCTCTGTCACTCAACCCTTTATAAACCTCGAATATTACCCCTCCATCTCCTTCATTGCAGGGAACGATGTCCTAGCCTTTCCAGTCTGTAACTCAAGCCCTCCAGACCCCGCAAAATCCTGAGGAATCTTGTCTGCATACCCTCGAACTTAATCATTTCCTTCAGATAGTAGAGACAAGTTCCAAGTGAATCCTAATGCTTATTGAGGAGGTTACCAGGAATGTGGATGAAGGCAAGGGAGTAGATATTTGTGTACATGGACGTTAGCAAGACATTTGATAAGGTATTTTATGGGAGGTTTCTCAAAAAGATTCAGTTGCTCGACATTCGAGATGAAATAGTAAATTGGATTAGTCCTTGGCTTTGTGGGAGAAGCCAGAGAGTGGCAGTAGATGGTTGTCCCTCTGACTGGAGGCCTGTGACTAGTGGTGTGCCGCAGGGATAATAATGTGGTTAACTGAATCAACAAATTTGTGGATGACAGCAAAATTGGCGGTATAGTGGACAGTATAGGAAGGTTATCATAACTTGCAGAGTATGTCTGGATGTGTGAGTATATCTTTGTGTATGTGTTTGTGTCTGGATGTGTGTGTGTGTCACTCTGTGTCTGGATGTGTGAGTGTGTTAGTGTGTGAGGATCTGTGTCTCTGAGTGTGTCTGTGTGAGTGTGTGTTTGAGTGAAATTCTTTGCTTTTAAATCTGTGAATTATCAGAGGAATAAGGTGCTTTCGCAAATTGAAAAGGCATTTGCATCGTGGCAATTTTATATCCTGGAGTTGGTATTTTATAGTTCTTCTGTGGAGTGTAGCCCCCCTTTCAGAAGATAGGATTTAGCAGCCGTGATATGTTCATGGGAACAGTTGGCCCCAGGCTGCTGCTGTAATCCAGATGTTGGCTCTGTGACAGCTGGATTGTTTGACGTTTCCTTGCCAAACATCTCTAGGATTAGATGGTGGTGTAGAGCAAAAGGCCTTCTGGGAGCACCTGTTATTTAATTACTGAGGATTGCAAAGGATTATTTCAATGACACGGCAGGCTTCCTGTAATGCCAGGCACTCCAGCTATGGAGCCACAATCCTTGAACGCCTATCAAAGACACTTGTGCAGACTTCAGACCACAAGCAGTTCCCTCAGCACAGCAGATGGTGAGAGAGGAATTCACATCCATCACTACTCATTACCAAGATTTACACACAGATCAGCCTGTACCACTGCTTCCAAAACTCTGCAGATTAAATTTCAGAAAGTATAAATGAGTCTACCTCTGATATCCAATTTCAGCAATTGTTCATGTTGAGATTATTTTTTGGATCCTCTGGTATATTTTACCAATGTCTCAATTTGATAAGCATTAATGATTGCAGTTGAGGAAAGACCATATTGTTACAGAAACTCATCCACTGAGGTAGCATACAAGGGGGCAGGGAGATCGTTGACAGT
Source organism: Hemitrygon akajei (assembly GCF_048418815.1). NCBI lineage: Eukaryota > Metazoa > Chordata > Chondrichthyes > Myliobatiformes > Dasyatidae > Hemitrygon > Hemitrygon akajei. Next base: position 178,003,925 of record NC_133133.1, read on the forward strand.
TTTGAACTGAGAGCATGGGGGGGAAGAAAACCAGAGGCAGGCATTTTCAGAGGCTGGCAGGAGATTGGTGAGCCAGGTGAGGGTGTGATGATGGGCAGATGTAGTAGGTGAGGGAGAGACGATAAGGACAGTGACCAGGTGAGGGAGGGACCATGGAGAGAGGGAACAGGTGAGGGAGGGACGATGGAGAGGGGGAACAGGTGAGGGAGGGACGATAGAGAGAGGAAACAGGTGAGGGAGGGATGATAGAGAGAGGGAACAGGTGAAGGAGGGACGATAGAGAGGGAACAGGTGAAGGACGATAGAGAGGGAACAGGTGAGGGAGAGATGATGGAGAGGGAACAGGCGAGGGAGAGGGGGAACAGGTGAGGGAGGGATGATAGAGAGAGGGAACAGGTGAGGGAGGGATGATAGAGGGAACAGGTGAAGGACGATAGAGAGGGAACAGGTGAGGGAGAGATGATGGAGAGGGAACAGGCGAGGGAGAGGGGAAACAGGTGAGGGAGGGATGACAGAGAGAGGGAACAGGTGAGGGAGGGACGATAGAGAGAGGGAACAGGTGAGGGAGAGACGATAGAGAGAGGGAACAGGTGAAGGACGATAGAGAGGGAACAGGTGAGGGAGAGATGATGGAGAGGGAACAGGCGAGGGAGAGGGGAAACAGGTGAGGGAGGGATGATAGAGAGAGGGAACAGGTGAGGGAGGGACGATAGAGAGAGGGAACAGGTGAGGGAGGGACGATAGAGAGAGGGAACAGGTGAGGGAGGGACGATAGAGAGAGGGAACAGGAGACAAAACTGGGGATTAATAGATGTAAAGCTCAAGTGTGGACGTGACATCAGCAACACAATTCAGGAGGCCCAGCACAGGGGCTAAAGAAATAAACTGAGAGCAGCCTTGGTCTATTGCCCTGCTCCATCCCTGATTCTCTGCCATCCATTTCCTGTCCAGCTCTAAGATTCATTGAATCAGAAATCAATTGATTCACCAATGACCATAATCAAGCATCAGACACTCAGGGTTTTCTGTGTGGAGGAAGTTATCCGAGTTCCAGCCCAACATAAACATACTTTCCCTCATCCCAGTCCCTACTGTTGGAGAGAGGAACCCTCAATTACACATGAGCGAGTTATAGGAAGGCCATGGGTAATCAATACAGTTAATCAGCAATAATGCAGGATTGATTGATGATCAGTTATCAGTGATGGAGCCAGGTTGGTTGGTGATCAGTTATCAGCAATGGAGCTGGGATGATTGGTGATCAGTTATCTGTGATGTTTCTTGTTTGATTGGGGACCAGTTACCAGCAAAGGTGCCAGTTCAATTAGTGATCAGTTCAGATATCAGCAATGGTGTTGGATTGATTGATGATCAGTTATCAGTAATGGAGCTGGATTGATTGGTGTCCAGTTATCAGTAATGTTGTCAGATTGATTGATGACCAGTTCAGTTATCATCGATAATGTTGGATTGATTGGTGGTCAGTTATCAGTAATTGTGCCTTATTGATTGGTGACCAGTTATCAGCAATGGTGCCAGTTTGATTAGTGGTCAGTGATATCACGTGATCAATTGGTGGTCAGTTATCAATGATAGTGCGGGATTGACTGGCAATCAGTGCAGTTATCAGTGCTGGTGCCAGATTGGTGATTACCGTAGATTCCGGATTTTAAGCCGCTACTTTTTTCCCACATTTTGAACAGCTTTGAACTTTGCGGCCAATAATCCGAAGCGGCTAATGCATGATTTTTTTCATGCCGCCTCGTAAACATTTTGCCTCATAACAGTAGACCAATAAAATTGATGAGTAGTTCACAGAGGTCCAATGAAATTGTACGATAAATCAAGCGCACTTTCACAATTAAATTATTGTAAATCAGTCATTTGTACTCACCCTCATCAACATGGAAAACACTCGAAGCATTGTGCTGCCTTATGGCATACTTAGTTTATAATATTTTCGCTTAGTAATTCATTTTCTAGTTAAAGTTAGAAGAGTTTTAACTATATGTTTTCTGTACTACATCGCGGGATGCTATGACGTCACACCCGGTTTCGCGGTGTCTTGTGGGAAAATGCCGGTTTGCGATGAAACGGAAAGGAGGGGGGGAGCGCATTACGCGAGCGGCTTTGGATCTGAGCGAAAACGCTGCTTTTAAGTTAAAGGTGATCAATAACTTTTCCTGGTAGGCTGTAGTATATATATTTTTTACCAGTCGTTAGGAGATATTGGAATGTTGTTCAGTAAAGAAGTATACGCAACGTATTTAAAAGTAGCCACGTTACGGGCACGGTTCGAAAAAAAGCATTTGCAATATGTATTTGTTTTTGTTACCATATGGATTTAATTAAAAGTTAAAAAATCCTCACGTGTAATATCTTTCTGTGTAAATATCTCATATTACAACGTGGGACACCTGCGGCCGAAAATCCGGTGCGGCCTAAAATCCGGTGCGGCCTAAAATCCGGTGCGGCCTAACATCCGGTGCGGCCTTTACAATTAAAAAATTGATTTTATTTCTAAAATTAGAGCCAGCGGCTTTTAATCAGGTGCGCTCTGTAGTCCGGAATCTACGGTAGTTGTCAGTGATGGTACCAGATTGATTGGTAATTAGTTATCAGCAATGGTGCGAAACTGATTGATTATCAGTTGGGGAATTGATTGTGATCAGTTATTGGTGATGGTGCTGGATTGATTAGTGATCAGTTTTCAGTGATGATGCCAGATTGATTGGTTATCAGTTGGTCTGTGGTAAAGAAGGGAAATGCAATGCTAGCATTTAATTCAAGAGGAATAGAATATAAAAGCAAGGAGGTAATGCTGAGCCTTTATAAGACACTAGTCAGACCTCTCTTGGAGTATTATCAACAGTTTTAGGCCCCATATCTCAGAAAGGATGTGCTGCCATTGTAGAGAGTCCAGAGGAGGTTCACAAGTATAATTCTGGGAATGAAGGGGTTAACATATAAGAAGCATTTGGCAGCTTTGGTCACTGGAACTTAGAAGAATGGGGGGGGGGGGGATCTTATTGAAACCTACTGAATGTTGAAAGGACAAGATAAGGTGGATGTGGAGAGGATGTTTCCTATGATGGGGGTATCCAGAACTAGAGGGCACAGCCTCAAAATTGAGGTGTGACCTTTTAGAACAGAAGTAAGGAGGAATTTTGTTTTATCCAGAGAGCAGTAAATCTGTGGAATGCTCTGTTACAGACTATTGGGGAGGCCAAGTCCGTGCATATGTTTAAGGTAGAAGTTGATTCCTTCCTGATTGGTCAGGGCATCAAAGGTACGGTGAGAAGGCAGGTGTATGGGGTTTATGGAATACCAACGATGGTGCCGAGCTGATTGATGATCAGTGATCAGAGATGGTGATCATAGATTGGGTGTTGCGTATTAAGCCAGATCTTATTAGGGAGCTTAATGTAAAGGAACCCTTAGGAGACAGTGATTATAATATGATTAAGTTCATACTGCAGTTTAAGAGGGAGAAGCATAAGTCACATGTATCTGTTTCACAACGGAATATAGGGAATTACAGAGGCTTGAGAGAGGAGCTTGCCCAGGTGGATTGGAGGGGGATACTGGCAGGGATGACGGCAGAGCAGAGATGGCTGAAGTTTCTGGGAATAGTTCACAAGCCACAGGATAGATATGTCCCACAGAGGAAGAAGTTCTCAAATGGCAGGTGTAGACAACGTGGCTGACAAGGGAAGTTAAGGACTGTATAAAAGCCAAGGAAAAGGCAAATAAGGTAGCAAAAGTGAGTGGGAAGTTGGATGATTGGGAAGCTTTTAAAATCCAAAAGGCATCTAAAAAAGTTATAAGAAGGGAAAAGATTAAATATGAGGGCAAGCTAGCACATAATATAAAGCAGGATACTAAAGTGTTTTCAGTTATATAAAGAGTAAAAGGGAGGTGAGAGTTGATATTGAACCAATGGAAAATGATGCTGGTGAGATTGTAATGGGGGTCAAAGAAATGGCAGATGAACTTAAATGGGTACTTTGCATCAATCTTCACTGTGGAAGGCACGAGTAGTGTGCCAGAGGTCTGTGAGTGTCAGGGAGCAGGAGTGAGTGCCATTGCTATTACAAAGGGAAAATTGCCAGGCAAACTCAAAGATCTTAAGGATCTTAGGATGTTTCCTATGGGGGGAATATCCAGAACTAGAGGGCACAGTCTCAAAATTGACGGGCAACCATTTAGAACAGAGGATGGGAGGAATTTTTTAGCCACAGATCAATATTCCTGGATTTCAGTGCTTTAAAAAGGATAGAGAGGGGGGAAAGGGGGAGGAGGGGTGGCATTACTGGTCAGGGATACTGTTACAGCTGCAGAAAGGGTGGGTAATGTAACAGGATCCTCTTTTGAGTCAGTATGGGTGGAAGTCAGGAAGAGGAAGGGAGCAGTTACTCTACTGGGGGTATTCTATAGGCCCCCTGGTAGCAGCAGAGATACCGAGGAGCAGATTGGGAGACAGATTTTGGAAAGGTGCAAAAATAACAGGGTTGTTATCATGGGTGACTTTAACTTCCCTAATATTGATTGGCACTTGATTAGTTCCAAGGGTTTAGATGGGGCAGAATTTGTTAAGTGTGTCCAGGATGGATTCCTGTCACAGTATGTTGACAGACCGACTAGGGGGAATGCCATACTAGATCTAGTATTAGGTAATGAACCGGTTCAGGTCACAGATCCGTCAGTGGGTGAGCATCTAGGGGACAGTGATCACCACTCCCTGACCTTTAGCATTATCATGGAAAAGGATAGAATCAGAGAGGACAGGAAAATTTTTAATTGGGGAAGGGCAAATTATGAGGCTATAAAGCTAGAACTTCTGTGTGTGAATTGGGATGATGTTTTTGCAGGGAAATGTACTATGAACATGTGGTTGATGTTTAAGGATCTCTTGCAGGATGTTAGGGATAAATTTGTCCCAGTGAGGAAGATAAAGAATGGTAGGGTGAAGGAACCATGGGTGACGAGTCAAGTGGAAAATCTAGTCAGGTGGAAGAAGGCAGCATACATGAGGTTTAGGAAGCAAGGATCAGATGGATCTATTGAAGAATATAAGGTAGCAAGAAAGGAGCTTAATAAGGGGCTGAGGAGAGCAAGAAGGGGGCATGAGAAGGCCTTGGCGAGTAGGGTACAGGGAAACCCCCAAGGCATTCTTCGATTATGTGAAGAACATAAGGATGACAGGAGTGAAGGTAGGACCGATTAGAGATAAAGGTGGGAAGATGTGCCTGGAGGCTGTGGAAGCGAGTGAGGTCCTCAAAAATATTTCTCTTCGGTATTCACCACTGAGAGGGAGCTTGATAATGGTGAGGACAATATGAGTGAGGTTGATGTTCTGGAGCATGTTGATATTAAGGAAGAGGAGGTGTTTGAGTTGTTAAAATACATTAGGACAGATAAGTCCCTGGGGCCTGACGGAATATTCCCCAGGCTGCTCCACGAGGTAAGGGAAGAGATCGCTGAGCCACTGGTTAGGATCTTTATGTCCTCGTTGTCCACAGGAATGGTATCGGAGGATTGGAGGGAGGCGAATGTTGTCCCCTTGTTCAAAAAAGTTAATAGGGATAGTCTGGGTAATTATAGACCAATGAGCCTTACGTCTGTGGTGGGAAAGCTGTTGGAAAAGATTCTTAAAGATAGGATTTATGGGCATTTAGAGAATCATGGTCTGAGCAGGGACCGTCAGCATGGCTTTGTGAAGGGCAGATCGTGCCTAACAAGCCTGATAGAGTTCTTTGAGGAGGTGACCAGGCATATAGATGAGGGTAGTGCAGTGGATGTGATTTTAGTAAGGCATTTGACAAGGTTCCACACGGTAAGCTTATTCAGAAAGTCAGAAGGCATGGGATCCAGGGAAGTTTGGCCAGCTGGATTCAGAATTGACTTGTCTGCAGAAGGCAGAGGGTTGTGGTGGAGGGATTACATTCAGATTGGAGGGTTGTGACTAGTGGTGTCCCACAAGGATCTGTTCTGGAACCTCTACTTTTCGTGATTTTTATTAACGTCCTGGATGTGGGGGTAGAAGGGTGGGTTGGCAAGTTTGCAGACGACACAATGGTGGTGGTGTTGTAGATAGTGTAGAGGATTGTCAAAGATTGCATAGAGACATTGGTAGGATGCAGAAGTGGGCTGAACAGTGGCAGATGGAGTTCAACCCGGAGAAGTGTGAGGTGGTACACTTTGGAAAGACAAACTCCAAGGCAGAGTACAAAGTAAATGGCAGGATACTTGGTAGTGTGGAGGAGCAGAGGGATCTGGGGGTACATGTGCACAGATTCCTGAAAGTTGCCTCACAGGTAGATTGGGTAGTTAAGAAAGCTTATGGAGTGTTAGCTTTCATAAGTCGAGGGATAGAGTTTAAGAGACGTGTTGTAATGATGCAGCTCTATAAAACTCTGGTTAGGCCACACTTGGAGTACTGTGTCCAGTTCTGGTCGCCTCAGTATAGGAAGGATGTGGAAGCATTGGAAAGGGTACGGAGGAGATTTACCAGGATGCTGCCTGGTTTAGAGAGTATGGATTATGATCAGAGATTAAGGGAGCTAGGGCTTTACTCTTTGGAGAGAAGGAGGATGAGAGGAAACATGATAGAGGTGTACAAGATATTAAGAGGAATAGACAGAGTGGACAGCCAGTGCCTCTGCCCCAGGCACCACTGTTCAGTACAAGAGGACATGGCTTTAAGTTAAGGGGAGGGAAGTTCAAGGGGGTTATTAGAGGAAGGTTTTTCACTCAGAGAGTGGTTGGTGCGTGGAATGCACTGCCTGAGTCAGTGGTGGAGGCAGACACACTAGTGAAGTTTAAGAGACTACTATACAAGTATATGGAGGAATTTAAGGTGGGGGGGTTATATGGGAGGCAGGGTTTGAGGGTCGGCACAACATTGTGGGCCGAAGGGCCTGTAATGTGCTGTACTATTCTATGTTCTATGTTCTATTGTCTCTCTCCCCCTCTCTCTGTTTCTCCCCGTCTCTCTCTCTCCTTCCATCCCTCCCTCTTTGTCTCCATTTATCTGTTTCTCCTTCCCTCACTTTTTTCTATTTCTCTCTCTCTCTCTCTCTTTCTCTGTTTCTCCATCTCTTATCCCCTCCCACCTCACCCTCCTTCCCTCTCTTACCCTCTCTCCCTCTCTTTCTTTGTTTCTCTTTCTCTTCTCCCCCTCTCCTTTCTCTTCATTCTGTTTCCCAAACTTTGTCCTCCTCCCCTCCTTCCCTCCTCTTACCCTCTTGACCAGTGATTGGCCCTTGTTTGAACTTTATCAACCTTCTCACATAATCTTTCAGAGTGGAGAGTTCCAGAGAGTCGCTCTCTCTGTGAGGTTCCCATGCCCTTTGGTTTTAAATCACCGATCCATGATGTGGCAAATATGCTGCTTGTTCAAGACTTGCCTACCGTAAAGATCAAAGCCATGTTTGTGGAAGTTCAGGCCCAGAGATCAGCTGCTTGTGCATGATGGGTCTAAGTTATTTATTTATGTAGAGATACAGCAGGGAATAGGCCGTTCCAGCCCTTCGAGCTGCACTGCCCAGCAATGCCCCCAGTGGATTAGTGACGGCTGAGTGATGGGGAAAGGTTAGGCAGGAAAGGTCTTTATTCCTTGGAACTAGGGAGTCTGAAGCATGTCCTCAGAATCAGAATCTTCTTTATTATCACTGACATATGACATGAAGTTTGTTGTTTTGTGGCTGCAGTACAGTGCAATATATAAAATATTCTGTAAATTACAATAAGATATACTATATATCTATATATAACATAAGTAGTGCAGGAAATTGGGACTAGCTGGGTCAGCACAGACAGATTGGGCTGAAGGGCCTGTATCTGTGCTGTGTTGTTCTGTGTAATTATAACAGGTTGAGATGTCCAGGCTGGTGAAGAAGGTTTTCAGCAGGACATGTCTATATTTGAGCTTGAATGCTCAGAATGTATATCCTGTGCAGCATATGTGATGGCCTGGCAGGGGCATGGACATAGAGCAGCCTATTTATAGTGTTGCACTGTCATGGGCGTAGAGTCTTCAATCATCCCATCCTGTGGATGTCTATTTCAGAGCTAGCTTCACGCCCAACAATGTGAAGTATTTGTAGGACAGTGCAGCACATTCCCGAATCTCTCTGTACCTGCACTTTTTGGGCTGTAATATGGCAGAGATGAACAGCTCTAATCCATACACATGGGACTTCAAGGTTCAAACAATGTTTTGATTTAGATGATAATGTGGGATATTCTGAATAAATATGCTTTAATCTAATCCTCCTGGCACTTCCTGGGGTGAGCTGCATATGAACGACTGACGTCACTTGTATCTCTGGTGTACTGATTGGCCGCTGTCCTCCAGTGCTAAAACTTCATCTCAGTACTTTTGCCGAGATGCAGAGTTGAGGAGCACTCCAGAGCACAGAACACAGGCTGCTACCTAAATGCAGGATTGAGGGAAGGTTTCTGTAAACACAAGATTTGAGAGGGCACTAGTAAAGGTGACGAACAAGATGAAGGGTTTCAGCCCGAAACATCGATTATTTATTCCTTTGCATTTATGCTGACCTGACCTGCTGAGTTCCTCCAGCATTTTGGCTGACCCTGTGGTTAAGAAGGCATATGGTGCATTAGTCTTCATCAGCCGTGGGATTGAGTTTAGGAGCTGAGAGGTAATGTTGCAGCTATATAGGACCCTGGTCAGACTCCACTTGGAGTATTGTGCTCAGTTCTAGTCGCCTCACTGCAGGAAGGATGTGGAAACTATAGAAAGGGTGAAGAGGAGATTTACAAGGATGTTGCCTGGATTGGGGAGGGTGCCTTATGAGAATAGGGTGAGAGAACTCGGCCTTTTCCTTGGAGTGACGGAGGATGAGAGATGACCTGATTGAGGTGTACAAGATGATGAGAGGCATTGAACATGTGGATAGTCATGGCTGAAATGGCTAGCATGAGAGGGCATAGTTTAAAGGTGCTTGGAAGTAGGTACAGAGGAGATGTCAGGGGTAAGTTTTTTACGCAGAGAGTGGTGAGTGCGTGGAATGGGCTGCCAACGATGGTGGTGGAGGCGGATACGATAGGGTCTTTTAAGAGACTCCTGTATAGGTACATGGAGCTTGGAAAAATAGAGGGCTGTGGGTAACCTTAGGTAATTTCTAAAGTAAGTACATGTTCAGCATAGCATTGTGGGCCAAAGGGCCTGTATTGTGCTGTAGGTTTCCTATGTTTCTATGTTTTTGTGTGTGTTACTGGTAAAGATGATGTACAGAGGGAGGGTCACGCTGTCCACCCCCACTTTGCACACCACTGCCCCAGGTTACGATGTCCACCCCCACTTTGCACACCTCTGCCCCAGGTTACGATGTCCACCCCCACTTTGCACACCTCTGCCCAGGTTACGATGTCCACCCCCACTTTGCACACCTCTGCCCCAGGTTACGATGTCCACCCCCACTTTGCACACCACTGCCCCAGGTTATGATATCCACCCCCACTTCGCACACCACTGCCCCAGGTTATGATATCCACCCCCACTTCGCACACCACTGCCCCAGGTTATGATATCCACCCCCACTTCGCACACCACTGCCCCAGGTTATGATATCCACCCCCACTTCGCACACCACTGCCCCAGGTTAAGGTGTATGACCCATCGGTCATGGACCTGTACAGTCAGACAGGTGCTGTCTGTTTTCATGTTTATGTACCGTATGTATTTATTGTTTAGAGATACAGCACAGAACAGGCCCTGGGCCTACAGAGCCACACTGCCCAGCAACCCACCTATTTAAGCCTAGCCCAATCATGTTGCAATTTACAATGAGCTGAGGCCTCCCATTGGTCAGATTCGACCATGGACATTGCGTGCCAGCTGCCTACATGTGCACAAGCAGGCCAGGGTGGTACGATATGGAGAGCAAGCTTTTGCCCTTGCAACAGGCTCCCCATCTCTACACAGCTGATGAATCCAAAGCAATGGCAGAGAACAATTCAGTTTGGTACCAGCAGCATTGCTGGAGTTGCCAGTCAGCTTTGAACTCAATGTAGAATTGCCTTGAGGACTCCAGCTCTGGAATTTTCCTCAGAGTTTACACCCGAAGCCTTCCCAATGAGTGCATATAGCCGTGAGGCAGCGAAAGTTTGAGATCAAAGTTTTCCTTCTAGATGAGCTGCCAGCCACGGCTGATGAGTCCCATTTGCCTGAAGCGACTGGTTTTAAGGCCCCAGTAACCAGCCTTTGCCCCATCACCTGTCAGTAGAAATAATTCTGCTGGGTTTAGAAGCTGATCCACACGTGAAGGCCAGGAGCTGGACTTGGTTGTCAGAGGCTATTTGAGGTGCAGGTCATTGGGAACATTTAATAGGTAGTGAGAGCTTATCCTCACTGCCTCTGCACCGTCCCACCTCACCCAATGTACAAACTCTGTTACAGAGGATGTCGGAATTGAACTCTGAACTCTGACACCCTCAGCTGTAATAGCATCACAGTAACTGCTACACTACCCTGGCACCCCAAATGTTCTTAAGTACATTCAGATTTTTACTGTTTCAAATTTTTAAGACCTTAAACATCAAGCTGATTTCTGTTTTGCAGTGGGGTGTGCTGTCAGGGACGGGCTTCTTCGTGCTCACTGTTTATGTAAATGGTTAAAAATTTGCCAGTGCCAGTAGTCAGCCAATGTCAAACAAAATTTATTCTTTACCAGCAGTCCGTGTGAAACATAGAAACATAGAAAATAGGTGCAGGAGTAGGCCATTCGGCCCCTCGAGCCTGCACCACCATTCAGTATGATAATGGTTGATCATCCAACTCAGAACCCTGTACCTGCTTTCTCTCCATACCCCCTGATCCCTTTAGCCACAAGGGCCATATCTAACTTCCTCTTAAATATAGCCAATGAACCGCCCTCAACTGTTTCCTGTGGCAGAGAATTCCACAGATTCACCACTCTCTGTGTGAAGAAGTTTTTCCTCATCTCGGTCCTAAAAGGCTTCCCCTTTATCCTTAAACTGTGACCCCTCGTTCTGGACTTCCCCAACATCGGAAACAATCTTCCAGCATCTAGCCTGTCCAATCCCTTTAGAATTTTATACGTTTCAATAAGATCCCCCCTCAATCTTCTAAATTCCAGTGAGTATAAGCCTAGACGATCCAGTCTTTCTTCATATGAAAGTCCTGCCATCCCAGGAATCAATCTGGTGAACCTACTCTGTACTCCCTCTATGGCAAGAATGTCTTTCCTCAGATTAGGGGACCAAAACTGCACACAATATTCTAGGTGCGGTCTCACCAAGGCCTTGTACAACTGCAGTAGAACCTCCCTGCTCCTGTACTCAAATCCTTTTGCTATGAATGCCAACATACCATTTGCCTTTTTCACCGCCTGCTGTACCTGCATGCCCACCTTCAATGACTGGTGTACAATGACACCCAGGTCTCGTTGCATCTCCCCTTTATCTAATTGGCCACCATTCAGATAATAATCTGTTTTCCTGTTCTTGCAACCAAAGTGGATAACCTCACATTTATCCACATTAAATTGCATCTGCCATGAATTTGCCCACTCACCTAACCTATCCAAGTCACCCTGCATCCTCTTAGCATCCTCCTCACAGCTAACACCGCCGCCCAGCTTGGTGTTATCTGTAGACTTGGAGATGCTGCATTTAATACCCTTGTCTAAATCATTGATATATATTGTAAACAACTGGGGTCCCAGCACTGAGCCTTGCGGTACCCCACTAGTCACTGAAATTTGTTTAAATCTCTTTGACACAATTGCTGTGGGATTTCCATTTAAAAGAAAGTCCCATCTTCAGCTTGTTTAAAATCAAAGGAACTGCAAAATCACTGGAAACACTTAGCAGGACTGGCAGCATCTATTGAGGGAGAAATAGGGTCAATGTGAGCATTTGATAGTTCTGCACCTGTACTTGCTGGGGTTTAGAGGAATGAGGGGAGATCTCATTGAAACCTATTGAAAACTGAAAGGCCTACACAGAGTGCATGTGGTGAAGATGTTTCCTATAGTGGATGAGTCTAGGACTAAAGGGCATAGCCTCAGAATCGAGGGACATTCAATTGGAGTGGAGATGAGGAATTTCTTTAGCCAGAAGGAAGTGAATCTGTGGAATTCATTTCCACAGGTGGCTGCAGAGGCCAAATCTTTGGGTATATTTAAGGCTGAGGATGATAGATTCTTGATTAGTCAGGGCGTCAAAGGTTACGAGCGAAGGCAGGAGAATGGGTTGAAAGGGTTAGTAAATCAGCCATGATGAACAGATTAGATGGGCTGAGTATCCTAATTCAATTCCTACTGTATGCTTTATGGTCTTATGGTCATCTCATCCTGTTCTCTGGCCTTGCTGTGTTCACCTCACCCTCCTCTCATTCGGGGTAAGACTGACAGAGGTTTGAACCACAGGGGAATCGGAGTGTGAATGGAGAGTGGTCAAGTTGTACTAAAGACACAGTCTGGTCCAACATGATCACTTTGAATTCCCCTTGCCCCTTCCTTGGCTTGAGCAGAAGGGGTCAGTCTTGGGTCTCAGACACTGACCTTATACTAGGCAGTGCTAAGGGTCTTGGACACTTCCTTTCCCTCTGCTCCGCAGCTTCTGCAGTTGGTGTGGAGCATCTTGGGATTTGGGCTCTTTGTCAGCCAGAGGCAAATAGTTAATAGTGCTGGCCTCGAGGACTCACTTTTGATTGGACAGGCAGGAGGAGAGTAGGCGTGTCCTGACAAGGGACTGGGTCACTGACTGCTCTAAATGTATGGTGTAAAGTGCAGCCGATGTGCATTTGCCAGATTACTGGGCTGACAGCTGAACGAGTGATGGCAGTGGGGGGTGGGGGCTGCTGAACAGGCTGCTCTCTCTATGCACACACTGAGTTCAGCGGCTGGATTTAGGCTTTAGAGAGGGGCTGCCCACTGAACAGCTGGTGGTGAGGACTCTACCTTTCCAGTGTGGCTCTCTAATGGAGTTTGTTCCAGAGAGGTTCCCGACGTTGAGACTGGCCTGCTCTACCCCTTCCTAAACACCAAGATATGATTGGCGGTGAATGTGGGAGCTGTGCAACGGAGGGACATGGAGAGGTCGAGTAGTGATGAAACATCCATACCCCGGAGCCTGTCAGTGGAGAGCAGGGTCTCCGACACCGGACAGCCCTCCCACTCAGCCCAGCAGTTCGGCAGTGGCTTTACTGCGGCCGCTTTCTACGGCAACTCCAGCTCCCGTCCCAGGGGACTGATCGACCTGGGTGTAAAGAATGACAAGTACACAGCTCCCAAAGGTAGCAAGTATGTGGTGTTTTACCTGGACCTCTCGTTTGTTTTCCTCTTAGAGTTCCGGAGGTGCAGCATGGCCAGAGGCTGCTTGTGTTGTCTGAAGTATCTGATGTTTGTTTTCAACCTCATCTTCTGGGTGAGTAATACCTTCCAGTCCTGGTGACCGATACGACAGAGAGCTGTGTGTGGGGTGAGGGGGAGGGCAGAGAGCCGTGTAGCCATATATGTGTGTGTCAGGCAAAGATCTAGGAGTATGTATGTCAGACAGAAAATCACGTGTATGTGAGTTTGAGGCAGCAAGCTCTGTGTGTGTGAGAGATGGAGAGGAGTGTGTGTGTGTGTGTGAGAGAGAGGTGGAGAGGTGTGAGAGAGATGGAGAGGTGTGTGAGAGAGAGGTGGAGAGGTGTGGGTGAGAGAGAGGTGTGAGAGTGAGAGAGAGTTGGAGAGGTGTGGGTGAGAGAGAGGTGTGAGAGTGAGAGAGAGTTGGAGAGGTGTGGGTGAGAGAGAGGTGGAGAGGTGTGTGAGAGAGAGATGGAGAGGTGTGGGTGAGAGAGGTGGAGAGGTGTGTGAGAGAGAGGTGGAGAGGTGTGTGAGAGAGAGGTGGAGAGGTGTGGGTGAGAGAGAGGTGGAGAGGTGTGTGGGTGAGAGAGAGGTGTGAGAGTGAGAGAGGTGGAGAGGTGTGTGAGAGAGAGGTGGAGAGGTGTGGGTGAGAGAGAGGTGGAGAGGTGTGTGAGAGAGAGAGAGGTGGAGAGATGTGTGAGAGAGAGAGAGGTGGAGTGCTGGAAATGTGTATGAGAGATGAAGAGCTGGGAATGTGTGAGAGAGATGGAGAGGTGTGTGTGAGAGAGAGATGGAGAGGTGTGGGTGAGAGAGAGGTGGAGAGGTGTGGGTGAGAGAGAGGTGGAGAGGTGTGGGTGAGAGAGAGGTGGAGAGCTGTGAGAGTGAGAGAGGTGGAGAGGTGTGAGAGTGAGAGAGGTGGAGAGGTGTGAGAGTGAGAGAGGTGTGTGAGAGAGAGGTGGAGAGGTGTGTGAGAGAGGTGGAGAGGTGTGTGAGAGAGAGGTGGAGAGGTGTGTGTGTGAGAGAGGTGGAGAGGTGTGGGTGAGAGAGAGGTGGAGAGGTGTGGGTGAGAGAGAGGTGGAGAGGTGTGGGTGAGAGAGAGGTGGAGAGCTGTGAGAGTGAGAGAGGTGGAGAGGTGTGAGAGTGAGAGAGGTGGAGAGGTGTGAGAGTGAGAGAGGTGTGTGAGAGAGAGGTGGAGAGGTGTGTGAGAGAGGTGGAGAGGTGTGAGTGAGAGAGGTGTGTGGGTGAGAGAGAGGTGGAGAGGTGTGAGAGTGAGAGAGGTGTGTGAGAGAGAGGTGGAGAGGTGTGAGAGTGAGAGAGGTGTGTGAGAGAGAGGTGGAGAGGTGTGAGAGTGAGAGAGGTGGAGAGGTGTGAGAGTGAGAGAGGTGTGTGAGAGAGAGGTGGAGAGGTATGTGAGAGAGAGATGGAGAGGTGTGAGAGTGAGAGAGAGGTGTGTGAGAGAGAGAGGTGGAGAGGTGTGTTAGAGAGATGGAGAGGTGTGTGAGAGAGAGGTGGAGAGGTGTGGGTGAGAGAGGTGGAGAGGTGTGGGTGAGAGAGAGATGGAGAGGTGTGTGAGAGAGGTGGAGAGGTGTGGGTGAGAGAGAGGTGGAGAGGTGTGGGTGAGAGAGAGGTGGAGAGGTGTGTGAGAGAGAGAGGTGGAGTGCTGGAAATGTGTATGAGAGATGAAGAGCTGGGAATGTGTGAGAGAGATGGAGAGGTGTGTGTGAGAGAGAGGTGGAGAGGTGTGTGTGTGAGAGAGGTGGAGAGGTGTGTGTGTGAGAGAGGTGGAGAGGTGTGTGAGAGAGAGGTGGAGAGGTGTGAGAGTGAGAGAGAGGTGTGTGAGAGAGAGAGGTGGAGAGGTGTGTGAGAGAGAGATGGAGAGGTGTGAGAGTGAGAGAGGTGGGGAGGTGTGAGAGTGAGAGAGGTGGGGAGGTGTGAGAGTGAGAGAGGTGTGTGAGAGAGAGGGGTGGAGGTGTGTTGGTGAGAGAGAGGTGGAGAGGTGTGGGTGAGAGAGATGTGGAGAGGTGTGAGAGTGAGAGAGGTGGAGAGGTGTGAGAGTGAGAGAGGTGGGGAGGTGTGAGAGTGAGAGAGGTGGAGAGGTGTGGGTGAGAGAGAGGTGGAGAGGTGTGTGAGAGAGAGATGGAGAGGTGTGGGTGAGAGAGAGGTGGAGAGGTGTGAGAGTGAGAGAGGTGGAGAGGTGTGAGAGTGAGAGAGAGATGGAGAGGTGTGGGTGAGAGAGAGGTGGAGAGGTGTGTGTGTGAGAGAGAGGTGGAGAGGTGTGAGAGTGAGAGAGAGATGGAGAGGTGTGGGTGAGAGAGAGGTGGAGAGGTGTGAGAGTGAGAGAGGTGGAGAGGTGTGAGAGTGAGAGAGGTGGAGAGGTGTGTGTGAGAGAGGTGGAGAGCTGTGGGTGAGAGAGAGGTGGAGAGGTGTGTGAGAGAGAGAGGTGGAGAGGTGTGTGTGAGAGAGAGAGGTGGAGAGGTGTGGGTGAGAGAGGTGGAGAGGTGTGAGAGTGAGAGAGATGGAGAGGTGTGTGAGAGAGAGGTGGAGAGGTGTGTGGGTGAGAGAGAGGTGGAGAGGTGTGTGTGAGAGAGAGGGGGAGAGGTGTGAGAGTGAGAGAGGTGGAGAGGTGTGGGAGAGAGAGGTGGAGAGGTGAGAGAGAGGTGGAGAGGTGTGAGAGTGAGAGAGGTGGAGAGGTGTGAGAGAGAGAGGTGGAGAGGTGTGTGGGTGAGAGAGGTGGAGAGGTGTGAGAGTAAGAGAGGTGGAGAGGTGTGAGAGAGAGAGGTGGAGAGGTGTGTGTGTGAGAGAGAGGTGGAGAGGTGTGAGAGTAAGAGATGTGGAGAGGTGTGTGGGTGAGAGAGAGGTGGAGAGGTGTGAGAGTGAGAGAGGTGGAGAGGTGTGGGAGAGAGAGGTGTGGGTGAGAGAGAGGTGGAGAGGTGTGGGTGAGAGAGAGGTGGAGAGGTGTGGGTGAGAGAGAGCTGGAGAGGTGTGTGAGTAAGAGAGGTGGAGAGGTGTGAGAGAGAGAGGTGGAGAGGTGTGTGGGTGAGAGAGAGGTGGAGAGGTGTGAGAGTGAGAGAGGTGGAGAGGTGTGTGAGAGAGAGGTGGAGATGTGTGGGAGAGAGAGAGGTGTGTGAGAGAGAGGTGGAGAGGTGTGAGAGTAAGAGAGGTGGAGAGGTGTGTGGGTGAGAGAGAGGTGGAGAGGTGTGAGAGTGAGAGAGGTGGAGAGGTGTGTGAGAGAGAGAGGTGGAGATGTGTGGGAGAGAGAGAGGTGTGTGAGAGAGAGGTGGAGAGGTGTGAGAGTAAGAGAGGTGGAGAGGTGTGTGGGTGAGAGAGAGGTGGAGAGGTGTGAGAGTGAGAGAGGTGGAGAGGTGTGAGAGTGAGAGAGAGATGGAGAGGTGTGGGTGAGAGAGAGGTGGAGAGGTGTGAGAGTGAGAGAGGTGGAGAGGTGTGTGAGAGAGAGAGGTGGAGAGGTGTGAGAGAGAGAGGTGGAGAGGTGTGTGAGAGAGAGAGGTGTGTGAGAGAGAGGTGGAGAGGTGTGAGAGTGAGAGAGGTGGAGAGGTGTGAGAGAGAGAGGTGGAGAGGTGTGAGAGAGGTGGAGAGGTGTGTGAGAGAGAGAGGTGTGTGAGAGAGAGGTGGAGAGGTGTGAGAGTGAGAGAGGTGTGTGAGAGAGAGAGGTGGAGAGGTGTGAGAGTAAGAGAGGTGGAGAGGTGTGGGAGAGAGAGGTGGAGAGGTGTGAGAGAGAGGTGGAGAGGTGTGAGAGAGAGAGGTGGAGAGGTGTGTGTGTGAGAGAGGTGGAGAGGTGTGAGAGTGAGAGAGGTGGAGAGGTGTGTGAGAGAGAGAGGTGGAGAGGTGTGTGTGTGAGAGAGGTGGAGATGTGTGAGAGTGAGAGAGGTGGAGAGGTGTGAGAGAGAGAGGTGGAGAGGTGTGTGTGTGAGAGAGGTGGAGAGGTGTGAGTGAGAGAGGTGGAGAGGTGTGAGAGAGAGAGGTGGAGAGGTGTGTGTGTGAGAGAGGTGGAGAGGTGTGAGAGTGAGAGGTGGAGAGGTGTGTGAGAGAGAGAGGTGGAGAGGTGTGTGTGTGAGAGAGGTGGAGAGGTGTGTGAGAGAGAGAGGTGGAGAGGTGTGAGAGTGAGAGAGATGAAGAGCTGGGAATGTGTGAGAGAGATGGAGAGCTGGAAGTATATCAGGCAGAGAATATCTGTGAACAATGAAAGAGCTGCGGGTTTGGGTTTGGGTATTTGATCTTCTACAATATTCCGTGTGTGAATTTAAACTGGAGGTGGCAGTGTTTTTTTACGAGGCCGAGTTGCGATATCAACCCGGCTTGGACGGAGAGTGAGCTCGGGGGTGATCGAACTCGGGAACCTCCATTCTTGAGCCCGGTGCTGATCTCATTGTGCCACCAGCCGATGTTGGAGCCAGGCCCTGGGATTAAAGTTGGGAGACGGAATGGAGTGTACTTCGGGAAGTGAGTCCTCTTCATTTCGTGCTGAGTGACTGTCTGTGGGCTGCAGGGATGCTCACAGTGGGTAATGCTGTGCAGTGTGTACAGGTCCAGCCAACAGGCAGCCTACTTTGAAAAAGAACATACTGAGAGCACTGTTTTCCTGGGGTCCTGTAAATTTCTGCATTATTTCGGGATTTCTATATCAACATTTAACACCTGTTCCTCCAGCTGTTCAGGATAGTCAAAGCACAGCTGGACTTGCAGTGACACAGAGGGAGCAAAGTACAACCTCAGTCTTGCCTGCAGCGTGTAGAGCACAGTGACTAGGTGTGGCATGGAGTGGGGGAAGGCTACCAAGGTAACAGAGCAATACCTGAGATCAGAAAATGCCAGACTTCCGGCTGAGTCCCTTCACTGCCAAACACAGAATGAATGTAAAAAGTCAATTCAAACATGGAGACACTGACTGTACACCAGACTGTGTTACACTGAACACTGACAGTACACCAGACTGTGTTACACTGGACACTGACCGTACACCAGACTGTATTACGCTGGACACTGACCGTACACCAGACTGTGTTACGCTGGACACTGACCGTACACCAGACAGTGTTACGCTGGACACTGACCGTACACCAGACTGTGTTACACTGGACACTGACCGTACACCAGACTGTGTTACGCTGGACACTGACAGTACACCAGACTGTTTTATGCTGGACAATGACCTTACACCAGACTGTGTTACACTGGACACTGACCGTACACCAGACTGTGTTACACTGGACACTGACAGTACACCAGACAGTGTTACGCTGGACACTGACCGTACACCAGACTGTGTTACACTGAACACTGACAGTACACCAGACAGTGTTACGCTGGACACTGACAGTACACCAGACAGTGTTACGCTGGACACTGACCGTACACCAGACTGTGTTACGCTAGTCACTGACCGTACACCAGACTGTGTTACGCTGGACACTGACCGTACACCAGACTGTGTTACGCTGGACACTGACAGTACACCAGACAGTGTTACGCTGGACACTGACCGTACACCAGACTGTGTTACGCTAGACACTGACCGTACACCAGACTGTGTTACGCTGGACACTGACCGTACACCAGACTGTATTACGCTGGACACTGACAGTACACCAGACAGTGTTACGCTGGACACTGACAGTACACCAGACTGTGTTACGCTAGACACTGACCGTACACCAGACTGTGTTACGCTGGACACTGACCGTACACCAGACTGTGTTACGCTGGACACTGACCGTACACCAGACTGTGTTACGCTGGACACTGACCGTACACCAGACTGTGTTACGCTGGACACTGACAGTACACCAGACTGTTTTATGCTGGACAATGACCTTACACCAGACTGTGTTACACTGGACACTGACCGTACACCAGACTGTGTTACACTGGACACTGACAGTACACCAGACAGTGTTACGCTGGACACTGACCGTACACCAGACTGTGTTACGCTGGACACTGACAGTACACCAGACTGTTTTATGCTGGACAATGACCTTACACCAGACTGTGTTACACTGGACACTGACCGTACACCAGACTGTGTTACACTGGACACTGACAGTACACCAGACAGTGTTACGCTGGACACTGACCGTACACCAGACTGTGTTACACTGAACACTGACAGTACACCAGACAGTGTTACGCTGGACACTGACAGTACACCAGACAGTGTTACGCTGGACACTGACCGTACACCAGACTGTGTTACGCTAGTCACTGACCGTACACCAGACTGTGTTACGCTGGACACTGACCGTACACCAGACTGTGTTACGCTGGACACTGACAGTACACCAGACAGTGTTACGCTGGACACTGACCGTACACCAGACTGTGTTACGCTAGACACTGACCGTACACCAGACTGTGTTACGCTGGACACTGACCGTACACCAGACTGTGTTACGCTGGACACTGACAGTACACCAGACAGTGTTACGCTGGACACTGACAGTACACCAGACTGTGTTACGCTAGACACTGACCGTACACCAGACTGTGTTACGCTGGACACTGACCGTACACCAGACTGTGTTACGCTGGACACTGACCGTACACCAGACTGTGTTACGCTGGACACTGACCGTACACCAGACTGTGTTACGCTGGACACTGACAGTACACCAGACTGTGTTACGCTGGACACTGACCGTACACCAGACTGTGTTACGCTAGACACTGACCGTACACCAGACTGTGTTACGCTGGACACTGACCGTACACCAGACAGTTTAACGCTGGACACTGACAGTACACCAGACTGTGTTACGCTGGACACTGACCGTACACCAGACTGTGTTACGCTGGACATTGACAGTACACCAGACTGTGTTACGCTGAACACTGACAGTACACCAGACTGTGTTATGCTGGACACTGACCGTACACCAGACTGTGTTACACTGGACACTGACCGTACACCAGACAGTGTTACGCTGGACACTGACCGTACACCAGACTGTGTTACGCTGGACACTGACAGTACACCAGACTGTGTTACGCTGGACACTGACTTACACCAGACTGTGTTACGCTGGACACTGACCGTACACCAGACTGTTTTATGCTGGACACTGACCGTACACCAGACTGTGTTATGCTGGACACTGACCGTACACCAGACTGTTTTATGCTGGACACTGACCGTACACCAGACTGTGTTATGCTGGACACTGACCGTACACCAGACTGTGTTACACTGGACACTGACCGTACACCAGACTGTTTTATGCTGGACACTGACCGTACACCAGACTGTTTTATGCTGGACACTGACAGTACACCAGACTGTGTTATGCTGGACACTGACCGTACACCAGACTGTGTTACGCTGGACACTGACCGTACACCAGACTGTTTTATGCTGGACACTGACCGTACACCAGACTGTGTTATGCTGGTCACTGACCGTACACCAGACTGTGTTACGCTGGACACTGACCGTACACCAGACTGTGTTACGCTGGACACTGACTTACACCAGACTGTTACACTGGACACTGACCGTACACCAGACTGTGTTACGCTGGACACTGACCGTACACCAGACTGTTTTATGCTAGACACTGACCGTACACCAGACAGTGTTACGCTTTACACTGACAGTACACCAGACTGTTTTATGCTGGACACTGACCATACACCAGACTATGTTACGCTGGACACTGACCGTACACCAGACTGTGTTACGCTGGACACTGACAGTACACCAGACTGTTTTATGCTGGACACTGACCGTACACCAGACTATGTTACGCTGGACACTGACCGTACACCAGACTGTGTTACGCTGGACACTGACTTACACCAGACTGTTACACTGGATACTGACCGTACACCAGACTGTGTTACACTGGACACTGACCGTACACCAGACTGTGTTACGCTGGACACTGACCATACACCAGACTGTGTTACGCTGGACACTGACAGTACGCCAGACTGTTTTATGCTGGACACTGACCGTACACCAGACTGTTTTATGCTGGACACTGACCGTACACCAGACTATGTTACACTGGTCATTGACCGTACACCAGACTATGTTACGCTGGACACTGACCGTACACCAGACTGTGTTACATTGGACACTGACTTACACCAGACTGTGTTACACTGGACACTGACTTACACCAGACCGTGTTACGCTGGACACTGACCGTACACCAGACTGTGTTACATTGGACACTGACTTACACCAGACTGTGTTACACTGGACACTGACTTTCACCAGACCGTGTTACGCTGGACACTGACCGTACACCAGACTATGTTATGCTGGACACTGACCGTACACCAGACTGTGTTACATTGGACACTGACTTACACCAGACCGTGTTACGCTGGACACTGACCATACACCAGACTGTGTTACATTGGACACTGACTTACACCAGACTGTTTTATGCTGGACACTGACCGTACACCAGACTGTGTTACGCTGGACACTGACAGTACACTAGACTGTGTTACGCTAGACACTGACCGTACACCAGACTGTTTTATGCTGGACACTGACCGTACACCAGACTGTGTTACACTGGACACTGACAGTACACTAGACTGTGTTACGCTAGACACTGACCGTACACCAGACTGTGTTACATTGGACACTGACTTACACCAGACTGTTTTATGCTGGACACTGACCGTACACCAGACTGTGTTACGCTGGACACTGACAGTACACTAGACTGTGTTACGCTAGACACTGACCGTACACCAGACTGTTTTATGCTGGACACTGACCGTACACCAGACTGTGTTACACTGGACACTGACAGTACACCAGACTATGTTACGCTGGACACTGACCGTACACCAGACTGTGTAACGCTAGACACTGACCGTACACCAGACTGTATTACGCTGGACACTGACAGTACACCAGACTGTGTTACGCTAGACACTGACCGTACACCAGACTGTGTTACGCTGGACATTGACAGTACACCAGACTGTGTTACGCTGAACACTGACAGTACACCAGACTATGTTACGCTGGACACTGACCGTACACCAGACTGTGTTACGCTGGACATTGACAGTACACCAGACTGTGTTACGCTGAACACTGACAGTACACCAGACTGTGTTATGCTGGACACTGACCGTACACCAGACTGTGTTACACTGGACACTGACCGTACACCAGACAGTGTTACGCTGGACACTGACCGTACACCAGACTGTGTTACGCTGGACACTGACAGTACACCAGACTGTGTTACGCTGGACACTGACTTACACCAGACTGTGTTACGCTGGACACTGACCGTACACCAGACTGTTTTATGCTGGACACTGACCGTACACCAGACTGTGTTATGCTGGACACTGACCGTACACCAGACTGTTTTATGCTGGACACTGACCGTACACCAGACTGTGTTATGCTGGACACTGACCGTACACCAGACTGTGTTACACTGGACACTGACCGTACACCAGACTGTTTTATGCTGGACACTGACCGTACACCAGACTGTTTTATGCTGGACACTGACAGTACACCAGACTGTGTTATGCTGGACACTGACCGTACACCAGACTGTGTTACGCTGGACACTGACCGTACACCAGACTGTTTTATGCTGGACACTGACCGTACACCAGACTGTGTTATGCTGGTCACTGACCGTACACCAGACTGTGTTACGCTGGACACTGACCGTACACCAGACTGTGTTACGCTGGACACTGACTTACACCAGACTGTTACACTGGACACTGACCGTACACCAGACTGTGTTACGCTGGACACTGACCGTACACCAGACTGTTTTATGCTAGACACTGACCGTACACCAGACAGTGTTACGCTTTACACTGACAGTACACCAGACTGTTTTATGCTGGACACTGACCATACACCAGACTATGTTACGCTGGACACTGACCGTACACCAGACTGTGTTACGCTGGACACTGACAGTACACCAGACTGTTTTATGCTGGACACTGACCGTACACCAGACTATGTTACGCTGGACACTGACCGTACACCAGACTGTGTTACGCTGGACACTGACTTACACCAGACTGTTACACTGGATACTGACCGTACACCAGACTGTGTTACACTGGACACTGACCGTACACCAGACTGTGTTACGCTGGACACTGACCATACACCAGACTGTGTTACGCTGGACACTGACAGTACGCCAGACTGTTTTATGCTGGACACTGACCGTACACCAGACTGTTTTATGCTGGACACTGACCGTACACCAGACTATGTTACACTGGTCATTGACCGTACACCAGACTATGTTACGCTGGACACTGACCGTACACCAGACTGTGTTACATTGGACACTGACTTACACCAGACTGTGTTACACTGGACACTGACTTACACCAGACCGTGTTACGCTGGACACTGACCGTACACCAGACTGTGTTACATTGGACACTGACTTACACCAGACTGTGTTACACTGGACACTGACTTTCACCAGACCGTGTTACGCTGGACACTGACCGTACACCAGACTATGTTATGCTGGACACTGACCGTACACCAGACTGTGTTACATTGGACACTGACTTACACCAGACCGTGTTACGCTGGACACTGACCATACACCAGACTGTGTTACATTGGACACTGACTTACACCAGACTGTTTTATGCTGGACACTGACCGTACACCAGACTGTGTTACGCTGGACACGGACCGTACAGTAGAGTGTGTTACCTCTGCTTTCCAGAAGCAGTTGTGGCCTGAGGTGTGGCTGGCTGCGGGAGAGTGGGTGTTAGTTGTTATTGTTATTTTCAATAATGTTGAGCGTCTCTGGTAAACTGTTCCTACAGATCTGATCATTACACTGTACATTGAGCTAGAATAAGAATGTGACACTCTTATTGCTCAGGGCATCGTTGTTCAGAGTTCAAACCCGGCCTCCTCTGTATGGAGTCTGTAGTCCTACTTGTGGATTGCATGGGTTTCCTCCCAGTGCTCCAGTTTCCTTCAAGTTCAAAAACGTATCAATTGGTAGGGTAATTGGTCATTTTAAATTGCCCCGTGATTAGGCTAGGGTTAAATTAGGGGTTGCTGGGCAGCATGGCTCAGAGAACTGGAATGGTTTGCTGCATGTTGCATCCTGAAATAATAAATAAATAAACAAACAAATAAAATCAAGTAAAACAATAACAGAATACAGAACACACACAGAGTGCTGGAGGAACAGCAGGCCAGGCAGCATCTCTGCAAAAGAGTAAACAGCCAACGTTTCGGGTCGAGACCCTTCATTCGAACCAGAGAAAAAGATGAGAAGTCGGAGTAAGAAGGTGGGGGGGGGGGGGAGGAAGAAATACAAGGTAGTAGATGATAGGTGAAATCAGGAAAGGGGAGGGATGAAGTAACGAGCTGGGAAATCAATTAGTGAAAGATACAGGATGAGAGAAGGGAGGATCTGACAGGAGAGGACAGAAGACCATGGAAGAAAGGGAAGGAGAGGAGGGAGGTGGGCAGGTCAGGATATAAGGTGATAGAGGGGAAACAGGTATAGGAAATGATGAAGGAGTGGGGGGCAATTAGCAGAAGTTCAAGAAATCGATGTTCATGCCATCAGGTTGGAGGCTACTGAGATGGAACGTAGGGTGTTGCTTCTCCACCCTGACTGTGGCCTCATGGCAGCAGTCGAGGCGGCCATGGACCGACATATTGGAATGGGAAAGGGAAGAAGAATTAAAATGGGAGGCTACTGTGAGATCCTGTTTTCTTCTGCAGTTATGTGACTGTGGTAGCAGGTCTGGGTGAGCACAAAGCCTTTCCTGGTCTGACCAGCTGGTGAGACAGGCTTTTCCCTGAGTGGTGACGGGTTTGGCAGGTTGTCTGTAAGGGCTGATTCAGTGCAGTTGACAGTCTGGCTGTTGATTGTCTAGTCTGTTAGGAAACTGTTCTCTGTGGAACACCAGTCCTAAGGTATTCACTGGTATTCCATGTTATTGTCATGTTCAAAATACTCAAAGTGAGGCTTTACCAGCCTTAACATTACATCCCTGCTCTTCTTTTTAGACCTCTTGAAATGAATGCTAATGTTGGTGGACAAGCAGGGTGGACAAAAGAGTGTTAATGGATGACATTTACTTAGATTTTCAGAAAGCATTTGATAAGGTGCCTCACGTGAGGCTGCTTAACAAGATAAAATCCTATGATGTTACAGGAAATATATTGGCGCCAATAGAAGAATGGCTGACAGGTAGCAAGCAGCTAATTTTTCAACATTATATTTCATTTGCCACTTTCTTGCCCATTCTCCTAATCTGTCTTAGTTCTTCTGCATCCTACCTGTTTCCTCAACACCATATGTCCCTCCACCAGTCTTTGTATCATCTGCAAACTTCTCAACAAAGCCATCTATTCCATCATCTAAATCACTGATATACAGCATTAAAAGAAGTGGTCCCAACACAGACCCCTGCGGAACACCACTAGTCACTGGCAGCCAGAAAAGGATCCTTTTATTCCCACTCGCTGCCTCCTACCAATCAGCCAATGCTCTAGCCATGTCAGTAAATTTCCTGTAATAACATGCATCTTAAATTGGTAAGCAGCCTCATGTGTGGCACCTTGTCCAAAAGTACAACATCCACTGCATCCCCTTTATCCTACTTGTAATCTCTTCAAAGAATTCCAACAGGTTTGTCAGGGAAGATTTTCCTTAGGAAACCAGCCTGACTTTGTCCTATCTTGCCCTGTGTCACCAAGTACTCCATAACTTCATCCTTAACAATTGGCTCCAACATCTTCCCAACCACTAAGATCAGGCTAACTGGTCTATAATTTCCTTTCTGCTGCCTTCCTCCTTTCTTAAAGAGTGGAATGGCATTTACAATTTTCCAGTCCTCTGGCACCATACCAAAGTCCAATGATTATTGAACGATCATTACTAATGCCTCCATAATCTCCACCGCTAATTCTTTCAGAACCCTAGGGCGCAATTCATCTGGCCCCAGTGACATGTACCCTTAGGTCTTTCAGCTTTTTGAGCACCTTCTTTCTTTTAATAATAACTGCCCCCACTTCTCTTCCTTCACTCACTACAACATCAGGCACACAGCTAGTGTCTTCCACAGTGAAAACTGATGCAAAATATTCATTTAGTTCACTTACTATCTCCTGTCCCCGTTATTATTTCTCTGGTTGTATTTTCTAGTGGTCCTATGGCCACTCTCAACTCATTTTTATTTTTTACATAATTGAAAATATTTTTACTATCCATTTTGATATTGTTTGCCAGCTTGCTTTCATATTTCATCTTTTCCCTCCAAATGACTCTTCTCGTTGTTCTCTGTAGCTTTTTAGAAGCTTTCCAGTCCCCTACCTTCCCACTAATTTTTGTGTTTTTGTATGTCCTGTCTTTTGCATTTACATTAACTTTGACTTTACTTGTCAGCCATAGTTGTACTATTTTGCCATTTGTGTATTTTTTGGTTTTTAGAATACATCTATCCTGCACCTTCCTCATTTTTCCCAGAAACACACACCATTGCTGCTCTGCTGACATCCCTACCAGCAGCTCCTTCCAATTTACTTTGGCCAACTCCTCTCTCGTACCACTGTAATTTCATTTACTCTACTGAAATACTGTTACATCAGACGTTACGTTCCCCCTATCAAATTTCAAGTTGAACTCAATCATATTGTGATCACTGCCTCCCAAGGATTCTTTTACTTGAAACTCCCTAATCGCCTCCGGTTCATTACATAACATCCAATCCACTGTAGCCGAGCCCCCAGTGGGCTCAACGACAAACTGTTCTAAAAAGCCATCTTGTAAGCATTCAACAGACTCACTCTCTTGAGATCCATTACCAACCTGATTTTCCCAATTGACCCGCATATTGAAATGTCCCATGACTATCATAATATTGCCCTTTTGACATGCCTTTTCTATCTCCTGTTGTAATCTGTGGTCCACATCCCAGCTACTCTTGGGAGGCTTGTATGTAACTGCCATTAGGGTTCTTTTATCCTTGCAGTTTCTTAACTCAACCCAGAAGGATTCACCGTCTTCCAATCCTATGTCACATCTTTCTACTGATTTGATGCCATTCTTTACCAGCAGAGCCACGTCACTCACTCTGTCTACCTCCTTATCCCTCCGATAGAATGTGTGACCTTGGACATTCAGCTCCCAACCCCAACTATCCTTCACTCACGATTCAGTAATAGGCACAGAATCATACCTGACAATCTGTAATAGTGCAACAAGATCATCCACCTTATTTCTTGTTCTCCGTGCATTATATAACACTTTGAATACTGTATTTGCTATTCTTTTTGATTCTGCATCCCTAATACACTGGTTCTCACCCTGCTGGCTGCAGTTTTATCCTATAATCTGCCTACCCTTGCTGACAGTCTGACTGCACGCTTATCTTTGCATTTTTACCACCCTCCCTATCCTGAGTCCTTTCACTCTGATTCCCACCCCCTGCCAAATTAGTTTAAACCTTCCCCAACAGCTCTAACAAACCTGTCCACGAGAATATTGGTCCCCCTCGGGTTCAGGTGCAGCCCGCAACTTTTGTACGGGTTATACCTCTCCCAATTCGCTCAGCCTGTCAGCTAAGCAGTCGGCCTAGATATCTCCACTTGTGAGATGTTCAGCAATCTGAGAGTGTCAGTGACCTGCTCCTGGTACAGGTTACCCTGGTAGAAGCTGTACTGGTGCACATAGAGCTGATATCTGCTACCCTGGTACAAGCAACTGGTGCGGGCAGCACTAGTACTGGTGGCTCTGGTGTAGGCAATGCTGGGGATCGCAAAACAACTTCATGCTTTAATTCTGAAAGAAGTAACCAGCTTTATCTTTCCTGTAAAGTTAATTCCATTGAATAATGGGAAATTTGGCAACATTCTTTCAAGAATCGATAGATTCTGGCATTCTACAAGATGACTGGAAAATTGCAAATGTTACTCTATTTAAGAAGGGTGGGAGGCAGCAGAAAGGAAACTATAGACCCATTAGCCTGACATCAGTGGTTGGGAAGTTGTTGGAATTGATTGTTAGGGATGATATTACGGAGTACCTGGAGGCACATGACAAGATAGGTCAAAGCCAGCATGGTTTCCTGAAAGGAAAATCCTGCCTGACTAACCTACTACAATTTTTTGAGGAAATTACAAGCAGGGTAGACAAAGGAGATACAGTAGACGTGGTGTACTTGGATTTTCAGAAGGCCTTTGACAAGGTGCCACACATGAGGCTGCTTAGCAAGATAAGAGCCCATAGATTTACAGGGAAGTTACTAACATGGATGGAACATTGAGTGATCAGCAGAAAACAGAGTGGGAATAAAGGGATCCTATTTTGGCTGGCTGCCGGTTACCAGTGGAGTTCCACAGGGGTTGGTTGGGACTGCAGCTTTTTACGATGTATGTCAATGATTTGTACTATGGGATTAATAGATTTGTGGCTATATTTGCCAATGACACAAAGATAAGTGGAGGAGCGTGTAGTGTTGAGGAAACAGCCTTCAGAGAGACTTAGATAGTTTAGGGGAATGGGC
This sequence comes from Hemitrygon akajei, assembly GCF_048418815.1. Taxonomy (NCBI): domain Eukaryota; kingdom Metazoa; phylum Chordata; class Chondrichthyes; order Myliobatiformes; family Dasyatidae; genus Hemitrygon; species Hemitrygon akajei. Next base: position 178,032,799 of record NC_133133.1, read on the forward strand.
AAAGAAGTGGCAAATGAAATAGAATGTTGGAAAGCGTACGGTCATGCACTTTGGTGGAAGAAATAAATGGGCAAACTATTATTTAGATGGGGAGAGAATTCAAAATACAGAGAATCAAAGGGACTTGGGAGTCCTTGTGCACGATACTCTAAAGTTTAACTTCCAGGTGGTGAAGAACGCGAATGCAATGTTGCCATTCATTTCTAGAGGTATAGAATATAACAGCAGGGATGTGATGTTGAGGCTTTATAAGGCACTCGTGAGACCACGCTTGGAGTATTGTGTGCTGTTTTGGGCTCCTTATTTTAGAAAGAGTATACTGACATTGGAGAGGGTTTACAGAAGATTCACGAGAATGATTCCAGGAATGAAAGGGTTACCATATGAGGAATGTCTGGCAGCTCTTGAGCTGTATTCCCTGGAGTTCAGGAGAATGGGGGGGGAGGGAATCTTATAGAAACATTCTGAATGTTATAATGTTATTTCCCATTGTAGGGGGAGTCTAGGACAAGGGGGTAAGACTTCAGGATTGAAGGGCGTCCATTTAAAACAGAGATGCGTTGAAATTACTTTAGCCAAAGAGTGGTAAATCTGTGGAATTTGTTGCCACAAGCAGCTGTGGTGGCCAAGTCATTGGGTGTATTTAAGGCAGAGATAGATAGGTTCTTGATTAGCCAGGGCAACAAAGGGTATGGGGAGAAGGCAGAGGAGTGAGGATGACTGGAAGAATTGGATCAGCCCATGACTGAATGGCAGAGCAGATTTGATGGGCCGAATGGCCTACTTCTGCTCCTATATCTTATGGTCTTATCAGTAGAGGAGCAAATTTATAAGGAGATCACAGACTGTTGCAACAAGCATAAAGTTGTTATAGGAGGTAATTTTAACTTTCCACATATTGACTGGGAATCCCATACTGTAAAAGGACCAGATGGGTAGAGGTAGTCAAATGTGTTCAGGGAAGTTTCCTTTATCAGTATGTAGAAGTCCCATCAAGTGAGCCTACAATGTTGGATCTGCTGTTAGGGAATGAGACAGGGCAGGCGACAGAAGTTTCTGTAGGGTAACATTTTGCACCTAGTAACCAGAATGCCATTGGTTCCAAAGTAAATATGCAAAAAAGTCAGTCTGGTCCGTGGGTTAAGATTCTAAATTGGAGTAAGGCCCACTTTGGTGTTACCAGAAATGATCTGGCAAGTGTGGATTGGGACAGGCTGTTTTCTGCCAAAATTGTACTTGGTAAGTGGGAGGTCTTCAAAAGTGAAAATTTGAGAAATTAGGAGGGCTAAAAGAAGGCATGAAGTTGCTCTAGCAGACAAGGTGAAGGAGAATCCTAAGGGATTCTACAGATATGTTAAGAGTAAAACAATTGCAAGGGATAAAATTGGTCCTCTGGAAAACCAGGATGGTAATCCTTGTGTGGAGCCAAAACAGATGGAGGAGACCTTAAATAATTTTTTTGCATCTGTGTTTACTCAGAAAATGGATACAAAGTCTAGAAGTGAGGCAAAGTGGTATCAACTTCATGGATCCTGTACAGATTGCATAGGAAGAGGTGTTTGCTAACTTGAGGCGAATGAGGGTGGATAAATCCCCAGGACCAAGTTGTTCCCTTGGACCCTACAAGGTTGCAGAAATTGCCAGGGCCATAGCAGAGATACTTAAAATACCCTTAGCAACAGGAGAATTACCAAAGGATGAGAGGATAGCCAATGTTGTTCCACTGTTCAAAAAAAGGCTCTAAACATAAACCAGGGAATTATAGGCCAGTATGCCTGACAGTTGTGAGAAAGTTATTGGAAGGTATTCTAACGAACTTGATATACATAACTATTTGGATGGACATGGAATGATTAAGAATAGTCAGCATGGCTTTGTGTGTGGTAGGTCATGTCTAACCAATCTTATAGAGATTTTTGAGGAAGTTACCAGGAAAGTGGGTGAAGGCAGGTCAGTGGATGCTGTCTACATGGACTTTAATGAGGCATTTGACAAGATCCTACGTGGGAGATTGGTCAAAAAGGTTCAGTCGCTGGGCATTCAAGATGAGTAAATTGGATTGGTCATTGGCTTTGTGGGAAAAGCAGGAGAGTGGTAATAGAAGATTGCCTCTCTGACCAGGGCCTGTGACTAGTGGTGTGCCACAGGGATCGGTGCTGAGTCCTTCGTTGTTTGTCATCTATATCAATTATCTTTATGGTAATGTGGTAAACTGGGTCAACAAATTTACAGATGACTTCAAGATCTGGGGTGTAGTCGACAGCAAGGAAGGCTGTCATGGCTTGCAGAGGGATCTGCATCAGCTGGAAAGATGGGCTAAAAATGGCAGATGGAATTTAATGCAGACAAGTACAATGTTTTGCACTTGGTAGGTCTTACACAGTTAACTGTAGGGTAGTGAGGAATGTGGTCGGACAAAGGGATCTTGAAATACAGGCCCATAGTTCAGTGAAACCGGCATCACAGGTAGATTGGGACATAGAGAAAGCTTTTGGAACATTGACCTTCATAAATCAAAGTATTGAGTACAGGTGGATGGGATATTATGTTGAAGCTGTATAAGACATTGGTGAGGCCTAATTTGGAGTACTGTGCACAGTTTTGGTCACCTCTGTACAGGAAAGATGTAAACAAGGTTGAAATAGTACAGAAAAAATTTACAAGGATATTGCCCGTTCTGGAGGACCTGATCAATAAGGAAAGATTGAATAGGTTCGGACAGTATTCCATAGAAAGTGGAAGATTGAGGGAAGATTTAATAGAGGTATACAAAGTTATGAGGAGTATATGTTAGATTAATGCAATCAAACTTTTTCCATTGAAGTTGGGTGGGACTATAACCAGAGGTCATGGGTTAAAGGTGAAAGGTAAGAAGTTTAAGGGGAACATGGCATGAAAGTTTTTCACTCAGGGTTGTGAGAGTGTGGAATGTGCTGCGAGCTCAAGTGATGCAGGCAAGCTCAATTTCAACATTTTAGAGAAGTTTGGAGAGGTACATGGATCGTAGATACATGGAGGGATATGGTCCTGGTGCAGATCAATGGGAGTAGACAGTTTAAATGGTTCCACATGGAGTAGATGGGCCAAAGGGCCTGTTTTTGTGCTGTACTTCTCTGAGACCCCATGACTCTCTAAATGCTTTGAGTCCACAGCAAAACAAATTCGAGTGGATTATGTTTATTGCCAGCTGCTTGTGGGTCTGTTTTAGTTTGCACTGTGAGCTCTTGGTCAGAGTAATGATATAAAATCCATGGAGCAGAATGTTGAATCCATCTGGGTAGAGGTTAGGAATAGTAAAGGGAAAAAACACTGGGGGGGAGTTGTCTACAGGCCGCCAAATAATAACATTACAGTGGCACAGGCAATAAACAGAGAAATATCTGAGGCATGTAAGATTGGAACAGCAGTTATCATGGGGGACTTTAACTTGCACACAGATCGGGTGAATCAAATTGGTCGAGGCAGTCTTGAGGAGGACTTCAGAGAATGCATCTGTGATGGCTTTCTTGAACAGCATGTTACTGAACCTACAAGGGAACGTGCCATCTTAGATCTGGTCCTGCGCAATGAGACAGGTAAAATTAGTGATCTTGTAGTTAGTGATCCTCTTGGAAAAAGTGATAACAGTATGATTGAGTTTCTTAAACAAATGGTGGGTGTAATAGTTCGATGTAAAACCAGTGTATTATGCCGAAACAATGGAGACTACAGTGGGATGAGGGAGGATTTGGCTAGTGTAGACTGGAAACACAGGCTATATAGTGGGACAGTTGAGGAACAGTGGAAGACTTTCAAAGAGATTTTTCACGGTGCTGAACTAAAGTTTATTCCAGTTAAAAGCAAGGACAGTGAGGGTGGGGAGAGCCAGCCTCGGATAACTAAGGAAATAAAGGAAGGCATCAAACTAAAAGCTTGTGTGTACAAAATGGCCAAGAGTAGTGAGAAACTGGAAGATTGGGAAAACTTTAAAAAGCAACAAAGAATCACTAAGTGGGAAATAAAGAAAGGGAAGCTAGATTATGAAAATAAACTAGCACAAAATATAAAAACAGATAGTAAAAGTTTTTATAATTATATAAAGTGGAAAAATGTGGCTAAAGTGAAAGTAGGAAACTTGGAGGGCGAGAAGGGGGAATTGATATTGGGTAATGAGGAAATGACTAAGACTTTGAATGACTATTTTGTGTCAGTCTTCACAGTGGAGGATACATCTAACATGCCAAAGGGAGAGGTTACAGATGCAGTGGGAGGTGAGGACCTCGATACAATAGCTATCACTAAAGATCTAGTTCTGAGCAAACTTGTGGGCCTAAAGATAGATAAGTCCTGATGGTATGCATCCCAGGGTATTGAAAGAAATGGTACAAGTTATAGTAGAGGCTTTGGTCAAGTCAAGTCAAGTTTATTGTCATATCAACCATAAACTGCTGGTACAGTACACAGTAAAAACGGAACAACGTTCCTCCAGGACACTGGTGCTACATGAAACAACACAAAACTACACTAGACTATGTGAGACAGCATAACGCTACACTAGACTATGTAAAACAACATAAAAACTGCACTAGATTACAGACCTGTACAGGACTACATAAAGTGCACAAAACAGTACAGGGCAGTACAATAATTAATAAACAAGACAATAGGCACAGTAGAGGACAAATTACAATATAATAATAAATGGTTGTTTACCAAAATTCTTTGGATTCTGGGCAGGTCCTGGCAGATTGGAAGATGGCAAATCTCATGCCACTTTTCAAAAAAGAATGTAGGCAAAAGGCAGCTAACTGTAGTCCAGTTAGTTTAACATCAGTAGTTGGGAAAATGCTTGAAGCTATCATTAAAGAAGAAATAGCGAAGCATCTGGAAAGAAATGGATCCATCAGACAGGTGCAGCATGGATTCAGCAAAGGCAGGTCCTGTTTATAAACTTACTGGAGTTCTTTGAGGATATAATGAGTGCAGTGGATAGAGGGGAACAGTTGGATGTTATTTACTTGGATTTCCAGAAGATGTTCAATAAGGTGCCACATAAAAGACTTATCCATAAGATAAGGATGCACAGAGTTGGAGATGATGTATTAGCATGAATAGAGGATTGGTTAACTAATAGAAAGCAGAGTTGGGATACACGGGTGTTACTCTGGTTGGCAATCAGTGGTAAGCGGTGTGCCACAGGAGTCGGTACTGGGCCTGCAACTGCTCATGATAAACATTAACAATCTGGAAGAGGGGACCGAGTGTAGTGTCGCTAAATTTGCTGATGATACTAAATTGAGTGGAAAAGCAAATTGTGCAGAAGATACAGAGAATCTGCAGAGAAATATAGATAGCTAAGGTGAGTGGGCAAGGGTCTGGCAAATGGAGTATAATGTTGGTAAATGCAAGGTCATCCACTTTGGAAGGAAAAACAGAAGAGCAGATTATTATTTAAATGGTTAAAATGCAGCATGCTGCTGTGCAGAGGGACTTGGGAATGCTTGTGCCTGAATCACAAAAGGTTGGATTGCAGGTGCAGCAGGCTATCAAGAAGACAAATGGAATGCTGGCAATTATGAGAGGGATTGAATTTAAGAGCAGGGAGGTTATGCTGCAACTATACAGGGTACTGGTGAGGCCGCACCTGGAGTACTGTGTGCAGTTCTGGTCTCCTACTTGTGGAAGGATATACTGGCTTTGGAGGCAGTGCAGAGGAGGTTCACCAGGTTGATTCCAGAGATGAGGGGATTAGACCACGAGGAGAGATTGAATCGCTTGGGAATGTACTCGCTGGAATTCAGAAGTTTGAGATGAGATCTTATAGAAGTATATAAAATTATGAAAGGGATAGATAAGATAGAGGCAGGAAACTAATTTCCACTGGTAGGTGAGACTAGAACTAGGGGACATAGCCTCAAGATTTGGGGGAATAGATTTGGGACGGAGATGAGGAGGAACTGTTTTTCCCTGAGAGTGGTGAATCTGTGGAATTCTCTGAAAAAAAGCAGTGGAGAATACCTCAGTAAATACATTTGAGACAAGGTTGGATAGATTTTTGCAAAGTAGGAGAATTAAAGGTTATGAAGAAATGGCTGGTAGGTGGAGATGAGTCCATGGTCAGATCAGCCATGATCCTATTGAACGGGCCAGATGGCCTACTCCTGCTCCTATTTCTTACGTTCGTATGATCTCTCGGTCAGTGTAACTGTGAACTCTCGGTCAGTGTATCTGAATCCTTAGTCAGTGTAACTGTAATCTATTGGTCAGTGTAACTGTGAGACCTCGGTCAGTGTAACTGTGAACTCTCGGTCAGTGTATCTGAACCCTCGGTTAGTGTAACTGTGATCTCTCGGTCAGTGTAACTGTGAACCCTCGGTCAGTGTAACTGTGATCTCTCGGTCAGTGTAACTGTGATCTCTCGGTCAGTGTATCTGCACCCTCGGTCAGTGTATCTGAACCCTCAGTCAGTGTAACTGTGATCTCTCGGTCAGTGTATCTGAACCCTCAGTCAGTGTAACTGTGATCTCTCGGTCAGTGTATCTGAACCCTCAGTCAGTGTAACTGTGAGACCTCGGTCAGTGTAACTGTGAACTCTCGGTCAGTGTATCTGAACCCTCGGTCAGTGTAACTGTGATCTGTCAATCAGTGTAACTGTGAACCCTCGGTCAGTGTAACTGTGATCTCTCGGTCAGTGTAACTGCACCCTCGGTCAGTGTAACTGTGATCTCTCGGTCAGTGTAACTGTGATCTCTCGGCCAGTGTACCTGAACTCTCGGTCAGTGTAACTGATCTCTCGGTCAGTGTATCTGAACCCTCGGTCAGTGTAACTGTGATCTCTCGGTTAGTGTATCTGCACCCTCGGTCAGTGTAACTGTGATCTCTCGGTCAGTGTATCTGAACCCTCAGTCAGTGTAACTGTGATCTCTCGGTCAGTGTAACTGTGATCTCTCGGCCAGTGTATCTGAACTCTCGGTCAGTGTAACTGATCTCTCGGTCAGTGTATCTGAACCCTCGGTCAGTGTATCTGCACCCTCGGTCAGTGTAACTGTGATCTCTCGGTCAGTGTATCTGAACCCTCGGTCAGTGTAACTGTGATCTCTCAGTCAGTGTAACTGTGATCTCTCGGTCAGTGTATCTGAACCCTCAGTCAGTGTAACTGTGATCTCTCGGTCAGTGTATCTGAACCCTCAGTCAGTGTAACTGTGATCTCTCGGTCAGTGTAACTGTGATCTCTCGGTCAGTGTATCTGAACCCTCAGTCAGTGTAACTGTGATCTCTCGGTCAGTGTAACTGATCTCTCGGTCAGTGTATCTGAACCCTCAGTCAGTGTAACTGTGATCTCTCGGTCAGTATATCTGCACCCTCGGTCAGTGTAACTGTGAGACCTCGGTCAGTGTAACTGTGAACTCTCGGTCAGTGTATCTGCACCCTCGGTCAGTGTAACTGTGATCTCTCGGTCAGTATATCTGCACCCTCGGTCAGTGTAACTGTGATCTCTCAGTCAGTGTAACTGTGATCTCTCGGTCAGTGTATCTGAACCCTCGGTTAGTGTAACTGTGATCTCTCGGTCAGTGTATCTGAACCCTCAGTCAGTGTAACTGTGATCTCTCGGTCAGTGTAACTGTGATCTCTCGGTCAGTGTATCTGAACCCTCAGTCAGTGTAACTGTGATCTCTCGGTCAGTGTAACTGATCTCTCGGTCAGTGTATCTGAACCCTCGGTCAGTGTATCTGCACCCTCGGTCAGTGTAACTGTGATCTCTCGGTCAGTGTATCTGAACCCTCAGTCAGTGTAACTGTGATCTCTCGGTCAGTGTAACTGTGAACCCTCGGTCAGTGTAACTGTGATCTCTCGGTCAGTATATCTGCACCCTCGGTCAGTGTAACTGTGATCTCTCAGTCAGTGTAACTGTGATCTCTCGGTCAGTGTATCTGAACCCTCAGTCAGTGTAACTGTGATCTCTCGGTCAGTATATCTGCACCCTCGGTCAGTGTAACTGTGATCTCTCGGTCAGTGTAACTGTGATCTCTCGGTCAGTGTATCTGAACCCTCAGTCAGTGTAACTGTGATCTCTCGGTCAGTATATCTGCACCCTCGGTCAGTGTAACTGTGATCTCTCAGTCAGTGTAACTGTGATCTCTCGGTCAGTGTATCTGAACCCTCGGTTAGTGTAACTGTGATCTCTCGGTCAGTTTATCTGCACCCTCGGTCAGTGTAACTGTGATCTCTCGGTCAGTGTAACTGTGATCTCTCGGTCAGTGTATCTGAACCCTCAGTCAGTGTAACTGTGATCTCTCGGTCAGTGTATCTGAACCCTCAGTCAGTGTAACTGTGATCTCTCGGTCAGTGTATCTGATCTCTCGGTCAGTGTAACTGATCTCTCGGTCAGTGTATCTGCACCCTCGATCAGTGTATCTGATCTCTCGGTCAGTGTATCTGCAGCCTCGGTCAGTGTATCTGAACCCTCGGTCAGTATGACTGTGATCTCTCGGTCAGTGTAACTGTGGACTCTTGGTCAGCGTAACTGAACCCTCAGTTAGTGTAACTGTGCTCTCTCTGGAAACGCACAGGAACACAGACAGTGACTCAGAGACAGAGCCTCTCTGTATTGTTCTGTGCACTGTGAGCCCTCGGTCAGTGTAACTGCACCCTCGGTCAGTGTAACTGTGATCTCTCGGTCAGTGTAACTGTGATCTCTCGGCCAGTGTACCTGAACTCTCGGTCAGTGTAACTGATCTCTCGGTCAGTGTATCTGAACCCTCGGTCAGTGTAACTGTGATCTCTCGGTTAGTGTATCTGCACCCTCGGTCAGTGTAACTGTGATCTCTCGGTCAGTGTAACTGTGATCTCTCGGTCAGTGTATCTGAACCCTCAGTCAGTGTAACTGTGATCTCTCGGTCAGTGTAACTGTGATCTCTCGGCCAGTGTATCTGAACTCTCGGTCAGTGTAACTGATCTCTCGGTCAGTGTATCTGAACCCTCGGTCAGTGTATCTGCACCCTCGGTCAGTGTAACTGTGATCTCTCGGTCAGTGTATCTGAACCCTCGGTCAGTGTAACTGTGATCTCTCAGTCAGTGTAACTGTGATCTCTCGGTCAGTGTATCTGAACCCTCAGTCAGTGTAACTGTGATCTCTCGGTCAGTGTATCTGAACCCTCAGTCAGTGTAACTGTGATCTCTCGGTCAGTGTAACTGTGATCTCTCGGTCAGTGTATCTGAACCCTCAGTCAGTGTAACTGTGATCTCTCGGTCAGTGTAACTGATCTCTCGGTCAGTGTATCTGAACCCTCAGTCAGTGTAACTGTGATCTCTCGGTCAGTATATCTGCACCCTCGGTCAGTGTAACTGTGAGACCTCGGTCAGTGTAACTGTGAACTCTCGGTCAGTGTATCTGCACCCTCGGTCAGTGTAACTGTGATCTCTCGGTCAGTATATCTGCACCCTCGGTCAGTGTAACTGTGATCTCTCAGTCAGTGTAACTGTGATCTCTCGGTCAGTGTATCTGAACCCTCGGTTAGTGTAACTGTGATCTCTCGGTCAGTGTATCTGAACCCTCAGTCAGTGTAACTGTGATCTCTCGGTCAGTGTAACTGTGATCTCTCGGTCAGTGTATCTGAACCCTCAGTCAGTGTAACTGTGATCTCTCGGTCAGTGTAACTGATCTCTCGGTCAGTGTATCTGAACCCTCGGTCAGTGTATCTGCACCCTCGGTCAGTGTAACTGTGATCTCTCGGTCAGTGTATCTGAACCCTCAGTCAGTGTAACTGTGATCTCTCGGTCAGTGTAACTGTGAACCCTCGGTCAGTGTAACTGTGATCTCTCGGTCAGTATATCTGCACCCTCGGTCAGTGTAACTGTGATCTCTCAGTCAGTGTAACTGTGATCTCTCGGTCAGTGTATCTGAACCCTCAGTCAGTGTAACTGTGATCTCTCGGTCAGTATATCTGCACCCTCGGTCAGTGTAACTGTGATCTCTCGGTCAGTGTAACTGTGATCTCTCGGTCAGTGTATCTGAACCCTCAGTCAGTGTAACTGTGATCTCTCGGTCAGTATATCTGCACCCTCGGTCAGTGTAACTGTGATCTCTCAGTCAGTGTAACTGTGATCTCTCGGTCAGTGTATCTGAACCCTCGGTTAGTGTAACTGTGATCTCTCGGTCAGTTTATCTGCACCCTCGGTCAGTGTAACTGTGATCTCTCGGTCAGTGTAACTGTGATCTCTCGGTCAGTGTATCTGAACCCTCAGTCAGTGTAACTGTGATCTCTCGGTCAGTGTATCTGAACCCTCAGTCAGTGTAACTGTGATCTCTCGGTCAGTGTATCTGCACCCTCGATCAGTGTATCTGATCTCTCGGTCAGTGTAACTGATCTCTCGGTCAGTGTATCTGCACCCTCGATCAGTGTATCTGATCTCTCGGTCAGTGTATCTGCACCCTCGATCAGTGTATCTGATCTCTCGGTCAGTGTAACTGATCTCTCGGTCAGTGTATCTGCACCCTCGATCAGTGTATCTGATCTCTCGGTCAGTGTATCTGCACCCTCGATCAGTGTATCTGATCTCTCGGTCAGTGTATCTGCAGCCTCGGTCAGTATGACTGTGATCTCTCGGTCAGTGTAACTGTGGACTCTTGGTCAGCGTAACTGAACCCTCAGTTAGTGTAACTGTGCTCTCTCTGGAAACGCACAGGAACACAGACAGTGACAGAGACAGAGCCTCTCTGTATTGTTCTGTGCACTGTGAGCCCTCGGTCAGTGTATCTGAACCCTCGGTCAGTGTAACTGTGATCTCTCGGTCAGTGTATCTGCACCCTCGGTCAGTGTATCTGAACCCTCAGTCAGTGTGACTGTGATCTCTCAGTCAGTGTAACTGTGAACTCTTGGTCAGTGTAACTGAACCCTCGGTCAGAGTAACTGTGGACTCTTGGTCAGCGTAACTGAACCCTCAGTTAGTGTAACTGTGCTCTCTCTGGAAACGCACAGGAACACAGACAGTGACTCAGAGACAGAGCCTCTCTGTATTGTTCTGTGCACTGTGAACCCTCGGTCAGTGTATCTGAACCCTCGGTCAGTGTAACTGAACCCTCGGTCAGTGTAACTGTGATCTCTCGGTCAGTGTATCTGCACCCTCGGTCAGTGTATCTGAACCCTCGGTCAGTGTAACTGTGATCTCTCAGTCAGTGTAACTGTGAACTCTTGGTCAGTGTAACTGAACCCTCGGTCAGCGTAACTGAACCCTCAGTTAGTGTAACTGTGCTCTCTCTGGAAACGCACAGGAACACAGACAGTGACTCAGAGACAGAGCCTCTCTGTATTGTTCTGTGCACTGTGAGCCCTCGGTCAGTGTAACTGAACCCTCGGTCAGAGTAACTGAACCCTCAGTTAGTGTAACTGTGCTCTCTCTGGAAACGCACAGGAACACAGACAGTGACTCAGAGACAGAGCCTCTCTGTATTGTTCTGTGCACTGTGAGCCCTCGGTCAGTGTATCTGAACCCTCGGTCAGTGTAACTGTGATCTCTCGGTCAGTGTATCTGCACCCTCGGTCAGTGTATCTGAACCCTCAGTCAGTGTGACTGTGATCTCTCAGTCAGTGTAACTGTGAGCCCTTGGTCAGTGTATCTGAACCCTCGGTCAGTGTAACTGAACCCTCGGTCAGTGTAACTGAACCCTCGGTCAGTGTCACCTCCCGCTCTTTCTGAAAGCATTGAGGGCACAGATTGTGAGGAACAGATGGAGCCTCTCCGAGTTCACAGCAGCAGAACTGTGTGAGGTTCAGAGGGCAATGTGGTCTGTAGTCTTCTGAGGCAGGAGACCTGGCAAGGTGTGTTTGTGCTGCGCTCCCCGTTTCAGTGCCTGTGTGCCCTGCCTGCTAGAATAGGACAGCCCAGCAAGCACGATTGATATAGTCAGAGTATGGAAACAGACTCTTCAGCACATCTATTCCTTGTTAACCAAGGTGCCTTTCCCAGCAGGTATCATCTTACAATTATTTAATGATTCAAGATTGTTTAATGTAATTTCCAGTGCACAAGCATAAAGGAGAATAAATTTATTTTTTCCATATCCTTCATGTATGTTCAATATCTCTTATGTATGTTCCATACCCCTCATTTATGTTCCATATCCCACATGTAGGTTCCATATCTCTCTTGTATGTTCCATTCCCTCATGTATGTTTCATACCTCACATGTATGTTCCATATCTCTCATGTATGTTCCATACCCCACATGTATGTTCTGTATCTCACACGTATGTTCCATATACATCATGTATGTTCCATATCCATCATGTATGTTCTGTATCTCATGTATGTTCCATACCCCCATGTATGTTCTGTATCTCACGTGTATGTTCCATATCCATCATGTATGTTCCGTATCTCTCATGTATGTTCTGTATCTCACGTGTATGTTCCATATCCATCATGTATGTTCCATACCCCACATGTATGTTCTGTATCTCATGCGTATGTTCCGTATCTCACATATATGTTCCATATCCCACATGTATGTTCTGTATCTCACGTGTATGTTCCATATCCCAGATACATGTTCCACATCTCACATGTATGTTCTGTATCTCACGTGTATGTTCCATATCCATCATGTATGTTCTGTATCTCTCATGTATGTTCCATACCCCACACGTATGTTCCATATCTCACGTGTATGTTCCATATCTCACATGTATGTTCCACATCCTCACAAAATGCTAGTGGAACGCAGCAGGCCAGGCAGCATTGATAAGAAGAAGTACAGTCAATGTTTTGGGCCGAGACCCTTCGTCAGGACTAACTGAAAGAAAAGGTAGTAAGAGATTTGAAAGTAGTGGGAGGAGGGGGAAATGCGAAATGATAGGAGAAGACCGGAGGGGGTGGGATGAAGCCAAGAGCTGGAAAGGTGATTGGCCAAAGGGATACAGGGCTGGAGAAGGGAAAGGATCATGGGACAGGAGGCCTAGGGAGAAAGAAAGGGGGAGGGGAGCACCAGAGGGAGATGGAGAACAGGCAAGGAGTGATTGTGAGAGGGGCAGAGAGAGAAAAATAAGGAAGGGGGGAAATAAATAAATAAGGGGAGGAGGGGCATTATTCTCTTATTTTATGCAGAGAGTGGTGAGTGTGTGGAATGGGCTGCCGGCGATGGCAGTGGAGGCGGGCACGATAGGGTCTTTTACGAGACTCCTGGACAGGTGCATGGAGCTCAGAAAAATAGATGGCTATGGGTATCCCTAGGTAATATCTAAGGTAAGGACCTGTTGGGCACAGCTTTGTGGGCCAAAGGGCCTGTATTGTGTTGTAGGTTTTTCTATGTTTCTAAGTTTCATTGAAATAGTTAAAAAGGTATAAAAAAGGAAAACTACCATTTAACTGAGTAAGAATTTATGTATTTAACTAAAATACATAACAAATTGTAACACCATGAGTATTGCTGCAGTGCTATAAAACTGTGTTAGTTCTTAATAGTTACTGATGGAGGAATTCATCCCATCCAGTGTAGGCTGCTGTGTTCTTTTGATTGACTGTAAATGAACAAAATGAGCACAGACACCTAGTGCAGATATTGGACTGACTTAATACAATGCTTTTGACAGTTGCATCCTCTTAATCTTCATTTTCATTGTAACATTCAGGATGATTGTCAATACTTTCAAAATCTTCATAGTGCTTAATTTGTTGAAGCAGTGAAATTGTTTCATTTTCACTTACAGACATTTCTGGCATCTCCAAGCATGAATGCTTGAATCAGTTAGTAAAACAGTTCTGAATTGTGTTACTGCTTTTTTCCCCACAAATTATCAGTACGACATTCACAGCTTTTTGAACACAAATACATGCAACTCTACCAGCGGTGCCTGTACCCGCCACTTGTATCAGGGTTCTTGTACCAGCGCTGCCTGTACCCAGCCATTTATACCAAGGTTGCTATACCAGCATTGCCTGTACCAAGGTCACTTGTACCGAGGCTCCTGTACCGGTGTTGCCTGTACCAAGGTTGCTTGTACTGGGGCTGCTGTATCAAGATCGCTTGTACCGGGGTCAACTGCTCAGCGTACAAATGGTGAAAATACACCTGTGATTATTTAATAAAATGAGAGTGTTCAGTTGAAGTAAGTGGATGGGAGGGGGTTACCACAGATCCAGCTGTGGTCTTATATCTCCTGGAACCCCTGTTACTTCTGTGTTTAGGATTATAGGAGATTTACCTGTCTCAGGACATATGACATTTCTCCATCACTGTCCAATGTGTATAGGGTGTTTTTTGCTGTTAGTGATCCTTCCCCTCCTCTAAAAACAGCACAGTAGCTTTCCTTCTATACTGTCTTGTCTTTCCTCAGCCAGACGAGGTCTGTGCTGTAGAAGGAGAAGGGGACTCTGACAGTTGCAGAAGTTACAGAACAGGAAAGTAGAGTCAGTGAGTATTGGTCTGGTCTTGGTGCATCGTGCCTCGGGCACCAGGGTGTGTTTTCTCCTTGGAGACGCTGCCTCTTTCTGCAGACATGCATCTCCTCTGCTCTGCTGGAGGAGTGTTCAATGACTTGATCTTCAATGACAGCTTGTCAGCCTGATACACATGCACTCAGGAGGAAAGCTCAGCTTAGCCTCGTGCTGTCCGATTGATGTGATTTGCTGACCTAGCTCACAGTGTTTTTGTTTGTTCACATCGGATTCTGTGTCTCATTTCTAAATTCACAGTTCAGCGATCTAACAAAACTTCACAACATTCTGGGTTTCACCCTGAATCAGTAAATGAGGCCATGGAGAATGAGGCAAAGATCCATTGTGCAGTGTACTTTATTTATTCATTTACTGAGATACAGTGCGGAACAGGCCCTTCTGGCCCTTCAAATTGCACCGCCCAGCAATCCTCCAATTTAACCCCAGCCTAATCACAGGACAATTTACAATGACCAATTAACCTACCAACCAATACATCTTTGGAGTGTGGGGGGAAACTGAAACACCCAGAGAAAACCCACACAGTCACGGGGAGAATGTACGAACTCCTTACAGACAGCAGTGGAAATTGAACCCAGGTTTCTGGTACTGTAAAGCTTGGGCTAACCACTACGTACGTGACTATTCCAATGATTATTCAGGACTGCAGAGTGATCACTTGCTGGTGCAAACACAGAGCAATAGTTTTATCCAGATAACGTTCAGATATCCTCTGAAGACGGATGAGTTCAAAGAGGTCCATTTAATGCAGAAAGGGGCTGGGTTTCCTGTCTAACAGGCCAATGCGAACTCGTGAGGAAATTTATACAGAAACACAAATGAATTAAGATCTGTGAATGAATTGACTTGATCTACCAGGACAGGATTCCAAATTAATTAAAGCCAAACACCAAACTCATCCTAGAAACATAGAAAACCTACAGCACCATACAAGCCCTTCAGCCCACAAAGTTGTGCTGAACATGTCCCTACCTGAGAACTACCTAGACTTTACACATAACCCTCTATTTTTCTAAGCTCCATGTATCTATCCAGGAGTCTCTTAAAAGACTGTATTGTTTCCGCCTCCACCACCGCCACCAGCAGCCCATTCCACGCACTCACCACTTTCTGCGTAAAAAAAAACTTACCCGACATCTCCTCTGTACCTACTTCCATGCACCTTAACATTATGCCTTCTCGTGCTAGCCATTTCAGCCCTGGGGAAAAGCCTCTGACTATCCACATGATCAATGCCTCTCATTATCTTGTACGCCTCTATCAGGTCACCTCTCATCCTCCGTCACTCTAAGGAGAAAAGGCCGAGTTGACTCAACATCCTGTTTAGGATGTGCTGAATCCTGGATTATACTGACAGGCTCTTGAGAGCACAAATTAGAGGAACAGATACTGTATAGGGGGAGTTTAACTTTCCCAAGATTGTGTTGGCACGGGGGTAAATTGGTTTGTTATCGTCACGTACTGAGGTGCAGTGGTGGTCCCAGTCTCTGCCCACTTCCCGGGATCAGTGGAATTTCTGTGATGCCTTGGGATTGGGAATATTCACGGAACAGGAGACAAATGCCTGGTGGATGAATAAAAGGCAAATTGATTAATTTACTCTAGATTAAATCCTGTTGTGTGTTTAGGCTGGTAAATCTTTCCAATGTGTCCAATAGGGAGCCTACTACCACCTTGCTGTAACCCTGGGTAGTGAAAGGGCATGAAAGTCTTTCTCAGTTATGAGACCATAGAAGCAGAATTACACCATTCAGCCCATCAAGTTTGCTCTGCCATTCCATCATGGCTAATCCTGGATCCCACTCAACTTTATTCACCTGCCTTCCCACCATATCTCTTGATGCCCTGACCAATCAGGAAACGATCAACTTCCACCTTAAGTATGCCCACGGACCTTGCCTCCACAGATTTGCTACTCTCTGGCTAAAGGAGTTCCTCCTTACCTCTCTTATAAAGAGTCACCCCTCAATTTTGAGGCTGTACCCTCTAGTTCTGGATATCCTCACCATAAGAAACATCCTCTCCACATCCACCCAATCTGGTCCTTTCAACATTTGATAGCTTTCAATGAGATACCCACACATTCTTCTAAATTCCAGAGAGTACAAGTCCAAAGCTGCCAAACACGCCTCAGATGTTAACCCCTTCATTCCCAGAATAATCTTTGTGAACCTCCTCTTGACTCTGTCCAATGACAACACATCCTGAGGAAGGGGCCCAAACCTGTTGACAATACTCCAAGTGCAGCCTAACAAGTGTTTTATTAAGGCTCAGCATTATCTCCTTGCTTTTATATTCTATTTCCCTTGAAATAAATGCCAACATTGCAATTTCCTTCTTTACCACAGACTCAACCTGTAAATTAAACTTCTGGGAGTCTTGCACAAGCACTCCCAAGTCCCTCTGCACCTCTGATGTTTGAACCTTCTCCCCAATTAGATAATAGTCCACACTATTGTTCCTTTTACCAAGATGCATTATCATACATTTCCCAACACTGTATTCCATCTGCCATTTCTTTGCCAATTCTTCCAATTTGTCCAAGTCCTGCTGCAATCGCATTGCCTCCTCAGCACTACCTACTCCTCCACCTATCTTTGTATCATCCGCAGACTTTGCCACAAAGCCATCAATCATTGACAATGTGAAAAGTATCGGTCTCAATACTGACCCCTGAGGAACACCACTAGTCACTGGCAGCCAACCAGAAAAGACCCCTTTTATTCCCACTCACTGCCTCCTGCCTGTCAGCCATTCCTCTATCCATGCCAGTACCTTTCCTGTAATGCCATAGGATTCTATCTTGTTAAGCAGCCTCATGTGTGGCACCTTATAAAATGGCTTCTGAAAATCCAAGTAAATGACATCATTACCTCTCCTTTGTCCATCCCGCTTGTTATTTCTTCAAAGAACTCTAACAGATTTGTCAGGCAAGATTTCCCTTTACAGAAACCAGTTTGACTTATTTTATCATTAGTCTCCAAGTACCCTGAAGCCTCATCGTTAATAATAGACTCCAACTCTCTCCCAACCACTGAGGTTATGCTAACTGGCCTATAATTTCCCTTATTTGCCTTCCTCTGGGACCATGCCAGAATCAAGTGATTCTTGAAAGATCATGACCAATGCATCCACAATCTCTTCAGCAACCTCTCTCAGGACTCTGTGTTGTAGTCCAACCGGACCAGGTGACTTAACCACCTTAAGACCTTTGAGTTTGCCTAGCACTTTTTCCTTTGTAATAGCAATGACACTCACTCCTGCTCCCTGAAACTCAATGACCTCAGTCTTCCACAGTGAAGACAGATGCAAAGTACCCATTAATTCATCCACCATTTCTTTACCTCCATTACTACCTCACCAGCATAATTTTCCGGTGGTCCAATATCAATTCTCACTTTCCTTTTACTGTATATAGCTGAGAAAACATTTGGTATCCTGCTTCATATTATTGGCTAGTTTGCCCTCATATTTCATCTTTTCCCTTTTTATAGCTTTTTTAGTTGCCTTTTGTTGAATTTTTAAAACTTCCTAATCATCCAACTTCCCACTCCCTTTTGCTATCTTACCCTTTCCTTGGATTTTGTGCAGTCCGTAACTTCCCTTGTCAGCCATGGTTTCCTAGCCTTGCGATTTGAGAACTATTTCTTTGTGGGACATACCTATCCTGTGCCTAGTGAACTATTCCCCGAAACTTCAGCCATATCTGCTGCGCTGCTCTCTCAAGCCTCTGTAATTCCCTTTATTGCATTGTGATACTGATGTATGTGTCCTGTGCTTCTCCCTCTCAAACTGCACTGTGAACTCAATCATATTATGATCACTCTCTCCTAAGGGTTCCTTTACATTAAGCTCCCTAATAAGATCTGGCTTAATACGCAACACCCAATCTAAGAAGCCTCTCCCGGAGTAGACTCAAGCACAAGCTGTTCTAAAAAGTCATCTCGTAGGCAATCAACGAATTCACTCTCTCGAGATCCAACACCAACCTGACTTTTTTATCCCCTTGCGTATTGAAGTCCCCCAGTACGATTATGTCATTGCCCTTATTACGTGCCTTTTCCGGAAGTCTGGAGAATCTGAAACAAGTGATTCATTTTCTGTAAGGTGTGTTTGTACACAGCCAGTCCAACACACAATCCAAACAACCACCTGTCATATAGATCAAAACTACCTGGACACTGAGGTCAGTGACGAGCCTGGCAAGACTGGTATCACCCAGTCCCAGTGGTAGTGAGTTATCAGTAATTTATTGAGTTATCCATGGATGTGTTACTGAGTTATCTGTATTGTTCCAACAATAGAAGACTGTGGCCACAGACAACATTGATAGATTGGGATGACAGCTTACATCATGAAATATATCGTGTTATACAATATTAACAGTGGAAGGTAACTGAAAATTACTTTGTAAGAGAAAGTGATGGATTAGGTCTCACAGCATGTTTAGTGAGGGTTGGACCTTTTCTCTCTGTGGATCAGGGGAGGTGTTTAGTTTGTGCCTCTGTTGGGTGAGTGTGCATCAGGTGTCTCAGCCCTTTCATCCTTCAGTAAAAAACAATTAATTTGGAGTAAAATTCTTTCAGTTGGTTGCCTTGAATCTAAATAGTTTCCCCTCCTCCAATACAGAAAATTTAATCTCTCTGGAGCCACAGAGTCTCCAGCCTTCATCTTTATAAATAACCTCTGCAGTCACTGTTTAAAAAAAGAACTGAAGAAATTTCTGCTTTTGACCTGAGAACTTGCTTCAGATTTGCAGCTGACCCTAACCTGACTGGTGGCCCCTGACCAGTGACCAGTTCACTAGCCACACCAGAACTAACTGCTCAGTTCAACTTTCACTCTAGAATCTGACCTTGTGGGCTAGAGGGATGAAGGTCAACCTTGAGTAATACTGATTAATACTCGACACCCTCTCCTTGAACTCTGCACAGTGCCTCTGCCTCCTGGCCTTTCCCACTCCTGATATTACAAGCATTATCTCAGGAAGCAGTTCCTCCTGGATTGTCCATTGTACTGAAATGCTTGACGTGCTCCTCACCCTCACTTGTTCCAACACTCTGCCATCTCTCAGATTCACTCTCAGAGTGATGGACATTTCTAGGATATGGAATTGTCGTGTTTCACACTGTATTCCAAATGTGGTCTCACTACAGTCTCACACTATATTGTTTTAGAACAGAATTAAGGAGGAATTTTTTTAACTAGTGAGTGTGGAATACTCTGCCACAGACTGCGGTGGAGGCCAAGTCCCTGGGTATCTTTAAGGTGGAAGTTGATAGTTTCCTGATTGGTCAGGACATCAAAGGATACGGTGAGAAGGCAGGTGTATGGGATTGAATGGGATCCAGGATCAGCCATGATGGAATGGCGGAGCAGACTTGATGGACTGAATGGCCTAATTCTGCTCCAATGTCTGGTCTTATGGACATGTTATGTTGGTGCTAAAAGCATGGTGGCATTTGTTGAAGACTCAGGATTGTTTAATGTCATTTCCAGTACACAAGTGTAAAGGAGAACAAAATAATTGTTACTCTCGATCTGATGCAGCACAAAGAAAACATGGTAAGATAAAGACACAATAATATAAAAAAATCAAATCAATATAAATACATAAGATAGCTTATATATATAGATTGATTGTATGTCCATAAAGTGACAATAGGCATAGGAGTGTCTGTACCGAAGGTGACTGACAGGAAATGATAAGGTAGTGCTGGATGGGGGTGTGGAGGGGTGGGTTAGTGTTGATTAGCCTTACTGCTTAGGGAAAGTAACTGTTTCTGAATCTGGTGTCCCTGGCATGAATATTGCCAGCACATCCTCAAGCTACTTTGATCATTGATGCAAACGACGCATTTGATGTTTTGCCGTGCCTGTACATGTGACAAATAAAGATAACCTCTAATCTCCGTCTGATCCAAAGAGAAACTCGCAGCCCTGCAATTTGTGGATCTGTATTCTTTGGACATGTGCTTGTTGAGGGAGTTTATATATTTGATAAACCTTTAATAGATTCACATTTTTTTCCAGATAGGAAATTAGCTGTGACAGCATCTGTTTCTTTAGTAGTTTCCCTTTCAACAACTCAGTCCCCCTTTTAGAGTTTCCGCCCAGGGTGAGGTACTGAAACCTCGTGTGTCCTGAGATCCCTCGGCCGGGTAGGTCAGGGAGTGCTGACATACTGTAACGTGTTATTGCTCACTGGCCCCTTTAGAGTTTCTGTCCTGAGTGAGGTGCCTGCTCCTCATATGTACTGAAGTTCCTCTGCCGAGCTTCTCACAGATCCCTGTGACGTGTTAGCCTTGCCTGCTGATGCCCTTTCCCTGGCCCCTGGCCCCTGGATCCAATTCCAGTTTGTGAGTGCTTGAGTCCTGCTGATTGATTGTGTGCGGCTGGAGGCAATTTCCATTCTCATCCTTCTTTTATCTGGAGCCGGATCAGAGAAACCTCCTTTGTCCCTTGCTTCCCCTCCAGAGACTGATCTGCTCCTTCTACGTGAGAGAACGTCTGTCGCAGTCACAGGCAACGGTGCAAACATCTCCCTGAAGTGGATGATTATATTATCTGCTCTGTGAGTAAGCATCCAGCTGTTTCTGGGACCTCAGTGTGTTCTCCAGTCTCCCTCCAGACTTCCAGCCCACTGGCAGCCAGTCCCTATGAGGGCCACTGACACAGCCACCAACTGACCCCAGTCGTCAAGTCACAGAGCAAAGAAACAGGCCTTTCAGCCCATCTAGTCTATGCTGATTTGTCTTCTACCAAGACCCATCAGCCCACACCCAGACCAGAGCCTCCATATCTCTCTCCCCATGTATATCTAAATTAAACTTCTCTTGTGTTCAGTTCTGGTCACCTCATTATAGGAAGGATGTGAAAGCTTTAGAGAGGGTGAAAGGAGATTTACCAGGATGCCGCCTGGACTATAGAACATGCCTTATGAGGATAGATTGAGCAAGCTCGAGCTTTACTCTTTGGAGTGAAGGGGGATGAGAGGTGACTTGATAGAGGTGTATAAAATGATAAGAGGCATAGATAGAGTGGATAGCCAGAGACTTTTTCCTAGGTTGAAAGTGGATAATATGGGAGCATAATCAGAATCAGAATCAGGTTTATTATCACAGGCATGTGTCATGAAATTTGTTAACTTAGCAGCAGCAGTTCAATGCAATACATAATATAAAAGAGAAAAAAATAAAAAATATAAAATAAAAATAATAATAAATAAGTAAATCAATTGCAGTATATGTATATTAAATAGATTTAAACATGCAAAAACAGAAATACTGTAGATTAAAAAAGTGAGGTAGTGTCCAAGGGTTCATTGTCCATTTAGGAATCAGATGGCAGAGGGGAAGAAGCTGTTCCTGAATGGCTGAGTATGTTTCTTCAGGCTTCTGTACCTCCTACCTGATGGTAACAGTGAGAAAAGGGCATGTCCTGGGTGCTGGAAGTCCTTAAAAATGGAAGCTGCCTTTCTGAGACACTGCTCCCTGAAGATGTCCTGGGTACTTTGTAGGCTAGTGCCCAAGATGGAGCTGACTTGATTTACAACCTTCTGCAGCTTCTTTCAGTCCTGTGCAGTATCGTTTCCCCACTCCCCCCCCCCCCCCCAGCAGACAGTAATGCAGCCAGTCAGAATGTATAAGTTTAAGGTGATTAGAGGGAAGTATAGTGGGTATGTCAGAGGAAGGTTTTTTTTACACAGAGAGTGGTGGGTGCATGGAATGCTGCCAGGAATGGTGGTGGAGGCAGATAGATTCGGGACATTTAAAAGACTCGTAAATAGGCACATGGATGATAGAGAGTTGAAGGGCTATGTAGGAGGGAAGAGTTAGATTGATTTTGGAGTAGGTTAAAAGGTCGGCACAACATTGTGGACCGAAGGGCCTGTACTGTGCTGTACTGTTCTATGTTCTATCATGCAAATGTTGCAATCAAACGTGCATCCACCACTTACATTGGCAGCTTGTTCCACACTCTCATCATCCTCTGAGTGAAGAAGTTTCCCCTCATGTTCCCCTTTAATATTTCACCTTTCATCCTTAACCCACGACCTTTAGTTGCAGTCTCACCCAACCTCAGTGGAAAAAGCCTGCTTGCATTTACTGTATCAATACCCCTCAGAATATTGTATACCTCTGTCAAATCTCTCAATCTTTTGAGTTCTAGGGAATAAAGTCCTAACCAATTCAATCTTTCCTTATAACTCAGCTCCTAAAGTCCCACAGCATCCTTTTAAATGTTCTCTTTCAATCTTATTTACATCTTTCCTGTAGGTAGGTGACCAAAACTGCACACTATACTCCAAATTAGGCCTCACTGTCTTATACAGCTTCAATATAACATCCCACCTCCTGTTCTTGATTACAACCCTATCGACCAGCAACGCCTCTATATTTTTTCTTTCTCTTTCTTATCCTCTGTTCAGCCAACTGTCCTGCAGTCACTCAGTAGCACCACCCCACCCTTCGTCTCCCACCCTGAGCACATCCTGAACTTACCATCATCATCTCAGCTGTTCAAGAGCCACCCTCCAATTCCCTCTCCCCAAAGCTCTGGGTTAGGAGTGGTGTGACCACACCTGGACAGGCTGACACGAAAATAGCTGAGGATGGTACAAGATAGAGAAACGGGATGAAATCACTTTGAAAAAGGGCTGCAGGTAGTAGGACAGGAGCACACAATCCCTTTAAGATTTACTTCTCTGTCCAATGTGACAGGATGCAGGTGGGTTAAAGGTGAAGGGGAGAGGGAATAGCCAAAGTGGCATGTTCCTATGATGTAGTGTCCACCTTCCTGAAGTAACATAATGGAGTAACGGGGACTGGAGAAAAACCTGTGGAGGACAGGAAGGAGTTCACCTCTCTGAGCATCTCCAGCTGGGATACAACCCATCAGGATCCTGTACGGGGAATGCCAGCAGTTTCCCACAAGACCCTGCACTGGTGGGAAGGATCAGAGGTCAGCGTAGAGCAACTCTGAGTGAGGTCTGCCCCAACTGATCAGCCCCATGGGATCTGAGAGTGTGCTCAGAACTCCTCCCCACCCACAGAAGAGAGCTCAATCCAGCACCACCAACCATACCCCCATTACTGGACAATCCCCGCAGACATCCCCAGCTGTGGGGCCAGATGTCAAGTGTCCTGGTTTGACTCGGACTCTACATTGTTGAATTATTGAGGGTTAACGATCATGGCCGGCCATTGCTGTCCTGACCCATACCTCTGACCTTTTAACTTGTGCTGTGAATCTGTTTTCTGGGTCTCCACTTCCCATGTCCCTTGCCCCACTACCCCCTCCCTTCCTCTCCAGCTTGGGAAGAGATCATGCAGGGATTGGCCACAGTTTGGTCTTTCGTCAGCAGCCCACAGCTGCACAGTTCATGTTTTCCTGAATATCCCGAGGATTTACCAGCTAATTTCCGACATGTGAATGTGGTTTGGGAGCAGTTGGCGTCTTTTATCTGACTCTTGATGTGGCACAGCTGTGATAACATTCCTGACGGCATTCTAAAGGGGGAGGGGAGCAGCCAGAAGCCTTGCTACGTATTGGCACTAATGACATGAGTAGGGAAAGGGAGGCAGTCCCGAAGAGGGAATTTAGGGAGCTAGGTAGAAAGCTGAAAAGCAAGACCTCCAGGGCAGTAATCTCGGGATTGCTGCCTGCGCCGTGTGCCAGTGAGAGTAAGAATAGGATGATTTGGCAGGTGAATGCATGACTGAGGAACTGGTGCAGGGGGCAAGGTTTCTGATTTCTGGATCATTGGGATCTCTTCTGGGGAATGTATGACCTGTACAAAAGGGTTGGGTTACATCTGAACCCAAAGGGGACCAACATTCTTGCAGGTTTGCTGGAGCTGTTGGAGATGGCAGGAAGGACAGGCAGATGATAAGGTAAAATTGCAGTCAGTGAGATGAGTTGCAGTGTAATGGGGCCAAAATTGCAAAGGGTGTTGGATACAGGTTTAAAGGTCTTATATTTGAATGCATGTGTTTTATGAAATAAAGTAGATGATCTTGTAGCGCAGTTAGAGATTGGCAGGTATAATGTTGTGGGCATCACTGAGTCATTGCTGAAAGAAGACTGTAGTTGGCAACTTAACATCCAAGTATACAGATTGTATTGAAAGGATCTGCAGGTAGGCAGAGGGGGTGGCATGGCTCTGTTGGTAAAAAATGAAATGACATACTTAGACAGCTAAAAAGGCCTAAAGGTACCTAAGTCACCCGGACTAGATGAACTGCACCCTAGGGTTCTGAAAGAGGTAGCGTTAGAGATTGTGGTGGGGTTAGAACTGATCTTTCAAAAATCATTGGACTCTGGCACAGTGTCAGAGGACTAGAAAATTGCTAATGTCACTCCACTCTTTAAGAAAGGAGGAAGGCAGCAGAAAAGAAATTATAGACCAGTTGGCCTGACCTCACTGGTTGGTAAGGTGTTAAAGAAACAGTTGTTAAGGATGAGGTGATGAAGTGCTTGATGACACAGGACAAAGTCAGCATGGTTTCCTTCAGGGAAAATCCATCCTGACAAACCTGTTAGAATTCTTTGAGGAGGATACAAGTAGGATAGATAAAGAGTTTGCAGTGGATGTTATATATTTGGACTTTCAGAATGCCTTCGACAAGGTGCCACACACGAGGCTGCTCACCAAGTTAAGAGCCCATGTTATTACAGGAAAGTTACTAACATGGTTAGAGCACTGGCTGATTGGTAGGAGGCAGCGAGTGGGACTAAAAGGATCCTTTTCTGGTTGGCTGCCAGTGAGTAGTGGTGTTCTGCAGGGGTCAGGGTTGGGACCACTTTGGTAATAGAAATAAATCTGTAGCCTATTTTCTAAATGGGAAGAAAATCCAGGAATTTAAGATGCAAAGGGACTTTGGAGTACTGGAACAGAACACCCTAAAGGTTAACTTGCAGGTCAAGTTGGTGGTGAGGAAGTCAAATGCCATGTTTACATTGGTCTAGAATACAAGAGCAAGGATTTGATGCTGAGGCTTTATAAGGCACTGGTGAGGCCTCACCTTGAGTATTGTGAACAGTTTTGGGCCCCTCATCTTAGAAGAGATGTGCTGGCATTGGAGAGGGTCCAGAGGATGTTCACAAGGAAGATTCCAAGAAGATACGAGGAATGTTTGATGGCTCTGGGTCTGTACTCTCTGGAATTCAGAAGAATAAGAGGGGATCTCATTGAAACATTTCAAATGTTGAAAGGCCTAGACAGAGTAGATGTGGAAAGGCTGTTTCCCATGGTGGGAGAGTCTAGGACAAGAGGGCACAGCCTCAGGATAGAGGGGCACCCTTTCAAAACAGAGATGCAGAGAAATTTCTTTAGCCAAAGGGTGATGAATTTATGGAATTTATTACCACAGGCAGCTGTGGAAGCCAGGTTGTTGGGTGTATTTAAGGCAGAGATTGATAGGTTCTTGATTGGACATGGCATCAAAGGTTATGGGGAGAAGGCTGGGAACTAGGGTTGAGGAGGAGAAAAAAAAAGGATCAGCGATGATTGAATGGCAGAGCAGACTCGATGGGCCAGATGGCCTAATTCTGCACCTATGTCTTACGGCCTTATGTTCTATAATATACTCAGAATCAGCATCAGAATCAGGTTTATATCACCGACGTGTGTTCTGAAATTTGATAGCTTAGCAGCAGCAGTTTGGTACAGTACATTATCTAGCAGAGAGAAAAAATAATAAATAAATAATAAATCAATTACAGTATACATATATTGAATAGATTAAAAATTGTGCAAAAACCAGAAATGATATATATTTAAAAAGTGAGGTAGTGTTTAAGGGTTCAATGTCCATTTAGGAATCAGATAGCAGAGGGGAAGAAGCTGTTCCTGAATCGCTGAGTGTGTGCCTTCAGGCTTCTGTACCTCCTACCTGATAGTAACAGTGAGAAAAGGGCATGCCCTGGGTGCTGGAGGTCCTTAATGGAAGCTGCCTTTCTGAGACACCGCTCCTTGAAGATGTCCTGGGTACTTTATAGGCTAGTACCCAAGATGGAGTTGACTAGATTTACAACCTTCTGCAGCTTCTTTCCATCCTGTGCAGTAGCCCCCCCCCCCCCCCCATACCAGACAGTGATGCAGCCTGTCAGAAAGCTCTCCATTGGAGTTTTTGAGTGTATTTGTTGACATACCAAATCTCTTCAAACTCCTAATGAAGTATAGTCACTGTTTTGCTTTCTTTATAACTGCATTGATATGTTGGGACCAGATTAGTTCCTCAAAGATCTTGACACCCAGGAACTTGAAACTGCTCACTCTCTCCACTTCTGATCCCTCTATGAGAATTGGTATGTGTTCCTTCGTCTTATCCTTCCAAGTCCACAATTAGCTCTTCATCTTACCGACATTGAGTGCCAGGTTGTTGCTGCGACACCACTCCACTAGTTGGTATATCTCACTTCTGTACGCCCTCTTGTCTCTATCTGAGATTCTACCAACAATGATTGTATCATCAGCAAATTTATAGATGGTATTTGAGCTATGCCTAGCCACACAGTCATGGGTATAAAGAGTAGAGCAGTGGGCTAAGTACATACCCCTGAGGTGCACAAGTGTTGACAGTCAGCGAGGATCCAATCCACACAGATTGTGGTCTTCCAGTTAGAAAATTGAGGATCCAATTGCACAAGGAGGTACAGAGGCCCAGGTTCTGTAACTTTTTAATCAGATAATCAGTCAATGTACTATAGAATTGGAAGATGTAGAATCCCTGTGAGTGGAGTTAAGAAACTACAACTGTAAAAATGCCTTTATATAACCCCTGATGGGAGTTAGATAAGGGCCTCTTAACAGTAGCCAGGATGTGGACTGCAAATTACAAAGGGAGATAGAAAGGGCATGGGGGATTTCAATATGCAGGTAGATTGGAAAATCTGGTTGGTGCTGGATCCCGAGAGAGAGTTTGTAGAATACCTACAGGATGGCTTTTTAGAGCAGCTCATGGTTGAGGCAACAAGAGGATCAGCTATTCTGGATTGAGTGTCATGTAATGAACCTGATTTGATTAGGGAGCTTAAGGTAAAGGAACCCTTAGGAGACAGTGATCATAATATGATAGAATTCACCCTGCAATTTGAAAGGGTTAAAGTCAGATGTATCAGTATTACAGTGGAGTAAAGTAAATTATAGAGGCATGAGAGAGGAGCTGGCCTAAGTTGATTGGAAGGGGGCACTAGCAGGGATATTGGCAGAACAGCAATGGCTGGAGTTTCTGAGAACAATTTGGAAGGCGCAGGATATATATAGAGAAAGAAGTATCCTAAAGGCAGGATGATGCAACCATGGGTAACAAGGAGAGCCAAAGCCAATGTAAAAACCAAAGAGAGGGCATATACTGGAGCAAAAATGAGTGGGGAGTTAGACAATTGGGAGTCTTTTAAAATTCAACAGAAGGCAACTAAAAAAGCCACAGGGAGCAAAAAAAGAAATATGAAGGTATGCTGGCCAATAATATTAAAGAGAATACCAAAGTTCTTTCAGATATATAAAGATTAAAAGAGAGGTGAGAATAAATATCAGACCCCTGGAAAATGATGCTCAAGTGGTAGTAATGAGAAACAAGGAAGTAGCGGACAAGCTGAATAAGCATTTTGCACCAGTCTAGACTCTAACAGTATGCTGGAAGGCCAGGAGTGTTGGGGGCAGAAGTGAATGCAGTTGTTATAACTATGGAGAAGGTGCTTGGGAAACTGAAAGGTCTGAAAGTAGATGTCCCCTAGAACTGATGGACTACGCTTCAGGGTTCTGAAAGAGGTGGTGAAGAGATTGTGGAGGTATTGGTAATGATCTTTCAAGAATCAGTAGATTCTGGCATGGTTCTGGAGGACTGGAAAATTGCAAATGTCATTCCACTCTTCAGGAAGGGCTGGAAGCAGAAGAAAGGAAATTATAGGCCAGTTAGTCTGACCTCAGTGGTTGGGAAGATGTTGTCAATTGTTAAGGATGAGATCTTAGGGTACTTGGAGGCACATGGTAAAAATAGGCCAAAGTCAGCATGGTTTTCGTAAGGGAATATCTAACCTGAAAAATCTGTTGGAGTTCTCTGAGGAAATAACAGGTGGGATAGACAAAGGAGAATCAGTGGGTGTTGTTTACTTGAATATTCAGAAGTCCTTTTATAATTTTACAAGGATGTTCCCTCTTGGACAGGCACACGGATGAAAGAAAAATGGAGAGTTATGGGGTAGTGTGGGTTCATACTTTTTTTAAAGGATTATATGGGGCGGTACAACATGGAGGGCTGAAGGGCCTGTACTGTGCTGTAGTGTTCTAAGGTTCTATGGTTGCCAGGACTGTGGAGCATGCTTTATGAAAACAGGTTGAGTGTACTCAGCCTTTTCTCCTTGGAGCGACGGAGGATGAGGGGTGACCTGATAGAGGTGTACAAGATGACGAGAGGCATTGATTGTGTGGATAGTCAGAGGCTTCTTCCCAGAGCTGAAATGGTTGCCACAAGAGGACATGGGTACAGAGGAGATGTCAGGGGTAAGTTTTTTACTCAGAGAGTGGTGAGTGCGTGGAATGGGCTGCCGGCAACGGTGGTGGAGGTGGATATGATAGGGTCTTTTAAGAGGCTTTTGGATAGGTACATGGAGCTTAGTAAAATAACGGGCTATAGGGAAGCCTAGTAATTTCCAAGGTAGGGACATGTTCGGCACAACTTTGTGGGCCAAAGGGCCTGTATTATGCTATAGTTTTACTATGTTTCTATAATGTGCTGCACATGGGGATGTTTAACAAAATAAGAGCCCATGATTTTACAGGAAATATACTAGTATGGATAGAGGACTGGCAGATTGGCAGGAGGCAAAGAGTGGGAATAAAGAGAAGCTTTTCTGATCAGTTGCCAGTGACTTGTGATGCTCCACAGGGCTCTCTTGGGACAGCTTCTTTTTTACGTTATATGTCAATGACTTGATGGCTTTGTGATAATTTGCCAATGATACAACAATGAGTAGAGAGTCAGGTGGTGTTGAGGAAACAGGGAAGCTGCAGATGGACTTAGATAGATTAGGAGAATGTGCAAAGAAATGACAGATGGAATACAGTGTCGGTAAAAGTATGGCCATGCACTTTGGTAGAAGAAATGAAAGGTTTTACTATTTTCTAAGTCGACAGAAAATTCAAAACTCTGAGGGATAAAGGGACTTGGGAGTCCTTGGACAAAATTCCCTAAAGGTTAATTTACAGGTTGAATTGTTGGTGAGGAAGGCAAATGCAATGTTAGCATTTATTTCAAGAGGACTAGAATATAAAAGCAAGGATATAATTCTGAGGCTTTATAAGGTACTGTTGATACCTTACTTGGAGTATTGTGAATAGTTTTGGGTCCTGTATCTAAGAAAGGATGCACTGACATTGAAGAGGGTTCACAGGAATGATTCCGGGAATGAAAAGCTTATCATATGAGGAATGATTGATGGTTCTGGGCCTTTACTCACTAGAATTCAGAAAAATGAGGAGGGGGTAATTTCATTGAAACCTATCAAATGTTGAAGACCAAGACAGAGTGGATATGGAGAGGATGTTCCTATTGTGGGGAAGACTAGAAGGAAGAGGGCACAGATTCAGAAAAGGGGGACACCCCTTCACAATGGAGATGAAGAGGTATTTCTTTACCCAGATGGTAGTGAATCTGTGGAATTTATTGCCACAGGCAGCTATGGAGACCAGAACATTGTGTGTATTTAAAGCTGAAGTTGATAGAGTCTTGATTAGTCAAGTTGTGAAAGGTTATGGGGAGAAGGCAGGAGAATGGGGTTGAGAGGAAATGGATCAGCCACAGAGAAATGGTGGGGAATATTCAGTGGACTGAATGGCCTAATTCTGCTTCTATATTGAATGGTCTAGTGATGGTGGCTGTAATCCCATTTTGGGCAGGCATGCCGTGAGGGTGGGGTTGGGGAGGTAGGAGCTGTGTCTCTCTCACCCTCATGTCCAATCTCCTGCCGGTTGCTGCATTTGTTCCAGAAGGTGGTGAGTTGGCAGAGGAGGCGGTCTCCTGCTCTTGGCCATGGTTCCGACTCCTCCTGTTTCCCTCAGACACATGTTTGTAGGGAGGGTCTTGTTTCCTGATGGTGTAAACCCCACCCATGTTTGATGGATAGCTATCCCACCAAAGATTTGCCATTCCTCTGGTCACTCAGTGTCCACTGGTGAATCCTGGAGATTATTGTGGACATCACAGAGTATTTTGAGCCTTCCAGTGAGGAGATGTCCTCTATCACCCTGCTGCCTTTCCCACTACTACGACAGCATCACCTGTATTGCCCACCAGCCCTGTTGCATCAACCCATTGGGAGAGGCCATTCGATCCTTGAGCCTGCTGGTTCTCTCCAGATACCACTCTTCCATCACACTTCGGCCTGGTTCCCCTCTGTCTCCTCCCCACCAGCCCTGTGTTCACAGACCAGTATACCCTCCATCTCAAAATTCTCACCTCAAGGTCCCTCTCATTACCTTGTAATTCTCCTCAGCACTCCTCCTCTGAAGATTCACATTAAGTTCACATTTCTTACTGTCCCCAAGAGTGAGAGTGTGAAGTAAGGCCATTCTGCCCTCTAGGTCAGGCTGTTCATGATGCATCAACAGAGGTGGGGGTGAGCCTGACTCTACTCCCCACTATCACCTCCCTCCCAACAAAACAGCCCACTGAGTGTGCTGTTGGTCACCTAGCTGAGGCCTCTCTCTCACCTTGTTAGAGGCAGAATGGCACACACGTTTTTCCCTGATTTACCATCCCTGGGAAGATGTTTGTGATATATCATTTGGAACCGCTGTACTCATTCTGATGAAAGTGTGGTCACTGTGCTGTTGGGGAGCGAGTTCCAGGGATTCCTCATGGTGCATGACTCAGAGGGGATCTCCGTGTGATGCTGCTTTGCATCTGGTGCCTTTACAGAGTGAAGATGGGGAAGAGTGGGCTCAGAAGGAACTGTATTTAATTGCAGAGATGTTCGCAAACTTGAAAGTGTGTGCCCTAGGTGGAGGGTTCAAGTGGCACCATTAGAGGGGGCTTTGTTTCCTTAGTTACGTTAGAGGTTTTATTTGCATTGGTCAGAGCCTCAGAGAGGGTTCCACCACACTCTGTGTAAACAGCAGAAAGTCAGAAGGTGGGGAACCACAGAAGCAGCACACTGTGGCAACAAGAGTTTCTCATCTGTGGCTTTGGATCCCGATGCCATGGCAGTCTAGGGAGTTTTCGGAAGAATGAGGAATAAAACTTATCGCAAGCAATTTTATTGAGTGTTATACAATGAGAAAAGACAAAGGAAAAAGTAGCTGTGGTCATCTTATACTCAGACAAGAGATGACCAGTGATAACAATTATAGACAGGCAGTCCCTGGGCTACGAATGAGTTCCGTTCCTGAGTCTGTCTTTAAGTCAGATTTGTACATAAGTCGGAACAGATACATCCGGTATTATTTAGCGTCAAACGTTTGTCTTAGTATATAGTATATATTTTACCTTTCTATGCATGTAAAACACTTAAGAAATGTATGTATTCCAATAATTAAACCACTGCATTGCTTAGTATTAATTGTAGCTTTCATTGGGGCAGGGCCTTTCACATGCTGCGTTATTCTCGCTTTATCTTTTATCCTTAAAAATTGTTCTGATCATTGACCGACTGTAGCCTAATGTTTTCCAATGACCGATGACGTTTCACCTCTTTTCAAACGCTTTATTATTTCCACTTTATTTTCAATGGTAATCACTTCCCGTCAACAGAACAGAAACACTGTGGATGGCGGGTCCCGACCTCTGCCAGCTCCCGAGCTCCGCCGGGTCCTAATGACCACCGCACTGAATTCCCCAGGCCCTAAAGTCCACCACACTGAGACAGGTTAAATGGACAAGTGGGGGCTGTGCTGGGTTTAGGTATTTGATCCTCCACAATATTCCGCGTGGGTATTTAAACTGGAGGTGGCAGGTTTGTTTTACGAGGTCGAGTTGCGAGCTCGACATCAACCTGGCACGGATGGAGAGCATGCTCAGGAGCAGTCTGTCACTAGATCAAACTCGGAAACCTTCGTTCTCAAGCCCAGCACTGATCTCACTGCGCCACCAGCCGACCAGAAAAGTGGGGTGGGGTCTGGGTGAATCTTGCTAAGAAAAATTTAAGCCAAATATAAAGTTACACACTCAACACAGTGTCAATGGCAATGACTTAAAATGGTAGACGGCATTGCGATCTGACTTAAAATGATTAGGAACTGTCAGCATGGATTTGTGCGTGGAAGGTCATGTTTGACAAATCTTATTGAATTTTTTGAAGAGGTTGCGAGGAAAGTTGACGAGGGTAAAGCAGTGGATGTTGTCTATATGGACTTCAGTAAGGCCTTTGGCAAGGTTCCGCACAGAAGGTTAGTTAGGAAGGTTCAATCGTTAGCTATTAATATTGAAGTAGTAAAATGGATTCAACAGTGGCTGGATGGGAGATGCCAGAGAGTAGTGGTGGATAACTGTTTGTCAGATTGGAGGCCGGTGACTAGTGGTGTGCCTCAGGGATCTGTACTGGGTCCAATGTTGTTTGTCATATGCATTAATGGTCTGGATGATGGGGTGGTAAATTGGATTAGTAAGTATGCAGATGATACTAAGGTAGGTGGCGTTGTGGATAATGAAGTGGGTTTTCAAAGCTTGCAGAGAGATTTAGGCCAGTTAGAAGAGTGGGCTGAATGATGGCAGATGGAGTTTAATGCTGATAAGTGTGAGATGCTACATTTTGGTAGGAATAATCCAAATAGGACATACATGGTAAATGGTAGGGCATTGAAGAATGCAGTTGAACAGAGTGATCTAGGAATATTGGTGCATAATTCCCTGAAGGTGGAATCTCATGTGGATAGGGTGGTGAAGAAAGCTTTTAGTATGTTGGCCTTTATAAATCAGAGCATTGAGTATAGGAGTTGGAATGTAATGTTAAAATTGTACAAGGTATTGGTAAGGCCAAATTTGGAGTATTGTGTACAGTTCTGGTCACCGATTTATAGGAAAGATGTCAACAAAATAGAGAGAGTACAGGGAAGATTTACTAGAATGTTACCTGGGTTTCAGCACCTAAGTTACAGGGAAAGGTTGAACAAGTTAGGTCTTTATTCTTTGGAGCGTAGAAGGTTGAGGGGGGACTTGATAGAGGTATTTAAAATTATGAGGGGGATAGATAGAGTTGACGTGGATAGGCTTTTTCCATTGAGAGTAGGGAGATTCAAACAAGAGGACATGAGTTGAGAGTTAGGGGGCAAAAGTTTAAGGGTAACACGAGGGGGAATTTCTTTACTCAGAGAGTGGTAGCTGTGTGGAATGAGCTTCCAGTAGAAGTGGTAGAGGCAGGTTCGGTATTATCATTTAAAGTAAAATTGGATAGGTATATGGACAGGAAAGGAATGGAGGGTTATGGGCTGAGTGCGGGCCAGTGGGACTAGGTGAGAGTAAGCATTCAGCACGGACTAGAAGGGCTGAGATGGCCTGTTTCCGTGCTGTAATTGTTATATGGTTATATGGTTGAGGAATGGCACTCCGCATTGGGCGATTGTCAGCTCACATCCCGATGGCTGAACATCAGCTGGGTGCAGGAATAGAGATGGCTGCACCAGAGCACTACCCTGAGGAACTCTTGCAGTGATGTTCCGGGTTGTTTACCTCCAGCACGTACATGCACCATTTCCCTCTGATGCCGTTTGACCTCAGTTTGATCCACCACTACCTCTGGAATCTCATCGGTGGTCCCTGTTAGGACTGAGCCTGTGATAAGGACATCATTTTGTTGTTAAGTAAATACCTGATTCTCTGTAAACAGCCAATTCCATTGCACTGCTGACAACTGACAGAAGACTGGAGAGGTTTGTCCTGCTTTTTTGTGAATGGAACATGTCTGGGCACTTTTCCATATTACTGAGTAGATGATGTGGTACCTTACAGGGACAGCTCGGCCAGAAGCACAGCCAATTCCAAGAACATAACACATACAGGCTGAATAAATCATCTGGCCCCTCGAACCTCTCCATCGATCGTCTCATCTTCCAGCTCAACACAGTTTTTCTGTTTCTTCTGATGATCTCTGCAGACAATGACAGGGTCTCCACAACCTCTCCCTTGATAATGTTAAAAATTTACTCCACTTGGTGTTGATCTTTTATCCAGAAGGACTTTGAAGCAGCAGATCACTGTAGGAACCTGATCTTTAGCCCTATCCCCCACTTTTCTGTCGATGCTCGGTCAAGAGAGCTCAAATTAAAAATCTGTATTATTTCAATGTTTCCTTAACCTTTAAGAATTAACTTTGCAACATGTCTGATGTTCTAGGGAAATGGGAACATTTCTTCAGTTTATTTCTGATGGATCAGAGCCATTGGCTGGTCTGAAACTTTGAATGTCTCAGGAGTATCAAATTTAACAGCGACCCAAATGCATCTCTCAGATCCTGCGGATAGTTCCAGCAGTTGGGGTAAGGGCTGTAGCACTCACTGTTGGAGCTGCGAAGGATCTTGTTGGATTGATGTGTATGGACCAAAATTGCTGCATCCATCACTTCTTTTTCCAAGCTGTTCTTTGCCAGTTTGTGTTTTTGTTAAAGGGAATTTGGGAATGTGATACACACTGCTCTCATCTGAGGCAGAAACTTTCCTTTAGTGGCATCAGCATCAGGTAAACGACTAGAGGTAGCTGGTGATAGGAACTGGCTGGTTTGGAGTAAAGGACAGTAAGCCAAATCACCTGCCCCTTCCTTCACAAGCAGAATCTTTCACCTGGCATCTGTTCTCTGCCTCCCCCACTCCCTCTCCATCTCCCTCTCCCTCTCCCTCTCTCTGCCTTTGCCACTCTCCCCTACCTATCATTCCCTCTCCCTCACCCATAAATCCCTCTCCCTCACCCTCGTTCCCTCTCCCTCTCCATTGCTCCCTCTCCCTCGCCCTCATTCCCGCTCTCTCTCCATTGCTCCCTTGCCCTCTCCATCATTCCCTCTTCCTCACCCTCGTTGCCTCTTCCTCACACATCATTCCTTTTCCCTATCCCTTCGTTCTCGCTCTCTCCCTCATCATTCCCACTCTCTGTCCCACCATTTCCTCTTTTCCCCCCTCGCTCTTTCTCTCTCCCCCTTGTTCCCTCCTTATCCTCCTCTCCCTTTCTGTCCTCATTATCCTCTCTATATCCCTTCCTCAGCATATCTCTCCCCCTTTCTGTTCCTCTTCCTCCTCCCTCCCCCTTCCCATCCTTCTCTTCCTCCTCTTCTCTGTCCCCCTCCCCCTCCTCCTCCTCCCTCTCCCTCCATCCAACTCCTCAATATTCAGTGTGAGGAGTCAGATTGAGGGTCTTTCAGACACACAGGGGCCAGCTTCACCACACCCTGTCTGGTATAAATGATATGTCGGCACAACTCAGCCATGCTGTGTGGGACTGGGGAGCCAATGGCTGGTGCACCGTTTACCCACAGGGGCTGTCATTAGAGGAGTGAGGGATTTGAGTCTGTGAGATTGTGCAAGGGTCCATCTGTCACTGTGCACCTTGTGCTCTCATGATCATACAGACACAGCCAGTGACGAGTAGGAATGTCAAACAGAACAGGGGTATGAACACGATGCGATTTTTAAATTAGATCACCACAGTTATTAAAGGCAAAGCATTAACAGTCAGGCTGTTGTTGCTAGTCTGTTACCATTTAACAGCGTGATTAAAACCACAGTTAGCTCACCATTAATACTGTTAAAGGATGATGATTTCTGAAATGACTATAGTTTAAGGGAGATTTATGAGAGCATAGCTTCAGCTCAAGTGGCGAAACCTCCATGAATGGTGTCAACGTGACCATCGACAGGACCATCCTGACATCAGGCTTCCAATTATAAATGCTGCTTGTTGTTGTGTATTGTGTCCAGCTGTCTGTGTCATTGTGTCAGCCAGCTCCGAGGGCACGGGCTTGCTCAGGCACATCATTGAGGCCAGGCTGCCCCCTCTGCTTGACCCCACTGGAATACTGGACTCCAGCATCTGCTCTCAACACAGCATGGTACAACAGTGTTGTGATTAATGCAATGCTTAAATGTGCTAGTAATTGTGGTTCGATTCCTGTCGCTGTCTATAAGGGTCTGTTCATTCTCCCCGTGACAGTGAGGATTTCCTGGTGCTCTGGATTCCAGAGACATTCAGGCTAAGGTCAGTAAGATGCAATTATGCTAGGTGGCGCCAGAATGTGTGGCAACCCTTGCGGGCTGCCCCCAGCACATCCTC
The DNA here is from genome assembly GCF_048418815.1 of Hemitrygon akajei. Taxonomy (NCBI): domain Eukaryota; kingdom Metazoa; phylum Chordata; class Chondrichthyes; order Myliobatiformes; family Dasyatidae; genus Hemitrygon; species Hemitrygon akajei. The sequence goes on from NC_133133.1 coordinate 178,069,488, forward strand.
ATTCTGTGTCGGTTGTTGACAAACAACACGTTTCACTGCATGTTTTGAGGTGTTGATGTACATGTGACAAATCAAGCTCATTTTTAATTATTAGGCTGTGCTACTCAGTCCGAACGGCGTGGGAAATGGCACTGAGAATCAGAATCGCAGTGATCCCGACTCCCTTGTCTGTCTCTGCTAATACATGCTGGCTCTTCACCACTGAGGTCATCAGCTCTTTTTATTACTTTGGTTATGAGATAACCTCCAGCAACCATTGCTGTCTAAAATAACCTGCTGGCTCTGTGACGCATCGAGCTGAAGGCCCCCGCTCTCACCAAGGAATCTGCGGTGGAAATAACCATAAGCAGATAACAGAGGCACAGTTCTCCCTGGGGCACCTCACTCGACACTGCACCATCTCCAAACTCAGCCCTGATAAAGCCAGGGATTATCTGGCCTCAATCCTAACACATACTCCTCACACGTCAACAGATTGTCAGAAGAAGCCTGGTGCCAGCATCGCTGGGGGACACCAGCTTGTTTTGTGATCCTGCACTATGGTGCTGAGTTGTGCCGCCTGTTTCTGTGCGTTTTGAGCTACCGTTTGTGCGTCATGGTGACGTTGTGGATTGTGCTGACCCTGTGGGCAGGCAGAGCTGACTCCAGCTGAGTGTTGGACAGTTAAACCTGGTGACAGCTGAACGCGGCTGGTTCCCTGCCACCCCGAGCTCATCATACACTGCCCAGACTCCAGGAACAGACGCTGCTTTAGTCAGACCAGCCCAATGCCAGCACGGCCTGACAACAGCCCACAATTCTGCAGAAACCTCGAACGTCACTAACCTGCATGATTGTCAATGGGATGAGAGAAAATTTACTGACACTTGCCAGTGAATTCACAGGCTAGATGGGCTGAAGGGTTGTTTCTGTGCTTTAGTGTTCTATGATTAGATCTGAACCACCCAATCTCTGACCACAGATCATGGGGTAGGGTGACTGGGCACTAACTCCACTGGTGTGACGATATCTTCCTTTTTAACCGCACTGCATTTCTACCAGATCAACAACACTGTTTGGTGTGTCATTACTCTGTCTGCCCCTGGCAGTGTTCACCAGCTGTGTGAGTTTAAAGTATCTGACTTGGAGTATTGTGAGCAGTTTTGGGCCCCTTATCTTAGAAAGGATGTGCTGACTCTGGAGAGGGTTCAAAGGAGGTTCACGAAAATGATTTCGTGATTGAATGGCTTGTCTTATGAAGAGTGTTTGATGGCTCTAGACCAGTATTCACTAGAGTTCAGAAGAATGAGGGGTGACCTATCAAATGATGAAAGGCCTTGACAGAGTGGATGTGAAGAGAATGTTTCCTGTGTTCGGAGATTCTAGGACCAGAGGACACAGCCTCAGAATAGAGGAGAGTCATTTTAGAATGGAGATGAGAATGAATTTCTTCAGCCAGAGAGTGGTAAATTTGTGAATTCTTTGCCACAGGCAGCTGTGGAGGCTGTCTTTATATTTAAGGAAGAGTTTGATAGATTCTTGATTGATCAGGGCATGAAGGGATACCGGGAGAAGGCAGGAGATTGGGTCTGAGAGGATACATGGATCAGCCATGATGAAATATAGGAGAAGACTCGATGGGCCAAATGGCCTAATTCTCATATATCTTATGGTCTTATTTCCTCTCCCTGTTCAGGGGGCTGACTCCACCAGGCTGGCGGTGATTAGTGTGAGTGATCGGTTGTTACCGGGTGAACGGTGGTTGGTGTGAGTGATCGGTGGTTACCAGGTGAATGGTGGTTGGTGTGAGTGATCGGTGGTTACTGGGTGAACAATGGTTGGTGTGAGTGATTGGTGGTTACCAGGTGAACAGTGGTTGATCTGAGTGATCGGTGGTTACCCGGTGAATAGCGGTTACAGTTATTGTTATAGACCATAAGACAAAGGACCAGAATGAGGCCATTTGGCCCAGCAGGTCTGTCAAGCAAGATTTTTCCATTAAGGAAACCATGCTGACTTTGTCCTATCTTGTCCTGTGTCACTAAGTACTCCACAACCTCATCCTTAACAGTTGATTCCAACATCTTCCCAACCACTGAGGTCAGGCTAACTGGCCTATAGTGTATTTTCTGCTGCCTTCCGTTTCTGAAGCAGTGGAGTGACATTTGCAGTTTTCTAGTCCTCCAGAACTATACCAGAGTCCGATGATTTTTGAATGACCATTCCTAATGTCTCCATAATCTCTACCATACCTCTTTCAGAACCTCAGGGTACAGTTCATCTGGTCCGGGTGACATATATACCCTTAGGTCTTTCAGCTTTTTGAGCACCTTCTCCCTTGTAATAGCAACTGCACCCACTTCTCTTCCTTCACACACTACAACATCTGACACACTGCTAGTGTCTTCCATTATGAAGAATGATGCAAAATACTCATTTAGTTCATCTGCCATCTCTTTGTCCCCCATTATTATTTCTCTTGGCTCATTTTCTAGTAGCCCAATATCCACTCTCATCTCTCTTTTATTTTTTACATAACTTAAAAAAGCTTTTACTATCCATTATGATATTGTTTGCTAGCTTGCTTTCATATTTCATCTTTTCCCTCCTAATGCCTCGTTTAGTTGCTGTCTGTAGTGTTTTAAAAGCTTCCCAATCCTCTGTCTTTCCAATAAATTTTGCTTTGTTCTGTGCCCTCTCTTTTGTTTTTACATTAGCTTTGACTTCCCTGGTCATCCACAGTTGTACTATTTTGCCATTTGAGTATTTCTTTGTTTTTGGAATACATGTATCCTGCACCTTCCCCATTTTTCCCAAAACTCACGCCATTGTTGCTCTGCTGACATCCCTGCCAGCAGCTCCTTCCAATTTACTTTGGCCGACTCCTCTCTCATACCACTGTAATTTCATTTACTCAACTGAAATACTGTTACATCAGATGTTACTTTCTCCCTATCAAATTTCAAGTTGAACTCAGTCATATTGTGATCACTGCCTCCTAAGGATTCCTTTACCTGAAACTCCCTAATCGCCTCCAGTTCTTTACATAACATCCAATCCACTGTAGTTGATCCCCAGTAGGCTCAACGACAAACTGCTCTAAAAAGCTATCTTGTAAGCATTCAATAAACTCACTCTCTTGAGACGCATTACCAATTCGATTTTCCCAATTGACCTGAAAGTTGGAATCTCCCATGACTATCATAACATTGCCCTTTTGACACACCTTTTCCATTTTCTGTTGCAATCTGTTGTCCACTGTTGGGAGATCTGTATATAACTGCCATCAGGGTCATTTTACCCTTGCAGTTTCTTGACTCAACCCACAAGGATTCAACATCTTCCAATCCTATATCACATCTTTCAACTGATGTGATGCCATTCTTTACCAGTACAGCCACATCATCCCCTCTGCTTGCATTCCTATCCATCCAATACAACCTGTAGCCTTGGACATTCAGCTCCCAACTACAACCATCTTTCAGCCACAATTCATTGATAGCCACAACATCATACCTGACAATCTGTAATAGTACAACAAGATCATCCACCTTATTTCTTATACTCCGTGCATTGAGATATAACCCTTTGTGTACTGAAGTATTGGTGCAGGGGCAGGGATTCAGATTTCTGGATAATTGGGACATCTTCTGGGGCAGGTGGGATCTCTACAAAAGGGACAGGTTGCACTTGAATCTGAAGGGACCAATATTCTTGCAGGCAGATTTACTAGAGCTGTTGGGAGTGGTTTAAACTAATATAGCAGGAGGCTGGGAACCAGTATGTTAGAATCGAGGATGAGCCAGAAGGTTTGCAAGTAGATGATGGGTGTAACATGAATGTAAGGAAGGACAAGCCAATGATTGGGTACAAATGCAGACAGAGCAAAGGGTTAAATTGTATCACAGAGGCAAAATTCAAAAGAGTGAAGAATGCAAGACTGAAGGTGCTGTATTTAAATGCACGAGCATTCAGAATAAAGTGGATGAACTTGTGGCACAGTTAGAGATTGATTAGTATGACATTGTGGGCATCACTGTGTCGTGGCTAAAAGAAGGCTTTAGTTAGGAGCTTAACATCAAAGGATATATATATAGATATATATATATACACACACTTTGTATTGAAAGGACAGGCAGGGAGGCATAGGCAGTGGTGTTGCTCTGTTGGTAAGAAATAGAATTACAATTTTAGAAAGAGGTGACATAGGGTCAGAGAATGTTGAATTTTTGAGGGTGGAGTTAAAAAATTGCAAGGCTAAAAAAACCATTATGGGAATCCTATTTAGGCCTTTAAATAGCCAAGATGTGGGTTTGAGATTGCGAAGGGAGCTGGAAAAGGCATGTTATAAGGGTAATGACACAATTGTAATGGGGATTTCAATATGCAAGGAGATTGGAAAAACCAGGTTGGTTTTGGATAGCAAGAGAAGGAATTTGTTGAATGTCTACAAGATGGCTTTTTAGAGCAGCTTGTGCTTGAGCCTACTCGGGGAAAGGCTGTCTTAGATTGGGTGTTGTGTAATAGCCCAGATCTTATGAGGGAGCTTAATGTAAAGGAACCTTTAGGAGACAGTGATGTTACTATGTTTGAATTCATACTATAATTTGAGAGAGAGAAGCATAAGTCACAGAAGCATAAGTCAATATCACAATGGGATAAAGAGTTTTACAGAGGCCTGAGAGAGGAGCTTGCTCAGGTGGATTGGAGGAGAATACTGGTGGGGATGACGACAGAGCAGAGACGGCTGAAGTTTCTGGGGATAATTCATGCGGTGCAGGATATTTATGTCTCACAGAGGAAGATGTTCTCAAATGGTAGGGGTAGGCAACCTGGCTAATAAGGGAAATTATGGACTGCCTAAAAGCCAAGGAAAGGGCATATAAGGTAGTAAAAGTGAATGGGAAGTTGGATGATTAGGAAGTTCTTAAAATCCAAAAAAAGACAACCGAAAAAGCTATAAGAAGGGAAAAGATGAAATATCAGGGCAACCTAGCTAATAATATAAAGAAGGATACTGCAAGTTTTTTCAGTTGTATAAAGAGTAAAAGGGAGGTGAGAGCTGATATTGGACCACTGGAAAATGATGCTGGTGTGGTAGTAATGAGGGACAAAGAAATGGCAGATAAACTTAATGGGTACTTTACATCTGTCTTCATTGTGGAAATAACTAGCTGTATGCCAGATGTCCATGAGTGTCAGGGAGCAGGAGTAAGTGCCATTGCTATTACAAGGGAAGAAGTGCTAGGCAAACTCAAAGGTCTGAAGGTGGATAAGTCACCTGGGCTAGAGGGACGACATCTCAGAGCCCTGAGAGAGATTGCTGAAGAGATAACGGATGCATTGATCATTATCTTTCAAGAATTACTTGACACTGGCATGTTCCCGGAGGACTGGAAGATTGCAAATGTCACTTCACTCTTTAAGAGGGAAGAAGGCAAAAGAAAGGAAATTATAGGCCAGTTAGCCTAACTTCAGTGGTTGGGAAAGTGTCGGAGTCTAATATTAAGGATGAGGTTTTGAAGTACTTGGAGAATAATGATAAAATAAGTCAGTCAGCATGGTTTCTGTAAAGGGAAATCTTGCCTGACAAATCTGTTACAGTTCTTTGAGGAAGTAACAAGCAGGGTGGGGTGGACAAAGGAGAGGTAGTGGATGTCATTTACTTGGATTTTCAGAAGATGTTTGATAAACTGTCTCACATGAAGCTGCTTAACAAGATAAAATTCTATAGCATTACAAGAATTATACCGGCTTGAATAGCAGAATAGCTGACAGACAGGAGGCAGCGAAAGGGAATAAAAGGATCCTTTTCTGGTTGGCTGCCAGTGACTAGTAGTGTTCCTCAGGGGTCAGTATTGGGACCGCTGCTTTTCACATTGTTTGTCAAAGTATATTCAGATAATATTGTATATTCATATATTCAGATAATGGAACTGATAACTATGTGGCAAAGTTTGTAGATGATACAAAGATAGTTGGAAGGGTAGGTAGTGCTGAGGAAGCAATGCAATTGCAGTAGGGATTAGACAAATTGGAAGAATAGGCAAAAAGTGGCAGAGGGAATATAGTGTTGGGAAAAGTATGATAATGCATTTTGGTAAGAGGAACAATAGTGTGGACTATTATCTAAATGGGAGAAAGTTCATCCATCAGAGGTGATAAGGGACTTAGGACTCCTTGTGCAAGATTCCCAGAAGGATAATTTACAGGTTGAGTCTGTGGTAAAGAAGGCAAATGCAATGTTGACATTTATTTCAAGGGGAATAGAACATAAAAGCAAAAAGATAATGCAGAGCCTTTATAAGTCACTAGGCTGGCCACACTTGGAGGATTGTCAACAGGTTTGGGCTCCTTCCTCAGGATGTGTTGTCATTGGAGAGAGTTCAGAGGAGGTTCATGAGGATGATTCCAGGAATGAAAGGGTTAACATGTGAGGAACGTTTGGCAGCTCTGGGCCTGTATTCACTGGAATTTAGAAAATTGCGGGAGTATCTCATTGAAATCTACTAAATGTTGAAAGGACTAGAGATGTGAAGAGGATGTTTCCTATGGTGGGGTATCCAGAACAAGAGGGCACAACCTCAAAATTGAGGGACGACCCTTTAGAACAGAAGTAAGGAGGAATTTTAGCCAGAGAGTAGTAAATTTGTGGAATGCTCTGCCACAGACTGTGGTGGAGGCCAAGTCCGTGTGTTTATTTAAGGTGGAAGTTGATCGTTTCCTGATTGGTCAGGGCATCAATGATATAGTGAGAAGGCAGGTGTATGGGGTTGAGTGTGATTCAGGATCAGCCGTGATGGAATGGCAGAGCAGACTCGATGGGCTGAATGGCCTAATTCTGCTCCTATATCTTACGGTCTACTCTACTTGCTACCCTTTTTGATTCTGCATCCCTAATGCACTGATTCTCACCCTGCTGGCTGCAATTTTGTCCTATCATCTGCTTGCCCTTCCTGACAGTCAGACTGTATGCTATCTTTACTTTTTTACCATCCGTCCTATCCTGAGTCCCTTCACTCCGGTTCCCACCCCCCTGCCAAATTAGTTTAAACCTTCCCCAGCAGCTCCAACAAGCCTGCCCTTGAGAATATTGTTCCCCTCGGGTTCAGGTGCAACCCATCACTTTTGAACAGGTCATACCTCCCCCAGAAGAGATCCCAGTGATCCAAGAACCTGAAGCCCTCCTTCCTACAGCAGCTTCTCAGCCACGCATTTATCTGTCAAATCATCCTGTTTCTACCCTCACTGGCGTGTGGCACTGGTAGCAATCCAGAAATTACTGCAGAGGATGTCCTGCTTCTCAGCTTTCTACCTAGCTCTTTAAATTCTCTTTTCAGGATCTCTTAGCTTCCTTCCTATGCCATTAGTACCAATATGTACCAAGATATCTGGCTGCTCTCCCTCCCCCTCCAAAATGCTGTGGATGCGATCTGATTTGTTGCTGACCCTGGCACCTGGGAGGCAACACACCATCCGGGTGTCCTGTTCACGTTCACAGAATCTCCTGTCTGTTCCTCTGACTATTAAGTCCCCTATCACTACTGCTCCCCTCTTTCCCTTATTTTCCTTCTGCACCACAGACCTGTGCCCAGTGCCAGTAACCTGGTCTTCATGTCATTAGGGCATTTAGCCATCACCCACAACAGTATCCAAAATGGTATACTTATTATTAAGGGGAATGGGCACAAGGGTGTTCTGCACTAACTGCTTATTCACCGTCACATTCCATCTCCTAACAGACACCCAGGTACTCACCTCCTGCAACTTACAGGTGACCACTTCCCTGTAACTTTGATCGATTATCTCCTCACTTGATAGGGTCTCCCAGGACTCCAACATCGGGCGTGAAGGACACACAGTGGCCATTTCCTACACTAGGTACAGTAAAAGGGAGTCTGTAGTGAGATGCTGAAGATGTTCTATAGGTCAGTTGTGGAGAGCGCCCTCTTCTTTGTGGTGGCGTGTTGGGGAGGAAGCATTAAGAAGAGGGACGCCTCACGTCTTAATAAGCTGGTAAGGAAGGCGGGCTCTGTCGTGGGCAAAGTACTGGAGAGTTTAACATCGGTAGCTGAGCGAAGGGCGCTGAGTAGGCTACGGTCAATTATGGATAACTCTGAACATCCTCTACATAGCACCATCCAGAGACAGAGAAGCAGTTTCAGCGACAGGTTACTATCGATGCAATCCTCCTCAGACAGGATGAAGAGGTCAATACTCCCCAATGCCATTAGGCTTTACAATTCAACCGCCAGGACTTAAGAACTTTTTAAAAGCTATTATTAATGCTTTTTGAGATAGTGATTTAGATGCATATCATATTTTTTTTTACTGAGTTAAGTATTGTATGTAATCAGTTTTGCTACAACAAGTGTATGGGACATTGGAAAAAAGTTGAATTTCCCCATGGGGATGAATAAAGTATCTATCTATCTATCTATCTATCTTAACAGAAACCTACCCAGAGCCAAAGTCTCTTTCGAGCCAAAGCTTCCTTTGAGCCAGATCCTGACACTCCTACTCTCACCACTGGCCTACTCCCAGCAACACTGCCCTGCTTGTCCCTTCTGTACTTCTAAACGAGCATCGCTGACCTGCGAGAAACCTCGTCATTGTGGCCTGCTCCTGCCGCTGATTGGGCTGTTAGAATGAGTCTGAAAGCCCCGCGAAGCTCCTTTTCAACGAATGTTGTGGACCTGTGAGAAACCTTGTTGCTGTGGCATGCTCTTGCCACTGATTGAGCCACTGGAATGGTTCACCCTTGTGGTTATAGTTATTTACAGTTATGGTTGTGCTTACGGTTACAGTTATAGTTAGGGTTACAGCCATGGTTATCGTTACATTTATGGTAATAGTAATGGTTATGGTTACGGTTACAGTTGCAATTATATTTACAATACATGGACAATCACCAGCACACTGTTGTGCCCCTCTACCTCCAATCTAGTCTGTGCTAATGTTCCACTCATACACCAGCTGTCAGTGAGCCAGTGGCAGATCTCCGCTCTCCTTTCTCCCGTACTGACTGTTAAAGCCACACATCATTGTTTGTTCAGACTTTGCTGCCACGTTCTCTCTCCCTGTTGTTAACCAGATATGTCCTTCTCTCCAGCTATGTGGCTGCGGGCTCCTGGGGGTGGGAATCTGGCTGTCGGCCACACAGGGAACCTTTGCTGTCTTGGCCCCCAGCCTGCCCACGCTCTCCGCTGCCAACCTGGTCATCGCCATCGGCACCATCGTCATGGTGGTCGGCTTCCTGGGCTGTCTCGGATCCATCAAGGAAAACAAGTGCCTCCTCCTCAGTGTGAGTGACCGGGATGGGAGGGGAGGGGTGAGAGTGGGGTTGGGGGATGAGGAGTGGCGGTTTGAGAGGGTGAGTTTGGGGGTTGAAGGGGTGAGATGTGAGGATTTGAGGAGTGATGGGGTTTGAGGGATCGAGGTTTGGGGTTGAAGGGTTGAGATGCAGGGATTTGAGGGTTAGTAGGGTTTGAGGAGTTGCAGTTGGCAGTTGAAGGGGTGAGATGTGGGTTTTTAAGGGTTGTGGTTGGGGGTTGAAGGGGTGAGGTAATGGGGTTTGAGGGGTTGAGGTTGGGGGTTGGAAAGGTGAGGTAATAGGGTTTGAGGCTTGAGGTTGGGGGTTTGAAGGGGTAAAGTGTGTGAGTTTGAGGGGTGAGGGTATCTGTGATGGGAGGTGTGACTGTATGATATGTGTGACACTTCCTGAGTGAATTGATTCCAGCCTGTGTCCCTGGAGGCATTGGCTGTTCATAATTGGACTGTTCCATAGAAACATAGAAAATAGGTGCAGGAGTAGGCCATTTGGCCCTTCGAGCCTGCACCGCCATTCAGTATGATCATGGCTGATCATCCAACTCAAAACCCTGTACCTGCTTTCTCTCCATACCCCCTGATCCTTTTAGCACAAGGGCCATATCTAACCTCCTCTTAAATATAGCCAATGAACTGGCCTCAACTGTTTCCTGTGGCAGAGAATTCCACAGATTCACCACTCTCTGTGTGAAGAAGTTTTTCCTCATCTCGGTCCTAAAAGGCTTCCCCTTTATCCTTAAGCTGTGACTCCTCGTTCTGGACTTCCCCAACATCGGAAACAATCTTCCTGCATCTAGCCTGTCCAATCCCTTTAGAATTTTATATGTTTCAATAAGATCCCTCCCTCAATCTTCTAAATTCCAGTGAGTATAAGCCTAGTCGATCCAGTCTTTCTTCATATGAAAGTCCTGCCATCCCAGGAATCAATCTGGTGAACCTTCTTTGTACTCCCTCTATAGCAAGAATGTCTTTCCTCAGATTAGGGGACCAAAACTGCACACAATACTCTAGGTGCGGTCTCACCAAGGCCTTGTACAACTGCAGCAGAAACTCCCTGCTCCTATACTCGAATCCTTTTGCTATGAATGCCAACATACCATTTGCCTTTTTCACCGCCTGCTGTACCTGCATGCCCACTTTCAATGACTGGTGTACAATGACACCCAGGTCTCGTTGCACCTCCCCTTTTCCTAATCAGCCACCGTTCAGATAATAATCTGTTTTCCTGTTCTTGCAACCAAAGTGGATAACCTCACATTTATCCACATTAAATTGCATCTGCCATGAATTTGCCCACTCACCTAACCTATCCAAGTCACTCTGTATCCTCTTAGCATCCTCCTCACAGCTAACACCGCCGCCCAGCTTTGTGTCATCTGCAGACTTGGAGATGCTGCATTTAATACCCTTGTCTAAATCATTAATATATATTGTAAACAACTGGGGTCCCAGCACTGAACCTTGCAGTACCCCACTAGTCACTGCCTGCCATTCTGAAAAGCTCCCGTTTCCTCCCACTCTTTGCTTCCTGTCTGCCAACCAATTCTCTATCCACATCAAAATCATACCCCCAATACCATGTGCTTTAAGTTTGCACACTAATCTCCTGGTATACAGGGTGCTACCAACAATAGCCCCTCCACTATCTTTGTATTATCTGCAAACATGGCCAGTTGGAATGATGCTGGACAGTGATCAGTGAAACTTTAATGCCATTGCTGCTACTCAGACCCCCAAGCTAGTTGTCCTGTGTCTCTGTCCTGGACTATCTCCGGGCCTTGGGCTACCTCCCACAACTGAGGTCTTCACCACCATTTGTTTCAGTTCAACGTCTCCTCTGTGCCTCAGACATGACACTCCAAAACTTTGCATCAACCGTTCAAAGGGGGAACAAATGCAGGTTTTGAAGATTAGCTTTGGAATGTGAACAGGTCTCCTCTCCCCTACTCTCAGACTGAATGTCACACACAGTGTCCATTTTCAGAATCAGAATTGGAGTCAGGTTTATTATCACCGGCGTGTGTCATGAAATTTGTTAACTTAGCAGGAGCAGATCAATGCAAATCATAATATAGAACTAAAAAAATAATAAATAAATAAATTGCAATATACATACGTAAGTTGATTAAATTAAAAATCATGCAAAAAGCAGAAAAATAGAAAACCTACAGCACAATACAGGCCCTTTGGCACACAATGTTGTGCCGAACATGTCCTTACCTTAGAAATTACTAGGCTTACCTATAGCCCTCTATTTTTCTAAGCTCCATGTACCTATTGTATCTGCCTCCACCACCGTTGCCTGCAGCCCATTCCACGCACTCACCACTCTCTACGTAAAATCATGGCTGATCCAATTCTTCCAGTTATCCCCACTCCCCTGCCTTCTCCCCATACCCCTTGATGCTCTGGTTAATCAAGAATCTATCTATTTCTGCCTTAAGTTTACCCAATGACTTGGCCTCCCAACACCGACCCCTGTGTTACTGCACTGGTAACCGGCAGCCAGCCAGAATAAGATCCCTTTATTCCCACTCTCTGTTTTCTGCCAATCAGCCAATGCTCCACCCATGCCAGTAACTTCCCTGTAATCCCATGGGTTCTTATCTTGCTAAGCAGCCTCATGTGCGGCACCTTGTCAAAGGCCTTCTGAAAATCCAAGTACACCACATCTACTGCATCTCCTTTGTCTACCCTGCTTGTAATTTCCTCAAAAAATTGCAGTAAGTTAGTCAGGCAGGATTTTCCTTTCAGGAAAACATGCTGGCTTTGGCCTATCTTGTCATATGCCTCCAGTTACCCAATAATCCTACCCCTAACAATCGATTCCAACAACTTTCCAACCACTGATGTCCTGTAAACTGGTCTATAGTTTCCTTTCTGCTGCCTCCCACCCTTCTTAAATAGCGGAGTAACATTTGCAATTTTCCAGTCATCCAGTACAATCCAGAATCTATCGATTCTTAAAAGATCATTGTTAATATCTCCGCAATCTCTCCAGCTACTTCCTTCAGAACCCGAGGGTGCATTCCACCAGGTCCAGGAGATTTATCCACCCTCAGACCATTAAGCTTCCTAAGCACTTTCTCAGTCATAATTTTCACTGCACATACTTCATTTCCCCAACACTCTTGAATGTCCAGTGTACTGCATATGTCTTCCATGATGAAGACTGATGCAAAATACACATCCAGTTCTTCTGCCATCTCTGCGTCTCTCATTACAATATCTCCAGCGTCTTTTTCTATTGGTCCTATATCTACCTTCAACACTCTTTTACCCTTTATATACTTAAACAAAGCTTTTAGTATCTTCTTTGATATTATTTGCCAGCTTATTTTCGTAATTCATCGTTTCCCTCTTAGTTTTCCTCTGCAAGTTTTTAAAAGCTTCCCAATCCTCTATCTTCCCACTTAGCTTTGGCTTCCTTGTATGCCTCTCTTTTGCTTTTACTGTAGCTCTGACTTCACTTGTCAGCCACAGTAGTGTCCTTCTTCCATTCAAAGATTTCTTCTTATTTGGAATATATCTGTCTTGCACTTCCCTTATTTTTCTCAGGAACTCTAGCCATTGTTGCTCTGCTGTCCTTCCTGCAAATGTCCCTTTCCGGTCAACTTCGGCCAGATCCTCTCTCATGCCATTGTAATTTCCTTTATTCCAATGAAATACCGACACATTGGAATTTAGTTTCTCCTTCTCAAATTTCAAAGTGAACTTGATTATATTGTGATCACTGTTCCCTAAGTGCTCCTTAACCTTAAGCTCTCTTATCACCTCTGGTTTATTGCACAAGACCCAATCTAGCACAGCCAATCCCCTAGTGGGATCAACAACAAGCTGCTCTAAAAAGCCATCCCTTAGACATTCTACAAATTCTCTCTCTTGAGGTCCAGTATTGGCCTGGTTTTCCCAGTCCACTTTCATGTTAAAACCCCCAACGATTATCATGACATTGCCCTTCTGACATGCCTTTTCTATCTCCTGCTGTAATTAGTAATCCACATCCCGGCTGCTGTTTGGAAACCTGCATACAACTGCCAATAGGGTCCTTTTACCCTTGCCATTTCTTAACTCAAACCATAGAGACTCTACACCTTCCATCGTTTTCTAATGATTTAATATTATTTCTTATACACAGGGCCACACTAGCCCCCTCTGCCTGCTAACCTATTTTATCAATGCACTCCATGTCCTTGGACTTTGAACTCCCAATGGCAGCCATCCTTTAGACAAGTTTCAGAGATGGCCACAACGTCATACTGTAGCGGAATTTCTAGATCGTCCATTTTATTTCTCATGCTGCGTGCATTCAGATATAACACTTTCAGTCCAGTATTTGTTGCTTTCTGTTTTAACTGCACCACATCTCTATTGCCCTGTAACTCATCCCACCGGCTGTGATTATGCCTCATCTCCTGCCTGTCCTTTCTATCATCTCTGTTGCACGCTACCTGATGGTAACAGTGAGAAAAGGGCATGCCCTGGGTGCTGGAGGTCCTTAAAAATGGACGCTGCCTTTCTGAGACACCGCTCCCTGAAGGTGTCCTGGGTACTTTGTAGGCTAATTCCCAAGATGGAGCTGACTAGATTTACAACCCTCTGCAGCTTCTTTTGGTCCTGTGCAGTAGCCCCTCCATACCAGATAGTAATGCAGCCTGTCAGAATGCTCTCCACAGTACAACTATAGAAGTTTTTGTATGTATTGTTGACATACCAAATCTCTTCAAATGCCTAATGAAGTCTTGCCTTCTTTATAACTGCATTGATATGTTGGGACCAGATGAGATCCTTAGAGATCTTGACATGCAGGAACTTGAAACTGCTCACTCTCTCCGCTTCTGATTCTTCATCGCACTCCACTACGTCCCAGCCCGAGGAGGGTCTGCAGGAGGCTAGAGGGGGGTTGGGTCAGTGAGGGGGGAGCACCTCCAGAAGGAACTGGCTATCACCGCGGCTGATGATGGACAGACATAGCAACTGCTCAGGGGGTTGGAGTTGGGACACAGTCAGTGCTGGAGCGTGGGACCAGGGGCTGAGTGAACCTCAGTCCAAACTGCCCCCTCACCTCCAACCTGTAACCCCCTCACCCCAATGTCTGACCCCCTCTCCTCAACCTGTGACCCCTCGCCAAAACCTGCCACCTCACCCCAACGTTTTCCATCATCCACAGGTCCTCACCAATGCTAGTCTGTTTGCCCTCGGCCCATGCCAGCCTATGCAATGCCTGAAGAGAGTGGCTTTTGTTCATCCTGGGGCAGGCCCAGCCTCCGCCCAAGCTCTGCTTAAGGGCAAACAAGGGAAAATCTGCAGATGCTGGAAATCTAAGCAACATACACAAAATACTGGAGGAACTCAGATTTTTTCTGCAGTCCAACCAAAGGGTCTGGGCCCAAAATGTCAACTGTGCTTTTTTCCATAGATGCAGCCTGGCCTGCTGTGTTCATCCAGCATTTTGTGTGTCTGCCTGAAGTGAATGGGTTTTGTTCACCCTGAGGCCAGGTCCAGCTTCTGCCTGAAGTGAGTGGTGTTTGTGAGGATGTGGCTGTGGTTGGCTCTCTGGTAACGGCTCCCTCTCCTCCTTTTACAGTTTTTCATTATCCTGTTGACTATTTTCTTAATGGAGATGATCCTCGTCATCCTGTTCTTCGTCTACAAGACAGAGGTAGGTTCCTCACTCTCATCACAGGCCCGTTTGTAAGCAGGAAAACACACCAGGTTTCCTGAGAATGTTTCTCTCCATGATCAGACTCTTCTCTAGAACCAGGGAGGTAGTGAATGATGGGCTCCTGGTGGGAATATTAACCGGAATACTGCTATACTTCCAGTTGGAAACCACAAGGCACAAATAGAGAATGCAAGAAGCATTCCACAGGTTGGGAATCTCCAGTGGAATCAGTGGGAATGCTGGGATCTGGGACATACTTTAGAACACACTTCTGGAGGAATTCAAAGGATCAGGCGACATCTATGGAGGTAGCAGGATGGTTGATGTCTGAATCAGAGACCAGCTCTTGTACCTCACAAACACTGCCTGGCCTCAGTACTTACAGTAACATCAGTGCATCTCCCGTCTCCGACATCTCAGAATCAGATTCAGGTTTAATATCATGGACATATGTTGTGAAATTTGTTGTTTTGCAGCGGCAGTGCAGTGCAAAACATTATAACTAAAAGATATTTAAACTTACAATAAAGAAATATAAAAAATAAATAAGTAGAACAAAATAGTGAGATAGTGTACATGAGTTCATTGTTCATTCAGAAATCTGCTGGTAGTGTACATGGGTTCATTGCTCATTCAGAAATCTGCTGGTAGTGTACATGGGTTCATTGCTCATTCAGAAATCTGCTGGTAGTGTACGTGGGTTCATTGTCCATTCAGAAATCTGCTGGTTGTGTACGTGGGTTCATTGTCGTTCAGAAATCTGCTGGTAGTGTACATGGGTTCATTGTCGTTCAGAAATCTGCTGGTAGTGTACATGGGTTCATTGTTCATTCAGAAATCTGCTGGTAGTGTACATGGGTTCATTGTCGTTCAGAAATCTGCTGGTAGTGTACATGGGTTCATTGTCGTTCAGAAATCTGCTGGTTGTGTACATGAGTTCATTGTCGTTCAGAAATCTGCTGGTAGTGTACATGGGTTCATTGTTCATTCAGAAATCTGCTGGTCATGTACATGGGTTCATTGTTCATTCAGAAATCTGCTGGTTGTGTACATGGGTTCATTGTTCATTCAGAAATCTGCTGGTAGTGTATGTGGGTTCATTGTTCATTCAGAAATCTGCTGGTTGTGTACATGGGTTCATTGTTCATTCAGAAATCTGCTGGCAGTGTATGTGGGTTCATTGTTCATTCAGAAATCTGCTGGTCGTGTACATGGGTTCATTGTTCATTCAGAAATCTGCTGGTAGTGTATGCGGGTTCATTGTCATTCAGAAATCTGCTGGTAGTGTACATGGGTTTATTGTTCATTCAGAAATCTGTTGGTAGTGTACATGGGTTCATTGTCGTTCAGAAACCTGCTGGTTGTGTACATGGGTTCATAGTCCATTCAGAAATCTGCTGGTAGTGTACATGGGTTCATTGTCATTCAGAAATCTGCTGGTAGTGTACGTGGGTTCATTGTCCATTCAGAAATCTGCTGGTAGTGTACATGGGTTCATTGTCATTCAGAAATCTGCTGGTTGTGTACATGGGTTCATTGTTCATTCAGAAATCTGCTGGTAGTGTACATGGGTTCATTGTTATTCAGAAATCTGCTGGTAGTGTACATGGGTTCATTGTCGTTCAGAAATCTGCTGGTAGTGTACATGGGTTCATTGTCATTCAGAAATCTGCTGGTTGTGTACATGGGTTCATTGTTCATTCAGAAATCTGCTGGTAGTGTACATGGGTTGATTGTTATTCAGAAATCTGCTGGTAGTGTACGTGGGTTCATTGTTCATTCAGAAATCTGCTGGTTGTGTACGTGGGTTCATTGTCCAGTTAGGAATCTGCTGGTAGTGTACATGGGTTCATTGTCCATTCAGAAATCTGCTGGTTGTGTACATGGGTTCATTGTTCATTCAGAAATCTGCTGGTAGTGTACATGGGTTCATTGTTATTCAGAAATCTGCTGGTAGTGTACGTGGGTTCATTGTTCATTCAGAAATCTGCTGGTAGTGTATGTGGGTTCATTGTCCAGTTAGGAATCTGATGACGGTGGGGAAGAAGCTGTTCCTAAAACACTGAGTGTGTGGTTTCAGGCTCCTCTACCTCCTCCATGATGGTAGCAATGAGAAGATCAATTATTTTTGGCCCAAACGATATGAACGTTTTGTATAAGTGCTGATAATCAAAAGTTGGTTTAACTGACTGCAAGAGGTAGTCACATGCATAACAGCTCTCTCTGAGAGGCCAGTCTGGGCTGAGGGATGTGTGTCAAGTTGTGGCAGGGTGGACGCTGGTAACCGTGTGGATATGACAGTTAGATAGATACTTTATTCATCCCCATGGGGTTGTTGGCTACCAAGCTGGTGCCATGGTTGACCGCTGCTCCTGTGCTCTGGTTGGAAATGTTAACCAGTGCTCGGCAGTAAACTAAGCTCCCACTGGCTCTGTCCTTGGATGGATGGATTATTGGAAACAGGAGTCAGCAGTAACAGGTGGGGAGTGGGGAGTGGGAATCTGCTGCATAGCATCAATAAGCTGTTCATTTACTGATTTAATGCACAGAACATTCCAAAAGGAATTAGTGTGCGATCCAACAACCGGAGACCAGCAGCTCACCCTGGGGAGGGTAAACAAACTGGCAGTTTAAAGGTGGTCAGAACCAATGTATAATTTTAGTACAATCTAATTAATTCCCTGTTTTAGCTGTGTGAATGTCAGAATCAGAATCAAGTCAAGTCAAGACACTTTTTATTGTCATTTAGACCATAACTGCTGGTATAGTACACGGTAAAAACGAGACGTTTTAGAGGACCATGTTGCTACATCAAACAGTACAAAAACTACACTGAAGTACATAAAAACACAGGAAAAGAAACTACACTAGACTACAGACCTACCCAGGACTGCATAAAGTGCACAAAACAGTGCAGGCGTTACAATAAATAATAAACAGGACAATAAGGCCAGGTGTCAGGCCAGATGCTGGGTATTGAGGAGTCTGATGGCTTGGGGGAAGAAACTGTTACATAGTCTGGTCGTGAGAGCCTGAATGCTTCGGTGCCTTTTCCCAGACGGCAGGAGGGAGAAGAGTTTGTATGAGGGGTGCGTGGGGTACTTCATAATGCTGTTTGCTTTGCAGATGCAGCGTGTAGTGTAAATGTCTGTGTAACCCCCTGGGTGGCCTCAGGCTCGCTCAGCTCGTTCTCGTCTAGGGGGAGCAGCCTTCGGCCCCGCCAAACTGGGTAATCAGCTGGTGTGGATGCTGTGTGATGTCCCCGCCTCGCCCAAACAGACAGTACACCATATGCGATTAAATGAGTACAATTTATAAAGGTTACTATAACTAAGTGATTAATAACGATACAGTATATATGAAGGAAAAAAAATAAAGCCGCCAAACTTATCAAAGTCCAAACCACTTCGTGCACAACCGTTGGAGCTCAATTACTGAAGTCTTCTGGCCACCATTCGGTCCCCTCCGACCTCCTCGACTCGCAGCTTAGGACCATCCAAAGTGGTCAACCAAGCACATCTAGCTTCATCTCCTCTCCTCGGGGTACCTCCTGGCCTTGGACCCCTGCTTGGGGTCCGTTCCTCGCCCAGTTTACAGCATCGCGTCCTCTCTCTCTCACCCCCTCGCGCCGATCTCCCCAAAAGCCCGCCAACAATAGCTTACAGACTCAGAAGAAAGAACAACATTAATCCCAATTGGTTTACAAAGGGATACAATTCTCGTTATCAGTAAATTTTAACCCAAACAAGCTTCTAGCACTCACTTGCAACAAAGAAGCATTCCTACTTTTAACAAAACAAAGAAGCCATTTTGATTACATACACAGTAACAAAGAAAAAGAAGAAATCCCCTTTACATCTGTAATAGCAGGAAAAGAGACCCCAATGATCTTCTCAGCTGACCTCACTATCCACTGCAGGGTCTTGCGATCCGAGATGGTGCAATTTCAGGTGAGGTAAGGCCGGGTAAGCTTTAATTAATCTAATTAGCTTAGGAGTAGGTAATGGAGGCAGCAGGTAGTTGAGTGCTCCATTTGCAGTATGTGGGAAGGCAGGGCGAGCACAGTTGTCCCTGATGACTACACCTGCAAAAGGTGCATCCAGTTGCAGCTCCTTACAAACCGTGTTAGGGAGCTGGAGCTGGAGCTAGATGAACTTCGAATCATTCGGGAGGCAGAAATAGACAGGAGTTTCAGGGAGATAGTCACCCCTAGGAGTCAGGAAGTTGGGTGACTGTCAGGAGAGGGAAGGGGAATAGACAGGAAGAGCAGAGCACCCCTGTGGCTGTTCCCATCAACAATAAGTATATCGTTTTGGATACTGTTGGTGGGGACGACCTACCAGGGACAAGTTGCAGTGGTTGCGTCTCTGGGACCAAGACTACACCCTCAGCTCAGAAGGGAAGTAGGGAAAAGAGGAGAGCAGTAGTGATAGAGGATTCAATAGTTAGGGGGACAGATAGGAAGTTCTGTGGAAGAGATCGAGAATCCCAGAAGGTCTGTTGCCTCCCTGGTGCCAGAGTCCACGATATCTCGGATTGAGTTCTCAGTATTCTCAAGAGGGAGGGAGAGCAGCTGGATGTCGTGGTCCATGTAGGGACCAATGACGTGGGTAGGAAGAGTGAGGAGGTCCTGAAAGGTGAGTTTAGGGAGCTAGGTGCCAAGTTAAAGGACAGGACCTCCAGGATAGCAATCTCAGGATTGCTTCCAGTGCCACATGCAGGTGGGTTTAGAAATAGTAAGATAGTGTAGATCAACACGTGGCTGAAGACACGGTGCAGGAGGGAGGGCTTCAAATTTATAGATAATTGGGCAGTTTTCCAGGGAAGGTGGGACCTGTTCTGGCGGGATGGTTTACATCTGAACTGGAGGGGAACAAATATTCTTGCAGGTAGGTTTGCTAGAGAGGCTCCAGTGGATTTAAACTAAATACGAGGGGAGAGGAAAATCAGAGTGTAGGAACAGATGTATGGGAGAAGGAAGAAAAAGAAGACAGTAAAGTTCTTTGTACTGTTAGAGATAAACAGAGAGTAAGAGGTGGAGAATTTCTTAAATGCATTTATTTTAATGCTAGGAGCATTGTAAGAAAGGTGGATGAGCTTAGAGCATGGATTGATACCTGGAAATATGATGTTGTAGCTATTAGTGAAACATGGTTGCAGGAGGGGTGTGATTGGCAACTAAATATTCCTGGATTTCATTGCTTCAGGTGTGATAGAATCGGAGGGACAAGAGGGGGAGGTGTTGCATTGCTAGTCAGAGAAATATTACGGTGGTGCTCTGGCAGGATAGATTAGAGAGCTTGTCTAGGGAGACGGTTTGGGTGGAATTGAGGAATGAGAAAGGTGTAGTACACTTATAGGAATGTATTATAGATCACCTACTGGGGAGCGAGAATTGGAGGAGCAAATTTGCAAGGACATAGCAGATATTTGTAGTAAGCACAGGGTTCTGATTGTGGGAGATTTTAATTTTCCACATATAGACTGGGAAGCCCATACTGTAAAAGGGATGGATGGTTTGGAGTTTGTAAAATGTGTGTAGGATAGTTTTTTGCAGCAATACATAGAGAAATCGACTAGAGAAGAAGCAGTGTTGGATCTTCTGTTAGGGAATGAAATAGGTCAGGTGATGAAGGTATGTGTTGGGGAGCACTTCGGGTCCAGTGATCACAATGCCATTAGTTTCAATATAATTATGGAGAAGGATAGGACTGGACCCAGGGTTGAGATTTTTGATTGGAGAAAGGCTAACTTTGAGGAGATGTGAAAGGATTTAGAAGGAGTGGATTGGGACAATTTGTTTTATGGGAAGGATGTAATAGAGAAATGGCGGTCATTTAAAGGTGAAATTTTGAGGGTACAGAATCTTTATGTTCCTGTTAGGTTGAAAGGAAAGGTTAAAAGTTTGAGAGAGCCATGGTTTTCAAGAGATATTGGAAACTTGGTTACGAAAAAGAGAGGTATCTACAATAAATATAGGCAGCATGGAGTAAATGAGGTGCTCGAGGAATATACAGAATGTAAGAAGAATCTTAAGAAGGAAGTTAGAAAAGCTAAAAGAAGATACAAGGTTGCTTTGGCAAGTAAGGTGAAAATAAATCCAAAGGGTTTCTACAGTTATATTAATAGCAAAAGGATAGTGAGGGATAAAATTGGTCCCTTAGAGAATCAGAGTGGACAGCTATGTGCAGAGCCAAAAGAGATGGGGGAGATTTTGAACAATTTCTTTTCTTTGGTATTCACTAAGGAGAAGGATATTGAATTGTGTAAGGTAAGGGAAACGAGTAGGGAAGTTATGGAAACTATGACGATTAAAGAGGAGGGAGTACTGGCGCTTTTAAAGAATATAAAAGTGGATAAATCTCCTGGTCCTGACAGGATATTCCCTAGGACCTTGAGGGAAGTTAGTGTAGAAATAGCAGGGGCTCTGGTAGAAATATTTCAAATGTTGTTAGAAACGGGGATGGTTCCGGAGCATTGACGTATTGCTTGTGTTGTTTTATTGTTTAAAAAGGGTTCTAAGAGTAAACCTAGCAATTATAGGCCTCTCAGTTTGACATCAGTGGTGGGTAAATTAATGGAAGGTATTCTTAGAGATGGTATATATAATTATCTGGATAGACAGGGTCTGATTAGGAACCGTCAGCATGGATTTGTGCGTGGAAGGTCATGTTTGACAAATCTTATTGAATTTTTGAAGAGGTTACGAGGAAAGTTGATGAGGGTAAAGCAGTGGATGTTGTCTATATGGACTTCAGTAAGGCCTTTGACAAGGTTCCACACAGAAGGTTAGTTAGGAAGGTTCAATCGTTAGGTATTAATATTGAAGTAGTAAAATGGATTCAACAGTGGCTGGATGGGAGAAGCCAGAGAGTAGTGGTGAATAACTGTTTGTCAGATTGGAGGCCGGTGACTAGTGGTGTGCCTCAGGGAACTGTACTGGGTCCAATGTTGTTTGTCATTTACATTAATGATCTGAATGATGGGGTGGTAAATTGGATTAGTAAGTATGCAGATGATACTAAGGTAGGTGGCGTTGTGGATAATGAAGTAGGCTTTCAAAGCTTGCAGAGAGATTTAGGCCAGTTAGAAGAGTGGGCTGAACGATGGCAGATGGAGTTTAATGCTGATAAATGTGAGGTGCTACATTTTGGTAGGAATAATCCAAATAGGACATACATGGTAAATGGTAGGGCATTGAAGAATGCAGTAGGACAGAGTGATGTAGAAATAATGATGCATAGTTCCCTGAAGGTGGAATCTCATGTGGATAGAGTGGTGAAGAAAGCTTTTGGTATGTTGGCCTTTATAAATCAGAGCATTAATTATAGGAGTTGGGATGTAATGTTAAAATTGTACAAGGCATTGGTAAGGCTGAATTTGGAGTATTGTGTACAGTTCTGGTCACCAAATTATAGGAAAGATGCCAACAAAATAGAGAGTACAGAGAAGATTTACTAGAATGTTACCTGTGTTTCTGCACCTAAGTTACAGGGAAAGATTGAACAAGTTAGGTCTTTATTCTTTGGAGCGTAGAAGGTTGAGGGGGGACTTGATAGAGGTATTTAAAATTATGAGGGGGATAGATAGAATTGACGTGGATAGGCTTTTTCCATTGAGAGTAGGGGAGATTCAAACAAGAGGACATGAGTTGAGAGTTAGGGGGCAAAAGTTTAAGGGTAACATGAGGGGGAATTTCTTTACTCAGAGAGTGGTAGCTGTGTGGAACGAGTTTCCAGTAGAAGTGGTAGAGGCAGGTTTGTCATTTTCATTTAAAGTAAAATTGGATAGATATATGGACAGGAAAGGAATGGAGGGTAATGGGCTGAGTGCGGGTCAGTAGGACTAGGTGAGAGTAAGCGTACAGCATGGACTAGAAGGGCCGAGATGTCCTGTTTGCGTACTGTAATTGTTATATGGTTATTTGGCCCATCGAGTCTGCTACGCCATTCAATCATGGTTGACCCTTTTCTCACCTTCTCAGGGGATGTCATGTCCAATGAAGAAGCTATCAACTTCTGCCTTAAATACACTCAACAACTTGGCCTCCACAGCTGCCTGTGGTGTCAAATTCCACAAATTCACCAGAAATTTCTCTGCATCTGTTTTAAATGGATGCCCCTCTATCCTGAGGCTGTGCCCTCTTGTCCCAGACTCTCCCATCATGGGAAACATCCTTTCCACATCTACTCTGTCTAGGCCTTTCAACATTAGAAAGGTTTCAATGAGATCGCCCCTCATCCTTCTGAATTCCAGTAAGTACAGACCCACAGCCATCAAACATTCCTCGTATGATAACACTTTCATTCCTCAAATCATCCTTGTGAACCTCCCTTGGACCCTCTCCAATGTCACCATATCTTTTCTAAGATGAGGAGCCCAAAACTGTTCACAATAATCAAGGTGAGGCCTCCCGAGTGCCTTAGAAAGCAACACCATCACATCCCTGCTCTTGTATTCTTGACCTCTTGAAATGAATGCTAACATTGCATTTACTGTCCTCGCCACTGACTCAACCTGCATGTTAACCTTTAGTTTGTTCTGCACAAGGACTCCCCAGTCCCTTTGCATCTCAGATTTTTGAATTTTCTCCCCATTTAGAATATACTCTGCACTTTTATTTCTACTTCCAAAGTGCATGACCATGCATTTTCCAACATTGTATTTCATTTGCCACTTTCTTGTCCATTCTCCTAATCTGTCTAAGGCCTTCTGCATCCTACCTGTTCCCTCAACACTTCCTGCCCCTCCTCCAGTCTCCGTATCATCTGCAAACCTGGCAACAAAACCTTCTATTTCTTCATCTAAATCATTGATATACAGCATAAAAAGAAATTGTCCTAACACCGACCCCTGCGGAACACCACTACTCATTGGCAGCCAACCAGTAAAGGATCCTTTTATTCCCACTGGCTGCCTCCTACCAATCAGCCAATGCTTTAACCGTGCCAGTAACTTTCCTGTAATACCATGGGCTCTTAGCTTGTTAAGCATCCACATGTGTGGCACCTTGTCAAAGGCTTTCTGAAAGCCCAAATCTATCCTACTTGTAATCTCAAAGAGTTCCAACTGATTCATCAGGCAAGATTTTCCCTGAAGGAAACCATGCTGGTTTGTTCAATCTTGTCCTGTGTCACCAAGTACTCCATAACTTCATCCTTAACAATTGACTCCAACATCTTCCCAATCACTGAGGTCAGGTTAACTGGTCTATAATTTCCTTTCTGCTGCCTTCCTCCTTTCTTAAAGAATGGAGTGACATTTGCAGTTTTCTATTCCTCTGGCACCATGCCAGAGTCCAATGATTTTTGTAAGATAATTTTTAATGCCCTCACAATCTCTACCGCTACCACTTTCAGAATCCTAGAGTGCAGTTCATCTGGTCTGGGTGATTTATGTACCCTTAGGTCTCTCAGCTTTTTGAGCACCTTCTCCCTTATAATAGTAACTGCACCCATTTCTCTTCCCATGCACCCTTCAGCATCTGGCACACTGCTAGTGTCTTCTGTAGTGAAGACTGATGCAAAATACTCATTTAGTTCATCTGCCATCTCCTTATCCCTGTTTATTTCTCCGGCCTCATTTTCTAATAGCCCTATATCCACTCTCATCTCTCTTTTATTTTTTACATACTTGAAAAAGCTTTTTCTATCTACCTTGATATTGTTTGCTAACTTGTTTTCAGATTTCATCTTTTCTCTCCTAATAATTCTTTTAGTTGTTTGCTGTAAGTTTTTAAAAGCATCCCAATCCTGTGTCTTCCCAATAATTTTGTTTTGTTGTATGTTCTCTCTTTTGTTTTTACATTAGCTTTGACCTCCCTGGTCGTCCATGGTTGTACTATTTTGCCATTTGAGTATTTCTTTGTTTTTGGAATACATGTATCCTGCACCTTCCTCATTTTTCCCAAAACTCACACCATTGTTGCTCTGCTGACATCCCTGCCAGCAGCTCCTTCCAATTTATTTTGGCCAACTCCTCTCTCGTACCACTGTAATTTCATTTACTCTACTGAAATACTGTTACATCAGACGTTACGTTCTCCCTATCAAATTTCAAGTTGAACTCAATCATATTGTGATCACTGCCTCCTAAGGATTCTTTTACTTGAAACTCCCTAATCGCCTCTGGTTCATTACATAACATCCAATCCACTGTAGCCGAGCCCCCAGTGGGCTCAACGACAAACTGTTCTAAAAAGCCATCTTGTAAGTATTCAACAGACTCACTCTCTTGAGATCCATTACCAACCTGATTTTCCCAATTGACCCGCATATTGAAATGTCCCATGACTATCATAATATTGCCCTTTTGACATGCCTTTTCTATCTCCTGTTGTAATCTGTGGTCCACATCCCAGCTACTCTTGGGAGGCTTGCATGTAACTGCCATCAGGGTCCTTCTCCCCTTGCAGTTTCTTAACTCAATTCACAAGGATTCAACATCTTTCGATCCTATGTCACATCTTTCTACTGATTTGATGCCATTCTTTACCAACAGAGCCACGCCACCACCTCTGCCTATCTTCTTATCCCTCCAATATAATGTGCAACCTTGGACATTCGGTTCACAACTACAACCATCCTTCAGCCACGATTCTATGATGGTCTCAACATCATACCTGACAAACTGTAATAGTGCAACAAGATCATCCACCTTATTTCTTATACTCAATGCATTGAGATATAACATATAATGACTGTTTTGTAATGTTAACTGCTGAGGTAATGGTTTCCCTGTAGCTGCGAAGTTTGGGTTATGACTAGAGCTAACGCGACTTTGGTATTCAGAGTTATCCAATGGGGAGAAATATTCTTTCTTGTGTGTCTGGGAACCGGGGCTTTTTGTGGGCTTTCGTTGGAGAAGGAAGAGGAAGGATGTGTGTGGAGAGCGCTGGTAGACCACCAGACGGCAGAGATTGGAATCTGAGGGTCCGGGGGTCAGTGACATTTTGGCAGAGGTCTTTTATGGAGGAATACCTGAGGCGTGAGCGCCAATGATTTTGTGCATGAACTATTTAATAAAAGTGGCACCTTTTTCTTTTATATTTTGTTTCTGTATTAACCACATAGTCAAAGTAAGAGTTATAAAGTGTAATCATTTAATCGCATATTGTGTACTGTCTGATATTTCGCATTGTGGGTTTGTACTGGGGTACATTACACGGCATCCACCCAAACTTGAATACCCTGTTTGGTGGGGTCAAAAGCTGATTCCCCTATACGAATGTGAGCAGCAAGCCTGGTGGGCTACAACACTTTGAGTACTGTATTTGCTACCCTTTTTGTTTCTGCATCCATGATGCACTGATACTCACCCTGCTGGCTTCAGTTTTATCCTATCACCTTCCTGACAGTCTGACTGCACACTATCTTTGCTTTTTTACCATCCTTCCTATCCTGAATCCCTTCACTTCGGTTCCCATCCCCCTGCCAGATTAGTTTAAACCCTTCCCAACAGCTCTTACAAACCTGCCCACGAGAGTATCGGTCCCCCTTGTGTTCAGGTGGAACCCGTCACTTTCAAACAGGTCATACCTCCCCTAGCATCTCCTACAGATATGACCCACACCCTCTAGCAGGAAAAACCTACCAGTCAGATCTCCTTTCAATTCCTCCACTCCACTCATCATCTGTGCCCTTTCCTACTGAATCCTTTGTGCACTCTCTCTATCAGAGTATTGTGAACTGTTCTTGATGCCCAACCTGAGGAATGATGTGCTCATTGATAGAGAGTTTCACACCAAAACCCAAAATGGTGACTCTTTATTCCTCTCCATGGATACTGCCTGACCTGGTGAGTTCCTCTAGCATTTTGTTAGTGTAGAAGGTTATTGTAGGTTACTGTAGGATATTGACAGGAAGCACTGTGAAGCAGTACACTTTTGGAAGATTGAACAAAGGTAGAATATAAGGTTATTGACAGAATTCCTAGCAATGTGAAGCAACAGATGGATCTTGGGGACCGCATCTACAGATCTCAGAAGTTCCCACACAAGTTGACTGGATGGTTAAGAAGGTGTATGGTGTGTTGTCGAAGGATTGAGTTCAAGAATCAAGAGGTTGCAGCTCTATTAAACCCTGGTTAGACCATACTTGGAATATTGTGTTCAGTTGTGGTTGTCTCATTGTAGGAAGGACATCAAAGCTTTAGAGAGGGTGCAGAAGAGATATTAGGATGCATAGAAAATAAGGTCACTCCAGAGAAAACAGACCCAGCCTGTGTGGTCTTTCCTTCTAACTCAATCATCCAGTGCCAGTAATGCCTTTGACAGAAGGTATGAAACCATCCTGAAGTTTGAACCTCTTCCCTTTCTTGTCACCTTCCAGTTGGTGATAAGCCCTTTCATTGGAGTTCCTGAATTGGGAATTTTGAGTTTTCAACACTGGGATGCGGGAATCCGCCTATGATGTGGGAATTCAGGAAGATACCCTCCATGGTTTGGACTAGGATGTTGTATTGAACCCAACACACAATAGAAACATAGAAAATAGGTGCAGGAGTAGGCCATTCGGCCCTTCGAGCCTGCACCGCCATTCAGTATGATCATGGCTGATCATCCAACTCAGAACTCTGTACCTGCTTTCTCTCCATACCCCCGATCCCTTTAGCCACAAGGGCCATATCTAACTTCCTCTTAAATATAGCCAATGAACCGACCTTAACTGTTTCCTGTGGCAGAGAATTCCACAGAGTCACCACTCTCTGCGTGAAGAAGTTTTTCCTCATCTCGGTCCTAAAAGGCTTCCCCTTTTTCCTTAAACTGTGACCCCTCATTCTGGACTTCCCCAACAGTATATGGATAATATTGATTCAGACCCTGATAAGATGTTTCAAATGCAAAAGGCTGTCCTCATTATTCCTGTAAGTTTGATTGTCAGCTGAGGTTGTCCTTGTAATCAGGGGAACAGTGATTGGCTCCATCTGATAGAGCAGATGGTGGCAGATTATCAGCTGTAAGGAGGGATCAGTCTGTCCTGCGCTGAGCCCTTGACCTTCTCGTTGCTGCCAGGAGTAATCTCACAAGACGCTTCATCCACACACGGCTGGATTTCTACAAACAGATTACCAGCCTCAGTGCCTGTGTAAAACACCTCTTTGAAAGTGTGGATGGGCAGTATATGAACAGCACACACCAGCAGAGAGCGGTTCTAGCACATTGTGGTGACTGACCACAAGGAGGCAGTTTGGCCCATCTACTCATTACCAGCCTGGTCACAATACCCAGTCTGCGATGGCCCGTTCTCCAGGCTACTTCTCTGTCTGTTAGTCTATGTACTGCTCAAACCAGGCGAGCTCCAATACTATGGATGTTGGGAGGTTAGATCCAGGGTTGGGTTTGTGGATGTTTTCTACCTATGCTTTATGGAAATTCTAGGCAGTTTGTAGAGTAGGTTCTGTGTTTTCTGTACTTCTGTGTGTGTTATTCAGAGAACATCCACAAGCTCACCCCTGGATCTAACCCCCCAACACCCATAGTACTGGAGCTAGTCTGGTTTGACCAGTACATAGGTTAACAGCCCACTGCATCCGTTTGTGCCATTCTGCCAGAATCCTCTTTAATTCCAATTCTGTGTCTCTAAACAGTCTGGGGCCTCAGAGACCCCCACTTTCTAGACCCACCCCTTCTTGTTTCCATTTATATCCAATAATATCAAAAACACTTCCACAATGCATACTAGAGCTAGCTAATGGGCAAGGTGATCATCAGGGACTAGTCTGGGCCAAAAGGCCTGCGTCTGCACCACATGTCACCCACTCCCCCACCCCTCGTACAGTGCTGTGCCATTTGCTGGTCTTTGCTGTGTATTGGCACTGTTCATTAGGCCATTACTAGCAGGGTGGGTGTGTTGGCACGATGCCATGTGCTGTTACTGGGGACTGTGTGTGTCTATATGTGTACACGTGTGTGTCTGTTGGTGTAACTGTGTGTGCGCCTGTGTGTTTGTGTAAGTGTGTGTGTATGTCTGTGTGTGTGTGTTTGTTTTGGCACGCTGCAGTGTGCTCTGACCAGAGATTATATGTCTGTGTCTCTGGTTGTGCTGAGGTGTTGGTGCTTTCTACAGGTGGCAGAATACGCCCGGAAGGACCTAAAGATAGGGCTGTCACTCTACAACACGAAAGGTAACGTCGGCCTGACCAACGCTTGGAACATCATTCAGAACGAGGTAGGTACAGTGATATAATACACTTTCCTCAAATACCACCCATTTCCCCTACCACTCGTCCTGACTCTGTCACTCCCCTACCCATCACCCTGATACTCCCACTCCCCCACCCCTATTCCTAACTCTCACTCCTCCCATCCCTTGTCCTGATGCTCTTAATCCCCCACCCATTGTCCACTGTCTCCCTCCACCCCTCGTCCTGACTCTGTCACTCCCCCACCCCTCATCCTGACCCTCACACCCCCACCCCTCATCCTGACTCCCTCTCCCCCACACCTAATGTGACTCTCAAACTCCCCCACCCTTGGGACGTAGGCGATGTGTATGGGGTCAGTGTGGACACGGTGTATCTGGGATATACGGTGTATATGGGGTCAGTGTGGACACGGTGTATCTGGGATGTGGTGTGTACGGATTCAGTGTGGACACGGTGTATCTGGGATGTGGTGTGTATGGGATCAGTGTGGACACGGTGTATCTGGGATGTGGTGTGTATGGGGTCAGTGTGAACACGGTGTTTCTGGGATGTGGTGTGTAGGGTCAGTGTGGACACGGTGTATCTGGGATATACGGTGTGTATGGGGTCAGTGTGGACACGGTGTATCTGGGATGTGGTGTGTATGGGGTCAGTGTGGACACGGTGTATCTGGGATGTACGGTGTGTATGGGGTCAGTGTGGACACGGTGTATCTCGGATATACGTTGTGTATGGGGTCAGTGTGGACACGGTGTATCTGGGATATACGGTGTGTATGGGGTCAGTGTGGACACGGTGTTTCTGGGATGTGGTGTGTATGGGGTCAGTGTGGACACGGTGTATCTGGGATATACGGTGTGTATGGGGTCAGTGTGGACACGGTGTATCTGGGATGTACAGTGTGTATGGGGTCAGTGTGGACACGGTGTATCTGGGATGTGGTGTGTATGGGGTCAGTGTGGACACGGTGTATCTGGAATGTGGTGTGTATGGGGTCAGTGTGGACACGGTGTATCTCGGATGTACGGTATGTGTAGGGTCAGTGTGGACACGGTGTATCTCGGATGTACAGTGTGTGTAGGGTCAGTGTGGACACGGTGTATCTGGGATGTACGGTGTGTGTATAGGGTCAGTGTGGCCACGGTGATTCTGGGATGTATGGTGTGAATCAGGTCAGTGTGGACACGGTGTATCTGGGATATACGGTGTGTATGGGGTCAGTGTGGACACGGTGTATCTGGGATGTATGGTGTGAATCAGGTCAGTGTGGACACGGTGTATCTGGGATGTGGTGTGTATGGGGTCAGTGTGATCACGGTGTATCTGGGATATACGGTGTGTATGGGGTCAGTGTGGACACGGTGTATCTGGGATGTACCGTGTGTATGGGGTCAGTGTGGACACGGTGTATCTGGGATGTGTTGTGTATGGAGTCAGTGTGGACATGATGTATCTGGGATGTGGTGTGTATGGAGTCAGTGTGGACATGATGTATCTGGGATGTGTGTATGGAGTCAGTGTGATCACGGTGTATCTGGGATATACGGTGTGTATGGGGTCAGTGTGGACACGGTGTATCTGGGATGTGTTGTGTATGGAGTCAGTGTGGACATGATGTATCTGGGATGTGGTGTGTATGGAGTCAGTGTGGACATGATGTATCTGGGATGTGTGTATGGAGTCAGTGTGATCACGGTGTATCTGGGATGTACGGTGTGTATGGGGTCAGTGTGGACACGGTTTTTCTGGGATGTGGTGTGAATCAGGTCAGTGTGGACACGGTGTATCTGGGATGTGGTGTGTATGGGGTCAGTGTGGACACGGTGTATCTGGGATGTGGTGTGTATGAGGTCAGTGTGGACACGGTGTATCTGGGATGTATGGTGTGAATCAGGTCAGTGTGGACACAGTGTTTCCAGAATGTGTGATCTATGTCAGTACAGTGTCCTCCATCCTGCCTGTGCCCTCTCCCCTCTCCCTCCAACCCTTCTCCTCTTCCCTCTCCTTGTCCCCTATGCCCTTTCCATCTCTTCTTTCCCACACTCTCTCTCTCAGTCTCCCCTTGTCCGTACCCTCACTGCCTTATGTTTCTTAAGACCATATGACCTGTCTGCCTCTCTCACAGTACGAGTGTTGTGGAGTAGACAACGCCACTGACTGGTTTGCCAGCGAGGGGACTAGAGTTCCTGACTCCTGTTGTCAGGAGTACAGTCAGAATTGTGGGCAGGGCGATCCCAGCAAGTGGTTCACCAAGGTTAGTTCTGTAACGAACCCAAGAACACTTTCTGTTGTGCTAAATGACACACCAGTAACATTCCCCTCTTGTGTTTCAGGGCTGCTATGATAAGATCGAGGCCTTTGTTGAACAGCAGACGGTTGTTCTCAGCTCAGTTGGGGTATGCATCGTGTTGATCCAGGTAAGGACGTTTCGTTAAGGGGCACCCATCTTCGGAGCCCATTGAGACCCAGGCTGCAGTCTATTCCCCAGTGTCTGGCTGTCTAGACTCTAGTCTGTTCTCAGTGCCTGGCTGTCTTGACTTTTAAAAGCTTACAGAAGAAAACTAAGAAGGTCATTAAGAGGGAAAAGATGAACTATGAAAGGAAGCTAGCAACTAATATCAAAGAGGATACTAAAAGCTTTTTCAAGTATATAAAGAGTAAAAGACAGATGAGAGTAGATATAGGACCGATAAAAAATGATGCTGGAGAAATTGTAATGGGAGATAAGGAGATGGCGGAGGAACTGAACGAGTATTTTGCATCAGTCTTCACTGAGGAAGACATCAGCAATATACCGGACATTCAAAGGTGTCAGGGAAGAGAAATATGCGCAGTCACAATTACGACAGAGAAAGTACTCAGGAAGCTGAATAGTCTAAGGGTAGATAAATCTCTTGGACCAGATGGATTGCACCCTCGTGTTCTGAAGAAAGTAGCTGTGGAGATTTCGGAGGCATTAGCAATGATCTTTCAAAAGTCGATAGATCCTGGCCTGGTTCCGGAGGACTGGAAGATTGCAAATGTCACTCCGCTATTTAAAAAGGGAGCAAGGAAGCAAAAAGGAAATTATAGACCTGTTAACTTGACATCGGTTGGGAAGTTGTTGGAGTCAATTGTCAAGGATGAGGTTACGGAGTACCTGGAGGCATATGACAAGATAGGCAGAACTCAGCATGGTTTCCTTAAAGAAAAATCCTACCTGACAAACCTAGTGCAATTTTTTGAGGAAATTACAAGTAGGTTAGACAAGGGAGATGCAGTGGATGTTGTGTATTTGGATTTTCAGAAGGTCTTTGACAAGGTGCCACACATGAGGCTGGTAAACAAGATAAGAGCCCATGGAATTACGGGAAAGTTACATACGTGGATAGAGTGTTGGTTCATTGGCAGGAAACAGAGAGTGGGAATAAAGGGATCCCATTCTGGTTGGCTGCCGGTTACCAGTGGTGTTCTTCAGGGGTCTGTGTTGGGGCCGCTTCTTTTTACATTGTATATCAGTGATTTGGATTATGGAATAGATGGCTTTGTGGCTAAGTTTGCTGATGATACAAAGATAGGTGGAGGGGCCAGTAGTGCTGAGGAAACAGAGAGACTTGGATAGATTGGGGGAATGGGCAAAGAAGTGGCAAATGAATTACAATGTCGGGAAGTGTACGGTCATGCACTTTGGTAGAAGAAATAAACAGGCAGACTATTATTTAAATGGGGAGAGAATTCAAAGTTCTGAGATGCAACGGGACTTGGGAGTTCTCGTGCAGGATACCCTTAAGGTTAACCTCCAGGTTGAGTTGGTGGTGAAGAAGGTGAATGCAATGTTGGCATTCATTTCCAGAGGAATAGAGTATAGGAGCAGGGATGTGATGTTGAGGCTTTATAAGGCACTGGTAAGACCTCACTTGGAATACTGTGTGCAGTTTTGGGCTCCTTATTTAAGAAAGGATGTGCTGACGTTGGAGAGGGTTCAGAGAAGATACACTAGAATGATTCCAGGAATGAGAGGGTTAACATACGAGGAACGTTTGACCGCTCTTGGTCTGTACTCCTTGGAGTTTAGAAGAATGAGGGGGGTCCTCATAGAAACATTTTGAATATTGAAAGGCGTGGACAGAGTGGATGTGGCAAAGTTGTTTCCCATGGTGGGGGAGTCTAGTATGAGAGGACATGACTTGAGGATTGCAGGGCGCCCATTCAGAATAGAGATGCAAAAAAATTTTTTTAGCCAGAGGGTGGTGAATCTATGGAATTTGTTGCCATGGGTGGCAGTGGAAGCCAAGTCACTGGGTGTATTTAAGGCAGAGATTGATAGGTATCTGAGTAGTCAGGGCATCAAAGTTATGTTGAGAAGGCGGGCGAATGGGACTAAAGGGGAGATTGGATCAGCTCATAATGAAATGGCGGAGCAGACTTGATGGGCCGAATGGCTGACTTCTGCTCCTTTGTCTTATGGTCTTATGGTTTGGACTCTGGTCTGTTGTCAGTGTCTGGCTGTCTAGACTCCAGTCTGTTCTCAGTGCCTAGCTGTCTGGACTCAGGTCTTCTCTCAGTGTCTGGGTGTTTAGACTCTGGACTGTTCTCAGTGCCTAGCTGTCGTGACTCCAGTCTGTTCTCAATGTCTGGTTGTCTAGACGGCTCCAGTGCAACAAGATGTCTTGGCACAGTGGACCTGGAGGTTGAAATTGTTTTGTTAGCCCCTTATGTGCAGAGACCCCTAATACTCTGCAGATCCCTCCCCTCACAGACTTATCCCTGCCCCAGCTCCCAATCCTCAAACATCTCCCCTTAC
Organism: Hemitrygon akajei; assembly: GCF_048418815.1. Classification (NCBI taxonomy): domain Eukaryota; kingdom Metazoa; phylum Chordata; class Chondrichthyes; order Myliobatiformes; family Dasyatidae; genus Hemitrygon; species Hemitrygon akajei. The sequence continues at coordinate 178,103,390 of NC_133133.1, forward strand.
CACGCCATCATTTAGTGGGATCATGTCTGGCCACTTCCCAATACTGATCTTGCCGCTAACATTTCAGCGTGGTCTGTTCTGATAAACCATCCCTCCCCCCTCCCCCGAAATCCTACTCTGGGCATGACGGACCAGGGAAATAGCACAGGCTATTGGTCCAGACATCTTAACCTCTATCTGTTTCCTCTCCTTAAGCCCATCACCTCTACTGGGGCATAGACTACCAACAGCAGCTCACCAAAATCCTGTCCTCAGCCAGTCTTTCACGTTGCACTTGATTAATATTCTTGCGGGCAGGTTTACAAGAGCCGTTGGGAGTGGTTTAAACTAATATGGCAGGGGATGGGAACCAGAATGACAGAGCTAAGGTTGAGGCAACAGGTTTACAAGTAGGTGAAACGTGTAACATGAGTGTAAGGAAGGACAAGCCAATGACTGGGTACAAGTGCAGACAGAACAAAGAGTTAAATTGTACCACAGAGACAAAATTCAAAAGGGTGAAGAATGCAGGACTGAAGGTGCTGTATTTAAATGCGCGTAGCATTCGAAATAAGATGGATGGACTCGTGGCGCAACTAGAGATTGGTTGGTACGACATGGGCATCAATGAGTTGTGGCTGAAAGAAAGCCACAGTTGGAAGCTTAACATCAAAGGATATACTTTGTATCGAAAGGACAGGCAGGAAGGCATAGGCGGTGGTGTGGCTCTGTTGGTAAGAGATGGTATTACATCTTTAGAAAGAGGTGACATAGGGTCAGAGAACGTTGAATCTTTGTGGGTGGAGTTGAGAAACTGCAAGGGTAAAATAAATCAATATGGGAATCATATATAGGCATCCAAATAGTAGCCAAGGTGTGGGTGGAGATGATAATAGGAGCTGGAAAAGGCATGTAATAAGAGTAATGACACAATTGTAATGGGGGACTTCAATATGCAGGGGAATTGGGAAAATCAGGTTGTTGTCAAATCACAAGAGAGAGAATTTGTTAAATACCTTGGAGGTGGCTTTTTAGAACAGCTTCTGCTTAAGCCTACTTGTGGAAAGGTATCTTAGATTGCATGCTGTGTAATAACCCAGATCTTATTACGGAGCTTAGTGTAAAGGAACCCTTCCTTAGGAGGCAGTGATCATAATATGTTTGAGTTCATACTGCAGTTTGAGAGGGAGAAGCACAAGTCACATGTATCAGTATTGCAATGGAATAATTGAAATTGCAGAGGCATGACAGAGGAGCTTGCCCAGGTGGATTGGAGGAGGATACTGGTGGGGATGATGGCAGAGCAGAGATGGCTGAAGTTTCTGGGAATAGTTCACAAGGCACAGGGTAGATATGTCCCACAGAAGAAGTTGTTCTCAAATGGCAGCGGTCGGCCTCCATGCTGACAAGGCAAGTTATGGACTGCATAGAAGCTAAGGAAAGGGCATATAAGGTAGCAAAAGTGAATGGTAAGTTGGATGATTGGGAAGTTTTTAAAATCCAACAAAAGGCAACCAAAATAGCTATAAGAAGGGAAAAGATGGAATATGAGGACAAACTAACCAATATGATAAAGCAGGATACTAAAAGATTTTTTCAGAGATTTAAAGAGTAAAAGGGAGGTGAAAGTTGATATTGGAGCACTGGAAAGTAATACTGGTGAGGTAGTAATGGGGGACAAAGAAATGGCAGAGGAACTTAATGGGTACTTCAAAGGTTTCAAAGGTACATTTAATGTCAGAGAAATGTATACAATATACATCCTGAAATGCTTTTTCTTCACAAACATCCACGAAAACAGAGGACTGCCCTCATAGAATGAATGACAGTTAAATGTTAGAACCTCAAAGTCCCCCTCAGCTCCCCTCCCTCTCGCGCGTAAGCAGCAGCAAGCACCTCCTCCCACCGGTAAAAACAAAGCATCAGCACCTGCCACTGAACACTCAAGCATGAACAAAGCAACAGCAAAGCCACAGTCTTGCAGTTACCCCAAAGACTATGTGTTCACTCAGTCTTCAACATACACAGGCTCTCTCTCTCCCTAATAAGGGAGAAAGCGGTGTTTCCGTTTCACAGCGAGAGGGGAGACATAACAAACAACTTGCTGGCTTACGATGTTATAAGTCCATTGCATCACTTTTTCCGAGCTCTGTGCCCAAAGATCTTGGGTCTCTGGGCTCACGGTCTTAGATCTTCCACCTCCCACGACACACCTATCTGCCCAGACACTGACCGTCAATCCACCCGTCTCCAGAGCCACGAAATCTCGGCCCTCCGAAGGCAAGCCCTTGGCATGCCAAATAACGGCCAGTCGTGAAAACCTGAGAGCAGGTTCCATTCCCACAAAGAACCAGGGTTGCATGAAACTCCAGATCACGGTCCTCAAAAGAACCCGGAAAGAGATAATTAGAGATATTAAAGATGGAAATTGAGCTGTTTCCAAAGATGCACGCAAAGGAGTCGCCATAGGTGCCATTAATCCTCCTAAGCTCCTTTGTATAGTCTTCACTGTAGAAGACACTAGTTGTGTACCAGAGGTCCATGAGTGTCAGGGAGCAGGAGTGAGTGCCATCGCTTTTACAAAGGAAAAAGCACTAGGCAACCTCATAGGTCTTAAGATGGATAAGTTACTTGGACCAGATGGACTACATCCCAGAGTCCTGAAAGAGGTTGCTGAAGATATAACAGATGCATTGGTTGAGACCTTTCAAGTATCAATGATTCTGACATGGTCCCGGAAGACTGGAAGATTGCAAATGTCACTCCATTCTTTAAGAAGGGAGGAAGGCAAAAGAAAGGAAATTATAGGCCAGTTAACCTAACTTAGTGGTCGGGAAAGTGTTGTAGTCTATTATTAAGGATGGGTTTAGGGGTACTTGGAGACTAATGATAAAATAAGTCAAAGTCAGCATGGCTTCTGTAAGGGAAATCTTGTCTGACAAATCTGTTAGAGTTCTTCAAGGAAGTAACGAGCAGGGTGGACAAAGGAGAGGCAGTAGATGTCATTTACATGGATTTTGAGACGGCATTTGATAAGGTGCCACACATGAAGCTGCTTAACAAGATAACATCGTGTGGTGTTACAGGAAAGATACTGGCATGGATAGAAGAATGGATGACAGGCAGGAGGCAGTGAGTGGGAATAAAAGGGGCCTTTTCTGCTTGGCTGCCATTGAGTAGTGCTGTTCCTCAGGGGTCAGTGTTGAGACCACTACTCTTCACATTGTTTGTCAATGATTTAGATAATGGAATTGATGGCTTTGTGGCAAAGTTTGAGGATGATATGAAGATAAATGAGGGGTTAGGTAGTGCTGAGGAAGCAATTCAATTGTTTGCAGGACTTACACAATTTGGAAGACTGGGCAAAAAAGTGGCAGCTCGAATACAGTGTTGGGAAATGTATGATAATGCACTTTGGTAAAAGGAACAATAGGAGAATAGATTAGGAGAAGGTGCAAAGAAATGGCAGATGGAATACAGTGTCAGGAAGTGTATGATCATGCACTTTAATAGAAGAAATGAAAGCGTTGATTGCTTTCTAAATGGAGAGAAAATACAAAAAACTGAGGTTCAAAGGGATTTGGGAGTCCTTTTGCAGGATTCTGTAATGGTTAATTTGCAGGTTGAGTCTGTGGGTGAGGAAGGTAAATGCAAAGTTAGTATTCATTTCAAAAGGACTAGAATATAAAAGCAAGGATGTAATATTGAATTTTTATAAAGCACTGATGAGGCCTCACATGGAGTATTGTGAGTTGTTTTGGGCTCCTTATCTTAGAAAGAATGTGCGGAAATTGGAGAGGGTTCAAAGGAGGCTCATGAAAATGATTCCAGGATTGAATGGCTTGTCATAGGAAGTGCATTTAATGGTTCTGGGCTTGTATTCACTAGGATGCAGAAGAAAGAAGAGTGACATCATTGAAACCTATTGAATGATGAAAGGCCTTTATAGAATGGATGAGAGGATGTTTCCTGTGGTGAGACAATCTAAGACCAGAGGGGCACAGCCTCAGAATAGAGGGATATCTTTTTAGAAAGGAGATGAGGAGGAATTTCTTTAGCCAGATAATGGTGAATCTGTGAAATACATTGTCACTTGCAGCTGTGGAGGCCAAGTCTTTACGTATATTTAAGGCAGAGGTTGATAGATTCTTGATTGGTCAGAGCATGAAGGAATATGAAGAGAAGGCAGGAGATTTGGGCTGAGAGGGAAATGGATCAGCCATGATGAAATGGCAGAGCAGACTGGATGGGCCAAATGGCCTCATTCTGCCCCTACATTGTATGGTATGGTGACTATTATCTAAATGGGGAGAAGGTTGAAACCTCAGAAGTGCAAAGGGACTTAGGAGTCCTCGTGGAAGACTCCCAGAGGTTAATTTAAAGGTTGAGTCTGCGGTTGGCATTTATTTCAAAGGGAATAAAATATAACAGCAAGGAGATAATGTTGAGCCTTTATAAGACACTAGTCAGGCTACACTTGGAGTACTGTCAACAGTTTTGGACCTCATATCTCAAGGAGAATGTTTTGTCATTGAAGAGAGATCCAGTGGAGGTTCACGAGGATGATTTCAGGAATGAAGGGTTTAATATATGAGGAGTGTTTACCAGCTTTGGGCCTGTACTCATTGGAATTTAGAAGAATGCCGGGGGAATCTCATTGAAATCTACCAAATGTTGAAACGACTAGATAGGGTGGATGTGGAGAGGATGTTTCCTGCAGTGGGGGTATCAAGAACCAGAGGGCAGGCTCCAGGTTTAGCTCATCTTCTTGGTGTATCTTCCTCTCTTGGGGATGCAGCCTGTTGTCATTTCTGTAGCTCTGGGCTTTTAAGGGATGGGGTTTGTAGCCCCATGCCCAACCCTCCTCCTTTCACAGTCAGGGTTGGGACTGTCCATGGTGAAGTTACCCCTCTCTACCTGTAATTCCAACAGAACCCTGAACTGGGCAGTTGCCTCTCCCACTCAGATTATCTCCCCTGGGTCTGGGCATTATCAAAATCTTCCCTAATTCAGAAAATTGAACATCATGTGACTTGCAACCCACCATCGGTGACACCAGTGAAGAAGCTGCGGGGGTGTGTCTGGTTGGAGAGGAATGGGTCAGAAACATCATGGTAGGGTGTTGACTTTGGTCCTGTTTGGATCTTTTCCAGATTCTCGGAATGGCTTTCTCAATGATCCTGTTTCATCAGATTTCCAGAGGTGGTAAAAAGTACAAGGCCTAGTCTGGTGTGCACAGGGGTCATGGCTTCACCAGCTGTGAGTGTTGTCGTCAGACATCGCCCCTCACACCTCAGCCTCACCTCGCTGCTGCTTCAGCAGGGAGCGTTCCTTCTCTTTTGCCAAAGAAAATTTTGAGCTCTGTCTTCTTCTGTATGATGTAGTGACTGTGGTCAGTCACGTTCCAAACCCAGGTCGCTGAGTCCACCTCTTCTGTCTGCCACCAAACCCGGAAGGTTCTCTATACACACCATAAATCCACACCCACAAAGAAATGCCACTCTTGCCCTGCCTACTGGATGTGAGACTGTGGCCACCGCTCTTGGTTCTGCACTGGCCTGTTGGTGCCCACATTGCTCTCTGCCTGTTCAGAAGCCAGAGTGTCCCAGGCTCGGATGGCTTGTCCATTGCAGGCAGGAGGGAGATGACTCTGGCCAAACTTCTAGAACACAGCCCAGCAGAGACACTGAATGATTCTTCTATAACTACTTAAGGAAGGGAATCTGCTGGGGTGAGGGTTCATTCTACTCTCGTGGCCAAGGGTGGTCCAGTCTCCTGCTCCAAACCTGAAGAATGTGGTGGGGTGAGCGTTCATTCTACTCTGGTGGCCAAGTGGGCCCATTTTCTTGCTCTAAATCTGATCAAACAACTGGTTGCATCTCTCTCTGAGATCAGTCAGGTCAACACATCTAATCATCAGTGGGTCACTTTTTACAAATAAATGAGCAACTTTTTTAAAGGTAGATTAGGAAATACAGTTTATCTTTGGGAAGCATTTTGTACCCTGTTAAATGTTTTATATTTGGGCTTTTCTTGCTTCACTTCCCCACCACATCCACAATGTAATCTTTCAGAATAAAGTTCTGGGATCATGTTTCACAGAGTGCTGAGAGCAGAGTGTGGCTGTTGTTATACTGTTGTCGGAACTGACGAGCCAAGGGTGAGTGTGACAGTCAGTCTGAGGGGGTGTGTGACGGTCGATGCAAGGGTGAGTTTGACAGTCTAAGGGTGTGTGTGACTGAGGGTGTTTATGACTCAGTCTGAGGGTATGTGTGATGATCAGTCTGAGGGTATGTATGTCGATCAGTCTGAAGGGGTGTGTGACGGTCAGTGTGAGGGTGTGTGACATTCTACATGCATTTGTGTGGGTTAGTGAGTGTGTGCCTCTAATCGACAACTGGTCACTCAGTTTGTAGTGAAACCAGGAAAAGCTGTGACTCAGTGTGAGTCCGGAGGGCAGCGAGAGTCAATGTTACGGGCGAGTGGAGTTCTCCAGTCCTGACCTGACGCCGATTTTTCCCGTCAGAGGTCACTCGGCTGATTTGCCCACATCCCTGAAGTTACAACATCCTCTTCCCTTCCTTACCTCACCCCCACCCTCTCTCAGATCCACAACATTGAACTGAGAGCTGGCAGGATTCCCATCAACTTCCCCTCACCCACATACTGGGGGGGGTGGCAGTTTACAGCAGCCGATTAACCCACATGGTCACAGGGAGAACGTACGAACTTCACACAGATAGCACCAGATGTCGGGGCTGAACCCGGATTCCCGGACTCGGTGACCCCTACCCACTGCTAACGTTGGGTTGTCCAGTTCCCCTCAGGTTCCGTGCTCCTGAATGTGATGCCTTCAAGATACTACCAGAGATACATTCATCAAACCCTGTGTGTTAGTGAGTGATTTAACCAGGGACATTATGGTCCACACTGATTTCCTGGTGCCGAGTTCCAGCAAGGGAAACCACAGCAATTTGGCTGAAGTTCCTTCTGACCGTAATCATCCCCACACACCTTGCAGCCTCTCCCAGAAGATTCACCCGGAATCTCGGCTGACGATTCCTTCGACCGTAATCATCCCCACACACCTTGCAGCCTCTCCCAGTTGATGCACCTAGGATCTTCCTTAGTACCACGTAGACAATTATCTTCTGTATCCGGACAATAAAGCACCCTAGTTTTACAGTTTGGCCTTGTGTTTGCTGGTTTCTGGTTTCCGATCAGCTACTTGGACTATCGTCCTTGGTGAGTTTATATTCTGGGGAATTTGTTCTTTCTTACATTTTATTTCATGGCTACAATACATGTCCTGTATCCACAGACGTTCCTGGAAAACACATCCTCCATCCAGGACATTCCTGGAACACACATCCCTCATCACTGGACGTTCCTGAAACTCCATAAAACATAGGGGCAGAATTAGGCCATTTGGCCCATCATGTCTGCTCTGCCATTCAATCATAGCTGATCCTTTTTCTTTTTTCTCCTCCTCAGCCCCACTCCTCAGCCTTCTCCCTGTAACCTTTTGGTGCCATGTCCAATCAAGAACCTATCAATCTCTGCCTTAAATACACCCAACAATCTGGCCTCCACAGCTGCATGTGGAAACAAATACACCACCCTCCGCATCTCTGTTTAAAAGGAAGCCCCTCTATCTTGAGGTTGTGCCCTCTTGTCCTAGACTCTCCCACCATAGGAAACATCCTTTCCACATCTACTCTGTCCAGGCCTTTCAACATTAGAAAGGTTTCAATGAGATCCTCCTTCATCCGTCTGAATTCCAGCGAGTACAGACCCAGAGCCATCAAACATTCCTTGTATAATAACCCTTTCATTCCTGGAATCATCCTTGTGAACCTCCTCTGGACCCTCTCCAATGCCAGCCCATCTTTTCTAAAATGAGGGGCCCAAAACTGATCAAAATACTCAAGCTGAGGCCTTACCAATGTCTTATAAAGCCTCAGCATCACATCCTTGTTCTTGTATTCTAGGCCTCTTGAAATGAATGCTAACATGGCATTTGCCTTCCTCACCAACCTGCAAGGTAACCTTTAGGGTATTCTGCACAAAGACTCCCAAGTCCCTTTGCATCTTAGATTTTTGGATTTTCTCCCCATTTAGAAAATAGTCTGCACATTTATTTCTGCTACCAAAGTGCATGACCAACATTGCATTTCATTTGCCACTTTCTTGCCCATTCTCCTGATCTGTCTAAGTCCTTCTGCATCACTACCTGCCCCTCCACCAATCTTCGTATCATCTGCAAACTTGGCAACAAAGCCATCTATCCCATCATCTAAATCATTTATATACAGCATAAAAAGAAGTGATCCCAACACTGACCCCCAGGAAATACCACCAGTCACTGACAGCCAACCAGAAAAGGATCCTTTTATTCCCATTCACTGCCTTCCTCCAATCAGCCAATGCTCTAACCATGCCAGTAACTTCCCTGTAATACCATGGGCTCTTGTTTGCGGCACCTTGTCAAAGGCCTTCTGAAAGTCCAAATATACAATATCCACTGCATCCCCTTTATCTATCCTACTTGTAATCTCCTAAAAGAATTCCAACAGGTTCGTCAGGCATGAATTTCCTTGAAGGAAACCATACTGACTTTGTACTATCTTGTCTTGCGAACTCTATCACCTCATCCTTAGCAATTGACTCTAACATCTTCCCAACCACTGAGGTCAGGCTAACTGGTCTAAAATTTCCTTTCTGCTGCCTTCCTGCTTTCTTAAAGAATGGAGTGACATAGAAACATAGAAAACCTACAGCACAATACAGGCCCTTCAGCCCACAAAACTGTGCCCAACATGTCCTTACCTTAGAACTACTTAGGCTTATCCTCTATTTTTCTAAGCTCCATGTATACATCCAGGAATCTCTTAAAAGACCCGATTGTTTCTGCCTCCACTGCTGCCGCCAGCAGCCCATTCCGGGCACTCACCACACTCTGCGTAAAAAACTTGCCCCTGACATCTCTGTACCTATTTCCAAGCACCTTAAAACTGTGTCCTCTCATGCTAGCCATTTCAGACCTGGGAAAAAGCCTCTGACTATCCACACAATCAATGCCTCTCATCATTTTATACATCTCTATCAGGTCACCTCTCATCCTCCATCGCTCCGAGGAGAAAAGGCCGAGTTCACTCTCCCCAATCCAGGCAACATCCTTGTAAATCTCCTCTGCACCCTTTCTATGGTTTCCACATCCTTCCTGTAGTGAGGCGATCAGAACTGAGCACAGTACTCCAAGTGGGGGCCTGACCAGGGTCCTACACAGCTGTTACATTACCTCTCGGCTCTTAAACTCAATCCTACAATTGATGAAGGCCAATGCACTGTATGCCTTCTTAACCACAGAGTCAACCTGCGCAGCAGCTTTGAGTGTTCTATGGACTCAGACCCCAAGATCCCTCTGATCCTCCACACTGTCAACAGTCTTGCCATTAATGCTATATTCTGCCATCATATTTGACCTACCAAAATGAACCACCTCAAACTTAACTGGATTAAACTTCTCAGCCCAACTTAGTATCCTATTAATGTCCCACTGTAACCTCTGACTGCTCTCCACACTATCCCCAACACCCCTAACTTTTGTGTCATCAGCAAATTTACTAAACCATCCCTCCACTTCCTCGTCCAGGTCATTTATAAAAATCACAAAGAGTAAGGGTCCCAGAACAGATCACTGAGGCACACCACTGGTCACCGGCCTCCATGCAGAATATGACCCCTCTACAACCACTCTTTACCTTCTGTGGGCAAGCCAGTTCTGGATCCACAAAGCAATGTCTCCTTGGTTCCCATGTCTCCTTACTTTCTCAATAACCCTTGCGTGGGTTACCTTATCAAATGCCTTGCTGAAGTCCATATACACTACATCTATGGCTCTATTTGCTATTTTCTAGTCATCTGGCACCATGCCAGAGACCAATGATTTTTTTAAAAGATCATTTCTAATGCCACCACAATCTCTAATGCTACCTCTTTCAGAACCCTAGTGTGCAGTTCATCTGGTCTGGGTGACTTACATAACTTTAGGTCTTTCAGCTCTTTGAGCACCTTCTCTCTTGTAATAGTAACTGCACCTTCTCTTCCTTCACACACTACAGTATCATGCACACTGCTAGTGTCTTCCACAGTGAAGACTGATGCAAAATACTCATTTAGTTCATCAGCCATCTCCCTTGTCCCCCTTATTATTTCTCCTGCCTCATTTTCTAGTGGCCCTATATCCACTCTCATTTCTTTTTTATTTTTAACATACTTGAAAAAACTTTTACTATCCACTTTGATATTATTTGCTAGCTTGCTTTCATATTTAATCTTTTCCCTTCTAATGATTCTTTTAGTTGTTCTCTGTAGGTTTTTAAAAACTTCCCAATCCTCTAGCTTCCCACTAATTCTTGCTTTCTTGTATGTCCCTTTTTTGCTTTTACAATAGCTTTGACTTCCCTGGTCAGCCATGATTGTACTACTTTACCATTTGAGTATCCTCATTTTGGAAAACATGTGTCCTGCACCTTACTCATTTTTCCCAGAAACACACACCATTGCCGTTCTGCTGACATCCCTGCCAGCAGCTCCTTCCAATTTACTTTGACCAACTCCTCTCTCATACCACTGTAATTTCCCTTTCTCCACTGAAATACTGCTACGTCAGACTTCACTTTCTCCCTAACAAATTTCAATTGGAACTCAATCATATTGTGATCACTGGTTCCCAAGGGTTCTTTTACCTTAAGCTCTCTAATTGTCTCTGGTTCATTACATAACACCCAGTCGAGTATAGCTGATACCCTAGTAGGCTCAGTGACAAACTGCTTTAAAAAGCCATCTCTTAGGCATGCAACAAACTCATTCTCTTGAGACCCATTACTAATCTGATTTTCCCAATTAACCTGCATGTTAAAATGTCCCTTGACTACCATAACATTGCCCTTTTGATTCACCTTTTCTATTTCTGGTTGTAATCTGTGGTCCACCTCCCAGACAGTGTTGGGAGGCCTGTAGATAACTGCTATCAATGTCCTTTTACCCTTGCAGTTTCTTAACTCAACCTACAAGGATTCAACATCTTCCGATCCTATGTCACATCTTTCTACTGATTTGATGCCATTCTTTACCAGTAGAGCCACACCACCCCCTCTGCCTACCTTCCTATCCCTCCAATATAACACACATCCTCCATCCAGTACATTCCTGGAACTGGGATTTGTTTATTGTCATGTACTGAGATACAATGAAAAACTTGTCTTGCATTCTGTTCATATGTTCAGATCATTACACAGTGCATTGAGGTAGAAGAATAACAGAATGCAGACACAGAGGAAGTGCAGGCTAACAGAAAGGTACAAGACTAGGACATGGTAGATTGTGAAGTTAAGAGTCCATCTTGTACTGGGGAACCATTCAATAATCTGGTAACAGCAAGGTAGAAGCTGTCTTCTCATGGGCCACTGTCCTCTCCTATCATTCCTTCTTCAAACCCTTAACTTTTCTACCTATCACCTCCTAGCTACTTGTTTCATCACCCCTTACCCTCACTGTGCTTCACCTATCAGCTGCCAGCTTGTAAACCTTCCCTTCCCTCCACCTTATTCTCACCTCTTCTCCCTTTCTTTCCAGTCCTGATGAAAGGCCTCAGCCTGAAACACCGACTCTTTAATCCTCTCCACGGATGCTGCATGACCTGCTGAGTTCCTCCAGCATTTTGTGTTTGTTGCTCTGGATTTCCAGCATCTGCAGAATCTCTTGTGTTTGTGATTCTCTAGGTAAACCTGCTTCTCTCTCTGGTGTGTCCTGCCCAACTGAAGCCCAGCCCATCCAAGATGCCAGACCAGGGGTGTCACCAGGAGGAGAAACCTTGTAATTAACAGCAGCACACACAAAATGCTGGTGGAACACAGCAGGCCAGGCAGCATCTATAGGGAGAAGCGCTGTCGACGTTTCAGGCCGAGACCCTTCGTCAGGACAATTAACAGCAGATTTGCTGAGGAGTGCTCATTCCCTGAGCCCTGTTCCTCAGGTCCACAACTCACAGCCAGTGAGAAGCAGCTGGGAACACCAGTCACAGCTCAGCTGCAGGACTGGACATCTAAAGTCCAGCTATGCCTGTGCCAAGCTGGTCCACTACATTCCAACATTGGCTCTTACCTATCCAAACTCCTGCCCAGATCTCAGCCAGCTGATCAGACCACTTTCAGTCATTTCCATGGATGCTACTCAGTCTGTTGAATTCACACAGATCTCAGGCAGCCGATCGGTCCACTCTCAGTCACCAACAGAGTGCTACCTGCTCTCCATAGATGCCACCAGCCCACTCTTGTCCATACCTCATCTTAACATGGGCCAAGAAGCCAAATTTCAGCAGTGAGGTGACATTAGGGCAAAACAAGTCTGAGTGGTATCAGAGGTTTGATAAAACAGATACAATGACATCGGTGAGAAACCGCTGCGAGAGTCTGACCTCTGACCTCACAGAGCAAGGTGGGAGCTCTGGCACCTAGTGCTAGGACTGCATTGCCGGAATTCCTCAGAAAGTGACCTGGGCACAACCAGTGACTGTCCATCATACAGTCAAGGATGGGATATTCACTGATGTCTGCCCAATGCTCAGCACCACACCACACAATCCAGCGAAAGAAGCAACTCATGCTTCATCCACATTAAGATGACATTCAGGCAATCTTTTAATATTCCTGGAACCAAAAAAGCCAGAAAAAGACTCCAATTACACAGAATTCAACTTTCCAGCAATGAAAGGGTTAAGGTATAAGGAATTTTTTTTTGATAGCTCTGGGCCTGTACTCATTGGAACTTAGAAGAATGAGGATGGATCTCATTGAAACCAACCAAATATAGAAGGGCCTAGACAGAGTGGATGAGAGGGTGTTTTCTATAGTGGGTGAGTTGAGGACCAGAGGACACAGCCTCAGAACAGGGGGGGGCATCCATTCAGAACAGCGATGAAGAATTTCGTTAGCCAGAGGGTGTGGAATGTGTGGAATTCATTATCACAGACAGCTGCAGATGCCAAGTCTTTGGGTATATTTAAAGTGAAAGTTGATAGGCTCTTGATTAGTCAGGGTGTCAAAGATTATGAGGAGAAGACAGGAGAGGGATAATAAATCAGCCACGATGGAGTGGTGATGCAGACTTGATGGATGGACCATGTGGCTTTACCACCTAACCCTAACATTCAATAACTCTGTCCCTCGCCCGCTGCAATGTCCTGGGGGTCAATATTACCCAGTAACTGGACCACCTACACACTGAGGTGTAGCCGATACCCGATACACTGAGGGAACTCACCCTCGGTCAGTGTCCAATACCCGATATCCGATACACTGAGGGAACTCACCCCCGGTCAGTGTCCACTACCCGATACCCGATACACTGAGGGAACTCACCCTCGGTCAGTTTCCACTACCCGATACCCGATACACTGAGGGAGCTCACCCCCGGTCAGTGTACACTACCCGATACCCGATACACTGCGGGAACTCACCCCCAAGTAAGTGTCCACTACCCGATACCCGATACACTGAGGGAACTCACCCTCGGTCAGTGTCCACTACCCGATACCCGATACACTGAGGGAACTCACCCCCGGTCAGTGTCCACTACCCGATACCCGATACACTGAGGGAACTCACCCCCGGTCAGTGTCCACTACCCGATACCCGATACACTGAGGGAACTCACCCTCGGTCAGTGTCCACTACCCGATACACTGAGGGAACTCACCCCCCGGTCAGTGTCCACTACCCGATACCCGATACACTGAGGGAACTCACCCCCGGTCAGTGTCCACTACCCGATACCCGATACACTGAGGGAACTCACCCCCGGTCAGTGTCCACTACCCGATACACTGAGGGAGCTCACCCCCGGTCAGTGTACACTACCCGATACCCGATACACTGAGGGAACTCACCCCCAGTCAGTGTCCACTACCCGATACCCGATACACAGAGGGAACTCACCCTCGGTCAGTGTCCACTACCCGATACACTGAGGGAACTCACCCCCGGTCAGTGTCCACTACCCGATACCCGATACACTGAGGGAACTCACCCCCGGTCAGTGTCCACTACCCGATACCCGATACACTGAGGGAACTCACCCCCGGTCAGTGTACACTAGCCGATACCCGATACACTGATGGAACTCACCCCCGGTCAGTGTCCACTACCCGATACACTGAGGGAACTCACCCCCGGTCAGTGTCCACTACCCGATACACTGAGGGAACTCACCCCCGGTCAGTGTCCACTACCCGATACCCGATACACTGAGGGAACTCACCCTCGGTCAGTGTCCACTACCCGATACACTGAGGGAACTCAACCCCGGTCAGTGTCCACTACCCGATACCCGATACACTGAGGGAACTCACCCCCGGTCAGTGTACACTACCCGATACCCGATACACTGAGGGAACTCACCCCCGGTCAGTGTCCACTACCCGATTCCCGATACACTGAGGGAACTCACCCCCCGGTCAGTGTCCACTACCCGATACCCGATACACTGAGGGAACTCACCCCCGGTCAGTGTCCACTACCCGATTCCCGATACACTGAGGGAACTCACCCCCGGTCAGTGTCCACTACCCGATACACTGAGGGGACTCACCCCGGGTCAGTGTCCACTACCCGATACACTGAGGGGACTCACCCCGGGTCAGTGTCCACTACCCGATACACTGAGGGGACTCACCCCGGGTCAGTGTCCACTACCCGATACCCGAAACACTGAGGGGATTCACCCCCGGTCAGTGTCCACTACCCGATACCCGATACACTGAGGGAACTCACCCTCGGTCAGTTTCCACTACCCGATACCCGATACACTGAGGGAACTCACCCCCGGTCAGTGTCCACTACCCGATACCCGATACACTGAGGGAACTCACCCCCGGTCAGTGTCCACTACCCGATACACTGAGGGGACTCACCCCCCGGTCAGTGTCCACTACCCGATACCCGATACACTGAGGGAACTCACCCCCCGGTCAGTGTCCACAACCTGATACCCGATACACTGAGGGAACTCACCCCCCGGTCAGTGTCCACTACCCGATACACTGAGGGGACTCACCCCCCGGTCAGTGTCCACTACCCGATACCCGATACACTGAGGGAACTCACCCCCCGGTCAGTGTCCACTACCTGATACCCGATACACTGAGGGAACTCACCCCCGGTCAGTGTCCACTACCCGATACACTGAGGGGACTCACCCCGGGTCAGTGTCCACTACCCGATACACTGAGGGAACTCACCCCCCGGTCAGTGTCCACTACCTGATACCCGATACACTGAGGGAACTCACCCCCGGTCAGTGTCCACTACCCGATACACTGAGGGGACTCACCCCGGTCAGTGTCCACTACCCGATACCCGAAACACTGAGGGGATTCACCCCCGGTCAGTGTCCACTACCCGATACCCGATACACTGAGGGAACTCACCCCCGGTCAGTGTCCACTACCCGATACACTGAGGGAACTCACCCCCGGTCAGTGTCCACTACCCGATACCCGATACACTGAGGGAACTCACCCCCGGTCAGTGTCCACTACCCGATACACTGAGGGAACTCACCCCCCGGTCAGTGTCCACTACCCGATACCCGATACACTGAGGGAACTCACCCCCCGGTCAGTGTCCACTACCCGATACCCGATACACTGAGGGAACTCACCCTCGGTCAGTTTCCACTACCCGATACCCGATACACTGAGGGAACTCACCCCCGGTCAGTGTCCACTACCCGATACACTGAGGGAACTCACCCCCGGTCAGTGTCCACTACCCGATACCCGATACACTGAGGGAACTCACCCCCGGTCAGTGTCCACTACCCGATACACTGAGGGGACTCACCCCCCGGTCAGTGTCCACTACCCGATACCCGATACACTGAGGGAACTCACCCCCCGGTCAGTGTCCACTACCTGATACCCGATACACTGAGGGAACTCACCCCCGGTCAGTGTCCACTACCTGATACCCGATACACTGAGGGAACTCACCCCCGGTCAGTGTCCACTACCCGATACACTGAGGGGACTCACCCCGGGTCAGTGTCCACTACCCGATACCCGAAACACTGAGGGGATTCACCCCCGGGTCAGTGTCCACTACCCGATACCCGATACACTGAGGGAACTCACCCCCGGTCAGTGTCCACTACCCGATACCCGATACACTGAGGGAACTCACCCCCGGTCAGTGTCCACTACCCGATACCCGATACACTGAGGGATCTCACCCCCGGTCAGTGTCCACTACCCGATACCCGATACACTGAGGGAATTCACCCCCGGTCAGTGTACACTAGCCGATACCCGATACACTGATGGAACTCACCCCCGGTCAGTGTCCACTACCCGATACACTGAGGGAACTCACCCCGGTCAGTGTCCACTACCCGATACCCGATACACTGAGGGAACTCACCCTCGGTCAGTTTCCACTACCCGATACCCGATACACTGAGGGAACTCAACCCCGGTCAGTGTCCACTACCCGATACCCGATACACTGAGGGAACTCAACCCCGGTCAGTGTCCACTACCCGATACCCGATACACTGAGGGAACTCAACCCCGGTCAGTGTACACTACCCGATACCCGATACACTGAGGGAACTCACCCCCGGTCAGTGTACACTACCCGATACCCGATACACTGAGGGAACTCACCCCCGGTCAGTGTCCACTACCCGATACCCGATACACTGAGGGAACTCACCCCCCGGTCAGTGTCCACTACCCGATACCCGATACACTGAGGGAACTCACCCCCCGGTCAGTGTCCACTACCTGATACCCGATACACTGAGGGAACTCACCCCCCGGTCAGTGTCCACTACCTGATACCCGATACACTGAGGGAACTCACCCTCGGTCAGTGTCCACTACCCGATACACTGAGGGAATTCACCCCCGGTCAGTGTACACTAGCCGATACCCGATACACTGAGGGAACTCACCCTCGGTCAGTGTCCACTACCCGATACCCGATACACTGAGGGAACTCACCCTCGGTCAGTGTCCACTACCCGATACCCGATACACTGAGGGAACTCACCCTCGGTCAGTGTCCACTACCCGATACCCGATACACTGAGGGGACTCACCCCCGGTCAGTGTCCACTACCCGATACCCAATACACTTGAGGGAACTCACCCCCGGTCAGTGTCCACTACCCGATACCCAATACACTGAGGGAACTCACCCCCGGTCAGTGTCCACTACCCGATACACTGAGGGGACTCACCCCGGGTCAGTGTCCACTACCCGATACCCGAAACACTGAGGGGATTCACCCCCGGTCAGTGTCCACTACCCGATACCCGATACACTGAGGGAACTCACCCCCGGTCAGTGTACACTACCCGATACCCGATACACTGAGGGAACTCACCCCCGGTCAGTGTCCACTACCCGATACCCGATACACTGAGGGAACTCACCCCCGGTCAGTGTCCACTACCCGATACCCGATACACTGAGGGAACTCACCCCCCGGTCAGTGTCCACTACCCGATACACTGAGGGAACTCACCCCCGGTCAGTGTCCACTACCCGATACACTGAGGGAACTCACCCCCGGTCAGTGTCCACTACCCGATACCCGATACACTGAGGGAACTCACCCTCGGTCAGTGTCCACTACCCGATACACTGAGGGAACTCAACCCCGGTCAGTGTCCACTACCCGATACCCGATACACTGAGGGAACTCACCCCCGGTCAGTGTACACTACCCGATACCCGATACACTGAGGGAACTCACCCCCGGTCAGTGTCCACTACCCGATTCCCGATACACTGAGGGAACTCACCCCCCGGTCAGTGTCCACTACCCGATACCCGATACACTGAGGGAACTCACCCCCGGTCAGTGTCCACTACCCGATTCCCGATACACTGAGGGAACTCACCCCCGGTCAGTGTCCACTACCCGATACACTGAGGGGACTCACCCCGGGTCAGTGTCCACTACCCGATACACTGAGGGGACTCACCCCGGGTCAGTGTCCACTACCCGATACACTGAGGGGACTCACCCCGGGTCAGTGTCCACTACCCGATACCCGAAACACTGAGGGGATTCACCCCCGGTCAGTGTCCACTACCCGATACCCGATACACTGAGGGAACTCACCCTCGGTCAGTTTCCACTACCCGATACCCGATACACTGAGGGAACTCACCCCCGGTCAGTGTCCACTACCCGATACCCGATACACTGAGGGAACTCACCCCCGGTCAGTGTCCACTACCCGATACACTGAGGGGACTCACCCCCCGGTCAGTGTCCACTACCCGATACCCGATACACTGAGGGAACTCACCCCCCGGTCAGTGTCCACAACCTGATACCCGATACACTGAGGGAACTCACCCCCCGGTCAGTGTCCACTACCCGATACACTGAGGGGACTCACCCCCCGGTCAGTGTCCACTACCCGATACCCGATACACTGAGGGAACTCACCCCCCGGTCAGTGTCCACTACCTGATACCCGATACACTGAGGGAACTCACCCCCGGTCAGTGTCCACTACCCGATACACTGAGGGGACTCACCCCGGGTCAGTGTCCACTACCCGATACACTGAGGGAACTCACCCCCCGGTCAGTGTCCACTACCTGATACCCGATACACTGAGGGAACTCACCCCCGGTCAGTGTCCACTACCCGATACACTGAGGGGACTCACCCCGGTCAGTGTCCACTACCCGATACCCGAAACACTGAGGGGATTCACCCCCGGTCAGTGTCCACTACCCGATACCCGATACACTGAGGGAACTCACCCCCGGTCAGTGTCCACTACCCGATACACTGAGGGAACTCACCCCCGGTCAGTGTCCACTACCCGATACCCGATACACTGAGGGAACTCACCCCCGGTCAGTGTCCACTACCCGATACACTGAGGGAACTCACCCCCCGGTCAGTGTCCACTACCCGATACCCGATACACTGAGGGAACTCACCCCCCGGTCAGTGTCCACTACCCGATACCCGATACACTGAGGGAACTCACCCTCGGTCAGTTTCCACTACCCGATACCCGATACACTGAGGGAACTCACCCCCGGTCAGTGTCCACTACCCGATACACTGAGGGAACTCACCCCCGGTCAGTGTCCACTACCCGATACCCGATACACTGAGGGAACTCACCCCCGGTCAGTGTCCACTACCCGATACACTGAGGGGACTCACCCCCCGGTCAGTGTCCACTACCCGATACCCGATACACTGAGGGAACTCACCCCCCGGTCAGTGTCCACTACCTGATACCCGATACACTGAGGGAACTCACCCCCGGTCAGTGTCCACTACCTGATACCCGATACACTGAGGGAACTCACCCCCGGTCAGTGTCCACTACCCGATACACTGAGGGGACTCACCCCGGGTCAGTGTCCACTACCCGATACCCGAAACACTGAGGGGATTCACCCCCGGGTCAGTGTCCACTACCCGATACCCGATACACTGAGGGAACTCACCCCCGGTCAGTGTCCACTACCCGATACCCGATACACTGAGGGAACTCACCCCCGGTCAGTGTCCACTACCCGATACCCGATACACTGAGGGATCTCACCCCCGGTCAGTGTCCACTACCCGATACCCGATACACTGAGGGAATTCACCCCCGGTCAGTGTACACTAGCCGATACCCGATACACTGATGGAACTCACCCCCGGTCAGTGTCCACTACCCGATACACTGAGGGAACTCACCCCGGTCAGTGTCCACTACCCGATACCCGATACACTGAGGGAACTCACCCTCGGTCAGTTTCCACTACCCGATACCCGATACACTGAGGGAACTCAACCCCGGTCAGTGTCCACTACCCGATACCCGATACACTGAGGGAACTCAACCCCGGTCAGTGTCCACTACCCGATACCCGATACACTGAGGGAACTCAACCCCGGTCAGTGTACACTACCCGATACCCGATACACTGAGGGAACTCACCCCCGGTCAGTGTACACTACCCGATACCCGATACACTGAGGGAACTCACCCCCGGTCAGTGTCCACTACCCGATACCCGATACACTGAGGGAACTCACCCCCCGGTCAGTGTCCACTACCCGATACCCGATACACTGAGGGAACTCACCCCCCGGTCAGTGTCCACTACCTGATACCCGATACACTGAGGGAACTCACCCCCCGGTCAGTGTCCACTACCTGATACCCGATACACTGAGGGAACTCACCCTCGGTCAGTGTCCACTACCCGATACACTGAGGGAATTCACCCCCGGTCAGTGTACACTAGCCGATACCCGATACACTGAGGGAACTCACCCTCGGTCAGTGTCCACTACCCGATACCCGATACACTGAGGGAACTCACCCTCGGTCAGTGTCCACTACCCGATACCCGATACACTGAGGGAACTCACCCTCGGTCAGTGTCCACTACCCGATACCCGATACACTGAGGGGACTCACCCCCGGTCAGTGTCCACTACCCGATACCCAATACACTTGAGGGAACTCACCCCCGGTCAGTGTCCACTACCCGATACCCAATACACTGAGGGAACTCACCCCCGGTCAGTGTCCACTACCCGATACACTGAGGGGACTCACCCCGGGTCAGTGTCCACTACCCGATACCCGAAACACTGAGGGGATTCACCCCCGGTCAGTGTCCACTACCCGATACCCGATACACTGAGGGAACTCACCCCCGGTCAGTGTACACTACCCGATACCCGATACACTGAGGGAACTCACCCCCGGTCAGTGTCCACTACCCGATACCCGATACACTGAGGGAACTCACCCCCGGTCAGTGTCCACTACCCGATACCCGATACACTGAGGGAACTCACCCCCCGGTCAGTGTCCACTACCCGATACACTGAGGGGACTCACCCCCCGGTCAGTGTCCACTACCCGATACACTGAGGGAACTCACCCCCAGTCAGTGTCCACTACCTGATACCCGATACACTGAGGGAACTCACCCCCGGTCAGTGTCCACTACCCGATACCCGATACACTGAGGGAACTCACCCCCGGTCAGTGTCCACTACCCGATACCCGATACACTGAGGGAACTCACCCTCGGTCAGTGTCCACTACCCGATACCCGATACACTGAGGGAACTCACCCCCGGTCAGTGTCCACTACCCGATACCCGATACACTGAGGGGACTCACCCCCGGTCAGTGTCCACTACCCGATACCCAATACACTTGAGGGAACTCACCCCCGGTCAGTGTCCACTACCCGATACCCAATACACTGAGGGAACTCACCCCCGGTCAGTGTCCACTACCCGATACACTGAGGGAACTCACCCCCGGTCAGTGTCCACTACCCGATACACTGAGGGGACTCACCCCGGGTCAGTGTCCACTACCCGATACCCGAAACACTGAGGGAACTCACCCCCCGGTCAGTGTCCACTACCCGATACCCGATACACTGAGGGAACTCACCCTCGGTCAGTTTCCACTACCCGATACCCGATACACTGAGGGAACTCACCCCCGGTCAGTGTCCACTACCCGATACACTGAGGGAACTCACCCTCGGTCAGTTTCCACTACCCGATACCCGATACACTGAGGGAACTCACCCCCGGTCAGTGTCCACTACCCGATACCCGATACACTGAGGGATCTCACCCCCGGTCAGTGTCCACTACCCGATACCCGATACACTGAGGGAATTCACCCCCGGTCAGTGTCCACTACCCGATACCCGATACACTGAGGGAACTCACCCCCGGTCAGTGTCCACTATCCAATACCCGATACACTGAGGGAACTCACCCCCCCAGTCAGTGTCCACTACCCGATACCCGATACACTGAGGGAACTCACCCCCCGTTCACTGTCCACTACCCGATACCCGATACACTGAGGGAACTCACCCTCGGTCAGTGTCCACTACCCGATACCCGATACACTGAGGGAACTCACCCCCCTGGTCACTGTCCACTACCCGATACCCGATACACTGAGGGAACTCACCCCCGGTCAGTGTCCACTACCCGATACCCGATACACTGAGGGAACTCACCCCCGGTCAGTGTCCACTACCCGATACCCGATACACTGAGGGAACTCACCCCCGGTCAGTGTCCACTACCCGATACCCGATACACTGAGGGAACTCACCCCCGGTCAGTGTCCACTACCCGATACCCGATACACTGAGGGAACTCACCCCCGGTCAGTGTCCACTACCCGATACACTGAGGGAACTCACCCCCGGTCAGTGTCCACTACCCGATACCCGATACACTGAGGGAACTCACCCTCGGTCAGTGTCCACTACCCGATACCCGATACACTGAGGGAACTCACCCCCGGTCAGTGTCCACTACCCGATACCCGATACACTGAGGGGACTCACCCCGGTCAGTGTCCACTAACCGATACCCGATACACTGAGGGGATTCACCCCCGGTCAGTGTCCACTACCCGATACCCGATACACTGAGGGAACTCACCCCCGGTCAGTGTCCACTACCTGATATAGAAACATAGAAAATAGGTGCAGGAGTAGGCCATTTGGCCCTTCAAGCCTGCACCGCCATTCAGTATGATCTTGGCTGATCATCCAACTCAGAACCCTGTACCTGCTTTCTCTGCATACCCCCTGATCCCTTTAGCCACAAGGGCCATATCTAACTCCCTCTTAAATATAGCCAATGAACTGGCCTCAACAGCTGGAACTCACCTGGTCTACTCCAACTAACACTCTCAAGGATGATGAGGATAACAGAGGGTCTTTCCTCCAATTCATTCAGCACCAGTTGGAAATTTATCACCAGTCACTGGTCACTGGGTTTAATTCCTGGACAGAGAGACTTCAGCTGAAGAATTTGCAGAGGAGCTTTGAGGCTTAGGGTCACACTGCCTTCTCATGGCCTACATGTACTTAGAAACATACAGTGAAATATGTCATTTATATTAACGACCAGCGTCTCCGTGGATGTACTGGGGGCAGCCTGTGTCATTCCCCTGCCAACCTACCATATCTACAATGTTCAGCAGAACATAACAGAATACAAAAGCAAGAGTTGGTGTTCATCGTTCACAATTGTATCCAGGCATTTTCTGTGTCTCTCGTGATAATACTTAATACTCTGTTAACATGGAGGTTGCTAGGTTCTTTATTGCTCAGGACACTAATTGTTACATAGAGGAGGCAGGAGAAAGGGGTTGTGAGGCATAATATATCAGCTGTGATGAAAGGGTGGGGTAGTCTCCATAGGCCGAATGGCCTAATAGTTCTCCTATACCTAACAATCTTATTATTAAAGCAGCTTTTCAGAATCTGAGTGCTTACTGTTCCAATCAGGAGGGGTTATTGTTCGCCAAGTTAAAAGGGATTACGAGGTTATAAAACCATAAGATATAGGAGCAGAATTAGGCCATTTGGCCTATGGAGACCTACTCCACCCTTTCAAGTCTACCCTGCCATTTCATCATGGCTGATCCATTTTTTCCCTCTCAGCCCCCATCTCCTGCCTTCTCCCCATAACCCTTCATGCCCTGACCAATCAAGAATACATCAAGATTGCCTTAAAGGTACATAAAGACTTGACCACCACAGCTGCCTGTGGCAACCAATTCCATGGATTCCACAGATTCCTCCTCATCTCCAGTCTAAAGGACGCCTCTCTATTCTGAGGCTATACCCTCTGGTCTTAGACTGTCCCACCATAGGAAACATCCTCTCCATATCTGCTCTATCAAGGCCTTTCACCATTTACTAGGTTTTAATGGGGTCGCTCCTCATTCTTCTGAATTCTAGTGAATACAGGCTCAGAGCCATCAAACACTCTTCACGTGACAAACCATGAAAACCTACAGAGGTACAGAGGAGATGTCAGGGTAAGTTTTTTATGCAGAGAGTGGTGAGTGCATGGAATGGACTGCTGGCAGCGGTGGTGGAGGTGGAAACACAGGGTCACTTAAGAGACTGCTGGACAGCTTAAAAAAATAGAGGACTATGGGTAAGCCTAGGTCGATGTGAGGTAAGGACATGCTCGGTACAGCTTTGTGGGCAGAAGGGCCTGTATTGTGCTGTAGGTTTTCTATGTTTCTAACCTGGAATCATTTTCATAAACCTCCTTTAACCCCTCTCCAGTTTCAGCACATCCTTTCTAACACAAGGGGCCCAAACCTGCTCACAATACTACCAAGTGAGGCCTTACCAGTGCTTTATAAAGTTCAACACTACATCCTTGCTTTTATATCCTACTCCCCTTGAAATGATTGTTAACATTGCATTTGCCTTCCTCACCACAGACTCAACCTGCAAAGTAACCTTCAGGGAATCGTGCGCAAGGACTACAATGTCCTTTCATGCCTCAGATTTTTGAATTTTCTCTCCATTTAGAAAATAGTCAACCCTTCCATTTATTCTATTGAAGTGCATGGCCGTACACTCCCTGACACTGTGTTCCATCAGCCATTTCTTTGTCCATTCTCCTAATCTGTCTGTCCTTTGGTAGCTTCTCTACTCCCTCAAAACAACCTGCCTCTCCACATATTTTCATATCATCTTCAAACTTTGCAACAAACCCATCAATTCCATCATCCAAATCATTGACATAGAAGTGAGAAGAACTGATCCCAACACAGACCCCTGTGGGACACCACTAGTCACCGGCAGCCAGTCAGAAAAGGCTCCCTTTATTTCCAGTCATTGCCAGTCATTGCCTCCCGCTAATCAGCCACCGCTTTATCCATGCTAGAATCTTTCCTCTAACACCATGGGCTCTTAACTTGTTAAGTAGCCTCATGTGTGACCTCTTGTCAAAGGTATTCTAAAATCCAAGTACACAACATCAACTGATTCTCCTCTGTCTATCCTGCCTGTTATTTCTTCAAAGTTTGTCAGGCAAGATTTTCCCTTCAGGAAACCATGCTCACTACAGCCTATTAGTTCATGTGCTTCCAAATACTCAGAGACCTCATCCTTAATCATTTTCTCCAACTTCCTCCCAGCCACTGAGGTCAGAAACTGGCCTATAGTTTCCTTTCTTCTGCCTCTCTCCCTTCCTTAA
This sequence comes from Hemitrygon akajei, assembly GCF_048418815.1. Taxonomy (NCBI): domain Eukaryota; kingdom Metazoa; phylum Chordata; class Chondrichthyes; order Myliobatiformes; family Dasyatidae; genus Hemitrygon; species Hemitrygon akajei. The sequence goes on from NC_133133.1 coordinate 178,128,479, forward strand.
AAATGAAGTGATATTTGCAATTTTCCAGTCTTTTGGAATCTAGTGATTCTTGAAAGATCATTACTAATGCCTCCACAATCTTTTATAGAAACATAGAAAACCTACAGCACAATACAGGCCCTTCAGCCCACAAAGTTGTCCCTACCTTAGAAATTACTAGGATTACCCATAGCCCTCTATTTTACTAAGCTCCATGTACCTATCCAAAAGTCTCTTAAAAGACCCTATCATATCCACCTCTACCACTGTTGCCGGCAGCCCATTCCACACACTCACACTCTGAGTAAAAAACTTACCCCTGATATCTCCTCTGCACCTGCTCCCCAGCACCTTAAACCCATGTCCTCTTGTGGCAACTATTTCAGCCCTGGGGGAAAAAACCTCTGACTATCCACATGATCAGTGCCTCTCATCATCTTATACACCTCTATCAGGTCACCTCTCATCCTCCATCGCTCCAAGGAGAAAAGATTGTTTTCATGAGGCATGCTCCCCAATCCAGGCAACATCCTTGTAAATCTCCTCTGCACCCTTTCTATAATTTCCATATCCTTCCTGTAGAGAGGCGACCAGAACTGAGCACAGTACTCCAAGTGGGGTCTGACCAGGGTCCTATATAGCTGCAACATTACCTCTCGGCTCCTAAATTCAATTCCACGATTGATGAAGGCCAATACACCTATGCCTTCTTAACCACAGAGTTAACTGCACAGCTGTTTTGAATGTCCTATGGACTCGGACCCCAAGATCCATCTGATCCTCCACACTGCCAAGAGTCTTACCATTAATACTATATTCTGCCATCATACTTGACCTACCAAAATGAACCATTTCACATTTATCTGGGTTGAACTCCATCTGCCACTTCTCAACCTAGTTTTGCATCCTATTAATTTCCTGCTGTAACCTCTGACAGTCCTCCACACGATCCACAACACCCCCAACCTTTGTGTCATCGGCAAATTTACTAACCCATCCCTCCACTTCCTCATCCAGGTCATTTATAAAAATCACGAAGAGTAAGGGTCCCGGAACAGATCCCTGAGGCACACTACTGGTCACCATATAGAATATGACCTGTCTACAACCACTCTTTGCCTTCTGTGGGCCAGTTCTGGATCCACAAAGCAACATCCCCTTGGATCCCATGCCTCCTTACTTTCTCAATGAGCCTTGCATGGGGTACCTTATTAAATGCCTTGCTGAAATGCATATACCTGTAGACTGCATATACTGCTCTTCCTTCATCAATGTGTTTAGTCACATCCTCAAGAAATTCGATCAGGCTTGTAAGGCACAACCTGCCCTTGACAAAGCCATGCTGACTATTCCTAATCATATTATACATCTATAAACCTTGCCTCTCAGGATCTTCCCCATTAACTTACCAACCACTGACGTAAGACTCACTTGTCTATAATTTCCTGGGCTATCTCTACTCTCTTGAATAAAGGAACAACATCCGCAACCCTCCAATCCTCCAGAACCTCTCCCGACCCCATTGATGATTCAAAGATCATTGCCAGAGGCTCAGCAATCTCCTCCCTCACCTCCCACAGTAGCCTGAGGTACATTTCATCCGGTCCCGGCAACTTATCCAACTTGATGCTTTCCAAAAGCTCCAGCACATCCTCTTTCTTAATATCTACATGCTCAAGCTTTTCAGTCTGCTGCAAGTCATCACTACAATCACCAAGATCCTTTCCCGTAGTGAATACCGAAGTAAAGTATTCATTAAGTACCTCTGCTATTTCCTCTGGTTCCATACACACTTCCCCACTGTCACACTCGATAGGACCTGTTCTTTTACACCTTATCCTCTTGCTCTTCACAGACTTGTAGAATGCCTAGGGGTTTTCCTTAATCCTGCCTGCCAAGACCTTCTCATGGCCCCTTCTGGCTCTCCTAATTTCTTTTTTAAGCTCCTTCCTGTTAGCCTTATAATCTTCTAGATCTCTAACATTACCTAGCTCTCTGAACCTTTTGTAAGCTTTTCTTTTCTTCTTGACTAGATTTATTACAGCCATTGTACACCACGGTTCCTGTACTCTACCATAACTTCCTTGTCTCATTGGAACATACCTATACAGAACTCCACACAAATATCCCCTGAACATTTGCCACATTTCTTCCGTACTTTTCCCTGAGAACATCTGTTCCCAATTTAAGCCTCCAATTTCCTGCCTGATTGGCTCATAATTCCCCATACTCCAATTAAACTCATCCGTTCCTATCTCCCTCCAATGCTATTGTAAAGGAGATAGAATTATGATGACAATCTCCAAAATGCTCTCTCACTGAGAGATCTGACACCTGACCAGGTTCATTTCCCAATACCAAATCAAGTACAGTCTCTCCTCTTGTAGGCTTATCTACATATTGTGTCAAGAAACCTTCCTGAACACACCTGACAAATTCCACCCCATCTAAACCCCTTGCTCTAGGGAGATGCCAATCAATATTTGGGAAATTAAAATCTCCCATCAATCACCTCATTGAGAACCTGGGGTGTACACCATCTGGTCCAGGTGACTTATCTACCTTCAGACCTTTCAGTTTCCCAAGATCCTTTTCTCTAGTTATGGTAACTTCACTCACTTCATGACCCCAACACCTGGAACTTCCACCATACTGCTAGTGTTCTCGACAGTGAATCTATGCAAAATATTTATCCTGTTCGTCCGCCATTTCGTTATCCCCCATTATTACTTCTCCAGCATCGATTTTCACTTTTGCCTGTATGGAACACTTAATGTATCTGAAGAAACTTTGGTATCTTCTTTAATACGATTGGCTAGCTTACATTCCTATTCCATTTTTACCTTCTTAATGACTTTCTCTTGTTGGCCATGGTTGTATCACATGGTTGGACTTCTTGTTACTGCGTGAGGTTTCGGGGTTTCAGACACTGAACGACTCCCTGCTCTCTGCGCTCTTTGAACCTGCTGCACCCCCCCCCCCCCCCTACCTTCAATTGGCTTGCCATGTGTCCTTAGATTCAGCTGTCCTCTACCGGTGGTTTTTAGCAGCGGGTTTATTTTTCATATGTTTATCTCTGCTTTCTTTTGCCGTTTTACAGTCTGGATTTGGGCAAAGGTCTTTTAAGTTTACGGGATTTTAATTGTTGGTTAATAAAGAATTTCCAGATCATTTGTTATCAAGTCATAACGTTTTTAAAAATAATTGTTCACTGTTATCGACCAAAAGTGGCATCACATTTCTCAGTGAAGGTCAGTCGAAGCAGCATTAGCACGCTGGACGTGGGGCTATTCGTTTTCGAGTTTGTGGTCACCGCTGCCCTCTAGTGGCGAGTTATCTGCAACGCAGCGTGGAACCTCGGCCTTCATCGTACGTACCGAGTGTCTGTCTCTGTCTCTGTCTCCCTCTCTCTCTCTCTCACACACACACACACCAACTCAGGGAGGGTAGTGATATCTAAGACCCTCAGTGACATTTGTAAGTATTGACAGCAGTTTGAAGTTATACTGGTGACAGAGCCACCCTGAACTGAGGGTTGACTTCATTCACCAATCAGCGTTTCAGCCTCAATCACTGTCCCAAAATCTCTGGGGCACCCCACACTAAATCCCACTGGTAAATAATCCCACAAGTTGCTGCCCTCCCATGCGCAGCCAGAACCATGGTAGGTATGAAAAGATGGAGACCATTTGGCCTATTGGGACCTCCCCAGATCCCAGCAGAACAGACCCATCATCTTATTCACCTCTCCCACATTCCCCCCAGATATTGCCCCTCAGCCACACACCAGAGTGAGTTAATGCACCAAGTTGTGCGAGTCTGGGATGTGGAGGGTTCTGGAGTGGTAATTCCCCAGTCCCTCTGTTCTCCAGTCCCTCTACTCCCTAGTCCCTCAGTTCCCCAGTCCCTCCGTTCCCCGGGGGCTCAGTTCCCCAGACCCTCTGTTCCTTGGACCTCCCTGGGCCCCACCATCCACTATGACCTGGTCTCATTAATTCTCACATTAATGAGGTTAAGTTCTACCTCTCCTATTTGCCAGCTGTCAGAGGGAAGAGTTAGATTGATCTAAAGGCCAACACAACATGGTGGGCTGAAGGGCCGCACTGTTCTACGTTCTATATTGTACATTCTAATGCCATGTTGACTATGCCCAATCAGCCCCTGCCTTTCCACTGTGCATAAGTAGGAGACAGGGGAGAGGGTTAACCAGGGATTGGAGGGAGGTGGAAAAGGGTGAGAGACGGGTCAGGTCTCAGGGATTGGGGGAGAGAGACCATGGGACTGCTGTGGATGGGGTCATGGAAGTGGTTGCAGTTAACAACACGAAACATGAATAAACAAATTGCCCCCACATTCAGTGCTTTGTTCCCACTTCTCAACAGTGACCTTTATTTCACTTTATGGAAGAATTCTGACCTGTTCAGACATGGAGAGGGTCAGGGTGGGATCTCTGGCTCACATACACACTCAGCCTTAGACCAGACACTCCGGGCTGGAGGCACCCCGTGACTTCGATGCTTGTTCTGGGTGGAGATGCAGGAGGAGTTTCAGAGGGATTTGGGTTGGGTGGTGGTTCAGAAGGTTCAGGGGTTCCAGGTTGTTCTGACGGGGTGTTTATGGGGTAGGGGTAAAGAGTTTCAAACCCCAGGCTGTGTCTGAAGGCTGACTCTGGGTTAGGGTTGAGTTGGGAACGATGGAGTGAGAGAAGGTCCCATTATCTGTGACCATGGCCCTGAAAAGTACAGTTTAGAATGGGGTAATGCTGGGTGCTATAGAGTGGACCAGCTCAGGGAGTCTGTAAGAGGAATGCTGGGGAGTTGTGTGTGAAAAAAACAATGTTTTCAAGCTGGGCCTAAAGTGAAGACAGAGCTAGAAGCAGCTGCCCTGTGTAATAGCTGAAAGTGATGAGAAGTGGACTGTGGGGGACTGGGAACTGAAAGATGTGGCTGGACAGGATGATGTTGGAGGTGGCGAGAGTGATGGCTCCAGCCACTGCACACCAGCTGTAGCACTGGTGAGTATTCTTCCACCAAGCCAAGGCTCTCCAGATCATCAGCAAGATGGACAGTATGTAGGCAAGCACCACTGGCTCAGAAACAGCCTGGACTGCGGGAGGGGCCAGGTAATACACAGCCCCAGCCACCACACAGGTTAGTGCCCCCAGGCACTTGTGGTCTACCTTCAACCCAAACGCCACAGCAAAGAGGCAGTAGGCAATCCCAAAGGCAAGGACACCATGGGTGAAGCAGTGTTCTTTGTAGAGCTGGCAGACGTCACCTGCAGAGAGAAACCCTGACATTATCCTGTGTCAAATGGCAATCAGATATACACAAACCCTTTCCAGAGGTGAGTGGCAGATAGAGGGAAAGACAGATAGATAAAGATAGAGATATAGAAGTAGAGAGATAGAGTCAGAAAGAGGTAGATAAAGAAAGAGAGGGAGGGAGGTGGAGAGGGGAAAAGGAGAGAGGGATGGGAGAAGTGGATTCTAAGAATACAAAGACTCATATGTCCCTTTGTACCTCTGATTTTTGAATTTTCTCTGCATTTAGAAAATAATCCATGCCTTTATTCCTTCTACCAAAGTTCATAACCATACACTTCCATAACAGTATTCCATTTGCTACTTCTTTGCCCATTCCCCCAAGCTGTCAAAGTCCATCTGCAGGCTTCCTGTTTTCTCAACAGTACCTGCCCTTTCACCTATCTTCATATTGTCCGCAAACTTGGCCACAAAGCCATCAATTCCATCATCCAAATCATTGACATTAAACATGAAAAGAAGTGGTCCTAACACTGACCCCTGTGGAACACCACTAGTCACCAGTAGCCACACAGATGGCCTCCTTTATTCACATTCTTTGCCTGCTGCCAATCAGCTAATCTTCTATCCATGCTAAGACCATAAGACCATAAGACATAGGAGCAGAATTAGGCCATCTGGCCCATCGAGTGTGCTCCACCATTCAATCATGGCTGACTTTTTTTTATCTCCTCCTCAACCCCAGTTCCTCGCCTTCTCCCCATAACCTTTGATGCCACGTCCAATCAAGAACCTATCAAACTCTGCCTTAAATATACCCAACAACCTGTCCTTGACAGCTGCATGTGGCAACAAATTCCACAAATTCACCACCCTTCGGCTAAAGCAGTTTCTCCGCATCTCTGTTTTGAAAGGGCACCTTTCTATTCTGAAGCTGTACCCCTTTGTACTAGACTCTCCCACCATGGGAAACATCCTTTCCACATCTACTCTGTCCAGACCTTTCAACATTCGAAAGGTTTCAATGAGATGCCCCCTCACCCTTCTGAATTCCAGCGAGTGCAGACCCAGAGCCATCAAACATTCCTTGTATAAGCCTTACATCCCCAAAATCAGCCTTATGAACATCCTCTGGACTCTCTCCAATGCCAGCACATCTTTTCTAAGATGAGGAGCCCAAAACTGTTCACAATACTCAAGGCAAGGCCTCACCAGTGCCTTATAAAGCCTCAGCATCACATCCCTGCTCTTGTATTCTAGACCTCTTGAAATGAATGTTAACATTGCAACCTGCCAGTTAACCTTCAGAGTGTTCTGCACAAGGACTCCCAAGTCCCTTTGCATCTCAGATTCCTGGATTTTCTCCCTGTTTAGAAAATAGTCTGCACATTCATTTCTACTACCAAAGTGCATGACCTTGCATTTTCCAACATTGTATTTCATTTGTCACTTTCTTGCCCATTCTCCTAATCTATTTAAGTCCTTCTGCATCCTACCTGTTTCCTCAACACTACCTGCCCCTCCACCAATCTTTGTATCATCTGCAAACTTGGCAACAAAGCCATCTATTCCATCATCTAAATCATTTATATACAGCATAAAATGAAGTGGTCCCAACACTGACCCCCAGGTAATACCACTAGTCGCTGACAGCCAACCAGAAAAGGATCCTTTTATTCCCACTCACAGCCTCCTACCAATCAGCCAATGCTCTAACCATGTTAGTAAATTTCCTGTAATACTTTCCCCTTAAGAGTAACTTTCCTCTTAACTTGGTAAGCAGCCTCATGCGTGGCACCTTGTCAAAGGCTTTCTGAAAACCCAAGTACATAACATGCAGTGACTGTCTTTTGTCTATCCTGCCTGTTTCCAGTGTAGGAATGGCTAACATGAAAGGGCATAATTTTAAGTTATAGAGTGGATGTCAGAGTAACTTCTTTACAGAGAGGGGTGGGTGTGAGGAACACTCTGCCAGGGGTGGTTGTAGAGGTAGATTCATTACGGGCATTTAAGAAACTTTTGGATAGGCACATGGATGATAGAAAAATGGAAGGTTTTATAGGAGGGAGGGTTAGATTGATCATAGAATAGGTTAAAAAGTCGGGACAATATCATAGGCAAGGGCCTGTCCTGTGCTGTACTGTTCAATGTTCAATATTCCAAGTCTCCAAGTGTATCCAGCTATAGCTAGTAAGAGAACCTTGCCAAGGAAGCAGCTTATAAAATTCCCTAAAACAACAATGAATCAAGGGGATTGGGAAATTTCGGAATTCAGCAAAAGAGATCAAAGGGATTAATAAATAAAGAGAATGTAAAATAAAGAACTTATTTAACAATAAACATTAATATTGGGAACAAAACATCTGTCTATATATTTTAAAAATTAGATGCTTCATCAAGCATTAATACGGGTGCCATACAGAGAGACTGTGTAGACAAGAACAAGACTGAAATTTCCCTGGATTGATGACCTGCATCTGAAGAGTTTGAAGGAGGTGGCAATGGAAATATTGGGAATTCTTCTAGAACTCCACAGATTCCAGAATTGCCCCCACATGTTGGAAGGAAGCAAATATAAACCCATTATTTTGATCTACTTACTTAATTTAATTAAAAATATATTTCTTACTGTAATTGATAGTTTTGTATTATTATGTATTGCAATGTACTGCTGCTACAAAACAACACATTTCACGGCATGTGTCAGTGATTCAGATGAGTGATGGTAGGAGCGAGAACCGACATCAGTGGGAAATTGCAGAATTTATTACAAAGGAGCAAGGGAAACAGATGTCATTGAGCAGAGGCAAAGGGGGTAAATGGTGGCTGACGAATCAGCAGGGGATGTGGATAACAGTAATACACAGGGGCTTTCAGAAGGCCTTCTGTCCCTGCAATTCAGGCCCAAGGCCCCTCTTGTGATTATTTAAAGTTGGAGGGTGGCCAACATAATTAAAGCTCTTAAAAGAAGAAGGGGGTGGACGCAGTATTTTGAAGAGCAGCATACCTGACAACAGGCAGTGAGCCTGATGACAGACAATATACATGAGAACAATAAGTGAGCCTGATGACAGACAGTGTGCCTGACAACAAGCAGTGAGCAGGATGACAGACAGTGTGCCTGACAACAGGCAGTGAGCCTGATGACAGACAATATACATGAGAACAATAAGTGAGCCTGATGACAGACAGTGTGCCTGACAACAAGCAGTGAGCAGGATGACAGACAGTGTGCCTGACAACAGGCAGTGAGTCTGATGACAAACAGTGTGCCTGACAACAGGCAGTGAGTCTGATGACAGTGTGCCTAACAAATTGTGAACCTGGTGACAGTGTGCCTGACAATAGGCAGTGAGTCTAATGACAGACAGTGTACATGACAACAGGCAGAGAGCCTGATGACAGACAGTGTACTGGACAACAGGCAGTGTATCTGAAGACAGAGAGTGTACCTGCCAAGCAATGAGTCTGATGACAGACAGTGTGCCTGACAACAGGCAGAGAGCCTGATGATGGATAGTGTACCTGACAACAAACAGTGAGCCCCATAACAGACAGTGTACCTGACAACAGGCAGTGTGCTTGATGATAGACAGTGTACCGGACAACAGGCAGTGTGCCTGATGACAGACAGTGTACATGACAACAGGCAGTGGGTCTGTTTTCAATGTACCTGACAACAAGCAGTGAGTTTGATGACAGACAGTGTACATGACAACAGGCAGTGGGTCTGATGACAGACAGTGTACCTGACAACAAGCAGTAAGCTTGATGACAGACAGTGTATCTGACAACAGGCAGTGAGCCCAATGACAGAGTATCTGATGACAAACAGTGTACCCGACAACAGGCAGTGTGCCCGATGACAGACAGTGTACCTGACAACGAACAGTAAGCCTGATGACAGACAGTGTACATGACAACAAGCAGTGAGCAGGATGACAGACAGTGTGCCTGACAACAGGCAGTGAGTCTGATGACAGACAGTGTGCCTGACAACAAGCAGTAAGCCTGATGACAGTGTGCCTAACAAATTGTGAGCCTGGTGACAGTGTGCCTGACAATAGGCAGTGAGTCTAATGACAGACAGTGTACATGACAACAGGCAGAGAGCCTGATGACAGACAGTGTACTGGACAACAGGCAGTGTGTCTGAAGACAGAGAGTGTACCTGCCAAGCAATGAGTCTGATGACAGACAGTGTACCTGACAACAAGCAGTAAGCTTGATGACAGACAGTGTATCTGACAACAGGCAGTGAGCCCAATGACAGAGTATCTGATGACAAACAGTGTACCCGACAACAGGCAGTGTGCCTGATGACAGACAGTGTACCTGACAACGAACAGTAAGCCTGATGACAGACAGTGTACATGACAACAAGCAGTGAGCAGGATGACAGACAGTGTGCCTGACAACAGGCAGTGAGTCTGATGACAGACAGTGTGCCTGACAACAAGCAGTAAGCCTGATGACAGTGTGCCTAACAAATTGTGAGCCTGGTGACAGTGTGCCTGACAATAGGCAGTGAGTCTAATGACAGACAGTGTACATGACAACAGGCAGAGAGCCTGATGACAGACAGTGTACTGGACAACAGGCAGTGTGTCTGAAGACAGAGAGTGTACCTGCCAAGCAATGAGTCTGATGACAGACAGTATGCCTGACAACAAACAGTGAGCCCGATGACAGACAGTGTACCTAACAACAGGCAGTGTGCTTGATGATAGACAGTGTACCTGACAACAGGCAATGAGAGGGAAAATGGATCAGCCATGATGAAATGGTGGAGCAGACTCAATGGGCCTTGTGGTCTAATTCTTCTCCTCTGTCTTGTAGTCTTATGGTCTATGTATTGAAATGTCACATGATTACTTCAGCAGATCCTGTTTTCTATCTGGTCAGAAGAAGTGAACAGGAAATAATTTATGTGTCAAGAAGGCAAAAATCAAGATTGAAGATTTACACCTAATACATATATCTCCTTTAGAACAATTCAATATCAGAGCAATAAAATGCTTTTTATTTCAAATTTTTAAAAACAGACAGCAGTGGGAACAGCGGGTGGTTTGTGAATCTGTGCAATTCATTACCACAGATGGTCGTGGTGGCCAAGTCATAGTGCATATTTAAACCAAGGATGACAGGTTCTTGATTAGCCAGGATGTTAAAGGTTACCAGAAAAAGGCAGGAGAATGTGGTTAAGAAGGAAAATAAATCAGCCATGATGGAATGGTGAAGCAGACGATGGGCTGAATGGCCTAATTCTGCTCCTATATCTTATGGTCTTAATGTGGGCTGCAAAGCTTGGAGAGTTGGGTGCGTGGGGGGGTGGGAACCAACAATTAGGAGCAGAGGCTGCAGAATATAGCTCTGGCCAGGTAACTGCATACCTCCAGCATTACCAAAAGGCCTTCAAAGTCACAATACCTGCCGAACGGTAGCTCACCTGCAGCAGCAAAACCCATAGCTACTGCCAGCCTGAAGGAGAAGTCATTTCCATGCTGTTGCTCCAAGATCAGAATGATGAGGACCAGGATGGGCAGACACTCAAGGAAGACCTTCAGCTGGTCTGGGGGTTGCTCTGGTAACCCGTACTCATACCTGACCACTAGAGCCAACGCATATGGCACCAGCATCTGCAGTCAGAGAGAAGCATCAATATCCAACATGGAGCAGCACAGGAACCTCCAACAGGAGGCCAATTTAAACAACATCCATATTCCTCAATCCCCTGCTCTTCTTGAATCAAAATGTCTCATAAACATTGCCATTGTAACTCAGTGTACACAGCTTCTCCCTCTCACCAACCAAACTTCATCATAACTCAGGGATAATCTGATGTCAGCTCCTCTATGTGGACAGATTGGAAAGGAGGGGGGATATTGCAGGATGTGCAGGGTGGGGACAGATCAGGGAGGGAGGGGCTGACTGCATGATGTTCGGGGTAGTGCAGTCCTGATGAAAGGTCTCGGCCCAAATCATTGACTGTTTACTCTTTTCCATGGATTCTCTCCGGCCTGCTGAGTTCCTCCAGCATTTTGTTTGTGTTGCTTTTGATTTCCAGCTTCTGCAGATTTTTCGTGTTTGTCACTCTCATTCTCCTACATTCCAAGGAATAAAGACCCAGCCTAGCCAACTTCTCCCTATAACTCAGACCCTTGAGTCTAGAAAACATCCTTGTAAGTGTTATCTGCACTCTTTCCAGTTTAAAACATCTTTCCTATAACAGGGTGATCAAAACTCTGCACAGAGTGGCCTCACCAATGTCTTGTCCAATGTAAACATGATGTTCCAATTCCCTTACTCAATGCCATATTTGATGAAGAACACTGTGCCAAAAGCCTTTTGTATCATCCAGTCTACCTATAATGCCACTTAACAAAATATGCTCTGTAACCCCAAGGTCCTGTTCTTCTGTTATTCTTTAGTGTCCCACCATTCACAGTATAAATTATATACCGGTCCCATGGAATCCAAGATTGCTGGTGAGGTGGCTTCAAAACTGGCTCAGAGGTAAGAAGCAAAGGAGGGGCTTTCACTCAGGTGCACTACCCACTACCCGAATAGAAAATGGAGCAGCAAAAAAGAGCATTAACCAGCAACCAATTGGTGTTTGGGATTGATTAGCATGAACAAATTAAAGGAAGGCAGGGGCAAGTATAGTGGCCATTGTCTTAGCAGCTGTCATCTGAGCGGACAGAGTCAGAGTGGTGATCTTTAGCTCTTTGAGGCTTCAGAGAAGGTTGAAGGTTGCTTCTCAGAGTAGAGGCTAGTGACTAGTAGCATGTCACAAGGTGTATGGTTGGGACCCTTGTTAATATTATCTGTATAAGTAACTCTAGGAAGCATCCTCTCCACATCCTTTCAATAGGCCTTGCAATATATTTCATAGGGTTCGATCCCCCCTCATTCTGCTCAACTCCAACAAGCAGTACTTAGAGTATCAGTACAGGACTTGGAGAATATAGAGATATGGGAATAGAAACAATGGAACTGATATTCTTAATATCCAGAAATCTACCCATCTCCACATCGGGAGTTTTGAGAGGAAGATATTTCACTCAGGTCTACTGCCCAAGAACAAAAGGGAGCAGCAGGTCACTCTAGTAAGAAAGTGTGTTGCCTAGTAACCAATCAATGTTTGGGATTGATTAGTCAGAGCAAATAAAAGGAAGGCAGGGCAAGTGCAGCAGCCATTGTCTTAGCGGCTGTCATCTGAGTGGACTGAGTCAGGGAGAAAACAGGGAATTATAGACCGGTTAGCCTGACGTCAGTGGTGGGAAAAATGCTGGAGTCAATTATAAAAGAGGAAATTACAACACATTTGGATAGCAGTAGAAGGATCAGTCCGAGTCAGCATGGATTTATGAAGGGAAAATCATGCTTAACTAATCTTCTGGAGTTTTTTGAGGATGTAACTATGAAAATGGACAAGTGAGAGCCAGTGGATGTAGTGTATCTGGACTTTCTGAAAGCCTTTGATAAAGTCCCACATAAGAGATTAGTGGGCAAAATTAAGGCACATGGTATTGGGGACAGAGTACTGACATGGATTGAGAATTGGCTGGCTGACAGGAAACAAAGAGTATCGATTAATGGGTCCCTTTCGGAATGGCAGGCTGTGACCAGTGGGGTACCGCAAGGTTCGGTGCTGGGACCGCAGCTGTTTACAATATACATTAATAATTTAGATGAAGGGATTAAAAGTAACATTAGCAAATTTGCCGATGACACAAAGCTGAGTGGCAGTGTGAAATGTCGGGAGGATGTTATGAGAATGCAGGGTGACTTGGACAGGTTGGGTGAGTGGGCGAATGTATGGCAGATGCAGTTTAATGTGGATAAATGTGAGGTTATCCACTTTGGTGGCAGGAACAGGAAGGCAGATTATCTAAATGGACTCAAGTTAGGAAAAGGGGAAGTACAATGAGATCTAGGTGTTCTTGTACATCAGTCAATGAAAGCAAGCATGCAGGTACAGCAGGCAGTGAAGAAAGCTAATGGCATGCTGGCCTTTATAACAAGAGGAATTGAGTATAGGAGTAAAGAGGTCCTTCTGCAGCTGTACAGGGCCCTGGTGAGACCCCACCTGGAGTATTGTGTGCAGATTTGGTCTCCAAATTTGAGGAAGGACATTCTTGCTATTGAGGGAGTGCAGCGCAGGTTCACAAGGTTAATTCCCGGAATGGCGGGACTGTCACATGTTGAAAGATTGGAGCGACTGGGCTTGTATACACTGGAATTTAGAAGAATGAGAGGGGATTTGATTGAAGCATATAAGATTATTAAGGGATTGGACACGCTGGAGGCAGGAAGCATGTTCCCACTGATGGGTGAGTCTAGAACTAGAGGCCACAGTTTAAGAATAAGGGGTAGGCCATTTAGAACAGAGATGTGGAAAAACTTTTTCACCCAGAGAGTGGTGGATATGTGGAATGCTCTGCCCCAGATGATGGTGGAGGCCAAGTCTCTGGATGCATTCAAGAGAGAGTTAGATAGAGCTCTTATAGATAGCGGGGTCAAGGGATATGGGGAGAGGGCAGGAACAGGGTACTGATTGTGTATGATCAGCCATGATCACAGTGATTGGCGGTGCTGGCTAGAAGGGCCGAATGGCCTACTCCTGCACCTACTGTCTATTGTCTATTGGTGAATTTGAGGCTTTAGCTCTTCGAGGCTTCAGAGAAGACAGGCTTCAATCAGAGAAAGCAAAGAAAACTCTAGGTTAAGTTTTTTTTCCTTCCCTTCTTTATATCTGTAGAGATGTCAGGCAGGATAGTGGAAAGCCCCTCTTGCAGATGTGGGAAGGCAGGGAGACCTCCAGTGTCCCTGACCACACAACTGCGAGAAGTGCATCCAGCTGCAGCTTCTAACAATCCACAGTTAAAACGTTGAAGCCAGGACTGCATGAACTTTGGATCCTTCAGGAAGCTGAGGGGTGATAGGTGGGACATATAGCGAGGTAGTTACACCCAAGGTGAAGAACAAAGAAAGGGGCAAAGAGTTAAGGAGCCAGTGCAGAGTACCCTGTGACCATCCCTCTCAACTACAAGTATATAACTTTGGACACTGTCGGTGGGGTGGGGGATGCAGGTGACCTAAGAGGAAAGTCACAGTGGTCAGGACTCTGGTACTGAGTCTGCTTCTGTGACTTAGAAGGGAGTGGACAGAAGAGGTACACTGTGATGATACGGGTTTCATTAGTTAGGGGAACGGACAAGAGGTTCTGTGGGCGAGAATGAGATTTCTAGATGGTATGTTGCCTTCTGGGTGCCAGGGTCCAGGATGTCTCAGATCGAGGCCTCAGCATTCTTAAGTGGGAGGGTAAACAGCCAGAAGAGGGGTGAACTAATTGAAACCTATCAAATAGTGAAAGGCCATGATAAGACTGGATGTGGAGAGGATGTTTCCTGTGGTGGGAGAGTCTAAGACTAGAGGACACAGTTGGAACAGAGATGTGGAGGAATTTCTTTGGCCAGTGAGTGGTGAATCTGTGGAATTTGTTGCCACAGGCAGCTGTGGAGGCCAAGTCTGTATGTATATTTAAGGCACAGATTGATAGATTCTTGATTGGTCAGGGAATGAAGGGATATGGAGAGGAGAGAGGAGACTGAGGATGAGAGGGAAAATGGATCAGCCATTATGAAATAGCAGAGCAGACTCAATGGGACAAATAGCCCAATTCATCTCCTATATCTTATGGTCTGCAGCTGTGGTCCATGTAGGTGGCAATGACATGAGTAGGCCATATGACTAAGTTCTACATAGGGAGACCCTTAGATCACCCAGGTCCCTTTGAGCACTTACAGTTCCCAACTCCTACCTTTTGAAAGTAAACAATAATTCGGTTTATTTCCTGTCAAACTGGATGAGTTCACATTTTCCACATCTGGCATGGACACATGGAGCTACACAGCACTGAAACAGGCCCTTCAGACCAACTGATTTATGTCAAGCCAGCAACCCATCTGAGTCAGTCCCATTTGCCTGTATTTGACCCATAACCTTAAACCTTTCCTGTTCATGTACCTGTCCAAGTGTCCTGAAGTGTTGTTAATGTGCCTGACTCAACTACTTCCTCTGGCACCTTGTTCTGTATTGTAACCACTGTCTGGGTGGGAAAAGATCCCCAGGACCTATTAAGTCTTTCCCCCCCCCCCCCTCCCTCACATCTGACCCTGAGAGAGGACTGGCCATCCACCATAGCGATCCCCAATCTGATCACTCACACCCTCAACTTTCCACAATTCTGTCTCCACAGGCCACTCCTTTACGTCTCCACCCCACTCCCTCCATCCCTCCTCCAACTCGCCTTTCCCTCTCTTTCCTTTCCTTCCTTCATCATCCCGCTCCTCCACCTCTTCACCAATCTGCTCCCTCTTATCTCCACCCAGCTCCCTCCCTCCGTTCTCCACCCCACCCCGTCCCCTCTCTCCACCCCTGCCGTTCCTTCCAGAGGACAGCCCCCTCTTCCTGCCGCTGTTTGATGTCACGGTCACAGCGGAATCGGTGACCGGTACGGAATGCGTACAGTGCGGGGGAACGTCTCCCTGGTGACTGCTTTAAGTCCGGGGCTGGACCGTGCGGGTGGGATTTACAGCGCTCACCCCTCCCGGAGCCGGACGCCTCAGCCCAAAGGCTGCAGGCGGGGCCCCAGGATTACACCCCCAGCACCGCCACGCCGGGAAGTGGCCAGTCCGACCCACCTGGGGCAACTTCATTGCTGCCGGTCGCGGTCCGGGGGGGAGGGGGGTTTTGGGGGGGACACCGTTCCCAGGGCGACGGTGCTACAGCTCCAACAGAGACAGAACCTGCCCGTTGAAACTGCGTCACTAAACCGATTCCCGGGGTCGGGGCATCAGCGCAGAGGGGCGGCGTGAATCTATGGGGTTAGGCTTTTGGATGTAGAGAGTTTCCTATGGTGATGGAGTCGAGGACCAGAGGGCACAGCCTTAGAATAGAGGGACATTCATTTAGAACAGAGAGGAGTTATTTCTTTACCAGCAACGTGTGAAACTGAGGAATTTGTTGCCACAGACGACGTGGCCAAGTCATTGAGTGTATTTAAAGCGGAGGTTGATGGTTCTTGATTAGTGATGGCATCAAGGTTACAAGGAGAAGGCAGAAGAAAAGGGTTGAGAGGGAAAATAGATCAGTCAAGTTGGAATGCCGGAGCAGAATCTATGGGCCGAAGGGTCTACTTCTGCTCCTGTCTTATGGGTCAGTGCATCATCGATGATCAGTGAGTCGGGGGAGGACCATGACACCATCTGTCAGCTTCCTGCTCTTTGTGACGTCCACCTCTCTCGTTTGGGAGAGCAGACAGTCACTCCCACAACAGAAGGCAGTATGTACAGTACAGGCAAGCGATCGGGAGACGGTAGTGTCCAACACCAGTGGCCACTCTTCCTGCTCTGTAACCACTTCCAGTCTGCAGAACGAACTCTCCAACGCCACCAGCCTTCATCAAGGAAATTCACAAGCTGATTACCCAAATCGTCCATTTCTCTCAATTAATGTCATGGTTTTATCTAGGAAACAATTGAAATGTTTAAAATATGTCTCAAGTATTAATATAGTGACCATGTCTGTACACAAATCATCACTGCGTAGAGCTAGACCCTTTCAGCATTCATCTGTAGGATGGAGTTAGTACTGCCAGTTCACAACTGCCCTCGCGAAGGCGGGCAGGCAGTGAGCTACCACGACGGCAGTCCTCTTGGTAAAGGTGCTCCCAACAGTGATGGTAGCGAACATGTTCCAGGATTCGGATCCACTAACAGTGAAGGAACAGCGATTTATCTGCAAGCGGTTAGTCGTGTCCTTATAGGTAGAATCATTGCCATGGCTGCACTGAATTCATCTTTATCCTAAGGCAATGTGAAACTACACAGGAATAGTCATGATCTAAGTTTATTGTACATGCACCAGAACATTACACAAATCATTTATTTGTAAAATAGAACTAAATAATTCATATGAATAATTTTCTTTGACCAAAACTGTCTAAACTGTATCCAGCTCCAAGGGTTTGAATGGTTCATGTTGAGGTGATCACTGTTATTGAGGTCAGGACTCCATGGCAACATCTGTCAGACTGTCAGCTGCAGAACCAGCAGCTGGTGAACGCCATGGTGCAGCAACTTGTAATCGCTCACGGGATCCAAAGGCAGTGTTCACTGAGAAAGAGAACAGAAAGGAAAACACTGTCAGATTCTGGTGACTGAACCTTCAGAATACACACATTTTTCATGCATTATTGGAATCAGATTTACAAACAGGATGGAGGAAAGGGAGACGCTGAGAATTCCACATTTCACGCTCCAGAGATTGTAACTGTGATTGAAAGTCAAAGCTGAGCCCGAACCCAACAGAAGGGAGCAGCTGGCCAAGGGCAACAACTTTGTGATGATTTAATAAACATTGGCTGGTGGCGTAGTGACAACAGTGCCGGACTCCGGTACGGAGGTTCCCAGGATCGAATACAGTCCAGCCATTCCCGAGTACGCTTTCCATCCGTGCCGGGTTGAGTGTTGAGCTTGCAACTCAACCTCGTAAAATAAAGAAAAATACTGCGAAATGTCTGTGTGAGGATTGACGTGCCACACAGTCTTTTGTTCCGCGCCTTGAAAGGCATGAAAATGCCTGACGCTGGCCTCTCAGGCCTGAGTCGATGATCCCTCCCTAATAAACACGTTAAGCAGCACTAGTTAATAACCAATCTTTCCCAGTTAGCACAAAGAATCTGGAGACAGGGTTACATGAAGAGTTAACGGAATACAATCTACCACAAATCTGCAGTAGAGCCACTATTCTCAAAAACTTTTAAATGGAAGCTTCAAAGAAAGTGCGAACTTGTATTCCGATCATCCCATAACCAAACACACACTTCCTTCAATATCACAGAATCGAAGAATGGTGCAACACTGCCACTTGTCCCATCCGCCTTTGACTGGTATCTCTGAATTGTTCCCCTTTTAATCCCACTTCACTTTTCTTACACTACAATTCATCTAATTCCTTTTAAAAGATTTGCATTGAATCGGTTGCCAGATTACAACCATGTGCTGTGGGGAAAAATACAGTATCTTTTCCATTCTAGCTGTTCAGCAATCATTCTAATATCCTGGTTACCAAATCTTCTCAAGTGCATACTTAATGTAATATAAAGACTCACTGTCCTGTCTGTTAAAACTAAATTCACCACCCGTTGATACGCTTTCCCCATGGTAGACCCTTTGCTCCAAACCACTTCCTTGGTGTCCTTTCCTAGCTAAAGAAACCACCTGCCCTCCCATCAAAAGCCACAGTAGCACAGTGACGCTACTACAGATCAGGGTTCAGAATTCAGAGTTCAATTCTGACATCCTCTGTAAGGAGTCTCTGCATATCCTCCCCGTGGAATGTGAGAGTTTTCTCCAGGTGCTCCAGTTTCCTCCCACAGTCCAAAGATATACGGGTAGGTTAACTGGTCATTGTAAATTGTCCTGTGATTGGGTTATGGTTAATTGAATTGACGTTATTTCTTACATCCTTCACATACATGAGTAAAAATCTTTTCGTCTTCATCGCAATGTGCAATCATAGTAATTTATAATAATTTATTATAAATAGAACAGTCTCAAATCAGCGTGAGTTAATCAGTCTGATGACCTGGTGGAAGAAGCTGTCCTGGAACCTGTTGGTCCAGTCTTTTATGCTGCGGTACTGTTTCCTGGATGGTAGCAGCTGGAATAGATTGTGGTTGGGGTGACCATTGATCTTTCAGGCCCTTTTTTCACACCTTTGTAAATGTCCTGAATCATGGGAAGTTCACAACTACAGATGCGCTGGGCTGTCCACACCACTCTCTGCAGAATCCTGCGATTGAGGGAGGTACAGTTCCCATAGCAGGCAGTGATGCAGCCGGTCAGGATGCTCTCAGTTGTGCCCCTGTAGAAAGTTCTTAGCATTTGGGGGCCCATATCAAACCTCCTCAACCATCTGAGGTGTATGAGGCGCTGTTGTGCCTTTGTCGCCACACAGCGGATGTGTACAGACCATGTGAAGTCCTTGGTGATGTGAATGCAGATGCCGAGGAACTTAAAGCTGTTTACCCTCTCAACCCCAGCTCCTTTCATGTCAATAGGGGTTAGCCTGTCTCCATCCCTCTTGTAATCCACATGGCTGGCATGGCTCGAAGGGCCTATTCAACGCTGTATCTCTAAACGACACATATTCTGACTGGGTCAGCTCCATTCATGTGGGAGCAGGACTTCGGTGAACTATTACCTGCTGACACAGTGCTGATATCCCAGGTGCGGAGACCTCCCTTCTGTCCCCCAAACGAGTAGATGAACGGTGAATCTGGACAGCAGGCCGCACAGAACACCACACCCTGAAATCACACACAGACAAGGTTATGATATAGACATTAGTGACACAAAATACAAAACCAATCCCTAACTCACCGAATAACATCTCTGACCCTGAACCAATGGTAGAGTAGGCCACCTTCGCAACCACATTTCAATCAACAGCTCTGTATCCCAGCAACATCAGGTACACATCACTGTCCATGACAAAGGTGCATCACAGGTAGACATCCTGAACTCCACTGTCTGTATCCAAGGTTCATCATAGATAGACTTCCTAACTCCACTGTCTGTGTCCTTGGTCTATCAGACAGACATCCTGAACTCCGCTGTCAATGTCCATTGTCTATCATAGATAGATAACCTGAACTAGACTGTCCATGTCCAATGTTCATCATAGATAGACATCCTGACCTCTATTGTCAATGTCCAAAGTTCATCATAGACATCCTTAACTCTACTGTGTCTATAGTCTATCATAGACAGACATCCTGAACTAGACTGCCCATGTCCAAGGTCCAAGATAGACATCTTGAACTCCACTGTCCAAGATTCATCAAAGACATCCTGAACTTCACTGTCTGTGTCCATGGTCTATTATAGATATCCTGAACTAGACTGCCCATGTCCAATGTTAATCAGACACATCTGAAACTCCACTATCCAAGTCCAGATTCATCATACACATCCTGAACTCCTGTCCACGTCCAAGATCCATCATAGATTGACATCCTGAAATCAACAGGAGATAGATAATGCATGACAAAAAGGCAATGTTACAAGTCATGCGGGATTTTAATATGCAGGTGGATTGGGAAAATCAGGTCGGTGCTGGATCCCAAGAGGGGGAATTTCTAGAATGTCTACAAGATGGCTTTTTAGAGCAACTTGTGGTTGAGCCCACTAGGGGATCAGGTATTCTAGATTGGGTTCTGTGCAACAAATCAGAATTGATTAGAGAGCTTAAAGTAAACGGGGGCAAATGATCAAAATGTGTTTGAATTCATCCTGATATTTGAGAAGGAGAAGCTAAAGTCAGATGCAGCAGCATCAGTATAAAAGAAATTATGAAGGCATGAGAGAGGAGTTGGTCAAAACTGATTGGAAAAGAACACTGGCAAGGATGACAGCAGAGCAGCAATGGCTGGAATTCCAAGAAGCCATTTGGAAGGGACAGGATATATACAAACCCCATTTCCAGAAAAGTTGGGATATTTTCCAAAATGCAATAAAAACAAAAATCTGTGTTATGTTAATTCACGTGAATCTTTATTTAACTGAGAAAAGTACAAAGAAAAGATTTTCAATACTTTTACTGACCAACTTAATTGTATTTTGTAAATATACACAAATTTAGAATTTGATGGCTGCAACACACTCAACAAAAGTTGGGAGAGAGTTAAAATAAGATTGAAAAGTGCACAGAATATTCAAGTAACACTGGTTTGGAAGACTTCACATTAAGCAGGCTAATTGGTAGCAGGTGAGGTATCATGACTGGGTATAAAAGTAGTGTCCATCAAAGGCTCAGTCTTTGCAAGCAAGGATGGGTCGTGGCTCACCCCTTTGTGCCAAAATTCGTGATAGAATTGTTAGTCAGTTCAAAAGGAACATTTCCCCAACACAAGATTGCAGAGAATTTAGGTCTTTCAACATCTACAGTACATAATATTGTGAAAAGATTCAGAGAATTCAGAGACATCTCAGTGCGTAAAGGGCAAGGTCGGAAACCACTGTTGAATGCACGTATGTGATCTTCGAGCCCTCAGGCGGCACTGCCTAAGAAACCGTCATGCTACTGTGACAATTATAGCCACCTGGGCTCCAGAGTACTTCGGAAAACCATTGTCACTTAACACAGTCCGACGCTGCATCCAGAAATGCAATTTAAAACTGTATTACGCAAGGAGGAAGCCATACATCAACTCTAGGCAGAAACGCTGACGAGTTCTCTGGGCCTGAGCTCATCTCAGATGGACCGAAAGACTGTGGAACCATGTGCTATGGTCAGATGAGTCCACATTTCAGCTAGTTTTCAGAAAAAACGGGCGTCAAGTTCTCTGTGCCAAAGATGAAAATGACCATCCTGATTGCTATCAGCAAAAGGTGCAAAAGCCAGCATCTGTGATGGTATGGGGGTGCATCAGTGCCCACAGCATGGGTGAGTTGCATGTATGTGAAGTATCATTGACTCTGAGGCGCATATTAGGATTTTAGAGAGACATATGTTGCCATCAAGGCGACGTCTCTTCCCGGGACATCCATGCTTATTTCAGCAGGACAATACCAGACCACATTCTGCACGGGCTACAACAGCGTGGCTTTGTAGACACAGAGTGCGTGTGCTTGACTGGCCTGCTGCCAGTCCAGATCTGTCTTCTATTGAAAATGTATGGCGCATCATGAAGAGGAGAATCAGACAACGGAGACCATGGACCGTTGAGCAGCTCAAGTCTTATATCAAGCAAGAATGGACAAAATTTCCAATTGCAAATCTACTACAATTAATATCCTCAGTTCCAAAACGATTAAAAAGTGTTATTAAAAGGAAAGGTGATATAACACAATGGTAAACATGCCTCTGTCCCAACTTTTGTTGAGTGTGTTGCAGCCATCAAATTCTAAATTTGTGTATATTTACAAAATACAATTAAGTTGGTCAGTAAAACTATTGAAAATCTTTTCTTTGAACTCTTGTCAGTTAAATAAAGGTTCATGTGAATTAACATATCACAGATTTTTGTTTTTATTGCATTTTGGAAAATATCCCAACTTTTCTGGAAATGGGGTTTGTACATTCCAAAGAGGAAGAAGTATTCTAAAGGCAAGAAGCCACAGCTGTGGCTAACAAGAGAGGTCACAGC
The DNA here is from genome assembly GCF_048418815.1 of Hemitrygon akajei. NCBI lineage: Eukaryota > Metazoa > Chordata > Chondrichthyes > Myliobatiformes > Dasyatidae > Hemitrygon > Hemitrygon akajei. The sequence goes on from NC_133133.1 coordinate 178,150,942, forward strand.
CAATGTAAAAGCCAAAGAGAGCAAAATTTAGTGGGAAGTTAAAAGATTGGGAAACTTTTAAAAACCAACAGAAGTCCACTACAAAAGACATGAAAGTAAAGATGAAATACAAAAGAGAGCTAGCCAATAATATTAAGAGGATACCAAAAGTTTCTTCAGATAAAGTGTAAAAGAGAGGCGTGAGTGGATATCGGACTGCTGGAAAATGAAGCTGCAGAGGTAGTAATGGGGGAGAAGGAAATGGCGGATGAACTGATCAAGTATTTTGCATCAATGTTCACTGTGGAAGACACTAGCAATATGGTAGAAGTTCCAAAATGTCAAGGGTCAGAAGTGTGTGAAGTTACCATTAGTAGACAAAAGGTTCTGGGGAAACTGAAAAGTCTGAAAGTAGATGTCACCTGAACCAGATGGTGTTACACCCCAGGGTTCTGAAAGAGGTGGCTGAAGAGATTGTGGAGGCATTATTAATAATCTTTGTTAAGGATGTGGTTTTGCAGTACTTGAAGGCATATGATAAAATAGGATGTAGTCAGCATGGTTTCTGCAAGGGCAAATTTTACTTGACAAATCTGTTGGAAATCTTTGAAGAAATAACAAGCAGGATAGACAAAGGAGAATCGCTTGATGTTGTGTACTTGGATTTTCAAAAGGCCTTTGACAAAGTACCACACATAAGGCTACTTAACAAGAGCCCATGGTATTAGAGGAAAGATTCTAGCGTGCATCAAGCAGTGATTGATTAACAGCAGGCACAAAGTGGGAATATAGAGAACTTTTTCTGGTTGGCTGCCGGTGACTAGTGGTGTTCCACAGGGGTCTGTGTTGCGACTGCTTTTTACGCTATATGTCAACGACTTGGATGAAGGAACTTGTGGCTTTGTTGCAAAGTTCGCAGGTAATACAAAGATAGATGGAGGGGCAGGTTGGAAGTAGTAGAGGATACAGAAGGACTTAGATTAGGAGAACAGGCAAAGAACTGGCAGGTGGAATAGTGTCGGGAAGTGGCAGATGGAATACAATGTTGGGTAGTGTATGGTCATGCACATTGGTAGCAGAAATAAAAGGGTAGTTAATTTTCCAAATGGAGAAAAAAATTCAAAAATCTGAGACACAAAGGAACTGGAGTCCTTGTACAGGATTTGTTAAAGGTTATTTTGCAGGTTGAGTCTGTGATGAGGAAGGCAAATGTGATGTTAGCATTCATTTCGAAAGGTCTAGAATATAAAAGATGTAATGTTGAGGCTTTATAAAGCATTGGTGAGGCCTCACTTGGATTACTGAGAGCAATTTTTGGGCCCCTTATCTTAGAAAGGATGTGCTGACCTGGAGAGGGTTCAAAAGAGGTTCAAGAAAATGATTCCAGGATTGAATGGTTTGTCATATGAAGAGCATTTGATGACTTTGGGCCTGTATTCACTGAAATTCAGAAGAATGAGGGGTGACCTCATTGAAACCTATCAAATGGTGAAAGGCCTTGATAGAGTGGATGTGGAGAGGATGTTTCTATGGTGGGAATATCAAGACCAGAGGACATAGCCTAAAAATAGAGAGGCGTCCTTTTAGAATAGAAGTGAGGAGGAATTTCTTTAGTCAGAGTGGTGAATCTGTGGAATTCTTTGCCAAAGGCAGCTGTGGAGGCTGTCTTTATGTATATTTAAGGCAGAGGTTGACAGATTCTTGATTAGTCTGGTCCATCATAAAGATAGTGGTGACCTCCATTGTCCATGTCAGTGAGGAAAGACATCTATCCTCACTGACTGACACCACCTCCCAGTGAAGCCAATCCTTGGTTTTAAAGTTCTCAATACATGGTTAAATCCCTCCCTGTGGCACTGACTGTCTTCAACCCAGTTATCCCACACCTCCATTTGCCTCCGGTTTTGACCTTCCTAGATCTACCTTGCTATTCCCCTTTCACACTGTTTATTTATATCTGTGACTTCTGTAGTTTTCTGAGTTCCTTAAGGTTGTCATAGCTGGGTTTGGCGGGGGGGGGGGGGGGGTGTGGTCGTGGAACAAGCTCCCACTACCTATTAAATGCTCACAATGGCGTGCTTCTGACAACCAAGTCCAGCTCCTGGCCTTCACGTGCAGCTTAGCTTCTAAGCCTGGCAGAACACTTCAACTCACAGAAGTAGAGCAAAGGTGGGTTATGATGAGCAGAAGGGTAACTCATCTCAAATCTCCACTGGCTTGCGCATAGACCCACTCACAGGGAAGTCTTCAGAAGTAAACCCCAAGGAAACATCTGGAGCTGGAATTCCTAAGATTATCCTACATTGAGTTTAATGCGGACGGGCAACTCCTGCAACACCACTGGTGCCAAACTGTATCCGTCTTGGTCATTCCTTTGGATTCATCAGCTGTACGGAGAAGAAGAGCCTGTTACATGGGCAACAGCTTGCTCTCCATATCAGACTGTCCCAGCTCACGTATATGTAGATAGCTGGGACGCAATATCCATAGTTGATCCCCACCAATGGGGGCCTCAGTAGTTTTCTTGCATTACACTGCTACCACAAAAGAATAAAATTTCACAATACATCAGTGAGAATAAACTTGATTCTAATTTCTCCACAACTCCAACTGTGGTGCACCCGGTATCTGGAAATTCCCTCCTAAACTTGTTTCCTTGTAATCTCTTTCTTTACTAGATCATAGAACAGTACAATACAGGAAGCTCCCAAGTCTGTGTTGACAATTAAGCCGATTTAAATTAATGTCATCTGCCTGCACATTCCCTGCCTATTCCATGCACCTGTCTCAATGCCTCTTAAGATTATTGTTGCACCTGCTTCCACCACCTCCCCTGGCAATAAGACGCAAGAACCTAGCATGTGGCCTTGAAAATTTTCTTTTAAATTCCCCCCCCCCCCCCCCATCAGACGCTTTCTAGTGTTTGACATTTCCACCCCAGGATAACGACTCCCATGGTTTTACAAACTTCTATAGACAGCATCTTTTTCCCCAGGGTAGAAGTGTCTAATAGCACAGGGCATACATTTAAGGTGAGGGGGGTAATTTCAAAGGGTAACTACATTGGTATGCAGAAGTTTGGGCACCCCTGGTAAAAAATTTCTGTTACTGTGAATAGCTAAGTGAGTAAAAGATGACCTGATTTCCAAAAGGCATGAAGTTAAAGATGACACATTTCTTTAATATTTTAAGCAAGATTACTTTTTTATTTACATCTTTGAGTTTCAAAATAACAAAAAAGGAAAAGGGCCGGAAGCAAAAGTTTGGGCACCCTGCATGGTCAGTACTTAGAAAACACCCCCTTTGGCAAGTATCACAGCTTGTAAACGCTTTCTGTAGCCAGCTAAGAGTCTTGTTCTTGTTTGGGGGATTTGTACCCATTTTTCCTTGAAAAAGGCTTCTAGTTCTGAGAGTTCTTGGGCCGTCTTGCATGCACTGCTCTTTTGAGGTCTATCCACAGATTTTCGATGATGTTTAGGTCAGGGGACTGTGAGGAGCATGGCAAAACCTTCAGCTTGCACCTCTTGAGGTAGTCCATTGTGGATTTTTAGGTTATGTTTAGGATCATCATCCTGTTGTAGAAGACATCCTCTTTTTACCTTCAGCTTTTTACAGTGTGATGTTTGCTTCCAGAATTTGCTGGTATTTAACTGAATTAATTCTTCCCTTTACCAGTGAAATGTTTCCTGTGCCACTGGCTGCAACACAAGCCCAAAGCATGATCGAGCCGATACCCTTCATTCAGGCTGAGACCCTTCATCAGGACTGAGTCAACTGTACTTATTCCTATAGATGCTGCCTGGCCTGCTGCATTCCACCAGCATTTTGTGTGTGAGGCTTGTTTAGATGTTCCTTTGTAAACTTCTGACGCTGAATTTTATGGTGAGGATGCAGGAAAAGTTTTCTTCTGATGACTCTTCCATGAAGGTCATACTTGTGCAGATGTCGCTGCACAGTAGAACAGTGCACCACCACTCCAGAGTCTGCTAAATCTTCCTAAAGGTCTTTTGCAGTCAAACGGGGGTTTTGAATTGCCCTTCTAGCAATCTTACAAGCAGTTCTCTCCAAAAGTTTTCTTGGTCTTCCAGACCTCAACTTGACCTCCACCGTTCCTGTTAACTGCCATTTCTTAATTACATTACAAACTGAGGAAACAGCTACCTGAAAACACTTTGCTATCTTCTTATAGCCTTCTGCTTTGTGGGCATCATTTATTTTAATTTTCAGAGTGCTAGGCAGCTGCTTAGAGGAGCCCATGGCTGCTGATTGTTGGGACAAGGTTTGAGGAGTCAGGGTATTTATAAAGCTTTGAAATTTGTATTACCTGGCCTTTCATAACGATGACTGCGAACAAGCCATAGCCCTAATAAGCTAATTAAGGTCTGAGACCTTGGTAAAAGTTATCTGAGAGCTCAAATCTCTTAGGGTGCCCAAACTTTTGCATACTGCTCCTTTCTTTTTTTTCCCCCACTCTACAATTGTACAAGACAAAAATAATATACTAATCTTGCTTAAAATGTTGAAAAGAATGTTTAATCTTTAACTTTATGACTTTTGGAGATCAGTTCATCTTCTAGCCACTTAACTATTAACAATAACAGAAATTTTGACCGGGGTGCCCAAACTTTTGCATGCCACTGTATTTAACACAGAGTGGTTGGTGTCTGGAATATTGTGTGGTAGAGACATATATATTGGAGACTTTTAAAGGGATGTTTAGATATGCAAGGGAAATGAAAGGATACAGTTATTGTGTAGGCAGAAGAGATTAGTTAGCCATTTGATTACTAATGAAAGTAACTTCGCTGTGTAGACCATAAAACCATAAGATATAGGAGCAGAATTAGGCCATTGGTCCACTGAGTCTGCTCCACCATTTCATCATGGCTGATCCATTTTCCCCCTTTGGCCGCTGTCTTTAGCACCCTACCTGCTTGTGGTTAGCTGGCTTAGTATTGCCTTATGTTTTCATGTCAAACAATTTTGAGTGAAAGTGCAGGGACAATTTTCCACCAGAAAGCTGCTATATAAATGAAGCTTTTGTTGAAGTTGGAAAATACTCAGTGTAAAATGCGGATAAGTCATTGTCAAGCCAACAACTCAACCTGGAGTGAGTGTGGAATAGGGTCACGCCTGCGTATGACAGTGATATACCCAACACGGAATCTCAGCTTACCACCACTGCTCTGTTTTCAGCTTCTTACCATTTTCATGTCTCTGGAGTGTATCAGGCTTGGCCTATTCCCCAAAATATCCCAGATCTTCACATGTTTATCAGATGATGATGTCACCAAACAACCTTTGACCTGGCTGCTGAGTTCCAGACCTAAGGAGAGATTTGTTAGATTTATTACCTGCTGCTCACACAGAGGGAGGTGGAATTTATAACATGGCTTAGTATTTCAACTGCTCTGCCCATGACAGTAAGCAACTGCAGAGAATTGATGACGTAGCTGAGCACATCACAGTCTCCCCTCTATGGACATTGTCTATACTTCTCAGTGCCTTGGTAAAGCAACACAATCAAAGACCCTCACACCCCCAACATTCTATCTTCTCCCCACAGGCAGAAGATACTAAAGTCTGAAAGCATGTACCACCAGGCTCAAGGACAGCTTCTATCCCACTGTTATCAGACTATATAACACAACAGACATTTGATCCACAATTTACCTCATTATACCTTACACCTTATTCTCTGCCAGCACTGAACTTTCTCTGTAACTGCAACACTTTATTCTACATTGTTATTCCTTTACCCGTTTAACAATACAATATGTATGAACGATATGCAAAATAACCATACCAAGTCAAGTGACAATAACAATGGGGTTAGAGGACTGTCTATGTGCATAAGTGGGAGGGAGGAACGGGCTTGTTTTGTTGCTTGTTGTATTCTGTGTTGTTCTGCTGAGCATTGTGGGAATGCTGTGGGAGCAACAGAACGAGTGGTGACACTTGCGGGCTGCCCTCAGCACACAGTTGGCTATGTTGGCCATTAACGCAAATGGCGTATTTCACTGTACGTTTCAATGCACATGTGAAAAATGAACTTGAATCATGCACCAACTTACCAACTGTGGTCAAACAGGTATTTCCTAAATTTGCCTTAGACATTGATTTTCGGGGTGAGACATTTATCTAAGATCTCCTTGGCTCCACTGTTACATCCAGCCCTGGCAGTCTGCAGGAGGGAGCCATTCCAGGAATACCCAAAAATAAGGTGTCAGCTCTTTGAAGCTACAGCAGAGAAACATCTTCTATTTCGGAACTGATAATCAGGACTCAGAATCAAACAGTGGCTTCAGAAATGGAACTGATTTTCTGAATCTCTCACACACCCTCTCGTGCACTCTCTCTCACACACATTTTCTCATGCGCGTACTCACACTCATTCTTTCTCACATGGATGTTCACTCTTCCACACGCGCGCACACACACATGTTCATACACACTCTTCCTCAAGCATGCACTTGCTCACATGCACTCACTTTCTCGTACATTCACTCTTGCTCACACACTCACTCTTCCTCACACGAGCACGCACTTTTTCTTGCGTGTGCACTTTCTCACACACTCACATTCTCTCACACACACTTTCTGACTCATACACAAGAAAACATATTTTCACACACTCTCCATAGTGGCAAATGACTCTGACCTGTAACTTCTCCATCATGAGCTTTAAGAGTGTAGAGTGGTTTCTCTGACCGAGCGTCCAAACAGTACACAAAACCATCCTCTGTGCTAACCTGGAAGTAAAAAGGAAAGTAGTCATTGCTGCTCACACCATGACAATTACAGAATACAATTCAATGACAATGATCCTTAATCCCCCATCTGAGATTCACTCACCAGCTCAGTGATCAAAGGGGAAGAACCTCTCAGCCCCACAGCCCCAGCAACCAGTTACTTTCCACAGAGCATGCTCAGAATCTGGACTCCTGTTAACAATTGTATTCTGCTTGACACACAGAGTAAAACTCACCAGGAAGTTGCAGGGTGAAAAATGATCCCACACCACTCGCTCGACTTCACCACTGAACCTCCAGCTGCGATGACTGTCCTTTGGATTCCGACAGTCGTACAGAACGACAGATCTGAGGGAGACCAGGAGGACACAAGGTATTGCAATCAACAGTGCAACAAGAGAGGAACGGCTTTGATCACATCTGCATGTCACAGCAAATTCCGATGGCCGAGGTCATTCAGGACAGAAGGTGTTAAAGGGCACCTGTGGTTCAGGCTTGCTGCATTGCACACCTGTGTGAGTGGAGTGGGGGGCAGCAGTCAGAGCAGGCTGCTGTCAGCAAGCTCTCAGGCTATGGAAAGGCTTGAACAAGGAAGAGGTGTAAATGAGAATCACTAATAGACCAGAAGAGAAATATATAGTTTAGAAAATGGACAGAAAGTGTCTAGCGTCAAATCTTACTTGTCAAATGAGCCAGAGAGAAGTGTCTGTGCTTCAAACGGATGCCAGTGAAGAGTCTGCACCTGCAACAGAAACAGTAGGTGAACAATGGGTGGAGTACTCTACCAGAGACAAGGCAGCCATTCAACCATTTCCCTGTCTACCAAAAATAAGAGCCAATCATGTTCAGCGTGTGCTCAGGGTTTGACTCTTCAGGCCCCTGTTAAATGTGATGAGGTTAGCAGTGGGGTCTGCAGGTCAGACCCTATGGTGAAGTCCTTCTCCGCAGCCCCCTTCCAAAATCTCTACCGCAATCTCTACCAGTCCGTCTAAACCATGCTCTCTAGTTACTGCCAGAGGAAATAAGTCCTTCTCATGCACCCAGTACAAGCTTCTGTACAGCTTTGTTAAATCCCCATTCAATGTCCTTCACAACAGAGAAACTCTCTGGCCACCTCCTCACAAGTCTCCTTTGCTCCTGTTCTGGGTTCTGAATGTTGATGTCGAGACAACAATGAAATTCCGGGTAGAATACTGATCTATGAACAAAGACTGAGGAGTGATGAAAAAGTCTGGGTTACTGATTACAATTGTTGAGAGAGACAATAAATTAACCATGATGGAATGGCCTAATTCTGCAACTATGTCTTATGGTCTTATTAGATTTGGACTTGGGCAGGTCCTCTCTCTACACAGGGAGTTCCCAAGTGGACCCCTTGCTGGTGTTGGTCCATAGCATAAAAAAGGTTAGGAACCCTTGCTCTACATTGGCGTGCACATTTCTGGGGATTTAGGCATATTCATTGATCCCAGTCACCGTGGGCACTCTTGCTCTCAAGCCAAGAGGTTTGAACTGCAACAGTATCGAGAGGCTAAAGGGCCTGATTCCACGCTATACCTCTCCTGCAGTAGAGTTGCTCTGCAGAGCCTGATCTAGAGCAGTGATACAAGTAATGTTGCAGCAGGAACATCAGGCACAGGAAACAAGCAGCTAATTGAAGGCCCTCACATGTTAATCAGGGCAATTAGAGGCAGTTAATGAGTTAGGGTTATGCTGTCCAATAAACAGCAGACATTTAATTGTCAGGTAATGAGGACTGCACATGGGATAAACACAAGGAAAACTAATAGTCTTCCGGAAAAGAGATAATCAGTGTAATGAAGAATCATTTGACATGATTTGACTCCCTGTCCTCTTGCTGGTTCACTGCCTTATCTGCTTCTGATTCTAGTGGGGAGTAACAGCTTACATAATGGTCTGAGCCAACCCCTCATGTTTCTATGAAAACCTTCCAACAAAAGCCTCACTGACCTCTGTGATGACAACCGAAAAATTAGATTCAAAAGTCGCCCAGTTATAGGACGTGCTGGTGTATGGAGCAAAAGAAAGCCTTTCTAAGGCAGGATCATACATGAGTCTGGAAGAGTTTTTTAAAATTTTTATTTATTTTTATTATTTATTTAGTGGGTCGGAACAGGCAGTTAGCAAACCTCATTTAACCCTAGCCTAATCAGAAGACAATTTACAATGAACAATTAACCTACTAATCAGTATGTCTTTGGCTGTGGGAGGAAACTGGAGCACCCAAGCGTAAACAGGAAGGCAATACAAACTTTCTTACAGAAGATGCTAGAATTGAACTGCAAACTCTGAAGCCCTGATCTATAATAACCTTCACTGGGGGATAAACTGTGGTCAGAGGTATTTCCCACTTGCCTGGACTATTATGAACTCATGGCCACCTGTCTCAGGGATTGGGAAGTAAGTATTAGGCAAACCCTTTCAGGAGTCAAGATTTTGTCAATGCTTTGTGTGTCATTTCTCCACATGACAGAATATCAAACTTTAAACCTGATGTAAGAAGAAAATGCATCAATACAGTTAAGGAAGAGCAAGTGGTGACGATTAGCTTGAAGCCTGTTGTTGATGATCAGTGTAATGGGGATGAGATGTGGAATGTGGCTTTTTCCCAGGGCTGAAATGGCTAATACGAGGGGGCATAGTTTTAAAGTGCTTGGGAGTGGGTACAAGGGGGATGTCAGAGGTAAGTTTTTCCACAAAGAGAGTGATGGGTGCATGGAATGCACTGCCAGCGAAGGTGGTAGAGGTGGATACTATAGGGTCTTTTAAGAAACTCTTAGATACGTGGAGCTTAGAAAAATAGAGGCCTATGCGGTAGGGAAATTCTAGGCTGCTTCTGAATAAGTTACATGGTTGGCACACATTATGGGCCAAAGGGCCTGTAATGTGCTGTAGATTTTCTATGTTCTATATATGTATATTAAATAATTAAATTAAGTTAAATAGTGCAAAAACAAAAAACTTTCCCACAGGTGTGTCAAGCTCTCTGGCCTATAATTTCCTGGCTTATTTTCAAGAGCCTTTTTTAAACAGCAGATCAACATTGGCTATCCTCCATTCCTCTGGTACCTCACTTGTTGCTAAGGATATTTGAAGTATCTCTGCTAGGGCCCCTGCAATTTCTACACTAGCCTCCCACAGTCTCCAATGGAACACTTTGTCAGGCCCTGAGGAATTACCCACCCTAATTTGTCTCAAGACAGCAAAACCTCCTCCTCTGACTTCTGTATAAGGTCCATGACCTCGCTGCTGTCTATCTTCCGAGTAAACACAGATGCAAAAAATCCATTTAAGATTTCCCCCACTTCTTTTAACACTATGCATAGAAGACTACCCTGATCTTCCTGAGAAATTATGTGCAAAACTATTGTGCAAAACTATTTTTTGCCCTTTGCTCTTAATATAATTGTATCTGTAGAAGCCCTTAGGGCCAAAAATAGAGAGAATAATCATTTGATACCCAGATAAATGTGAGGTGTTGTACCTTGGTAGGGCAAATGCAAGGGAATAGTACACTAAAGGGAAGATCCTTAGCAGTGTTACTGAGCAGAGATCATAACTCCTTGAAAATGGCTATAGAGGTCGATAAGGTGGTTAAGATGGCTCATGTAATGCTTGCTTTTATTAGTTAAAGCACTGAGTTCAAAAGTCAGGATGTTATGTTGCAACTTTATTAGGTCACATCTGAAGTACTGCATACAGTTCTGGTCACCCTACTACAGGAAAGATGCTGGATAAACTTGGGCTGTTTTCTCTGGAGCATCAAAGGCTGAGAGGGGATCTGATAGAGGTATACAGATTGTGAGAGTCATACAGAGAGTAGATTGAGAGTATTTGTTTCCCAGGGTTAAAATGTCTAAAACCAGTGGGCATGAATTGAAGATGAGATGGGGTAGGTTCAAGGGGGATACTAGGGGTCAGTTTTTTTACTCAGAGTGGTGGATGTCTGGAATGTGCTGCCTAGCATGGTAGCAGAGGTAAATACATTAGAGTCTTTTAAGAGACATTTGGATAGGTGCATGAATGTAAGGAAGATGAAGGGATATGGACATGGTGTAGTAGAAGGGATTAGTGTTTGGGTGTTTTTGATTTGGTGTTTAGCACAACATTATGGGCTGAAAGGCCTGTTCCAGTGCTGTACTGTTTGCTCTATGTTCTATGATTTCACTTACTTTGTTTGTATGGGAGCTAAGACGGGTCACAGGTTTCTTCTGGCACATATCCCAGAGAATCACAGTCTCATCAGCAGAAGCACTGGCTAGAACATTCCTGACAGACAATAAATAATATTTCATTACCGGCACTGAAACAAATTCATACAATTCCAGACCCTGTTTTGTTCACAAAGAAGTGAGCAATAATAATTCCATATTGAGTTTCTCAATTTCTATCTCACCTTTAGTTTGTACAAAGACTGTACAAAGTTACATGAGACCTCACTATGTGCAGAAACGGAGACCATGCCTGCAGTAGGTCACAGTTAGCGCGGAGTTAGATCAGCAGAGATTCCTGGGAAGCGGGGCTATCCCATGAGGGCAGATCAAGGAAGATTAATTGGATGCTGGAAGTTAGAACAATGAGGGCCAATGTAATTGAGAAATAAGGTTCCAACACAGATTCACAGATTGACTACATAGAAACTGATGCCACATTTCCTCCGGCTTGGGAGCCACGAATGAGGGGTTTGGAGTCGGCCAGCACTGGACTGAAACAAACTTGTAAACGTTTGGATTCCTCCAGCACCTTGTCAAAGGCCTTCTGAAAATCCAAGTACACTACATCTACTGCATCTTCTTTGTCTACCCTGCTTGTAATTACCCTAAAAAATTGCAGTAGGTTAGTCAGGCAGGATTTTCCTTTCAGGAAAACATGCTGGCTTTGACCTATCTTGTCATGTGCCTCCGTAATCTCATCCCCAACAACTTCCCAACCACTGAAGTCAGGCTGACAGGTCTATAGTTTCCTTTCTGCTGCCACCCACCCTTCTGAAAAAGTGGTGTAACATTTGCAATTGTCCAGTCATCTGGTACAATGCCAGAATCTATCAGTTCCTGAAAGATCATTGTTAATGTCTCCACAATCTCTCCAGCTACTTCCTTCAAAACCCAAGGGTGCATTTCATTGGGGCCAGGAGATTTATCCACCCTCAGACCATTAAGCTTCCTGAGCACCTTCTCATTCATAATTCTCGCTGCACATACTTCACTTCCCTGACACTCTTGAATGTCTGGTATACTGCAGATGTCTTCCACTGTGAAGACTGATGCAAAATACGTATTCAGTTCTTCTTCCATCTCTGTGTCTCTCATAACAATATTTTGTATGGGTCCTATATCTACCCTTGACTCTCCTTTACCCTTTATGTACTTAAAAAAGCTTTTAGTATTTTCTTTGATATTAGTAGCCAGCTTCCATTCATAATTCACCTGTTCCTTTGTTCCTTCCTAATGACCTTCTTAGTTTCCTTCCTAAAGTTTTAAAAGCTTTATAATTCTCTATCTTGCCACTAGCTTTGGCTTCCTTGTATGCCGTCTCTTTTGCTTTTATTTTGGCTTTGACTTCACTTGTCAGCCACAGTATAGTACTGTCCTTCTTCCATTTGAACATTTCTTATTTGGAATATGTCTGTCTTGCAGTTCCCTCAATTTTCACAGAAACTCCAGCCATTGCTGCTCTGCTATCCTTCCTGCTAGTGCCCCTTTCCAGTCAACTTCAGCCAGTTCCCCTCGCATGCCATTATAATTTCCTTTATTCCACTGAAATACCGACACATTGGATTTTAGTTTCTCCTTCTCAAATTTCAAAGTGAACTCGATCATATTGTGATCACTGTTCCCCAAGGTTTCCTTAACCTTAAGCTCTTTATTACCTCTGGATCATGGGGATGTTATGTTGAAGTTGTATAAGGCGTTGATGAGGCCTAATATGGAGTATAGTGTGCAGTTTTGGTCACCAACCTACAAGAAAGATGTGAATAAGATTGAAAGAGTACACAGAAAACTTACAAGCATGTTGCCAGGTCTGAAGGGCCTGTGTTATAAGGAAAGATGGAATAGGTTAGGATTTTATTCCTTGGAATGTAAAAGATTGAAAGGAGATTTGAGAGAGATATATAAAATTATGAGGGTTAGAGTTAGGGTTGGGGAGGCTTTTGTCACTGCTTGGGAGGGACTACAACCAGAGGTCATGGGTTAAGGGTGAAAGGTGAGAAGCTTAAGCAGAACAAGAGGGGAAACTTCTTCACTCAGAGGTTTGTGAGAGTGTGAAATGAGCTGCCTGCACAAGTGGTGTAGACGAGCTCGATTTCAACGCACAAGAGAAGTCTGAATAGGTACATAGATGGTAAGGGTATGGAGGGCTATGGTCCTGGAGCAGGTCAATGGGAGTAGGCAGTTTAAATGTTTCAACATGGACTCCATGGGTCAAAGGTCCTGTTTCTGTGCTGCACTTTTCAATGACTCTATGACCTGACCATTCAGCCCATCAAACCTGCCTTGCCATTTCATGTGTGTGGAAGAATAAAAACCAGATCAGTAGGGAGACAGAACCGTGGATGAACTGGACCCCTCTCTTACAAAGGACTACCAACCTGTATACAATCAGTTACTGCCGTGGATCCACACACCACCTCCCTCCCACCGGGCTGTTAACACACACCAGTAGCTGTTTCTCCGCAGAAGGAAAGCACAAAGATTAAATGCCAGCACCCGTGGAAACGAGCAGTCAACATTTCCAGCCGAGACCCTTCGTCAGAACTGAAGAGGGAGGGGGCAGGGGCCCTATAAAGAAGGTGGGGGGAGGGTTGGAAGGAGATGACTGGTAGGTGCCAGGTGAAAAACCAGTAAGAGGAAAGATCAAGGGGTGAGGGAGGGGAAGTAGGGAGGGGATAGGCAGGAAAGGTGGGGATAGGCAGGAAAGGTGAAGAAGGAATGTAAGGGGAAAGCACTATGGGTAGTAGTAGAAGGCGGAATCATGAGAGGTGATAGGCAGCTGGAGGAGGAGGCAGAGTGAAACTGGGATGGGGGAAAGGAAGGGGAGGGAATTACTGGAAGTTGGAGAATTCAATGTTCGTGCCAAGGGGCTGGAGACTACCCAGACGGTATATGAGGCGTTGCTCCTCCATCCTGAGTTTGGCCTCATCATGGCAGTAGAGGACGCCATGTATGGACATATCCAAATGGGAATGTGAAGCAGAGTTGAAGTGGGTGGCAACCGGGAGATCCTGTCTGTTGTGGATGAAGCGGTCCCCCAATCTGCGTTGGGTCTCACTGATGTAGAGGATGCCGCACCGGGAGTACTGGATGCAATAGATGATCCCAACGGACTCACAAGTGAAGTGTTGTCTCACCTGGAAGGACTGTTTGGGGCCCTGAATGGTGGTAACATTGAATTCTCCAACTTCCGGTAATTCCCTCCTCCTATCCCAGTTTCACTCTGCCTCCTCCTCCAACTGCCATCACCTCTCTCATGATTCTGCCTTCTTCTACTACCCACAGTGCTTTTCCCTTACATTCCTTCTTCACCTTTCCTGCCTATCCCCCCTCCCATCCCTTGATCTTTCCCCTTACTGGTTTTTCACCTGGCACCTACCAGCCTTCTCCTTCCCACCCTCCCCCCACCTTCTTTATAGGACCCTGATGAAGGGTCTCGGCCTGAAACGTTGACTCCTCGTTTCCATGGATGTTGCCTGACCTGCTGAGTTCCTCCAGCGTGTTGTACATGTTGCTTTGACCCCAGCATCTTTGTGTTTAAGATGCCAGCACCATCTCCCCTGGCAGCCAGTCACTCCACTGGTAAATCTACACAGTTAATGAACCAACATTCCACACAAATGGTGAAGCAAAATAAATTTCAAAGTAACATAATCTTATCAGAGAGAAACCATTCTAATACAATTTCCTCCTCTGTATCAGGTGCTGCCATCCTGTGGCAAAACAAAGATATTGCCCAGTTTTCTGTGAAATAGACAGGCAACAGAATGTGAACAGTGTGAACAGGAGAGAAGCGATCACTCTGACTGACCCAATCGCACCCCCTGACCATGACACCACCTCACCCCAACCGACACCCCTCACTTCCCCAAAGATCTCAACCCATCCGACATCCTTCGCTTCTCCAATGACACCATCCCAACCCTGACAACACCCCTCACTTCTCCAAAGACCTCATCCCATCCGACATCCTTCACTTCTCCAATGACACCATCCCGACACCTCTCACTTCCCCAATGACACCATCCCATCCCTGACACCTTTCACTTCACCAATGACACCATCCCGACACCCCTCACTTCCCCAATGACACCATCCCATCCCTGACACCTTTCACTTCCCCAATGACACCATCCCGACACCTCTCACTTCCCCAATGACACCACCCTATGCCTGACACCTCTCACTTCACCAATGACACCACCCTATGCCTGACACCTCTCACTTCACCAATGACACCACCCCATCCGACATCTCACTTCCCCAATGACACCACCCCATCCGACATCTCACTTCCCCAATGACACCACCCCGTCCATGACACCCCTCACTTCACCAATGACACCATCCCATCCCTGACACCTCTCACTTCCCCAATGACACCACCCCATCCGACACCTCTCACTTCCCCAATGACACCACCCCATCCATGACACCCCTCACTTCACCAATGACACCACCCTATGCCTGACACCTCTCACTTCCCCAATGATACCACCCCATCCGACATCTCACTTACCCAATGACACCACCCCGTCCATGACACCCCTCACTTCACCAATGACACCATCCCATCCCTGACACCTCTCACTTCCCCAATGACACCACCCCATCCGACACCTCTCACTTCCCCAATGACACCATCCCATCCCTGACACCCCTCACTTCACCAATGACACCACCCTATGCCTGACACCTCTCACTTCCCCAATGATACCACCCCATCCGACATCTCACTTCCCCAATGACACCACCCCGACCATGACACCCCTCACTTCACCAATGACACCACCCTATGCCTGACACCTCTCACTTCACCAATGACACCATCCCATCCCTGACACCTCTCACTTCACCAATGACACCACCCATCCATGACACCCCTCACTTCTCCAATGACACCACCCCATCCCTGACACCCCTCACTTCTCCAATGACACCATCCCATCCCTGACACCCCTCACTTCTCCAATGACACCATCCCATCCCTGACATCTCCCACTTCACCAATGACACCATGTCATCTATGAGGACAACCCCTTCTCCATAATACCCTGAAAGCAGGAATGTGCCAGTTACCTGATGTGTCTGTTCCAGGAAAGATCGAGAACTGCATCAGTGTGTCCCTCCGTTCTCGACTCTGCTCCCTGAAATAATACACAAGCATTGATGAGAACTGCGTAATGGACGGTCACAGGCCCGCCTGTGAAAGGAGGACTGACAAACTGCATCCTGTAAAAACCCAGAATTACAGAAACACCAAAAAGAAGCTGCAAAGGCCCCATCCCTGGGAAAGGAAGGCTGGGGTGATGTCATTGGGAAACCGTATGAAGTTGTGTGGTGAAAACCGAAGACTCAGGGCCAATCAACCTTCTACCGACCATGGACAGAGGACTCTGGTGAGTTGCTATCAGTGACCTATGCCCCAGTGGAGAAGTTAGGATCAGGAAGTGTGACCTCCCTCTTGACCATCGGACTTCTCACAGAGGCAGGACAGGGCAGAAGCCTGCCCCACTCCCTGTATGGATGAATGAACAGTTAGTTCACCTGCTGGTAGAGCAGTAAACTAGACACTGAGATAGCCAGGGTAAGGATTCACCGAGAGACCACAAACTGTATGCGAGAGACATCAGGATCAGTCCCTAGGCCGCTGTTCTCAGCAGCACATACATTCCTTCCCAGACCACTGGATATCCTACCTTGTCAAAAAATACACTCAAAAACCTCTATAGATGTACCATGGAAAGCATTCTGACAGGCTGCATCACTGTCTGTAATTGGGGGGGGGGCTACTGCACAGGACCCAAAGAGGCTGCAGAGGGCTGTAAATTGAGTCAGCTCCATCTTGGGTACTAGCCTACAAAGTATCTATGACACCTTCAAGAAGCGGTGTCTCAGAAAGGCAGCATTCATTATTTACCAACGGTGAGGGAATGGTGGAAGTCGGAACACTTGGCACAAAAGGCGATGGACATGGACCCAAGTTTAGAACGGAGTCAGCATTTCAGTCGTTCCCTGCCGTCAACCCTTCTTCCCTACAAGCAAATTTATGCTGAAAAACAAAATGCTGCCAAGCAAACAACCCTCACCACTTTATTCAAACCGGTGTCCTCTCCTGCTGCCCGCAGTTCTAAGAGTTCTCTAAGTCTTCCTTCACCCCTTGCTGTGCTTCATATGATCCGGACACCACAACAATCACTCATCTCCCGGAGCAAACACACCTGCCACTGTTGGTGAGTACTGTGCACCCTAGTATGTTAACTTTCTATGATTTATTACGTTGAATATCACCTTAAATTGATAAAATATAATACGTTGCCTTGCGGTACTGCTTTTGTGTCGTATTAGTATGACAATGTGAATAAATTACAGATAAAACGTATTTAGGAAGCCCCATTTAAATAATTATTCACACTTTGTGTCGACTGCAAGGAACGTATCCCCTGCAATATAACAAGGATAGGGTGTATTAGCTCACTGGACATATGACTGTATATATACTGACCATGGTATTTGCACATTGGACATATGACCATATATATACTGACCATGGTATTAGCTCAGTGGATATCCTACCATATATCTACTGACCATGGTATTACCTCACTGGACATATGACCGTATATATACTGACCATGGTATTAGCTCACCAGACATCCTACTGTTTCTACTGTCTATGGGCAAATGAGTCTGCATCAGGCGTACATCACAGTGCGTAGCGTTAGTTGTAGGGTGTCTACTCGCATACTCAAGACTGCACTTCACTGGTTCTGAGTGGGGGAGTGGCCTGGTGAGGGACCAGGGGAGGGTCTGGCCAGAGGTGGGGAAGGAGGGTAGGGCAAGCTGTTGGTGGGATATGGAACAGGCTGTTGTTGAGGGTGGCGAGGAGGGCTGGGATAGGCTTTTCTGGTGTAGGTTGGAACCAGGGTGCAAAAGGCTGTGGGCAGGATGGAGCAGGGGGTGGAACAAGCTGTTGCTGGGGATGGAGGAGTGTCTGATGACTCTGGGCCTGTGCTCACTAGAAATCTATCAAATGTTGAAAGGCCTCAATAGAGTATATGTGGAGAGGATGTTTCCTGTAGTGGGGAAGTCGAAGACTAGAGGGCACAGCTTCAGAATTGAGTGATGAACTTTTAAAACGAGAGATGAGGAGGAATTTCTTCAGCTATAGGGTGATGAATCTGTGGAATTCATTGCAACAGATGGCTGTGGAGGCCAATCATTGGGTATATTTAAAACAGAGGTTGACAGATTCTTGATTAGTCAGGGTGTCAAAGGTCACAGGGAGAAGGTAGGAAATTGGGATTGAGAGGGATAATCAAATTACATAGCAGATGATGGGCTGAATAACCTAATTCTGCTTCTACGTCATATTGTCTAAAAAAAAATGGTGGACACTGGGTCAGATTACTGGGGGTGGGGTTGGGCCGTGGAGTGATTGCCTTCCCCAACAGGTTCCATACTGAGAACCCCTACACCACTGGCTTCACAGTACCTTCCGCCCTTTCTTCTTTGATGCTTCATTTCCAAGGCTGAAGACGGGCTCCAGGCAGTCAACCACATCCAGGTCCCATACATCAATCACCGGCTTCATGCTTCCCACTGCGGCATAGTTCCCTACAAGGACAGCACACTGTTAGAGAGCAATCCCACCCCCTCCCCAGCATGGCATACCGTCAGACAGAGAGCGCATCGCCAGAGAGCCCCCCACTGCAGCATATCGTCAGGCAGAGAGCACACCCCCCCCATGGCATTCTGTCAGGTGGAGAGCGCATTGCCAGAGAGCACACCGCCCCCCCCCACCCCAGGTTAGGGTTAGGGATGGACTGAGAGAGCACTGGCAGAGAGCCCCTCCATAAGCCTACCATTAGACTAAGGACTGAGAGTATACCATCAGGGTGCTCGCTGCCAGGGAGCGTGCTGTCAGATGGAGAGCACATGGTCAGGGAGCGTGCTGTCAGATGGAGAGCACATGGTCAGGGAACGTGCTGTCAGATGGAGAGCACATGGGCAGGGAACGTGCTGTCAGATGGAGAGCACATGGGCAGGGAGCGTGCCGTCAGATGGAGAGCACATGGGCAGGGAGCGTGCCGTCAGATGGAGAGCACATGGTCAGGGAGCATGCTGTCAGATGGAGAGCACATGGTCAGGGAGCGTGCTGTCAGATGGAGAGCACATGGTCAGGGAGCGTGCGGTCAGATGGAGAGCACATGGTCAGGGAGCGTGCTGTCAGATGGAGAGCACATGGTCAGGGAACGTGCGGTCAGATGGAGAGCACATGGCCAAGGAGCGTGCCGTCAGATGGAGAGCACATGGTCAGGGAACGTGCTGTCAGATGGAGAGCACATGGCCAGGGAGCGTGCTGTCAGATGGAGAGCACATGGTCAGGGAGCGTGCTGTCAGATGGAGAGCACATGGTCAGGGAACGTGCTGTCAGATGGAGAGCACATGGGCAGGGAGCGTGCGGTCAGATGGAGAGCACGTCGCCAGGGAGCGTGCCGTCAGAAGGAGAGCATGTCGCCAGGAAGCGTGCCGTCAGATGGAGAGCACATGGTCAGGGAGCGTGCGGTCAGATGGAGAGCACATGGCCAAGGAGCGTGCCGTCAGATGGAGAGCACATGGTCAGGGAACATGCTTTCAGATGGAGAGCACATGGCCAGGGAGCGTGCTGTCAGATGGAGAGCACGTCGCCAGGGAACGTGCTGTCAGATGGAGAGCACATGGGCAGGGAGCGTGCGGTCAGATGGAGAGCACGTCGCCAGGGAGCGTGCCATCAGAAGGAGAGCACGTCGCCAGGAAGCGTGCCGTCAGATGGAGAGCACATGGCCAAGGAGCGTGCTGTCAGATGGAGAGCACATGGTCAGGGAGCGTGCTGTCAGATGGAGAGCACATGGTCAGGGAGCGTGCTGTCAGATGGAGAGCACATGGTCAGGGAGCGTGCTGTCAGATGGAGAGCACATGGTCAGGGAGCGTGCCGTCAGATGGAGAGCACGTCGCCAGGGAGCGTGCCGTCAGAAGGAGAGCACGTCAGATGGAGAGCACGTCGCCAGGGAGCGTGCCGTCAGAAGGAGAGCACGTCGCCAGGAAGCGTGCCGTCAGATGGAGAGCACATGGGCAGGGAGCGTGCTGTCAGATGGAGAGCACATGGTCAGGGAGCGTGCTGTCAGATGGAGAGCACATGGTCAGGGAACGTGCTGTCAGATGGAGAGCACATGGGCAGGGAGCGTGCGGTCAGATGGAGAGCACGTCGCCAGGGAGCGTGCCGTCAGAAGGAGAGCATGTCGCCAGGAAGCGTGCCGTCAGATGGAGAGCACATGGTCAGGGAGCGTGCTGTCAGATGGAGAGCACATGGTCAGGGAACGTGCGGTCAGATGGAGAGCACATGGCCAAGGAGCGTGCCGTCAGATGGAGAGCACATGGTCAGGGAACATGCTTTCAGATGGAGAGCACATGGCCAGGGAGCGTGCTGTCAGATGGAGAGCACGTCGCCAGGGAACGTGCTGTCAGATGGAGAGCACATGGGCAGGGAGCGTGCGGTCAGATGGAGAGCACGTCGCCAGGGAGCGTGCCATCAGAAGGAGAGCACGTCGCCAGGAAGCGTGCCGTCAGATGGAGAGCACATGGCCAAGGAGCGTGCTGTCAGATGGAGAGCACATGGTCAGGGAGCGTGCTGTCAGATGGAGAGCACATGGTCAGGGAGCGTGCTGTCAGATGGAGAGCACATGGTCAGGGAGCGTGCTGTCAGATGGAGAGCACATGGTCAGGGAGCGTGCCGTCAGATGGAGAGCACGTCGCCAGGGAGCGTGCCGTCAGAAGGAGAGCACGTCAGATGGAGAGCACGTCGCCAGGGAGCGTGCCGTCAGAAGGAGAGCACGTCGCCAGGGAGCGTGCCGTCAGAAGGAGAGCACGTCGCCAGGGAGCGTGCCGTCAGAAGGAGAGCACATGGCCAAGGAGCGTGCCGTCAGATGGAGAGCACATGGTCAGGGAACGTGCTGTCAGAAGGAGAGCACGTCGCCAGGAAGCGTGCCGTCAGATGGAGAGCACATGGCCAAGGAGTGTGCTGTCAGATGGAGAGCACATGGTCAGGGAGCGTGCTGTCAGATGGAGAGCACATGGTCAGGGAGCGTGCTGTCAGATGGAGAGCACATGGTCAGGGAGTGTGCTGTCAGATGGAGAGCACATGGTCAGGGAGTGTGCTGTCAGATGGAGAGCACATGGTCAGGGAGTGTGCTGTCAGATGGAGAGCACGTTGCCAGGGAGTGTGCTGTCAGATGGAGAGCACATGGTCAGGGAGTGTGCTGTCAGATGGAGAGCACATGGTCAGGGAGTGTGCTGTCAGATGGAGAGCACATGGTCAGGGAGTGTGCTGTCAGATGGAGAGCACATGGTCAGGGAGTGTGCCGTCAGAAGGAGAGCACGTTGCCAGGGAGCGTGCTGTCAGATGGACAGCACATGGTCAGGGAGCGTGCTGTCAGATGGACAGCACATGGTCAGGGAGTGTGCTGTCAGATGGAGAGCACATGGTCAGTGAGCGTGCCGTCAGAAGGAGAGCACGTCGCCAGGGAGCGTGCCGTCAGAAGGAGAGCACGTCGCCAGGGAGCGTGCTGTCAGCGAGTGTGGTGCCACCATCACAGTCGTGAAACATAGGTCCATCAAACCATCAGAGGGGGAGAACAAAGAATCTGCTTGAGTGATCACTGGGTCTAATGCAGATACATCAGGAAACCTCATCAACACGTAATGATGGCTGGCATGTGGAATTGAGATCCCATTCCCAGGATCAACTGGTATAAAAAGGTCATGGATTTGAGGTAGTAAGTTAGGTACGGAAGCAGAACATTCTAGAACATTGCACTGTGGGCACAGAAACAGGTAGTGCTTGGAGATGATGAGTTTCAATAGGAAGGAGATCTGTGGAACTGGACAACAGACACTGAGTCCTCCCTGCCATTCCATCATGGCTGACTTATTATCCCTCTCAACCATATTCTCCTGCCTTCTCCCCATTCTTACTAATCAGTAACCTATCAACCTGCTCTTTAAATACCCCAGTGACTTGGACTCCACAGCAGCCTGTGCAATTAATTCCACAGATTCATCTCCTGCTGGTTAAATAAATCCCTCCTCATCTCTGTTTAAAAGGGATGTCCTTCTGTTCTGAGGGTGTGTCTTCTGGTCCTAAACTCCCCCACTACAGGAAACATCCTTTCCATGTCCACTCTATGTGGGTCTTTCAATATTCGATAGATTTCAATGAGGTCCCCCCCTCTAAACTCCAGCAATTAAGATAAGGGAAGTTATTGGAAGAGAGTGAGATATATTCCTCAGACAGAATAGGTTAGGATATTTAGAATGAATACAAGAGTGAAATGTGGGCGCTGCGGTAGTATAGCAGCTACCGTGACACTACTACAGCTTGGGGCGTTCTGGAGTAAATTCCAGCACTGTTCTACAAGACGTCTCTGCACATTCTCCCTGTGGAGGATGTGGGCTTCCCTGGGTGCTCCTGTTTCATCCCACAGTCCAAAAACACACTGGTTAGGATAAACTGTCATTGTAAATTAACCTATGATTAGGTGAGGGTTAATTAGGGTTGTGGGGTTACTGGGGTGGCCTACTCCATGCTGTATCACAAAATTACAAAAATCATTTTCTTCACCCAAAGGAACACAGCAATGGTGCAGACATTCAAGAAGCTTTTGGACAGACACGTGAATCTGCAAGAAACAGAGGGATTTGCATCGTATAGTCAGAAGCAGTTAGTTTAATTTGACATAGTGCTCAGCACAGATATTATCGGCTGAATGGTCCATTAGTGGACACTTCAGAAGTATCCAGATGTGCACTCAAATTGCCAAGCTATGGCAGACGATATGTTAAGTGTGGGAAAGCTGAGATAAGGTGGGTGGGAATGATGGCCAGCACACCCACAGTGGACTAAAGGGCCTGTTCTCGGTCTGTACAATTCTGTGAACTATCAACTGCCTCAGATTCACAGTTCAGTGGTTGATAACGAACAACAAAACCAACACAGAGACTGGAGGAAAAACAACTCACCCACTGTCTTTTCCGGGCTTGGATCAAAGTTGAGCCACTCAATACAAAGTGGGTAGGCAGGAAGCAGGACGTCATGATGTACATAGAGGCTTTGCTCGTCCTGATTGTACACTGTGAGAAATCATTCAACATCCATAAGAGGAGCAGAATTCAGCCCATCAAGTCTTTACTTATCAAGAAACTATCAACCTCCACTTTACATATACCCAATGACTTGGCCTCCATAGCCATCTGTGGCAATTAATTCTATAGAATCACCACCCTCTGGTTAAAGAAATTTCTCCTCTTCTCTGTTTTAAATGGATGTTCCCCTATTCTGAGGCTGTGTTCTCTGGTTCTAGACTCCCCCACTATAGGAAATATTCTCTCCACATCCAATCTACTGTGGCTTATCAATATTTGATAGGTTTCAATGAGATCGCCCCTCATTCTTCTAAACTACAGCAGTCTCGGCATTACATTCTTGCTCTTAAATGTCCTAATGTATCTGCACCTACCACTACCCCTGGCAGCGTGTTCCATGCATCCACCACACTGTGTGAAAAAGCCTGCCTCTGACATCTCCCTCTTACTATTAGCCATTTCTGCCCTGGGAACTCAATCAATCTATCAAGTCACTCCTCAACAGAGAAAAGCCCTAGATCACTTCACCTAGCCTCATCAGACATGCTCTCTAATCTTCGCAGCACCTGATAAATCTCTCTGCACTCTCTCTGAGGCTTCCATATCCTTCTTATAATGAGGTACCAGAACTGCAGACTTCATTTCTCAGCCACCAGCCCCTCAATCTGCTCTTCTGCCTGTCTTTTCAGCTGTTCTATATCCCTCCTATATTCAGTGTGCTCTCCCCATTCCAAATTCCCCTCCAACATTAATCGTTACCATTTTAAGAGCAGCCAGCACAGGAGCTTGGGATTTGTGATCCCTAATGAGAGGATCTCTGTTGATGCTCCATCTGACCCTGTGGCACCCTTTTGCACTATTTACGTTATCATCCACACGCTCAAGCTGGTGTACTCTTCACTTAAAGCTACAAAGTTCCTCATGGTCATACCTCACTGGGGACCCTACCGTACATCTACTGACCGTGGTTTTAGCTCACTGGAGACCCTACCGTATATCTACTGACCATGGTCACAGCTCACTGGAGACCCTACTGTATATCTACTGACCGTGGTTTTAGCTCACTGGAGATCTGACTGTATATCTACTGACCATGGTGCTACCTCACTGGGGACCCTACTGTATATCTACTGACCATGGTGCTACCTCACTGGGGACCCTACCGTATATCTACTGACCATGGTGCTACCTCACTGGGGACCCTACTGTATATCTACTGACCGTGGTTTTAGCTCACTGGAGATCTGACTGTATATCTACTGACCATGGTGCTACCTCACTGGGGACCCTACCGTATATCTACTGACCGTGGTTTTAGCTCACTGGGGACCCTACTGTATATCTACTGACCATGGTCACAGCTCACTGGGGACCCTACCGTATATCTCTTGACCGTGGTACCAGCTCACTGGAGACCCTACCGTATAACTACTGACCATGGTATTAGCTTGCGGGAGACCCTACCGTATAACTACTGACCATGGTATTAGCTTGCTGGAGACCCTACCGTATAACTACTGACCATGGTATTAGCTTGCTGGAGACCCTACCGTATAACTACTGACCATGGTATTAGCTTGCTGGAGATCCTACCGTATAACTACTGACCATGGTATTAGCTTGCTGGAGATCCTACCGTATAACTACTGACCATGGTATTAGCTTGCTGGAGATCCTACCGTATATCTCAAGCATGCTGCAGTCCTTCTCCACTTTCCCCGCCAAGATCAGATTATCACTTGGCTTGATCTTAAAATCATCTTCTTCATACTGGTCCTGTGGCACACAGTTAGATTAAAATAGATCATTGATTCTGTGGTATACAGTTAGACTGAAATGGACCATTGGTCCTCAGGAATTCAGTTAAATTGAAACCGATTCATTCATGATACACACTCTTGGAAACGGTGGTCATTCAATAGTTACAACGGACCAAGCAAAGCAGAATAATCCTGTAAAATAACTAGCTGTAACTTAACTGTGTCCTTCAGAGTGACATATGGGTCATCTTCGTTACTTGCATAGACTGTGAGACGCGCCAGATTATCACCAAGGTTTACTCCACCTAAAGAGACCACGAGAGATTACCAAAAGGAGTAGAAACCACAGAGATGATTCACATAATGAGCTTCACTCAACCACACTTGGCTTGTACAAAGTGTTCCCGGTGGTTGGTACAGACAATCTGAGACGATGAGCCTGCTTTAATGCTGGATGACTCTGACAATTTATTTAAAGTCACTCAATACAGAGTTCAGCTGGAACATTGAAGGTTCTTTCTCACTTGGACTTGACAGCACTGAACTAGTGTGAGGTAATGTGCCATTTCCCACTGGTTTTATATCACCCCTATGGTCAAACCATGCTCTCCAGGTGGTCAATGAGGTCTCTGCATCAGGATCACATGGGACAACATCACTCACTGCCCATCCACCTGATGCAGGCTCTGAACAATTCCTTCCCTCACAAATGTTGCTTGACCCACTGAGTTCCTCCAAAAGTTTGTTGCTGCCAAAAGCTCTCCCCTGAAACAGTTTACCAATATCTATACCAGGAGTCTGTACAGTGACAGTGACTGACCTCCCACCATCCACTATTACACCCATTCAACTGAACCTCTCCCCTGAAACAATTTACCAATATCTATACCAGGAGTCTGTACAGTGACAGTGACTGACCTCCCACCATCCACTATTACACCCATTCAACTGAACCTCTCCCCTGAAACAGTTTACCAATATCTATACCAGGAGTCTGTACAGTGACAGTGACTGACCTCCCACCATCCACTATTACACCCATTCAACTGAACCTCTCCCCTGAAACAATTTACCAATATCTATACCAGGAGTCTGTACAGTGACAGTGACTGACCTCCCACCATCCACTATTACACCCATTCAACTGAACCTCTCCCCTGAAACAGTTTACCAATATCTATACCAGGAGTCTGTACAGTGACAGTGACTGACCTCCCACCATCCACTATTACACCCATTCAACTGAACCTCTCCACTGAAACAGGTTTCCCCCAAGTTTGTACACGGGGTCTGTACAGTGACAGTCAGAGTAATAGAACACTATAGCACCCGAACAGGCACTCCAGCCTATCTAGTCCATGCCAAACTATTATTCTGCCTAGTTACATTGATCTGTACCTAGACCATAACCCTCCATACCCCTACCAGTCATGTACCTATCCAAGTTTCCTTTAAATGTTAAAATCAAACCAGCATCCACCATTTCCATTGGCAGCTCATTCCACACTCTTACTCCCCGCTGAATGAAGGTACAGGTACCAATCCTCATAGGGGGATCAAAAGTGGAGAGATTGAGCAGCTTCAAGTTCCTGGGTGTCAAGATCTCCGAGGATCTAACCTGGTCCCAACATATTGATGTAGCTATACAGGCAAGACAGTGGCTATACTTTATTAGGAGTTTGAAGAGATTTGGCATGTAAACAAATACACTCAAAAACTTCTATTGTTGTACCATGGAGAGCATTCTGACAGGCTGCATCACCATCTGATACAAAGGGGCTACTGGCACAGGACAGAAACAAGCTGCTGAAGGTTGTAAATCTAGTCAGCTCTATCTTGGTACTAGCCTACAAAGGGAGCGGTGTCTCAGAAAGGCAGGTTCCAGTATTAAGGACCTCCAGCACTCAGGGCATGCCCTTTTCTAACTGTTACCATCAGGTAGGAGGTACAGAAGCCTGAAGGCATACACTCAGTGATTCAGGAACAGCTTCTTCCCCTCTGCCATCCGATTCCTAAGTGGACACTGAAGTTTTGGACACTACCTCACTCTTTTCTAAAATATACAGTACTTCTGTTTTTGCACATTTCTAAAATCTATTCAATTTGCACATATCGTAATTGATTTACTTGATTATTTATTATTGTTTTCATTTTATTTTTTTTCTCTCTTCTAGATCATGTATTGCATTGAACTGCTGCTGCTAAGTTAACAAATTTCACATCACATGCTGGTGATAATAAACCTGATTCTGATTCATGCTCCCATTAAACATTTGATCTTTTACCCTTAACCATAACCTCTAGTTCTAATTTCACTCAAGCTCAGTGGAAAAAGCCTGCTTGTATTTACCCTATCTATACACTTATAATTTTGTATACCTTTATCGAATCTCCCCTCATTCCTCTATGCTCAAGGGAATAAAGCCTTGACCTATTCAACCTTTCCCTATATAACACACTGCAAGGTTTCATTGCTGGCCCCTAATGGAATGGCCCCTCTGTAATGTTCCACTGCTGAGTTAATGGTTTCGCTGCAGTAGCAATGTTTGGGTTATGACTAGAGTAACAGGGCACATTAGCCAATGAGCAGGATCTTGTTCTTGCCTGTGTGTCTGGGAGCAAGGAATTCCCGGTCTTTTGCCAAGGGGAGATGAGGAGAGAAGACGCGAGTGGAGAGAGTTGGTAGACCACTGGACGGAGTGGACTTGGAGTGAAGGTCCGAAGGTCAGCGACGATCGGAGGAGGTTGATGGTGGACGAACAGCCTATCAGTGAGCTCCAACGTTTGCGCAATAGACTGTTTCATGAGAATGGGCCCTTTTTCTATTTTTGTTTCTTTACTAACCATATAGTCAAATTAAGAATTATAAAGCTCAATCGTTTAATCGCATATTGGGTATTGTTTGTTATTTTGTGGTACTGATTTGTAATGGGGACACATCGCGCAGCATCTACCAAAACGAGATTGCTTAAGTTTGGCCAGGCCAGGGGGCTAACATCCCCTATATTAAGCTGCTAGCCAAAGCGAGTTACACCTATAACTCAGATCCACAAGTCCTGGCAACATCCTTATAAATTTTCTCTGTACTCTTCTAAGGTCATCTGAAAGTTGTTTTGATTGTGGCATGGTGCACAAAAACAGATCTTTCTTGAGAAGAGCAGGTTCTGTCAGTAACCTGACTTTGTGTGTCTACAACCCACACCTCCAATCTCATCGATTGGAACACCTGACTCCAAATAATTTTCGTAGAAGGCCATAAGACCATAAGACATAGCAGTAGAATGTCATTCAGCCCATCGATTCTGCTCCATCATGGCTGATCCTGGATCCCAGTCAACCCCATACACCTGCCTTCTTCCCATATCCTTTGATGCCCTGATCAATCATGAAACTATCAACTTCTGTCTTAAATATGCCTACAGACTTGGCCTCCACAGCAGTCGGTGGCAGAGCATTCCAAAGATTCAGCACTCTGGTTAGGCAGAGCGATAGTCACAGGGGACTCAATAGGGGGACAGATTTGAGACTCTGTGGCAGCAAAAGAGATGCCAGGATAGCGTGTTGCCTCCTGAGTGCTAGGGTCCAGGATGTCTCTGAGCATTTGCAGAATATTCTTAAAGGGGAGGGTGAGCAGCCAGAGGTTGTTATACGTATTGGTAACAAAGACATAGGCAGGAGAGGGATAGAGATCCTGTGGAGTTAGGAAAGAGGCTGAAGAGGACATCCAAGTTGGTAATCTCCGATTACTCCTAATGCAACGAGCTAGGGAAAGTCAGAACAGGAAGATAGCGCAGACAAATAAGTGGTTGAGGAGATGGTGCAGGGGGGCAGGGTTTCAAATTTTCAAATTCTTGGATCATTGGAACCTTTTCTGGGGAAGGAGTGACCTGTACAAGTGGGATGGGTTGCACCTGAACTGGAGGGGAACCAATATCCTGGGAGGGAGGTTTGCCAATGCTATTGTCGTCGTTAGGTCGCATCTGGAATTTCCAGTTAGGGGTCGATTTTCCTCCACGCCGCTCTGTCTCGACACTTGTCCACAACATCACAAGTCTTGTCCAGCTTGGTCCAATCCATGATGTTATCCAGCCATGTTGTTCTTTGCCTTCCTCTTCCTTTCTTTCCCTCCACCTTTCCATATAGCAAGTCCAACAAGATGTTATCTCTCTGCTTAACGTGTCCACAATAAGCAACTTTTAACTTCATGATCTTCTCCAGCAATATCCATGGTCTATCAGCTTCAGACAAAACCCTCTCGTTTGAAAATTTCTCTACCTAGCTGATCTTCAACATTTGTCGATAGCACCACATTTCAAAAGCATTAATTCATTTCATGTCATCCTTCTTCAGGGTCCATGTTTCTGATCCATACCTCAGCACTGACCATACGTAACACTCGAGGAAGCGGATTCTACTTTGGATGTCTACCTTCCGATTGCATAGTACATCTTTTAGCTTGATGAACTGGGTCTTAGCCATATCTATTCTCCTTCTGATCTCAACTTCACATCTCCCATCATGTCAGACAACTGCCAAGATATTCAAACTTTTGCACCTGTTCAATGTCTTGTCCATACACTTTTAACGATACCATTATGAATGAGTCTTTAGTGTTTATTTTGCTTACCACCATCAATTTTGTTTTCTTAGGGTTGCTTTTGTCTGTAGTCAAGGCTTTTCTCATTCACTTTATTCAGCATAATTTGCAGTTCAATTTTGCTGTCAGCTAACAACGCTGTGTTGTCCGCATACCTGATATTATCCACCTTCCGGCCTCCAATTGGAATACCTGTCTCCTGATGGTCGCACTCCCAAAAAATCCATTCTCCGTAGAGATTGAACAAATCTGGCGAATCAACACAGCCTTGCCTTACGCTTCATTTAAAACATCCCCATGGCGAAAGCTCGTTTTCTACCTTGACCTCCATTTTCTGATTCCAATACAAGTTACTTATTATCTGCACATTCTCCCATCTCAGATTGTACTTGTTCAGCACCTCTATTACTTTCTCCTCTTACTTTATCAAAAGCCTTTTCAGTCAATATTAAGTATAAGTAGAATGTCTTTTGTTCCTCAATGCATCTCTCCATAATGTTTCTCATCGCAAATATTCCATCCCTTGTTCCTGAGCCTTTACGAAAACCAAACTGCATTTCTCTAATTCCATCGCTGATTGTACCTTTCATTCTGCCGAACACTATTTTCAACAGTAGCTTGACGCAGTGAGACATTATGCTTATCGTCCTGTGTTCATAACATTTTATCATCCTTGGCTTTTTTGGTAAGGTGATAAATACCGATTTGAAAAAGTCCTCCTGAAGATTTCCTGTCATATAAATGTTGTTTAATATCTCTAAAAGGTTCATTTTTCCCTTCGGACTAAGTAATTTCAGTAGAAATCTTATCTTCACCAGCCACCTTTCTGACTTTTACACTCCGAATCGCACTTTCCATCTCTGACGTCAATATTTTAGGTTGATTTGTCATTTGATTTAATTCTGGTAAATCTTGCTATCCTGCTAAGTCCTGCTATCTTCAAATAATTCCAAGATGTATTCAACCCATCTGTCCATGATCTCTTCTTTTTCATAGCATGGATTACCACTACCGTCTTCGATACACCCAGGCACGGTCCTCCTTAATTCTGTCATATCCTTTACCTTTTGGTGAAGCCCTCTATAATCATAACTTCGTTCATACTGCTCAATTTCTTCTCACTGTTCATTCATCCAATTCTCTTTCGCTTCCTTGCATTTTCTCTGAATCAAGCGGTGTAGGGCTTTGTTTCGTTCATTATCCCGATGATTTACCTTTCTTCTTTCTTTAGTTAACTTCCTCAGCTCTTTTCCGATAACCCGAAGTCTCTTTCGCAACTTCTGTCACTGCTGTTTTACACTCTTCCCAGATGTTCTCCACCGCCATTTTGCTACCTTCATCATCTAAGATTGAAAATATATTCTCCGTTTCCACCAAATATTCAATCTTTTTTGCCTCATCTGTAATGAGCAAATCAAAGTCTATATTGTTTGATGGTCTGGTCTTTCTCAGCTTCTTCAAATGAACACTCATGTCCAATACCACAGGATCGTGATCTGTATAACAGTCAGCACCAGGGTACGTTTTCACCTGCTTCACTCCATTCCTGAACCGATTGGGTACTAAACTGTAGTCAATTCGTTTTTTTAATAACCATCAGGACTAGTCCATGTGTATAGTCTCCGTTTTGGCAGATTGTACCAGGCATTCGCAATCATTAGTTTGTTAGTTTTTGTAAAGTCAACCAGTCTTTCTCCGCGGTCATTTCTTTCCCCAAGCCCAAAGGGTCCTACAGTCAAAACTTCTCTTGCACTGCCAACTTTGGCATTTAAATCACAGTTACTTCATTGTTTTTAGACTTTTTCATTAGCTTTTCAACTTCTCCCTAGACCATATCAACTTTGTCATCGTCATAGTGCATGGTTGGCATATAGACATCTATGACCTTAATGTCAAATGGCTTAACCAGGATTTTAATCATCATCACTCTTTTGTTAATGGATACACTGCCTTTGATAGTTCTCGCTGCTTCCTTGTCTACCAAAATTCCAACTTCATGCTTACGTTCACTTCCTCCTGAATAGATCAGTTGGTATCTATCATCCCTTTTGAGCCATCCCCTCTCTGTCCATCTCGTTTCACATAGTCCGAGTAGGTTTATCTTCAGTCTTTTCATTTTCATAACCACATTTTCTAGTTTTCCCCTTATAAGAAGAGATCTAATATTCCACGTAGCTATCCTGATGTGAGGTTTTCACTTGATGACGACCCTGGTAGCCTCATTCCACCCGTTGCCGGACTTGACTCCTCTACTGCTATTTGTGGCTCCGTTAACGTCGTTGTTTTGATCCTTTATTGAAACTGACATATCAGGAAACCATGTACTTGGCAGGTTACAGCAGTGGTTTGCCTTTGCCTTCTGCCCCATGAGTTTAAAGAGAACACCACCTCTCTTCTTGGTAGATCATCTGCTTGCAAAGCAACCACTGTCTTCCAAGGTCATAGCTCTTCCGCCTTCCCCACCAGTCTCCTGCTGGGTCCCCCATTGCCCCCAAGCAAGGGACTCTTACCAGGTGCTACCAGCCGGGTCAGCTGGACCGGGGCGTTTCGCCGTGCCGTGCTCTGGGCTGGCTGTGGCAGGGACACTGGAGATAGCCTGGGCCTCGGCTCGAAGTGACAGGGCCGGTGGCTGCTGAGCCTGGGCATGGTGGAGAAGGGCTGCCACCAGACGTTGCAGGCGAAGGCGAACTCCCGAGAGAAAATAACACAAAACACATTTTCTGTAGTGTTCTCACGCTGGCCGGCCGCCAACACCTCTCGCCGAGTTACGGGGAGGACCATCTGCGGAGGTGAATAGCTCCAGGGCCAGCACTATCTAAGCTCACCCAGTCAATGTCCAAACATAGGTAAATCTATTGGGGAAGGTTTAAACTAGATTTGCAAAGGGTTGGGAACTGAAGTGGTAGAGGATGGGGCTGTTGGCATATAAGTAGAAACAGCTTGTAGGGAGTTTATGAGGAAGGCTAGGTAGATGATACAGCAAAGAAGCACTAAGCCAGATGGTTTGAGATGTGTCTATTTTAATGTAAGAGTATCATAAACAAGGCAAATGAACTTAGAGCGTGGATCAGTACGTGGAACTATGACATTGTGGTCATTACAGAGACTTGTATGTCTCAGGGGCAAGTATGGCTGCTGAGTGTGCTAGGTTTTGGATATTTCAAAAAGGACAGGGAGGGAGGCAAAAGAGGTGGAGGCATGGTATTGCTGATCAGGAATAGTATCACGGCTGCAGAAAAGGAGGAAGTCATGGAAGGATTGTCTACCAAGTCAGGGTGGGTGGAAGTCAGAAACAGAATGGGGGCGATAACTCTACTGGGTGTTTTTTTATAGACCCCAATAGTAACAGACATTGAGGAGCAGATAGGGAGGCAGATTCTGGAATGGTGCAATAATAAGGTTGTCGTGATGGGTGATTTTAACTTTCCTAATATTGACTTGCATCTCTTTAGAGCAAGGGGATCTTCCTGAACATACCTAACAAACTCTTCCTCATCGAATCCCCTTGTATTGAGTATAAGAGTTGGAATGTAATGGTGAGGTTGTATAAGACATTGGTGAGACCGAATTTGGAGTATTGTGTGCAGTTTTGGTCACCTAATTACAGGAAGGATATTAATAAGGTTGAAAGAGTACAGAGAAGGTTTACAAGGATGATGCCGGGACTTGAGAAACTGAGTTACAGAGAAAGGTTGAATAGGTTAGGACTTTATTCCCTGGAGCGTAGGAGAATGAGGGGTGATGTGATAGAGGTGTATTAAATTATGATGGGTATAGATAGAGTGAATGCAAGCAGGGCTTTTTCCACTGAGGCCAGGGGAAAAAAAAACCAGAGGTCATGGGTTAAGGGTGTAGGGGGAAAAGTTTAAAGGGAACATTGAGGGGGCTTCTTCATGCAGAGAGTGGTGGGAGTGTGGAATGAGCTGCCAGATGAAGTGGTGAATGCGGGCTCACTTTTGACATTTAAGAAAAACTTGAGAGGTATATAGATGAGAAGGGTTTGGAGGAATATGGCCCAGGTGCAGGTCGGTGGGACTAGGTAGAAAAAAGGTTCGGCACAGCCAAGAAGGGCCAAAAGGCCTGTTTCTGTGCTGTAATGTTCTATGACAGGCAGGAGGGCTCAGGCAGTGGTGTGGCTCTGTCGGTAAGAGATGAAATTACATCTTTAGAAAGAGGTGACATAGGGTCAGAAAACGTTGCATCTTTGCGGGTGGAGTTAAAAAAATGCAAGGGTAAAAAACCATTATGGGAATCATATATAGGCCTCCAAACAGCAGCCAAGATGTGGGGTTGAGATTGCAAAGGGAGCTGGAAAAGGTATGTAATAAGGGTAATAGAACATAGAAATCTACAGCACATTACAGGCTCTTCAGCCCACAATGTTGTGCCGACCATGTAACCTACTCTAGAAACTGCCTAGGATTTCCCTACCGCATAGCTCTCTATTTTCTAAGCTCGAAGAGTCTCTTAAAAGACAATATTGTATCCGCCTCTACCACCTTTGCTGGCAGTGCATTCCACTCACCCACCACTCTCTGTGTGAAAAACCCTACCTCTGACATCCCACTTGTACCTTCTTCCAAGCACCTTAAAACTATGCCCCTTTGCGTTAGCCATTTGAGTCCTGGGAAAAAGCCTTTGACTATCCACATGATCAATACCTCTCATCATCTTATACACCTCTATCAGGTCACCTCTCTTCCTCCGTTGCTTCAAGGAGAAATGGCCAAGTTCACCCAACCTATTCTCATAAGGCATGCTCCCCAATCCAGGCAACATCCTTGTGAATCTCCTCTGCACTCTCTCTTTATAGTATCCACGTCCTTTCTGTAGTAAGGTGAACAGAACTGAACACAGTTCTCCAAATGGGGTCTAACTAAGGTCTTGTACAGCTGCATCATTACTTGGGAGTCCTTGTGCAGAACATTCTAAAGGTTAACTTGCAGGTAGAGTTGGAGGTGAGGAAGGCAAATGCAATGTTAGCATTTATTTCAAAAGGTCTAGAATACAAGAGCAGGGATGTGATGCTGAGGCTTTATAAGACACTGGTGAGGCCTCACCTTGAGTATTGTGAACAGTTTTGGGCTCCTCATCTAAGAAAAGATGTACTGCAATTGGAGAAGGTTCAGATGGGGTTCACAAGGATGATTCTGGGAATGAAAGTGTTATCATACATGGAATATTTGATTGCTCTGGGTCTGTACTGGCTGGGATTTAGAAGGATGAGGGAGGATCTCATTGAAACCTTTCAAAAGTTGAAAGGCCTCGAAAGAGTAGATGTGGAAAATATGTTTCCCATGGTGGGAGAGTTTAGGACAAGAGGGCACAGCCTCAGGATAGAGGGGTGTCCATTTAAAACAGATGTGGAGAAATGTCTTTACTCAGAGAGTGGTGAACTGGTAGAACTTGTTACCACAGGCAGCTGTGGAGGCCAGGTTATTGGGTATAGTTCAGGCAGAACTTGATTGGACAGCATCAAAGGTTACAGGGAGAAGGCCGGGGAGTGAGGCTGAGCAGAAGATAAAAAGATCAGCACTCTATGGGCCAAATGGCCTAATTCTGCTCCCATGTCTTATGGTCTTATTCTATCAACACTTCTCATAATTTTATAAACTTCCACCAGCCTCCGGCATTCCAGACAAAACAACCCAAGTTTGTCCAACATCTCCTTACAGCACATGATCTCTAATCTAGGCAACATCCTGGTGAACCTCTTCAGCACCCTCCCCAAAGCCTCCATATCCTTCCTATAATGGGGCGACTAGAACTGAATGCAAAACACTCCAGATGAGGCCAATCCAGAGTTTTATGAAATTGCAACATTACTTGCTGACTCGAACTCTGTGCTTGACTAATAAAGAAAAGCATGCCACATGCCTTCTTTACCACCCTGCACCAGTCACCCGGGATGAGGGTACGGGAGTGGGGTCCCGGGTGACCAGTGCAGTCACTTTCAGGCAGCAAGAACATGCCTTCTTTACCACCCTATTGACCAGTCACCCGGGATGAGGGTACGGGAGTGGGGTCCCGGGTGACTAGTGCAGTCACTTTCAGGCAGCAAGATCTTGGACCCCCAAGATTACATTTGGAATTGCATTATTACATCGCAACATTACCCAACGTACATTAACTCTATCATAGGTCTGCTCATTTAATACATACCCTGCATATATATCTGATCTCTCAACATGCAGCACAATTGGCAAGGATTAAACTCCACCTGCCATTTCTCTGCGCATACCTGCAGCTGGTCTATATCCCACTGTATCTTAAGGCAACCTTCTAAGTTATCCACAGTGCCATCATACATTTTATAAATTTAAACTGGTACCATTCCAGAAAGGAACAACTCAAGTTTGTCCAACTTCTCGTTGTAGCACATGCCCTCTAATCCAGGTATCACCCTGTTAAACCTCTTCTGCACCCTCTCCAATGACTCCACACCCTTTAATATCCAGACTTTTAAATTCAATACCTCGACCAATAAATGCAATAAATGCATATGCTTTATTAACCAACCTAGCAACCTGTGCAGCCACTTTTAGGGAATAATGGCCTTGGACCTACACAGTGAACAACTGACCACTGAGGCGTGTGGTAGAACAAAGGGATCTGGGAAAACAGGTCCATAATCCATTGAAAATGATGTCACAGGTAGATAGGGTCATTAAGAAAACTTTTGGCACACTGACTTTCATAAATCAAAGCACTGAGTACAGGAGATGGGATGCTAAGTTGAAGTTGTACAAGACGTTGGTGAGGTCTAATTTGGAGTACTGTGTGCAGTTTAGTTCACCTACCTACAGGAAAGATGTGAACAAGGTTGAAAGAATACAGAGAAAATTTACAAAGATGTTGCTGGGTCTGGAGGACCTAAATTATAGAAAAAAGATTGAATAAATTGGAACTTTATTCCTTGGAACATAGAAGATTGAAGATTTGATAGAGATTTGATAGAGATTTGATAGTTTGGGTGGGACTAGAATCAGCAGTCATAGGTTAAGGGTGAAAGGTGAAACGTTTAATGGGAACATGAGGGGAAACTTCTTCACTTAGAAGGTTGTGAGTGCAAGTAGTGCATGCAAGCTCAATTTCAATGCTCAAGGGAAGTTTGAACAGGTACATGGATGGTAGAGGTACAGGGGGTCGTGGTCTTGGTGCAGGTCAATGGATTAGGCAGTTTAAATGGATTGGCAGAAACTAGATGGGCTGAAGGGCCAGTCTCTGTGCTGTATTTTTCTATGACTCTATGACCTCACAGACCCATCGACCATTACCTTGTCTTCTATATGTGAGCCAGCTCTAAATCCAAATGGCCAAGTTACTGAGTATCCCATGCATCATAATCTCCTGATTCATGGTTCAATGCCACATAGACGGTTATGTGTCTCACCTTCCTCGTCATCGTACCCGTCCAGATCGTACTCTGCCAGACTGTCATTGTCCTGCTCCTCCTCATCTTCGCCCTTCGGAGTTTCAGCATCATCAGAGGCAGTGTGAACCTCTGTCCCCTCTGCTGTCTGTTCATCTTCCTGCTCCTGGTCCCTAGAAATAAACGCCAGTCAGGAAACACTCTGAACATACACCATTTATCAAGAGCTCCATGCCAAAACTCTTCCAGCAAGCCCAGAGAATCTTCCCATTTGACCAGTGGCACAAGAGGGAGGTGACACTCACTCAAATTCTTCTTTTGCATTGTCGATTAACTGTTCCAGCTCCTGTTTAGTCAAGGTCACCTAGGAAAGAAAATGCACAGAGTCACCATCAGGGTGAAAGCCCCTGACAGTACCCAAGGGCGCAGTCTATGGCCCCTGGCGTGATCAGGGACATGTTCCACAGACCCTGCAGGCCACAAGTGTTTTGAAGCTTGAATTACAGTTCCAACATTTGCACAACAGCTCAGTTCAGGTTTATTGTCGTTCAAACTGTATACATGTACACAGCCAAACGTCAGGAACTGTCCCTAGACCCTCACTAGATGTCCCAGTTCCAAACATACGCAGGGTGCTGTACACCCTGCACAAGGAGACCTGAAGCAGCAGAGGCTCCAGAAGCTGTGGGTCTAAAGTCGAGGGAACTGGTGCCAAGTGAGGGATCTGCTAGTTTAATCCGATCCACCTAGACCAGCCCACACCCTGGTCATAGTGAATGGGAGCACCCCACCACCTCATGGAACGCTTCCCCCACCCCTCTGACCATGCCCTCCATCTCCCCTTCACCCTCCCACCTTCTCCGGAGTTTCTCGGGGCGCTCCTTGCGGGACCCAGCCGACACACGTGTGGGAACTGCTCATCGCAACACAGCAACAAAGCGGAAGTGATGAGACGTCGTTGAACACCACTTCCCGTCTGGCGCCGCCCAGCGCCCGTGGCCAGTATCGTCGGGATTTGCCCCCCTCCGGCGCCACCTGGTGGTAAGGAGGAGGTGAGGACAGGAGCGGAGAGGGAAGAGGAAGGTGGGGAGCGGGATGAGGGTACGGGAGTGGGGTCCCGGGTCCCGGGTCCCGGAGACTGCGGCCCCCGCGATACGGTCGGGAAAT
This sequence comes from Hemitrygon akajei, assembly GCF_048418815.1. Classification (NCBI taxonomy): domain Eukaryota; kingdom Metazoa; phylum Chordata; class Chondrichthyes; order Myliobatiformes; family Dasyatidae; genus Hemitrygon; species Hemitrygon akajei. The sequence goes on from NC_133133.1 coordinate 178,188,981, forward strand.
CAGAGACCGGGATAAAAAGCCGGGTGGGCGGTGAGCGTCTCCTCCCCGGGGTCGGAGTCCAGCTCACGATTGCAGGCATCAGAGTTACTATCACAATCTATAGACCATGACACTTCGGAATTTGACCTATATTATTATTTGTTATATTATTTTGTAACTGTATTCTGCTATCACAATGTTATGTTCTGTATCTTGGCCCCAGAGGAACGCTGTTTCGTTGGGCTGTTTTCATGTGTATTGTTGAATGACAATCACGTTTGAACTTGTGCAGTGTGAAATGTGTTTTGCAACAGCAGGACAGTGCAGTGACTGTGGCTAAGTGTAGCTTCAACATCATATACAAGTTTGCTGATGACATCACTGTTGTGGGCTGTATCAAAGGTGGTGACGAGTCAGTAATAGTTGTATGTATAGAGGGAGTACAGGAGGATGAATACAGGGCCCTGGTGGAGAACTTTGTCACATGCAAGCTGAATCATCTGCAGCTCAACATCAGTCAGACAAAGGGGATGGTGATGGACTTTAGGAAGACTAAGCCTGCACTGCTGCCTGTTACTATTGATGGTGAGGACCTACAACAGACAGACAGACATACTTTATTGATCCCGAGAGAAACTGGGTTTCGTTACAGTCGCACCAACCAAGAATAGTGTAGAAATATAGCAATATAAAACCATAAATAATTAAATAATAAGTTAATCATGCCAAGTGGAAATAAGTCCAGGGCCAGCCTATTGGCTCAGGGTGTCTGACACTCTGAGGGAGGAGTTGTAAAGTTTGGTGGCCACAGGCAGGAATGACTTCCTATGACGCTCAGTGTTACATCTTGATGGAATGAGTCTCTGGCTGAATGTACTCCTGTACCTAACCAGTACATTATGGAGTGGATGGGAGTCAATGTCCAAGATGGCATGCAACTTGAACAGCGTCCTCTTTTCAGACACCACCATCAGAGAGTCCAGTTCCACCCCCACAACATCACTGGCCTTACGAATGAGTTTGTTGATTCTGTTGGTGTCTGCTACCCTCAGCCTGCTGCCCCAGCACACAACAGCAAACATGATAGCACTGGTCACCACAGCCTCGTAGAACATCCTCAGCATCGTCTGGCAGATGTTAAAGGACCTCAGTCTCCTCAGGAAATAGAGACGGCTCTGACTCTTCTTGTAGACAGCCTCAGTGTTCTTTGACCAGTCCAGTTTATTGTTAATTCGTATCCCCAGGTATTTGTAATCCTCCACCCACACTGACCCCTTGGATGGAAACAGGGGTCACTGGTGCCTTAGCCCTCCTCAGGTCCACCACCAGCTCCTTAGTCTTTTTCACATTAAGCTGCAGATGATTCTGCTCGCACCATGTGACAAAGTTTCCCACCGTAGCCCTGTACTCAGCCTCATTTCCCTTGCTGATACATCTAACTATGGCAGAGTCATCAGAAAACTTCCAAAGATGGCAAGACTCTGTGCAGTAGTTGAAGTCCGAGGTGTAGATGGTGAAGAGAAAGGGAGACCAGACAGTCCCCTGTGGGGCCCCAGTGCTGCTGACCACTCTGTCTGACACACAGTGTTGCAAGCGCACAAGTACCTGGGGGTGCACCTGGATGACAGCCTTGGTTGGAATGCCAACACAGAGACTGTGTACAAGAAGGACCAGAGTCACCGCTACTTCCTGAGGAAACTGGGGTTTTTTGGAGTGTGCAGGCCTCTCCACATGTTCTACCAGTCTGTTGTCACCAGTACAATCTTCTGTGCAATGGTGTGCTGGGCAATGGCATCAACACAGGTGGTGCCACCAGGCTCAATAAACTGATTCGAAAGGCTGGATCTGTTATGGGAGTCACACTGGAAGCTGTGGTAGAACAAAAGACCCTGCGGAAAATCCTGGCAATTCTGGACAATGTTTCTCATCCTTTGCATGCCACCTTGGCTGAACAGAGGAATGCTTTTAGTAAAAGACTAAGACAACTGCACTGTTCCAAAGGGTGCTATGTGAGGTCATTCTTACCCTTGGCCATTAGGCTGTATAATCAGTCAGCCTATAGCCGGGGAATATCTGCATTTGTAATGGTACTGTGACACTGAAAATTCCTTTGGGATCAATAAAGTATCCATCAGCATACAGGAGGGAAATTGAAAAATTTGGCTGAGTGGCATAATATCAACAACATGATTAACTTAACTTATTATTATTTAATTATTTATGGTTTTATATTGCTGTATTTCTTCACTATTCTTGGTCGGTGCGGCTGTAACGAAACCCAGTTTCCCTTGGGATCAATAAAGTATGTCTGTCTGTCTGTCTCAATGTCAATAAGGCCAAGGAACTGATGGTAGACTTCAGGAAAGGGAGACCAGAGATCCATAAGTCAGTAATCAGAGGTGGAGAAAGTCAGTAACATTAAATTCCTGGATGTCACTATCTCAGTGGACTTGTCCTGGACCCATCATATAAATGCAATTGCAAAGAAAGCATGACAGCACCTTTACTTCCTCAGGAGTCTGCAGAGGTTTGGCATGTCATCGAAAACCTTGGCAAATTTCTATAGATGTGTAGTGGAGAATATATTGACTGGCTGCATCACGGCCTGGTATGGGTACAACAATGCCTTTGGCCGGAAAGTCCTACAAAATGTAAGAGATTCACCCCAGTACATCATGGGTAAAACCCTCCCAACCATTGAGCACATCTACATGAAATGTTGCTGTAGAAAAGCAGCATCCATCATCAGAGATCCTCACCACTCATACCATGGTCTTTACTCACTGCTGCCGTCAGATAGAAGGGACAGGAGCCTCAGGCCTCACACTTCCATGTTCAAGAACAGTTACTACCTCTCAGCCATCAGATTCCTGAACAAAAGCGGATACTGTAACTACATTCATTTAATGACTCGTTATTTCATGATCGTAATTTATTGCTATTTATTTATATCTGCATTTGTGCAATTTGTTTACAGTTACTGTTCTATACATTTGCTAAGTATGCCCATAGAAAAAGATTCTCAGGGTTGTATGTGGTGACATGTATGTACTGATAATAAATTTTACTTTAAACTTTGAAAAATTACCATAAAGTAATAAATAAGTAGTGCAAAAAAAAGGAATATTGAGGTAGTGTAGATGGGTTCATTATCTATTCAGAAATCTGATGGCAGAGGGAAAGAAGCTGTTCCTAAAACATTGAGTGTCTTCAAGTTCCTGTACCTCCTCCCTGATGGTAGCAATGAGAATTCATTTCAAGATTGTTTAATGTCATTTCCAGTACACAAGTGTGAAAGAAAATGAAATAATTGTTACTCTGGATGCAGCACAGAAAGAAACACTAAAATAAAAAACACAATAAATATAAATACATCAGATAAATTACATACACAAATTGATTGTATGTCCATAAAGTGACACTAGGCACAGTTGTCTCTACACAGTCTGTACACAAGGTGAGTGACAGGAAATGATAAAGTAGTGGTGGTTGGCAGTGTGGAGGGGTGGGTGTATTATCAGCCTTGCTGCTTGGGGAAATTACCTGTTTTTGAGTGTATGCTTTGAAAGGGAGAATAAAATTACAGCTATGACGATCCCTAGAGCACCCAATGACCCTGTGATCCATCTTGGAGGCTAATATCAGATTGCCTTTCAAGAGGGTGAACCCTTGCAAGGGGTCAGGCCCCAATGGAGTAGCTGGTAGGGCCCTGAAAACCTGTGCCAAGCAACTGGTGGGTGTGTTCAAAGACATTTTCAATCTCTCATTACTAAGGCTGGAAGTTCCCACTAGCTTAAAAGGGCAACAATTTCAGAGCAGGGTGAGCTGTATTAGTGACGATCGTCCAGTAGCACTCACGTCTACACTGATGAAGTACTCTGAGAGGTTGGTTATGGCTGGAATTAACTCCTGTCTAAGCAAGGACCTGGACCCACTGCAATTTATATACCAACTCTGTCCTTGAACACATCAGCAAGTGTGTAGATAGTGTGACATCACGAAAACAAATAAAAGTTTTTCCCAACCAGAAACCATGGATGAACAGAGAGGTTCGACTCCTGCTCAAGGCCAGAGATTCAGCCTTCAGGTCTGGAGACCAGGAGGCTTACAGCTCAGCCAGGGCCAACCTGAGGAGGGGAATCTCTCAGGCTAAACACACATACTAACAGAGGATCGAGGAGCATTTCAACTCCTTGGACCCCCGGCGCATCTGGCATGGCATACAGGTCATTACAGACATCAAACCACCTAGTACTGTGCCCCCTTCCAGCTTTGCTTCCCTCCCGGGTGAGCTCAATTACTTCTACGCTTGCTTTGACCGAGGGAACAAGGAGGTCACCCTCAAAGCGGATCTCCCACCCGGTGAACTGCCTCTCTCACTTTCCACCTCTGATATTTGCGCCACCCTGAGCAGGGTGAATGTACGAAAGGCAGCTGGTCTGGATGGAATAGCTGGCCGTGTGCTCAGAGTCTGTGCAAGGCAGTTGGCCGGGATCTTCACAGACATTTTCAATCTGCCCCCAGCCCAGGCAGTTGTCCCCACAAGCTTCAAGATCGCCAAACTTCCACCCAGTTGCACTCACCCCCATCATTGCAAAGTGCTTTGAGAGACTGGTTCTGTCACATCTGAAATCCTGTCTGCCCACTACCCTGGACCCCCATCAAATTGCCTATCGCACCAACAGGTCAACAGAGGACGCCATCTCCACAGCACTTCACTCTGTCCTGACCCACCTGGACAGCCCCAACTCTTATATCAGATTGTTGTTCATTGACTTTAGTTTGGCATTCAATACTGTGACCCCCTCCAAGATGATCACCAAACTTCACCAGTTTGGTATCAGCTCATCCCTCTGCAATTAGACCTTGGACTTTCTGACTAACAGACCCCAATCTGTTAAGTTAGACAACCTCTCCTCCTTCACTCTCACCCTAAACATCGGCATGCCTCAAGGCTGTGTGCTGAGCCCTCTTCTGATAGATAGATAGATAGATAGATACTTTATTCATCCCCATGGGGAAATTCAGCATTTTTTCCAATGTCCCGTACACTTGTTGTAGCAAAAACTCATTACATACAATACAATACTTAACTCAGTAATAATATGATATGCATCTAAATCACTAGCTCAAAAAGCATTAATAATAGCTTTAAAAAGTTCTTAAGTCCTGGCAGTTGAATTGTAAAGCCTAATGGCATTGGGGAGTATTGACCTCTTCATCCTGTCTGAGGAGCATTGCATCGACAGTAACCTGTCGCTGAAACTGCTTCTCTGTCTCTGGATGGTGCTATGTAGAGGATGTTCAGGGTTTTCCATAATTGACCGTAGCCTACTCAGCGCCCTTCGCTCAGCTACCGATGTTAAACTCTCCAGTACTTTGCCCACGACAGAGCCCGCCTTCCTTATCAGCTTATTAAGACGTGAGGCGTCCTTCTTCTTAATGCTTCCTCCCCAACACGCCACCACAAAGAAGAGGGCGCTCTCAACAACTGACCTATAGAACATCTTCAGCATCTCACTGCAGACATTGAATGACGCCAACCTTCTAAGGAAGTACAGTCGACTCTGTGCCTTCCTGCACAAGGCATCTGTGTTGGCAGTCCAGTCTAGCTTCTCGTCCAACTGTACTCCCAGATACTTGTAGGTCTTAACCTGCTCCACACACTCTCCATTAATGATCACTGGCTCCATGTGAGTCCTAGGTCTCCTAAAGTCCACCACCATCTCCTTGGTCTTGGTGACATTGAGACGCAGGTAGTTTGAGTTGCACCATATCACAAAGTCCTGTATCAGTTTCCTATACTCCTCCTCCTGTCCATTCCTGACACACCCCACTATGGCCGTGTCATCAGCGAACTTCTGCACATGGCAGGACTCCGAGTTATATTGGAAGTCAGATGTACTCCCTTTTCACCTGTACATGGTTCTAACTCCATAATCAAGTTCACAGACGACACCACGGCGGTTGGCCTGATCAGAGGGGATGACGAGACGGCCTACAGGGATGAGGTCCAGCACCTGGCCGCGTGGTGTGCCGACAACAACCTGGCCCTTAACACCCAGAAGACCAAGGAGATCATTGTGGACTTCAGGCATGCTAGGAGCCACATTCACATCCCCATCTACATCAACGGAGCTGTAGTGGAGCGTGTATCAAGCTTCAAATTCCTTGGTGTCCACATTTCCGAGGATCTCACCTGGTCCCTGAACTCCTCCATCCTGATCAAAAAGGCGCAACAGTGTCTTTATTTCCTGCGCAGCATTAAGAAAGCTCACCTCTGTCCCAGGATACTGACAGACTTATAACGCTGTACCATTGAGAGCCTACTCATCAACTGCATCTCAGTGTGATATGCCAATTGTCCCGTACCGGACCGCAAAGCACTCCAGCATGTGGTGAAAACTGCCCTACAGACTATCGTCACCCAATTGCCCACCATTGAGAACATCTACCATAAACGCTGCCTGAGCAGGGCGAAAAGCATTATCAAGGATGCATCTCACCCTAACCATGGACTTTTTACTCTCCTCTTATCCGATAGGCGCTACAGGAGCCTCCGCTCCCCCACCAGCAGGCATAGGAAGAGCTTCTTCCCTGAGGCTGTGACCTTGCTGAACCTCACATCACAGCACTAAGCAGCATTGCACCCATATTGTACTGTCTCAGTACTTTTATATTTGTGTGCTGTAGCACTTACTTTTTATTTGCAGTTATTTTGTAAATAACACTTTTCTTTGCATTTCTGATAAGAGGCTAACTGCATTTCATTTGGCTTTGTATCTGTACTCGGCACAATGACAATAAAGTTGAATCTAATCTAATCTGCTTATCGACACAACAGATCTAGAGCGGATGAAATTTCATTGGCTCTTCACGCAGCCTTGCAACACCTGGACAATACAAATACCTACGTCAAGATGCTGTTTATTGACTACAGCTCAGTGTTTAATACAATCATTCCTACAGTTCTGATCAAAAAGCTCCAAAACCTGGGCCTCTGTACCTCTCTCTGCAACTGGATCCTTGACTTCCTCAGCGGAAGACCACGATCAGTACGGATCGGTAATAACATTCCACTTCACTGACGATCAACATGGGCACACCTCAGTATGTGTGCTCAGCCCACTGCTCTACTCTTTACACCCAAGACTATGTGACTAGGCACAGCTCAAATGCCAACTATCAATTTGCTGATGACACAACTATTGTCAGCAGAATTTCAGATGGTGACGAGAAGGTGTACAGGAGCAAGATACATCAGATAGTTGAGTGGCGTCATGGTAACAACCTTGCACTCTATGTCAGTAAAACCCAAGAACAGATAGTGGTCTTCAGAAAGGATAAGATGAGGGAACACCCACCAGTCCTCAGAGACATCAGATTTTATTTTTGGAGAAGAAAGTCAGAGGAGCAGAACGGGAGTGCGGCGGGAGCCATTTTGATATTTTTCTTCTACTCCTCGGAGTTAAGAGAGCCGGGACTACGCAGGCGTGTGATGTCGGGCAGTGAAGCGGGAAGGATTTAAAAAGGACACAGCCTTAAACAGCGGGCAGCAGAGTGAGCCGGGAGTAGAGTGAAGGCTTGAGGGCTTGGGCTCAGCGGGCTTAGGCGGAAGCGGGTGAGGCAAGGTAGGTTTCAGTTTTCAGTTTTTTCCTGTTCCTTGAGGAAAGGGGAAGTATGAGTGTGAGGGCAGCTTGTTGTTCTCGGTGTCAGATGGGGGAGATCCTGGAGTCTCCTAGCCTCCCAGATGTCCACATCTGCGCCAGGTGCGCCGAGCTGCAGCTCCTGAGGGACCGTGTTAAGGAACTGGAGCTGCAGCTCAATGACCTTTGTCTGGTCGGGGAGAGTGAGGAGTGATAGAGAGGAGTTACAGGCAGGTGGTCACACCAGGGCCATGGGAGGCAGACAAGTGGGTCACGATTAGGAGGGGGAAGGGGAAGAGTCAGGTACTAGAGAGTACCCCAGTGGCTGTACTCCTTGACAATAAGTACTCCTGTTTGAGTACTGTTAGGGGGGACAGCCTACCTGGGGGAAGCAACAGTGGCCGTATCTCTGGCACAGAGTCTGGCCCTGTGGCTCAGAAGGATAGGGAAAGGAAGAGGAAGACAGTAGTAATGGGGGACTCGATAGTTAGGGGGTCAGATAGGCGTTTCTGTGGACACGATCAGGAGACCTGGATGGCAGTTTGCCTCCTTGGTGCCAGGGTCCGGGATGTTTCTACTCGCGTCTGAGATATCCTGAAGTGGGAGGGTGAGGAGCCAGAGGTTGTGGAACATATAGGTACCAATGACATAGGTAGGAAAAGGGAAGAGGTCCTGAAAGGAGAATATTGGAAGTTAGGAAGGCAGTTGAGAAGAAGGACCACAAAGGTAGTAATCTCGGGATTACTGCCTGTGCCACGCGACAGTGAGAGTAGGAATGGAATGAGGTGGAGGATAAATGCGTGGCTGAGGGATTGGAGCAGGGGGCAGGGATTCAAGTTTCTGGATCATTAGGACCTCTTTTGGGGCAGGTGTGACCTGTTAAAAAGGACGGGTTACACTTGAATCCTAGGGGGACCAACGTACTGGTGGGTAGGTTTAATAGAGCTGTAAGGGAGGGTTTAAACTAATTTGGCAGGGGGATGGGAACTGGAATGATGGAGCAGAGGAAAGGGAAAACAGAAATAGATCTAAGGCAGTGAGCAGTAAGGATGTCAGGAAGGACAGGCAGATGATGTAGCAAATTTGCAGCCATTGGGATGAGTTGCAGTGCAATCAATGCAAAACGTATCAAATACTGGACTTAAGGTGTTATACTTAAATGCACGCAGCATAAGGAATAAGGTGGATGATCTTGTTGTACAGTTACAGATTGGCAGGTATGATATTGTGGCCATCACTGAGATGTGGCTAAAGGATGCATGTCTCTGGGAGCTGAACGTCCAAGGATACATGGTGTGTCGGAAGGATAGGCAGGTAGGTAGAGGGGGTGGCATGGCTTTATTGGTAAGGAATGATATTAAATCATAAAGAGTTGACATAGGATCGGAAGGTACAGAATCTTTATGAGTTGAGCTAAGAAATCGCAGGGGTAAAAGGACCCTGATGGCAGTTATCTACAGGCCTCCAAACAGCTGCAGTGATGTGGACTACAAATTACAACAGGAAATAGAAGAGGCTTGCCAGAAGGGCAGTGTTATGATAATTGTGGGGGATTTTAACATGCAAGTGGATTGGGAAAATCAGGTCGGCACTGGATCTCAAGAGAGAGGATTTGTAGAATGTCTACAAGATGGCTTTTTAGAACAGCTTGTTGTTGAGCCCACTAGGGGATCGTCTGTACTGGATTGGGTATTGTGTAATGAACCAGAGATGATTAGAGAGATGGAAGTGAAGGAACCCTTAGGAGGCAGTAATCACAACATGCTTGAGTTCACTGTGAAATTTGAGAAAGAGAAGCCGAAATCCGATGTGTCGGTATTTCAGTGGAGTAAAGGAAATTACAGTGACATGAGAGAGGAACTGGCCAAAGTTGACTGGAAAGGGACACTAGCAGGAAGGAAAGCAGAGCAGCAGTGGCTGGAGTTTATGCGAGAAGTGAGGAAGGTGCAAGACAGATATATTCCAAAAAAGAAGAAATTTTCGAATGGAAAAAGGATGCAACGGTGGCTGACAAGAGAAGTCAAAGCCAAAGTAAAAGCAAAGCAGAGGGCATACAAAGAAGCAAAAATTAGTGGGAAGACAGAGGATTGGGAAGTTTTTAAAAGCTTACAAAAGAAAACTAAGAAGGTCATTAAGAAGGAAAAGATGAACTATGAAAGGAAGCTAGCAACTAATATCAAAGAGAATACTAAAAGCTTTTTCAAGTATATAAAGAGTAAAAGACAGGTGAGAGTAGATATAGGACCGATAGAAAATGATGCTGGAGAAATTGTAATGGGAGATAAGGAGATGGTGGAGAAACTGAACGAGTATTTTACATCAGTCTTCACTGAGGAAGACTTCAGCAATATACCGGGCATTCAAGGGTGTCAGGGAAGAGAAATATGCACAGTCACAATTACGACAGAGAAAGTACTCAGGAAGCTGAATAGTCTAAGGGTAGATAAATCTCTTGGACCAGATGGAATACACCCTCGTGTTCTGAAGGAAGTAGCAGTGGAGATTGTGGAGGCATTAGCAATGATCTTTCAAAAGTCAATAGATTCTGGTCTGGTTCCAGAGGGCTGGAAGATTGCAAATGTCACTCTGCTATTTAAGAAGGGGGCAAGGAAACAAAAAGGAAATTATAGACCTGTTAGCTTGACTTTGGTGGTTGGGAAGTTGTTGGAGTCGATTGTCAAGGATGAGGTTACGGAGTACCTGGAGGCATATGACAAGATAGGCAGAACTCAGCATGGTTTCCGTAAAGGAAAATCCTGCCTGACAAACCTAGTGCAATTTTTTGAGGAAATTACAAGTAGGCTTGACAAGGGAGATGCAGTGGATGTTGTGTATTTGGATTTTCAGAAGGTCTTTGACAAGGTGCCGCACATGAGGCTGCTAAACAAGATAAGAGCCCATGGAATTACGGGAAAGTTACATACGTGGATAGAGTGTTGGTTGATTGGCAGGAAACAGAGAGTGGGAATAAAGGGATCCCATTCTGGTTGGCTGCCGGTTACCAGTGGTGTTCCACAGGGGTCTGTGTTGGGGCCGCTTCTTTTTACGTTGTACATCAACGATTTGGATTATGGAATAGATGGCTTTGTGGCTAAGTTTGCTGATGATACAAAGATAGGTGGAGGGGCCGGTAGTGCTGAGGAAACAGAGAGTCTGCAGAGAGACTTGGATAGATTGGGGGAATTGGCAAAGAAGTGGCAAATGAATTACAATGTCGGAAAGTGTATGGTCATGCACTTTGGTAGAAGAAATAAATGGGCAGACTATTATTTAAATGGGGAGAGAATTCAAAGTTCTGAGATGCAACGGGACTTGGGAGTTCTCGTGCAGGATACCCTTAAGGTTAACCTCCAGGTTGAGTCGGTTGTGAAGAAGGCAAATGCAATGTTGGCATTCATTTCTAGAAGAATAGAGTATGAAATGATGTTGAGGGTCTATAAGGCACTGGTAAGACCTCACTTGGAATACTGTGTGCAGTTTTGGGCTCCTTATTTACGAAAGGATGTGCTGACGTTAGAGAGGGTTCAGAGAAGATACACTAGAATGATTCCAGGAATGAGAGGGTTAACATACGAGGAACGTTTGACCGCTCTTGGTCTGTACTCCTTGGAGTTTAGCAGAATGAGGGGGGACCTCATAGAAACATTTCGAATGTTGAAAGGCATGGACAGAGTGGATGTGGCAAAGTTGTTTCCCATGGTGGGGAGTCTAGTACGAGAGGACATGACTTGAGGATTGCAGGGCGCCCATTCAGAACAGAGATGTGAAAAAAAAATTTTAGCCAATGGGTGGTAAATCTGTGGAATTTGTTGCCACAGGTGGCAGTGGAGGCTGGGTCATTGGGTGTATTTAAGGCAGAGATTGATAGGTATCTGAGTAGTCAGGGCATCAAAGGTTATGGTGAGAAGGCGGGGGAATGGAACTAAAGGGGAGATTGGATCAGCTCATGATGAAATGGTGGAGCAGACTCGATGGGCCGAATGGCCGACTTCTGCTCCTTTATCTTATGGTCTAAGTGGCTATCATTTCATTCGGAGTTTCAGGTGATTTAGTATGGCACCAAAGACATTTGCAAATTTCTACTCATGTACTGGGGAAAGCATTCTAACTGGCTGCATCACCATCTGACAAAGTTAGAGTGGTGGTCACCAACCTTTTTAAGCCCAAGATCCCTTAGTGAAAGGCAAGATCGACCTACTAAATCATTTAGAGAAAACGGCTCAGATTGTACTTCCAACTTGAGGCCTTTTATTGGGCTAATTGTATTTTAATTACATAAAATGCTTTTGTCAAGCTTTCAAATTAATTCAACCAAGAAAACACTGTAACTAGCATATCAAACAGGCCATAGCGGCATCGAGCTCATCCAATAACACCTTGAATAAGCGGTGCCGAAGCGCTTTTGCTCGAATCAAGTTTATCAGTTTGACCACCAGTGTCATTACATGAGAAAAGTCCACAACCTTCCCAGCCGAGGCCTGCTGATAAATCACACGGTGATAATCCAGGAAGTTGGGAAAATCAGGGTCATTACGGCACAATGCTATAAAAACCAATGCGCACACTGTGCATTGCTGGAGCCTCATCAATAGTAATTGCCACCAGTTTATGAATAGGGATGTCATTTTCACGGACATTTTTTTAAACTCATTGTAAATATCCTCACCTCTTGTTCTCTCCTTTAAGTGCAAAAGAGTGAGGAAGTCCTCCTTTGTTGTTAAATCCAGGAAGGCCATTCTGACAAATACAACAAGCTGAGCTGTTTGAATTACATCCAGGGATTCATCAAACTGTCATGAAAAATATTCAGAGAATGACAAGTCTTTTAACACTTGTAGATCCATGTCCTCTGAGCAGTATGTTTGCTGGGCCTTCAACCCCGATTTCAGCTCCTCAACCTTCCTGGTATTGGTAAACTTACTGAGACACTAGTATAAGTTTCAGGGGTATGCACACTAATGACACCACTGTTTTTGTTTCCCATTTTTTGTACATTTGGGGAATGTTGGAATTTAAAGGGGGAGAAGGGTTGTAATGTGAGTATTATAAAGATAAGTTGATACCAATTAGGATCATGGTAATATAGCAATACTCCTGCTACGGAAACTGTTCGTAAAGTGGTTGTATCCAGGGTTGTGGGGTTTTCCTTCAGGTCTTTTCTGCCCGGTGTGCATTAGTGAGAACTTATGTATGCGAATATTGTTTTACCGTCCTAGATAAAGTTGTTCCTTTGGACATGAAGTTGTCAAGTGGTCCTTTTCCAAAGTAGATGTTACTCCATATTTGTATCAAAAGGTTTATCAGGCATAATGTATTTGTGTATTTATTTTGCTTTTTTGTTCGGGATCTACTGGGAAAGTCTCAAAGATCGACCAGTCGATTGCGATTGACTGGTTGGCAACCATTATGCTAGAGGAACTCGGGGTCAGGCAGCATCTGGGGTGGCAAATAGACAGTCAATGTTTCAGGTTGAGATCCTGCATCTGGACCAGAAGAGAAGGGTTGATCTGTGAACAGGGTGATCAAATGAATTGTCAGTAAGAAAAGGCCCTTCGCCCATCAGCACAATGCTGACCATCAGGTGATACTTCTAAAGTGTGAAGGTATCTGGCTGCACCTTGTTTCCAACAGTGTTCCAGATTTAAACCATCCTCTGAGTGAACGTTCCTACTGAATCACCTGCCCTTTACCCTCAATGTGTCACCTCAGCAGAGGAATAGTTATCCACCCTCAGGTTTCCCTTCAGCCCTGTCTGTAATGGTGGAGACTAGGAGGTGGTTAGGTGGCTCAGTGGGTAGAACCAGTGACTCACAGCACAGAGACTGGGTTCAGTCCCAATCTGGTGCTCACCACTGTCCCTCGACTCCCTCCATTCCACAACAGCTTCTCACTCACAACACCAGTCCACTCACCGTCCAGGACTGGGACAGTTAGTACAGGTCAGATACTTATTTTATTAATTTAGAGAGATAGTGTAGAACAGGCTGTTCTGGCCCAATGATTCACACTGCCCAGCAACCCACTGATTTAACCCCAGCCTATTCATAGGACAACTTACAATAACCAATTAACCTGGTAATCTTCGGAATATGTCCTTTTTTCCGATTCCAGGGCCTGCGGATTTATGGTTTCCAGGCTGTATTCCTGGACCAGCACTGAGCTGCGATGAGATACTGGATACAAAGTCAAGCACAAGTTGGTGATGGAGAAAGTTTGTTGCTGCCACCTGCAACCCTAGACCTCCCCCCACCCCCCAGGCTTCTTCAAATATAGAAGCACATCACATCAGTAATTACAAATTCTGTTCCCTTACAGAGCAATGGCCACTGAGGTGTGGGAATGGTTTCTTGACCGGGTGACAGTGACCACGTGGGAGCTCTTAGCCGGGGTCTGACTGACTGCTTTCAGACCCACAGCTGGGGAGTTCTTGATCCCTACAGCACTTTTAAAGCTCCCCACCACCCCCCCCCCACCATAGCATCCAGTCGCTCATCACTGAGGAACAACACACAGGCGTCATTAAATCAGCTTTATAGAAATTGTTTTAATTTCTCTATTTTAAAAGCAATAACTTCAATCTATCAAAATATAGTCACTTCTCAGATATGGCTACATTCTGCAGTGTGAATAGATTTTAAATAAATAATCTTTGAGCTCCTCTCCAGCTTTAAAAGAAATGGTATATTGTTTGCAAGCAGTGTCCACAAGACCATGGCTGTCCGGTTCCAATAACAATACAGTACGTACCTTAGTTAAACACAGCTCAGATCTTTTCAGAATATTACAAATTATATTTAAGTAATATAAACAAATATATTGATATATTTTATTATATTCTCTATTGGAATAGTTCTTTAATTTTGCATAATTTGAGATTCACTAACTGATCCCAGTTCTGGAGGAACAATCTACACTCTGACAAACTACCCTAATATACAGGGTATCCCTGGATTACAAACACCCAAATTATGGACAACCATAGGTATGAACTGGCCTGACCCCGTCCTACAGAGAGACTCCACACTGCCCTGAGACACAGGCAACTTCTCAGGACACAAACTGCCCCACTCTGAGGCAGGCTTGACCCTGGTCACTGGGTCAGTGGCTGGCAAAATGAGGATCAAACAGTCCGCTGGGACGACGAGGAATGTGACAGTCATTTGGAGTCTGTGCATGGAGGCAACAGCTCTCACTCACTATGCCCCAGTAAGGCTTTCACTTCACGGAGTTAGCAGACACTGGGCACCCATGGCTCACACAACGGAGCCCTTGGAGAGGGAGAGGTGAATTGACTGGATCCTTGCTGTCAGGACTCTCTCCAAATCATGCAACAGCTGGTTCCCTGAGGATGCCTCTGAGCAGGAATAAAGTAACTGTTTGAATGCTTCGTTTTCCATCAGAGAGACCATATTCTTCAGAAAGTAGCCTTCGCAGAATGCAGCGAGGTGGGAGACTCCCAGAAACTGCAGGAGACAGATGGGACACAGTCAGTGGGCCAATATCATAGCAGCCTGTCCGTAGACCAGCGCAACACCCTCCACGTAGACCACCACAACACCCAACCAACATACTGCTCACACCAGCAACTCTTCCCTACTCCAGCCCAGATTGCAAGGCAACCTGACCCCACGTGCCATACCCAAACATCTACTGGCATTAAAATAGGGCTGAACAGGCTGAGGATGGTGGGAGGGATCATTTGAGGGGTAGCACAGGGTGAGGAGGGTCTGACCTTGGCATGGTTGTATATCTGCACACAGCTCTCAACGCTGATGGTCCTGGTACAGATAAGTTCACAGTGACGCTGTAGGACGTCCAGCTGGAAGAACCGGGCAGCTGACATTAGCTGTAGGGGTAGAGGGAGGAGTGAAATCAGTGACTGGCAGGAGGGGAGGGTCTCTAAAGTTAAGTCAGTGAGAATGCCAAGACCCTCACCAACACTGACCACTCCCCTCAGACTCCACGGCCCGACATTCCCCACAGTCTCCCCGACTGTCTGCTCTATTACAAATACACAGACCCACTCCCCTCGGACTCCACGGCCCGACATTCCCCACAGTCTCCCCGACTGTCTGCTCTATTACAAATACACAGACCCACTCCCCTCGGACTCCACGGCCCGACATTCCCCACAGTCTCCCCGACTGTCTGCTCTATTACAAATACACAGACCCACTCCCCTCGGACTCCACGGCCCGACATTCCCCACAGTCTCCCCGACTGTCTGCTCTATTACAAATACACAGACCCACTCCCCTCGGACTCCACGGCCCGACATTCCCCACAGTCTCCCCGACTGTCTGCTCTATTACAAATACACAGACCCACTCCCCTCGGACTCCACGGCCCGACATTCCCCACAGTCTCCCCGACTGTCTGCTCTATTACAAATACACAGACCCACTCCCCTCGGACTCCACAGCCCGACATTCCCCAGTCTCCCCGACTGTCTGCTCTATTACAAATACACAGACCCACTCCCCTCGGACTCCACGGCCCGACATTCCCCACAGTCTCCCCGACTGTCTGCTCTATTACAAATACACAGATCCACTCCCCTCGGACTCCACAGCCCGACATTCCCCAGTCTCCCCGACTGTCTGCTCTATTACAAATACACAGACCCTCTCCCTTCAGACTCCACAGTCCAATGTTCCCCACAGTCTCCCCGACTGTCTGCTCTATTACAAATACACAGACCCACTCCCCTCGGACTCCACGGCCCGACATTCCCCACAGTCTCCCTGACTGTCTGCTCTATTACAAATACACAGACCCACTCCCCTCGAACTCCATAGCCCGACATTCCCCACAGTCTCCCCGACTGTCTGCTCTATTACAAATACACAGACCCACTCCCCTCGGACTCCACGGCCCGACATTCCCCACAGTCTCCCCAACTGTCTGCTCTATTACAAATACACAGACCCTCTCCCTTCAGACTCCACAGTCCAATGTTCCCCACAGTCTCCCCGACTGTCTGCTCTATTACAAATACACAGATCCACTCCCCTCGGACTCCACGGCCCAATGTTCCCCACAGTCTCCCCGACTGTCTGCTCTATTACAAATACACAGACCCACTCCCCTCGGACTCCACGGCCCGACATTCCCCACAGTCTCCCCGACTGTCTGCTCTATTACAAATACACAGACCCACTCCCCTCGGACTCCACGGCCCGACATTCCCCACAGTCTCCCCGACTGTCTGCTCTATTACAAATACACAGACCCACTCCCCTCGGACTCCACGGCCCGACATTCCCCACAGTCTCCCCGACTGTCTGCTCTATTACAAATACACAGACCCACTCCCCTCGGACTCCACGGCCCGACATTCCCCACAGTCTCCCTGACTGTCTGCTCTATTACAAATACACAGACCCTCTCCCTTCAGACTCCACGGCCCGACATTCCCCACAGTCTCCCCAACTGTCTGCTCTATTACAAATACACAGACCCTCTCCCTTCAGACTCCACAGTCCAATGTTCCCCACAGTCTCCCCGACTGTCTGCTCTATTACAAATACACAGATCCACTCCCCTCGGACTCCACGGCCCAATGTTCCCCACAGTCTCCCCGACTGTCTGCTCTATTACAAATACACAGACCCACTCCCCTCGGACTCCACGGCCCGACATTCCCCACAGTCTCCCCAACTGTCTGCTCTATTACAAATACACAGACCCTCTCCCTTCAGACTCCACAGTCCAATGTTCCCCACAGTCTCCCCGACTGTCTGCTCTATTACAAATACACAGACCCACTCCCCTCGGACTCCACGGCCCAATGTTCCCCACAGTCTCCCCGACTGTCTGCTCTATTACAAATACACAGACCCACTCCCCTCGGACTCCACGGCCCGACATTCCCCACAGTCTCCCCGACTGTCTGCTCTATTACAAATACACAGACCCACTCCCCTCGGACTCCACGGCCCGACATTCCCCACAGTCTCCCCGACTGTCTGCTCTATTACAAATACACAGACCCACTCCCCTCGGACTCCACGGCCCGACATTCCCCACAGTCTCCCCGACTGTCTGCTCTATTACAAATACACAGACCCACTCCCCTCGGACTCCACGGCCCGACATTCCCCACAGTCTCCCTGACTGTCTGCTCTATTACAAATACACAGACCCTCTCCCTTCAGACTCCACGGCCCAATGTTCCCCACAGTCTCCCCGACTGTCTGCTCTATTACAAATACACAGACCCACTCCCCTCGGACTCCACAGCCCGACATTCCCCACAGTCTCCCCGACTGTCTGCTCTATTACAAATACACAGATCCACTCCCCTCGGACTCCACGGCCCAATGTTCCCCACAGTCTCCCCGACTGTCTGCTCTATTACAAATACACAGACCCTCTCCCCTCAGACTCCACAGTCCAATGTTCCCCACAGTCTCCCCGACTGTCTGCTCTATTACAAATACACAGACCCACTCCCCTCGGACTCCACGGCCCGACATTCCCCACAGTCTCCCCGACTGTCTGCTCTATTACAAATACACAGACCCACTCCCCTCGAACTCCATAGCCCGACATTCCCCACAGTCTCCCCGACTGTCTGCTCTATTACAAATACACAGACCCACTCCCCTCGAACTCCATAGCCCGACATTCCCCACAGTCTCCCCGACTGTCTGCTCTATTACAAATACACAGACCCACTCCCCTCGGACTCCACGGCCCGACATTCCCCACAGTCTCCCCAACTGTCTGCTCTATTACAAATACACAGACCCACTCCCCTCGGACTCCACGGCCCGACATTCCCCACAGTCTCCCCGACTGTCTGCTCTATTACAAATACACAGACCCACTCCCCTCGAACTCCATAGCCCGACATTCCCCACAGTCTCCCCGACTGTCTGCTCTATTACAAGTACAGAGAGAGGCCGGTTGGGCCATCCCATCTACTTTGGCTTTCATTAATCTCATCAGCTCCTCTTTTCTCTGCAACATAGCACAGGGTAAGTCCCCTCGGTCCATACTGGTCCCATTGCCCACGTTTGACCAAGATCTCTAATCCTGTCTGATCTATTTAACTATCCAAACCTATCTCAAACACTTCCTCTGTAAGCTCGTTGTGTGGAAAAGTTATCCCTCAAATTCCTTTTAAATCTTTCCCCTCACACCTGAAATCTCCATCCTACCCTAGGGAAATACTGTGTCCATTCAGTCTATCCACACCCCCTACGATTTAGAAACCTCAACGTTCTCTCCTCAGCCTCCTTCGCTCTAAGAAACAGTTCCAGCTTGTCCAGCCTCTGTCTGTAACCCTCACCCCATAGTCCCGGTAACATCCTGGTGAAGTTCTCCTGCACCCTCTCCACATACTTGCTGTCGTGTGGCAGCAAGAATTGCACACAACCGTTGTACACAGAGATGTACAAGATGATAACAGGCATGAATCTTTAGGAGATCTAGGCCTCATATGGAGCCAGTAATCATTAATGGAGAATGTGTGGAGCAGGTTAAGACCTACAAGTATCTGGGAGTACAGTTAGACGAGAAGCTAGACTGGACTGCCAACACAGATGCCTTGTGCAGGAAGGCACAGAGTCGACTGTACTTCCTTAGAAGGTTGGCGTCATTCAATGTCTGTAGTGAGATGCTGAAGATGTTCTATAGGTCAGTTGTGGAGAGCGCCCTCTTCTTTGTGGTGGCGTGTTGGGGAGGAAGCATTAAGAAGAGGGACGCCTCACGTCTTAATAAGCTGGTAAGGAAGGCGGGCTCTGTCGTGGGCAAAGTACTGGAGAGTTTAACATCGGTAGCTGAGCGAAGGGCGCTGAGTAGGCTACGATCAATTATGGAAAACTCTGAACATCCTCTACATAGCACCATCCAGAGACAGAGAAGCAGTTTCAGTGACAGGTTACTATCGATGCAATGCTCCTCAGACAGGATGAAGAGGTCAATACTCCCCAATGCCATTAGGCTTTACAATTCAACTGCCAGGACTTAAGAACTTTTTTTTTAAAAGCTATTATTAATGCTTTTTGAGATAGTGATTTAGATGCATATCATATTTTTTACTGAGTTAAGTATTGTATGTAATTAGTTTTGCTACAACAAGTGTATGGGACATTGGAAAAAAGTTGAATTTCCCCATGGGGATGAATAAAGTATCTATCTATCTATCTATCTAATCGAGTTGATAGCCAGAGACATTTTTCCCCAGGGTGTAAGTGGCTAATACATGGGGGCATTATTTTAAGATGATTGGAAGGAAGTATTGGGGGGATGGCAGAGGTAGTTTTTTTTATCTACACTGAGTGGTGGATGTGTGGAACATCCTGCCTCAGATGTGGTAGAGGCAGATACAATAGGAATATTTAAATAGGTCATCATCTTTATATATGATGTAGGTGATCATGGTCCTGACCATGATTGTTCTTGATAAATTTTTCACATTAAGTGGCTTGCCATTGCCTTCTTCTGGGCAGTGTTTTACAAGACGGGTGATCCCAACCATTATTAATACTCTTTAAAGATTGTCTGCCTGACATCAGTGGTCACATAACCAGGACTTGGGTTATATATCAGCTGCTCATATGACCATCTGCCACCACCCGCTCTCAGGGCTTCCCGTGACACTGATCGGGGGCTGAGCAGGTGCTACACCTTACCCGAGGGTGAATGGCAGGCCAGCAGAGGGAAGGAGAGCCTCACACCTCCTTTGGTAGAGACACATCTCCACCCCTCCACCCACTTAGAGAGGTAAATGTATGATTAAAAATAATAGAGAGCTCTGTAGGAAAGGTTAGCTTGATCTTACAGTAGATTTGGGCTGGCACAACATTGTAAGTCAAAGGCTTGGACTGCGCTGGCCTGTTCGACGGTCCAAGGTATATGTCCTGGACTGCGCTGTCCTGTTCGATAGTCCAATGTCTGTGTCCTAGTTTGTGCTGTCCTGTTCGATGGTACATGGTCTATGTCCTGGACTGTGCTGTCCTGTTCGATGTTCTAATGCTCCAGGTGCAGTTTCAACAATGTCTTGTACAACTGTAACGTCATGTTCCAAATCCTGTATTCTGTGTCCGGTCCCATGAAGGCAAGCATGTCATACACCTTGTCTATTTGAGTTGCTCTGGTTTAACTTCCCAAAATGTATGTATTTGTGCTTTCAGAGTTAAGTTCAATCAGCCATTCCCTTGCTTACTTCCCCAATAATAATCTTGAACATTATCCAAGCCCAAGTGGGACCCACCTCCAGAAGATCACAGCTGCGGATCTGCAGGGTGTCTGTGCCTCCATGGTATAGGTACTGCATGACCATCTGCCGAGAGAGAGAGATTGGCTTCACACCAGCTGGACATGGCGACAACAAGGTACTCAGCTACAGCACACCCACTAATGAACAACACCCAGTTCCCACCCCACATCCAGTGCTAAAACACCAAACAGCCTGACCCCAGACACACGTGAAGCTCTGCAAGACTCGAGGCATGTGACCAGCACTGTGAGAGTTAACAAGGGGTTGAAAATAAAGAAAACAGTTTGAAACAGTGATTGAGCTCCTGGTTGTCATAGAGACATGGAACTCTACAGCTCAGAAACTGACCCTTTGGCCCATCTAGTCTGTGTTCTGCCTAGTCCCATCAACACACAAGTTGCAAGGTCACTAAACATCAAGCTCCCAAACTGGGCAACCACATGCAAAGTTTCAGGCTGTGAGTGATGGGACAGGACAGGGGTTTGGGGGGAGATGTCTCTGGATACAAACTACACTGAGTGGGGGTATGAAGGTGGGAGGAAGGTAAGACAAGCAGTGGGACACTGCTCCAGAACTCTGGCACTTCTCTCGAACCCAGGCACTGCTGTGTGATGTGTGGGAGGTGAGAGCAGACCCCAGGCTCCTGCGTGAGGAGAGAGGTGGATATTCACCCAACAAGCTGGGAGACGTCCATCTGGAAGCAGACATTCCACAGATGGTGGAGGTGTTTGATGGGGAGACAGATTGGGGTTCACCTGTCTGCTGGAGGCACTGACTTACCTTAAATATATTGTACTTGATCTGGCTGATTTCAATGAAGATATTGTGGCTGTTCTCTGAGGGCATTCGGCTCGACAGCAGCATCTTAAACCTGTGGAGACCATGGAAATCGGCTCAGAGTCACAGCAACATCTTACTGAAAGCTCAGCGAACAGACAGCTTTCAGTGTCAGTCCTGACACAATACAGAGATCATCAGGATTGGGGGCACTGTATGGACAAGTGGGCACTGTCTGGATGGGTGGGCGGCGTATGGACGGGTGGGCGGCATCTGGACGGGTGGGCACTGTATGGACGGGTGGGCGGCGTATGGACGGGTGGGCACTGTATGGACGGGTGGGCGGCATCTGGACGGGTGGGCACTGTATGGACGGGTGGGCAGTGTATGGACGGGTGGGCGGCGTATGGACGGGTGGGCACTGTATGGACGGGTGGGCACTGTATGGACGGGTGGGCACTGTATGGACGGGTGGGCGGCGTATGGACGGGTGGGCGGCGTATGGACGGGTGGGCACTGTATGGACGGGTGGGCGGCGTATGGACGGGTGGGCACTGTATGGACGGGTGGGCGGCGTATGGACGGGTGGGCACTGTATGGACGGGTGGGCGGCGTATGGACGGGTGGGCACTGTATGGACGGGTGGGCACTGTATGGACGGGTGGATGGCGTATGGACGGGTGGGCGGCGTATGGACGGGTGGGGCGGCGTATGGACGGGTGGGCAGCGTATGGACGGGTGGACGGCGTATGGACGGGTGGACGGCATCTGGACGGGTGGGCACTGTATGGACGGGTGGGCGGCGTCTGGACGGGTGGGCGGCGTCTGGACGGGTGGACAGCGTATGGACGGGTGGGCACTGTATGGACGGGTGGGCGGCGTATGGACGGGTGGGCAGCGTCTGGACGGGTGGACAGCGTCTGGACGGGTGGGCACTGTATGGACGGGTGGGCAGCGTATGGACGGGTGGGCAGCGTCTGGATGGGTGGGCACTGTATGGACGGGTGGGCAGTGTCTGGACGGGTGGACAGGGTCTGGACGGGTGGGCAGTGTCTGGATGGGTGGGCACTGTATGGACGGGTGGGCACTGTATGGACGGGTGGACAGCGTCTGGACGGGTGGGCACTGTATGGACGGGTGGGCAGTGTCTGGACGGGTGGACAGTGTCTGGACGGGTGGGCAGAGTCTGGACGGGTGGGCAGTGTCTGGACGGGTGGGCACTGTATGGACGGGTGGGCACTGTATGGACGGGTGGGCAGTGTCTGGACGGGTGGGCAGTGTCTGGACGGGTGGGCAGCGTCTGGACGGGTGGGCACTGTATGGATGGGTGGGCAGCGTCTGGACGGGTGGGCACTGTATGGATGGGTGGGCAGTGTCTGGACGGGTGGGCACTGTATGGATGGGTGGGCAGTGTCTCGACGGGTGGGCAGCGTATGGACGGGTGTGCACTGTATGGACGGGTGGTCAGTGTCGACGGGTGGGGGGTGTATGGACGGGTGGGCAGCGTATGGACGGGTGGGCAGTGTCTGGACGGGTGGGCACTGTATGGACGGGTGGACAGTGTCTGGACGGGTGGGCAGTGTATGGACGGGTGAGCGGTGTATGGACAGGCTGCATACAGACCCATATGGTACATGCATATAGATACACACACTTCGGCATAGGCACACACCAGCCCACACAGGATGCTCTCATACACACAGACCCAGTCAACACAACCCACACCTCACAGCTGAGAACAGGATCCTGCCTGTGAGCTCGTTCTGAACCCAGGTACACTTAGTGTAACTCCCAGCGCCGACTCCGCAACCTGTTCAACTCCAGACATATCTGCTGATGTGGAATCATCAACCTCTCCCACTCAGTCCTCTACATCAGCTTGTAGCTCCAGAACCCCACCTCACCGTCCAAATCACCCCTGCCCCTCACAGTCTCCCACTCAGTCCTCTACAGCAGCTTGTAGCTCCAGAACCCCACCACACCGAGTCCAAATCACCCCTGCCCCTCACAGTCTCCCACTCAGTCCTCTACAGCAGCTTGTAGCTCCAGAACCCCACCTCACCGAGTCCAAATCACCCCTGCCCCTCACAGTCTCCCACTCAGTCCTCTACAGCAGCTTGTAACTCCAGAACCCCACCTCACCGAGTCCAAATCACCCCTGCCCCTCACAGTCTCCCACTCAGTCCTCTACAGCAGCTTGTAACTCCAGAACCCCACCTCACCGAGACTAAATCACCCCTGCCCCCTCACATTCTCCCACTGTCCTCTACAGCAGCTTGTAACTCCAGAACACCACCTCACCGAGTCCAAATCACCCCTGCCCCTCACAGTCTCCCACTCAGTCCTCTACAGCAGCTTGTAACTCCAGAACACCACCTCACCGAGTCCAAATCACCCCTGCCCCCTCACAGTCTCCCGCCCAGTCCTCTACAGCAGCTTGTAGCTCCAGAACCCCACCTCACCGAGTCCAAATCAACCCTGCCCCCTCACAGTCTCCCACTCCGTCCTCTACAGCAGCTTATAGCTCCAGAACCCCACCTCACCGAGTCCAAATCACCCCTGCCCCCTCACAGTCTCCCACTCAGTCCTCTACAGCAGCTTGTAACTCCAGAACCCCACCACACCGAGTCCAAATCACCCCTGCCCCCTCACAGTCTCCCACTCAGTCCTCTACAGCAGCTTGTAACTCCAGAACCCCAACTCACCGAGTCCAAATCACCCCTGCCCCCTCACATTCTCCCACTCAGTCCTCTACAGCAGCTTGTAACTCCAGAACCCCACCTCACCGAGTCCAAATCACCCCTGCTCCCTCACAGTCTCCCGCCCAGTCCTCTACAGCAGCTTGTAACTCCAGAACCCCACCTCACCGAGTCCAAATCACCCCTGCCCCCTCACAGTCTCCCGCCCAGTCCTCTACAGCAGCTTGTAACTCCAGAACCCCACCTCACCGAGTCCAAATCACCCCTGCCCCCTCACAGTCTCCCACTCAGTCCTCTACAGCAGCTTGTAACTCCAGAACCCCACCTCACCGAGTCCAAATCACCCCTGCCCCCTCACAGTCTCCCACTCAGTCCTCTACAGCAGCTTGTAACTCCAGAACCCCACCACACCGAGTCCAAATCACCCCTGCCCCCTCACAGTGGGGATCAGACACTGACAGTGAGACACTGCCAGAGAGAGTGGGGATCAGACACGGACAGTGAGACACTGCCAGAGAGAGTGGGGGATCAGACACAATGCCAGAGAGAGGGTGGGGATCAGACACTGACAGTGACACACTGTCAGAGAGAGTGGGGGATCAGACACTGACAGTGAGACACTGCAGGAGAGAGTGGGGGATCAGACACTGACAGTGACACAATGCCAGAGAGAGTGGGGATCAGACACTGACAGTGAGACACTGCCGGAGAGAGTGGGGATCAGACACTGACAGTGACACACTGCCGGAGAGAGTGGGGGATCAGACACTGAGAGTGAGACACTGCCAGAGAGAGTGGGGATCAGACACTGAGAGTGAGACACTGCCAGAGAGAGTGGGGGATCAGACACAATGCCAGAGAGAGTGGGGATCAGACACTGACAGTGACACACTGCCGGAGAGAGTGGGGGATCAGACACTGAGAGTGAGACACTGCAAGAGAGAGTGGGGATCAGACACTGACAGTGAGACACTGCCAGAGAGAGTGGGGGATCAGACACAATGCCAGAGAGAGTGGGGATCAGACACTGACAGTGACACACTGCCGGAGAGAGTGGGGGATCAGAAACTGACAGTGAGACACTGCCGGAGAGAGTGGGGGATCAGACACTGACAGTGACACACTGCCGGAGAGAGTGGGGGAACAGACACTGACAATGAGACACTGCCGGAGAGAGTGGGGATCAGACACTGACAGTGAGACACTGCCAGAGAGAGTGGGGGATCAGACACTGACAGTGAGACACTGCCGGAGAGAGTGAGGGATCAGACACTGACAGTGAGACACTGCCGGAGAGAGTGGGGATCAGACACTGACAGTGAGACACTGCCGGAGAGAGTGGGGATCAGACACTGACAGTGAGACACTGCCAGAGAGAGTGGGGGATCAGACACAATGCCAGAGAGAGTGGGGATCAGACACTGACAGTGACACACTGCCGGAGAGAGTGGGGGATCAGACACTGAGAGTGAGACACTGCCAGAGAGAGTGGGGGATCAGACACTGAGAGTGAGACACTGCCAGAGAGAGTGGGGATCAGACACTGACAGTGAGACACTGCCAGAGAGAGTGGGGGATCAGACACAATGCCAGAGAGAGTGGGGATCAGACACTGACAGTGACACAATGCCAGAGAGAGTGGGGATCAGACACTGACAGTGAGACGCTGCCGGAGAGAGTGGGGATCAGACACTGACAGTGACACACTGCCGGAGAGAGTGGGGATCAGACACTGACAGTGAGACACTGCCAGAGAGAGTGGGGGATCAGACACACTGCCGAAGAAAGTGGGGATCAGACACTGACAGTGAGACACTGCCAGAGAGAGTGGGGGATCAGACACAATGCCAGAGAGAGTGGGGATCAGACACTGACAGTGACACACTGCCGGAGAGAGTGGGGGATCAGACACTGAGAGTGAGACACTGCCAGAGAGAGTGGGGATCAGACACAATGCCAGAGAGAGTGGGGATCAGACACTGACAGTGACACACTGCCGGAGAGAGTGGGGGATCAGACACTGAGAGTGAGACACTGCCAGAGAGAGTGGGGATCAGACACTGACAGTGAGACACTGCCAGAGAGAGTGGGGGATCAGACACAATGCCAGAGAGAGTGGGGATCAGACACTGACAGTGACACAATGCCAGAGAGAGTGGGGGATCAGACACAATGCCAGAGAGAGTGAGGGATCAGACACTGACAGTGAGACACTGCCGGAGAGAGTGGGGATCAGACACTGACAGTGACACACTGCCGGAGAGAGTGAGGGATCAGACACTGACAGTGAGACGCTGCCGGAGAGAGTGGGGATCAGACACTGACAGTGACACACTGCCGGAGAGAGTGGGGGATCAGACACTGAGAGTGAGACACTGCCGGAGAGAGTGGGGATCAGACACTGACAGTGAGACACTGCCAGAGAGAGTGGGGGATCAGACACACTGCCGAAGAGAGTGGGGATCAGACACTGACAGTGAGACACTGCCAGAGAGAGTGGGGGATCAGACACAATGCCAGAGAGAGTGGGGATCAGACACTGACAGTGACACACTGCCAGAGAGAGTGGGGGATCAGACACTGAGAGTGAGACACTGCCAGAGAGAGTGGGGATCAGACACTGCCAGAGAGAGTGGGGATCAGACACTGACAGTGAGACACTGCCAGAGAGAGTGGGGGATCAGACACTGACAGTGAGACACTGCCAGAGAGAGTGGGGGATCAGACACAATGCCAGAGAGAGTGGGGATCAGACACTGACAGTGACACACTGCCGGAGAGAGTGGGGGATCAGACACTGAGAGTGAGACACTGCCAGAGAGAGTGGGGATCAGACACTGACAGTGACACACTGCCGGAGAGAGTGGGGGATCAGACACTGACAGTGAGACACTGCCGGAGAGAGTGGGGATCAGACACTGACAGTGAGACACTGCCAGTGAGAGTGGGGGATCAGACATTGAGAGTGAGACACTGCCGGAGAGAGTGGGGATCAGACACTGACAGTGACACAATGCCAGAGAGAGTGGGGGATCAGACACTGACAGTGACACAATGCCAGAGAGAGTGGGGATCAGACACTGACAGTGACACACTGCCGGAGAGAGTGGGGATCAGACACTGACAGTGAGACACTGCCGGAGAGAGTGGGGGATCAGACACACTGCCGGAGAGAGTGGGGGATCAGACAACACTGCCAGAGAGAGTGGGGGATCAGACACTGACAGTGACACACTGCCGGAGAGAGTGGGGGATCAGACACTGACAGTGACACACTGCCGGAGAGAGTGGGGATCAGACACTGACAGTGACACACTGTCAGAGAGAGTGGGGGATCAGGCACTGACAGTGAGACACTGCCAGAGAGAGTGGGGATCAGACACTGACAGTGACACACTGTCAGAGAGAGTGGGGGATCAGACACTGACAGTGACACACTGCCGGAGAGAGTGGGGATCAGGCACTGACAGTGAGACACTGCCAGAGAGAGTGGGGATCAGACACTGACAGTGACACACTGCCGGAGAGAGTGGGGGATCAGACACTGACAGTGACACACTGTCAGAGAGAGTGGGGGATCAGACACTGACAGTGACACACTGCCGGAGAGAGTGGGGGATCAGACAGTGACAGTGACACACTGCCGGAGATAATGGGGATCAGACACTGACAGTGAGACACTGCCAGAGAGAGTGGGGGATCAGACACTGACAGTGAGACACTGTCGGAGAGAGTGGGGGATCAGACACACTGCCGGAGAGAGTGGGGATCAGACACTGACAGTGACACACTGCCGGTGAGAGCGGAGATCAGACACTGACAGTGAGACACTGCCGGAGAGAGTGGGGGATCAGACACTGACAGTGAGACACTGCCGGAGATAATGGGGATCAGCCACTGACAGTGAGACACTGCCGGAGAGAGTGGGGGATCAGACACTGACAGTGAGACACTGCCGGAGAGAGTGGGGATCAGACACTGACAGTGAGACACTGCCAGAGAGAGTGGGGATCAGACACTGACAGTGACACACTGCCGGAGATAATGGGGATCAGACACTGACAGTGAGACACTGCCAGAGAGAGTGGGGGGGTCAGACACTGCCAGAGAGAGTGGGGGATCAGACACACTGCCAGAGAGAGTGGGGATCAGGCACTGACAGTGAGACACTGCCAGAGAGAGTGGGGGATCAGACACACTGCCGGAGAGAGTGGGGATCAGACACACTGCCGGAGAGAGTGGGGGATCAGACACTGACAGTGAGACACTGCCAGAGAGAGTGGGGATCAGACACTGACAGTGAGACACTGCCAGAGAGAGTGGGGATCAGACACTGACATTGACACACTGCCGGAGATAATGGGGATCAGACACTGACAGTGAGACACTGCAGGAGAGAGTGGGGGATCAGACACTGACAGTGACACAATGCCAGAGAGAGTGGGGATCAGACACTGACAGTGAGACACTGCAGGAGAGAGTGGGGGATCAGACACTGACAGTGACACAATGCCAGAGAGAGTGGGGATCAGACACTGACAGTGAGACACTGCCAGAGAGAGTGGGGATCAGACACTGACAATGACACACTGCTGGAGAGAGTGGGGATCAGACACTGACAGTGACACACTGTCAGAGAGAGTGGGGATCAGACACTGACAGTGACACACTGTCAGAGAGAGTGGGGGATCAGACACTGACAGTGACACACTGCCGGAGAGAGTGGGGATCAGGCACTGACAGTGAGACACTGCCAGAGAGAGTGGGGATCAGACACTGACAGTGACACAATGCCGGAGAGAGTGGGGGATCAGACACTGACAGTGAGACACTGCCAGAGAGAGTGGGGATCAGGCACTGACAGTGAGACACTGCCGGAGAGAGTGGGGATCAGACACTGACAGTGACACACTGCCGGAGAGAGTGGGGGATCAGACACTGACAGTGAGACACTGCCAGAGAGAGTGGGGATCAGGCACTGACAGTGAGACACTGCCAGAGAGAGTGGGGATCAGACACTGACAGTGACACACTGTCAGAGAGAGTGGGGGATCAGACACTGACAGTGAGACACTGCCAGAGAGAGTGGGGATCAGACACTGACAGTGACACACTGTCAGAGAGAGTGGGGGATCAGACACTGACAGTGACACACTGCCGGAGAGAGTGGGGGATCAGACACTGACAGTGAGACACTGCCAGAGAGAGTGGGGATCAGACACTGACAGTGACACACTGTCAGAGAGAGTGGGGGATCAGACACTGACAGTGACACACTGTCAGAGAGAGTGGGGGATCAGGCACTGACAGTGACACACTGTCAGAGAGAGTGGGGGATCAGACACTGACAGTGACACACTGCCGGAGAGAGTGGGGATCAGACACTGACAGTGAGACACTGCCAGAGAGAGTGGGGATCAGACACTGTCAGTGACACACTGCTGAAGAGAGTGGGGATCAGACACTGACAGTGACACACTGCCGGAGAGAGTGGGGATCAGACACTGACGATATTTCAGAAGAGTCTGATGAATACTAGAATCACCCAGGTTCCATGCAACGTGTTGAGAAATGGGATAAATATTTGTGAAAGCCCACTGGTCAGTGTGGATGCGGTGGACCGAATGGGAATGATCTGATTATGCGCTGTATTGTACTCCTCTTGGAAAAGTCAGTAGCACTGCAGGGGACAAGTTCTCATCGTCTCCCCTCCTGCAGCAGTACTGGTGCCACTCACAAATCCTCCTCCAGAACACTCGTGGAATGTGTTACCTTGGCGAGGCAGTGTAGAGGAGCACACGGTGGGCATAGAATGGCTTCCCCTCCACCAGGAAGGTGATATCCGACATCTCCTTGTTGTTCAGGAAGTGTGGATCTGCAAACACAGAGCAGATGAAATGACCAGGGGTTTGAGGAAGCATAACACTCCAGGAATGGAGGCCAGCCTGTCCCTAGGTGGCTGCACCCAGCACTGTCCTCAAGCTGTTTTAACCTCCATCCCTCCCATTCCAGAAATTACCCAGAGCCGCTGGGAAACTGATCATTTCCCACAGGCTACTGGGGTCTGAATTCACATCTTAATGAAAGAAATTCCTTCCATTTCAGTCTTAAATAGCAGAACCTCGTTCATCACAAGTTAGGTGAATAGCGACCCAGTCTGCGTTCTGACCACAGAGCAATGGAACATCCCCTCCATTCCTGCCAACATCCTATGGATTTCCGAGAGAAACATCCTGGGACAATCCCCGAGGACACTCTCTGTACTGCCTAAACATTCCAGGACCATTCTCCAACAGTCCAGGACATCTTCCTAATGCCCGATACCCCAGACCATCTCTCAGCAGACCAGGACACCTTCCCAGTGCCCTGAAACCCCAGATATCCACTGTATGAACACCCTTCTCTATCCCCCGCAATAACGTTTTACCTTACATATGCCATTGCCTCCCTTATTATTAACTCTGCCTGTAGCAGCCGTGGTTTCCTCTGAACAATATTGAACAAGTCCCTCCGAACAATATTGAACAGTCTCTCACACAGTGGGGTGAGGTAGTGGGGGCATAGGAGAGGATGGGGCTGCACATCTTCTCACCAGTCAGCCATAAACAGGTCAGCTCTCCACTGAGATTTTACTTTGCACAGGAAAATATTTAATTTATTTAACATTAAACACTTTTATTAAAGTTGGCCTCAACTTTGCTCCCACTACCCTCGAGGCAGTGGCATAGGCGCAATTACTTTTGGTTTTGGAGTCACAAAACAAATGTGGCGATGAGGCATTTTTAAAACAAACTCAAGACAAATACCTACCTGTTGAAGCACAGTGATTGTTTGAATTAAAAAATAAAGCAGTGCAGCACATGTTCTTCAGAAGAGAAGTCGTGACTGAGTTTTAAAACAAGGCAGAAAGTGGACAAGTTCACGAGTTCGTGGACATGAGTACTGGGTGATAATAATCATAAATTAAAAACAGTAGAAATGGCTGGCTACATCTGAATAATAGACGCATTCATTATACAACAGATAACTGGATTTCATATACTGAATGGATTGAGCAGTATTTTAAAGCAAATAGAATAGCCAATGAGAAGCGAGTGACAACTTTGTCGAGTGCATTGGATTTAAAGGCGTACAATTTGCTTAGTTTGGTTGTTACAACCAAATCAGCTGAATGATCTTTGCTGATATCATGAAAGTAATGCAGGACATTTAGAACCAAGACCATTGTTGACTGCAGAACACTATAAGTGGAATCAAAAGGAAGGGAAATCCATTTTAGCGTATGCAGCTGAATTAAAGAAGTCATCTGACCATTGTCCGTTCGGTAATGAGCTTAATGATATACTGAGAGATCATTTAGTTTGTGGAATCTTACAAGAAAATACTCAAAAATAGCTTCTAATTGAATCAGCGAATTATATTTAAAAGATAAGTTGAAATTGTTGTTTCAATGGAAACCACAGACAAAGATGCAATTGAGTTGCAGTGAAAGTGAGCATGAACAAAACTGCAGTGTGTAAACAGAAACTGGCTTGGCTGAACAAATTGTGTTACCCTTGTGGCAGGAGCTCACGTACATCAGACCAATGCAGGTTTAATGGCAAAAGTTGCAGTAAATGCAACGGGGGCCATATACAAAGAACATGTTGGAAAGACTAAAATAAATAGACTGCACAGAGATGAGAAAAAGATAAAAAGTCAAGTTGATGTTTCAAAAAGTGCATTAATCTGCACACTGTTGATGACAAGTCTGATAATGGTGAGAGTGACAAGATAGGCTATCCTTGAGATTTGCAATATGAAAACAAACAATAGTCAAGCAATATGGTTTACACCAGTATTAAGTGGGAAATTTATTAAAATGGATTTGGGTTATGGCTCGGCTGTTTCAGTCATTCCACAAAATGAGTTTGAACAGCATTTCAAAGATACTGAACTGAAGTTATGGATATCTAACTAAGAACTTATACTGGAGAAAAGTTAAATCCTGTGGGAATGACATTCATAACTGAAATACAACAACCAACAAGCCACATTGTGCTTGTATGTGGTAAAAACAGCCTGACCAGCATTGTGGGGATGTGAGTGGCCAAGACAACTACGACCTGATTGGAGATCCATCCAGCATTTGCCAGCCACATCCTCTGTAACAGAGTCAACTGAAAGGGAATTAAGGTAGGTACTGGATGATGCCACAACTGTCTGCATGCCATACACCATGAACCTTTGCCCAACAGGGGACAAATAGGTGTTGGTGCCAACCTCTCTGCTAATCCCCTTGGACCAAAGAAGGACCATGCTGCTCAGAGGAATCATGAAAGTAATGAAAGCAGTGGTCCAACTACAGTTTTTGTAGGAAATATTTATGAGAAAGCTTCCGATATGTTATCAAGCAGTTGCTTGTGAAACGTGGCTTGGTTTTAAGCTGGAACAGAGTTCAAGAAGACTAAGGAAAGTTGCAAGCATTCATCTTTTGTTAGTATAAAGAACCAGAGATTACTCTGCATGCTGTAAGATTATTTAATGAACTCCAGGTGAGAGACAAAAAGTTGCTTGTAAAAGTAGACCAAAGACCAAAGCCCAGCTAGATGAATGGAAGGTTAAAATGGAGTCAATGGAGATACAAGAACATAGGATTTGTCAGATGATATTGTGGATGAGGAAACCAAGAGGGGAGATTAGATTGTAAAGGGAGCATCCTCACCACATCCACTCTATCAAGGCCTTTCACTTATCGATAGGTTTCAATGAGGTCCCCCTCATTCTTCTGAATTCAGTGAATTAGACCCAGAGCCATCAAGTGCTCTTCATATGACAACCCATTCAATCCTGCCATTTCCAACCATTGTTAGGACTTCCTTATGTCAACCACCTCTGATATCTGGTGATGGCACATTTCGCACAGTCGCTTGTCCTGCCATGGCCTCTGGCTCTGCATCACTTACTTCCATTTGGATGTCCCCTGCCTGCTGTCTGAAGTATTCTCCTAGCAGGTCATCCTTAGAGGTCATCTTCTTGACATACTCATGGATGTTTCATATTTCTTCCAGGACTGTGACCTTGGCACTTCCAAGTCCCGGCCCTCCTTTATTCCGGTGAGTGTACAGTCACTCGAGGTTGGACCTTGGAGGGAATCCTCCATGTATTGTTGGTAGTTTCTGGGTCTTGAAGTCAGTGGCTTCCAGGTCATTCCTTGGCCAGCACACTATTGCGGCTGGGTATCTGATAACTGGTAAGGAAAATGCATTGATGGCTTTCATCTTATTCTTCCCATTCAGCTGGCTTTTTTAGGACCCATCTCACTCTTTGGAGGTATGTGGATGCTGCAACCTTCCTTCCAGGTATTTGTAGCTCTTTTGAACATCTATAGATAGTTGAGATGCACTCTATATTGAGTTGGAGCTTATAGCGAAGCAGGAAGGGGTGTTGTATATTTAATATTTCTGTAATATTTGAGTAATATTGTAAATATATTGCTTAATTAAGCATTATTTGTTGTTTATCTAATTATGGCTATATGTAGAAATCCGTGAACTGCATACATCACAACGCTACTACCTGTTACATAAAACTAAGTTAGACTCACATTCCCAGCTCTATCCAATTTTTCTTGCAATTACTTTTTATGTTCTGGAATTACGGTACCTCCTCTCTGATTGTAGCAATGAGAAGATGGAATAATGCCCTTGCTTTTATTCCTGTTTTCTGTCAATGTGACTTCCCCGGTGCCCACTACACCGCTCCTGTTATAGCCACTGATAACATCGGCCCTCCAATCAGTGACTTCTGCCCCCAACATCCCAATTACAGCTGGTTCTAATCCTGCTATTGGGTTCCAATCCTGTCACACTCAAACACTGCAGTTTCCCTTCCTCTTCCCCGCAACCTCACAAAGCAAGTACGTTTGTACAAGCATGGGGTTACATCACATTGGGAGCCCAACAGAGGGTTAGATCAGAGGATGACTAAGACATAGGAGCAGAATTAGGCCATTCTGCCCATTGAGTTTGCTCCTCTTTACATCCTTACTTTTATATTCTAGTCATCTCAAAATGAATGCTATCATTACTTTTGCCTTCCTCACCACCGACTCAAACTACAAGTTAATCTTTAGGGAATCCTAAACAAGGACTCCCAAGTCCCTTTGTATGTTGGAGTTTTAATCTTTCCGCCTGCTTAGAAAACAGTCTTCTGCTTTTGTTCCTTCTACCAAAGTGCAAGACCATATGCTTCACTGAGCATAAGCAAGACACTGTATTCCATCTGCCACTTCTTTGCCCATTCTCCTAATCTGTCCAAGTCCTTCTGCAGACTCTCTGCTTCCTCAACACTACCCACGCCTCCACCTATCTTTGTATTGTCCGCAAACTTGGCCACAAAGCCATCAATTCCGTCATCCAAATCATGAAAAGCAGTCCCAATACCAACCCTTATGGAACATCACTAGATATTAGCAGCTAATCAGAAAAGGCTCCCTTTATTCCCACTCAATGCCTCCCGCCAGTGAGCCAATCTTTTATCTTTACTGCTTTCCATAGATGCTGCTGATGTGCTGAGTTCCTTCAGTATTTTGTGTCTGTCACTTTGGATTTCCAGCATCTGCAGATTTTTCCATGGTTATGAATGCTTTATCCATGATGGCACCTGCCAACTCAACGTCGTTACAATTAACACAATAATCAGACTATTGGAAATAAGAATACAGCAGGGTAAATGTCAGTGAACCAAGTACATACCCAGGCGAGCAATCTGTTTCTGTTTGATATCTGTGAACTTGGGGATTGGGTATGGGCTGTAGCACTGAGTGAAAATTGCTGCCAACTGCTGACTGATGGCTTCGTTCTAACGTCAGAGAGAAATCAGAGTGAGACTGAGTGAACGCAGCAATGTCCCTGCAATATATCTTAATGAAAGCACTGCCAACTCCTCCTTGATAAGGATCCACACCAGGTTCCTAAGACTGCCACCAGGAACCAGGGCATGTAGACTAGGCAGTGCAGCAGTAGAGCAGTTAGTGTAACATTATACCACCAGAGAGCAATTCCTGCCTCTATCTGTACAGAGCTTGCACCATTTCCCTGTGACCACATGGGTCTCCTCCAGGTGCTCTGGTTTCCTCCCACAGTCCAAAAATGTATTAGTTCAGTGAGTTGTGGGTGTGCTATGCACTGGAAATGTGGCTACATTTGCAGGCTGCCTAACACAACCTTCGCTGATTTAATTGGCACAAAATGATCCATTTCACTGTATGCTTTGATGTACATGTGACAAAGTTAATCAGCTAATCTCTCATTACCTCGAATCCCCAGTACAGGCAGTCATGTGAAGCCATGTGGTTTGTGAAATTGGACATGTCACTTCTCTACTCTGGAGCGGATCCCTGCTGCCATAACACCCAAGCTGCCTCTCTGCTTCAAACACCCAAGCTGCCTCTCTGCTTCAACCACCAAACTGTCTCAAACTCTGTTCACCCAGTGTCATGTTTTCTTGTTAACCACCAGTAGATTGTGAAATTCTAACCCTCCATGTTGAAAGCCCCTCTGCCTCATCTCTCCCTCCCTCTGCAATCTCCTCAGGCTGAAATCCCTGACCTCAGCACTCCTGCTATCTGCTTCTTCCTCCACAAAATTCCTTCCCATCGCTCAATGGTCCAGAAATCCCTGCCCAAACCTCTCCACCTTGTGCCTCCAAAAAGCTCCTTAAAGTGGACCTCTCAAAGTTTTTGATCACCTGCCCCGAATATTTCCCTGTTATGGACTAAAACCATTGTACACTACAGACTCTGCAGACCATGACGTTTTGCCAAACTTTTAACCTATTCCAAGATCAATCTCACCTTTTCCTTTTGTATATCCCTCCATTTTTCTATCATCCATGTACCCATCAAGTGTTTCTTAAATGTCCCTAATGTATCTGCCTCTACCACCACCTTTGGCAAGCCATTCCATACACCCACCACTCTGTAAATAAAAACTTACCTCTGACATCCCCCATCTCTGTACTTTCCTCTAAAACCCTAAAATTTATGTCTTCTTGCATTAGTCATTTCAACCCTGGGAAAAAGTCCCAGATCTGTCCACTCTATGCCTCATATTATCTTATACACCACTATCAAGTCACCTCTCATCTTCTTTTACCCCAAAGAGAAAACCCCTTGCTCACTTATCCTCATAAGACATGCTTCCTAATCCAGGCAGCATCCCCTGGTAAATCTTTGCACCATCTCTAAAGCTTCCACACCCTTCCTATAATGAGGTGGCCAGAACTGAGCACAATATTCCAAGTGTGGTCTAACCAGAGTTTTATAAAGATGCAATATTACCTCGTGGCTCTCGAACTCAATCCCCTGACTAACGAAGGCCAACACAGCACATACCTTCTACCAGCCTATCAACGTATCGTTCTCATCCTGATGTTTGTGCACCCTACAGGAGGACTGGGGTTCTAAATATAGTCTTTATTCTATCTGCACACATTTTAAAAAAAATCTATTTTCCTTTTTTTTGGCTACTGAATCATTATTACTTCGTTTTACACCCAACATGTCCCCTGAATATGCCGCAGTCTTGTAAAATAAAAACAGAAAATGCTGGGAACGTTCAGCAGGTTAGGTAGTGGCCAAGTGACAGAACAAGAATTTAAATTGCAGATCAATGGCCTTTCACCAAAGCTGGAGAGAGTGTTAGCAATAAAACCCTTATTTTGAAGTTGTATATGACATCGGTGAGGCCTAATTTGCTGTATTATGTCTAGTTTTAGTCACCTAACAGAAAAGATGTAAATAAGATTGAATGAGTGCAGAGAAAATTTACAAGGATGTTGCCAGATTTTAAATACCTGAGTAGGTTAGGACCATTCCCTGGAGTGTAGGAGAATGAGAGGAAATTCGATATACAAAATTATAACCTCGCGATAGACTGGCGTCCTATCCAGGGAGGAGTCTCGTACTCTCAGTCGCTTTGCGCCATGGAAACTGGCATAAGCACTGGCCTGATGAGCTTATAAGGCTCGGGACAGACTTTAACTTTTAACTTTTATACAAAATTATGATGGACATAGACAGGATAAATGCAAGCAAGCTTTTTCCACTGAGGTTGGGTGAGATTAGAACTAGAGGTCATGATTAAAGGCAAAAGGTGAGAAGCTTAAAGGGAATGTGAGGGGGAATTTCTTCCCTCAGAGGGTGGTGAGAGTGTGAAATGAACTGCTTGTGGAAGTGGTGTACGCAGAGTTGATTTCAACGTTTAAGAGAAATTTGGGTAAGTCCATGGATGGGAGGAGTATGGAGGGCTATGTCTAGGCACAGAGTCAATGGGACTATGCAGATTAATAGTATGGCACAGACTAGAAGGGTCTTTTTCTGTATGGTAGTGTTCTATAAAACATCTGAATGATTGGGAAGAGGCTCCAGGATATGGGCCAGGAAAAAGTGATTGTGCTGCTGGGAGAGAGTAGGGAAGGGTAACGAAAGGCAAGGCTGGGCTGTTGTCAGCCAGAGCAGAAAATCGATACCTGACGCTGCCAAGTAGAATGAGAAGACAGCTTGAGCAACAGTTTAGAAGGACTGGTTATCAGAAGTTTAGTCCCAGTAGCTCCAATGTGTCTGATGTTTCCTGAGGTCAGGCTGGGGTTCATTGGAACAGGGAGAGGTACAGATGCGAGTGAGTGGACGACCGGAAATTGCAAAGCAACATGCACGAAATGCTGGAGGAACTCAGCAGGGCAGGCAGCATGACTGGTCCTGATGAAGGGTTTTGGTTCTAAACGTCGACTGTTTAGTCCTGCCTGCTGACGTTTTGTGTGCTTTCTTCTGAATTTCCAGCACCTGCAGAATCTCATGTGTTTAGGGAATTCTGGTGATGAACAATATGAATCCCGGGGTCACTGATCCACAAAGTGATCCCCCGATGTACCTTTGGCTTCTCTAGTGTGGGAGAATTCACTGCTTCTTCCAGAGTATCTGTCATTGGAGAGAAAGGGCCCAGGTGTAGTTACCGGGGGGGGGGGGGGTTAGTAGAGACCCCAGGAGAGGGATGGGGTGTGATTGAACCATGGAGGGAATGTGTGAAAGCTGCTGTTTGAAAGAACAAGAGAGGGCCTGATAGAACAGTACAGGCCCTTCAGCCCACAAGTTATATAACCCTCCCCACTATCAATCTAACCCTTCTCTCCTCACACAGCCCTCCATTTTCCTGTCATCCATGTGCCTAACTAAGGATTTCTTAAATGTCCCTAACATATCTACCTCCACCACCACCCCTGGCAGTGCATTATATGCACCCATCACTCTATGTAAAAATAAACTACCACTGAAATCTCCCCCATACTTTCCACCAATCACCTGAAATGGATATCCTCTGGTACTGACCATGTCTGCCCTGGGAAAAGTCTCTGGCTGTCCACTCTATCAGTGCCTTTTATCTTGTACACCTCTATCAAGTCACCTCTCATCCTCCTTCACTCCAAAGAGAAAAGCTCTGGCTCACTTAACCTGCCCTCATAAGACGTGTTCTCTAATCCAGGCAGCATCCTGGTGAACCTCCTTTGCATCCTCTCCAAAGCATTCACTTGACAAAACTCAAAGGAACAGCAAGGAATCTTTAACTATCACACTCAATGCTACAGTCAATGAGTCAGGCAAGGGTATTAGTCGGTCAGAAAAGGGTGCTGGCCCCAGACTGTAACCCAATCTCCTCCCAGTGAAATAGCCAGAGAACACGTCTTGTGGGAGAATCCGGATCCACACTGAGGATGGGAACTCGAAGTCTCTTCCTTAATGGGGGACAGGGTGAGTGTTTGAGTGTTGGTGAGTAGACACTCCATAAAGCAGGGTGGTGGAAGACTAGACACATGGTGAGGTTACAGTCAGATCGGCCACACACCTACCCAACAGTGGTGTAGCATTGAAGGGTCAAGTGTGCTGTTCTTGATTCCCATCAACAGTGTTCCTGACCCAACAATGGGGGAACGAGGGTGTAATGAAAGGTTATCGGGAATTTGCAAATTCCTGACAATCTGACATTCCACCCTTGTTCCCCAAAACCCAGCAAGTGCCCCCAGCTTAGCCCGAGTCACTCCGCCCCTCCTGGTCTTCTCCACCACACCCCCTTCCCAGGGTGGCCACACACTGTTGCCCCACCCCGCCATTTCTTTTTTTTGATTTCTCTGACTGAAGCCTCAAAGAGTTAAACCCTCTAAATCTCCACTCTAACTCTGTCCACTCCAACAACGGCCACTGCGCTTGCCCCTGCCTTCCTTTAGTTTGTTCTTTCTAATCAATCCCAAATGCCATTTGGTCACTGGCGAAAGCTCTGGGGAAAAACACTGCCATGGGTTGCTGCCCTTTCATACTCAATCAGCATACCCGAGTGAAATTCCTTCCTCTCGCAATTGGTCGCTGGTCAGAATGGCGTGCACAGTCCGGGAAGGGCGGGGGAGAGCAGTTCAGGGGCAGTTGGGATGGTGTGGACACTCCAGGAGGGGATGAGGATATTGCAGCAAGGGACGTGGTGTGGACACTGGGTGGATGGTGGGGATCAATGCAGAGGAGGGGAATGGGGGCAAGTGGTGTTGGGGTATGGACATTCTGGGAAGTGGGGAGTGGTGCAGGGATAGGAATGGCCTGTGACTCGGAATGGGAGGAGAAGAGGGGAACTGTGGTGACAGGGGATTTGTTATTTAAGGGACCAGAAAGGAGGTTCAGTGGGCAAAAATGAGATTCCCAGTTGGTATATTACCTCCCAGGTGCCACCGTCTGGGATAACTCAGATTGAGTCCTCAGCATTCTTATGTGGGTGGGTGAAGAGCCAGAGGTCGTGGTCCATGTAGGTACCAATGACATGAGTAGGACAAGTGATGATGTTCTGCAAAGTAAGTTCAGGGAGTTAGGTGCTAAGTTAAAGGGGAGGACTACCAGGGTTGTGATCTCAGGATTGCTACCTGTACCATGTGCTAGTGAGGTCAGATTTAGGAAGATTATACAGTATAAAATGTGGCTAAGGATTTGGTGTAGGAGGGTGGGCATAAGATTTTTGGATCATTAGGTTCTCTTTGAGGGAAGGTGGGACCTGCAGAAGGGACGGTTTATACCTGAACTGGAAGGAGACTAATATTCTAGCAGGAAGATTTGTTAATGCTGTACAGTGTGGATTAAACTAGAATTACAGGAGGATGGAAACCAGAGTGCCAGAACAGTTAGTGGAGGCAGACATTATTAAGAACTCAGATAAAGGTTGAACATTGTGTGACTGGTGTCCTGAGCTGTGTATATTTCAATGCAAGAAGCATCGTAGGAAAGGCAGATGAGCTCAGAGCATGGATCAAACCTGGTATTATGATGTTGTAGCCATTAGTGAGACTTGGTTGCAGGAAGGTCAGGACTGGCAGCTCAATATTCCGGATTCCATTGTTTTAAGACATGACAGAGCAGAAGGGGTTAAAGGAGGACAGACGGCGTTAATAATCGGGGAAAATGTCACAGCAGTGCTGTCAGGACAGGCTGGAGAATTCGACTAGTGAGGCATTATGGGTGAACTGAGAAATAAGAAAGGTATGACCATGTTAATAGGGCTGTATTACAGAACCAAGTGACCCAAAGATAACAAGTGTAGGAAACCTTGGTTTTCAAGAGATATTAAGGCACCAATTAAGAGAAAAAGGAGGTGCATAGCAGGTATATGCAAGTAGGAACAAATGAGGTGCTTATGGAGTACAACAAATGCAAAAGAACTCTTAAGAAATCAGGAAGGCTAAAAGAGGGCATGAAGTTGCTCTAGCAGACAAGGTAAGGGGAATCCCCAGGTATGTTAAGAGCAAACAGCATACCTAAAGTTTCTCCAGATACATAATATGTCAGAGGATGGCAAGAGTGGATATCGGACTGCTGAGAAACGATGGTGGAGAGGTAGTAATGGGGGAAGAAGGAAATGGCAGAAGAACTGAATAATATTTTACAACA
The DNA here is from genome assembly GCF_048418815.1 of Hemitrygon akajei. Taxonomy (NCBI): domain Eukaryota; kingdom Metazoa; phylum Chordata; class Chondrichthyes; order Myliobatiformes; family Dasyatidae; genus Hemitrygon; species Hemitrygon akajei. Next base: position 178,230,267 of record NC_133133.1, read on the forward strand.
GTTTTGACTATTGAAGACAGTTTGGTGTCAGGGGTCGTGAAGTGTGTGAAATTACCATTGCTGGGAGAAGGTTCTTGGGAAACGGAAAGGTCTGAAGGTAGTTCAGTCACCTGGACCCTGGTGTACACCCCAGGGTTCTGAAAGAGGTGGAGGAAGACATTGTGGAGGCATGTCAGGGCTGCATAAAAAGGGCAATGACTGAGGGTGATTGAGATTTCAAAGGCAGTGTTTTGCTGCAGTTTATCTGATTTGAGCAGCGACCAATCAGTAAGGATTCTTCCAGTAAGATGGGAGTGTGTTGCAAACACAGCAGCCTCTCAGGAGCTGACCAAAGGTGCACTTTTCTTTTTAAAATGTATTTTTTGTGATCTTAAGACTATACTGGACTCCAAGAACAACAGGTACAGCAGGTAAACCGCAATCTGTTCATTGTACAGAGCTGTCAGTTGGGGGAAGGAGGAGTCGATGGTCGACCAGAGGAAAGCTCGAAGGAGCTGACCTGGGTGCAGACCATGGCTGTTGCTGGCTACTCAAAGACATCGGAGTTGCTGCACGAAAGCAGCATGCAGTGCAACCATGAGTGACTGTCTTGACTGCAGTGCCATTCAGACAACGCTGGAGGCGGTGTAGCGTGGAGTCTGTGGTCGGTTGGGAGCTGGCCTCGCCCAACAGTGCTGCCCTACAGTGTTCGACTGGCAGAAGGACAGGCCGGATGCCAGGAGCTGTACCATCAATTTGCATGTTGCTCAGGACTTGTACTATACATGTGATTTCTTGCGTAACAATGTTTGTGTGTGTTTTTTTTCTCTCCCTCGCTATTTTGGATATATGTTATGCACTAGGCCCCAGAGGAATGCTGCCTCGTTCAACTGTATCCATGTACAGTCTGAATGATAATTAACCTTGAGTTGTTTGATTAGAAAGGGCCAATAAGAATAATTAGTGCAAGCAGAGAGGCCATTATTAGAGCAGCCATTCATTTGGAGTGTGCCAGTGTTTAGAGTGACCTTGGCTCATCAGGCTAAGGTGAAGTCAGGTTTGGGTGAAGTAAACTGCCTTGAAAGTTACTCTTTCTCTGTTCTCATTTGTTCATTCCACATCTGTTAGAGCATCGTAGGTTAATGAGAAGATGGCTCTTTAACATCTTCCTCTTGTATGTTACCAAGCTTCTCCACAACGAGATTGAGGACAGCAGTGGTGTGGCAGTGGACATCAGATTAGATGGCAACCTCTAACATCAGGAGGCTCCACACACCACCAAACTCCATAGAGAATGGGTCCTGGAGCTGCAGTATGCAGACGACTGTGCTCTTGTGGCCCATACTCCGGAGGATCTTCAGACTGTCCTCGCTGTGGTGGTGAGAGCGTACAGCAGGATGGGGCTGACTGTCAATACCACCAAGAGAGAAGTGGTTTGCCAATGGAGTGCCAGTGTCCCACCCACCCTACCTGCCTTCACTGTTGGTGATGAAAAGCTGTCAGTAGTTCCATCTTTCAAATATCTGTGGAGCATTCTCTCTGAGGATAGCGGCATTGACAACGACATCCAGAGCCGCATTAAACAGGCATCAGCTGCCTTTGGGAGACTTCGGCGTAGAGTCTTTCAGAACAGGAGCCTTCGTCCCTCCACAAAGGTCGCTGTATATCAAGCGGTCTATGTCACCACCCTCCTTTATGGCTGTGAAGCTTGGGTAACCTACAGCCGTCACATCAAGTCCTTGGAACACTTCCACATAAGCTGCCTTCAGCGCATCCTGGGAATTACCTACCTACTGAAATACTTGTAAAGACCAACTACAGAAGTATTGAGGCCATGATCACCCAGCATCAGCTGCAGTGGCTGGGGCACGTGATAAGGATGCCCCCTTGTCGGCTACCCTGCAGAGTGTTATACGGCCAGCTACATCATGGTCGACACTCAGCTGGAGGGCTAGAAGGATCAGATGAAGAATGCTTTCAGGAAGTGCAAGATCTGACCGTTGCTGCTGACCGTAACACTTGGCGACAGCTGCGTAGGGACGGGCTTCGTATTCTGGAGATGGAAAGAACAACCAAAAGACAGCAGAAGAGAGCCAGGAGACATGTAGCCATGGTTGCCATCACCACCACCACTACCACATATACATGTGCCACCTGCAATAGAACTTGTGGGTCCAGGATAGGACTGTATAGTCATCTAAGATCTCACCATTAAAGGAGTGGACTTCGTCATTGGATTTCGATGGACAACTGAAGAAGAGTGAGAATGGCTCCAGCGGCAACATTTTCTGCTCTGTGTGGGATGTGAGGTCTCCAGTCTCCCAGATAAACACATCTGCACCAGGTGCACTGAGTTGCAGCTCCTGAGAGAATGTATTGAGAACTGGAGTTGCAGCTCTCATACAAGATAATGAGGTGGTGATAGACAGGAGCTACAGGGTGGTAGTCACCCCTAGGTTGCAAGAGACAGGTAACTGGGTGACTGTCAGGAGAAGGAAGGGAAATGAACAGCCAGTGCATAGTACAGATGTGGCTGTTTCCCTCAATAGTAAGTTTATAACTTTAGATACTATTGAGGGGGATGACCTATGGGGGGGTGGGGTGGGAGAGCCACAGTGACCAGGTCTCTAACAATAGACAATAGGTGCAGGAGTAGGCCATTTGGCCCTTCGAGCCAGCACCACCATTCAATGTGATCATGGCTGATCATCCACAATCAGTACCCCGTTCCTGCCTTCTCCCCATATCCCTTGACTCCGCTATCTTTAAGAGCTCTATCTAACTCTTTCTTGAAAGCATTCAGAGAATTGGCCTCCACTGCCTTCTGAGGCAGAGCATTCCACATATCCACCACTCTCTGGGTGAAAAAGTTTTTCCTCAACTCTGTTCTAAACGGCCTTCCCCTTATTCTTAAACTGTGGCCTCTGGTTCTGGACTCCCCCAACATCGGGAACATTTTTCCTGCCTCTAGTGTGTCCAATCCCTTAACAATCTTATATGTTTCAATCAGATCCCCTCGCATCCTTCTAAATTCCAGTGTATACAAGCCCAGTCGCTCCAATCTTTCAACATATGATAGTCCTGCCATCCCGGGAATTAACCTCATGAACCTACGCTGCACTCCCTCAATAGCAAGAATGTCCTTCCTCAAATTTGGAGACCAAAACTGAACACAATACTCCAGGTGTGGTCTCACCAGGGCCCTGTACAACTGCAGAAGGACCTCTTTGCTCCTATACTCAACTCTCCTTGTTATGAAGGCCAACATGCCATTAGCTTTCTTCACTGCCTGCTGTACCTGCATGCTTACTTTCAGTGACTGATGAACAAGGACACCTAGATCTCATTGTACTTCCCCTTTTCCTAACTTGACACCATTCAGATAGTAATCTGCCTTCCTGTTCTTGCCACCAAAGTGGATAACCTCACATTTATTCACATTAAACTGCATCTGCCCACTCACCCAACCTGTCCAAGTCACCCTGCATTCTCCTAATATCCTCCTCATATTTCACACTACTACCCAGCTTTGTGTCATCTGCAAATTTGCTAATGTTACTTTTAATCCCTTCATCTAAATCTAAATTATTCATGTATATTGTAAATAGTTGCAGCCCCAGCACTAAGCCTTGTGGTACCCCACTAGTCACTGCCTGCCATTCTGAAAAAGACCCATTAATCCCTATTCTTTGTTTCCTGTCTGCCAACCAATTTTCTATCCATGTGAATACCCTACCCCCAATACCATGTGCTTTAATTTTGCCCACTAATCTCCTATGTGGGATCTTATCAAAGGCTTTCCAAAAGTCCAGGTACACTACATCCACTGGCTCTCCCTTCTCCATTTTCATAGTTAGATCCTCAAAAAATTCCAGAAGATTAGTCAAGCATGATTTCCCCTTTGTAAATCCATGCTGACTCGGACCGATCCTGTTACTGCTATCCGAATGTGCCGTTATTTCATCTTTTATAATTGACTCCAGCATCTTCCCCACCACTGATGTCAGGCTAACTGGTCTATAATTCCCTATTTTCTCTCTCCCTCCTTTCTTAAAAAGTGGGATAACATTAGCTATCCTCCAATCCTCAGGAACTGATCCTGAATCTATAGAACATTGGAAAATGATTATAATGCTTCCACGATTTCTAGAGCCACCTCCCTAAGTACCCTGGGATGCAGATCATCAGGCCCTAGGGATTTATCAGCCTTCAGTCCCATCAGTCTACCCAACACCATTTTCTGCCTAATGTGGATTTCCTTCAGTTCCTCCGTTACCCTAGGTCCTCTGGCCACTATTACATCTGGGAGATTGTGTCCTCTCTTGTGAAGACAGATACAAAGTACCTGTTCAACTTGTCTGCCATTTCCTTGTTCCCCATAATAAATTCACCCGTTTCTGTCTTCAAGGGCCCAACTTTGGTCTCAACTAATTTTTTCCTCTTCACATACCTAAAGATTTTACTATCCTCCTTTATATTCTTGGCTAGCTTACCTTCATACCTCATCTTTTCTCCCCGTATTGCCTTTTTAGTAATCTTCTGTTGCTCTTTAAAAATTTCCCAATCCTCTGGCACTGAGTCTGGTGCTGTGGCTCAGAAGAGCAGAGAGGTGAAGAGGACTGCAGTGGTGATAGGAGATTCCCTCGTCAGTGGAACAGAGATGAGGTTCTGGGGCGCATTAGAGGCACCAGGATGGTATGTTGCCTTCCTGGTGACAGGATCAGGGATGTCTTGGATCGGGTCCATGACATTCTCAAGGACAGGTGTGAGCAGCCAGAAGTCTTGGTACGTATTGCCACCAATGACATAGGTAGGCAAGGTGAGGAGGTCCTGAAGAGAGATTTTATGAAGCTAGGTAGAAACCTGAGAAACAGGACCTCCAGGGTAGTAATCTCTGGATTGCTACCTTTGCCACATGCCAGTGAGGGCAAGAATAAAATAATTAGGCAGGTGGGATGTCTGGACTGTCTTATGCAGAGAGGTTAGAGAGACTGGGCTTGTACACGCTGGAATTAAGGAGATTGAGAGGGGATCTGATTGCAACATATAAGATTATTAAGGGATTGGACAAGATAGAGGCAGGAAATATGTTCCAGATGCTGGGAGAGTCCAGTACCAGAGGGCATGGTTTGAGAATAAGGGGTAGGTCATTTAGGACAGAGTTAAGGAAAAACTTCTTCTCCCAGAGAGTTGTGGGGGTGTGGAATGCACTGCCTCGGAAGGCAGTGGAGGCCAATTCTCTGGATGCTTTCAAGAAGGAGCTAGATAGGTATCTTATGGATAGGGGAATCAAGGGATATGGGGACAAGGCAGGAACTGGGCATTGATAGTAGATGATCAGCCATGATCTCAGAATGGTGGTGCAGGCTCGAAGGGCCGAATGGTCTACTTCGGCACCTATTGTCTATTGTGACTGTGTGGCTGAGAAACTGGTGCAGGGTTCTGGGGTTCAGATTTATGGATTATTGGGATCTCTTCAAGGGAAAATATGACCTGTACAAAAAGGACTTGAACCCAAGGGGGTCCAATATCATGGCACACAGGTTAGCTCGAGTTGTTCATATGGGTTTACACTAATTTGACACGTGCATGGGAACCGGAGTGACAGTGCTGAAGATAAGGTATTTGGTTTACAAACAGAGGCAATATGTAGTGAGACTCCTAGCAAGGAGAGGCTGATGATAGGGCAAAATTGCAGTCAACAGGATGAGTTGCTATGTAAAAGGTAGACAAAATCGAAAAGGGTGAATACAGGACTGAAAGTGTAATATTAAGGAAGATGAACTTGTAGCACAGTTTTAGATTAGCATGACATTGTAGCATCACTGAATCATGGCTGAAAGAAGATTATAGCTAGGAGCTTAATGTCCAAGGATACACAATGCATCGAAAGGATAGGCAGGAAGGCGGCAACAGTGTTGCTCTGTTGGTAAAAAATGAAATCAAATCATTGGAAATATGTAACATAGGGTCGGAAGGTGTTGAATTGCTGTGGATTGAGCTAAGGATCTACAAGGGTAAAAAGACCCCGAGGGGAGTTGTATACAGACCCCCAAACAGTAGAAAGGATGTGGTCTACAAATTACAATGGGAGATAGAAAATGCATGCCAGAAGGGCAATATTACAATAATCATGGGGGATTTCAATATGCAGGTAGATTGGGAAAATCAGGTTGGCGCTGGATCCCAGGAGGGGGAATTTCTAGAATGCCTATGAAATGGCTTTTTAGAGCAGTTCATGGTTGAGCCCACTAGGGAATCAGCTACTCTGGACTGGGTGTTATGCAATAAACTAGAATTGATTAGAGACCTTCTAATAGAAGAAGCCTTAGGGGGAAATGATCATAATATAATTGAATTCACCCTGAAATTTGGAAAAAGAAGCTGAAGTCAGATGTATCAGTACTACAGTGGAGTAAGGGGAATTATGGAGGCACGAGAGAGAAGTTGACCAGAACTGATTGGAAAAGAACACTGGCAGGGATGATGGCAGAGCAGCAATAGCTGGAATTTCTGGAAGCAATTCAGAAGGCACAGGATATATACATCCCAAAGAGGAAGAAGTATCCTAACGGCAAGATGACACAACAGTGGATAAACCATTGAAGTCAACCCCAACATAAAAGCCAAAGAGAGGCATTGAGGAAAATTTAGAGGAAAGTTAGAGGATTGGGAAGCTTTCAAATACCAACAGAAGGCAATTAAAGTAGTCATTAAGGTAAAGATGGAACATGAGAGTAAGCTAGCCAATAATATTGAAGACAATACCAAAAGTTTCCTCAGATACATAAAGTGTAAGAGGGGCGAGAGTGGATAGTGGGCCATTGGAAAATGATGCTGGAGAGGTAGTAACGGGGAACAACGAAATGGCAAAGAAACTTAATAAGTATTTTACATCAGTCTTTTCTGTGGAAGACACTAGCAGCATGGTGGAAATTCCAAATGTCTGGGAGAATGAAGTATGTGAAGTTACCATTACAAGGGAGAAAGTTCTTGGGAAACAAAGGTCTGAAGGTAGATAAGTCACCTGGACCAGAAGGTGTACAACCTGGAGTTTTGAAAGAGATGGCAGAAAAGATTGTGGAGGCATTAGTAATGATCTTTCAAGAATCACTAGATTCTGGAATAGTTCTGGAAGACTGGAAAATTGCAAATGTCACTCCGTTTTTCAGGAAGGGAGAGGGGCAGAAGGAAGGAAATTATAGGCCAGTTAGTCTGAAATCAGTGGTTGGGAAGATATGGGAGATGATTGTTAAGGATGTGGTTTCAGTGTACTCAGATGCACATGACAAAATAGGCAGTAGTCAGCATGGTTTCCTCAGGGAAAATCTTACCTGACAAATTTGTTGGAATTCTTTGAAGAAGTAACAAGCAGGATGGACAAAGGAGAATCTTTGATGTTGTGTACTTGGATTTTCAGAAAACCTTTGACAAGGTGCCCCACGAGGCTGCTTAACAAACTACGAGCCCATGGTATTACAGGGAGAATTCTACTATGGATAAGGCAGTGGCTGACTGGTAGGAGGTAAAGAGTGGGAATAAAGGGACCTGTTCTGGTTGGCTGCCGGTGACTAGTGGTGTTCCTCAGGGGTCTGTGTTGGGACTGATTATTTTTATGTACTATATTAATGATTTGGATGAGGTAATTTATGGTTTTGTTGCAAAGTTTGCAGGTGGAGGGGCAGGTAGCTTTGAAGAAATAGATTGACTACAGAAAGACTTAGAAGAATGGGCAAATAAATGGCAGGTGGAATACAATGACAGGAAGTGCATGGTCATGCAGTTTGGTAGAAGAAATGAAAGGGTTGACTATTTTCTAGATGAAGAGAAAATACAAAAAAAAGGTGCAAAGGGACTTGGGAGTATTTGTGCATGATTCCCTAAAGGTTAATTTGTAGTTTGGGTCCGTGGTGAGGAAGGTAAAGACAATGTTAGCATTCATTTCAAGAGGACTAGGATATAAAAGCAAGGATGTAATGTTATGAATTTGTAATGCACTGGTGAGGCCTCACTTGGAATATTGTAAGCACTTTTAGGCTCCTTATCCGAGAAAGGATGTGCTGAAATTGGAGAGGTTCATGAAAGTGATTTATTGCCATGTGATACGAAAAGCATTTGATGGCTCTGGGCCTGTATTCACCAGAATTCAGAAGAGTGAGGGGTGACCTCACTGAAACCTGGAAAATGGTGAAAGACCTTGATAGAGTGGTTATGGAAAGGATGTTTCCTTTCACAAAGAGAAAATCTGCAGGTGCTGGAAATCCAAACAACACGCACAAAATGCTGGACGAACTCAGCAGGTCAGGCAGCATCTATGGAAAAAAAGAGTACAGTTGGCGTTTCAGGCCAAGACCCTTCATCAGGACTCATGAAGGGCCTTGGCCTGAAATGTTGACTGTACTATTTTCCATAGGCGCTGCCTGACCTGCTGAGGATGTTCCTATGGTGGAACAGTCTATGACCAGAGGACACAGCCTCAGAATAGAGGGGCACCCTTTTAGAACAAAGATTATGAGGAATTTCTTTAGCCAGAGTGGTGAATCTATGGAATTCTTTGCCATAGGCAGCTGTGGAGACCAAGTCTTTAAGTATATTTAAGGCAGAGGTTGATAGATTCTTGATTGGTCAAGATATGAAGGGATACAGGGAGAAGGCAGGAGATTGGAGTTGAGAGGAAAATTGGATCAGCCATGATGAACTGGCAGAGCAGACTCAATGAGACAAATGGCCTTATTCTGTTCCAATATCTTATTGTCTTAAAAGGATTGCAAGGCACAGAATTGGTCCTCTGGAAGACCAGAACGGTAGTAGAGCCAAAACTGATGGAAGAGATCTTCAGTGCATTCCTTGCATTTATATTTACTCAGGAGACGGCTGCAGAGTCTGTAGAAGTGAGGTAAAGTGTCATCTACTTCAACGACCCTGTACAGATTACAGAGGAGGTGTTTGCTACCCTGAGGTAAATCAGGGTGGATAATTCCCCAGGGCCTGACAAAGTGTTCTCTTGGACCCAATGGAAGACAAGTGAAGAAACTGCAGAGATATTTAAAAAGCCCCTAGCAACAGGAGAAGTACCAGAGGATAGGAAGATTTGTTCCATTGTTTAAAAAAGGTTCTAAACAGAAACCAGTAAACTATTGACTGGTGACTCTGACATCAGTTGTGAGGAAGTTATTGGAAGGTATTCTAAGGAACAGGATAAATAAGTATTTGTATGGACATGGACCTATTAAGGATAGTCAGCATGGCTTCATGCATGGTAGGTTATGCCTATCCACCTGGAAAGTGGATGAAGGCAAGGCAGTGGATGTTGTGGAAATTTCTGTGCATTTGACAAGGTCCCGCATGGGAGGCTGGTCAAGAAGATTCAGTCGCTTGGAATTCAGGATGAGGTAGTAATTTGGATTAGACATTTGTTTTGTGGGAGAAGCCAGAGAGTGGTGGTAGAGGGCTGCTTTTCTGACTGGAGGCCTGTGCCAAGTGGTGCGCCACAAAGATTGGTACTGGGTCCTTTGTTGTTTGTCCTCTATATCAATAATAAGACAGTGAGATAGAGGAGCAGATCAGGCAATTTGACACCTCACATCTGCTCCGCCATTCCATCATGGCTGACCCTTTCAGTCCCAATCTCTTGCATTCACTCCATATCCCTTCATGTCCTAACCAATCAAGCAATCAAGAATCTATGAACCTCTGCCTTAAATATAAACAAAGATTTGGCCTCCACAGCTGCCAGTGCCAACACCAATGAATTTCACAGATTCACCACTCTCTGGCTAAAGAAATTCCTTCTCAACTCTGTTCTAAAAGGATGCCCATCTATTCTGAGGCTCTGTCCTCTGGTTTTTATACTCTCCCACCACTGGAAACATCCTGTCCACATCTACTCTGTCAAGGCCTTTCACCATTCAATACGTTTCAATGTCATCCTCATTCATCTGAATTCTAGTGACAAGCCATTCAATCCTGGAATAATTTTTGTGAACCCCCTTTGAACCCTCTCCAGCTTCAGTACATCCCTTCTAAGATAAGGGGCCCAAACCTGCTCACAGTACTCCAAGTGAAACCTCACCAGTCCTTTATAAAGTTTCAACATTACATCCTTGCCTTTATATTCTAATCCTCTTGAAATGAATGTTAACATCGTATTTGTCTTCCTCACGACAGACTCAACCTGCAAATTAACCTTTAGGGAATCCTGCACAAGGACTCCCAAGTCCCTTTGCACCTCAGGTTTTTGTATTTTCCTTCTCAACCCTTTAATTTCTTCTACCAAAGTGCATGATCATACACTTCCCAACACTGTATTCCATCTGCCACTTCTTTGTCCATTCTCCTAACCTGTCTAAGTCCTTCTGTAGCCTCTCTACTTCCTCAAAACTACCTACTGCTCCACCTATCTTCATACTGTCTGCAAACTTTGCAACAAAGCCATCAATTCCATCATCCAAATCATTGATATATAACGCAAAAAGAATTGGTCCCAACACAGACCCCTGTGGAACACCACTAGTAACCGGCAGCCAACCAGAAAAGGCTCTCTTTACTCCCACTCTTTGCCTCCTGCCAATCAGCCACTACTTTATCCATGCTGGAATCTTTCCTGTGATACCCTGGGCTCATAGCTTGTTAAGCAGTCTCATGTGTGGCACCTTGTTTCAAGAGGTTTCAGAAGTACATTTAATGTCAGAGAAATGTATATAATATACATGCTGAAATGCTTTTTCTTTGCAAAGACATTCTGAAAATCTAAGCTCTGTTGGGGTCTGTATACAGCTCCCATCAGGGTCTTTTTACCTTTGCAGTTCCTTATCTCTATCCACAATGATTCAACACCTTCTGGCCCTATGTCACCCTTTCTAATAATTTGATTTCATTTTTTTTAAACCAACAGACCAAGCCGCTCTGCCTTCTCGCCTATCCTTTTTGATACAATGTGTATCCTTGGACATTAAGCTCCCAGCCATAATCTTTCAGCCATGATTCAGTGATGCCTACAACATTATACTTGCCAATCTGCAATTGTGCTGCAAGTTCATCTACCTTATTCTGTATACTGCGCGCAGTCAGATACATCTTCAGTCCTGTATTCACCCTTTTTGATTTTGTCACACCATGCTCAACCTATTGATTCCTCACTTTGTTTGAGGTCTCACCAACATCTGCCTTCACAACCTCTCCACTAACTGCTAAGGCATTCTAGTTCCCAACCCCCTACAACTCTAATTTAAACCCCATCATGCAGCATTAACAAACCTTCCCTCAAGAATATTAGTCTCCGTACAGTTCAGGTGCAAACCGTCCCTTCTGTACAGGTCCCACCTTTCCTGGAAGAGAGCCCAATGATCCAAAAATCTTATATCGTCCCTCCAACACCAACTCCTTAGCCAAGTATTAAACTGTATGATGTTCCTAGTTCAGGCCTCAGTAGCACATGGCACAGGTAGCAATCCTGAGATCATGACTCTGGAGGTTCTGCCCCTTAGCTTAGCACCTAACTCCTTCAACTGCCTTTGCAGAACCTCGTCATTCACCCTACCCATGTCATTGGTACCTACATGGACCATGACTCCTGGCTGTTAACCCTCCCACTTAAGAATGCTGAGGACCCAGTCCCAGACCCTGGCACCAAGGAAGCAACATGTCATTCAGGAACTTCCTGTCTTGTTTCCCTAACTAACAAATCCCCTATCACCACAGTGTGCCTCTTCTCCCCATCTTCCCTTCTGAGTCACAGAGTCAGACTGAGTGCCAGAGACCCGACCACTGTGACTTTCCTCTTTTAGGTCACCCTCCACCAGTATCCTGTTGTTGAGGGGGATGACCATAGGGGTACTCTGCACTGGCTCCTTCACCCCTTTCCTCTTCCTGACTGTCACTCAGTTTCCTGTGTCCTGCACCTTGAGTGTAACTACCTCTCTTTATGTCCTATCGATCTCCCCTGAACCTCCCGAATGATCCAGACTTCATCCAGTTCCAGCTACAACTCTTTAACTGCAGATTGTTAGAAGCTGCAGTTGGATGCACTTCTTGCAGTTGTAGTCGTCAGAGGCACTGGAGGTCTCCCTGCCTTCCCACATCCCACAGGAGGAGCTTTACATTATCCTGCCTGGCATCTCTACTGCCCCAGCTGAGCAGATATAAAGAAGGAAAAAAAACTTGCTTTTCTTTACTTTCTCTGAGTGAAGCCTCTCTTCACTAAAACCTCGAAGAGCTAAAGCCTTAAGATCACCACTCCGACTATGTCCACTCAGACAATGGCTGTTGCAACAATGATAATCTGGTTAACTGGATCAGTAAATTTGTGGATGACACCAAGTGTGGGGGTGTAGTGGACAGTGAGGAAGGCTATCATGGCTTGCAGAGGGATCTGGACTGGAAAACTGGGCTGAAAAATGGTAGATGAAATTTAATGCAGACAAGTGTGAGGGTTTGCATTTCAGTAGGAGTAACTAGTATAGCCTTACACAGTGAATGGGAGAGCACTGAGCAGTGTTGTGGAAACAAAGGATCTCAGAATACTGGCACATAATTAGTTCAAAGTGTTATCACAGGTAGATAGGGTTGTAAAGAAAGCTTTTGTCACATTGGCCTTCATAAATCAATGTATTGAATATAGGACATGGGATGTTATGTTGAAGTTGTATAAGGCGTCGGTTAGGCCTAATTTGGAGTTTTGGGTGCAGTTTTGGTCACCAACCTACAGGAAAGATGTAAATAAAATTGAAAGAGTGCAGAAAAAATCTACAAGGATGTTGCTGGGTCTGGAGGATCTGATTTATAAGAAAAGATTGAATAGGTTAGGACTGTACATAGAAGATTGAGGAGAGATTTGATAGAGGTATACAAAATTATGAGGGGTGTAGATAGGGTAAATGCAAGCAGGCTTTTCCACTGAGCTTTGATGGGACTACAACCAGAGGTCATAATTATGCGTGAAAGGTGAGAAGTTTAAAGGGACTATGAGGAGAACTTTCTTCATTCATACTCACGTGAGTGTGGAACGAGCTGCCAGTGCAAATGTGCATGTGAGCTCAATTTCAATGTTTAAGAGAAGTTTGGATAGGTATGTGGACATTGGGGATATGGAGGGCTGTGGTCCTAGTGCAGGTCGATGGGAGTAGGCAGCTTAAATTGTTTTGGCATGGACTAAATGGGCTGAAGGGCCTGTTTCTGTGCTGTACTTCTCTATGAGTCTGTGACCACACTACCCCGCTGCACTAACCCCCCTGCCCCCATTCCCAGACTATCCGCACGGTTGATCCCCCCCACCATAGCAGAGTGTCCACATTAATTGTTTCTGTGCTATCCCACCCTCCTCACCCCAATCAGTGCTAATGGGGTTGGACACTCAAGGGGCAGGCTTGGGCACAATGGGCTGAGTGGCCTCTATCTGATGTAGCAGTCCCCCTTCCACTAATGACCCAGTCTGCCCACGGTTGCTCGACTGTGCCAGATCCTTCCACGCCCCTCAGCAGCCTCCCACTATTCCACTCCCACCTACAACACCCTCCTCCCCTTCTTCCTGCCTCCTCACCCAAACACTTCCTTTCCTCCTACATCCTCTCCCCACTCCCTCCTACCCCTTCCCACTGCTTGGCCAGGCTCAGCCTCACCTTGCTGGCTTTGAGGATGTTGAAGAGGAGGGGTAGTCCCTGCAGGAGGAGCTCTTCATCTCCCTCCTCCTCCTTGATGCTGCCGAACTCCCTCAACAGGCACTGGATCACCGGCCTCCGACGCTGCAGGAACGCCGTCTCCAGTGACAGGAACCAGGAGTGGAGTCTCCATGGGACCCCTGTGGAACAAAGGCAGCACTCAGGTATGACTGACCACACCCACCCCACCCCACCCTTGCCTCCCTGGCTCAGGGCCTATGCACTGACTGGCACAGATAACCTGTGACCAGTGCAAGGTTAGAGGTCAGTTTATTGCCTGACTCACCAGAGTGCAGAGACTACTCGTTCACAGGAAATTCACAGAACTTCAACACAAAATCCACAGATCACATTGCACTAAATGGAATGTTTGCTCAAATTGTTTCCTTCCTTGTAAAAATTATGTATGCTCAATGGTTTTCTTGCAACTCCACCAAGGATGAGGGTTGGGCCTGGGGCTAGCAACCACATCCTATGAAAACCCAGCACTACAGAAACACCAACTAATGCTCCGAAGGATCGCTGGGAGAGGAAGGATACACCAAGATGGGCCACACCTGGGAAAACTTGAAAGACAGGCCCAGGACAGAGGACAGTGGTGAGCTGCTATTGGTTGTTTATGCTCCGGTAGAGATGATGGGCTTAAGCAAAGCTTTTCTGGTGAATGGTGCTCATCTGATGCCGTGTGCCTGTGATGCTGCCGGGAAGTTTCTCATTACACTTCTGCATGGGCGTACTTGTGCAGATGACAATAAACTCAAATTCCTAACACTCCAATCACATTCCACCATCTTCAGGGAAACTTATCAAATATTGAAAGGCCTAGATAAAGTGGATGTGGAGAGGATGTGGGCGAGTCTAGGACCAGAGGGCACAGCCTCAGAACAGATGAGGAGGAATTTCTTTAGCAAGATGGTGATGAATCTGTGAAATTCATTGTCACAGATGGCTGTGAAGGCCAAGTCATTGAGTGTATTTAAAGCAGAGGTTGATAGGTTCTTGATTAGTCACGGTGTCAAAGGTTACGGGGAAAAAGCAGGAGAGAGTGATTGAGAGGGATAATAAACCAGCCGTGATGGAATGGCAGAGCAGAACGGCCCAATCCTATTCCTATGTCTTCTGGTCTGACTCTGAGCGAGGGGGACAATCACCACTTGCCTGGATATGTGCAGGTCTAACAAAAGTTTCTAAATTTCGACACAATCCCAGACATAGCAGCCTGTTGAATTGGGTGGCTCTCGGGGTGTCACACAGGCCTTGAAATGGCTGGGTGGGAGTCTCCATTTTGCAGCGAATGGACTGAGACACATTTTTACCGTGGCTCCACTTTTTTATATCTTACTTTCCACTAATAGATTTGTTTTAAGTTTGAAGATTCATTATTTCTGTTTAAGGATTTATGACTTAACTACGATGGCAGGAAGTCGATCTGCTATTGAATTGAGAAGCAGCAAGACTTTTCCTGAAATGGAACAAACGGAAAAAACAAAGAAGTTGGAGGAACCTGTTACTTTAGCAGTAATATTCTCTTCAATACAAGATATGAAATTTGAATTTGGTTCGCTTAACACTAAAATTGATAAACTGACGGATGCTAACGGGAAGCTTGAAAAATCCATCTTTACTGTTCAAGAATCTCTGAAGAATTTGGACTTTCAATTTCAGACGCTCAAACAGACTACCCATCGAATTGAGAGGGAACAGGAACTTTTCAGGCAAACTATGAACGAAGAAGAATTGAAGATGTCATCTACGGAAAAGAAAATTAATGAAGTTACCTTGGAATTATCAAGAACACCGAAAAAAATGATTGATTTAGACAGCAGAGTGCGCCGGAAGAATTTACATATATTGGGTTTGCCTGAAAATACTGAAACTGGTGACCTGTTAAAGTTCTTCTCTGATATGCTGCATTTACTTTTCAGTGAGATTCTTGAAGCGAACCCTGTGCTCGATAGAATGCATAGAATTCCGAGATTTCGGCGTTCATCTGAACTACGTCCACGACCACTTATACTTTGCTTCCATTATTATACAACCAGAGAAGCCATACTCCGAGAGGCTAGAAATAGAAGGAAACTAACCTACAATTCAACTGAAATTCGTGTAGTGGAAGATTTTGCTCCTGAGAGTTTTGCTGAAAGAAGGAAATACTGGGAAGTGATGATTGAATTGTATAAAAGAAATTGCCATCCATCACTCCATTACCCCACTCGTCTGATAATTTTTCCTCCTGACTCTCAGCCACAAAGGATTCTTTCTCCAGATGAAGGGTGGGAGTTTATTAAAAATTTTAAAGTTATGCCAATTGTAACCTGAGCAGGTAATTTTGAGCTGGGAGATGTTTATAGATACCTTGAGGGAAGCCTATTCTATGCTTTATGGATGTCCGTACAGGACCTGGTTGATTTAATCTTTTTCTTTATTTGTTAATAATTAGTATATATTTGTAGTTGCTTTGAAGAAAACCTGTTTTACATTTTATGGATGTCCACACAGGACCTGGTCTGATTTAAATTTTTTTTGCTTGTCTTAACATTAATATAGCTCTGGGTTTGATATGTGTATATATATATATATATATATAGAGTAACTTTTTTTTTGTATGACTTGTAAGTTCTGTTAAAAAAAACTTCAGTCGTAATATATTATTTGCTTGGATTTATTCTTTTCTGAATACATGATTCATATACTTTAGATGAATTTAAAATGGCCATCGCTAGTTACGTTTTAACTATTGTTAGACATAGCATTACAGTATTTGAAATTTGTTCATTTCTTTTATATGTCTGGAATCGGTGGGGTAAACATAATACTTTGTTAATATAGCTGCAAAATGGAGGATGGGGTTAAGGGTTATTAGGTTTAGCTTGTGGCCTGCCTATTGGGTCGCTAATATTTGGACTTTGGGGGGGTGGGGCTATTAGATTCTTTTTTTTTCTCGATTGGGCAGTATTAAGAGGCTACATTTCCTATCAATTATGTCGTCACTTCCGGTCAAGTCAATGCTGTTTTTTACTTCAGGATCTAGTGTGCGCTTGCGCAATAGCTTTCTTTATAAAACTTTAAGTTAAATCTTAAACATGGATGCTAATAAAATCAATATAATTTCTTGGAATTTGAACTGCATGAATCATCCTATTAAATGTAAAAAGATTTTTAAGAAATTAAAAACACTTCATGCGGATATTATTTTTGCGCAAGAGACTCATGTACAGAGACAGGATGAAGATCGCTTTTTTAAATTTTGGAAGGGTCCTTTATATCATTCCTTATCAACAAATAAAATTAGAGGGGTATCTACTTTTGTTAATTCTAAAATACCTGTTGTACACTTTAATACTGTTACTGAGTCGATTGGAAGATATTTAATTGTCACTGGTTTATTATGCAGTTAAAAGGTAGCTTTGGTGTGTGTTTACGCACCTAATTCAGACAGTCCTGAATTTTTTAAGAACCTTTTTTCTGAACTACCGAATCTAAATGAATATAAGTTGATCATGGGCAGTAACTTTAACTGTTGCCTTAATCCGGCGATTGACAGGTCATCAACCAATCCGTCACATCCTAATAAAGAGGCGACCTGTATTAATTCTTTTCTATTAGAATATGGCCTGGTCGATATCTGGAGATATAAACACCCTAATGACAAAGATTTTTCTTTTTTCTCACACATTCATCATAAATATTCAAGAATTGAATTGTTAGTTTTATCAAGGAGCAAATTTCTATAGTTTTTGAACTTAATACAACTGAAGGTATGTCAAATTTGGTTATATGGGATATGATGAAATCCTTTCTCAGGGGACAAATAATTTCATATTCAGCAGGTTTAAGAAGGAAAACCATACCAGAACTTTTAGCGATTACTAGTAAAATTGGAGAGATAGATAGAGCGTACTCAGTAAGACCTAGTGAAGATCTATATAAGGGAAGGGTTGAACTCCAAACACAATATGATCTGCTTTTGACCTCACAATTGAGCAGCAAATTTTTAAATCTAAAAGTCAATTTTATATACATGGTGATAAATCAGGTAAACTGCTGGTTGGTCAGTTAAAGGCAAATATGGTCAGAAGACAGATTTTGAAAATACGACGATCAGATAGAACTGAAACGTTAGACCCTTATGAAATTTAAAAGATTTTTATGGATTTCTATTCTAATCTTCATAAATCTGAATTCCCTGATAATACTATTATTATGAATAGATTTTTGCAAAAATTAAATATACCTAAAATTTCTATTCAAGATATTAATACACTAGATGCACCTATTAAACAAAAGGAAATAGCTAAGGCTATATCCTCTATGCAATTAGGGAAAGCTCTGGGTCCAGATGGATATACCGTGGAATTTTATAAGACCTTTAATGAAATGCTTACATCACATCTTTGTCAAACTTTCACTGATTCTATATCCTCTGGGAACCTTCCAAAAACTTTTTAAGAGGCATCAATTTTGTTGATTCCTAAAAAAGGAAAAGATCTATCTGAATGTGCCTCCTATAGACCAATTTCCTTAATGAATGTGGATTTTAAATTTCTCTCTAAGATTTTAGCAAATAGACTTGTGAATATTTTGCCTCCTTTTATCTCAAATGATCAAACTGGAATTAAAAATAGGTATTCACATTTTAATATTTGAAGATTGTTAAATATTATTTATTCACCCTCAGTCAAAGAATCTGAATGTATTGTTTCTCTCGATGCAGAGAAAGCTTTTGACAGGGTGGAATGGCCTTATTTATTTCAGGTTTTGGAGAGGTTTAATTTTGGTCCGGGATTTATTTCCTGGATCAAACTTTTTTTATCAAGCCCTGATGGCTGCGGTTATAAATAACAATCAAAAATCTCCTTATTTTAGATTATATAGAGGAACTCATCAGGGTTGCCCTCTTAACCCTTTATTATTTAATTTGGTTTTAGAACCACTTGCTATTGCTCTTAGGGATTCTAACTCTGTTCAGGGTATTAAGAGAGGGGATAAACTACATAAGGTTTCATTATACGCAGATGATTTATTAGTTTACGTTTCAGACCCTGGGAAATCTATTCCCTCTATGATATCCATATTTACTGAATCTAGTATTTTCTCTGGATAAACTAAATTTACATAAAAGTGAATTATTTCCTATTAATAATTATTCTGATTATTATGATCAAATACCTTTTAATATTGCTAAAATTATTTTACCTATCTTGGTATTAAAATTACTAAAAATTTTAAAGATTTATATAAGTATAATTTTCTTCCTCTAATTGAATATACATAACAAACGCTTTCCAAATGGTTGCCTATGACAATGTTGTTAATTGGTCGAATAAATGCTATAAAAATGGTAATTTTACCTAAATTTCTATATACGTTTCAAGCTGTTCCATCCTTTGTCCCGAAAACGTTCTCTGATAGAATAATAAGAGTTCTAGACTGAGTAAACCTTTATTGCAAAAATTTAAAAAAGATGGAGGATTGGTGTTACCAAACTTCAGATATTATTATTGGGCAATTAATATTCATTATATTACATTTTGGATTTACTGTATAGATAATCAGAACTGTCCTTCATAGTTGGACTTGGAGGAGAGCTCGGTAAGGGGGTTTTCTTTGGCTTCCTTACTGGGAGCTCCTCTTCCTTTTTTGTTTTCTAGGATTAGTTTAGTCCCATTGTTAGACATACATTAAAAATTTGGTTTCAGTTTCGCAGATTTTTTGACTTAAGTAACTTTGTTCTCTCTAGTAATATTCATCTTAACTATTTTTTTAAACCATCAATTCTGGATAAGGCCTTTTTAACATGGAAAACTAAGGGAATAAAAACTTTTTTAGATTTGTTTTTAGAGAATTGTTTAATGTCTTTTTCGCAGCTAGTGGATAAATATGATATATCTAACACACAATTTTTTAGATATTTACAAGTTAGGAATTTTCTACGAGATTTGTTACCAAATTATCCATTTGCTCATTTACCAAATATGATAGATGTTATTTAGATAGATAGATAGATAGATACTTTATTCATCCCCATGGGGAAATTCAACTTTTTTCCAATGTCCCATACACTTGTTGTAGCAAAACTAATTACATACAATACTTAACTCAGTAAAAAAAAATATGATATGCATCTAAATCACCATCTCAAAAAGCATTAATAATAGCTTTAAAAAGTTCTTAAGTCCTGGCGGTAGAATTGTAAAGCCTAATGGCATTGGGGAGTATTGACCTCTTCATCCTGTCTGAGGAGCATTGCATCGATAGTAACCTGTCGCTGAAACTGCTTCTCTGTCTCTGGATGGTGCTATGTAGAGGATGTTCAGAGTTATCCATAATTGACCGTAGCCTACTCAGCGCCCTTCGCTCAGCTACCGATGTTAAACTCTCCAGTACTTTGCCCACGACAGAGCCCGCCTTCCTTACCAGCTTATTAAGACGTGAGGCGTCCCTCTTCTTAATGCTTCCTCCCCAACACGCCACCACAAAGAAGAGGGCGCTCTCCACAACTGACCATTTCAAAAAAAGCTTAAACCATTTCAAAAAGGAGTGATAGCAATTATATATAAACGGCTCATGAATTTACGAACGATGTCTAATGATAAGGTTAAACGTGCTTGGGAATTGGAACTTCTGGAGTCACTTTCAGATGATCAATGGAATAAAATTTACCATTTAGTTAACAATTCATCTAACTGCGCCCGTCACTCCTTAATTCAGTTCAAGGTAGTGCACAGGGCACATATATCAAAAGATAAACGAGCGCATATTTTTTCTAAAATAAATCCCACCTGTGATAGATGTAATGCTGAGGTGGCTACCTTAACTCATATGTTTTGGTCTTGTATAAAGTAAAATAATTTTTGGACAGATGTTTTTAGAATGTTATCGGAAGTTTAGACCTACAACCTAATTCACTTACGGCAATCTTTGGGATCACTCCGAAGGAAGCAGGAAATGTTCCTGCTTCTGCTCAACGTATTATAGCTTTTTCAACTTTATTGGCTAGGAGAGCTATTCTATTGTATTGGAAGGATCCCAATCCACCTACTGTTTTTACTGGCTCTCCTCCATTATGTCGTGTTTAAGCTTGGAGAAAATTAGAAGTCGGACGTTTGATACATCTTTTAAATTTGAGCAAACCTGGCGACCTTTCATTCAATATTTTCATATGATTTAAATTTTCTTTTTTTTTACTTTTTTAGGTATTCTTTTTTCTTCTTCTCCATGATGTTTCAAATTTGACCGGAAGGATTTTTCCCTTTTTTTTGTAATTATATCCTCAAATGCACTGCCCAGTCCTTTTTTTTTGTTTTAGGTTAGCTTAGTGGGGTTTCTTTCTTCTCAACAATAGAAATTTTGAGTCTTTTTTATGAATTGTTAAGAGGAGTTGTGGTTCCTTTTATATATTAGCTCAATACTATACATGATTTTGACAGTGTATATTCCTTTCTTTGTACTTTTATTGAAATATGTACTTGATATAACTTCTCTGATTTGTATTTATTCTTATTTTTTTTAAATCAATAAAAAAAGATTGAAAATGGCTGGGTGGGGGTTGGGCACCCGATAACCTACAGTAGGTGATGGGTCATTAGGATTGACACTGACCGAGACTGCGACAATCGAGGCTGATATCCAAGAAGCCATGCTCAGCGCTGTAGTAGAGTGGCTCCCTCAGGATGCTGACCCACACCCGGTTGCCACTGCTGGGGGATGGAGAGGGGTGCACAGAGCCAGGGAGCTCCCTCCCCTCGGCCAGGATCTCCTCCAGCGTCACCACCTTCCTCATCTCCTCCTCTGAGTGTGCCAGCAGCTTTCGGAACACGTTCCTGAGGAGGCAGAGTTCAGGAAGAGAGATCAGGGAATGGTCAAACTACACAAACCCTCAGACACATAACCAACACCCACACACCCTCAGACACATACCACACCCCCACACTCACCCTCAGACACATACCTCACCCCCGCACAAACCCTCAGACACATACCCCACCCCCCCACACTCACCCTCAGACACATACTCCGCACCCCCACACAAACCCTCAGACACATAGCCTGCCCCCCACACACACTCGTACATACCACTGACAGACCCCACAGTGAGACTGCTGCCCCCCCAAACATGTACTCTCCCCTGGACACATGCCAATAGCAGACTATTGCCCCTCTAGATGACACAAAGATTAGTGATGTTGTGGATAGTGTCGGGGTTACAATGGGACATTGACAGGAAGCAGAGATGGGCTGAGAAGTCACAGATGGAGTTTGAAATTGAAGGCAGAGTATCAGTTTAATAGCAGGATTCTTGGCAGTGTAGAGGAACAGGGGGATTTTGGGGTCCACGTCTATAGATCCCTCAGAGTTGCCACGCAAGTTGATAGGATTGTTCAGGTGATTTATGGTGTGTTGGCCTTCATGGGATTAAGTTCAAGACTCACAAGGTAATGCTGCTCTATTAAACTTGTTAGACCACACTTATAGAGAATGTGTTCTGTTCTGGTCACCTCATTATAAGGAGGATGTGGAAGCTTTAGAGAGTGTGCAGAGATTTACCAGGGTGCTGTCTGGATTAGAGAGAATGATTTATGAGGTTAGGCTGAGTTAGCCTGATGGCATGAACATTGACTTCTCTAACTTCCGTTAATGCCCTCCCTCCCCTTCTTACCCCATCCCTGATATATTTAGTTTTTTTCCCCTCTTTTTTTTCTCCCTCTCTCTCTGCCCATCACTCTTTGCCTGTTCTCCATCTCCCTCTGGTGCTCCCCTCCCCCTTTCTTTCTCCCTAGGCCTCCTGTCCCATGATCCTTTCCCTTCTCCAGCTCTGTACCCCTTTTGCCAATCACCTTTCCAGCTCTTAGCTTCACCCCACCCCTTCCGGTCTTCTCCTTTCATTTCACATTTCCCTCTCCCCCTCCTACTTTCAAATCTCTTACTATCTTTCCTTTCAGTTAGTCCTGACGAAGGATCTCGGCCCGAAACGTCAACAGTGCTTCTCCCTATAGATGCTGCCTGGCCTGCTGTGTTCCACCAGCATTTTGTGTGTGTTGCTTGAATTTCCAGCATCTGCAGATTTCCTCGTGTTAGCTTGGTCTCTTCTCTTTGAAGTTTCGGAGGATGAGGAGTGTCTTGATAGAGGTGAACAAGATGCATAGGGCAAGCAGAGATTATCCCAGAGTGGAAATGGCTAATATGAGAGGACATAATTTTAAGATGATTGGAGGAAATTATAGGGAGGATGTCGGAGGTAGTTTTTTTTTAAAAAGAGGGGTGGGTGTGTATAATACCCTACCAAGGGTGGTAGTAGAGGCAGATACATTGAGGACATTTAAGAGACTCTTAGATAAGCACATGGATGATAGAAAAATGGAAGCGATGTAGTACGCTGTTCTCAGAGTAGGTGGAAAGTTCAGCACAACACCCTGTACTGTTCTATTTTCAGACATGTACACTCCCCGGCACTCCCTGATCCAAACAGCAGACTGAAAGATCCTTCCTGCACACTCATTGGCTCCCAACTCCACCCAGTGAGTCTCTTGTCCCTGCCCATCCCAATCCCCCTCACTCATCCCCATAACCCTCCCCTCACTCACCCCCATAGCCCTCCCCTACTGAGTCCTCACACCTCAATACTGTGTAACATACACAAAATGCTGGAGGAATTGCATCTATGGAAAAGAGTCTAGTCGATGTTCCGGGCCGAGACTCTTCAGCAGGAAGTCCCATTCCAACATGTCCATCCATGGTCTCCTCTACTGTCGCAATGAGATCAAGAGTAACACATTGTATTCCATGTGGGTAGCCTCCAACCTGATGGCATGAACATCGATTTCTCGAACTTCCGGTAATGCCCCCCCTCATTTCCCATCTCCCTTTCCCTCTCTCCACCTCACCTCCTTGCCTGCCCATCACCTCCCTCTAGTGCTCCTCCCTCTTTTTCTTTCTTCCATGGCCTTCTGTCCTTCCTATTTTTCTCTCTTCTCCAGCCCTGTATCTTTTCTCTGATCAGATTTCCAGCTCTTTACTTCACCGTCCCAGTTTCACTATAACCTTGTGTTTCTTTCTCCCCCCCCCCCCCCCACTTTCTAAATCTGACTCATCTATTTTTCTCCAGACCCGAAATGTCGACTGTACTTTTTTCCCATACTTTTTTTGCCTGGCCTGCTGAGTTCCCCCAGCATTTTATGTGTGTTACCTGGATTTGCAGCATCTGCAGATTTTCTCTTGCTCATACTGTGTAGTTGGTTGCCTGTGAAATCACCCGGTCACTTGTGAACGTCTGGAGGTGGTTATTGGGGTTATCCCCCAGTTTCCTGTGGGTGGCTGACTGGGTAACTCTGGTTATTGGGGTTATCCCCCAGTTTCCTGTGGGTGGCTGACTGGGTAACTCTGGTTATTGGGGTTATCCCCCAGTTTCCTGTAGGTGGCTGACTGGGTAACTCTGGTTATTGGGGTTATCCCCCAGTTTCCTGTAGGTGGCTGACTGGGTAACTCTGGTTATTGGGGTTATCCCCCAGTTTCCTGTAGGTGGCTGACTGGGTAACTCTGGTTATTGGGGTTATTCCCCCAGTTTCCTGTAGGTGGCTGACTGGGTAACTCTGGTTATTGGGGTTATCCCCCAGTTTCCTGCGGGTGGCTGACTGGGTATTCCCATTACCTGTGTCCATGAGCTGCAGCCTGGCTGAATGCAGTCATGTCACCTTGGGGGGTGATCGTCATCCCATTCCTGGACACAGTCCCCATCGCTGGATCAGCCCCCCTTTCCAACAGCAAATTCACCATCTCCATGTCACCTGAGACCAGCACAAACCCCGTCGTTAGTAATGCCCAGCTTTTTGTCCAAAACTCCCCCAGTACCTTTTTTTAAAAAGTAACTATAAAAGTTTATTTACACAACAAATACACAAAGTACAAACATTCAGTGTTTACAAGAAAGTGAATAAATTCAAATTAAAATACAATTATTACTGTCTATAGAAGTCAATTTCCCAGGGGCCCACTGCTTCCAGAAATACCCCACTGTACCCACTGCGACCGCAAACTTCCTCTCCAAGGACGGCCCAGCATGAATGTATCCTCAGAAGAGGGGCAGGCAGTGGTATACAGACTCCTCCCAGCCACAGAATGGACAGGGGGACAGGGTGTCAGTGAACCTGCTGCACAGGACTGCCCTATGTAACACTTTCCACCCCAGGACACCAGTGTAGAGGGGAAGGACCCCTGTATAAAGAGCTTTCCACTGGGGACCTCCTCCGCTGTCAGATGCCAAGGTGAGTCCGGTTGGCAGATGAAGGCAAGGAAATGAAAGGTGTGCAAGAGCAACCTGTACAAGACATGCTATGGAGCATCACGGAATGCACGGTGGGCATCCCCACCATGTTCATGTTGTGTGGGACCCTCTCCCACGTGGTATCCCGAGGCCTGGGTCTGATGAGTACCTCCAGCCCATCAGGAGGCGGTGCAGCCGGAAACGCTCCACTTCCTGACCCCCCCGACCCACTGTGATAGGATGGTGACCAGACCCCCTGACAGCTAGAGCACCGTACCCCCATGGGTGCAGGGTCACCCTGTGTGGACGAGACCTGACCCCATACACTCAACAGCTCTCAGTAAAACAAGGCAGCTCCCTCAGAGCGCTGTGGCTGATGCTGTCTGCTGGAAGCCACACTGTCTCCTGCAGGCAGCATCCCCAGCAGAGAAAGTTTGGCACCAACACATACTGTTCCAGAGCTTGGTCACTGTACAGGTATCTCTGCAGGGTCCGGAGGTGGAGAGCCACCAGCTGGGTGCACATCCACACCAATGACCGACTGCCCTCCACATCGGAAGGCTCAGGGCTGCGGCAGAGATTCAATGCCTCCAAATGCCCCAGAAGTCCACCGGCCCCTCTGGGTCCTGGAGACAAAAGCAGTGGCTGGGACTAGAATAATCAGACAGGGATCCAAGCCCTGTCAGTTCACTGGCCAGACCTCTTCCGTTGAGCTCAGGCAGACCCCCAAGTAGAACCAAGGGTCTCAGCCCCTCTGGTAAGGAGCCCACCTGCCACTGACCCACTAAGAGACCCGAACACTCTTCCCAGTTGACCCTTGCAGAGGACGCGGCCGAGAAGATCGGCTGGCAGTCTTGCATCCTCTGCAAGAGTTAACCAGCTGGTGACCATGAGGAGGAAGTCAATGGCATAAGCTGAAAAGACAACCTCCGTTTCTGGTTCATGTAGAACCAAACCCGTTAACCTCCTATGGAGAAGGCACCACGCAAACAGAGAACAACTGCCCTGACGAGGGGCACTGCTGACGTACCCACCCCCAAGCACAGGGGAGCTTGTCAACGACCCATTAACCTTAACGAGGCACTCTGTAGCAGTGTACAACATTCGGATACGGGCCACAAAATGTGGCACAGATTCCCAAAAAGGTACTCGTGGTCCACCCTGCCAAACGCTTTCTCTTGGCCAAGGAAGAGAGAGGCAACTGACAGACCAGCCTCCCTGCACAGGTAAATCAGGTCCCAGACATGGTGGATTGACCACCCTGGGCTGTGTAGGACTGGTCAGAGTGGACCTCTTGCGCCAGCACGGAGCCTGGACGATTGGCCATTCCCCAGGCAAAAATCTTGTACTCCACACTGAGGGAAGATACTGGCCATCGGTTCCTCAGGCAACAGAGATCCCCTTCTTTGGCAACAGGGCTACAAGAGCTCTGCGCCAAGAGAGGGGCATCTCAACCATCACCAGGCTCTCCCCCAATCCCCTGCACAATCAGCCCCTAGGATGTCCCAGAGGCTCAGAGAGATTCAAAGGTCAACCCATCTACTCATGGGGTCTTGGCTCTCTGCAGCTGATTGAGGGCACTGGTCAGCTCCACCAAAGGCAGCGGTCCATCAAGTCACACAGCACCCCCAGGCTGACCCTCGGCAAGTCCTCCCACAGAGCTCCGTGTGCATCCTCACTGCATGGTTCCGATGAGAAAAGAGCCTCGTAAAAGGAAAGAACTTCCTCAACAATTCTCGCCGGATCCGTGACGGAGGAGCCATCCTCTGCCAGCAACTCCACTCACTGCCTGTGGACACCCTCCACCTCTCGAGAGAGTAGGAGGAGGGCAGGGCGCGGTCCAGATCCTGCAGCATCTGGACCCGCGACCTCACTTAAGTGCCTCGGGACCTCTCAAGCTGCAGGTGTCAGTGCCTCCTCCTTCGTCTGGTACTCATCCCAGAGGAGCTGGTCTCCACTAGTCATCCCTGGCTGGAACTCCAGGTCGATCAGCTCTTTCTCAAGCCAATCGTTTCCGGACAACCACCACTTGGTCGACCCGCTAGCATATTCCTGGCAAAACAGTCGGATGTGAGACGTGCCCACCTCCCACCAGAGCCTCAGGAAGGGGAAACTTCCCTGTTCCTCCTGCCAGATCCTCCAAAACTGAGGGAATGAATCCTGGAACCAGCCGCCCTCTAGCAGCCGGCTTCGAGATGCCAGTTTGTGAACTCTACCCGTGTGGGCAGCGCATTCAGCTCTGCCCACACCAGGTGGCAGTCCGAGCACACAACCGGCCACATGGAGGCAGCGAACACCCGGGAGATGTGTGCCCTGGAGATGTACAGTTAATCGATCTGCAAGTCTTCACCCCCTCTGTACCTCCTTGAGAAAGCACAGAGGTCGGGGTGAAGGCTCCGCCAGACATCGTCCAAGTCAGAGGACACAACCAACTCCATTAACTGTCTTACTGATGCTCGACTACTCTGAGGACCAGTGCGATCCCTCTCCATGAGGGTGCAATTGAAATCACTCCTAGGATTATCCATTCGCTCTGATCTATGAACCCAGCAACACAAACATCTCTTAGAACAGGCGCAACTGTATTGGGCCAGGCTCAGGGGTGTACACATTTACAAAATCCATCGGCACACCATCCTGGCACACGGCTAGGTGAAGTAGGTGGCCTGGCACGAGTTTCTGAGCCAGCAAAACCTCAGGATGGAGAAAAAGGGCCAACAAGATGGCCACCCTGCTGGAATTGGAGCTGAGGTGACTCATGTGGACAACCCGCACCCACCCCCCCCCCCACCCCAACATCCCTCGGCATTTCAGGAGCCAGGTGGATCCATCTGGAAAGGTGCGGGTTTCCTGCAAGAATCTTACCACATATCACCTGTCTCAGAGGGCAGAGAGATAATGGAATCTGCGGAGAGCCCCCCCACCACCTCTGGCATTAAGGGTGGCAACACTTAACTTCATGACTCACTTTGTTGAGACCCCTGGGAGAAGGAGCAGAGCTCTCCTTCAACCTCTTTCCCGTCTTCACCCCACAACCCTTCTCCGGGGTCTCCAAGAGTCTCTTAAACTGGCGCCTCTCCTTACAGGTCACTTCAACTCCCTTCCCCTTCTTTTGTAGGACAGTTCAGATGGACTGAATAACCCCCTGCAGACTGGACCATCGATCAGTGGCCAGCTGGACCTCAAATGGTTTTCTGCAGTAGTCCTTCACAAACTGCCGGTTCTCCTCCAGAGAGATGGGCTGTGACTCGGTGCTGGGCTCAAGCAAGTCTGCCATCTCTGCTTCAAAAGAGTCCCCCTTTATCTTCGTCACCGTGGCCCCAATGGGAGATCTGACCACAGGCTCTATCCCATCCCCAGGACCAGTGACAGAGGGAGGCCCCACCACCTCTGGATCCAGAATTCCTCACCACGTCCAACACTCTCATCACCCACACCTGATGTGACCACCTCCCTCCTCACCCTAACTGTAGATGCTGGTCCTACCATCCCCAGGACCAGCGTCAGAGGGAGGCCCCACCACCTCTGGATCCAGAATTCCTCCCACAACCGGGATACAAGCTTGCTGGACCGAACCCATCTCCACACCCTTGTCACCCTCCCCAGATTCAGCACTGGGAGAGTCCCCAACCTCCTCACCCCTTGGGACATATTCCCTCCGATTAGCTGCGTGGGATGGTGATTCTGGGTGTCTCCGGTTCCCCTCGTGGACTACACGCTCCGCAGGGCACTTGACCTTCATTGAGGCAACAATCTGGGAAACCAATCCCACAGGTGGCCCCTGTTCTACAGGGCTTTTCCCATCCCCAGGGAATACTGAGTGCGCAGTCTCAACCAAAGGCATCTGCCTCCCCACACGGCCTCTCTACAGTGGCACCGCTCACCAGCCCAGAGGACACACCTTCAGAAAATGCCACCCCAGCAGAGGGCCCCTGTACGATAGGGCTATCCTCCAGCTCTGGGGGAATATACTCCACACATAGGGCCTTTACCGGGGGTAAATCCTCCTCTTCCTCTTGTGGACCCTGATCTCCAGTCTCAGGAAACACATTCCTCTGCGGTTTCAGGCCGCATATATGCTGAGGCACGTCGACCTCCATTTCAGAGGCGTCCTCATCAGCCTCCGCCACCACCTCCCTCCCCCGACTTCCCCAGGCTCTTGCTGGATTTCAGGAGCCACGAGACCCTCCAGGCCCAGTTCAACAGCAACAAGCTGGTCATCCTCTGGGGGAGAAGCCTTCAGATGCTTTTCCTGCTTTTTCACCTTCCTGCCCCCATTGAACCCACCCCTCACCATCACCCACCCTGTATCCAACGACGTCCACAGCCAACGGCCTGGTGGGGGGGAGGGGACAACAGGGTAGACAGCAGGAGGGGCGTCAGCGGGGGAGGTCCAGCTGTGCCTCCGGGGCAGAGTTGGCAGCCGGACAGTTCAGGCAATGTTTTGGAATATGCCCAAGCTCTTTACAGGGGTGGCACCTCCAGTGTCCCGTAGCCCACGGGACGGTATAATAATGCTCCTCAAAATATACCTGAAGCTGCCTCTCGGCATCCCCAGCAGCAGATGGCGTTGGAATGAAAATGAGTGCTCATAACCCTGCGGAGGTGCCCTATATTGTATCGGGGTTAGTTTCAAACTCACCTCACTGATGGAGTGCAGGTAGGGGATGAGGGCCTTGTCAGGGACGTTTGAGAGTATTCCCATCTGTATGAGGGCCAACACCAGCTCCACCTGCATAAAAACTCTCCCCAACCTTAACCCCTGACTCGGGGCCAAAAACACACCGCTGACAGACTTCAAATAGAAAATAGTCTTCCTGTTCAAAACCGCTTCGTAACAATGCCCTCGCGGCCTCCAACAGTCTCCGCCATGGCCTTTATTGCAGCATTCCTAACGACTGAAGTGGGCACAGTACACGGTACAGCGTTCTTTAGAACGGGTGGTCCTCCTCCTGAGCTGCAATTCCCAACCCCACAGCCTCCACATACAACTTCAGCCCAGACATCTTAGAGCACCCCTCCACGACTCAGTTTGAATTCAAAAGTTCAACACCTCCACTGGGATACTGCACAGTCTACACCCAGCGGAACACCAGCAAACAGTCAAAAACAAACAGTTCAGAGACGAGACGGGATGGGACGGGAGGGGAAAAGGAGTGGATAGGCAGAGTTAAAAATGTGGTGTTAAAAACCCCAGCACCATCTGTGCACCTGCGAACAATGAAAGTTTTTCCTGGCGAGTCCCTGCTTCTCTTGCCGTTCCGAAGTCCAAAGTCCTCTTCACCCAGTCGCCCTGGGATAGGTGCTCCAAACGGGAGATGGTTTCCACTGTTACAAACGGAATAATCCATCCCTGTTCCCAGCAAAATCAGACTCCAACTTTGGCAATCTGCCAGCTACTCAGCACCAAGAGACATAGACCGAAAAACTTCACCAAACAGAAGCCTTCCAGGCAAGAAAACTGTTTCAGCCCACTGCTGAGGTGATATTCCACACTCCCAAAGTCCACTGGCTGTCTCCAAAACCGTTCTTGGGCAATTTTGCAGTAAATTTTCAACTTTAAGAGAGAGAGCTCCATCAGTGCGAGTCTCCCTCAGTACTGCCCCTCCCACAGTGTGACCCTCCCTCAGTGCCCCAGGAAGGATATTGAGTGAACAGCCCTCACTCACCCGCTGCAGATGCCAGCTGGAGGGGAGTCTCAGAGTAATTCTCCCCACCTGGTCCGAGGGAGCCTTCAACATTGGCTCCATGGTCAAGCAGCAGCTGTGGAGAGGCGACGGAATTGTTAGGGACAGAGATCAGGCCAGCAATCTTATCAACCTAACCAGAGAGAGAAGGATTGGTTGGTGCATCAGTGTGGGAGGGGAACAGGGCTGGGGATCAGTGGGAGGTAGCTGTTGGGGAAGGAAGGAGAGGCATTTTCCTTGGAGGGTTCTGCACCCAGGTAGGTGCTACATCTGTAGCACTTCTTTACAATGGAGCCTCTGGCTCAACACAGTTAGCAGAGTAGGTAAGTCAACTACTGCATGCTGCTAGACCCACATCACCTGGTGTCCGAATAACTTATAACCAGTACATCTTTGGACTGTGGAAGGAAACCAGAGCACGAAGAGAAAAATCACACATTCCACGGGGAGGATGTACAGAGTCCTTACAGACTATGCTGGTATTTGAACTCTGACACCCCAAGCTGTAATAACATTGTGCTAACTGCTACACTCCCGAGGCACTCTTGGGATTTTTGCAGGAAAGTAGCACCAAAGGGAAAATATGAGCCATGATCTGATTGAATGACAGAGCAGCTTGCTTCTGCTTCTCATCTTCTAACCAGTGGCTTTGACTCTGAGTCAAGATACATGTACCAATAAAACATAACTATACCTGCCTCGACGACTTCCTCTGGCAGCTTGACCCATCTGCCTAACAGCCTCTGTGTGAAAAGGTTCCCTCTCAGATCCCTTTTAATCGTTCCTCCTCTTACCTTAAACCTGTGGCCCCTGGAATTAGACTCCTGACCCCGGGGCAAAGTGGGCACCCATCTCATTGATCCCATCACCATGCACTTGGCCTTAGGTTTCACCCCTTGGGTCATTCCAGTGTTCCACCAGACACTTCTAAAACACCGTCAGTGACCCTGCTGTTCCCATACTCTCTGGTAGTGTTTTCCAGCTCTTCACGTCTCTCTGGGTGAGAAAGGTCCCCCTCACATCCTGAAATCTACCTGCTACTACTACGTTGACTCAGGCCTAGGGGGGCAGCATCGGGCACAATGATGGACTCTCCACTCCTCCCTCTCCCTCATCAGTGTGTTCAGTACATCTACATTAGCCGTGCCACTGTCTTCTAGGAGCGTGTTGACCATAGTCTTGGGAGGGCGCCCAGGGTTTGTCCTCCCATGTGATGGCTAGGCTGGCAAGTAGCTGAGGGTGGCGTAGACAGTGCCCCGCTAGTTGCAGTCTTCTCGCCTCGATTTTAGTAGTGAGCATCAGTAGGTCATCATAGAGCTCGATGTTCGTCATGTGCTGTTGCCAACTCAAGTCAAGAGCCATCCGGAGCATTCGTGTATAGCAACTATCCAGTGACTTTCAGAAGAATTTCCCCTTCCTGTGCACGCTAACCTGACCTCCTGAAGTTTTCTTCACCTCTGGATAAGCTGTAGGAAGGTCAAGACTGTGAATGGGTCCCCTGTCAAAGCGAAGCTGTGACTCTTACACACACACACGCACGCACGCACGCACACACACACACACACGCACGCACGCACGCACGCACGCACGCACGCACGCACGCACGCACACACACACACACACACACACACACACGCATGCACGCACGCACACACACACAGTTACCTGCGCAATGGCCACGTGTCCATGCAAGACAGCGAGTGTGAGGGCTGTCCAGTGGCGAGAATCCAGCGGGATGGACGGGCACTTGCAGGAGGGGCTAGGAACCTGTGGAGTGCAAGAGGTCAGTGTCAGAGTGAATAAAGCCCTAGCAGAGCCATCAGCACTGAGATACTGGGACAGGAACTAGAAGTGATGGACAGGGGAAACATAAGACCATAAGACATAGGAGCAGAAGTAGGCCATTTGGCCCATCGAGTCTGCTCTGCCATTCAATCATAGGCTGATCCAATTCTTCCAGTCATCCCCACTCCCCTGCCTTCACCCCATACCCTTTGATTCCCTGGCTAATCAAGAACCTATCTATCTCTGCCTTAAATCCATCCAATAACTTGGCCTCCACAGCCACTCATGGCAACAAATTCCACAGATTTACCACCCTCCCACTAAAGTAATTTCTCCACATCTCTGTTCCAAAAGGACATCCTTCAATCCTGAAGTCGAGCCCTCTTGTCCTGGACTCACCTACCATGGGAAATATCTTTGCCATATCTAATCTGTTCAGGCCTTTTAACACTTGGAGTGTTTCTATGAGATCCCCCCTCATTCTCCTGAACTCCAGGGAATACAGCCCAAGAGCTGCCAGACGTTCCTCATACAGTAACCCTGGAATCATTCTCATGAATCTTCTCTGAACCCTCTCCAATGTCAATATATCCTTTCTAAAATAAGGAACCCAATACTGCACACAATACTCTAAGTGTGGTCTCATAAGTGCCTTATAGAGCCTCAACATCACCTCCCTGCTCTTTATTTTATACCTCTAGAAATGAATGCCAACATTGCATTTGCCTTTTTCACTACCAACTTAACCTGGATGTTAACCTTTAGGGTATCCTGCACAAGGATCCCACCCCCAAATCCCTTTGCATCTCTGCATTTTGAAATTTCTCCCCATCTAAATAATAATCCACCCATTTATTTCTTCCACCAAAGTGCATGACCGTACACTTTCCAAGGCCACTTCTTTGCCCATTCTCCTAAACTATCTAAGTCTCTCTGCAGGCTCTGTTTCCTCAACATACCAGCTCCTCCACCTGTCTTTATATAATCCGCAAATGCAGTCACAAATCCATTAATCTGATAATCCAAATCATTGACATACATTGTAAAAAGCAGCGGTCCCAACACCAACCCCGTAGAACTCCATTGGTAACCAGCAGCCAGCCAGAATAGGATCCCTTTATTCCCACTCTCTGTTTTCTGCTGATCAGACAATGCTCCACCCATGCTAGTAACTTCCCTGTAATTCCATGGGCTCTTATCTTGCTAAGCAGCCTCATGTGCGGCACCTTGTCAAAGACCTTCTGAAAATCCAAGTACAACACATCTACTGCATCTCCTTTGTTTACCTTGCTTGTAATTTCCTCAAAAAATTACAGTAGGTTACTCAGAGAGGATTTTCCTTTCAGGAAAAGGGTTGAAGTTCTGGAGCATGTTGATATTAAGGGAGCGGAGGTATCGGAGTTGTTAAAATACATTAGACAGATAAGTCCCTGGGGCCTGACGGAATATTCCCCAGGCTGCTCTACGAGGCAAGGGAAGAGATTGCTGAGCCTCTGGCTAGGATCTTTATGTCCTTGTTGTCCATGGAAATGGTACCAGTGGATTGGAAGGAGGTGAATGTTGTCCCCTTGTTCAAAAAAGGTAGTAGGGATAGTCTGGGTAATTATAGACCAGTCAGCTTTACGTCTGTGGTGGGAAAGCTGTTGGAAAAGATTCTTAGAGATAGGATCTATGGGCATTTAGAGAATCATGGTCAGATCAGGGACAGTCAGCATGGTTTTGTGAAGGGCAGATCATGCCTAACAAGCCTGATAGAGTTCTTTGAGGAGGTGACCAGGCATATAGATGAGGGTAGTGCAGTGGATGTGATCTACATGGATTTTAATAAGACATTTGAAAAGGTTCCACACGGTAGGCTTATTCAGAAAGTCAGAAGGCATGGGATCCAGGGAAGTTTGGCCAGATGGATTCAGAATTGGCTTGCCTGCAGAAGGCAGAGGGTCGTGGTGGAGGGAGTACATTCGGATTGGAGGGTTGTGACTAGTGGTGTCCCACAAGGATTGGTTCTGGGACTCCTATTTTTTGCGATATTTATTAACAACCTGGATGTGGGGGTAGAAGGGTGGGTTGGCAAGTTTGCAAACAACACAAAGGTTGGTGGTGTTGTGGATAGTGTAGAGGATTGTCAAAGATTGCAGAGAGACATTGATAGGATGCAGGAATGGGCTCAGAAGTGGCAGATGGAGTTCAACTCGGAGAAGTGTGAGGTGGTACATTTTGGAAGGACAAACTCCAAGGCAGAGTACAAAGTAAATGGCAGGATACTTGGTAGTGTGGAGGAGCAGAGGGATCTGGGGGTACATGTGCACAGATTCCTGAAAATTGCCTCACAGGTAGATAGGGTAATTAAGAAAGCTTATGGGGTATAAGCTTTCATAAGTCGAGGGATAGAGTTTAAAAGTCACGAGGTAATGATGCAGCTCTATAAAACTCTGGTTAGGCCACACTTGGAGTACTGTGTCCAGTTCTGATCGCCTCACTATAGGAAGGATGTAGAAGCATTGGAAAGGGTACAGAGGAGATTTACCAGGATGCTGCCTGGTTCAGAGAGTATGCATTATGATCAAAGATTAAGGGAGCTAGGGCTTTACTCTTTGGAGAGGAGGAGGATGAGAGGTGACATGATAGAGGTGTGCAAGATATTAAGAGGAATAGATAGAGTGGACAGCCAGCACCTCTTCCCTAGGGCACCACTGCTCAATACAAGAGGACATGGCTTTAAGGTAAGGGGAGGGAAGTTCAAGGGGGATATTAGAGGAAGGCTTTTTACTCAGAGAATGGTTCGTGCATGGAATGCACTGCCTGAGTCTTTGGTGGAGGCAGATACACTACTGAAATTTAAGAAACTAATAGACAGGTATATGGAGGAATTTAAGGTGGGGGGGGTATATGAGAGGCAAGGTTTAAGGGTCAGCACAACATTGTGGGCCAAAGGGCCTGTACTGTGCTGTACTGTTCTATGTTCTATGAAACCATGTTGGCTTTGGTCTTCCTTATCATGTGCCTCCAGGTACTCTTTAATCTCATCCCTAACAATCAAGTCTAACAACTTACCAACCACTGATGTCAGGGTAACAGGTCTATAGTTTCCTTTCTGCTGCCTCCCACCCTTCTTAAATAGAGTAACATTTACAATTTTCCAGTCATCCGGTACAATGCCAGAAACTAACGATTCTTGAAAGATCATTGTTAATGCCTCCACAATCTCTCCAGCTACTTCCTTCAGAACCCGAGGGTGCATTCCATCAGGTCCAGGAGATTTATCCACCCTCAGACCATTAAGCTTCCTGAGCACGTTCTCAGTCGTAATTTTCACTACACATACTTCACTTCCCTGACACTCTTGAATGTCCGGTATACTGCAGACGTCTTCCACTGTGAAGACTGATGCAAGAAAGGCAACACACACAAAATGCTGGTGGAACACAGCAGGCCAGGCAGCATCTATAGGGAGAAGCGCTGTCGACGTTTCGGGCTGAGACCCTTCGTCAGGACTGCAA
Source organism: Hemitrygon akajei (assembly GCF_048418815.1). NCBI lineage: Eukaryota > Metazoa > Chordata > Chondrichthyes > Myliobatiformes > Dasyatidae > Hemitrygon > Hemitrygon akajei. The sequence continues at coordinate 178,266,133 of NC_133133.1, forward strand.
GAAAGGCATTCAGTTCCTACATGGGGGGGGGGGGAAGAAGAGAAAGTAATGGAGAAGTGTAAAGGGGGGGTGAATCATGCATTGGGGAGATAGCGCACATCTACTGCAGAACACTTACCAGCCAACAGCATGTGACAGTGCATGGCGGTGTATAACCATGTGTAGCAGTGTTGCAACATGTGGTAATGAACAATGTCCCCCCAAACCCGAAACCAGAGAGTTGCGCAGTCCCTGCAGGAAGGGTGCTGGAGGGGATCAGTCAGGGTTGTGGCCAGAGTGAATTGGAGGGTCGGTGCGAAGTAATGGGAAAGCTGATGACATTGGATGGAAGCCATCCCAAGGCACGGGTTTCTCTCCACTTCTTGCATTACCTCACAGTTCACATCTGCTCCACCGTCAAGCAACGTCTGGACCATGGCCTCATCGCCCCGAGCACAGGCATACATCAGCGGAGTCAAACCCTGAGGGAAGTCAGTGTGAAACAGACTCCCATTATTCCGTGCTAACATTACACAACTATACACAACATCCCGTCACCCACCCCTCGGTTCACAGGTCAGTCAGTGTGAAACAGACTCCCGTTATTCCGTGCTAACATCACACATACTATACACAGCATCCCGTCACCCACCCTCGGTTCACAGGTCAGTCAGTGTGTAACAGACTCCCGTTATTCCGTGCTAACATCACACATACTATACACAACATCCCGTCACCCACCCCTCGGTTCACAGGTCAGTCAGTGTGAAACAGACTCCCGTTATTCCGTGCTAACATCACACATACTATACACAGCATCCCGTCACCCACCCTCGGTTCACAGGTCAGTCAGTGTGAAACAGACTCCCGTTATTCCGTGCTAACATCACACATACTATACTCAGCATCCCGTCACCCACCCTCGGTTCACAGGTCAGTCAGTGTGTAACAGACTCCCATTATTCCGTGCTAACATTACACAACTATACACAACATCCCGTCACCCACCCCTCGGTTCACAGGTCAGTCAGTGTGAAACAGACTCCCGTTATTCCGTGCTAACATCACACATACTATACACAGCATCCCGTCACCCACCCTCGGTTCACAGGTCAGTCAGTGTGTAACAGACTCCCGTTATTCCGTGCTAACATCACACATACTATACACAACATCCCGTCACCCACCCCTCGGTTCACAGGTCAGTCAGTGTGAAACAGACTCCCGTTATTCCGTGCTAACATCACACATACTATACACAACATCCCGTCACCCACCCCTCGGTTCACAGGTCAGTCAGTGTGTAACAGACTCCCGTTATTCCGTGCTAACATCACACAACTATACACAACATCCCGTCACCCACCCTCGGTTCACAGGTCAGTCAGTGTGTAACAGACTCCCGTTATTCCGTGCTAACATCACACATACTATACACAACATCCCGTCACCCACCCCTCGGTTCACAGGTCAGTCAGTGTGAAACAGACTCCCGTTATTCCGTGCTAACATCACACCTCCAGAGGAGTCAGGTTGCCATTTACAACCACATGGACGGCAGGTTCTGGAATTTCACCTTTCGGTTCACTGAGAATTTTGGAGGCACGACACTCGGGCAGACATTACTGTATAACATGTTCACCTCAATGACAAATCACAGCCCAATCTGTCCAAATAAGGTGAAACTGTCAGAACCAATTCAGTCAAACATATCCTGAGCCTCAGCTGTACAGAGGGCTTCCTGTCGTACGCATCTGCCCTGATGAAAATCTGCTGTGGCCTGTGTTTTGGACCACAAGACAGAAAAGCAGAATAAAGGCGATTTGGCCCATTAGGTCTGCTCCACTGCTCCATCATGGCTCTCTCAACCTCATTGCCCTGCCTTGAGGTCAGCACGACAGTATTACAACCTCATTGCCCTGCCTTGAGGTCAGCACGACAGTATTACAACCTCATTGCCCTGCCTTGAGGTCAGCACGACAGTATTACAACCTCATTGCCCTGCCTTGAGGTCAGCACGACAGTATTACAGCTGGAGGTGACAAAGTTTGGAGTTCAATTCTGATGTGATCTGTAAGGAGTTTGTAGTTCTCCCCGATCTCCCACAATCCAAAGACATCCCGATCGATGGATTAACTGGTCATTGTAAAATGTCCTGTGTATAGTTGGGATTAAATCCAGGGACTGATGAGCAGTGTTGCTCAAATTCCATATTGTATCTCAATAAAGAAATCAAACAGGTGCCGCTGTAACACCAAATAAATCTTTCATGTACTGACTAATCAAGACCATATTTACCTCCATTTTAAATATACCCATGTCCTGTTTGGTAACGCAATAATATTAGCGTCGGACACTGGAGCGAAGGTTCCCGAGTTCGAATCCAAGTCTGGTTGAGAGTCGAGCGAGCAACTTGGCCTCGTAAAAACAAGAATAGCTTGCTACGGAAACACCATCATGACGGTGCCCCGATAACTCCACTGCTGAGTTAAGGGCTATTCTTCTTCTTCTAAATATACCCAATGGCTGCCCCCTCAGCCGTCTGTGGCAGCCACCCTCTGGCTAAGGAAATTCCTCCTCATCTCTGCCTCAGTAGAGGGACATTCATTTAGAACAGTGTCCTCTGGTTCTGGACTCTTCCACAATAGGAAACATCCTCTTCACAACCACTCTATCGAGGTAATTAAATATTCAAAAGGTTTCAATGAGATCTACCTCACTCTTCAAAACTCAAGTCAGTACTGGCCAGGGCCATTAAACACTCCTAATATAAGAACCCTATCATAACTGCAATCACTCACGTGACTGACTGTGTATTCAGAGGGTGTCCCCTGTGGTCAGAGACATCTCACACTCTGTACCCGTACCTGCTCACCGTGAGTGTCACCGTCTCACACAGTGTATTCGCACCCACTCACTGTGAGTGTCACTGTCTCACACTCTGTACCCGTACCCACTCACCGTGTCACTGTCTCACACTCTGTACCCGTACCCCCTCACCGTGTCACCGTCTCACACTGTGTACCCGTACCCACTCACCGTGTCACCGTCTCACACTGTGTACCCGTACCCACTCACCGTGTCACCGTCTCACACTGTGTACCCGTACCCACTCACCGTGTCACCGTCTCACACTGTGTACCCGTACCCACTCACCGTGTCACCGTCTCACACTCTGTACCCGTACCCCCTCACCGTGTCACCGTCTCACACTGTGTACCCGTACCCACTCACCGTGAGTGTCACTGTCTCACACTCTGTACCCGTACCCACTCACCGTGTCACCGTCTCACACTGTGTATCCGTACCCACTCACCGTGTCACCGTCTCACACTGTGTATCCGTACCCACTCACCGTGAGTGTCACTGTCTCACACTCTGTACCCGTACCCACTCACCGTGTCACCGTCTCACACTGTGTACCCGTACCCACTCACCGTGTCACCGTCTCACACTGTGTATCCGTACCCACTCACTGTGAGTGTCACTGTCTCACACTCTGTACCCGTACCCACTCACCGTGTCACCGTCTCACACTGTGTATCCGTACCCACTCACCGTGAGTGTCACCGTCTCACACTGTGTATCCGTACCCACTCACCGTGAGTGTCACCGTCTCACATTGTGTACCCGTACACACTCACCGTGAGTGTCACTGTCTCACACTCTGTACCCGTACCCACTCACCGTGTCACCGTCTCACACTGTGTATCCGTACCCACTCACCGTGAGTGTCACCGTCTCACACTGTGTATCCGTACCCACTCACCGTGTCACCGTCTCACACTGTGTACCCGTACCCACTCACCGTGAGTGTCACTGTCTCACACTCAGTACCCGTACCCACTCACCGTGTCACCGTCTCACACTGTGTACCCGTACTCACTCACCGTGAGTGTCACTGTCTCACACTCTGTACCCGTACCCACTCACCGTGTCACCGTCTCACACTGTGTATCCGTACCCACTTACCGTGAGTGTCACCGTCTCACACTGTGTATCCGTACCCACTCACCGTGTCACCGTCTCACGCTGTGTACCCGTACTCACTCACCATGAGTGTCACTGTCTCACACTGTGTATCCGTACCCACTCACCGTGTCACCGTCTCACACTGTGTATCCGTACACACTCACCGTGAGTGTCACTGTCTCACACTGTGTATCCGTACCCACTCACCGTGTCACCGTCTCACACTGTGTACCCGTACCCACTCACCGTGAGTGTCACTGTCTCACACTGTGTATCCGTACCCACTCACCGTGAGTGTCTCTGTCTCACACTCTGTATCCGTACCCACTCACCGTGAGTGTCACTGTCTCACACTGTGTATCCGTACCCACTCACCGTGAGTGTCTCTGTCTCACACTGTGTACCCGTACCCACTCACCGTGAGTGTCACTGTCTCACACTGTGTATCCGTACTCACTCACCGTGAGTGTCACTGTCTCACACTGTGTATCCGTACACACTCACCATGAGTGTCACTGTCTCACACTCTGTACCCGTACCCACTCACCGTGAGTGTCACTGTCTCACACTGTGTACCCGTACCCACTCACCGTGAGTGTCACTGTCTCACACTGTGTATCCGTACCCACTCACCGTGAGTGTCACTGTCTCACACTGTGTACCCGTACCCACTCACCGTGAGTGTCACTGTCTCACACTGTGTATCCGTACCCACTCACCGTGAGTGTCACGGTCTCACACTCTGTACCCGTACACACTCACCGTGAGTGTCACTGTCTCACACTGCGTACCCGTACCCACTCACCGTGAGTGTCTCTGTCTCACACTCTGTACCCGTACCCACTCACCGTGAGTGTCACTGTCTCACACTGTGTACCCGTACCCACTCACCGTGAGTGTCACTGTCTCACACTCTGTACCCGTACCCATTCACTGTGAGTGTCACTGTCTCACACTGCGTACCCGTACCCACTCACCGTGAGTGTCACTGTCTCACACTGCGTACCCGTACCCATTCACCGTGAGTGTCACTGTCTCACACTGTGTACCCGTACCCATTCACCGTGAGTGTCACTGTCTCACACTGTGTACCCGTACCCATTCACCGTGAGTGTCACTGTCTCACACTCTGTACCCGTACCCATTCACTGTGAGTGTCACTGTCTCACACTGCGTACCCGTACCCACTCACCGTGAGTGTCACTGTCTCACACTGCGTACCCGTACCCATTCACCGTGAGTGTCACTGTCTCACACTGCGTACCCGTACCCATTCACCGTGAGTGTCACTGTCTCACACTCTGTACCCGTACCCACTCACCGTGAGTGTCACTGTCTCACACTGTGTACCCGTACACACTCACCGTGAGTGTCACTGTCTCACACTGTGTACCCGTACCCACTCACCGTGAGTGTCACTGTCTCACACTGTGTACCCGTACACACTCACCGTGAGTGTCACTGTCTCACACTGTGTACCCGTACCCACTCACCGTGAGTGTCACTGTCTCACACTGTGTACCCGTACACACTCACCGTGAGTGTCACTGTCTCACACTGTGTATCCGTACCAACTCACTGTGAGTGTCTCTGTCTCACACTGTGTACCCGTACCCACTCACCGTGAGTGTCACTGTCTCACACTCTGTACCCGTACCCACTCACCGTGAGTGTCACCGTCTCACACTCTGTACCCGTACCCACTCACCGTGAGTGTCACTGTCTCACACTCTGTACCCGTACCCACTCACCGTGAGTGTCACTGTCTCACACTGTGTACCCGTACCCACTCACCGTGAGTGTCACTGTCTCACACACTGTACCCGTACCCACTCACCGTGAGTGTCACTGTCTCACACTGTGTATCCGTACCCACTCACCGTGAGTGTCACTGTCTCACACTGTGTATCCGTACCCACTCACCGTGAGTGTCACGGTCTCACACTGTGTATCCGTACCCACTCACAGTGAGTGTCACTGTCTCACACTGTGTATCCGTACCCACTCACCGTGAGTGTCACGGTCTCACACTGTGTATCCGTACCCACTCACCGTGAGTGTCACAGTCTCACACTGTGTATCCGTACCCACTCACCGTGAGTGTCACTGTCTCACACTCTGTACCCGCACCCACTCACCGTGAGTGTCACTGTCTCACACTGTGTATCCGTACCCACTCACCGTGAGTGTCTCTGTCTCACACTGTGTATCCGTACACACTCACCGTGAGTGTCACTGTCTCACACTGTGTACCCGTACCCACTCACCGTGAGTGTCTCTGTCTCACACTGTGTATCCGTACCCACTCACCGTGAGTGTCACTGTCTCACACTGTGTATCCGTACCCACTCACCGTGAGTGTCACTGTCTCACACTGTGTATCCGTACCCACTCACCGTGTCACTGTCTCACACTGTGTACCCGTACACACTCACCGTGAGTGTCACTGTCTCACACTCTGTACCCGTACCCACTCACCGTGTCACTGTCTCACACTGTGTACCCGTACCCACTCACCGTGAGTGTCACTGTCTCACACTGTGTACCCGTACCCACTCACCATGAGTGTCACTGTCTCACACTGTGTATCCGTACCCACTCACCGTGAGTGTCTCTGTCTCACACTGTGTACCCGTACCCACTCACCGTGTCACTGTCTCACACTGTGTACCCGTACACACTCACCGTGTCACTGTCTCACACTGTGTACCCGTACACACTCACCGTGAGTGTCACTGTCTCACACTGTGTATCCGTACACACTCACCGTGAGTGTCACTGTCTCACACTGTGTACCCGTACCCACTCACCGTGAGTGTCAGTCTCACACTGTGTACCCGTACCCACTCACCGTGTCACTGTCTCACACTGTGTACCCGTACACACTCACCGTGAGTGTCACTGTCTCACACTCTGTACCCGTACCCATTCACCGTGAGTGTCACTGTCTCACACTGTATACCCGTACCCACTCACCGTGAGTGTCACTGTCTCACACTGTGTACCCGTACCCACTCACCGTGAGTGTCACTGTCTCACACTCTGTATCCGTACCCACTCACCGTGAGTGTCACTGTCTCACACTGTGTATCCGTACCCACTCACCGTGAGTGTCACTGTCTCACACTGTGTATCCGTACCCACTCACCGTGAGTGTCACTGTCTCACACTGTGTACCCGTACCCACTCACCGTGAGTGTCACTGTCTCACACTCTGTACCCGTACCCACTCACCGTGAGTGTCACTGTCTCACACTGTGTATCCGTACCCACTCACCGTGAGTGTCACTGTCTCACACTGTGTATCCGTACCCACTCACCGTGAGTGTCACTGTCTCACACTGTGTATCCGTACCCACTCACCGTGAGTGTCACTGTCTCACACTGTGTACCCGTACCCACTCACCGTGAGTGTCACTGTCTCACACTCTGTACCCGTACCCACTCACCGTGAGTGTCGCTGTCTCACACTGTGTATCCGTACACACTCACCGTGAGTGTCGCTGTCTCACACTGTGTATCCGTACACACTCACCGTGAGTGTCGCTGTCTCACACTGTGTATCCGTACCCACTCACCGTGAGTGTCACTGTCTCACACTGTGTATCCGTACCCATTCACCGTGAGTGTCACTGTCTCACACTGTGTACCCGTACCCACTCACCGTGAGTGTCACTGTCTCACACTGTGTACCCGTACCCACTCACCGTGTCACTGTCTCACACTGTGTACCCGTACCCACTCACCGTGAGTGTCACTGTCTCACACTGTGTATCCGTACCCACTCACCGTGAGTGTCACTGTCTCACACTGTGTATCCGTACCCACTCACCGTGAGTGTCTCTGTCTCACACTGTGTACCCGTACCCACTCACCGTGAGTGTCACTGTCTCACACTCTGTACCCATACCTGTACACTGTGAGTGTTGATACCATCGCTGTCTCACACTCTGTACCCATACCTGTACACTGTGAGTGTTGATACCATCGCTGTCTCACACTCTGTACCCATACCTGTACACTGTGAGTGTTGATACCGTCGCTGTCTCACTCTGTACCCATACCTGTACACTGTGAGTGTTGATACCATCGCTGTCTCACACTCTGTACCCATACCTGTACACTGTGAGTGTTGGCACCGTCGCTGTCTCACACTCTGTACCCATACCTGTACACTGTGAGTGTTGGCACCGTCGCTGTCTCACTCTGTACCCATACCTGTACTGTGAGTGTTGATACCATCGCTGTCTCACACTCTGTACCCATACCTGTACACTGTGAGTGTTGGCACCGTCGCTGTCTCACACTCTGTACCCATACCTGTACACTGTGAGTGTTGATACCGTCGCTGTCTCACTCTGTACCCATACCTGTACACTGTGAGTGTTGATACCGTCGCTGTCTCACTCTGTACCCATACCTGTACACTGTGAGTGTTGATACCGTCGCTGTCTCACTCTGTACCCATACCTGTACACTGTGAGTGTTGATACCGTCGCTGTCTCACTCTGTACCCATACCTGTACACTGTGAGTGTTGATACCGTCGCTGTCTCACACTCTGTACCCATACCTGTACACTGTGAGTGTTGGCACCGTCGCTGTCTCACTCTGTACCCATACCTGTACACTGTGAGTGTTGATACCGTCGCTGTCTCACACTCTGTACCCATACCTGTACACTGTGAGTGTTGGCACCGTCGCTGTCTCACTCTGTACCCATACCTGTACACTGTGAGTGTTGATACCGTCGCTGTCTCACTCTGTACCCATACCTGTACACTGTGAGTGTTGATACCGTCGCTGTCTCACACTTTGTACCCATACCTGTACACTGTGAGTGTTGATACCATCGCTGTCTCACTCTGTACCTGTACACTGTGAGTGTTGATACCATCGCTGTCTCACTCTGTACCCATAACTGTACACTGTGAGTGTTGATACCATCGCTGTCTCACTCTGTACCTGTACACTGTGAGTGTTGATACCATCGCTGTCTCACTCTGTACCTGTACACTGTGAGTGTTGATACCATCGCTGTCTCACTCTGTACCTGTACACTGTGAGTGTTGGCACCGTCGCTGTCTCACTCTGTACCTGTACACTGTGAGTGTTGATACCGTCGCTGTCTCACACTCTGTACCCATACCTGTACACTGTGAGTGTTGATACCGTCGCTGTCTCACTCTGTACCCATACCTGTACACTGGGAGTGTTGATACCATCGCTGTCTCACTCTGTACCTGTACATTGTGAGTGTTGATACCCTCGCTGTCTCACTCTGTACCTGTACACTGTGAGTGTTGATACCGTCGCTGTCTCACACTCTGTACCCATACCTGTACACTGTGAGTGTTGATACCGTCGCTGTCTCACACTCTGTACCTGTACACTGTGAGTGTTGTTACGGTCGCTGTCTCACTCTGTACCTGTACACTGTGAGTGTTGATACCATCGCTGTCTCACTCTGTACCTGTACACTGTGAGTGTTGATACCGTCGCTGTCTCACTCTGTACCTGTACACTGTGAGTGCTGATACCGTCGCTGTCTCACACTGTACCTGTACACTGTGAGTGCTGATACCGTCGCTGTCTCACTCTGTACCTGTACACTGTGAGTGCTGATACCGTCGCTGTCTCACTCTGTACCTGTACACTGTGAGTGTTGATTCCGTCGCTGTCTCACACTCTGTACCCATACCTGTACACTGTGAGTGTTGATACCATCGCTGTCTCACACTCTGTACCCATACCTGTACACTGTGAGTGTTGATACCGTCGCTGTCTCACTCTGTACCTGTACACTGTGAGTGCTGATACCGTCGCTGTCTCACACTGTAGCTGTACACTGTGAGTGTTGATACTGTCGCTGTCTCACTCTGTAGCTGTACACTGTGAGTGTTGATACCGTCGCTGTCTCACACTGTAGCTGTACACTGTGAGTGTTGATACCATCGCTGTCTCACTCTGTACCTGTACACTGTGAGTGTTGATTCCGTGTCACTGTCTCACACTCTGTACCCATACCTGTACACTGTGAGTGTTGATACCGTCGCTGTCTCACACTCTGTACCTGTACATTGTGAGTGTTGATACCGTCGCTGTCTCACTCTGTACCCATACCTGTACACTGTGAGTGTTGATACCGTCGCTGTCTCACTCTGTACCTGTACATTGTGAGTGTTGATACCGTCGCTGTCTCACTCTGTACCCATACCTGTACACTGTGAGTGTTGATACCGTCGCTGTCTCACTCTGTACCTGTACACTGTGAGTGTTGATACCGTCGCTGTCTCACTCTGTACCTGTACACTGTGAGTGTTGATACCGTCGCTGTCTCACTCTGTACCTGTACACTGTGAGTGTTGATACCGTCGCTGTCTCACTCTGTACCTGTACATTGTGAGTGTTGATACCCTCGCTGTCTCACTCTGTACCTGTACACTGTGAGTGTTGATACCGTCGCTGTCTCACTCTGTACCTGTACACTGAGTGTTGATACCGTCGCTGTCTCACTCTGTACCCATACCTGTACACTGTGAGTGTTGATACCGTCGCTGTCTCACTCTGTACCTGTACACTGTGAGTGTTGATACCGTCGCTGTCTCACTCTGTACCTGTACACTGTGAGTGTTGATACCGTCGCTGTCTCACTCTGTACCTGTACACTGTGAGTGTTGATTCCGTCGCCCCCTAGTAAACGAATGGCCTGGTCGACCAGGTCCGTCCGGCTACAGGTCAGCATGTGGAACCCCAGAGCCTGGCGGAACCGGCTGTCCGTTGCTGCAGCGTCCAGCTTCAGCGAGGCACATGAGTAATCATCAGCTCTGAAAGGGAGAGCAACTGGTCACTTGGGATGTTGTCGAAACCCCACTCCCTCCTTCAAATGTACCACAGCATGCTGCCTGTTTCATCTGAATGATTCCATCATCGGAGACACAAAACTCACTCCCCACCCAAGGTAAAAGCACAATGATATTTTGAAAATTGAGCCTGGCATCTGCCGTTCATGTGGCTGCAGCGTGACAGATTGTACGGATGGTGGAGTTTGGGGGTCGAGGGCGCAAAGGGGACGGACTAACCGAGTACTAGAGTGTGGGAGTCATCACCATCACGTCTTCACACTCATGAGACGGTAGTGAAAATCAGAAATCTGCAGACCCTGGAAATCTGAAATAAAAATACAAAATGCTTCGGTGGCCAGAGGGAGAGGCGGAAGGGGAGAGGGTCACTTTGAGGACCATAGGAAGGGGGGGGATTGTGTGTTGCTTCAGCTGCCGCGGGGAGGGGACGAGGGGGGCATTTCCAGGCCAATGACTCTCCTTCAGTAATGCCACTGCTTTGTGTAGCTGCCAGCTCGCGGCAGGTTTTGGCCGTACTTTAACCGCCTGGGTTCACAGTCGGCTCCGGGAAGAAGAATTCGGGAAGCTTGTCGGACGTCATCACTGTCTACAGAGAAGCCCCTGCGGTGTTCAGTGTGAGCCGTGGCCACTCGTATCCACTCTGCCAGGGGAGCTCGAATCCGCAGCGGTCTGTGGGAGACAACAGCACCAAACTGAGGCAGAGAATCACCTCCCTCCAAATGCCCCCACCATCCTACCCCTTTCCTTCTCCTTTTCCCTTTCCCTCTCATCTCCCCAACCTCACTACCACTTTTCTCTCCCCCCTCAAAATCTCTACTTTCCACCTCTCCATACTCTCTCACTCTTCCCTCCAACCACCCACTCCTGCCTTTCCCCACTTCCACCATCCTCAGTCACCCCATGTATCAGTGTGGTTATTAGCTGCGTGTTCCCACAGTGGTGAGCTACCTGTCGGTGGCCAGGCTGGTCCTTGTTGGCTCCATGCTGCTGGTCTCCCACTCCAGCTGAGGGGAGTGCATAAAGTAACAGAGGGTGTAGAGGGCCTCAGACTCCCAGTGCAACGGCCCCTGCCTGTAATGAAGGGCCAGGCTCTCACCGCCATCAGTCCCGCTCACTTGCTGCAGGTGATGCATTATCCTGGACACCAGTTCACCTGGGGAAGGGAGGACAGGAGACTGAGGAATTAGTTGAGCTCAAAAGTCCTTTGTCCTGCTGTCTTTCAGCCCATTCACCTCTACTACCCACTGTTCCCAGTGTTCCAGTGCCACCAGTTCCTTTATCCTGCTCATTCTCCTCACTGGAACTTTTCATCTGGAGCTAGTAAGTATTCCAAAGACCTCATTTAACAGGATGCTTGCCCCTGCTTGTAAGTCTGATCCCAGGGTGGAGACACAAAAATGTCCTTTCTCCAGACCTTTCATAATTTAAACGCTATGCCCACTAGTTTTACAGTATAAAATGAAGCTGCTCACACTGTTAAGATCTTCACTGAGAGCTGCTAACAGGTTTGGTTTACCCTACCACTGTTAGCAAGGTACCAGAGGTTTCAGCTGTAGCTTCTAAATGGGAAGTGGATCAGGAGGAGAGGCTGGGAGTGGCACTTTCTCCATGGCTGTTCCAAGGATCAATCATAGACATCATTCCCAGTTCTGCCTGGAGGTCAGAGACCAGTGGTGTTCCAGAGGGATCTGTTCTGAAACCCTGCTCTTTGTGATTTTTATAAATGACGAACGAGGAAGTGTAAGGGTGGTTTAGTGAGTTTCCAGATGATACAAATGTTGGTGGTGTTATGGATAGTGCAGAAGATTGTCGAGATTTCAGCAGATCATTGACAGGACACAGAGCTAGACTGAGAATTGGCAGGTGGAGTTCAATCTGGAAAAATGTGGTGATTCTCTTTGGAAAGTCAAACTTGAAGGCAGAATACAAAGTTAGTGGTAGGATTCTTAGTGTGGAGATAGAGGGATATTGGAGTTCACGTCAATGGATCCCTCTAAGTTGCCCCATAATTTGATTATGTTGAAAAGCTGTATGGTGTGTTGGCCTTCATTAGTCAAGGGGTTAAGTTCACGAGCCGCAAGGCTCTATAAAATCCTGGTTAGACCATACAGAGTATTGTGTTCAGTTCTGGTCACCTCATTATAGGAAGACTATGGAAACTTTAGAGAGGGTGTAGAGGAGATTTACCGAAGGGTTTTGGCTGGAAACATTGACTGTACTTTTTTCCATAGACGCTGCCTGGCTTGCTGAATTCCTCCAGCATTTTGTGTGTGTTGCTCAGATTTCCAGCATTTGCAGATTTTCTCTTGTTTACCAGGCTGCTGACTGGATTAAAGAGCATGTCTTATGAGGACAGGCTGAGCGAGCTAGGGATTTTCCCTTTGGAGCATAAGATGATCAGATAGAAGTGTTCAAGATTATATGAGGCATAGATAGAATGGGCAGCCAGTACCTTCTTCCCAGAGCAGAAATGATGAGAAATGAACAGGCATAATTTTAAAGTGAGTGGAAAATGTATCAGGGGAAATGTCAGAGGTCAGAGGTCTTCACAATGTTCCTCCAGTTGATAAACGGCAATGGTAACCTTTCCAGTGATGGGTTCCTTAACTGGCAAAGCCAGGAGCACCAAGCAAACCCAGACATTCAGGGATGGATAGAGATTGACAAGGAACAGTAAGTGAAACACAGAGCAGAAGGGTTGTTTGCACACATGGAACAGCTAAAGCAGATACTCGAGACGACGAGGAACTGAGGTCTGACTGACACGTAGTCCAACTCCACTCTACTCTCAGAATATGTTGATCAGAGTTGTGACACATGGTAAATGATTCACAGATGTTTTAACGTTTAAAACATCTGCAAGATTTCACAGCTAACAAGCTGCAGGGATAATTTGCATCCCCACAGACACTCATCGAAAGATAAACCAGCAATGATAGGGCTCCATCATGTCAACAGATCACATCACCAAGGGGAAAAAAAAAATCAGACTACAAACAAAAATCAGCAAGCAAGGGATATTTTTATTCTTGGGATGAGACTTTGTTAGGGAGATCTGCAGTCACCCTTAGCCCTGAAGTGGTGACAGTGCTCTCCTGGACACTAACCTGTCCATGCACCAACAATGAAAGTAGTGTGCATCACCAGCTGCAGTGGTCTGTCTGGACACCCAGAGTGGATGAGGGTGACATATCGCTTACCCAAAGGCCACGCAACCAACTAGAGATTTCAGAGTAGCTTTTCATTTCCAGGATTTTAAATAGAATATAAATCCTCAAACTGTGATGCTCAGATCCTTACTCCTATTTTCTGTCACTACTTTAAGCCCACCACAAAAGTGGTGGATATGGTCCCGTCCATCACAGGAAAAGTCCGCCCACCGTTGAGCACACCAAGGAGCACTGCTACAAGAGAGCAGCAGAATTACAGAGTGCACAGCCCTTCAAGTCTGTCCAGGTAAGAGGTAGAGGGACGGCAGGGTTCACAACCTCTCGCCAGGGCAAGTTACTGATACCTACAGTAAAGTTACTGGCATGGTTAAAGCATTGGCCGATTGGCAGGAGGCAGCAAGTGAGAATAAGAGAATCCTTTTCTGGTTGGCTACCAGTGACTAGAGGTGTTCCACAGGGGTCAGTGTTGGGACCTCTTCTTTTTATATTGTATATCAATGATTTAGATGATGGAATGAATGGTTTTGTTACCAAGTTTTCAGATGATACGAAGATTGGTGGAGGGGCAGGTAGTGTTGAGGAAACAGGAAGGCTGCAGAAGGACTTAGACAGATTAGGAGAATTGGCAAGAAAGTAGCAAATGAAATATAATGTTGGAAAATGCATGGTCATACACTTTGGTAGTAGAAATAAATGTGCAGACTATTTTCGAAAAGGGGAGAAAATCAAGACATCTGAGATCCAAAGGAACTAGGGAGTCCTTGTGCAGAACACCCTGAAGATTAACTTGCAGGTAGAGTCAGTAGTGTGGAAGGCAAATGCAATGTTAGCATTCATTTCAAGAGGTCTAGAATACAAGAGCAGGGATGTGATGTTGAGGCTTTAGAAGGCACTGGTGAGGCCTCACCTTGTGTATTGTGAACAGTTTTGAGCTCCTCATCTAAGATGAGTTGTGCTGGCGTTGGAGAAGGTCCAGAGGAGGTTCACAAGGATATTGCGGGAATGAAAAGGTTATCATATAAGGAACGTTTGGTACTCTGGGTCAGTACTCACTGGAATTTAAAAAGATGAGTGGGGATCTCATTGACACCTTTTGAATGCTGAAAGGCCTACACAGAGTAGATGTGGAAAGAATGTTTCCCATGGTGGGGGAGTCTAGGACAAGAGAGGACAGCCTCAGGATAGAGGGGCATCCATTTAAAACAGAGATGCGGATAAATTTCTTTAGCCAGAGGGTGGTGAATCTGTGGAATTTGTTACCACAGGCAGCAATGGAGGCCAGGTTGTTGGGTGTACTTAAGGCAGTGCTTGATCAGTTCTTGATTGGGCACGGCACCAAAGGTTACGGGGAGAAGGCTGGAGAGTGGGACTAAGGAAGGGAATAAAGAATCAGCCATGATCGAGTGGCAGAGCAGACTCAATGGGCAAAATGGCTTCATTCTGCTCCTATTTCTTTTGGTCATATGGGTAGAATCTGGGGAATTGAGTTGAGGGGATCATGAAACTAATAAAAACTAAGATGAATGTAAGGTGAGTGTGAATGGGTGGTCAATGAAAAGTATGGATGTGAGGGGTTGAAGGGCCTCATTCTGTACTGTACCTCAGCATGTGATGAACTGGAATGTAGAAGATTCAGGGGAGATTTGATAGAGGTATACAAAATAATGAGGGGTATAGATAGGGTAAATGGAAGCAGGATTTATCCATTGAGGTTTGTGACGCTAGAACAAGAGATCATGGGTTAAGGGTGAGGGGTGAAATGTGTAATGTGTAAAGGAAACAAGAGCGGAAACTTCGTCACTCAGAGTATGGATCAAGCTGCCAGCGAAAGTGGTGGATGTGGGTTTCATTTCAAAATTTAAGAGAAGTTTGGATAGGTACATGTACGGGAGGGCTATAGTGCAGGTGTAGGGCGGTGAGACTAGGCAGATTACTCACTCAGCATGGAGTAGAGAGCCAAAGGGCCTGTTTCTGTGTTGTAGTGTTCTATGACTCTAACTGACGGGAAACAAATGTCCAAAAAGAAGTTTCATACAAACGGGCATAGCCCTAGTTAGACCACATCCTCTCCATGAACAACACAACTCTTAGAGGCGGTGCAAACTCACCAGAAACTCAGCGCAAAGGACAAACAGCAAATTACAACATAGACTTTTATCCTCTGTGAAACACCAGAACTGGGCACTCCATAAGACAAGACCATAAGACAAAGGAGCAGAAGTTGGCCATTCGGCCCATCGAGTCTGCTCCGCCATTTCATCATGAGCTGATCCAATCTTCCCTTTAGTCCCATTCCCCCACCTTCTCACCAAAACCTTTGATGCCCTGACTACTCAGATACCTATCAATCTCTGCCTTAAATACACCCAATGACTTGGCCTCCACTGCCGCCCGTGGCAACAAATTCTATAGATTCACCACTCTCTGGCTAAACAAATTTTTTCGCATCTCTGTTCTGAATGGGCTCCCTGCAATCTTCAAGTCATGTCCTCTCGTACTAGACTTCCCCACCATGGGAAACAACTTTGCCACATCCACTCTGTCCATGCCTTTCAACATT
Organism: Hemitrygon akajei; assembly: GCF_048418815.1. NCBI lineage: Eukaryota > Metazoa > Chordata > Chondrichthyes > Myliobatiformes > Dasyatidae > Hemitrygon > Hemitrygon akajei. The sequence goes on from NC_133133.1 coordinate 178,282,676, forward strand.
CGAAATGTTTCTATGACGTCCCCCCTCATTCTTATAAACTCCAAAGAGTACAGTCCAAGAGCTGTCAAACTTTCCTCATACGTTAACCCGCTCATTCCCGGAATCATTCTAGTGAATCTTCTCTGAACCCTCTCTAATGTCAGCACATCCTTTCTTAAATAAGGAGCCCAAAACTGCACACAGTATTCCAAGTGAGGTCTTACCAGTGCCTTATGGAGCCTCAACATCACATCCCTGCTCCTATAATCTATTCCTCTAGAAATGAATGCCAACATTGCATTCGCCTTCTTCACCACCGACTCAACCTGGAGGTTAACCTTAAGGGTATCCTGCACGAGGACTCCCAAATCCTGTTGCATCTCAGAACTTTGAATCCTATCCCCATTTAAATAATAGTCTGGCTGTTTATCTCTTCTACCAAAGTGCATGACCGTACATTTTCCGACATTGTAATTCATTTGCCCATTCCCCCAATCTATCCAAGTCTCTCTGCAGACTCTCTGTTTCCTCAGCACTACCGGCCCCTCCACCTATCTTTGTATCAACAGCAAACTTAGCCACAAAGCCATCTATTCCATAATCCAAATCGTTGATATACAACATAAAAAGAAGCAGCCCCAACACAGACCCCTGTGGAACACCACTGGTAACTGGCAGCCAACCAGAATGGGATCCCTTTATTCCCACTCTCTGTTTCCTGCCAATCAACCAACACTCTATCCACGTATGTAACTTTCCCGCAATTCCATGGGGTCTTATCTTGTTTAGCAGCCTCATGTGCGGCACCTTGTCAAAGGCCTTCTGAAAATCCAAATACACAACATCCACTGCATCTCCCTCGTCTAGCCTACTCATAATTTCCTCAAAAAATTGCACTAGTTTGTCAGGCAGGATTTTCCTTTAAGGCAACCATGCTGAGTTCTGCCTATCTTATTATTCCTCCAGGTACTCCGTAACCTCATCCTTGACAATCGACTCCAACAACTTCCCAACCATCGATGTCATTTATAATTTCCTTTTTGTTTCCTTGCCCCCTTCTTAAATAGCGGAGTGACATTTGCAATCTTCCAGTCCTCCGGAACCAGGCCAGAATCTATCGACTTTTGAAAGATCATTGCTAATGCCTCCGCAATCTCCACCTCTACTTCCTTCAGAACACGAGGGTGCTTTCCATCTGGTCCAGGAGATTTATCTACCCTTGGACTATTCAGCTTCCTGAGTACTTTCACTGTCGTAATTGTGACTACGCATATTTCTCTTCCCTGACACCCTTGAGTGTCTGGTATATTGCTGATGTCTTCCTCAGTGAAGACTGATGCAAAATACTCGTTCAGTTCCTCCGCCATCTCCTTGTCTCCCATTACAGTTGCTCCAGCATCATTTTCTATCGGTCCTATATCTACTCTCACCTGGCTTTTACTCTATATATACTTGAAAAAGCTTTTAGTATCCTCTTTGATATTATTTGCTAGCTTCCTTTCATAGTTCATCTTTTCCCTCTTAATGACCTTCTTCGTTTCCTTTTGTAAGGTTTTAAAAACTTCCCAATCCTCTGTCTTCCCACTAATTTTTGCTTCCTTATATGCCCTCTGCTTTGCTTTTACTTTGGCTTTGACTTCTCTTGTCAGGCACGGTTGCATCCTTTTTCCATTCGAAAATTTCTTCTTCTTTGGAATATATCTGTCTTACACCTTCCTCACTTCTCGCAGAAACTCCAGCCACTGCTGCTCTGCCGTCCTTCCCGCTAGTGTCCCTTTCCAGTCAACTTTGGCCAGTTCCTCTCTCATGCCACTGTAATTTCCTTTACTCCACTGAAATACTGACACATTGGATTTCGGCTTCTCTTTCTCAAATTTCACAGTGAACTCAATCATGTTGTGATTACTGCCTCCTAAGGGTTCCTTCACTTCCATCTCTCTAATCATCTCTGGTTCATTACACAATACCCAATCCAGTACAGATGATCCCCTAGTGGGCTCAACAACAAGCTGTTCTAAAAAGCCATCTCGTAGACATTCTACAAATCCTCTCTCTTGAGATCCAGTGCCGACCTGATTTTCCCAATCCACTCGCATGTTAAAATCCCCTACAATTATCATAACACTGCCCTTCTGGCAAGCCTCTTCTATTTCCTGTTGTAATTTGTAGTCCACATCGCTGCACCTGTTTGGAGGCCTGTAGATAACTGGCATCAGGGTCCTTTGACCCCTGTGATTTCTTAGCTCAACCCATAAAGATTCTGTGCCTTCCTATCCTATGTCAACTCTTTCTAATGATTTAATATCATTTCTTACCATTAAAGGCATGCCACCCCCTCTACCAACCTGCCTATCCTTCCGTGTATCCTTGGACGTTCAGTTCCCAGAGACGTGCATCCTTTAGCCACGTCTCAGTGATGGCCACAACATCATACCTGCCAATCTGTAACTGTACCTATTCCTTATGCTGTATGCATTTAAGTATAACACCTTCAGTCCAGTATTTGGGACTTTTTGCATTGATTGCATTGCAACTTTATTGCACTGCAGCTCATCCCAATGGCTGCAAATTTGCTCCATCACCTGCCTGTCCTTCCTGACATCCTTACTGCTCACTACCTTACATCTATTTCTGTTTTCCCTCTCCTCCACTCCATCATTCCGGTTCCCATCCCCCTGCCAAATTAGTTTAAACCCTCTCTTACAGCTCTAAAAAACTTCCCGCCAGGATATTGGTCCCCCTAGGATTCAAGTGTAACCCATCCTTTTTGTACAGGTCACACCTGCCCCAAAAGAGGTCCCAGTGATCCAGAAACTTGAATCCCTGCCCCCTGCACCAATCCCTCAGGCACACATTTATCCTCCACCTCATTCCATTCCTACTCTCACTGTCGCGTGGCACAGGCAGTAATCCCGAGATTACTACCTTTACGGTCCTTCTTCTCAACTCCCTTCCTAACTCCTTATATTCTCCTTTCAGGACCTCTTCCCTTTTCCTACCTATGTCATTGGTACCTATATGTTCCACAACCTCTGGCTCCTCACCCTCCCAGTTCAGGATATCTTGGACACAATCAGAAACATCCCGGACCCTGGCACCAGGGAGGCAAACTACCATCCGGGTCTCCTGATTGCATCCACAGAATCGCCTATCTGACCCCCGTTATTTTATTTATTATTTCTTATTTTTAATAATTTAATTTTATTTATTATTTTTTCTCTCTCTGCTAGATTATGTATTGCATTGAACTGCTGCTGCTAAGTTAACAAATTTCATGTCAGATGCCGGTGATAATAAATCTGATTCTGAAATATTCCCTCATACCGCACACCTCCATTGTGACAGTGAGCAAATAAAATGTCTTGGATCTAACTGTTTAACGCTGTTTTCTTTGCAGCTTAGTTACCTGCTTATATTTCATGTGATTACTTTTATTTATGTAACTACTTAGTGTGCTTCCTAGTGGTACAGTATGTATATCCCCTTGTGGTCACATTTGTGTCATTCTGGAAGCTTTTGTTTTTTATTGCTTTATTTAATAGGCACTTTCTGATTGGCTGATTCTTATTTGCAAATTTAACTGGATTTTTTCTCATCTATGTTGTATAAAGAGTTGCTTCACGCTGGGCCCCATCGTATTTTTCTATGTCTCTCCCTTCTGATCACCTCTGTTCTTACTACGCGCTGTTTTTGGTTTTTGTTATGTTACCACCTAATGGAATAATTGTGAAGCAACCAGTTTTGTGCTTCTCCTGACTTCTGAAAGAACCTTGGATTGAAACATCAGGATCGAAGATTTCAAATGCCAGCTGCTTCACTGGTGTTTAGTTACTCACTGTGTGACTGTCCCAACTCCTGATGATAATGCATTCAGGACAGCAGCTGGAGTATTGGTTACCACCTACCCAGCGGAAGCATGTATGCATTCAATAACAATCAAAGGGTCAACTATCTGACACATTTGATTAAATATTTCAACATTCAGCCCATGAGGTTCCTTGACCCCTTCCACTGAGCTGAAATATTTGCATGACTTTTGAACTTGTGCTTTTTCTAGTGTAAATCTAGCTATTACAATTATATGTGCCTTGTGTTGTGTGTGACTCTTGGTACTGTGTTTTATGACCTTGACCTGGAGGAATGCTGTTTGGTATGGCTGTATTCATGTGTATGGTTGAATGACAATCAAACGTGAACTTAGAAATATGATTGACCTTTGCCAACAGATCAAAATAAATCAGTGATGGATGTTATTCTCTGAGTTCTCTGGAACTCAGAAGGGTTTCAGCCTGAAACATCAACTCGTTATTCCTGTCCGTGGATGCTGTCTGACCTGCTGAGTTCCTCCAGCACTTTGTGTGCTTCTCTGGAACTCTTTCCCAATTGTCATTCCAGGATGTGCTGGAGTGTTGGCCACTGAATCTTCTCTCAGTAAATCACTCCTGGATTTAACAGGCATCTTGTCACCTGTCTTGAGTCACTGGTGTTACTGTCAGCCGTATCTCCTCCCTTTTCAGCACCTGAATTCATGTTTACACTTCGGTGTTAAAAGTTCAAAGTACGTATACGACACCATCTGCAACCCTTGGAGCATTTTCAATAAATCCATAACAGACTCTGTGAAAGACCACACCTACTTGGGCAATCAACCAGTATGCAGAAGGCACAAACTGTGCAAATACAAAAGAAAGAAATAATAATAAATAAGCAATAAATATCAAGAACATGAGATGGAGTCTTTGAAAGTGAGTGCATAGATTGGGGAATATTTTAATGATGGGGCAAATGAAGTTATCCCTTTTGGTTCAAGAGCCTGATAATTGAGGTAACAACTGTTCCTGAATCTGGCGGTGTGGCTCCTGGTGTTCCTGTGTTGATCTGTAGATTGAATGGTAATACTGTTCCTGAACCTGGTGCAGTGAGTCCTGATGCCTTGGTTACTCAGTTCCAGTGGCCATGAGTGTGTTAATCATTAGGTTTTGCAGCTGACTATATGACTTGATGCCAACGTAGAGTCCTCCAGTACACTGTACAAAACGTACCCACAATACAAGTCAACAAGCCGGCTTCACAAATTCTGAATCTAAATAAATTTTACAATTGATACAGGTGTGGGATAGGTATGATGGCAGGCATACACAGGATGGGCTGAGGTGCCTGTTTCTATGCTGTACAACTGACTAAAACCACTTCCTTTAGTTGTCCTGCAGCTTTTTCCTCAAAGCAACATTTGATTTTGTTCTGGTTATAATCAGTCAGAGTAATTATAACAGAGAAGTCAAATGCCAAAGTAAAAGCAAAGCAGAGGGCATACAAGGAAGAAAAATTAGTGGGAAGACAGAGGATTGGGAAGTTTTTAAAAGCTTACAAAAGGAAACTAAGAAGGTCATTAAGAGGGAAAAGATGAACTATGAAAGGAAGCTAGCAAATAATATCAAAGAGGATACTAAAAGCTTTTTCAAGTATATAAAGAGTAAAAGACAGGTGAGAGTAGCTATAGGACCGATAGAAGATGATGCTGGAGGAATTGTAATGGGAGATAAGGAGATGGTGGAGGAACTGAACGAGTATTTTGCATCAGTCTTCACTGAGGAAGACATCAGCAATGTACCGGACATTCAAGGGTGTCAGGGAAGAGAAATATGCGCTACTGCTAGGATTAAAATCAATGGATATTTATCAAATAGTCTTACCCTAAAAAGGGGCACGAGACAGGGTTGTGCATGGTCACCGCTACTCTTCGCGTTATATCTGGAACCATTAGCTCAATACATCAGACAAAATGAAAATATCAGGGGAATTACTATTAAAGGGACAGAGCATAAATTGGCTTGTTATGCCGATGACATTTTGATCTATCTTGGACAACCAACATACTCTTTACCTAAATTGATGCAATCCTTTGAACAATATGGTCAATTATCAGGATATAAGATCAACATAGATAAAACCCAATTACTTTCATATAACTATAGCCCACCAAGAGAAATTGAAAGTAGATATCCCTGGGCATGGCACACAGAGTCTTTCAAATATTTGGGCATCATTATGCCAAAAGATTTGGCAAAATTATCAGAATGTAATTATCAGCCTTTATATAAAAAAATTAAGGAAGATATAGCAAGATGTAACCTGATTCCTTTTTTCAGTCTCAGTTCAAGGATTGAGTCTATTCAAATGAATATACTGCCCAGGCTGTTATATCTCTTTCAGACCCTACCAATAGAGATTAATCAAAATCAATTCAATGAATGGAACAAGATGTTATCAAGGTATATTTGGCAGGGTAAAAGGCCTAGAGTTCGTCTCAAAACTTTGCAATTAGCAAAGGATAAGGGGGGTTGGGGCCTACCTTCTCTCAGAGATTATTATTTTGCAGCACAGTTGAGAGCTGTGATATGTTGGTGCAACCCATCATATGACACTCAATGGAAAAACATTGAGGAATGGGTACTTCCCATCCCCATATAAGCAATTTTAGCTGATAACAACCTGCAAAGGTACATAAATACTATTGATAACCCATGGGTGAAATTGACTCTTAAAATATGGAAAACTATTATAAAAGAATATAATCTAGAGGGAGATATTGCAATTCTTAAATGGTGTGCATATGATTCGGATTTTACACCAAGTAAATTGGATGCTAGATTTAAGGACCGGACAGCTAAAGGAATAACAGTTCTTTGCGACATAATGAAAGAAGGAACACTGTTCAGTTTTGAAATGCTTGAAGAGAAACACTTATTAGAAAAAACAAGATTTTTATTGGTATTTACAGATGCGACAATATGTTAATAAGACATTTAAAGATGTAACCAAGGCAAGTACATGCTTGATAGAGCTATTTAGAAAAGCACATAATTCAGATAACGGTAGTAGAATCATTCAAGCACGTATAAGGGGTTGTCAAATCTTAAAACACATTCAACTTCATACATTAAAACAAAATGGGAGAAGGAAGGAGGGGTAATTATATCTGAGGAAGAATGAACAATATGGAGGTATCAATGGAAGTGTACCAGTTCACAGAAATGGAGGGAATTTGGATGGACAAACTTGATAAGATATTTTATTACACCCTCTCAGAAATCCCATTATGATATTAACCTCAAGGAAATCTGCAGATGCTGGAAACCCAAACACACACAAAACGCTGGTGGAACGCAGCAGGCCAGGCAGACGAAGGGTCCTGGAGGAGGGTCTCGGCCCGAAACGTCGACAGTGCTTCTCCTTATAGATGCTGCCTGGCCTGCTGTGTTCCACCAGCATTTTGTGTGTGTTGTTAATGATAGTAACCTCCCTGTTTGCTGGAGAAATTGTGGAAATCAAAATGCGAATCATTATCATATTTTTTGGGACTGCCCTGTTATCAAAAACTATTGGAGGGGGATACACAATGCCCTACAAGACATCTTTAAATGTGAAATACCCTTAGAGAGTAAGACCATATATTTTGGATTTCTACCTCAAGAATGGTTGAAAATAGATAAATATTTAATGAATATACTGTTGGTGGCTGGTAAAAAGACTCTTACTAGGAAATGGTTATCACGGGAGAGCCCAACTTTAAATACATGGATGGAAATTACAATGGACATTTCCGAAATGGAGAAGATAACAGCATCTGTTAATCTTAAGCTGGAACAATTTGATTCATACTGGGAAAAATGGTTTAACTACATAATGCCTCGTAGGCCTGATTTTATTCTCACAAATCAATGAATATGTTGTAAAAAAAAAGATCACTCCCTATTTGTACATAGTTTTTTCCTTTTGCTTGTTTTTTCTTTCCACTCTTTTCTATAAGTGTATACCTCAGATAAATACTTTGTGGAGATTTGTGATATATATGATTATATGATATATATGTACAATATCTGAAATACATCTTATGGAAATGTTTGTTTGATGATGAACTTCAATAAAAAAATAAATTACAAAAAAAGAAAGTGTAAATGCAAATAGGGTTTTTCCACTGAGATTAGGCAAGACTAGAATTCAAGGTCATGGGTTAAGGGTAAAAGATGAAATGTTTAAGGGGAACAGTGATGAAACTTCTTCACTCAGAGGGTTGTGAGAGTGTGGAGTGAGCTGCCAGTGGAAATGGTGGATGCAGAGTCGGTCAAATTGGATGGGAAGGGTATAGAGGGCTATGGTCCCAGTACAGGTCAATGAGATTAGGCAGGCTAACAGTTCAGTACAGGTTAGATGGGTTGTAGTGTTCTAGGACTCTGAAGATGTGCCAATTGTTATTATTAATCCATACCAACTCAACTCCACCTAAAGGTATTCCCCCCATCCTATCCATTCCTCCCAGACTTCTCTGCAATTCCAGCCTAATTTATAATCCCTTTTCCCTTTCTGACACCATGTCTTTGACCTCAGGCATGGAAGGCTCAAGCTTCCAGATTATTTGTTACACATATATTGAAATCGTGAAATGCCTCATTTGTGTTAACAACACACCCAAGTGTGCGCTGTGGGCAGCTCACAAGTGTTGTCACTCATTCTGGTGCCAATGTAGCATGCCCAATAGAACAAAGAACAGTACAGGCCCCGATGTTGTGTCAACCTTTCACTAAAATCCTATATAATTTTCTATGATCCATGTGCTTAACAAACAGTTTCTTAAATTTCCATTATGGATATGCCACCACCTTGGCAATGCATTCCACGCACTGACACCCAGCCTAAAGCCAAACGGTGTACAAAGCAGTTGGCAGAGCACAATACAAACACCCAACACAACCATGTTCCTGAACTCTGGCAGGGTCACAGTGATGGATGAATACTCACTCAGCTCAGTGACGTTTTCCACACGAGTAACCAGTAATGCCTGCTCCAAGCTCTGTCGCTCAGGATGGCTGTACAGCGCGGTCCCCTCTGGGGTTGGCTCCAGTGTCTCAGACAGGGTGAGGACCCCTGCAGGAAAATGAGAGGAATACTGTGACACGGGCATCATTTTGCAGTCCCTGCCCATAGACAAAACTTCACCCCTCTGCCACTAGAGGGGTTTCATACTCTACATGGAAGAAAATACCGAGTTCTGCTCGTGGGTGGATAAACTCCCAACTAGACATCCTACCAGACACAAGATTACCAAGTAACATGACCACTGGAGTCAGAGAGAGAGATCACATCCCTGATGGGCTGGAAAGGCTGTTGTGGTGGGGTTAGACTGATGTTCTGTCATGGTGGGCAAAGTTAGGGTCAGTGATCCACCCACTGATCAAACCACAAGATGAGGGGATTAGTGTAGTGCAGCATTTAATTATTAGTTTAATTGAGTACAGTACTACATGATGGGCTGAAGGGCCTGTTCCTGTGCTGCACTGTCCTATGACCTTGCTCTGGGACTTCCTATTTGCCATTTCTCTTTGGTTTCACAGCAGAAGTCAAACGTAGACAGTGGTGCTACAGCAAGGACTGGTGCTATCACACAGTTCCAGGTTTGATTCTGACTCACGGTGCTGACGACTGTGGGTTTTCCCAGGTGGACTGCATTCCTCCCTCATCCCAAAGGTGTGCAAGTTGGCTGGTATTAATTATTCCCCTCCAATATAGGGCTAGTGGGAAATCTGTGATGGATTAAGGTGCATCTGTAACAGGAGTGCTTGAAGACTTTGGGTCTATACTTGCTGGAGTTCAGAAAAATAAGGGGGATCTCATTGAACCCAATGAATACAGAAATCTTTAAGTAGGGTGGACGCGGAGTGGATTTGATCTAGGACCAAAGGGCACAGCCTCACAATAGAGGATACCTCTTTAGAAAGGAGATGGAGTAATTTCTTTACCCAGGGTGGCAAATCTGTGGAATTCTGTGTCTCGGATGGCAGTGGAGGGCAAGTCATTGGGTAGATTTAATGTGGAAGTTAATACATTCTGGATTAGTAAGGGTTTCAAAGGTTATGGGAAGAAAGCAGGAGAGTGGGGTTGTTGGAATGGTAGAGCAAACACAATGCAGACTGCTGTGACTTGCTGCCTGCACGTGACTAAGCTGGAATTCGGAAACAGCAGCAATTCACCAGTAACTCACTAACAGGCCATAGAGAGAACAGGCTCAGGTTTAGAACTTTCAGAAAGTTTAATGTGACACTCCAATTAAAACAACTGGAGATGTGGAAACCTGGTGGACATGACTGCTGACAACACTCAGGTCAAGCATCTCTGTCAGAAGGGCTTTAACCTAAAGCACTTAAAGTTTCTTTTCTGCAGAGGATGCATGACCTTCAGTGACTGTGGTTGCTATTTTAATCAGTGGCTCCCACATGGACCTCAGAACCCACCAAACCAGAGTAGAAAACATACTATATTTGGACAGACCACTCAAAATGTCCTAGGTGACCACCAGGTTATTGTACATCAGAAGCAGTCTATTCCTTTTGTTCTCCAAGTGCCATGATGAAAGTTCAATTGTCAATGTCAGCCTTGGATCGATGGACAGGTCAAGGGTGTGGGTTCAAGCCCCACTCTGGAGACCAGAGCACAAACATCTTAGGCACACTGCACAGCAACACCAGGGGCTCCTCCCTTAACTGAAAGGTTAAACTTTGCTCAGCAGCAGGCAGGGAAGCCTCTATCACCATTGAAACAGATCACCTGCTCATTAATATATTGCAGCCTCTGGAAGCACTGAGCAAATGGTCTCACATTACTATACCGATTAGCTATCAAAAAGCTTTGAAACTGTGTTAAAGATACGATAGAAATAAACTTGTTATTTAATCATTCTGGGGTTATGAATAATTCTGCACTGTAGTCGTCAGTATCACATTTCACTCAGGCAACATACACAAAGTGCTGGAGGATTTCCTACAACATGTGTGTGTTGCTCAAGATTTCCAGCATCTGCAGTCCAGCCTTCACATTTCACTCAGACTACACAACATACTAACTCAGTGTTTGGAGAAGAGGCAACTCAGAGTCAGCGAATTCACTGCAGGAGATACAATGGCTGCTTTCATTTCAACTCCCGATTAATATTAAAATTTAAGCGATTCTGCAGAAGCTGGTAATCGAGAGCAACAGACAAAATGCTGGAGGAACTCAGCAGGTCAGGCAGCATCTCTGGAGAGGAATAAACACTTGATGGTTCGGGCCAAGACCTGCATCAGGACTGGAAAGGAAGGAGGAAGAAGCCAGAATTGGAGTTTGGTGGTGGGGGCGGGGGGGGGGGGGGGGGGGGGGTGTGGGAGTGAACGAGGTATAAGTAGAAGTTGGCATGTGATCAGACAACACACACAAAATGTTGGTGGAACGCAGCAGGCCAGGCAGCATCAACAGGAAGAAGTACAGTTGATGTTTTGGGCTGAGACCCTTCATCAGGACTAACTGAAAGATGAGATAGTAAGAAATATGAAAGTGGGAGGAGGAGGGAGAAATCCAAAATGATAGGAGAAGACTGGAGGGGTGGGGGTGAAGCTAAGAGCTGGAAAGTTGATTGGCAAAAGGGATACACAGCTGGAGAAGGGAAAGGATCATGGGAAGGGAGGCCTAGGGAGAAAGAAAGGGGGAGGGGTGAACCAGAGGGAGATGGAGAACAGGCAAGGAGTGATTGTGAGAGGGGCAGAGAGAGAAAAGAGAAAAAAAAGGAAAAAATAATAAATAAATAAGGGATGGGGTAAGAAGGGGAGGAGGGGCATTAATGGAAGTTAGAGAAATCAATGTTCATGCCGTCAGGTTGGAGGCTACCCAGACAGAATATAAGGTGCTGTTCCTCCAACCTGAGTGTGGCTTCATCTTGACAGTAGAGGAGGCCATGGAGGAGAATCAAGTTTAATATCACTAGCATTTGTCCTGAAATTTGTTGTTCTTGTGGCAACAGTACATTGCAATACAATAACAGAGAAAAGGACGTGAACTACAATAAGTATATATTAAATAGTTAAACTAAGCAATGCAGTTTTTAAAAAGAATGAGGTACTGTTCATGGGTTCAATATCTATTCAGAAATTGGATTGCAGAAGGGGAGAATCTGTTCCTGAGTCACTGACTGTGTGTCTTCATGCTCCTGTACCTCCTTCTGATGGTAGTAATGAGAGGATGACATGCCCTGGTGATGGGGTCCTCTAAGGGGATGCCGGCTTTTTGAGGCATTGCTCCTTGAAGATGTCCTGGATTCTGGGGAGGCTAGTCTCCATGATGAAGTTGACCAAGTCTACAACTCTGCAGCTTCGATCCTGCACAGTAGTCCACAACCACCACCTCCATCCCCACTCCCCCCGTACTAGACAGTGATGCAGTGAGTGTTGTCAGATCTGGGAAGAATTAGTGATGGAGGCTTTTAATATTTTTATTGGACCAGTTTCCCAATGTGGAGATTAGTAAGCTCCACATTTGTCATACTAAAATTGCTCCACACTCCTGGTTTCTATGGTCTGAGTCAAGTACGGTGCCACATCAAAAATACACCCAGATTTAAGGTGGAAAGCTGAGAGATGGTCGAGTCTGGATTTTCAAGCTCCTCCGGTAGTGTTTGTGTGAGGTTGCTCCTAATGGGTGTGCCCACAACTGAGTTTAGCTTGGCTTCTATCCAGTTCAAATAGAACATTCTCAGGCTGCAGCCTGGAGCAGAAGAGCTGGCAGAGCCACTGGTGGCTCAGTATGGGGTCAAAGATACTCTTGTGTGGAGGGGACAGATCCTATAGATGCTTGAAGTCTGGAGTAACTTACACAAAATGCTGGAGGAACTGAACAGATCAGGCAGCATCTATGGAGGAAAGTAACAACAGAACATACTGTAGAACACTACAGTACAATACAGGTCCTTCAGCCCACAATGCTGTGCCGAACTTTTAACCTACTCTAAGATCAATCCAAACTTTCCCTCTCACATAGCCCTTAATTTTTCTATTATCCATGTACATATCACAGAGTTTCTTAAATACCCCCAATGTATCTATTTTTACTATACCTGGCAGCACGTTCCACAGACCCACAACTCCAAAAAAAACCTACTTCTGATATTCCCCACTATATTTTCCTCCAACCACCCCTTGGATCATGTCCCCATTTCTACCTTGGAAGAAATGGGAGTTGTCCACTCTGTGAAAGGAAAATCATGCCTGACAAATCTTATAGAATTTTTTTGAAGATGTAACTAGTAGAGTGGATAGGGGAGAGCCAGTGGATGTGGTATATTTAGATTTTCAAAAGGTTTTTGACAAGGTCCCACACAGGAGATTAGTGTGCAAACTTAAAGCACAAGGTATTGGGGGTATGGTATTGATGTGGATAGAGAATTGGTTGGCAGACAGGAAGCAAAGAGTGGGAGTAAACGGGACCTTTTCAGAATGGCAGGCAGTAACTAGTGGGGTACCACAAGGCTCAGTGCTGGGACCCCAGTTGTTTACAATATATATTAATGATTTAGACGAGGGAATTAAATGCAGCATATCCAAGTTTGCAGATGACATGAAGCTGCGCGGCGATGTTAGCTGTTAGGAGGATGCTAAGAGGATGCAGGGTGACTTGGATCGGTTAGGTGAGTGGGCAAATTCATTGCAGATGCAATTTAATGTGGATAAATGTGAGGTTATCCACTTTGGTTGCAAGAACAGGAAAACAGATTATTATCTGAACGGTGGCCAATTAGGAAAAGGGGAGATGCAACGAGACCTGGGTGTCATTGTACACCAGTCATTGAAAGTGGACTTGCAGGTACAGCAGGCGGTGAAAAAGGCAAATGGTATGTTGGCATTCATAGCAAAAAGATTTGAGTACAGGAGCAGGGAGGTTCTACTGCAGTTGTACAAGGCCTTGGTGAGACCACACCTAGAATATTGTGTGCAGTTTTGGTCCCCTAATCTGAGGAAAGACATTCTTGCCATAGAGGGAGTACAGAGAAGGTTCACCAGATTGATTCCTGGGATGGCAGGACTTTCATATGAAGAAAGACTGGATCGACTAGGCTTATACTCACTGGAATTTAGAAGACTGAGGGGGGATCTTATTGAAACGTATAAAATTCTAAAGGGATTAGACAGGCTAGATGCAGGAAGATTGTTTCCAATGTTGGGGAAGTCCAGAACGAGGGGTCACAGTTTAAGGATAAAGGGGAAGCCTTTTAGGACCGAGATGAGGAAAAACTTCTTCACACAGAGAGTAGTGAATCTGTGGAATTCTCTGCCACAGGAAACAGTTGAGGCCGGTTCATTGGCTATATTTAAGAGGAAGTTAGATACGGCCTGTGGCTAAAGGGATCAGGGGGTATGGAGAGAAAGCAGGTACAGGGTTCTGAGTTGGATGATCAGCCATGATCATACTGAATGGCGGTGCAGGCTCGAAGGGCCAAATGGCCTACTCCTGCACCTATTTTCTATGTTTCTATGTCTCTTATCAGTCTTGTACACCTCTGTAAAGTCACCTCTCATCCTCCTTCACTCAAGAGAAAAGCCTTAGCTCTCTTAATCCATCCTGTCCAGACAGCATCCTGGTAAATCACCTCTGCACTCTAACACTTCCACATCCTTCCTAAAACAACCCTGTGATAAAGGGTCTCAGCCTGAAATTTCCCTCCATGGATCTGCAAAGCTCCTCCAGCATTTTGTGTTACTCTCGAGCATAGATCTCATTCTTAGCCTGAGGACTACTGCTCTCGACAGCAGCAGAGCTTTGGGCGAGACCAGTCAGAAGAGCCTTAGTTACAGCAGAGAGCAAGCCACAAGTGAGGTTCAGCAGCAAATGGGTCAGGGCATTTCAATGCCACAAATGGGCTGGGACAGGTTCAGCCAATGAAGGGGATGGAAATAAGACCATAAGACATTGGAGCAGAATTAGGCCATTTGAGTCTGCTCCACCATTCCATCATGGCTGATCCTTTTTTCCCTCCTCAGCCCCACTCCCCAGCCTTCTCCCCATAGCCTTTAATACTGCATCCAACCAAGAACCTATCAATCTCTGCCTTAAATACACACAATGACCTGGCCTCCACAGATGCCTGTGGTAACAAATTCCACAAATTCACCCCCCTCTGGCTGAAGAAATTTCTCAGCATCTGTTTTAAATGGACACCCCTTCATCCTGATACTGTGCCCCCAAGTCATAGACTACCCCATCATGGGAAACATCCTTTCCACATCTACTCTGTCTAGACCTTTAAACATTCAAAAGGTTTCAATAAGACCACTCCCTCATCTTTCTAAATTTTAACGAGTACAGGCCCAGTACAATCAAACTTTCCTCATATAGCTCTTTTGTTCCTGGAATCATCCTTGTGAAACCCCTCTGAACCTCCTCCAATGACAGAACATCCTTTCTGAGATGAGGAGCCCAAAACTCTTCACAATACTCAAGGTGAGGCCTCACCAGTGCCTTATAAAGCCTCAGCATCACATCCCTGTTCTTGTATTCTAGACCTCTTGAAATGAGTGTTAACATTGCATTACCTTCCTCACCACTGACTCAATCTGCAAGTTAACCTTCAGGGTGTTCTGCACTAGGACTCCCAAGTCTCTTTGCATCTCAGATTTTTGAATTTTCTCCCCATTAAGAAAATAGTCTGCACATTTATTTCTTCTACCAAAATGCATGACCATGCATTTTCCAACATGATATTTTATTTGCCTCTTTCTTGGCCATTTTCCTAATCTGTCTAAGTCCTTCTGTATTCTGCCTGTTTCCTCAACAAAGCCATCTATTTCATCATCTAAATCATTGCTATACAGCATAAAAAGAAGCAGTTCCAACACCAACCCCTGCAGAACACCACTAGTCACTGGCATCCAACCAGACAAGGATCCTTTTATTCCCACTCACTACTTCCTACCAATCAGCTAATGCTCTAACCATGTTAGTAACCTTCCTGTAATACCATGGGCTCTTAACTTGGTAAGCAGCCTCATGTGTGGCATCTTGTCAAAGGCCTTCTTAAAAATTCAAATATACAATATCCATTGCATTCCCTTTAACTTTCCTACATATAAACTCTTCCAAGAATTCTAACAAGTTCATCAAGCAAGGTTTTCTCTTAAGGAAACCATGCTGACTTTGTCCTATCTTGTCTTGTGTCATCTAGTACTCCATCACCTCATCCTTAACACTAACTGGTCTATAATTTCCTTTCTGCTGCCTCCCTCCTTTCTTAAACCATGCCACAATCCAATGATTCTTGAAAGATCATTACTAATACATCCACAATCTCTATCAACACACACAAAATGCTGGTGGAACACAGCAGGTCAGGCAGCATCTATAAGGAGAAGCACTGTCGACGTTTCAGGCCTGCTGTGTTCCACCAGCATTTTGCGTGTGTTGCTTGAATTTCCAGCATCTGCAGATTTCCTCGTGTTTGCTTTTGCACAATCTCTACTGCTACCTCTTCCAGAACCCTAAGTGCAGTTCATCTGGTCCAGGTGACTTATGTACCTTTAAAGTCTTTCAGCTTTTTGAGCACCTTCTCCTTCCTAACAGTATCTGCACTCACTTCTCTCCCTTCACACTCTTCAACATCTGGCACACTGCTAATGTCTTCCAATGTGAAGACTGATGCAAAATACTCATTTAGTTCATCTGCCATCTTCTTGTCCCTCGTTATTATTTCTCCGGCCTCATTTTCTAGCGATCCTACATCCACTCTCGTCTGTCTTTTATTTTTTACATATTTGAAAAAAGTTTTTCTATCCACTTTGATATTATTTCAGAATTAGGTTTATTATCACTGACATGTGACGTGAAATTTGTTAACATAGCAGCAACAGTTCGATACAATACATAATCTAGCAGAGAGAAAAAAATAATAAATAAAATAAAAATAATAATAAATAAACAAGTAAATCAATTATGTATATTGAATAGATTTTTTAAAATGTGCAAAAACAGAAATACTGTATATTAAAAAGTGAGGTAGTGTCCAAAGCTTCAAAGTCCATTTAGGAATCGGATGGCAGAGGGGAAGAAGCTGTTCCTGAATTGCCGAGCGTGCGCCTTCAGGCTTCTATATCTCCTACCTCATGGTAACAGTGAGAAAAGGGCATGCCCTGGGTACTGAAGGTCCTTAATAATCGATGCTGCCTTTCTGAGACACAGCTCCCTAAAAATGTCTTGGATAGTTTGTAGGCTAGTGCCCAAGATGGAGCTGACTAGATTTACAATGTTATTAAGCTTCTTTCAAACCTGTGCAGTATCCCCTCCATATCAGACAGTGATGCAGCCTGTTAGAATGCTCTCCACGGTACAACTATAGAAGTTTGAGTGTATTTCTTAGTAAATCTCTTCAAACTCCTAATAAAGAATAGCTGCTGTCTTGCCTTCTTTATAATTACATCAATATGTTGGGACCAGGTTAGATCCTCAGAGATCTTGACACCCAGGAACTTGAAGCTGCTCGCTCTCCCAATTCTGATCCCTCTATGAGGATTGGTATATGTTCCTTTGCCTTACCCTTCCTGAAGTCCACAATCAGCTCCTTCATCTTACTGACACTGAGTGCTAGCTTGCTTTCACATTTCATCTTTTCCCTTCTAATGATTCTTTTAGTTGCCTCTGTAGGGTTTTAAAAGCTTCCCAACCTTCTGTCTTCCTGCCAATTTTTGCTTTGTTGCATGCCCTCACTTGCTTTTACATTAGCTTTGACTTTCCCTGTCAGTCATTATTTCCCCAATCAACCTGCATGTTGAAATCTTCCACAACTATCATGACATTTCCCTTTTGGCACCTTTTCTATTTCCCATTGTAATCTGCAGTCCACATCCCAGCTACTGTTGAGAGCTCTGTATATAACTGCCATCAACGTCCTTTTACCCTTGCAGTTTCTTAACTCAACCACAAAGATTA
The DNA here is from genome assembly GCF_048418815.1 of Hemitrygon akajei. NCBI lineage: Eukaryota > Metazoa > Chordata > Chondrichthyes > Myliobatiformes > Dasyatidae > Hemitrygon > Hemitrygon akajei. Next base: position 178,300,430 of record NC_133133.1, read on the forward strand.
AACATCTTCCGATCCTATGTTACATCTTTGTAATGATTTGATGCCATTCTTCACCAGCAGAACCAGGCCACCCTTTCTGCCTACCTTCCTATTCCTCTGATAGAGTGTGCAACCTTGGACATTCAGCTCCCAACTATAAACCATCCTTCAGCCATGATTCAGTGATGGCCACAACATCATACCTGACGATCTGTAATAGTGCAACAAGATCATCCACCTAATTTCTTATACTCTGTGCATTGAGATATAACATTTTGAGTACTGTATTTGCTATCCTTTATGATTCTTCATCTTTAACACACTGATACTTGCCCCGCTGGCTACAATTTTGTCCTATCATCTGCCTGCCCTTCCTGACAGTCTGACTGCATGCTATCTCTCTGTCCTGTTCTGAGTCCCTTCACTCCAGTTCCCATCCACCTGCCAAATGAGTTCTAATAGGGTACTGCAACACCACAAAGGGCCAGGGCAGGGTCAGCCAATGTGGGAGCTGGAAATATGGGTCATTGAACAGCACAAATGTCCCTGTGGAACAACAATCTGCACTGGGTCCAACCTCAACTGGACCATGAATCCATCAATATTTCTGATGGGTGTTTAGTGTTTTCAATTGCTAATCCACCCATGAGAACATTCATTGATAGTTAAACAGTAAATTAAAGACTCCCAGGAACAGGTTCTACAGTTATATTAATAGTAATGTGATCCAGGCAGATGAGGCTCATTAGCTGTGGTTGGCAGCTCACCTGGGAGAAGGAAAACTTTTATCTCAAACCTCCCCTGCCTTGTCCACACCATGCATGGGGAAGGCTTTGAGAGTAAACCCCAAGGAATAACTTGGACCTGAAGACCCTAAGACAATCCTACACTGAGTTCAACACTGACTGGCAATTCCTGCAATGCCACTGGTGCCAAACTGTTCCTTTGGATTCATCAGCTATGTGGAGAGGGGAGCCTGTTGTGTGGGCAACAGATTGCTCTGCACATCATAGTGCCTTGGCTTGCATATCGACTGAACGCTAACAGCTAGAATGCAATACCCTGGTCAGCCCTGACCGATAGAGGGCCTCAGTACTGCAATCACTTGAGTCAAATATGATGTTCTAAGAGATTGTCTAGAATAGATTCCCTTATTGGAGAACCACCACGCATGACTTCAATTAACCTAGGAAGCTTGATGCACCACACTGCCCTTGATGGATCGGGGTCAGGGTCCAGTAGCCTAGAATGCAAGACAACTGTGGACCCTTCACTGCTGTCACTTTCCTTCAGTCACTGCTGTTGTGATGTGTCATCATCTTCCGCCAGCTCACCTGTTGAGGTCTTGGTTTGGATTGCTTTTCATGTGAAATCTTCCCCCTTGACCTTACCACCATGGGGTTAAAATTCACACAGCCTTATTCTTGGGATCTCAGAAGCCTCTCCCCCATGGCAAGGTGATGCTCTTCACAGAAGTAACATATTAGGTAGAGACAGAATAAGTTATCTCACAGATCAACATGGTTTTCTGTGTGCTTACAGGAGATGGATGAATATTTCTGATTTTACTCTGAGAAAATGGATGCTAATGAAATGAGCAGTATCTTGGACCACATACAAATTACCAGGTGGTAATTGGCTACCCTAAAGCACATTAAGGTGTTCAAATCCCTGTCCAAGTGCATTCTCAGATCTTGTGGGGAAGCTAGGGAAAGAAGTGCGAGGTTGTTGGCTGTTGCAGAGATATTTGCTTCATCTTTAGCTGTGAATGAAGTTCTGGAAGACTGCTGGGTGGCTAGTGTTATACTGTATGAAGGTCAAAGCAAGCTGGCGAGTCCAACATCAGTGGTGGGCAAGTTACTGGAGGGATTTGGAGGAACAGGATCTACTCAGGATATTCCAAGATGGCGGCGTGACGGCAGCTTGCAGCGGCCACTCCAGAGCTGATTATCTGTTATTTGTGAAGCGGGGTGCCGTGCGCAATCGTAATCGGATGAAAAATGGACGTGGGAGCACGGAGGAACATCTGAAAATCTCAGGAAGACCTTCTTTGTTGCTGCTGCTGCTGTGAGGTCCAGGACTCTGCTGGGAAGAACAGGCCCCCAGTCCTCGGGGTCGCATTGCTAATGGCCGTTGGCGGGGCCGTCTTAATACGCTTGGCGGAGGATGGTGCTCGGAGAAGCTGTGCTGGAGGGGATGGTCGGAGGCTCGGAGGTTCGACGGACTCTGTGACGGTCCGCTGCAATCAGGTCACTTTCACTGTGTACCATGTCTGCGAGACTGGGTTTGACGGAGCTTTTGCTGTGTGCTGCGTCTGCGAGGCTGGGTCGGGCAGCGCCGTGGAGGTCCATAGCGGGGGTATTCCCTTCTGCCGGCGGCGTGAGAGGATGAGTCTGTTGGGACTTCTGGAAACTGTGTGGTGGTTTCTTTCGAACTAATAGTCTTTTGGCATCTTTGGACTATTTTTATTGTGCCCATGGTCTGTTTTTTTTAACAATTATGCCATTGTTTGCACTGTTGTAGCTATGTGTTGTAACTATGTGGTTTTGTGCAGGTCTTGTAGCTTTAGTTTTTGGTCTTGTTTGTCTGGTGGGATTGGAGCTCCTTTCCGGGGAACGCGCTAGATGGTATCGCAATATTAATACGCAGCAGCCTCTCCAGACTCTGGATTGGGGATTGCCAAACGTTATGTAGATTTTCTGGTGTAGTCTGTTTTGTCATGTGTTTTTGTGATAACATTCTGGAGGAACATTGTCTCATTTTTTAACTGCATTGCATTTGTGGTTTCTAAATGACAATAAACTGAATCTGAATCTGAATCTCAAGCAAGGTTTAATTAGGGAGTAAACACGAGGAAATCTGCAGATGCTGGAAATTCAAACAACAACACACACAAAATGCTTGTGGAACACAGCAGGCCAGGCAGCATCTATAGGAGAAGCACTGTCGACGTTTCGGGCCAAGACCCTTCGTCAGGACATAGAAACGTCAACAGTGCTTCTCCTATAGATGCTGCCTGGCCTGCTGTGCTCCACCAGCATTTTGTGTGTGTTTTAATTAGGGAGTGTTAGCACAGCTTAGTGCTTGGGAAATAATATCTGAAACCTATTCATAGTAACCAAGAAGACAGACAAGGGCAGGGCAGTGGAAATTGTCTACATAGATTTTAGCAAGGTATCTGACAAGGCGCTGCAGAGCAAACTAATCCGAAAGATTGGATCACACAGATCCAGAGAGAGATATGGCTAATTGGATCTACTGAGCTCCTCCAGCATTTGTGTGCATTGCTCTGGATTTCCAGCATCTGCAGAATCTCTTGTGTTTATTATAATTGGCTCAGCGGTAGGAAGCAGAGGGTGATGGTTAAGGGACGTTTCTCAGACTGGAGGCTCTTGTCTATTGGTGTCACAGGAGCCAGTGTTAGGACCTTTGTTGTTTATCATTGATATAACCGGTTTCAATGTGAATGTACAAGGCACGATCATCAAGTTTGCAGATACCAAAATAGATGGCATTGTAGACAGTGAAAATGATCAAAATTAGAGGGGATCTTGATGTTGGGCCAGTGGGTCAAGGATTTGCAAATGGGTTTCAGTTCAGTGGTGCTAATGTTGAATTTAGGGAAGTCAAACCAGGGTAGGACGTACAGTGAGTGTGTAGAACAGAGGGACCTAGTGTACAGATATACAGTGAAAGAGGTGCCCAGGTAGACAGGACAGAGAAGCCAACATTTGGCACACTGGCCTTCATCACATAGAGTTTAGGAGTTGGAATGTTATGTAGCAGTTATTCAAGATACCACTGAGGCAACACTTGGAGTTTCACATTCAATATTAGTGAAGAAAGTCATTCTGTGCAGATTTATGAGGATGCTGCCAGACTGAAGCTCCTGAGTAAATGTAAGGGTTGGTCAGGAGAGGCCTTTATTTTGTAAAATATAGGAGCCTGAGGGTTGACAAAGTTGTACAAAATCATGAGGGTTATAGATAGAGTGAACAGTTCTTCTCTCCAGGGAAGGAGGACAAATAACTAAGGGGAGAGATGAAAGGTTGAAAACTCCAGGGGCAACTTCACACAGATGGTGCACATATGTAATAAGCTGCCAGAGGAAGCAGTAAAGGCAGGAACAATATCATTTGAGAGATCTGGACAAGTACGTGGGTAGGATAGAGCAAATGGGACTAGTCTGATAAACATGGACAAATTGGGCTAAAGGGCCCGTTTCTGTACTGTTAAACTACGACCATCACTGAACCCTGAAAGGCTAAGAATTTACAGAAAAGGAAATCAAATTTTGGGAGTCCAATCAGGAAACCTCCAAGGGGATAAAATGGCCTAGCAGCCAGGGTTAATGAAAACAAGCCTGGTGCTCCTGTACAGGAGAATGCAGGACAGGATTCCCCCACAGGCCACGGGCCCCACGGGCTAAGGACGGGCCAAGGTGAATAACGATCAAAGTGTGAAGATTCTGCATGGGGAACAATGTGAGTCTGGACAATGCAATGACCCATCTACATCAGTTTGGTGATACTCTACTACATTGGACTGAGGTTACACAGCATCTTTGGCATTCACATCTCGGAGAATCTTCCCAGGACAGCTAATGACAGAACGTTAATATTTAATGCACATTAGAACTATAACCCTTTGACTCTTCGGCGCTCATTTCCCACACACATCAACTCCAAACTCCTTCCATTGCACAAGGGCAGCAACTAAACAGGACAAAGAACCATCTTTCAGCCTCAATGACACACTATACAACAATCTGCAGTGTCCAACATGGAGAATATATAACAGTACAGCACAGGAACAGACCATTGGGCCCACAATGTTGTGCTGAGCCACCTAAAAAGCAAATCAAAAACACCCAAACACTAATCCCTCCTACCTACACCATGTCCATATCCCTCTACCCTCCTTACATCCATGTGCTTATTGGAACATCTCTTTAAAAACCTCTAATGTATTTGCCTCTACCACCATACCAGGCAGTGCATTCCAGGCATCCATCATTGAGTAAAAACTTACCCCTCACATCTCCCTTGAACCTACCTCCTCACCTTCAATGCATGCCCTCTGGTATTTGACTTTTCAACCCTGGGAAACAGATACTCACTGTCCACACTAGCTATGCCTCTCATAATCTCATAAACTTCTATCAGATCTCCATTCAGCCTCCAACACTCCAGAGAAAACAACCCATTTATCCAGCCTCCCATGATAGCATGTGCCTTCTAAACCAGGCCACACCCTGGTGAACCTCTCCGCACCCTATAGTTGGGTGACCAAAGCTGTATGTAATACTCCAGGTTATCTGGGTTAAACTCCATTTGCTATTATCTCAGCTCATATCTGCAACTGCTCTATATCATGCTGTATTTTTTGCCAGTCATCTACACTATCCACACCTCCTCCAAATTTACGAACTACCCAGCTACATTTTCATCCATTCAAACAGGAGAGGTCCCAGCACAGATCCCTGCGGAACTCCACTATTTACAGACCTCCAGCTCAAATAAATCCCTTCAACCACTACCCTCTGTCTTCTATGCCAGTTTTGAATCCAAACAGTCAATTTGTCACAGATCCCATGCCTCTTAATCTTCTGGATTAGCCTCACATGAGGGACTTTGTCAAATGCCTTACTAAATTCCATGTAGACAACATCCGCTGCCCTAGTCTCATCACTCTCTCTCGTTACCTTGGCAAAAAAACTCAAGTTGGTAAGGCATGACCTGCCACTCACAAAGCCATGCTGGCTCTCCCTAGTTAGGCCAAGGGTTTCCAAATACTCATATATCCTATCCCTAAGAATTTTCTCCAGCAATTTCCCTACAACTGATGCGAGAATCAATAGGCTATAGTTCCCAGGATTTTCCCTTGTTCCCTTCTTAAGTAGAGATACAGCATTAGCCCCTCACCAGTCCTCTGTGACCCTGCTAGAGAGGACACAAAGAAACTGGTCAAGGGCCCAGGAATATTGTCTCTTGCCTCCTTCAATAATCAAAGGTAAATCCCATCAGGCTCTGGGAATTTATCCACCTTAATACTCCTTAAGAGGACCAACACTTCCTCCTCCTCGACCTCTAAATGCCCTAATGTATTTATACACTCTGTTCTGATATCCTGGTCCTCCATATCCTTTTCCTTAGTGAATACTGAAGCTAAGTACTCATTAAGTACCTCACTCATCCAAGCAAATGTTCTCCCCTTCATCCTTGAGTGGTCCCACACTCCCTAGTTATCATTTTATTCTTGATAGAAGCTTTGGGATTCACCGTAATCTTACTTGCCAAGGACTTTTCATGGCCCCTTCTGGCTTTAATTCCCTTCTTTAGTTCTTTTCTGGCTTCTTTAAACTCATGTGCAATGTCCTGACAAAGGGTCTCTGCCCAAAACGTTGACAGCGCTTCTCCCTATAGATGCTGCCTGGCCTGCTGTGTTCCACCAGCATTTTGTGTGTGTTGTTGTTTGCAATGTTTGATCCTGACTTCCGAAGCTTTACATACTTTTCTCCTTGCTTCTTGACTAAATTCATCACTTCTCTGGACTTCCAAGGTTCCCTATCTTTCCATCCCCATCCTTCCCTCTCCTACACTTGGTGCAACTGATATTTAAACACACTGCACAAATCAGATGTGGATTTGCCAGAGAAAAGGTGTTCCCAATTAACACATTTTAGTTCTTGCCTAATCCCCTCATAATTTGCCCTACCCCAATTTAAAACCATACCTGTCCTTATCTACAGCTAACCTGAAAGTTGAGGAGTTGTGGTCACTGTTCACTCACTGAAAGGTCAGTCACCAAGCCAGGCTTACTACCCAGCACCACAACCCCTTCATCTTGTTGGGCCATCCTAGAAACCTTTGTGGATATACAAGTTTTGCCCCATCTAAACTCCTTACAATAAGAAGCTCCCAGTTTATATCAGGGAAGTTGAAATCCCCACGTCAGCCCTATTCACTACCTACACTAGCCCGTGGCACAGGGAGTAATCTGGAGATTACTACCTTGGCAGTTCTTCCCTTCAGCTGCTTTTCTAACTCTATTTCCTCACTGCGTAGACTTCCTTTTTGTCTATGTCATTGATGTCAATATGCATGACTTCTGGCTGCATGACTTCCCCCTTGAGAATATCCTGCAGCCATTCCAATAAATCATTGACCCTGGCACCCGGAGGCAACACACCATCCTGGTTTCTCTTTTGCGGCCAATGAATCTCCTTTCTGTCCTTCTAGCGATCAAGTTCCATAAGACCATAAGACATAGGAACTGAATTAGGCCATCTGACCCATTAAGTCTGCTCCACCATTCAATCATGGCTGACACTTTATTTCCTCCACCTCAAACCTAGTTCCTGGCCTACCCGCCATAACCTTTGATGCCATGTCCAGTCAAAAACCTATCAATCTCTGCCTTAAATTTATCCAACAACCTGGCCTCCACAGTTGTACGTGGCAACAAATTCCACAAATTCACCACCCTTTGGCTAAAGAAATTTCTCTGCATCTGTTTTGAAAGGGTGCCTCTCTATCCTGAGGCTGTACCCTCTTGACCTAGACTCTCCCGCCATGGGAAACACCCTGTCCATTTCTACTCTGTCTAGACCTATCAACATACGAAAGGTTTCAACGAGATGCGCCCCCCCCCCTCCCCATCATTCTGAATTCTAGTGAGTACAGACCTGGAGCCATGAAACGTTCCTCATATGATAACCCTTTCATTCCTGGAATTATCCTTGTGAACCTCCTCTGGATGCCAGCACATCTTTTCTAAGATGAGAGGCCCAAAACTGCTCACAATACTTAGGCTGAGGCCTCACCAGTGCCTTATAAAGCCTCAGCATCACATCCTTGCTCTTGTATTCTAGACCTCTTGAAACGAATGTCAATGTGGCAGTTGCCTTCCTCAAAACTGACTCAACTTGCAAGTTAACCTTCACGGTGTACTGCAGAAGGACTCCCAATACCCTCTGCATCTCAGATTCCTGGATTTTCCCCATTTAGAAAATAGTCCGCACATTTATTTCTACTACCAAAGTGCATGACCATCCATTTCCCAACATTGTATTTAATTTGCCACTTTCTTGCCCATTCTCCTAATCTGTCTAAGTCCCTCTACACTCTACCTGTTTCCTGAACACTACCTGCCCCTCCACCAATCTTCATATCATCTGCAAACTTGGCAACAAAGCCATCTATTCCATCATTTATATATAGCATAAAAAGAGATCCCTTCACCAACCCCTGCACAATACCACTACTCATTGGCAGCCAGCCAGAAAAGGATCCTTTTATTCCCACTCGTTGTCTCCTAACCATTGGCCAATGCTCTAACCATGTTAGTAACTTTCCTGTTATACCATGGGCTCTTAACTTGGTAAGCAGCTTCATGTGTGGCACCTTGCGAGTCCCCTACAACTACAGCACAGACTGACTTTACCCTTCACTGTTGATGCTCAGAGCCAGCCACAGGGCCACCAGCTGGCAACTGCTGCTGTGATTTGAAGGGTCATTCCCCACACCCCCCCTCACCCTGGCAGTATCCAAAGGGGTATACATGTTGCTGAGGGGAATGGCCACGGGGGACTTCTTAAGCCCATTACTTCAACCGGTAGTCACACATCTACTGTCCGAAGCCTGTTCTGTGGATGTGACCACCTCTTCAAAAGTCTCATCTATAAAATTTTCAGGCTTCAAGCACATTCATCGCTTCTTTAAAGTGAAATGGAGTATTGTGTTCAGTTCTGGTCAGCTCATTATAGGCAGGATGTGGAAGTTTCAGAGAGGGTGCAGAGGAGATTTACCAGGATGCTGGCATGTCTTATGAAGATAAATTGAGAGAGCTAAGGCTTTGTTCTTTGGCACAGAGATAAGAGACAATGTCGCAGAAGTATACAATAAATAGAGTGGACAGTCAAAGACATTTTCCCCAGAGCAGTAATGTCTAATACAAAAGGACATTGGGGGGAAAGTATAGGGGAGAGTGGGAGGTAGGTTTTTTTAAAAAAAAGTGCGGTAGTTGCCTGGAACACACTGTCAGGTGACGATAGAGGCAGATACATGAGAGACATTTTCAAAACTCTTGGATTGCCACATGACGATAGAAAGATGAAGCATTATGGGTTCTGTAGAAGGAAGGGTAGATTGATTATGGAGTATCTTTAGATAGGATAGCACAGGACTGTGCGCAGAAGGGTCTGTACTGTTCTAGGAATCGTTCAGCCTGAGAATTAATGTTGGTCATCACCCTCTTTCCCACCATGGATTTACATACATTGGGATCCCACTGTTCCACCATATCTGTTAATATCCTCAGTTCATTGTGCTCCCTTGACTTGCTGCTCCTCACTTTTGGAATAAGTGCCTTTTGTGTGTTCTGTGTTGTTCTGTTGAGCACAGTGGGCATGCTGTGTAAGCACAGGAATGTGTGGAGATGCCTGCAGGCTGCCCTGGCTAATACAATCAACACATGTATGTACACGGGAGAAATATTCTGAAAATCTGAATGATTCTGTAGGGAATGTTCAAATGAAGATGCCAAAATGTACTAAACGAGGATCAGTTGGTTCCAACATGAAATCCTAACTTCAGGCAGCAATCCTGATGAAGATGTCAGCCCAAACCATTGACGCTTTATTCCTCTCTATAGATGCTGCCTGGTCTGCTGAGTTCCTTCAGCATTTTGTGTGTTGCTCTGGATTTCAAACATCTGCAGAATCTCTTGTGTTTATATCATCCGCAACTTGCTGCTCTGCATCCTGGGCACTTTGAAAGGTGACCAGGGGTTCAGAATCAGGCATATGTTGTGAAATTTGTTGTTTTGCAATAGCAGTACAATGCAATATAAAAAAATTACAAATAAAAACATACAACACATAACACATAAAATATTGTTATAGTCAGGGGAGGTAATGGGGACAAGCTCCCACTACCTATTAAACGCTCCCAATGGCATGTGCCTCAAATAGCCTCTGACAAACAAGTCTAGCTCCTGGTCTTCACGTGTGTCTTAGCTATTAAGCTCATTTCTGCTGACAGGAGAAGAGGCAAAGACAGGTGACTGGCACCTCAAAACCAGTCGCTTTGGGCAGAAGGGGCTTGTCAGCCGTGGTTGGCAGCTCATCTAGAAGGAAAACTGATCTCAAACCTCTGCTGCCTTGCAGTTGTACCCACTCATGGAGAAGGCTTCAGGAGTAAACCCCGAGGAAAAATCCAGAGCTGGAGTCCCAAAGGCTGTCCTACATTGAGTTCATCACTGACTAGCAACTCCTGTGATCCTGCTGGTACCAAACTGTATCAGTCTCCGCCGTTCCTTTGGGTTCATCAGATGTGTAGAGGGGGAGCTTGATACATGGGCAACAGCTCGTTTTCCATTTCATACTGCCTAGGCTTGCTAATCTAGACAGCTAGGACATAATATCCAGAGTCAACTCTGACTGACAGCGGCCGCACATAGTGCAAGAAGAGGGTGCAAACAAAAAAGCATTTAAGGGAAGAAGCTGTCCGTGAGACGAGTGCATCATGATACACATTTGCCATGATCATACTGCAGAGCCTATTCCTACCCTGAATTTATAAACACACTCTCAAACAATCTAGAGACACTGAAAGCATACAGCAGTACAGGCCCTTCAGCCCCCAATGCTGTGCCAAATATGTACTTACTTTAGAATTACCTAGGGATACCCATAGCCCTCTATTTTTCTAAGCTCATGTATCCAACCAGGATTCTCTTAAAAGATCCTATCACATCCGCCTCCACCACCGTCGCCAGCAGCCCATTCCATGCACTCATCACTCTCTGTGTAAAAAACTTACCCTTGGCATCTCCTCTGTATCTACTTCCAAGCACCTTAAAACTGTGCCCTCTTGTGCTAGTCATTTCAGCCCTGGGAAAAAGCCTCTGACTATCCACATGATCAATGCCTCTCAGCTTATACACCTCTGTCAGGTCACCTCTCATCCTCAGCCTCTCCAAGGAGAAAAAGGCCAAGCTCACACAACCTATTCTCATAAGGCATGCTCCCCAATCCAGGCAACATCCTGTAAATCTCCTCTGCACCCTTTCTATAGTTTCCACATCCTTCCTGTAGTGAGGTGACCAGAACTGAGCACAGTACTCCAAGTGGGGTCTGATCAGGGTCCTGTATAGTTGTAACATTACCTCTCAGCTCTTGAGCTCAACCCCATGGTTATTGAAGGCAAATGCTCTGTATGCCTTCTTAACCACAGTTGACCTTCGTAGCAGCTTTGGGTGTCCTATGGACTCGGACCCCAAGATCCTTCTGATACTCCACACTGCCAAGAGTCTTACCATTAATACTATATTCTGCCTCATATTTGACCTACCAAAATAAACCACCTCACACTTCTCTAAGTTGAACTCTATCTGCCACTTCTCAGCCCAGTTTTGCATCCTATCAATGTCCTGCTGTAACCTCTGACAGCCCTCCACACTATCCACAACACCCCTGACCTTTGTGTCATCCGCAAATTTACTAACCCATCCCTCCACTTCCTCATCCAGGTCATTTATAAAAATCATGAAGAGAAGGGGTCCTTGAACAGATCCCTGAGGCACACCACAGGTCACTGACCTCCATGCAGAATATGATCCATCACAACCACTCTTTGCCTTCTGTTTGCAAGCCAATTTTGGATCCACAAAGCAAGGTCCCCTGGATCCCATGCCTCCTTACTTTCTCAATAAGCCTTGCATGGGGTACCTTATCAAATGCCTTGCTGAAATCCATATACACTACATCTACTGCTCTACCTTCATCAACGTGTTTAGTCACTTCCTCAAAAAATTCAAGCTGGCTCATAAGGCACCTAATAAACTCCACCGCATCTAAACCCCTTGCTCTAGGGAGATGCCGATCAATACTTGGGGAATTAAACTCTCCCACCACGACAACCCTGTTATTATTACACCTTTCCAGAATCTGTCTGCCTATCTGCTCCTTGATGTTTCTGTTACTATTGGGTAGTCTATAAAAAAAACAGCCAGTAGAGTTATTGACCCCATCCTGTTCCTAACCTCCACCCACAGAGACTCCGTAGACAATCCCTCCATGCCTTCCTCCGTTTCTGCAGCCATGACACTATCTCTGATCAGCAGTGCCATGCCCCCCACCTCTTTTGCCTCCCTCCCTGTCCTTTCTGAAACATCTGAAGTCTGACACTCAAAGTAACCATTCCTGCCCCTGAGCTATTCAAGTCTCTGTAATGGCCACTATATCATTGCTCCAAGTACTGATCCATGCTCTAAGCTCATCCACTTTGTTCATGATGCTTCTTGCATTAAAAAAACACATCTCAAACCAACGGTCTGAGCACGTCCCTTCTCCATCACCTGCCTATCCTCCCTCTTGCACTGTCTCCAATCTTTCTCTATTTGTGAGCCAACAGCCCCTTCCTCCATCTCTTCAGTTCAGTTCCCACTCTCAGCAATTCTAGTTTAAACTCTCCCCAGTAGCCTAAGCAAACCTCCCTGCCAGGATATTGGTCCCCCTGGGATTCAAGTGTAACCCGTCCTTTTTGTACAGGTCACACCTGCCCCAGCTGCCCCAAAAGAGGCCCCAATAATCCAAAATCTGAATCCCTGCTCCCTGCTCCAATCCCTCAGCCACGCATTTATCCTCCACCTCACTCTGTTCCTATGCTCACTGTTGCGTGGAACAGGCAGTAATCCTGAGATTACTACCTTGGGTTGTCCTTCTTCCCAACTTCCTTCCTAACTCCCTGTAGTCTGTTTTCAGGACCCCTTCCCTTTTCCTACCTGTCATTGGTACCAATATGTACCACAACCTCTGGCTGTTCACCTTCCCACTTCAGGATATCGTGGACGCGATCAGAAACATCCTGGACCCTGGCACCTGGGAGGCAAACAACTATCCATGTTTCTTTCCTGCATCCACAGAATCGCCTGCATGCCCACCTAACACCGCTGCCTTCTTCCTTTCTGAGCCACGGGGCCAGACTCTGTGCCAGAGGCGCAGCCACTGTTGCTTCCCCCAGGTAGGTCGTTCCCCCACAGCAGGACTCCAACAGGGGTACTTATTGTTAAGGAGGACTGCCACAGGGGTAATCTCTAGTATCTAACCCTTGCCCTTCCCTCTCCTGACTATACCCACTTATCTGTCTCCCAAGGCCCCGGTGTGACTACTTGCTTATAGCTCCTCTCTATCACCTCCTCCCTCTCCCTGACCAGACAAAGGTGTGGTAAACTATGTATACCTGTCTGGACACGCCCCTCTGCTGACTGCTCCTGTGGCTCCTCCCACAGACCCCTGTATAAAGGCGATTGGAGGCATTGCTCCTCCCTCAGTCTCCAGGATGTCGTGGTCTCGTTTGCTGCTAATAAAAGCCTATCGTTCACCTCCTGTCTCCGAGAGTTATTGATGGTGCATCAAAAGGTCATCGAGCTGCAGTTCCAGTTCCCTAACTCGGTCCCTAAGGAGCTGCAGCTCAACACACCTGGCACAGATGTGGCCATCCAGAGGCTGGGAGTCTCTAGGACTTTCCATGTCTGACACCCAGTACAGAACACCGGCCTCACAAACATACTTCCTGTTTCTATTCTTCACATGTAACCTACCTCGCCACAACCAGTTATTGCCAAAGCCCTCCTATACTATCACCCGCTCTATAAAGCTGTCTGCTTTCATACTCTCCTGCTGGTCTAACTCGCTGACGTCCACATGCACAGTCGTTCCTTGATCAAACCGCCAAAGAAAATATGATTGCTTTTTGTACTCTTTCCGCCGGTCTAACTCGCTGATGTCCTCTGTTAAATAATTCTCTCCTGAGTAGTGGGGGTGGGGGGGAGACTTTGCCTTCATGGTGCAGTTTAAACAAGCAGATTCCTCAGTCAGTGATTGCTTGGCAGTTCAGTCACACCAGCACATCACCATGTGGTTCTCATTTCCTGTGTTTTTCTCTGAAGCAGACAATCGCCCACACGGTGCGATGAAACACTCTGCCTTAAAGCCGTGCTGGATAACCCTAGCCACCCGTCTAGCCTCTGGTTTCAGAGCTGGGGAAAAGCTTACAAATGCGGTGCAGGCTCGAAGGGCCAAATGGTCTACTTCTGCACCTATTGCCTATTGTCTATAAATTCACCGACTGTTGAATCAACAGTCAACTTGCACTGCACGAGTGTCCTTCCCACATCTCAGAGGGGGAAGGAGGACAAGCTAGTATGTGATACGTGAAGCCAAGTGGATGGGGGAGGGGGGATAAAGTAAGAAGCTAGGAGGCGAGAGGTGGAAAAGGCAAAGGGCTGAATGAGGAGAGTGGACCATGGGAGAAATCACAGCAAAACTGAGGCACAGTGGTGTTTGTATGTACAAAATGCAGTACACATTCTGTACAAAGCAAAATCCCACTATCACCATGCTAACCTGTGCCAGGTTTCAAAAGTTCTCAAATTGCTCAGGACACTGATGTAGTAGGTATAATGTAAAATATTTTTGTGATTTCCACAGGGGGATATAAAGCTGTCAGCGAGGTGGTCAAAGCCTGAACTGTGAAGTGGAGAGGGAAGCCAAGGAGAGTGACGAAGGGAGCTCCAGACTTGAACTGGCAGAAGGCACCACCACTCCCATCAGGGAGGAGGCTACACAGCACCTACACCAGGACCACCAGACTCAAAAACAGTCACTTTCCCCAAGCAGTAAGGCTGATCACTAACCCACCCCTCCACACCCCTAATCACCACTACTTTATCAATCCCTGTTAGTCACCTTATGTACAGACACTCCTGTGCCTATTATCACTTTATGAACATGCAGTCGATTTATGTATACAAGCTATCTTACATATTTATACTGTGCTTTTTATTGTGTCCTTATCTTACTGTGTTTTTCTACTACACTGGAGTCGGAGTAACAATAATACTGTTCTCATTTACACTTGCATACTGAGATGACGTTAAAGACAGAATGAAGGGCAACAGGCCCTCTCTCTGTTGTGGAAACGGGCCAGAGAGAGGGAATCCCTGCAATACGTTGTCAGTATTTAACTAAAACAATGTCAATTCAAACTTAAAGAGATACACTGTTAAGGGCAAGACCCTGAAGGTGGTTACACAGGTTGATAGGGTGGTTAAGGCTGCATGCTTGCCTTTGTTAATTCCGACACCGAGTTCAAAACTCAGGAAGTTATGTTGTACTTTATAAAACTCTAGTTCAGCCACATTTGGAGCATTGCATACAGTTCTCGTCATCCCATTACAAGGTTTTGGAGAGGGTGTAGAAGAGATTTACCAGGATGCTGCCTGGATTAGAGGGCACGTGTTATAACAAGAGGCTGGGCAAACTTGGGTTGCTTTCTTTAGAGTGGAGGAGGCTGAGGGGAGTTAATAGATACGATTATGAGAGGCATAGAGTAGACAGTATCATTTTCCCCCCCAGGACTGAAATGTCTAATACCAGAGGGCATCCATTTAAATGAGGGAGTATTTTCAAAGGAGATGTGAGGGGCAAGTTATTTTTTTAAATTATTATTACACAGAGTGGTGGGTGCTGGAATGCGCTGTTTGGGACTTTTTAAAGAGACTATTAGATAGGGACATGAATGTGAGGCAAATGGAAGGATTGTGGCAGAACAGATTAGTTTAATTTGCCATTTGATTCCTAATTTAATTAGTTCAGCCCAACATTGTGGGCCAAAGAGCCTGTCCCTGAGCTGTATTGTGTCATGTGCTAATACACAATGATTTTCTAGTGAGCCATTTCAGCTAGGAACAACTTCGAGAAATTTATACCATGTTTAAAACTTCAAATCGAGTCATTTGAGATATTTCAGGTAGGAAAGTGAAACGTTTTGCTTTCTATGTTGGGATTAAAGGCAATAATTGAGGAAGTAAGAGGCTGTAAATGAGTGAAAAATCTGAGGTGATAGGGAAGTGCAACTCAATGCAATGTTGAAATGAGAGTGAAGATTCAGATTTATAAGGGATAGGAGCAGAATTAGACCATTCAGGCCATCGAGTCTGCTCTGCCACTCCATCGTGACTGATCCATTTCCCTCTCAGCCCCAATCTCCTGTCATCCCCCTATAGCCTTTCATGCACTGACTTATCAAGAATCAATCTCTGCCTTAAATACATCCAATAATCTGGCTTCCGGTCCCCTGTGGCAACTAAATCCACAGATTCACTATCCTCTGGTTAAAGAAATTCCTCATCTCTGGTCATCCCTCTATTTTGAAGTTGTGCCTTCTGGTCTTAAGAATTCCTGCCCCTCCCCACTATAAGAAACGTCCTCTCCACACCCATTCTGTCTAGCCCTTTCAATATTTGATAGGTTTTAATGATATCTCCCCTCATTCTTCTGAATTCCAGTGAGTCCCAGAGTAAATCAGTCCTCATATGGTAACCCTTTCATTCCTGGAATAATTTTCATGAGCATCCTTTGAACCCTCTCTAATGTCTGCACATCCTTTCTTAGATAAGAGTCCCTAAACTGCTCACAGTACTCCAAATAAGGCCTCACCAGGTCCTCATAGAGCTTCAGCATTACATCCTTGTGTTTATGTTCTGGTATTCTCAAAATGAATATAACATCTCATTTTCCTTCCTCAACACAGACTCAACCTGCAAGTTAACTCCCAAGTCCCTTTGCACCTGATTTCTGAATTTTCTCCCCTTTAGGAAATAGTTACGCTTTTATTTCTCCTAATGAAGTGCATGACCATACACTTCCTGACACAGTGTTCCATCTGCCCTTTTCCTAATACAAGTAATTCTACAGCCTCTCTGCTTCAACACTACCTACCCCTCCATCAATCTTATCGTAGATGAACTTGGCCAGAAAGCCATCAATTCTATCATCCAAATCATTGATATAGAGCACAAAAAGCAGTCTCAACACCGACCCCCACAGAACACTAGTGGTAGCTAACCAGAAAAGGCTTCCTTTATTCCCATTTTTTTACCTCCTGCCTATTAGAAAATGGTCTACTCATGTTAGTATCTTTCCTGTAATACTTGGGCTCTTTTGTTAAGCAGCCTTGTTTGTGGCACCTTTGCAAAGGCCTTCTGAAAATCCAAGTACATAACATCCATTGATGAGACCAAAAATCTCATCCTTAACAATCAACTCCAATATCTTCCCCAACCAATGAGGTCAGACTTACTGGCCTATAATTTCCTTTCTTCTGTCTCTATCCCTTCTTGAAGAGTGGAGTGACATTTACTATTTTCCAGTCTTCCGGAACCATTCCTGAATCTAGTGATTCTTGAAAGATCATTACTAATGCCTTGACAATCTCTTCAACTACTTCTATCAGAACCTTTCCATGTAGTCCATCTGGTCTAGGTGACATCTAACATCAGACCTTTCAGAATACTAAGCACCTCATCTCTAGTAATAGCAAAGTTCAACGTATGCATGAATGAAATAACCTTGAGATTTGTCTCCTTACAGGCAGCCACAAAACAAGAAACCCAAAAGAACCCATTTAAAAAAATCAGTTTGTCCACTATTTCCACCTCTCCAGCATAATTTTCCAGCAATCTGTTATCTACTCTTGCCTCTCTTTCACTCTTTATATATCTGAGAATATATCCTCTGATTATTGGCAAGCTGCCTTCGTATTTCAGCTTTTCCCTCAAGGTTTTAAGTTGCATTCTGTTGGTTTCTAAAAAGATTCCCAATCCTCTAATCTCCCACTAAGTTATGCTCTCTTATATGCGCTCTTTTGATTTCATGCTGTTTTTGACTCCCTTTGTCAGCTACAGTTGCATCATCCTGCCTTTAGAATGCCTCTTTGGGAGGCATCTGTCCTGTGCCTTCTTAATTGCTCCCAGAAACTCCAGCTATTGCTGCTCTAATGTCATGGATGTCAATGTCATGGATAGTCAGTACCTGTTTCCCAGGGAACCAATAGCAAACACTGGAGGGCATATGTACAAAATTAAGGGAGGAAAGTTTAGGGGAGACATCAGAGGTAAGTTTTTTACACAGAGGGTTGTGAATGCCTGGAACGACTTGCCAGGGATGGTGGTGGAGGCTAAAACATTAGGGTTATTTAAGAGCCTCTTGGACAAGCACATGGATGAAAGAAAAATGGAAGGTTATAGTGTGGGTTTAGTACTTTTTTTTAAGGATTAAATGGGTCGGCACAACATGGAGGGCTGAAGGGCCTGTACTGTACTGTGCTGTAGTGTTCTATGGTTCTATCCCTGCTAGTGCCCTCTTGAAATCAACTTTGGCCAGTTCCTCTCTCACAATTCTGTAATTCCTTTATCTCTGCTGTAATACTGATACATCAGACTTTTGTTTCTTCTCAAATTTCAGTGTGAAGTCTATCATATTGTAATCACTGATTCCTAAGGGTTCCTTTACCTTAAGCTCCCTAATTAAATCTGGTTCATTACACAACACCGAATCTGGAATACTGATGCCCTAGTGGGCCCAACCATGAGCTGCTTTAAAAAGCCTTCTTGTAGGAATTCTTCAAATTCTCTTAGGATCCAAAATCAGCACTAACTTATTTTCCCAGTCTACCTGCATATTGAAATCCCCCGTGGCTTTCGTAACATTGCTCTTTAGACATGCATTTTCTATCTCCTGTTGTAATTTGTTCCGACATCTTGACTACTGTTTTGAGACCTGTATATAACTGCCATCAGGGTCTTTTATCCCTGCAGTTCCTTAACTTCACCCACAATGATTCGACATCTTCTATGTCACCTCTTTTTGAGGATTTAATTCCATTCTATTTAAACCAGAGCTGCATCACCTGTGCTTTCAATACAGTGTGTATCCTTGGATGTAAAGCTCCCAACTGCAAACTTTTCAGTTATGACTCAGAGATATCCACATCATAGATGCCAATCTGTAACTGTGCTACAAGATCATCTACTTTATTCTGTAAATAACATTTTCAGTCCTGTATTTACTTTTTAATTTTGTTGACCTTATATATTGCAACTCATCTCCTGTTATTTTGCCCTATCATCTGCCTGTCCTTCCTTACAGTCTCACTGCACACTGCTTCTGCTTGTAAACCAACAGCCCTATCACTCCAGTTCGCATCCACTTGCCAAATTAGTTTAACCCTCCTGAACAGCTCTAGCAAACCTACCTGCAACAATATTGGACCCCCTTGGGTTCAGTTTTAACCTGTTCCTTTTGTACAGGTCATACATTCCCTAGAAGAGATCCCAATGATCCAGAAATCTGAAACCCTGCCTCCTGCACCAGTTCCTCAGCCACACATTCATCTGCCAAATCATCCTATTCTTACCCTCACCAGTGCGTGACATAAGCAACAATCCCAAGATTGCAACCCTGGATACCCTGCTTTTCATCTTGCTACCTAAATTCTCTCCTCAGGACCTTTTCCCTTTTCCTACCCATATTATTGGTTCCAATACGCACCAAGACTTCTTGCTGTTCACCCTCCCGTTTTAGAATTCTGTGGACCAGATCTGTGACGTCTCTGACCCAGGCACCTGGGAGGCAACATACTATCTGGGTGACTATCACATCCACAGAATCTCATGTCTACTCCTCCAACTATGGAATCTCCTATTACTACTGAACCACAGCACCAGACTCCATGCGAGAGACCTGGGCACTGACCAATCCTGTTCAGGGTGTCACCAGCACTAATGATGCTTCCATCCAACTGCTACACACAGAAACACTGCTGGCACAGCTCAGTATGATTATCTCACATATGGCAGGAATGAGTCTGGTATGGAGGGGTCACTACACAGGATCAGAAAAGCGGCAGAAAGTCGCAAACTCAGTCTGCTCCATCATGGGCACTAGCCTCCCCAGCTTCCAGGACACCATCAAAAAGGCGATGCTCAAAAAGGCAGCATGTATCATTAAGGACCCCCATCACCCACGATATGCCCTCTTTTATTGTTACGATCAAGGTGGTGGTACAGGAGCCTGAAGACACACACTCAATGTTTCAGGAACAGTTTCTTCCCCTCCACAATCAAATTTCTGAATGGACAATCAACCTGCAAACACTATCTAGAAAAGGCTTTCCTTTTGCACTTACAATGTATATATTTATATTATTGCAATTGATAGTTTCTTTTAAAGTATGCATTGCAATGTATTTTTGGCGCAAAACAACAAATTCCGCAACATTGGCTAGTGATATGAAACCAGATTCTGATCAATGTAGATGTGAGCAGATTGGGTGGGGACAATCAGGAGCCTTTGTATTAAGGTGGCACTGAAGAGGAAAGGATGTCTCACTGTAACACCGACCCACTCTCAGTGGTGTTCATCAGTGCTAGAGCAGGTCTCAGCCCTCCAGATGGAATAGAGGGTGACCAGCAAAGCCTCTGTGATTCCAGAGACACTGGTCATTACAAAGAGATCACGTCATCTGAACCCATACTTTAGAGTTTCGAAAAATTAGTACTTTTGTTGAAACAGAGTACAGTAGGGGTGAACAGGAAAGACTCACGGAGAAGGCTTCCATCACTGGGTGAACAACATGATCTTGCTGCAGAGGAAGTGCAGTGAAGATTCAGAGTAACACATACAAAATGCTAGAGGAACTCAACAAGTTAGGTAGCAACTG
Organism: Hemitrygon akajei; assembly: GCF_048418815.1. Classification (NCBI taxonomy): domain Eukaryota; kingdom Metazoa; phylum Chordata; class Chondrichthyes; order Myliobatiformes; family Dasyatidae; genus Hemitrygon; species Hemitrygon akajei. The sequence goes on from NC_133133.1 coordinate 178,320,976, forward strand.
TGGAGGGGAATAAATAGTTGACATTTTAGTTTGAGACACTTCGTCAGGATTTTCAGTGAAGGTTTGGGCAGGAAAGAGGCTGAGGAATCTAGGTCTCTACTCTCTAGTTGAGAGGGAACTTTAATGGAATACACAAAACCCTTTGAGGGTGACACAGCTGGGCATTTTCAGCCCTAAGAATTGCTGAAATCCCACCATCCTCAGTTCGATCCATCTGTGACCATAGATACATTCTCACTACCAGATGGTTCTCTTGTACTGTTCCACCTTCATCCAGAGATCGACATCAATACCACACATCAGCACATGCTCTTGACTTTCCTCTACACCAGTGAGTCAGCAACACAAACTGTCTTGGTCTATAGATTTGCTTCATCCACCACCATCGAGTGATTCTAAAATAAGACTGTCCTAGTCTACAGACTTGCTTCACCCATCACTGTGTGATTCCAACACAAGATTGTCCTGGTCCATAGACTTGTGTCATCCATCACCGAGTAATTCCAAAACAAAACTGTCCTACTTGCTTCACCCATCACCACTGAGTGCTTCCATGGTAATCTTTCCATTTGCAAACCAAGATCACAAATGGCAACAGCTCTTAATTCTAGAAATATTCCTCTAGAACCTCCTCCCACTTCACATCCCTGAACCTCACTTCCCCTGCCTGCCCATCCCCTGTCATCCACACTATCCCTCAGATTCCAAACAACCAGTCCTCAGGGACTCTTCACCCTTGCCTGTCCCAATGAACATGACCCTTACTCCTGTCTCTAGGATTCTTCACCCAGCCCTCCAAATGCTCATCTGGAGATGCCAGAGATGAGAAGTCAGTCACTACATACTACCTTAGGATTCATTTTCTTGCAGGTATTTACGGGAAAATAAATACAATAGAATTTATGTAAAATTACAAATAACAAAGCCTAATATTATGCAAAAAATAAACTGCACAAATATTTTTTTAAAAACAAATAAGTAATGCTGAAAACTTTAACTGTATATTCCCTGAAAAGAGTCTGTAGGTTGCAGTAACAGTTCAAGATTATGGTGAGTGAAGTTATCCACGCTGGTTCAGGAGCAGTGCCTTAGCTTTGTAACCTGGAGCTCAGGCCCCATCACCTGCAGTTGGTTAGTGTGGAGAGAGAACCTTGGAGAGAGCTCCCTTCACCTTTGCATCTGACCCAGCTCTGTAGTAGATTCTACCACACTGGAGATCACTAGGACAAACGGGAGATGGAGAAAGCTTGACAAACCTGGAGAACAGGACACATTCATTTAACATCTACCTCCCTCACCAACAGAATATCCCACTGGTCTCCAGGCCCAGCAAAGGAGGAGAACCTTTCCCTACCTCTTCTGTCACCATTAATTGTATTTTGTTGTTTTCTGATCAATTCTCTAAATCATATTTTTCTCAGAGATTATTGGTTGGTGAAGCTGCTTCTTAGTTGTTCTAATCCTGAGCTCATGAAAAGAGTGAAATTTATGAAACTCTAGAATGTTGGCCACAGGACTATAACCAGTCAAATGTGGAGAAGACACGACCAGTCACAAATTCCCTTCAGGGTATCTTTGCTCCCTGCCTCCTCTGCACGCTATGTCCTATCGAGGGTGGGTTATCCTCACTGCTGTCATGGCCCACACCCCGAGAACAAAAGGAACTGCAGCCGAGCAGATTCAAACTCCCAGGAGTGCACATCTCACACAAACTCTCAAGGTGCCACAGCACGATCAGGAAAGCTCACCAACACCTCTACTTTCTGTGAGCTAGACATTGCACAACCATACTTGCATCGTTCTACAGATGTGTAGTAGAGAGCTGCATCACTGCATGGTATGGAAACTGCACTATGGCAGATAGGCTCTACAGCAAGTAGTCAAAACTCCCAAACAACTCACTGGCACTGGGCGACCCACCATTACGGACATAAACACAGAAAGGTGCTGGAAAAGGGCCAGAAACATGAAGGATCCCACCCAGCCTGCTCGTGGACTGTTTATCCCACCTCTATCAGGGAGCAGGCTACATACCATCCACACCAGGACCACCGGACTCAGAAAGTTACTTTCTCCAAGCAGCAAGGCTGATCAACACCTCCACCTACTAACCAACCCCTCCACACCCCCAATCACCACTACTTTATCATTTCCTGCCTGTCACCTTACGTACACACTCCTGTGCCTAGTGCCACCTTATGGACATACAGACAGTCATTCTTTATTGATCCTGAGGGAAATTGGGTTTCGTTACAGTCGCACCAACCAAGAATAGTGTAGAAATATAGCAATAAAAAACCATAAATAATTAAATAATAAGTTAATCATGCCAAGTGGAAATAAGTCCAGGACCAGCCTATTGGCTCAGGGTGTCTGACACTCCGAGGGAGGAGTTGTAAAGTTTGATGGCCACAGGCAGGAATGACTTCCTATGACACTCAGTGTTGCATCTCGGTGGAATGAGTCTCTGGCTGAATGTACTCCTGTGCCTAACCAGTACATTACGGAGTGGATGGGAGACATTGTCCAAGATGGCATGCAACTTGGACAGCATCTTCTTTTCAGACACCACCGTCAGAGTCCAGTTCCACCCCCACAACATCACTGGTCTTACGAATGAGTTTGTTGATTCTGTTGGTGTCTGCTACCCTCAGCCTGCTGCCCCAGCACACAACAGCAAACATGATAGCACTGGCCACCACAGACTCGTAGAACATCCTCAGCATCGTCTGGCAGATGTTAAAGGACCTCAGTCTCCTCAGGAAATAGAGACGGCTCTGACCCTTCTTGTAGACAGCCTCAGTGTTCTTTGACCAGTCCAGTTTACTGTCAATTCGTATCCCCAGGTATACAATGTATATAAGCTCTCTTATGTATTTATATTTATTGTATTTATTTAGTTATTATTGTCTTTATCTTAGTGGTTTTTATTGAGCTGCATTGGATCAGGAGTAACAATTATTTGTCTTCTTTTTACTTGCGTACTGGAAATGACATTAAACACTCTTGAATGCTGATAAGGAACGCAGGCCTCATTCACTAACTCACCACATGAAACTAAAGGTAAATTTGGATTGAAGGACTAAGTGTTGAGTGGGTCAACAGCTGGAGACACTTACACAGGTCCAGTGACATTTAGCACAGCGGTGACAAACTAAGAGGCTCAGACCGGACCAGTGCATCTGCAGTCTTCACAGTGGGATTTAGTATTAATACCTCCAGTAATCACCACCACATATACTGGCTAACCAGGACCGATGAATATACTAAACTCCAGGAGCCCAACATCAAGCCCCCAGCAGTGTGCATACTGGGGAAATGCAGAAGTGGATCTCCACACCTCATCCTCACAGCAGAAGGCAGAAAGCACCTCGCCAGATAGAGGGGCTTCCCACAATGACACCCATCGCACATCAGCTCACATTGAGGACAAGCATGCAGTCCCAGCATGTGTCATGCCACCCCGTCTGCCATCCTCCACAAGTGCAGACTCCTGTGTAGGATGTCTTGATGCTCAGTGCACAATTCTATCAGGATCAACTTCTCTCCACATGCAGGATAATGGAGATTGGCCATGGACTCCCATAACCATGACCCATCACCAGTGCCAGTCCTACTGAACATGCTGGCAGCTTCTATCACTTTGGACCCACATCACTGCATTCAAGAACTATCATTACCCCCTGAACCATCAGGCTCTGGAACCAGCATGGCTAACTTCACTCACCACCACACTGAACAGTTCCCACAACCTATGGACTCACTTTCAAAGACTTTACATCTCATGATCTCAATATTATTGCTTATTTATTATGTTTGTTTTCCTTTTTGGATTTCCAAAGTGTTGACTTTTGTATATAGGGTGTTTGTTCATCATATTGTGAGGTTTTCATTGATTCTATTGTGTTTCTTTGTATTACTGTGAATGCCCTCAAGCTCAGGGTAGTATATAGCAATATATATGTACTCTGATAATAAATTTACTTCATACTTTTGGTATTGTTAGAGTCAAGTCACTTTTTATTGCCATTTTGACCATAACTGCTGGTACAGTACACAGTAAAAACAAGACAATGTTTTTCAGGACCACGGTGTTACATGAAACAGTACAAAAACTACACTGAATTACGTAAAACAACACAAAAAACTACACTAGACTACAGACCTACCCAGGACTGCATAAAGTGCACAAAACAGCGCAGGTATTACAATAAATAATAAACAAGACAATAGGCACAGTAGAGGGCAGTGAGTTGGTGTCAGTCTAGACTCTGGGTATTGAGGAGTCTGATGGCTTGGGGGAAGAAACTGTTACATAGTCTGGTCGTGAGAGCCCGAATGCTTCAGTGCCTTTTCCCAGATGGCAGGAGGGAGAAGCGTTTGTATGAGGGGTGCGTGGGGTCCTTCACAATGCTGTTTGCTTTGCGGATGCAGCATGTGGTGAAAATGTCTGTAATGGCAGAAAGAGAGACCCCAATAATCTTCTCAGCTGATCTCACTATCCGCTGCAGGGTCTCGCGATCCGAGATGGTGCAATTTCCAAACCAGGCAGTGATGCAGCTGCTCAGGATGCTCGCAATACAACCCCTGTAGAATGTGATGAGGATGGGGGGTGGGAGATGGACTTTCCTCAGCCTTCGCAGAAAGTAGAGATGCTGCTGGGCTTTCTTTGCTATGGAGCTGGTGTTGAGGGACCAGGTGAGATTCTCCGCCAGGTGAACACCACTTATAGAGGTTGGGGTCTGCAGCAGTTATGGGAGGGTACAACAGGCAACTTGCCTCTCTCCCTTTACAGTGCAGGGTGCCCACTTCTCCTGTTTCAGGCAGTGCTGGTGGGTATGGGGAGGGTACACCAGGCAACCCAGTTCTCTCTCCAATTTCAGTGTGTGGGGTGCCCATTGCCAATATAATCCCCCTCTCAGAACCCATCGGACTGCTCTTATGACTACCTGGTATTTTTGACAGTCTGTGGCTGAATCACAGCAAGACGGCACCATCAACCAAGCCTTTAATGAAGCTGCAGGATTATTTTCCAGAAGGAAATTCTCCCGGGAGGTATGGATTACTTGGTAGCACCAACTCCGTCAGAGAACTGCTTTATCAGACAACAACAGCCCAAGAGCGCACCAGTACATCACTGTGGGCTTCAAGGTCACAAAAAATGTTTCCCATCCTAAACACAGAATCCTCCAGAACTGGAAATGGAGGAAGAAGCCAGATAAGGTGATTTGGGGGTTGGGGGGAGAAGAGAAGAAAAGCACAAGTGAGACCAGGGTGAGGTGATAGGTGGAAGAGGTACAGGGCTGAAGACAGAACCTGTTGAGAGGACAGTAGGAGAAAGGGAAGGAGGGGCACCCAGGGGATGTGATGAGCAAGTGACGACCAACAATGCAGCAAATTCCAAATAGAAGTAAATGTAAATGGTGAATAAAGTTGACCCTTGATCCACCACACTCAGGGTCTGGATCATTGGGATAATGGCGATGTTGCTAGAGCTGCTTCCAACCACCAATTGTGTAATTCTTCATCCATAGCCGAAGAGCTTTAAATTTTATCTGCTGGCTCTGTATCAGTTAGGTGCCCACTATCGCAGCAGTACATGTCACTATTGGTGTAGTTTCATTCTCACCACATACAGTATCTGCACTTTAATATTAACCACCAACAGCACCACGGCAGTGTGACACTATTACAGTTCAGGGCATTGAAGTTCAGAGTTCAATTTTGGTAACCTCTGTAAGCAAGTTTGTGCACTCCTTCCCATATGTGCATAGGCTTCCTCTGGGTGTTCCAGTTTCCTCCCAGTTTAGAAATACCGGTTAGTAGGCTCATTATAAATTGTCCTGTGATTATGTTGGGGTTAAATCAGTGGGTTGCAGGTGGGGGGGGGGGGGGGGTGGTGACTGGGTTGCTGGATGGATAAAACATCCACTTCCTATCAGTGAATAACATTTTACAAAAACCCAGCTTACTTTCTTCAGCCTCAACTACAGACCCAACTCTGGTCTAAATTCACAAAATATTCTCAAAATACACATCATATTTTTAACTGAAAAATCTTAGAGGTGTGATAGTGAGAACAGGGCTAGTGAAATGGGAGAGGTGTGACAGTGAAAAGACCCAGTGTACATTGGGTACCCATGGTATTAAAGGGAAGATGCTACAATGGATAGAAGATTGGCTGATTGGCAGGAGCCAGAGTCTGAATAAAAGGGGCCTATTCTGTCTGGCTACTGGTGACAAGTGGTGTTCTGCAGGGGTTGGTATTGGGACTACTTCTTTTCATGTTGTACCTCAGTTGGATTATTGTGAGCAGTTTTGGGCTCCTTACCTTAGAAAGGAGGTGCTGAAACTAGAGAGGGTTCAAAGGAGGTTCACAAAATTGATTCCAGGATTGAATGGCTTGATATATGAAGAGTGCTTGTTAGCTCTGGGCCTGTTTACACCAGAATTCAGATGAATGAGGGGCAACCCCATTGAAACCTATTGAATATTGAAAGGCCTTGATAGAGTGGATGGAGAGAGGCCATTTCCTATAGTGGGAGAGTAAGACCAGAGGACAGAGCTTCACAATAGAGGAGCATCCTTTTAGAAAAGTAGTGAGAAGGAATTATTTGAAGCCGAAGAGTGGTGAATTGGTGGAATTCTCTGCCACAATCAGCTGTGGAGGTTGAGTCTTTATGTATACTTAAGGCAGAGGTTGATAGATTCTTGACTGGTCAGGACATGAAGGGATACAGGGAGAAGGCAGGAGATTGGGGCAGAGAGAAAAATTGGATTAGCCATGGAGTAGACTTGATGGGCCAAATGGCCTAACTCTGCTCCTACTTCTTATAATTTGGCTTTGTGGCCAAATTTGCAGATGATACAGAGATAGGTGGAGAGGCAGGTAGTTTTGAGAAAGTATAGAGGTTACAGAAAGACTTAGATTCAGAGAATAGGCTAAGTGGCAGATGGAATTGAATGTCAGGAAGTGGTTGTTCATGCACTTTGATAGAAGAAATAGAGGGATGTCCATTTGGAACAGAAATGAGAAGGCATTTCTTTCACCAGAGGGCAGTGAATCTCTGGAATTCATTTCCACAGACAGTTCTGAAGGCCAAGTCATTGGGTTTTTTAAAGCAGAGGTTGATACCATTGTTGTGGGCTGAATCAAAAATGGTGACGAATCAACATATAGGACGAAGATTGAAATTCTGGCTTCATAGTGCCACAACTTCTTACTCAATTTCAGCAAGACCAAGAGGCCAATTACAGACTTCAGAAGATGGAAACCAGAGGTCCATAAGCATATCCTCAGAGGATTAGTGGTGGAAAGAGTTAGCAGCTTCAAATTCCTAAGTGTTAATATTTTGTTTGGCCCTGGCCCAGCACTTAAGTGCAATTACGAAGCACAGCAGTGACTCTGCTTTCTTAGGAGCTTGTGGAGATTTGGCCTGATATCTAAAATGTTAACAAACTTCTGTAGGTGTGTACTGGCTGTATCACAGCCTTGTACGGAAACACCAACGCCCTTGAATGGAAAATCCTACAAAAAGTAGTGAATACAGCCCAGTCCATCACAGGTAAAGCTCACCCCACCATTGAGCACATTTTCACAGACCAATGCTGCAGGAAAGCTACACCAATCATAAGAGACCCCTGCCACCTAGGTCATGCTCTCTTTGCACTGCTACCACCAGCAAGGAGGTACAGGAGCCTCAGGACTTGCACCACAAGGTTCAGGAACAGTTACTAGACCTCATCCATCAGGCTCTAGACCCAGAGGAGATAACATCACTCACCCCAACACCAAAGTGTTCCCATAACCTATGGACTCACTTTCAAGGTCTCTACATCATGTTCTCAATATTTATTGCTTATTTATATTATTTCCTCTTTGCTTTGCACAGTCATCTTCTGCACTCTGGTTGAACACTCTAGTTGGGTGGTATCTCATTGATTCTGTTATAGTTCTTCTATAGATTGAGTATGCCCACAAGAAAATTAATCTTAGGGTTGCATATGGTGACATATGTACTTTAATAAAATTACTTTGAACTTTGATAGATTCTTGTTAGTCATGGGGCCAATGGTTACAGGGATAAGGCAGGAGACTAGGGCTGAGATGAATAATAAATCAGCCATGATAGAACAGTGCAAACTCAAATGGCCTAATTCTGCTCCCATGTCTAACATTAGAAGTAAGATTTTGTAAAAATGAAATAAGTGATTGGAATGCACTGCTGGGGTGGTGGTCAAGGCTGATACATTAAGGACATTTAATAAACTGGAGGGCCATGTGGAGAGAAGAGTCAGATTGATCTTAGTGTAGGTTAAAAGGTTGGCACAAGATCATAGCCAAAGGGGCTGCACTGGACTGTGACATTCTGTGCAAACAAGAGCAAATAACCTGTTTTTAGAGAGTTGTTGGGTCTCTTGGAGAGGGAAAAAACACCAAGTGCTGGATTGCAGACTACCTGATAAACTGGAGTGGCAGTTAGCCAATTCCAGGGCATAGCTTCACTCCACTGAGCCAGATTGACATCGCAGACAAACGTAGAACAGTACCTTGTCACAGACCTTGCATTTTGTCTAACAACACTGCACTTTCTAACTGTAACACTATATTTTGCATTGTTAAGTGTTTTTTTTGTGTGACCTCAATGTACTGATGTTCAGGGTGATCTGCCCTAAAAGCACAGAAATAAGCAGCTTTTCACTATCTGTGTGCCTGTGACGATAAACCAGACAGCAAATAGCTGACTACATCATCAACTACACCATTCGGACAGGGTTTATCAGCTGGACACATTGGGAGCAGGCTTCCATGGGGGTAGAGAAGATGCAGAAAACCTGGGTCAGGCAGCATCTGTGAAAAGAGAGTTACTGGCTCAGGTCAGAGACCCTTAGAGTCAAACCTGCACCCTCAGCTGTGGCAAGAGGGGAATCTGCATCTGCTCTCAAGAGGAGGCATTTCATTCTAGAACGAAGATGTCCTCCTTTGTCAAAGAAAGGTGTTTCCCTTCCTCCACCATCAACTCTGCCCTCAACCACGCCTCTTCCATTTCACGCAAGTCCAGCCTCACTCCATCCTCCCACCACCCTACCAGGGATAGGGTTCCGCTTGTCCTCACCCACCAGTCTCCACATCCAGCAGATAATTCTCCAAAACCTTCCACAATCTCCAACAGGATTCCACCACCAAGCACATCTCTCCCAACCACCCCCCCAAATTTCTGCTGGGATCCCTCCCTTCGACTCCCTTGTCCATTTGTCCTTCCCCACTGATCTCCCTCCTGCAAGGATAAGTGCTACATCTGCCCCTACACCACCTCCCTTCACTATCATTCAGGGCCCTAAACAGTCCTTCCAGGTGAGGCAACACTTCACCTGTGAGTCTGTTGGGGTCATATACTGTGTAATGTGCTCCTGGTGTGGTCTCCTCTATATTGGTGAGACCCAACATAGATTGGGAGACCACTTCACCGAGCACCTACGCAGTCCACCAGAAAAAGCGGGATCTCAGTGGCCAATTTTAATTTCACTTCCCAATCTGACATGTCTATCTACGGCCTCCTCTAATGTCAAAATGAGGCCACACTTAGGTTGGAGGAACAACACCTGATATTCCAATTAGGTAGTCTCCAACCTGATGACATGAACATTGTTTTCCGAAGTGCCTCCCTCGGGTGTTCCTCCCCCTTCTTTCTTCATGGCCTTCTGTCCTCTATTAGTTTCCTGCTTCTCCAGTCCTCTATCTCTTTCACCAGTCAACTTCCCAGCTCTTTACTTTATTCCTCCACCCATCACCTTGTGTTTCTCCCTCCCCTTCACCCATCTTTTAGATCTACTCAGAATTTTTCTTCCAGTCCTGAAGGGTCTCGACCATAAACGCCAACTGTACTCTTTTCCATAGATGCTGCCTGGCCTGCAGAGTTCCTTCAGCATTTAGTGTGCATTGTTAAGAGGGTGTTGTAAGTGAGGAAACATTCGATAGGTCTCAAGGACAAGGATTCTGGACACGCAGCCTTGGTAGTAAAGGAATTTATTTACAGAAGGCAAACATGGGAAAATGGCAACAGAAGCAACACGTACACACGCACAATTTACAGCAGATCAGCAAAATAACACACAATTACTAACGAACGTGGGAAAATTGTGTGGGAACAAAGTACACACACACAACCAAGGGAAAAGTCAATATGATATCTGCCCACCCTTGACTCCATGCAGGCACGGCTCTCTGCCTTTAGGGACAATAACCAACGCTCCCAACCCTATTCAATGCACAACTCACCAATAATTTCTCCAGCGCTGTTCCACGGTTCTCAGCCTGGAGTGAAGCAGGGCGATCCCTCGAATGGCAAAAAGAGAGGGTCTGGCACACGTGGCACCCTTTATAGTGCAGCAGGGCTGGAGGATCCCACCCAGGTAATTCACAGGAAGGCCAATGGCTCGGTGCCAGAGTTAAGCTGATTACAAAGGCCAATTGCCCGAGGCCAAGTACAAGGCTAATTATTTAAGGGGCCAATGGTTAGATGTGCATTGATGTGTGAGGAGGGGTCAAACCTTGATTGGCAAGTGGCATGTCTTTCGACCAGGTAATGGGCAGTGCTGTCACGTGACAGTCACGACCCCTCCAATACAGAGGGGAAACTGAATTTTAAATAGGAGGATTCCTGATTGGGTTGGAGAGATGGGCTAGACCTAGTGGTCAGGATCTCGGAGGATACAAGCCTGTGAAATCCCCCTGAGCTATTGGCAATGATTTAAGCTAATTTGGCAAAAGGATGGGAACCAGAGTGAAGAGACTCAGGATAGGACGGATGGTAAAAAAAAAAGCAAAGATAGCATGCAGTCAGACTGTCAGGAAGGGCAGGCAGATGATAGGACAAAATTGCAGCCAGCAGGGTAAGTATCAGTACATTAGGGATGCAGAATCAAAAAGGGTAGCAAATACAGTACTTTTATATCTCAATGCAAAGTATAAGAAATAAGGTGGATGATCTTGTTGCACTATTAAAGATTGTCAAGTATAACTTTCTTGCCATCACTGAATCAGGACTGAAGGATGGTTGTTGTTGGAAGCTGAATGTCCAAGGTTACACATTGTATCTTGCAATGCAAAAGATTTCTTGGCAAGTGGATTTGACATGTGGTATACTGGAGACTCCAAACACTTAGCCATGTATACATCCTGTGCAGCTCTGGCCTGTTGCCCATTTCATTGCATCGAAATGAAAAACTCTGAGTCTTTTAGTATTGTAGCCACTCATTGCTGGCAGTTGTACAATTTGACTTAGCTCTCTGGTTCTGATCCTAGCACAAACCAACTATATTCAGAGTGGAACATATGGATTTAATGTGTCAAAGTAACAATTCAAATTCCACTGATATCATTTACAACATTAGTAAGTCACGCCCTCAAGCAGGCCTACTCTGACTCGAGACTGTTCAGTTTTCTACAAAGTTCACAATGATAAGACAGATACATTTCTCTCTGGCATTAACTTCAGAAATAACCCCAATGCTCTGCATGTAAACAACACACTGCCAGCACTCCAGACTTACACATGCTTTTGTTCACACACACTCAAGACTGCCGATTCTGACTCAAAACTACAAGAAATCCCTGAACCTGAGTGCAGACTTCAAATGCCTCTGCTGTCAGGGTCAACCATGGGTATTTCACCCCATTTGTCTACATGTCAGTCGATACACAAGCCAGGGCAGTATGAACGGACGGCAAGCTGTTGCCCACGTAGCAGGCTCCCCTTCTCCACGCAGCGCGTAAATCCAAAGGAACTGCAGAGACCAGCACAGTTTGGCACCAGCAGTGTTGCAGGAGTTACCAATCAGTGTTGAACTCAATATCAGACTGTCTTAAGGACTCCAGCTTTTTCCCCCTTGGGGTTTACTCCTGAAGCATTCCCCATGAGTGGATACAGCCGCAAGGCAGCATAGGTTTGAGATCAGAGTTTTCTTTCTCCTAGATGAGCAGCCAACCACGGTTGATGAGCCCCATCTGCTCCAAGCGACTGGTTTTAAGGTGCCAGTAACCCCTGCTTGCCCCTTCCCCTGTCAGTAGAAACAGTTCCATCAGGCTCAGTAGTTAAACCACATGTGAAGACCAGGAGCTGGACCTGGTTGTCAGAGTATTTGAGATGCTGGAATTTAGCAGGTCAAATGCCAATTCTGACAAAGGATCTTCAATTTGAAAAGTTAACTGTTTCTCCCTCTACACAAACACACAGCCTGATCTGCTGAGGACTCAGTGAATTACTGAGCAAGGCAGGCAGCTTAAACCAGGTTAGGAGACAGGTCCAAACGACACATGTTTATGTCTGTCTAAAGAATGTATTTGGTATGTTTCTGAGGCCTCAGTCAGAGTTGACCATGGATATTGCATCCTAGCTATCTAGGTACGCGAGTCTGGGCAGTATGATATGAAGAGCAAGCTATTGCCCATTTCACAAGCTACCCCTCTCCACACATCCGGTGAACCCAAAGGAATGGCAGTTTGGTACCAGCAGTGTCACAGGAGTTGCCAGTCAACATTGAACTCAATGTAGGACTCCAGCTCCAGATTTATCCCTTGGGATTTATTTCCAAAGCCTTTCCCCTGAGTGGGTATAGCCAAATGACAGCAGTAGGCTTAATATCAGGTTTCTTTCTAGGTGAGCTATCAACCACGGCTGACGAGCACAATTTGCCTAGAGCGACTCATTTTAAAGGCACTAGTAAATTCCCCCCCCCCCCCCCACTTTGCCCCTTCTGTCAGTAGAAACTGTTCTGACAGGCTTAGTTGTTAAGCCACACATGAAGGTCAGGAGCTGGACCTGACTGTCAGGGGCTATTTGAGATACATGCCATTGGGAGCATTTAATAGGTAGCAGAGTTTGTCCCCATTACCACCCTGGCTGTAACAACCTTAAGGAACCCAAGGTTTGTATGTTTACTATATGATCTTTTAATTGTGAAAAAAAGTGTTTTTATCCAGAAAATACTGCATGTCGTAAAAATATGTAACAAATAATTTAAAACTGTGTTGGCTCTGAACCTGATCAAAGAGAAAAATCTGTAGATACTGGAAATCCAAGTAACACACACAAAATGCTGGAGGAAGTCAATAGGCCAGACAGCATCTATGGAAGAGTCCAGTCGACGTTTCGCACCAAGACCCTTCAGCAGGACTATGGCCTATTTTAGCACATGCCTCTAACTACACCGAAAACTCATCTTTAACAATTGACTCTAACAACTTCCCAACCACCAAAATCAGAATAACACAAGAATATAAGAAATAGGAGCAGGAGTAGGCTACATAATTTGGCTGTAACTGGCCTATAAGTTCAATTCATCTGCCTCTCTTCTTGAAGAGTGGAGTGACATTTGCAACTTTCCAGTCAACCAGAGCCATGCCAGAATCTATTGATCGTTGAGCAATCATTACTAATGCCAAAATCTCTTCAACCACCTTTCCAGAACCCTGGGGTGTACATCACCTGTTCCGGTGACTTATCTGCCTTCAGACCTTCCAGTTCAAAGGTCCAATTTAATGTCAGAGAAATGTATACAATATACATCCTGAGAAAGCTTTTTCTTCACAACCATCCACGAAAACAGAGGAATGCCCCAAAGAATGAACAACAGTTAAATGTTAAAACATCAAAGTACCCCCTCCCAGCTCCCCTCCCTCCTGTGCGCAAGCATCAGCAAGCAACAATGCCCCCCTTCCCCCACCGGCAAAAAAATGCATCAGCACCTGCCACCGAGCTCTCAAGCATGAGAAAACAACAGCAAAGACACAGATTTGCAGTTACCCCAAAGACTTCATGTTTCACCCAGTATTCGACATACCACAGGCACTCTCTCTCTCTCCCTAATAAGGGAGGAGGTGTCTCCATTTTCACAGCAAATGGGGAGACATAAACAACTCGCTGGTTTACGACGTTAAAAATCTGTTACATCGCTTTCTTTCCCCCAAGCTCTGTACTCGAAGATCTCGGGTCTCCGAGCACACAGCCATAGATATTTCAACTCCCTCGACAACACGCAGGTCTCCTGCAGCGACACCAACCCTCGATCCGCCTGTCCCCAAAGCCCCGAGATCCCAGGTTTCCAAATCCAAGCCGGACCCTTAGGCCGAACAACAACGGCCGGTTATGAAACCCCGAAAGTGGGTCCCCAATCCTGCAAAGAACCAGGGTCAGCGTGTAACTCCAGGTCAGGGTCTTCAAAAGAACCCTGAAAGGAAAAAATAAAAGATATTAAAAATGGAAATAGAGCTGTTTCCGAAGATGCAAGCAAAGGAGTCACCTTTTAGCGCTGTCATTAATCTGCTCCGCCTCCAAATTCCCAAGAACCTTCTCCCTAGTAAAAGCAACAGAACTGAACCCCAATCAGTGATCACAGAAGTAAAGCAACCATTATGCTACCAAGCCCCCACCTAAGGTCAAGAGTCCATGTTATCGCAAAAGAGATCCATTGAAGAGCATGATAAAGTGGGATAGAAGCAGTTCTTAAGTCTGGTTGTATGCACTTTCAGCATTTTGTATCTTCTCCCAGGGTGAAGACCTGTCAGGGGAAGAATGATGAAATATGAACAGTAAAATGTGCAATGGTCATCCAGACCCACAACTTTGTGCAATTAGCAATTTGGAATATGAGGTCAGAGTGTGGTGAGTCTGTGGAATTCAATTGCCACAGGTGGCTGTGTAGTCAAGTCCTTGGGTACATTTAAAGTGGAGGTTGATAGGTTACAGGGAGAAGGCAGAAAAATGGGATTGAGGGATAATAAATCAGCCATGATAGAATGGCAGAGCAGTCTAATGGGCTGAATGGTCCAATTCTGTCCTTGTGTCTTACGGTCACCCCAATTTCCAAATGATCCATATCCTGTTGTATCCTTTAATAATCTCCCTCACCAACCACAACTTCAAATTTTCATGTTCTCAGAAAAATTAAACAACTTCCTAAAAATACTGTCCTCCTCCACCAGTTCAGAATCAAAGTTTAATTGCTTTGTCATCTGTTTCCCTATTTCAATTTTTCCTGCTTGGTTGTAATTGTTTTCATGAGCTTTCACGTTTTCTGAGTTATTACCGTGCATTTCCCGTGCTCCTGCCAAATTCACCCTCACAGTTTTCCCTTGATCTTTCTGAGCCAAAGGGTCTTCTTGGCCTTATTCAGCCAAAACTATTGCATATGCAATATTATTGCTCATTTATTACTATTTGTCCTTTTTCTGTATTTGCAATATTTGGCAAACTTTGCACATTGAAAAACACAATGCTGGAGGAACTCAGCAGGTCAGGCACCACCCATGGAAATGAATAAACAGTTGACGTGTTGGGCCAAGGCACTTCAGGGCTGGAAAGGAAGAAGGGAAGAATAAAAAGGTGATGGGGGGAGGAGGATAGCTAAAAGGTGAAAAGTGAATCCAGGTGGGTAGCAGAGGTAAAGAGCTAGAGAAGGAGGAATCCAATAGGTGAGGAGAGTGTATCACAGGAGAAAAGGTAGGAAGGGACCCGGAGGGTGGTGATAGGCAGGTGAGAAGAGGTGAAAAGTCAGAGTGGGGAATAGAAGGGGGGGGGGGGAGAAGAACAAGGAATTTTCATTTTAAACTGGACAAAATCAATATTCATACCATTAGAGTGGAGGCTAACCAGACAGAAAACAAGGTGCTGTTCCTTCACCCAAGGGTGGCCCTCATCATGGCACAAGAGGCAGTCATGGACCAAAATGTTGGAATGGAAATTGGAATAAAAATGTTTGGCCAGCAGGAAATTCCACTTTTGGCATTTGGAGTGGAGGTGCTCGACAAAGCAGTTCCCCCCATCCCCCCCCCCCCCCCCAATTTACAATGGGTTTCACCAATGTTGAGGCTGCATCGGGAGCACCAGATACAACAGATGACCCAGTAGATTTGCAGGTGAAGTGTTGCCTCAACTGGAAGAATAGTTTGGGGCTCTGAATGGAGGTGATGGAGGAGGTGAATGGGCAGGTATAGCAGTTTGCCTAAATTCAGGGATAAGTGCCAGGAGAGAGATTAGCAGCGAGGAATGAATGGACAAGGGAAATTACAGAGCGAGTGATCCATGCAGAAAGTGGGAGGAGAGGGTAAAGACATGTTTGGTGATAGGATTCCTTTGGAAACAACGGAAGTTGCAAAGATGATGTGCTAGATAGAGGTGGTACACAAGGACAAGACAAACTATCACTGTTAAGGCAGCAGGATGATGGGGTGGGCATGAATGTTTGGGAAATGGAGATGTGGGTGAGGGCAGAATCAATGGAAGAAAGGAAACTCTTGTTCTTTGCAAGAGGAGGTCATCTCTGATGTCTTGGAAAGGAAAAGCCTCATCCTGGGAACAGATGAACAGAGATGAAGGAACTGATAAAGGAATAGCATTTTTACAGGAGACAAGGTGGGAAGAGATTTAGTGGAGACAACCACGGGAATCAGTAGATTGTTAAGAGTTGTCCGTCAATAGCATCTCCAGAGATGGAGGCAGATCAAGGGGAGGGAGGTGTCAGAAAGAGACTGAGTGAATTTAAGGGCGGGGGTAAGTTGGAGGCAAAGTTGATAAGCTCAGCGTGGGTGTGCAGGAAGCAGCACCAATGCAGTCATCAATGTAGTGCAGGAATAGTTGGGGAAGCATAACTAGGGAAGACCTGTTCTACAAAGCCACTGACATTGCCAGGCTCATGTGGGTGCCTACAACTACCCCTCGAGCTCGGAGAAAGCGGGAGGAGCCAGAAGAATTGATGAGGGTGAGGACTAGTTCTGCCAGACAGAGGAGGGTAGTACTGGAGGGAACTGGAGAGCCTGAAGGCCTTCTTGACAAGGGATACAAATGTATAGGTACTGGGCATCTGTGGTAAAAATGAGACGGCCAGGGCCAGGAAATTGAAAGCTGAGGAGATTGAGAGCATGAGAAGTTTTCTCAAATCAACTTCCTACCTCTTTGCTTCATCCAAGTTTCACCTATCACCTTGCAATTCTCTCTCCCCTCCCTCCACCTTTCAAATCTACTCAGCTTTTTTCTCCAGTCCTGCTGAAGGGTTTCGGCCTGAAATGTCGACTGTACTTTTTTCCCCTGCTGATGGCTCACCGAGCTCCTCAGGCATCTTGTGTGTGTAGTTAGGTGATAGGTGGGTGAGAAAGGTATAGGGCTGGAGAGAAAGCAATATGATAGAACAGAGTGGACCGTAGGAGAAAGGGAAGGAGGAGGGGAGCCAGGGGATGGCAATAGTCAGGTGAGAAGATGCAGGAGGCCAGAGTTGTTGTTTTGATAGATTCATTGTTTCTTTGCATCTACTGTGTATGCCCACAAGAAAATGAATCTCAGGGTAGTATATGGTGACATACTGTATACTTACTCTGTTAGTAAATTTACTTTGAACTTTAAAATTCCAAACTACTCCCAATCATCAGACTGTTTTTATTTTCTAGCAAATGCCTCTTTGGATCTGATAACAACATATTGGAAGGACTGTGAGTCAGCCAGCATCTATGGATGGGAACAAACAGTTGATGTTTCCGGCTGAAACGTTTCATCAATCCTGATGAAAGATCTCAGCCCAAAACATCAACTGTTCATTCCTCTCCACAGATGCTGTCTCACTCACTGAGTCCTTCCAGCATTGTGTGTGTGTTACTTTGGATTTCCAGCATCTACAGAATCTCTTATGTCTTGGATCTATTAGCAGTTCAAGTTCATTCAACTGTACACATGTATACAGCCAAATCAAACAATGTTCCTCTGGACCAAGGTACACAACACATTACTCGCACACAAAACACAGTAAATATTACAAGTAAATTAACTAATTAAGTGCATTTGCAACAAAAGTTAAACAATAAACAGTATAACACTACTACCTGATTAGACCTGGGTGGGGGCAGCGAGTTTAGTCGTCTTACAGCCTAAGGGCAGAAGATATTTCCCATTCTTATGGCTAAAAGTATCCTTAACTTTTGGCCTCTAAGGTTGAGGTGCTTTCCCTTGTTTTTGTGCCAGAAGAGAACAAACAAATATTGCAGTTTCAGTGTTCATTTCATAAATGTCAGCCTCTGAAATACCTTTTAATGAAACCAGCCAGTTCACTATTCATACCTTCGTAACTTCCCTTGTTTAAATTTAGAAATCCAACTTCAGCGTGAACTATTTCACTATTGATTTGTGAGGAATTTGATCATGATCTTCAAGGACCCTGTACAAGGTTAATAGCCACTTGTCAATGAGCGACACACTGTTTGTTGCAGTTTCTTTATCTCCTTACCTAAGGAATCTTGTAGACACTCTAGAAATTCACCCTCAGCACTATTGTTGCCAGTTTATGTTGATAGGTCAATAATCCTGTGGTACTCTTGTTAACAACCAACCTCTAGTTTCCTGCTGATGGCGACATTACCAAAAGAGCGAGACCTATAGACAACTGCCACCAACCATTTTCACACCATTCCCAGTCTACACCTTTCCTTTGGGTCATCATGCAGATCACCCAAGCCTCAGCTGGTCCTGTACTCGTCACCAGGATGGGTGAGTTATTTAGTGATACAACTTGGAACAGGCCCTTCTGGCCCACCAAGCAACTCAGTGACAACCTGAGTCTACTCACAGAATTTACAATGACCAATTAACCTACTAACTAGTACATCTTTGGACTGTGGGAGGAAACCCGAGCACTCAGTGGAAACTCATGCACTCACGGGGAGAACATACCAACCTCTTTTTACACTACTTAATCTTTTTATACATTGTAATTTATAGTCTTTAGTATTATGTATCGCAATGTATGCTTGCTGTAAAGCAACAAATTTCATGACATATGCCGATGATATAAACCCAATTCCGATTCTCTTTACAGACGGCGCCAGAATTGAACTCCAAAGCCTGGAGCACCCCAAGCTGCAATAGTGCCTAGCTAACCACTACTCCAATTGCTAGTCAGCTTTGGATGGCATGGGCTGGGGATTCAGTGAATAGATGCTCGGGGGAAGAAATGAGAAATGATTAACATCAATGTCTGATGTCCTCCTTAGATGCGGTCTAATCTGTCTACACATCTGCTGCTGTTTTACAGAAACAGCAAATGGTGTATTTAGAAAACCACATGACAATCAAATAAATATAAAGACAAATTAATACAGCAATGTAGAGTTAAACTACCTGGTGTTAATGCACTAAATCTAGCACAAAACTTCAATTCAACTCAGCCACAGCTGTGAAAGGAAGAGGGGTGGACATGGGGCAAGCAACCCCATTCTGTGAAAACCTAAAGAAGCTCCAAGGACTCTGTTGAGCTGCTGTTGGTGGTCTTCGCCCCCGAGGGGCTTACATAGTAAAACTTCAACTTAACACTGAAGTGAGGAGTTGTAAACATCTGGCTAATTTGGGACAAGTTGGGGAGAAAGGGATATTTTGGCAAAGCACAACTCAGTGACTAAGGCATCACATTAGACAGTGATCTGCAAGAATCTGCCAACAGTGGGACCACAGGATTTTAACATTATTACTGTTCCATCCCAAAGACACCAGTGATCCAGGCAACTAACCAATGGTGAGGATCAGGGGTCTGGACTCCAGCAGTCAAACCAGAGCCTCCCTCAGAACTAACAACACACATGGCCTGGTTGGTGGTAGGAGCAAGAACAGATGTTAAACCCCAGTAACCTGGGGCACTATGGTGACACAGCAGTTAGCATGACACTTACAGCCAAGGTGTTCCAGTTTGGAGTTCAATTCTGGCATCCTCTAACCAAGTTCTTATTGTTCTTCCTAAGTGTATGTGGGGGTCCTCTAGGTGGTCTAGTTTCCTCCTATGTGTGGATTAATTAATCATTGTAAATTATCCTGTGATTAGGCTCAGGTTAAATAGGTAGGTTGTTAGGCTGTACAGTCATTGGGCTGGAAGGGCTGGTGCATGCTGTCTCTCTAAGTAAATAAAAATAAACCTGAAATTGACACTGAGTTCTGATCTGTAGTTTAACAATTTGTAAGTGGCCATATTAAAACATTACTTCAACCTCCCACCATTCCCTTCATCTTTTCACTAACAAGAGGACATGTACAGATGCTGGAAATCCGAGCAACACACAAAATGCTGAAGGAACTCAGCAGGCCAGGCAGCATTCATGGAGAAAGAATGTTTCAGGGATAAACCCTTTAGCAGCTCCCAGCTCTTTGGAAATACCTTTATAACATACTGTTGTTGTGGACCTCTCAAACTACCTGTTAAATAATTAAGTGCTGGAAAATGTCTTTGCTTGAGTTAACACCAATAGCCAGTGTGGGGATTCCTGCCCAACATCTGGTGTCTCAGCAGTGTCAGTGTGCACCTGGGACACCAATCATCCAGAATGCCCAAAACCCAAACCACCATCAAGGACTTCTTCAAAAGGTGATGCCCCAAGAAGGCAACATTCAGAAGGACCCCAACATTCCGTGACATACCCCCTTCTCATTACTACCACCAGGGAGGAGGTACAATCAACATTTTAGGAACAGCTTCTCTTCCCCCCCACCTCAAATTTCTGAACAGTTCACGAGCCTATGAATGCTTGCTTGTGATTTTTAGAACTTAGTAAGTCAGGCAGCATCTATGGTGGGGAAGAAACAGTTCATGTTTTGGGCCTGATCGATGCTGTCTGACCTGCTGAGTTCCTCCAGCAGTTTGTGTGTGTTACTCTGGATTTCCATCACCTGCAGAATCACGTTTATAACTTGTTATTTTTATTCTTTATCTGTTACTTATTTCATATTCCTATTGTAAATGATAGTCATTGTAATGGACTTCTACCAGAAAACAACTTTCACAACACACAATACGTTGGTGATAATAAACCAGATTCTGACTGAGCTCCACATATCACACTCACAAACCAGCCAGGAGGACACCGGATCAGAAGATCAGAGGAGGTGACGAATCAGCATGTAGGAGGGAGATTGAAAAGCTTGCTGAGTGATGCCACAACAACAACCTTTCATTCAACGTCAGCAAGACCAAGGAACTGATTTATAGACTTCAGGAGAAGGAAACCAGAGGTCCATGAGCCAGTCCTCATTGGAGGATCAGAGGTGGAGAGGGTCAGCAACTTTAAATTCCTCAGTGTTAGCATTCAGAGGACCTGTTCTGGGCCCAGTATGCAAGTACAATACAAAGAAAGCATGTCAGTGACTCTGCTTCCTTAGGAGTTGGCAGAGATTCAGCATGACAGGAACATAGAAAACCTACAGCACAGTACAGGCCCTTCGGCCCACAAAGTTCTGCCGAACATGTCCTACCTTAGAAATTACTAGGCTTACCCATAGCCCTCTATTTTACTAAGCTCCCTGTACCTATCCAAAAGTCTCTTAAAAGACCCTATCGTATCAGCCTCCACCACTATTGCCGGCAGCCCATTCCACTCACTCACCACTCTCTGAATAAAAAACTTACCCCTGACATCTCCTCTGTACCTACTCCCCAGCACCTTAAACCTGTGTCCTCTTGTAGCAACCATTTCAGCCCTGGGGAAAAGCCTCAGACTATCCACACGATCAATGCCTCTCCTCATCTTACACACCTCTATCAGGTCACCTCTCATCCTCTGTCGCTCCAAGGAGAAAAGGCCAAATTCACTCAACCTGTTTTCATAAGGCATGCTCCCCAATCCAGGCAAAATCCTTGTAAATCTCCTCTGCACCCTTTCTATGGTTTCCGCATCCTTCCTGTAGTGAGGGAACTAGAACTGAGCACAGTACTCCAGGTGGGGTCTGATCAGGGTCCTATATAGCTGCAACATTACCTCTCAGCTCCTAAATTCAATTCCACGATTGATGAAGGCCAATGCACCGTCTTAACCACAGAGTCAACATGTACAGCTGCTTTGAGTGTCCTATGGACTCGGACCCCAAGATCCTTCTGATCCTCCACACTGCCAAGAGACTTGCCATTAATTCTATATTCTGCCATCATATTTGACCTACCAAAACAAACCATTTCACACTTCTGGGTTGAACTCCATCTGCCACTTCTCAGCTCAGTTTTGCATCCTATCAGTGTCCTGCCGTAACCTCTGACAGCCCTCCACACTATCCACAACACCCTCAACCTTTGTGTCATCAGCAAGTTTACGAACCCATCCCTCCACTTCCTCATCCAGGTCATTTATAAAAATCACAAAGAGTAAGGGTCCCAGAACAGATCCCTGAGGCACACCACTGGTCACCAACCTCCATGTAGAATATGACCCATCTACAACCACTCTTTTCCTTCTGTGGGCAAGCCAATTCTGGATCCACAAAGCAAGGTCCCCTTGGATCCCATGCCTCCTTACTTTCTCAATAAGCCTTGCAAGGGGTACCTTATCAAATGCCTTACTGAAATCCATATACACTACATCTACTGCTCTACCTTCATCAATGTGTTTAGTCACATCCTCAAAAAATTGAATCAGGCTCATAAGGCACCACCTGCCCTTAACAAAGCCATGCTGACTATTCCTAATCATATTATTCCTCTATAAATCCTGCCTCTCAGGAGCTTCCCCATTAACTTACCAACCACTGACGCAAGACTCACTGGTCTATAATTTCCTGGGCTATCTCTACTCCCTTTCTTGAATAAAGGAACAACATCCGTAACACTCACATCCTCCAGAACCTTTCCCATCCCTATTGATGATTCAAAGATCATTGCCAGAGGCTCAGCAATCTCCTCCCTCACCTCCCACAGTAGCCTGGGGTACATCTCATCTGGTCCCAGCAACTTATCCAACTTGATGCTTTCCAAAAGCTCCAGCACATCCTCTTTCTTAATATCTACATGCTCAAGCTTTTCAGTCTGCTGCAAGTCATCACTACAATCACCAAGATCCTTTTCTATAGTGAATACTGAAGTATTAAGTACCTCTGCTATTTTCTCCAGTTCCATACTCACTTTCCCACTGTCACACTTGATGGGTCCTATTCTTTCACATCTTATCCTCTTGCTCTTCACATACTTGTAGATTGCCTTGGGGTTTTCCTTAATTCTGCCCACCAAGGCCTTCTCATGGCCCCTTCTGGATCTCCTAATTTCCTTTTCAAGCTCCTGCCTGTTAGCCTTATAATCTTCTAGATCTCTAATATTACATAGCTCTCTGAACCTTTTGCAAGCTCTTGTTCTTGACTAGATTTATTACAGCCTTCGTACACCACAGTTCCTGTAACCTACCATAACTTCTCTGTCTCATTGGAACGTACCTATACAGAACTCCACACAAATATCCCCTGAACATTTGCCACATTTCTTCCGTACTTTTCCCTGAGAACATCTGTTCCCAATTTAAGCTTCCAATTTCCTGCCTGATAGCCTCACAATTCCCCTTACTCCAATTAAATGCTTTTCTAACTTGTCTGTTCCTATCTCTCTCCAGTGCTATTGTGAAGGAGATAGAATTATGATCACTATCTCCAAAATGCTCTCCCATTGAGAGATCTGACACCTGACCAGGTTCATTTCCCAAAACAAAATCAAGTACAGCCTCTCCTCTTGTAGGCTTATCTACATATTGTGTCAAGAAACCTTCCAGAACACACCTAACAAACTGCACCCCATCTAAACCCCTTGCTTTAGGGAGATGCCAATCGATACTTGGGAAATTAAAATTAAAATCTCCCAACATGACAACTCTGTTATTATTACACTTTTCCAGGATTTGTTTCCCCATCTACTCCTCGATATCCTTGTTATTATTGGGCAGCCTATAAAAAAAACCACCCAAGAGTTATTGACCCTTTCCTGTTCCTAACCTCCACCCACAGAGACTCTGTAGACAATCCCTCCATGGCGTCCACCTTTTCTGCAGCCGTGACACTACCTCTGATCAACAGTACCATGCCCCCACCTCTTTTGTCTCCCTCCCTGTCCTTTCTGAAACATCTAAAACCCGGCACTTGAAGTAACCATTCCTGTCCCTGAGCCATCCAAGTCTCTGTAATGGCCACCAAATCATAGCTCCAAATACTGATCCAAGCTCTAAGCTCATCCGCTTTGTTCACAACACTCCTTGCATTAAAATAGACACATCTCAAACCTTCGGTCTGAGCGCATCCCTTCTCTATCACCTGCCTATCCTCCCTCTTGCACTGCCTCCAATCTTTCTCTATTTGTGAGCCAATTGCCTCTTCTCCAGTTTCTTCAGATTGGTTCCCACCCCCCAAAAATTCTAGTTTAAACTCTCCCCAGTAGCCTTAGCAAACCTCCTCACCAGGATATAGGTTCTCCTGGGATTCAAGTGTAACCTGTCCTTTTTGTACAGGTCACACCTGCCCCAAAAGAGGTCCCAATAACCCAGAAATCTGAACCACTGCCCCCCTGCTCCAATCCCTCAGCCACGCATTTATCCTCCACCTCATTCCATTCCTATTCTCACTGTGACGTGGCACAGGCAGTAATCCCGAGATTACTACCTTTGCGGTCCTGCTTCTCAACTTCCTTCCTAACTCCATGTAGTATTTTTTCAGAACCTCTTCCCTTTTCCTACCTATGTCATTGGTACCAATATGTACCACGACCTCTGGCTGTTCTCCCTTCCACCACAGGATATCTTGGACACAATCTGAAACATCCCGGACCCTGGCACCTGGGAGCAAACTACCAACCGAGTTTCTTTCCTGCATCCACAGAGCTAAAACTTTAACAGAAAATCCTACAAAAAGTAGTGAACACACAGGTAAAGCCCTCCCATCCACTGAGGATAGCTACAAGAAACACTGCTGCAGGAAAGCAGCAGTGATGTACCTGCTCACAATATTTTGATGCAGTTAAAAAGAAGACAAGACAGTGCCTATATTTCAGAGTTTGTGATTTGATTTGTCTCCTAAAACACTTGGGTTCCTACTGCACAGGATCAAAGCAAGCTGCAGAGGGTTGCAAAATTAGTCAGCTCCATCATTGGTACTAGCCTCCACAGTATCCAGGACATCAAGGAGCAGCAGCTCAAAGAAGCGACATCAATTATTACACACCCTCCACCATTCCTGATGCGCTCTCTTCTCATTGTTACTGTCAGGAAGGAGGTAAAAAAATAAAAAATAAATGTAAGTTAAAAAAAAAGGAAGGAGGTACAGAAGCCTGAAGGTACACATTTAGCAATTCAGGAATGTCTTCTTCCCCTCTGCCATCCAATTCCTGAATGGACATTGAACCCGTGAATACTGGCTCACGACTTAAATAAGTAGTGCAAAAATAAAAATTAACTATTTAAGACACATACTTACTGTAATTCAATTTTTAATCATGTATTGCATTGTACTACTACAGCAAAGTTAACAAATTTAACATGTGCCAGTGATATTAAACCTGATTCTGTTGTTGAGGGGGATGGCCACAGGGGCACTCTGCACCGGCTCCTTAAACCCTTTTCCCTCCCTGACTGTCACCCATTTTCCTGTGTCCTGCACCTTGGGTGTAACTACCTCTATGTCCTATCTATTAACCATTTAGCCTCTCAAATGATCCAGAGTTCATCCAGTTCCAACTCCATAATGTGGATTGTTAGAAGCTGCAGCTGGATGTACTTTCCAGGAGTACAGTTGTCAGGAACACTGGAGGTCTCCCTGCCTTCCCACAGGGAAGAGGAGTATTCAACTATCTTGTAAGAATTTTACTGAGAATTAACAGTAGATTTATTTTGTAATGAACAAGTTTGTCTTTGCACTGTACGACTGCAGGAAAACAATAAACTAGAGGTCATACAAGTTTGTAACCAATAACCAGGGACAGTGCCAGGCCTGGCTGCAAAAGGAGGAAGGATCATCAATGGGCTACACCCTGAAAGACTGTCCCAGGACAGAGGACTCCGGTTGTCGGCCTGTGCCCAGGAAGGGTGATAGGCTTGAGAACAATAAACCGGAATCTGGCTTCATCTTTCCCATTTCATGCAGCCAGATAGCGAGCTCCTCCCCCTCCGTCCCCGCAACGAGCCCAGCGAATGGTCAGTCACTCCCCGACATCCCGTCAGGAAAGCTGCGTACAGCGCTCCGGCCCCTGAAGGGCCGCAAACTTTTCAACTCTGAACTATCACTCACCCCTCACTGCCATCCGACATAGCGAGACCCTGTGAACATCACGGCCCAGTCTCAGTTGTTAAACACACCTAGTATGCAACTTTCACAACACATAGTACCTTGGTAAGGCGTCTTCTACCCCGTCCTCAAGTTCAAATTTACTCATTATTCATCTATTACAGCCAAGCGAAGCAGCCTGCTCCGGGGGCAAAGGTGCAAACTAATACCAAATGCTCACAGTTCGCTACACATAGCACATATGGTTTCGACAGCAGAAAAAAAAAGTCACAGAAAGGAACAGTCCAAGTCCCCGAGTTCCACTGCCTCAATGCCCCTCACATGACCTCCCCTTTTCTATCATCTGCCCCCTTCGTGTAGGCTTGCAACCCGAGAACAGCCCCACCCAAACCAGCCGCCGTCGCCCAGGTCATCCCATAACCTCCAGAGCAGGCTGCTCCAATAGGACTTCCCGTGGCCCCACATATCCTAGACTCTGTCTCCGTCTCCCACAGCCCCAGATCAGGCTCAGGATTCGCGGTCCCACCCATCACAGACCACTCGACACCCCGTCGCCCGCATACCCCGAGTCTCCCCATGAACTCTAGCCCTAGGATAGACTGTGCCGCGGCTCTGGGACCCCACCCCAGTCCCGCCCACCACCAGCGGCCGGTGGCGGGCACTCACCGAGAGCCGTGTGGACGCAGTCGAGGTGGCGATGCGGCTCGCAGAGACCCCGCAGATCGGGCTGACTGCTGAGGGAACGCTCCATCTGTTGAGGGGTGATGGCGGGGCTGGGTCCAGTTCCGGGCTCGGTGCCAGGCGGAGGGGTGAGGCGGGCACCCAGCTCTAGCAGCAGGCTCTCGATCGCAGCGGCCAGGTAGACCGCGGCGTGCGGATGGAGGCGCGGGGCCAGACGACTGTCGAGCATCCAGCGGAAGAAGCGACCGACGGAGAGGGCGAGGCCACAGCGCGTTGAGGTACCGAGGGCGAACCCGCGGGCGCTGCCCATGCTGTGCAGGGAGAGAGCGGCTAGACCGGCCGAGAGGCAGCGACGGGCGAGTGGCCGGGGCAAAACGATGCGCAGGGCGCTGCGGACCTCGGGACCGCCGCACCGGGCGAAGCGGCGGCTCAGACGCTGGGCCTCGCTGGCCAGGCGGAGAAGCGGTCGGCCGAGCAGGCGGGACAGGTAGAGCAGCGAGTGGTGCGGCCAGTGACCCGATGGGTGTTGGCGGCTCAGGGCGGCCTGTAGCTGCTGCAGGTCCCAGGGCGGCTGATCCAACTCGGGGAGCTGGCCGTACTCCAACCCCTCGCCGCCGCCCAGCCCACCGGCAGCGTTCCCCTCCACCTCTCCCGGCTTGAACTCATGGGCGGCGGCGGCCGCGGGCTCCGAGCTCAGCGACAGGCTGGACGAATGCAGCGAATCAGCGGTGCCGCCATAGCCAGAGTCCCGACTCAGGTCCTCCAGTGCCCGGCCCATGGTTTTAACCCGGCCCGCCATCGCCTCTCTGCATGGTGGCCGGCGAGACCTCAGGCATACTGGCTCCTGACAGCCAAGAGGCGCACTCCCGCTGCTGTGCTTCCCCGCCCACCCCCTGGCCAATCACAGACTCCCACGCCTCTGATTGGATGTCGCATGGCCAATGGACTCGCGTACCTGAATAGGGTGTAACAAAGGAGCAGTAGAACGGAGATCTCATTGGTTAAAAATTTAAAGGCCAGAGAAGGCAGAGCCTCTGGTAGCTGTGATTGGAAAGAAGTTGTTTAAAAGGCGGAGCCATGCAATAAATTCACCCAGTTGGACAAGGATTGGTCAAAAGGCGCTTAATTGACCGCCTGGTGAACAGTGATTGGTTAAAAGTTTTATTAAGGAGCGCGTGGACAGGGATAGATTAAAAATTGTTTCTGGGTTCCCCTGAAATTCAAGTTTATTGTCATTCAACATGTATACCGCCAAATGAAACAACGTGCATCCCAACTAAGGTGCACCACACTGTTCATATAACCTCACACAAAGCAATATTACCACAAATAACTTAATAAATAATTTAATATATTTTGGCGAGCATTTGGTCCATGATGACAGACGAGAAAAGCTCGTTTAACCCAATAGCCGTTTTTATTGCATAAGTTAATAACAGACCAGGCATCCTGGGAAGAGAATTACTCAGACTCATACAGACAGGGAGGTGATGATCATATACCCATTTACAGTCAGCATTACCCACAAATACACAGGCGAATAATTGTATAACTCGAGCTAAAATGTAACAATAAATTAATTTGAACATCCCACCTAATCCCACAAGTAGTGCTGGCCACCAGGAACACTGGGGCGAGCTGCCAACCACACCCTCCAATCAGAGTGCCACTCCACCCCTGCCTGAGGGGTCAGCAATCCCTGGAAACCCCCAAGCCCACAACAAAGTCTAAGAGTCCTGGTGGTGGGCGATGCTGCCACCTGGGGTGCTGGGGGAGGGGGAATGTCTGAAGCCACCCCAGGGGAAGCACTGTTTGGTGAGGTAAGCGACAGGGCACCCTGAGTGTCACTTCCTCCCCTCCGCCTCGCTGGGTCGGTGGTGGCCGAGGGCTGGCGCGATGCCAGCCGGTCCCAGTGCAGCACGACTGCCTCACACCACTCGGGCAACCGCACCCGATGTACCACATCAGAGATGTGGATGGGTACCTTTCCCAGCCCCTTCCAGTGACTTCCCAGTTTAGGGGATACTCTCCTTCCTGGAGGGCAGCAGACCCGTACTCGGTAAAATCTGAACCCAAATGCGGGCATCATGTCCATTTCTGGCGGGTGCTGGCTGCGCTTTGGTTCTGCCGAACTGCATGGTGAACAGTCCACAGGAGCCCCCTGAGGTGCTGCAGGTACTCCATCCCTGCCTCCCCAGGAATCTCTGGCTTGGGAGGGGAGCCTAATACCAGATTCACCAGCAGAACAGCTCCTGCTCGAACATGAGCAAAACTGGCGTACACCTGGTGCTCTCCTGCACTGCTGTCTGGTATGCCCACAGTTCCAGGGTTGGTAGTGTTCCCAATGGCGCTGGAGCTAGCCAATGAGGATGGCACACTGCGTGGTCGGGGTGTGGATAAAGCTCTCCATCAGCCCATCACTTTGTGGCTGAATGGAGATAGTCCACGTTTTGGTGATTCCCAGCCGCCTGCACACTTCAACTAACACCTGGGCTTCAAATTGTGCCCCTGGTCACTGTTGAGTTCCTCGAGGATGCTGAGATGGCAGAACTCCTCCTTGAGTCTCTCAGCGGTAGTGGCGGCACTCTGGTCTGGGACCACATTTGCTCTGGCTACTTGGTGATGTAATCAATGGGCATGAAAACAAAGTAGTTCCCGGCATCAGTGCAGGGGAAGGGGCCCACGATGTCCACCCCATGTGCTCCACTGGGGCCTCCACCAGGTATTGCTGCATTGGCGCCCTAGACTGGGGGCCTGGCCCCTCCTGAGACATGCAAGCAATGCAACAGTGCACAAACAGCTCCACATCCTCCCTGCACACAGGCCAATTGAAGCAATTGTGCAGTTTGCCCAACTTCTTTACAACCCTGAAATGGCCAGCCTGTGCACCGAGCGCAGCGCTCCCAGTGTACCACTGGCTTCAGGAGCTGTCTGCCCCATCACGCAACTCTAGTGTGCCCCGCTGAGAGTAGAGTGCTCTGGTCTCTGCCCACTCCAGCCACTGCCCCATGCTCAGCCATCCCCCTCACCCCCCCCCACCCCCGGCCCAGCAGGGAATCGCTCTCCTGCTCACTGCACAGCTACCGGTAGTCAATGGTGGGGTGGTCACCACTGGCCATCACCTGAAGTGCTGACACTGCTGCATGCCCCTGGCTCCACTTCGCGAGGGGGCAACAGTAGCAACACTTGGTGGCCTCGCAGGGACAGTGAGAGAGGGTGTCAACGTTTCCATGGTGCCTTCCAGCGCAGTGTGTATCTCAAAATGATAATCCTGGAGAGCGCCCTACCCCTGCACGGGCTGCCCCTCGAAACCACGGAAACTCAACAGCGACATGTGATCCGCGCCAAGCAGGAACTGTCAGTCGAAGAGGTGGGGCGGAAGTGTCGGAGGGCCTGGACCAAGATGAAGAGCTCCTGGTGGGTGACACAACAGTTGTGTTGAAGGCAGCTGAAGTATAGCACAACACGTTCTCCTTGGTCCCCCTCCTGTGACACCCTGGGCGGAGTTCCCATTGCTGGCTTCGGTGTCAACAATGAAGGGGTGTGCTGGACTGGGCGAAGTAGTATGAATAGTAGTACGATGCCAGCCCCAGGAAGCCGTGAAGCTGGGAGACATCGCAGGGTTCGGCTATTCCTTGACTGCCGACACCTTCTCAGGGTCCGTCACTATTCCTTCTGCACCCATCGTGTGCCCCAGGAACTTCATCTGGCTGCACAGCGGGCAGAATTTCCCAGGACTGAGGCACAGGTTCGCCTGGCAGGCGGCAACAAAGACCCTTCCAAGTTCTGCAGGGCATCAGCAAAAGCGGTGGTGATTGTCCAAATAGATGACACAGCGACTCCACAGAATGTGAGCCAGCACTCTCTCCATCAGTTTCTTGAATGTGGTTGGGGCGTTACCCAGGCCAAATGGCATTACCCAGAAGTGCCACAGCCCTTGACCAAGGGTGAAGACTGTCTTGGCTGGGCCTCCGGGGCCAGTTCAACCTGCCAGTAGCCATTGTGGAGATCAAGAGAGGTGAACCAGGTCGAACCAGGGTGTCATCAGTTCTGGGCAGTGGGTTAGAGTCAGTCTGGTTCACATCATGAGATGGTTGTAGGCTACACAAACCTGCCAAAACCCGCTTTTCTTCCTAACTTACACCACTGAGGCTGCCCACGAGCTGACAGGGGCTCAATGACGCCAGCCGCTGCCGTCTCTTTGATCCACAGCTCTGCTGTGCTGCTGTTTGGCAAGGGCCAGGCGATGGGGCCGCAGGTGGATGGACTGGGTTAGTGCAGGGAGGCAACAATGGAGGGAGTCTGTTGGAGGTGCCAACGTGGCGAGCATTCGGTCCATAATGACAGATGAGGAAAACTCATTTAGCATAGCCCGGCGCTACAACAAATAGCGCTGCGAAAAATGTTGGGACAAGCTGTTGACCATGCCCCCCCCCCCCCACAATATGCCAGAAGATGGACATTTATCGTAAGGTGCCTTTATGACACAAGAACATGCTGCTGGTGCTTCATTTGTGGTAAATCCTGGGTGGTGTCAGGGAGTTCGGTGTCTCACAGCCTGAGGGAAGAGGCTGTTTCCATCCTGACAGTTCTCGTCCTGATGTTGTGGTACCTCCTGCCTGATGGTAGGGTGTCAAAGAGATGGATGGACAGATGGAAGGGATCATTGACATTGCTCAGGGCCTTTGTATAAGCAGTGCTCCTGATAAATATTACTGATGGGTGGAAAAGAAACCTCAATAATCTTCTCAGCAGTCCTTGCAATGCTTAGCAGGGACTTGGTGTCAGATGCTTTGTTATTCCTGTGTCCAGGATGGTACTCCTGTAAAAATTGGTTAGAATGGGGGGGGGGGGGGGCTCACTCACCTCAATCCCCTCAGGAAGTGGAGACGCTGCTGTGCTTTCTTGACCAAAGAGGTGGTGTTGAGCGACCAGGTGAGATTGTCTGTTATGTGCACTCCCAGAAACGTGGTGCTCTATGGAAAAGCAGTTTATGTGCAGAGAGGAGCGGTCAGGCGGCAACTTTATAAACACTCAACTCTTCACAGACTCACTTTCAAGGACTCCTCGTCTTATATTCTCAATAATTATTAATTATTTATAACTTTGTATTTTTTTAAATGTATTTGCAGTTTGTTGTCTTTTGCACGTTAGTTGTTTGTCTTGTGTGTGGTTTTTCATTGATTATATTGTGTTATTTGTATTTACTGTGAATCCCCTCAAACAAATGAGTCTCAGGGTTGTATATGATAAAGGGTCTTGGCTCAAAATGTCAACTCTTTATTTTCCTCCGATGACGCTGCCTGACCCGCTAAGTTCTTCTATCGCTCTGTGCGCAGTGGAAAGGGTGAGCAGCTTCACGTGCCTGGATGTCAACATCTCAGAGAATCTATCCTGGGCCAAACATGTTGATGCAATTACACTGAAGGCATGCCAGTCCTCAACTTCATTTGAATGTGAGAAGATTTGGTATGTCATCAGAGACTCCTGAAATTCTGAGAGCATTCTGACGAGTTGCACCACCCTTGGGATGGAGGCTCCAATGCAGATGCTGCTATTTGAAGCAACACACAATTCGTTGCAAGAACTCGATGGATCAGGCAGCATTGGAGGGAGGAAAGAAACTGTTGAAGTTTCATGGTGAAACCCTACATTAGGACTAAATGGGGAGGCAAGGTAACACGACCAGCATAAAGCGAAGGAGACTGGTGAGAAATGACCCCAGGGTGATTGATGGACTGAGACGGGGTTAAGATGACAGGCAGGTACTTCCAGTTAAGGGAACAGAATGGGGGGGGGGGGGGGAATAGGTGGAGTCAGACAGAAAGATAGAGAGAGAGGAAAATGAAAGAAAACAGAATTAGAACAAGTTGGTGGAGGTGGGTATGAAATCTGAGAGTGAGATATGCAGCAACACCACGATTCATGAAACTACAGGTTCTAGTCAAGTCAAGTCACTTTTATTGTTATTTCAACCATAACTGCTGGTACAGTACACAGTAAAAAATGAGACAGCGTTTTTCAGGACCATGGTGTTACATGACCCAGCACAAAAACTAGACTGAGCTACGTAAAATACAACACAGAAATAAACGACACTAGACTACAGACCTACCCAGGACTGC
Organism: Hemitrygon akajei; assembly: GCF_048418815.1. NCBI lineage: Eukaryota > Metazoa > Chordata > Chondrichthyes > Myliobatiformes > Dasyatidae > Hemitrygon > Hemitrygon akajei. The sequence goes on from NC_133133.1 coordinate 178,353,824, forward strand.
ATAAAGTGCACAAAACAGAGCAGGCATTACAATAAATAATAGACAAGGCAATAGGGCAGTAAGGTGTCAGTCCAGGCTCTAGGTATTGAAGAGTCTGAAAGCTTGGGGGAAGAAACTGTAACATAGTCTGGTCATGAGAGCCCGAATGCTTCAGTGCCTTTTCCCAGATGGCAGGAGGGAGAAGAGTTTGTATGAGGGGTGTGTGGGGTGCTTCATAATGCTGTTTGCTTTGCAGATGCAGCATGTGGTGAAAATGTCTGTAATGGCGGAAAGAGAGACCCCGATGATCTTCTCAGCTGACCTCATTATCCGCTGCAGGGTCTTAAGATCCCAGATGGTGCAATTTCTGAACCAGGCAGTGATGCAGCTGCTCAGGATGCTCTCAATACAACCCCTGTAGAATGTGATGAGGATGGGTGGTGGGAGATGGACTTTCCTCAGCCTTCGCAGAAAGTAGAGACGCTACTGGGCTTTCTTTGCTATGGAGCCGGTGTTGAGGGACCAGGTGAGATTCTCCGCCAGGTGAACACCAAGAAATTTGGTGCTCTTAACAATCTCTACTAAGAAGCCGTCGATGTTCAGCGGAGCGTGGTCGCTCCGTGCTCTCCTGAAGTCAACAACCATCTCTTTTGTTCTGTTCACATTCAGAGGTTGTTGGCTCTGCTCCAGTCCTTTAGCCACTGCACCTCCTCTCTGTCAGCTGATTCATCGTTCTTGCTGATGAGACCCACCACAGATCGTGTCAATGGCGAACTTGATGATGTGATTGGAGCTGTGTGTTGTAGTACAGTCATGGGTCAGCAGAGTGAACAGCAGTGGACTGAGCACGCAGCCCTGGGGAGCCCCCGTGCTCAGTGTGATGGTGTTGGAGATGCTGCTCCCAATCCGGACTGACTGAGGCTTCCCAGTCAGGAAGTCTAGGATCCAGTTGCAGAGGGAGGTGTTCAGGCCCAGTAGGCTCAGCTTTCCAATCAGATTCTGAGGGATGATTGTGTTGAATGCAGAACTGAAGTCATGAACAGCATTCGAACATACGTGTCTTTTTTGTCCAGGTGGGTTAGGGCCAGGTGGAGGGTGATGGCAATAGCGTCATCTGTTGAGCGGTTGGGATGGTACGCAAACTGCAGGGGGTCCAGTGAGAGGGGCAGCTGGGTCTTGATATGTCTTATAACAAGCCTCTTGAAAGACTGCATGATGATGGATGTGAGTACAACGGGACGGTAGTCATTTAGGCAGGACACTGAAGAGTTTTTCGGCACGGGGACGATGGTGGCGGCCTTGAAGCATGTTGGAATGGTGGCGCTGCTCAGGGAGATGTTGAAAATGTCAGTGAGAACATCTGCTAGCTGGTCTGCACATCCTCTGAGCACTCTACCAGGGATGTTGTCTGGTCCAGCAGCCTTCCGTGGGTTGACCCTGCACAGGGTTCTTTTCATGTCAGCCATGGAGAGACACAGTACCTGGTCATTCGCAGGAGGGGTGGACTTACTCGCCGCCACATCATTTTCCGCCTCAAAACGGCCATAGAAGTTATTCAGCGCACCTGGGAGGGAGGCATCACCTGCACAGTCAGATGATGTTGTCCTGTAATTGGTGATATCCTGGATGCCCTTCCACATGTGCCGTGTGTCGCCACTGTCCTGGAAGTGGCTGTGGATCTGCTGGGCATATGCACGCTTTGCCCCTCTGATGGCCCGGGACAGTTTGGCCCTTGCTGTTGCTAGGCTGCCTTGTCGCCTGCTCTGAAGGTGGAGTTCTGGAATATCCAATGAGATTCATGGTCAAGTTTAAATTCAACCATACACAAATATAGCCAAAAGAAACAATGTTCCTCTGGGGCCAAGGTGCAAATCACAATAGCAACAGCACACTGCACATTGCATATTGCACAAATAGCACCTACATTAACAATTTCACAAAAAGAATGTTTCACAAAATGGGAAAAAAATTAGATAGACCAAGTCCCCAAGTGGCATGACTAGAACAAAGGAAAATTATACTGGTCCAGCTTGCTCTTATGCCAAGTGAACAGCAGAGGGCAGCACTGAGCAGACACTGGAGAGTAACATCGAGTGAACACTGGGGAACAGCACCGAGTGAACACTGGAGAGCAGCACCGAGCGAACACTGGAGAGCAGCACCGAGCAAACACTCGAGAGCAGCACCGAGCGAACACTCGAGAGCAGCATCGAGCGAACACTTGAGAGGAGCACCCAGCGAACACTGGGGAGCAGCACCGAGTGAACATTCGGGAGCAGCACCGAGTGAACACTGGAAAGCAGCACCAAGCGGACACTGGAGAGCAGCATCGAGTAAACACTGGGGAGCAGCATCGAGTGAACACTGGGGAGTAGTATCGTGTGAACACTGGGGAGCAGCACCGAGCGAACACTGGAGAGCAGCACCAAGCGAACACTGGAGAGCAGCACCGGGCGAGCACTGGGGAGCAGTACTGGGTGAACACTGGAGAGCAGCACCGAGTGAACACTGGAGAGCAGCACCGAGTGAACACTGGGGAGCAGCACTGAGCGAACACTCGAGGGCAGCACCGAGTGAACAGTGGGGGGCAGCACCGAGTGAACACTGGGGAGCAGCACCGAGTGAACATTCGGGAGCAGCACCGAGTGAACACTGGAGAGCAGCACCGAGTGAACACTGGGGAGCAGCACCGAGCGAACACTGGGGAGTAGCATCGAGTGAACATTCGGGAGCAGCACTGAGCGAACACTCGAGAGCAGCACTGAGCGAACACTGGGGAGCAGCACCGAGTGAACATTCGGGAGCAGCACCGAGTGAACACTGGAGAGCAGCACCGAGCGAACACTGGAGAGCAGCACCGAGTGAACACTGGAGAGCAGCACCGAGCGAACACTGGGGAGTAGCACCGAGCGAACACTGGGGAGTAGCACCGAGCGAACATTCGGGAGCAGCACCGAGCGAACATTCGGGAGCAGCACCGAGCGAACACTCGAGAGCAGCACCGAGCGAACACTGGAGAAGAGCACCAAGCGAACACTGGGGAGCAGCACCGAGCGAACACTGGGGAGCAGCACCGAGTGAACATTCGGGAGCAGCACCGAGTGAACACTCGAGGGCAGCACCGAGCGAACACTGGGGAGCAGCACCGGGCAAGCACTGGGGAGCAGTACTGAGTGAACACTGGAGAGCAGCACTGAGTGAACACTGGGGAGCAGCACCGGGCAAGCACTGGGGAGCAGTACTGAGTGAACACTGGAGAGCAGCACTGAGTGAACACTGGGGAGCAGCACCGAGTGAACACTGGGGAGCAGCACCGAGTGAACACTGGGGAGCAGCACTGAGTGAACACTGGGGAGCAGCACCGGGCGAGCACTGGGGAGCAGTACTGAGTGAACACTGGAGAGGAGCACCGAGGGAACACTGGAGCGGAGCGCCAAGTGAATACTCGAGGGCAGCACTGAGTGAACAGTGGGGAGCAGCACCGAGCAAACACTTGAGGCCAGCACTGAATGAACACTGGGGATCAGCACCGAGCAAACACTCGAGGGCAGCACTGAGTGAACAGTGGGGGGCAGCACCGAGCAAACAATCGAGGGCAGCACCGAGTGAACACTGGGGAGCAGCACTGAGCAAACACTCGAGGGCAGCACTGAGTGAACACTGGGGAGGAGTACCGAGTGAATACTCGAGAGCAGCACCGAGTGAACACTGGAGAGCAGCACTGAGTGAACACTGGGGAGCAGCACCGAGCAAACACTCAAGGGCAGCACCGAGTGAACACTGGAGAGCAGCACCGAGCGAACACTGGAGAGCAGCACCCAGCGGACACTGGGGAGCAGCACTGAGTGAACACTGGAGAGCAGCACCGAGTGAACACTGGGGAGCAGCATCGAGTGAACACTGGGGAGTAGTATCGAGTGAACACTGGGGAGTAGTATCGTGTGAACACTGGGGAGCAGCACCCAGCGGACACTGGGGAGCAGCACCCAGCGGACACTGGGGAGCAGCACCCAGCGGACACTGGGGAGCAGCACCGAGCGGACACTGGTGAGCAGCACCGAGCGGACACTGGTGAGCAGCACCGAGCGAACACTGGGGAGCAGCACCGAGTGAACACTGGGGAGCAGCACCGAGTGAACATTCGGGAGCAGCACCGAGTGAACATTCGGGAGCAGCACCGAGTGAACACTGGAGAGCAGCACCGAGTGAACACTGGGGAGCAGCACCGAGTGAACACTGGAGAGCAGCACCGAGTGAACACTGGGGAGCAGCATCGAGCGAACACTGGGGAGCAGCACCGAGCGAACACTCGAGAGCAGCACCGAGCGAACACTGGAGAGGAGCACCAAGCGAACACTGGGGAGCAGCATCGAGTGAACATTCGGGAGCAGCACCGAGTGAACACTGGAAAGCAGCACCAAGCGGACACTGGGGAGCAGCACCGAGTGAACACTCGAGGGCAGCACCGGGCGAGCACTGGGGAGCAGTACTGAGTGAACACTGGAGAGCAGTACCGAGTGAACACTGGGGAGCAGCACCGAGTGAACACTGGGGAGCAGCACCGAGTGAACACTGGGGAGCGGCACTGAGTGAACACTGGGGAGCAGCACCGGGCGAACACTGGGGAGCAGTACCGAGTGAACACTGGAGAGGAGCACCGAGGGAACACTGGAGCGGAGCGCTAAGTGAATACTCGAGGGCAGCACTGAGTGAACAGTGGGGAGCAGCACCGAGCAAACACTTGAGGCCAGCACTGAATGAACACTGGGGATCAGCACCGAGCAAACACTCGAGGGCAGCACTGAGTGAACACTGGGGAGGAGTACCGAGTGAACACTCGAGAGCAGCACCAAGTGAACACTGGAGAGCAGCACTGAGTGAACACTGGGGAGCAGAACTGAGCAAACACTCAAGGGCAGCACCGAGTGAACACTGGGGAGGAGTACCGAGTGAACACTCGAGAGCAGCACCAAGTGAACACTGGGGAGCAGCACTGAGTGAACAGTGGGGGGCAGCACCGAGTAAACACTCGAGGGCAGCACTGAGTGAACACTGGAGAGCAGCACTGAGTGAACACTGGGGAGCAGCACCGAGCAAACACTCAAGGGCAGCACCGAGTGAACACTGGGGAGGAGTACCAAGTGAACACTCGAGAGCAGCACCAAGTGTACACTGGGGAGCAGCACTGAGTGAACAGTGGGGGGCAGCACCGAGTAAACACTCGAGGGCAGCACCAAGTGAACACTGGGGAGCAGCACTGAGTGAACAGTGGGGGGCAGCACCGAGCAAACACTCAAGGGCAGCACCGAGTGAACACTGGGGAGGAGTACCAAGTGAACACTCGAGAGCAGCACCAAGTGTACACTGGGGAGCAGCACTGAGTGAACAGTGGGGGGCAGCACCGAGTAAACACTCGAGGGCAGCACCAAGTGAACACTGGGGGGCAGCACTGAGTGAACAGTGGGGGGCAGCACCGAGCAAACACTCGAGGGCAGCACTGAGTGAACACTGGGGAGGAGTACCGAGTGAACACTCGAGAGCAGCACCAAGTGAACACTGGGGAGCAGCACTGAGTGAACAGTGGGGGGCAGCACCGAGTAAACACTCGAGGGCAGCACTGAGTGAACACTGGGGAGGAGCACCAAGTGAACACTCGAGAGCAGCACCAAGTGAACACTGGGGAGCAGCACCAAGTGAACAGTGGGGGGCAGCACTGAGTGAACACTGGAGAGCTGCATCGAGTGAACAGTGGGGGGCAGCACCGAGTGAACACTGGAGAGCAACACCGAGCGAAAACTGGATATCAATATCTCTAACTTCTGGTAATTTGTTCACTCCCCTTTTCTCTTACCATTGCCTATATTCTGGTTCCCCTCTTATATGTTCTCTTTTCCTCAGTTGCCAATCACCTACTCCAGTCCCCTGGTGCCCCTCCACCTTCCCTTTCTCCCATGGTGCAATCTCCCCCTCGTATCGGATTCTTTTTCTTCAGCCCTTTATATTTTACACCTATCACCTTCCAGCTTCTTATTACACTCCCCCCTCCCCTACCCACCTACCTTCCCTCTCACCTATTGCTTGTCCACCATCCCCTCCCCTCACCTTCTTCCTCTGGCTTCTGCCCACTCCCATTCCAGTCCTGATGAAGGGTCTCTGCCTGAAGCACCAACTGTTGATTCCCCTCCATAGACGCTGCCTGACCTGTTGAGTTCACTCAGCATTTTGTGTATGTTGCTCTGGATTTCCAGCTTTAGTAGAATCGCTTGTGTTTACGATTTTCACCCTTCTGCCTCCACAGGTGCTGCCTGACTCTGAATTTTTGCTTCAGACCTTTTGTTCCACTGGCATCTCTTTGGGCTTCATCAGTAGGTGCATCAGTGTCGTTTCCTGTGCTTTATCATGTTTGCAGCTAACTCCTGTCCTGCTTTAACCTTCACCGGTCATGTCCTTTCTGAGGGGCTGACTGGCAACAAATTTCTTTAACCTAACCCTAACCTAGGGATGAGAAGCATTGATCGTGATAGTCAGAGGCTCTTTCCCAGGGCTGAAATTGCTAGCACAAGAGGGCACAGTTTTAAGGTGCTTGGAAGCAGATACAGAGGAGATGTCAGGGGTAAGTTTTTTTTACTCAGAGTGGTGAGTGTGTGGAATGGGCTGCTGGTGGCGATGGTGGAGGCAGATATGATAGGGTCTTTTAAGAGACTCCTGGACAGATACATGGAGCTCAGTTAAACAGAGGGCTGTGGGTAATCCTAGGTAATTTCTGAAGTAAGTACATGTTCAGCACAGCATTGTGGGCCGAAGGGCCTGTATTGTGCTGTAGGCTTTCTATGTTCTAACCTTCACCAGTCGTGTCCTTTCCGAGGGGCTGACTGACAACAAACCACTTCAAACTTCACCAGTTGTGTCCTTTCCGAGGGGCTGACTGACAACAAACCTGTTTCAAGAACACAAACTCCCATCAGCTTCCTTGACAAAACATAAAGAAAACTCCAATAATCTGACACCACAGGATTTTGTGGTCAGACCAGTACCTTCCTAGATTTCTGAATGCTATTAATATACCAAAAAACTTTATTTCACCTTTTTACAAGATACACTGGTATGGTAAGCCATTCTGAGCTGCCTGAAGCCACAAATCCACCCATGGTTGGATCCCTGAAGTTCCAGGCCTGACCTAAGCTCCAGTGACACATCGAGCCCCAGTCAGGGCCCCTACCTATGGCTGGAACCACTGTGGTATCTGCAGATCCCATTCCAGAATAATGAGTGATCTGAGTGCCAAAGTGTTGGGATTTCCAGGCAATTGAACACCAGATTATCAGATTTTTAAAGCCCATGCCACTGTCAGGACACCTTACCAACCAATCAACTCCACACTCTCACCACTCCTGAGTGAAGAAGTTTGCCCTCATGTTTCCCTTAAACTTTTCACCTGTAGCACGCTGTAAGGTTCCACTGCTCAGGTAATGGTTTCTCTGTAGCAGCAATGTTTGGGTTATGACTAGAGATAACGGGGCATGTTAGCCAATGAGTGGGACGTTGTTCTTTCTTACTGGTTGTAAAATGAATGGTACAGCAAAGTGACCTTCAGCCCTGTGTCAAGTATGGCTCTAGCATACTTGACACAGCATCCTAGTGATAAACTGGAGCTTGGCCGCACTAAGCCTTCAGGAATATGGTTCTTCACTTCAGGGTGTTCCTTGATATATTGCTGGGAATGTGTCCCCACCAGTACCCCAGGCCATCCGCTCACTGGGTCTCTTTTGAGTTTTCCCACGACACTCTCTGCTTAGGTACCTGGGGTCTCACTCTCCAAGGGGTTTCCCGTCGTTCATACTCCCACCTGAAGTGTGCCTCTTCATCACAATTATAACAGACAATATCAGCCACTTCTCTTCTCACAGGACCCTGGTTGCTGGAGCTCTCAGCATAGTTCGTCCCCTTAGAGGGTCCACCTCCCTGTCAGCTCCATCATACGGAGAAGCCACACTCACTAATAACAACCGAGACATCTCAACTCTCAACTCTGCCACGATCTCCTCTACCACTCCCCAGAGTGGGCTAACCGTGGTCACTTCGATGCAGGGGATCACTACTGAGGACTGTACCCTGCTGTTGGAGGCCTTCCACGCCTCCAACACATTTTCTTCCTTTTGTACTTCTCTGATCAGCTCAACACACGAGGGAGGAGGACGCATCTTATGAGACAGTCGGAGATCCCAAGCGGGACTGGGTGCCCCTGGCTATCTGATCCATTCTTCACTGATCCACCTCAGCCACCTGAATGAACCCTCTGCGCAGCAAGCAATTTAGCTGCCTCTCTTGCTGAAAGATGTAGGCAGAAAGCTTCTCCCCCTTCTCCTGACACATATTCTGAAACCCCGTCATGAGCTTCAATGGGCTTCCTGCCATGCCAAACGCATTTTCCACTGCTCCCATGTAATCAGCAGCCTTGGCTTGGGGATACCGGGACCTTACAGCTCTCACAACATCAGCAGCCTTGGCTTGGGGATACCGGGACCTTACAGCTCTCACAACATCAGCAGCCTTGGCTTGGGGATACCGGGACCTTACAGCTCTCACAACATCAGCAGCCTGCTCCCTCAAACTTTCAACCAATCGCTGTTGATTTATGTCATTAGAGCACTGCCACTCATCTAACAACTGAGAGGTCTGCTCCACCCAAGTCTCATCCTCCTCTTACCCTTTAGGGGTGGGCTTCATTCCTGAGAATGGGTGAAGCCTATGATAGCTGGGACTTGGGACCTAGGTATTTTTCCATTTATTCACCAGAGAGCTAAAGGTGGATACTAACTCAGAATTCTCATTCATCCCTGAGGGACAAGGACTCATTAGACATTCCAAATCAGACCACTCCTTCCCCTCGCTAAGCAGAAATGAGAGAACCCTGTCTCCGAAGTCTCCTCCCCCAGCTACAGGAGACACAACTTGCAGTTCAGCCTGCTCACTTACACTCTCCACCCCCGGAAAGTATGGACAGTCCATTGCCACCCCCCCCCCCCATCACCTGCAGCCCCAATAGTACCAGGCAGTCCCACTGCTGTTCCGTCAGCGCTAGTCTGAACGAAAACAAAGTCTGTGCCCGCCATTTTATCAAATCTCCACACCACAATCATAACTTTGTGTCAACAGCTTTAACTGTACTTAAAAGTCAAATTAACAATTCATTAGGTGTACGAATAGCTACTCCACTCAACACGCTCACATTAGTCACTGGTAATCCTGTGGATGAACACCACTGCTCCATCCTGGCAGTATCCAGACTAGCACAGGCTTAAGCACACAACCCGCTGGTTCAATGCTCAGGGCAATCACACAGCATCCAACGGAATCAATCCCGGATTGTAACCCTCAGGCTCGGCTGGCGGTGTTAGTCTAGGGAAGACAGTCTCTGGCCCCGCTAGATGTGTGAAATCTGAGGGGAAAAACCTCTTGTTTGGGTGGATACAGTACACCATATGCAATTAAATGATTTAGCTTTATAATTCTTAATTTGACTAGAGGGTTAGTAAAGAAAACAAACAGAAAAGGGCGCGTTTTAATGAAACAGTCTAATGCCCACGTTGGAGCTCACAGTTTCCCCCAGGCATCGTCGACTCCCAGCCCCATTCCAAGTTCACTCTGTCCTGCAGTCTACTACCTTTCTATTCTGCCACCTTCTCTCTCCATCTTCCACTGAACAAAAGACCTCGAACAACTCGCTCTCAGGAACACAGCATGAAAAAACACTCCCTTCATTGGATGGCGCACATTCCAAAGCCCCTGTTATCTCTAGTCATAATCCAAACACTACTGCTACAGAAAACCCATTGCATTAACAGTGAAACCTTTCCCAGGGCATTACACTCCCTACTGACAGAGGCCTCCCACACCTCCGATGCATTCTCGTCCTCACACACTTCTCAGATGAGCTCAAAATTGTTCACAATACTCAAGGTGTCACAGCCACAGATTCGGCAGCACAGCAGATATGGTAATTGTGCTTGTGAATAGCATGTGTCAGCTAATTATTATTTAATTGTGATAGTATTTAAGTCCATTCATTCTGTTGTAGTATTGGTTGAGACTTGGACAGAGCACAGCAATGCTTCGCTGCCTGCTTGCATTCCACCTCGCCTGAGAAATTGGACTATTGAGTCAACTGACTCTGAAGACTTGCAGTATTCATTTTATTCTTAGTTGAGCTTTTCTGCCGTAGTGTAGGCTTCGTTTTCCATTTGAGAGTTTTAGTTAATGGCCCTGTTTAGCCTAGTGTTTATTGTTTTCTTTTCCCTTTAACACTGTTCACATTAAAGCCTGTGAACTATCGACCTGCTTCAGTGTCTCTCAATCCTCACTTGGGCCATATCCAAATCGGGTAACACAAGGAGAGGCCTCACCAGTGCATTATAAAGCCTCAGCATCACATTTCTGCTCTTGTATTCTAGACCACTTGAAATAAATGCTAACATTGCATTTGCCTTCGTCACCACCAACTCTACCTGTAAGTTTATTTTTAGAATGTTCTGCATAAGGACTCCTAAGTCCCTTTGCAACTCACATTTTTAGATTTTCTCCCCATTTTGAAAATAGTTTGCACATTTATCTCTACTACCAAGGTGCATGACCATGCATTTTCCAACATTGTATTTCATTTGCCACTCTCTTGCCCATTCTCCTAATTTGTATAAGTCCTTCTGCATCCTACCTGTTTCCTCAACATTACCTCCTCCTCCACCAATCTTCATATCATTTGCAAACTTGGCAACAAAGCCATTTATTCTGTCATCTAAATCATTTATATACAGCATAAAAGAAGTGGCCCCAACACTGACCCCTGTGGAACACCACTAGTCACTGGCAGCCAACCAGAAAAGGATACTTTTATTCCCACTTGCTGCCTTCTACCGATCAGTAATTTTTCTGTAATGCCATGGGCTCTTAATTTGGTAAGCAGCTTGGAAAGCGGCCAGTGAGTGAGTGGGCCAGTGAAGGAGTGGAGATTTAAGGCTTTGACTCAAGAGGCTTCGACGAGAAGAGGCGGAGGATGAGCTTCACTCCAAGTGAAATAAGGCCGGGTAAGTTCTTTTCAAAGGAGAAAGTTTCAAAAGTTGAGGCAAGTATTGGGTAGGTCATGGCAGCTGAGATCAGCCCTGTGGTTTGTTCATCCTGCAGCATGTGGGAAATCAGGGATACTTCCAGTGTCCCTGACGACTATGTGTGCAGGAAGTGTGTCCAACTGCAGCTTCTGGCAGACCGCATTGAGCATCTGGAGCTGCGATTGGATTCATACTGGAGCATCTGCGATGCTGAGAAAGTCGTGAATAGCACGTTCAGTGAGTTGGCAGGTAAAGGCTACACAGGCAGAAAGGGAATGGGTGGCCACTAGACAGCGTAGCAGTAGGCAGGTAGTGCAGGAGTCCCCTGAGGTCATCTCCCTCCTAAACAGATATACTGTTTTGGATACTGTTGGGGGAGATGTCTCATCAGGGGAAGGCAGCAGCAGCCGAGTTCATTGCACCATGGGTGGCTCTGCGGCACAGGAGGGAAGGAAAAGGAGTGGGAGAGCTATAATGATAGGGGATTCGATTGTAAGGGGAATAGATAGGCGTTTCTGCGACCGCAAACGAGACTCCAGGATGGTATGTTGCCTCCCTGGTGCAAGGGTCAAGGATGTCTCTGAGCGGCTGCAGGACATTCGGGAATGGGAGGGTGAACAGCCAGTGGTCGTGGTGCACATAGGTACCAACGATATAGGTAAAAAACGGGATGAGGTCCTACAAGGTGAATTTAGGGAGTTAGGAGATAAACTAAAAAGTAGGACCACAAAGGTAATAATCTCTAGATTACAACCAGTGCCATGTGCTATTCAGAGTAGAAATAGGACGATATTTCAGATGAATACATGGCTTGAAAAATGGTGCAAGGGGGAGAGATTCAAATTTCTGGGGCATTGGAACCAGTTTTGGGAGAGGTGGGACCGGTATAAACAGGACAGTCTGCACCTGGGCTGGATTGGAACCATTGTCCTAGGGGGAGCGTTTGCTACTGCTGTTCAGGAGGCTTTAAACTAATGTGGCAGGGGGATGGGAACAAGTGCAGAGAGACAGAGGGGTGTAAAATGAGGGTAGAAGCAAAAAGTAGTAAGGTGAAAAGTAAAAGTGGCAGGCAGGCAAATCCAGGGCAAAAAGCAAAAAGGGCCACTTTTCAACATAATTGTATAAGGGCTAAGAGTGTTGTAAAAACAAGCCTGAAGGCTTTGTGTGTCAATGCGAGGAGCATTCGTAACAAGGTGGATGAATTGAATGTGCAGATAGTTATTAATGAATATGATATAGTTGGGATCACAGAGACATGGCTCCAGGTGACCAGGGATGGGAGCTCAACATCCAGGGATATTCAATATTCAGGAGGGATAGACAGGAAAGAAAAGGAGGTGGGGTAGCGTTGCTGGTTAGAGAGGAGATTAATGCAATAGAAAGCAGGCCATTCTAGATTGGGTATTGAGCAATGAACAAGGGTTAGTTAGCAATCTTGTCGTGCGAGGCCCCTTGGGTAAGAGTGACCATAATGTGGTGGAATTCTTCATTAAGATGGCGAGTGACATAGTTAATTCAGAAACAAAGGTTCTGAACTTAAAGAAGGGTAACTTTGAAGGTATGAGACGTGAATTAGCTAAGATAGACTGGCAAATGATACTTAAAGGGTTGACGGGGGATATGCAATGGCAAGCATTTAAAGATCGCATGGATGAACTACAACAATTGTTCATCCCAGTTTGGCAAAAGAATAAACCAGGGAAGGTAGGGCACCCATGGCTGACAAGGGAAATTAGGGATAGTATCAAGTCCAAAGAAGAAACATACAAATTAGCAAAAAAAAAGTGGCACACCTGAGGACTGGGAGAAATTCAGAGACCAGCAGAGGAGGACAAAGGGATCAATTAGGAAAGGGAGAAAAGAGAGAAAGCTGGCAGGGAACATAAAAACTGACTGTAAAAGCTTTTATAGATACGTGAAAAGAAAAAAATTGGTCAAGACAAATGTAGGTCCTTTACAGTCAGAAACAGATGAATTGATCATAGGGAACAAAGACATGGCAGACCAATTGAACAACTACTTTGGTTCTGTCTTCACTAAGGAGGACATAAATAATCTTCCAGAAATAGTAAGGGACCAAGGGTCTAATGAGATGGAGGAACTGTGGGAAATACATGTTAGTAGGGAAGTGGTGTTAGGTAAATTGAAGGGATTAAAGGCAGATAAATCCCTAGGGCCAGATGGTCTGCATCCCAGAGTGCTTACGGAAGTAGCCCAAGAAATAGTGGATGCATTAGTGATAATTTTTCAAAACTCCTTAGATTCTGGATTAGTTCCTGAGGATTGGAGGGTGGCTAATGTAACCCCGCTTTTTAAAAAAGGAGGGAGAGAGAAACAGGGGAATTATAGACCGGTTAATCTGACATCGGTGGTGGGGAAAATGCTAGAGTCGGTTATCAAAGATGTGATAACAGCACATTTGGAAAGAGGTGAAATCATTGGACAAAGTCAGCATGGATTTGTGAAAGGAAAATCATATCTGACAAATCTTATAGAATTTTTTGAAGATGTAACTAGTAGAGTGGATAGGGGAGAGCCAGTAGATGTGGTATATTTAGATTTTCAAAAGGCTTTTGACAAGGTCCCACACAGGAGATTAGTGTGCAAACTTAAAGCACATGGTATTGGGGGTATGGTATTGATGTGGATAGAGAATTGGTTGGCAGACAGGAAGCAAAGAGTGGGAGTAAACGGGACCGTTATTATCTGAATGGTGGCCGATTAGGAAAAGGGGAGATGCAACGAGATCTGGGTGTCATTATACACCAGTCATTGAAAGTGGGCATGCAGGTACAGCAGGCGGTGAAAAAGGCAAATGGTACGTTGGCATTCATAGCAAAAGGATTTGAGTACAGGAGCAGGGAGGTTCTACTGCAGTTGTACAAGTCCTTGGTGAGACTGCACCTAGAATATTGTGTGCAGTTTTGGTCCCCTAATCTGAGGAAGGACATTCTTGCCATAGAGGGAGTACAGAGAAGGTTCACCAGATTGATTCCTGGGATGGCAGGACTTTCATATGAAGAAAGACTGGATCGACTAGGCTTATACTCACTGGAATTTAGAAGATTGAGGGGGGATCTTATTGAAACGTATAAAATTCTAAAGGGATTGGACAGGCTAGATGCAGGAAGATTGTTTCAGATGTTGGGGAAGTCCAGAACGAGGGGTCACAGTTTAAGGATAAAGGGGAAGCCTTTTAGGACCGAGATGAGGAAAAACTTCTTCACACAGAGAGTGGTGAATCTGTGGAATTCTCTGCCACAGGAAACAGTTGAGGCCGGTTCATTGGCTATATTTAAGAGGAAGTTAGATATGGCCCTTGTGGCTAAAGGTATCGGGGGTATGGAGAGAAAGCAGGTACAGGGTTCTGAGTTGGATGATCAGCCATGATCATACTGAATGGCGGTGCAGGCTCAAAGGGCCAAATGGCCTACTCCTGCACCTATTTTCTATGTTTCTATATGTGGCACCTTCTCAAATGCCTTCTGGAAGTCCAAATATACAACATCGACTGCATCCCTTTTATCTATACTATGTGTAATCTCCTCAAAGAATTCCAACAGGTTCATCAGGCAAGATTTTCCCTTAAATAAACCATGCTGACTTTGTCCTATCTTGTCCTGTGTCACCATGTACTCCATAATCTCATCCTTAACAATTGACTCCAACATCTCGCCAACCGCTGAGGTCAGGTTAACTAGTCTATAATTTCTTTTCTGCTGTGTTCCTCCTTTCTTAAAGAGTTAAGTGAAATTTGCAGTTTTCCAGTCCATGGACACCATGCCGGAGTCCAATTATTTTTGAAAGATCAGTACACGTGCCTCCACAATTTCTATCACTACCACTTACAGAATCCTAGTGTGCAGTTCATCTGGTCCGGGTGACTTACATTTTCTTTCAGCTTTTTGAGCGCCTTCTCCCTTGTAAGCTGCAGTCACTCCTCTTTCCTCACACCTTTCAACATCTGGCACACTGCTAGTGTCTTCCACAGTGAAGACAAATGCAAAATACTCATTCAGTTCATTTGCCATTTCCTTGGCTCCTGTTATTATTTCTCTGGCTTCATTTTCTAGCGGTCCTCTATTCACTCTTATCTCTCTTTTATTTTTTACATGCTTGAAAAAGCATTTACTATCCACTTTGATATTATTTGCTAGCTTGCTTTCACATTTCATTTTTCCCCTTCTAATCATTCTTTTAGTTGCTCTTTGTAGGGTTTTAAAAACTTTCCAGTCCTCTGTCTTCCTACTAATTTTTGCTTTGTTGTATACTCTCTCTTTTGCTTTTACACTAGCTTTGACTTTCTTTGTCAGTCACAGTTGTACTATTTTGCCATTTGAGTATTTCTTTGCTTTTTGGAATACATGTATCCTGCACCTTCGTTTTTCCAAGAAACTCAAGCCATTGCTGCAATGCTGACATCCCTGCCAGCAGCTCCTTCCAATTTACTTTGGCCAACTCCTCTCTCGTACCACTGTAATTTCCATTACTCCACCGAAATACTGCTACATCAGACTTCACTTTCTCCACATCAAATTTGAACTCAATCATATTGTAATCACTGCCTCATAAGTGTACTTTTACCTTAAACTCCCCAATCACCTCCAGTTCATTACATAACACCCAGTCCATCATAGCTAATCCCCTAGTAGGCTCAATAACAAACTGCTCTAAAAAGCCATCTCATAAGCATACAACAAAGTCACTCTCTTAGGATCCATTTCCAACTTGATTTTCCTGATTGACATGCATGTTGAAATCTCCCATAAGTATCATAACATTGCCCTTTTGACACGTCTTTTCTATTTCCTGTTGTAATCCGTGATCCACCTCCCAACCACTGTTGGGAGGCCTGTACTGTATATAATTGCCATCAGGGTCCTTTTACCCCTGCAGTTTCTTAACTCAACTGTAGATATAGGAAAGGTAGGCCATTCAGCCCATCAAATTGTTCTTCCATTCAATCATGGGCTGATCCATTTCTTCCAGTCATTTCAACACCCCTGCATTCTCCCCCATACCCTTTAATGCCCTGGCTAATCAAGAACTTATCTATCTCTGCCTTAAATGCATCCAATGACTTGGCCTCCACAGCCGCTTGTGGCAACAAATTCCACAGATTTATCACCCTCTGACTAAAGTAATTTCTCTGCATCTCAGTTCTAAAAGGATGTCCTTCAATCCTGAAGTTGTGCTCCCTTGTCCTAGACTCCCTACCGTGGGAAATAACTTTGCCATATCTAATCTGTTCAGGACTTTTAACATTCAGAGTGTTTCTGTGAGATTCCCCCTCATTCTCCTGAACTCCAGGGAATACAGCCCAAGAGCTGCCAGACATTTCTCATACAGTAACCCTTTCATTCCTGGAATCATTCTCATGAATCTTCTCTGAACCCTCTCCAATGTCAGTATATCCTTTCTAAAATAAGGAGCCCAAAACTGCATACAATACTCCAAATGTGGTCTCACGAGTGCCTTATAGAGCCTCAACATCACATCCCTGCTCTTATATTCTATACCTCAAGACATGAATGCCAACATTGCATTCACCTTCTTCACAACCGACTCAACCTGGAGGTTAACCTTTAGGGTATGCTGCACAAGGACTCCCAAGTCCTTTTGTATCTCTGTATTTTGAATTCTCTCCCCATCTAAATAATAGTCTGCCGCCTTATTTCTTCCACCAAAGTGCATGACCATACACTTTCCAACATTGCATTTCATTTGCCACTTCTTTGCCCATTCCCCTAAACTATCCAAGTCTCTCTGCAGGCTCTCTGTTTCCTCCACCTATCTTTGTATCATCCACAAATTTAGCCACAGATCCATGAATCCCATAGTCCAAATCATTGACATACATCATAAAAAGCAATGGTCCCAACACCAACCCCTGTGGAACTGCACTGGTAACCGGCAGCCAGCCAGAATAGGATCCCTTTATTACCACTCTTTGCTTTCTACCGATCAACCAATGCCCCACCCATGCTAGTAACTTCCCTGTAATTCCATGAGCTCTTATCTTGCTAAGCAGTCTTCTGTGCGGCACCTTGTCAAAGGCCTTCTGAAAATCCAAGTACACCATGTCTACTACATCTCCTTTGTCTACCCTGCTTGTAATTTCCTCAAAAATGTCCAGTAGGTTAGTCAGGCAGGATGATCATTTCAGGAAACCATGCTGGCTTTGGCCTATCTTGTCATGCGCCTCCAAGTACTTTGTAATTTCATCCCTAACTATCAATTCCAATAACTTCCCAACCACTGATGTCAGGCTAACAGGTCTATAGTTTCCTTTCTGTGCCTCCCACCCTTCTTAAGTGGTGGAGTAACACTTGCAATTTTCCAGTCATCCGGTACAATGCCAGAATCTATTGATTCTTGAAAGATCATCGTTAATGCCTCCGCAATCCTTCTAGCTACTTCCTTCAGAACCTGAGGGTGCATTCTCCAGGAGATTTATCCATTCTCAGACCATTAAACTTCCTGAGCACCTTCTCAGTTGTAATTTTCACTGCACATACTTCACTTCCTTGACACTCCTGAATGTCCAGTATACTGCAGACATCTTCCACTGTGAAGACTGATGCAAAATACACATTCAGTTCCTCTGCCATCTCTGCATCTCTCATTACAATATCTCCAGCGTCATTTTCTATTGGTTCTATATCTACCCTCAACTCTCTTTTACTGTTTATATACTTAAAAAAGCTTTTAGTATCTTCTTTGATATTAGTCGCCAGCTCCTTTTCGTAATTCATCTTTTCCTTCCTAATGACCTTCTTAGCTTCCTTCTGCAAGTTTTTAAAAGCTTCCCAATCCTCTATCTTCCCACTGGCTTTGGCTTCCTTGTATGCTCTCTCTTTTGCTTTTACTTTGGCTCTGACTTCACTTGTCAGCCACGGTAGTGTCCTTCTTCTATTCGAAAATTACTTCTTATTTGGGATATATCTGTCTTGTACTTCCCTCATTTTCAGCAGAAACTCCAGCCATTTCTGCTCTGCTGTCCTTTCTGCTAGTGGCCCTTTCCAGTCAACCTTGGCCAGTTCCCCTCTCATGACAAACTCTATCCCATTTAGTCCTTTTACAATATGGGATTCACAGTCAATATGTTTTGGGGGAGGAAGGTTCTGGATTGGAGAGAGTAGTTGGTGCTGTGGAGGGAATAAAAATAGGACTTTTGAAAGTATATCGGTGGATTTTGATCAGCACAGAGGGAATGGGCCGAATGGTCTGTTTTCGTGATGTATGGTTTACTGGATAATAGGGGCCAGGGATCGGAATCCTGGTGGAATTTGTGATCAGGTGCAGCAGCAACCACCATATTTTCTTTTTACCTGGTCAGTGTAATGTGTTGAACGGTCTGTCTAGACGGCAGGTAAATAAACTTTTTCACTTAAGTGGTAAATTAGTTTTTTATTGTCACATGTATAACGGTACAGTGAAAAATGTGCTATGGATACTGTTCATTCAGATCAGATTGTTACACAGTGCGTTGAGATGCAACTTGCACAGTCACAGAGAGAATGTGGTAATTCCACACAAGCAGCGGTGAAGCCCGGGATCGAATCCGAGTCCGCGGAGGTGTGAACGACAGCCCCGCTCGGTGGCTGTTTCGCATTCACTGCCTGGGGCGGGGTCGCAGCTGATCTCTCGGTAGACGTGCTGCTTGGCACCGGCCGCCGATGGACGGGAAGCCCTTGCGTCTGATCGCCGCCGCCGACGCTGAGCTGGGGATCGGTATGGGTGGGCACCTGCCCTGGGATCTGCCGTGAGTACCAGGCCAAAGACAACGCGCTCCGGCCAGTGGATCCCGGGACACGGACACCACGCTCCAGATACTGGATCCCGTGGTCTGGACACCGCATTCCGGACTCCGCATCCCGGGACCCGGACACGCGGCTCCAGCTGCACACTCGATCCCGAGACTCGGACTTTGCTCCGGAGTTTGGGAAACCGGACACCGAACTCGAGCACTAAACACCAGCTCCCAGAATGTCGGACACTCGACTCCAGACCCCATGAACCCTATCGGGACCTGAGATACAGTTGTGCCGATCTAGCTAGGAATTCCCAACATTCTCGCCCGCCCTGAATTCCCGAATTTCTCTCCACAGGAACGAGTTCAACTGGTTCGTATCCCGGATCACTGCCATTTCTGAGCCAGGTAAGTGACCTTCGAGCCGCAAGAGGCGTTGCAGGCCGCGGTGGCGATGCCAGGGGAGGGAGAGGGAACCAGAGGGAAGACGTTGGGCTAGATGAGCAGGTGGGCGAGGTCTGAATTGCGAGGAGCGGAACCAGAGGGGAGGGGAGGATGGGGCCTGAGTGGACAGAGCCAGAGGAACAAAATGGAAACATGGTCATGGTGGGAGGTAACTGGGGGCAATAGGGGGCAGGGGGCTTTGCAAGTGTCGGATGGGGGTGGAGACCCCCAAGTTAGGAAAAGGGGTAGTACAACGAGATCTAGGTGTCCTTGTTCATCAGTCACTGAAAGTAAACATGCAGGTACAGCAGGCAGTGAAGAAAGCTAATGGCATGTTGGCCTTCATAACAAGGGGAGTTGAGTATAGGAGCAAAGAGATCCTTCTGCAGTTGTACAGGGCCCTGGTGAGACCACACCTGGAGTATTGTGTTCAGTTTTATATAACCATATAACAATTACAGCACGGAAACAGGCCATCTCGGCCCTTCTAGTCCGTGCCGAATGCTTACTCTCACCTAGTCCCGCTGGCCTGTACTCAGCCCATAACCCTCCATTCCTTTCCTGTCCATATACCTATCCAATTTTACTTCAAATGACAATACCAAACCTGCCTCTACCACTTCTACAGGAAGCTCATTCCACACAGCTACCACTCTCTGAGTAAAGAAATTCCCCCTTATGTTACCCTTAAACTTTTGCCCCATAACTCTCAACTTATGTCCTCTTGTTTGAATCTCCCCTACTCTCAATGGAAAAAGCCTATCCACGTCAACTCTATCCCCCTCATAATTTTAAATACCTCTAGCAAGTCCCCCCTCAACCTTCTACGCTCCAAAGAATAAAGACCTAACTTGTTCAACCTTTCCCTGTAACTTAGGTGCTGAAACCCAGGTAACATTCTAGTAAATCTTCTCTGTACTCTCTCTATTTTGTTGACATCTTTCCTATAATTCGGTGACCAGAACTGTACACAATACTCCAAATTTGGCCTTGCCAATGCCTTGTACAATTTTAACATTACATCCCAACTCCTATACTCAATGCTCTGATTTATAAAGGCCAGCATACCAAAAGCTTTCTTCACCACCCTATTTGGTCTCCAAATCAGAGGAAGGACATTCTTGCTATTGAGGGAGTGCAGTGTAGATTCACGAGGTTGATTCCCAGGATGGCGGGACTGTCATATGTTGAAAGATTGGAGTGACTGGGCTTGTATACACTGGAATTTAGAAGGATGAGAGGGGATCTGATTGAAACATATAAGATTATTAAGGGATTGGACACGCTAGAGGCAGGAAACATGTTCCCAATGTTGGGGGAGTCCAGAGCCAGAGGTCACAGTTTAAGAATAAGGGGTAGGTCATTTAGAACGGAGTTCAGGAAAAACCTTTTCACCCAGAGAGTGGTGGATCTATGGAATGATCTGCCTCAGAAGGCAGTGGAGGCCAATTCTCTGGATGCTTTCAAGAAAGAGATAGAGCTCTTAAAGATAGTGGAGTCAAGGGATATGGGGAGAAGGCAGGAACAGGGTACTGATTGTGGATGATCAGCCATAATCACATTGAATGGCGGTGCTGGCTCAAAGGGCCGAATGGCCTACTCCTGCACCTATTGTCTATTGAGACAGGGAGGAGGATGCAGTTTGTTCCAGGTCTAGACCTGTCACAACCACTGATGGAGGATGTGAGGCAGTGGGAGCCAGTTATCTATGATTGCTATCCCCTCAGACACTACCTGACCTACCACAGAATTTTATTTCAGGTTTGCAGCAGCCATCAGAGTTAGTTCCCACCGGGAATTTGGAGAAGGTCATATTCCATGGGAAAGGAAGGTCAAATGGGATCTCATTCACAAGGCCGGAGAAGGACATTGGATGAGTCTGAAGCATAGTGGACTATTGAGGGGGCTCCCACTATTGGGGGTTTCTGAGGCAGGGTTTCCTGTTGTGGGGATCTCACTTATAGTGGGATCCTGGGAAAGTTACCTCTGGAGGGGTTCCCAGTGGGGGTCTTGCTGCACTTGGGGTCCCAGTTGGAGTGGGATCTGACTGGTGGTGGGATGAAGACCTTGGTTCCTACCTACTGGAAAATTGTGGGGTTTAGTCCTGAACCTCCCATCCATTAAATGGAACAGGCCCTTCGGCCCATGATGAAGAGAATGTTCGGGTCTCCCAATGTCAGTAGAGAGGTCTTTTGAAGAAGTGTTACTGTGCAGTCTGTCCCTTTAAGTGTGATCCCTGAGCCGTCAGATCCAGGTGACACTGGATCATGTGGAGGACAGAGGGAGCCTGCCTGGGAGAAGTTTGTTTGAGTCAATCCTGAGGTTTCTGATTCACCTTCACAACTGCCTTGTTTCCACATGACATTATCTCCGGCATGATGCACACAGGGCCAAGTTAGTTTAAAGCCACAGAAATCTGTAAAGTAATCCAGTAACCAGGCTGATGTGTCATCCAACACGCAGAGAATGCTGGAGGGACTCAGCAGATCAGGCAGCATCAATGGACAGTTGATCCTTTGGGTCAAGACCCTTCACCTGCATTCCATGTGATCTCTGTAGTCCTGATGAAGGATCTCAACTTAAAGATTCAACTGTCCATTTCCCATCACAGATACTGCCTGATACAATGAGTTCCTCTGGTGTTCTGTATGTTGCTCTGGACTCTGCTGTCTCATTTGTGATCTGAATTGTTGGCTGCAAGAGCCTGTGGCCACTCTGTCTGTAAATGTTGTTTATCACAGTCATCTTGTCCAATTTCAGGCAAGAAGAACATGTTGATCTGGGGTAGACACAGTGCGGTCAGCCCCTCCCAGCCCCTGCCAAACTGCTACCGTGTCTGCTTAAGTAGGACCTTGCGGTAAGGAGCCTAGAAACAATGTCCACATAACGACTGTGGACAGGTGGGGTGGGTTAGTGTTGGACACAGGATGAGCCAGTTATGAGGAAAGAGGTATTTGGAGCCTTGAAACTCATTAAGGTGGACAAATCCCCAGGACCTGACCACAGGCACCCCTGGACCTTATGCAAGGCCAGAGAAGGAATCATGGAGGCCCTTGTAGATATATTTGCTTCATCGTTAGCCACTGGTGAAGTTCCAGAGGGCTAATATTGTCAAAGACAGGCCAGGAAACTACAGGCTGGTGAGCCTGACATCAGTTGCAGGGAAGTTACTGGAGAGAATTCTGAGGGGCGATATCTACCAACACTCGAAAAGTCAAGGCCTGACATCAGTTGCAGGGAAGTTACTGGAGAGAATTCTGAGGGGCGATATCTACCAACACTCGAAAAGTCAAGGCCTGACATCAGTTGCAGGGAAGTTACTGGAGAGAATTCTGAGGGGCGATATCTACCAACACTCGAAAAGTCAAGGCCTGACATCAGTTGCAGGGAAGTTACTGGAGAGAATTCTGAGGGGCGATATCTACCAACACTCGAAAAGTCAAGGCCTGACATCAGTTGCAGGGAAGTTACTGGAGAGAATTCTGAGGGGCGATATCTACCAACACTCGAAAAGTCAAGGCCTGACATCAGTTGCAGGGAAGTTACTGGAGAGAATTCTGAGGGGCGATATCTACCAACACTCGAAAAGTCAAGGCCTGACATCAGTTGCAGGGAAGTTACTGGAGAGAATTCTGAGGGGCGATATCTACCAACACTCGAAAAGTCAAGGCCTGACATCAGTTGCAGGGAAGTTACTGGAGAGAATTCTGAGGGGCGATATCTACCAACACTCGAAAAGTCAAGGCCTGACATCAGTTGCAGGGAAGTTACTGGAGAGAATTCTGAGGGGCGATATCTACCAACACTCGAAAAGTCAAGGCCTGACATCAGTTGCAGGGAAGTTACTGGAGAGAATTCTGAGGGGCGATATCTACCAACACTCGAAAAGTCAAGGCCTGACATCAGTTGCAGGGAAGTTACTGGAGAGAATTCTGAGGGGCGATATCTACCAACACTCGAAAAGTCAAGGCCTGACATCAGTTGCAGGGAAGTTACTGGAGAGAATTCTGAGGGGCGATATCTACCAACACTCGAAAAGTCAAGGCCTGACATCAGTTGCAGGGAAGTTACTGGAGAGAATTCTGAGGGGCGATATCTACCAACACTCGAAAAGTCAAGGCCTGACATCAGTTGCAGGGAAGTTACTGGAGAGAATTCTGAGGGGCGATATCTACCAACACTCGAAAAGTCAAGGCCTGACATCAGTTGCAGGGAAGTTACTGGAGAGAATTCTGAGGGGCGATATCTACCAACACTCGAAAAGTCAAGGCCTGACATCAGTTGCAGGGAAGTTACTGGAGAGAATTCTGAGGGGCGATATCTACCAACACTCGAAAAGTCAAGGCCTGACATCAGTTGCAGGGAAGTTACTGGAGAGAATTCTGAGGGGCGATATCTACCAACACTCGAAAAGTCAAGGCCTGACATCAGTTGCAGGGAAGTTACTGGAGAGAATTCTGAGGGGCGATATCTACCAACACTCGAAAAGTCAAGGCCTGACATCAGTTGCAGGGAAGTTACTGGAGAGAATTCTGAGGGGCGATATCTACCAACACTCGAAAAGTCAAGGCCTGACATCAGTTGCAGGGAAGTTACTGGAGAGAATTCTGAGGGGCGATATCTACCAACACTCGAAAAGTCAAGGCCTGACATCAGTTGCAGGGAAGTTACTGGAGAGAATTCTGAGGGGCGATATCTACCAACACTCGAAAAGTCAAGGCCTGACATCAGTTGCAGGGAAGTTACTGGAGAGAATTCTGAGGGGCGATATCTACCAACACTCGAAAGGTCAAGGCCTGACATCAGTTGCAGGGAAGTTACTGGAGAGAATTCTGAGGGGCGATATCTACCAACACTCGAAAAGTCAAGGCCTGAACAGAATGGTCACGTCTGACAAACCCTCTGGAATTTTTCAGAGGTATGTAAGGGGATGTTCTTTGTATTGAATTTACTAAGGCTTTTGACAAGTTTCCACACGACAGGCTGATCTGGAAGGTTAGGTCACATGGATCCGGGCTGAGCCAGTGAGGTGGATTCAGAATTGTCTTGAAGATCAGAAGCTGATGGTGAGGGTTGAAGGGCGATTCTCCATCAGGAGGCCAGTAACTAGTGGAATGTCCCGGGGGTCAGAGTTGTGGATGTGAATGTAACAAGATTAGCAAGTTTGCTGATGATACAGGAAAAGGGGGTCTTGTTGATAGTGAAGCAGGTCATTATGAATTACAAAGAGATTTTGATCACTTAGGGTTGGGGAGTCCAAAACTGGAGGGCAGATATGTAAGACAAGAGGGGAGAGCCTGAGAGATAACTTATTCACACGGAGGGCAGTGAGTACCTGGAATGAGCTGCCAGAGGATGTGGTTAAAGCAGGTGCAATAGTAACTAGACATACCTGGAAGGGAGGGGCTTAGATGGTTGTGAACTAAATGTGGGCAACTGGGATTAGCAGGGTGGGTCCTGTGGTGAGTCTGGACCAGATGGGTCTTTCCATGCTGTCTAACTCTATGACTCTTTAGCATTAAATGCTCTGAGCTCAGTGCTAAGTGTAACAATTGCAGGTGGGGTACAAGCTGTGTATTGTACTGTCTCTTTTCTTTATTAGCTGTGTGCCTCCTGGTGCAGATCACATCTGCCGAGACTTTGCCAGTGCCATCCAGCTCGCCTCCCTCCCTCCCCTGAGTGACACCATTGAAACCATCTGGGTACTTGGCGGGAGACACGTCTATCAGGTACGCATGTGTGAGTGTGTATGATTACTGAGTACAGAACCTCTTGTGTCTGTGCAGCATTTGACTAACCTTACTGCCGGGGATCTGACCTCATTCTACCATTCTCTCTTAGACCCAACACAGGAGGCATATTTCCAACCCACCCACCTGCAAACCTTTGCTAAAGTCAATAATTTTATCAGGGGTCAGGTGACTGGGAGGTTATTGTTTCACCAGAGCTCACTGCTCACTCTGGGTGGTTGATTTATTATTGTCACATGTACCAAAGTACAGTGAAAAACTTTGTTTTGCTTGTAATCCATACAGATCATTTCATCACATCGGTGTTGTGACATAGTATTGGTGTATGTACCGAGATACAGTGAAAAACTTGTCTTGCAAACTGTTCAGACAGATCATTACTTAGTGCATCGAGGTAGAACAAGATGAAACAATAATAATACAGAATAAATTGTAACAGTTACATGGAAAGTGTAGTGCAGTGCAGGAAAATGATAGATGCAAGATCATAACGAGGCAGATTGTGAGGCCAAAACTCCATTTTATCATACACGAGGTCCGCTCAAGAGTCTGGTAACAGCAGAGCAGAAGCTGTTCTTGAGCTTGTCTGTGCATGGAATGGGCTGCTGGCAATGGTGGTGGAGGCGGATATGATAGGGTCTTTTGAAAGACTTTTGGATAGGTACATGGAGCTTAGTAAAATAGAGGGCTTTGGGTAAGCCTAGTAATTTCTAAGGTAGGGACATGTTCGGCACAACTTTGTGGGCCGAAGGGCCTGTATTGTGCTGTAGGTTTTCTATGTTTCTATGGTACGTGGTTTCAGACTTTTGTATCTTCTGCCTGAGAGGGGAGGGGAGAAGGGAGAATATCTAAGGTGGGTAGGGTCTTTGATTATGCTGGCTGCTTTACGGAAAGCAGAATAAAGTGTAACAGCTGCAGAAAAAGTGCAGTGCAGGCAGACAATAAGGGGCACGTTAGATTGTGAGGTCAAGAGTCTTATCATACTAGAGAACATTCAGTAGTCTTATAACAGTGAGGTAGATGCTGTCCATGAGCATGGTGGTACGTGTTCTCAGGTTTTTGTGTCTTCTGCCCAAAGGGAGAGAAATTGTCGACGGTAGTTGGGTCTTTGATTATGCTGGCTACTTTAATGAGGCAGCGAGGATAGACAGAATCTATGGAAGGGAGACTGGCTTCTGCGATGTGCCAAGTTGTGTCCACTACTCTCTGCAGTTTCTTGTGATCAGAGACAACAGTTGCCGTACCAAGCCTTGATGCATCCGATAGGATGTTTTCTGTGGTGCATCAATAAAAATTGGTAGAGGTGAAATGGGACATGCCTCCTGAGGATGCTGGAGCTAAGGAATTCTGAGTAATCGCTGCCAGAGAGTTTTGTCTACCGCTGCTTCCTCCAGGAGAGCTTCAGCAGGACTCACGTTACTGCCATGTCATGTTGCCATAAGACACAAGAACAGAATTAGGCTATTTGGTCCATTGGGTCTGCTCTACCATTCATCATGGCTGATTTGTTATCCCTTTCAACCTCATTCTCCTCCCTTCTCCCTGTAATCTTTGACACCCTGACTAATCAAGAACCCATTAACCTCTGCTTTAAATATACCCAATTACTTGGCTTCCACTGCTGTCTGTGGCAATGAATTCTAGATTCACCACGCTCTGGCTAAAGAAATTTCTCATCATCTTTGTTCTAAAAGGACGTCCCTCTATTCTAAGGCTGTACCCTCTGGTACTATAGGAAGTATGCTCTCCACATCCATTATCAAGGGATTTTGATATTCAATAGGTTTCAATGAGTCTCCCCCCCACCCCCCATTCTTCTAAACTCCAAAGAGTACAGACTCAGAGCAACCAAATTCTTCTCAAACATTAACCCTGTCGTTCACAAGATAATTCCTGTGAACTTCCTTTGGACCCTCTCAAAATTGCTCAGAACAATCCAACAGTGATCTGACCAATGCTTTATAAAAGTGCCAATCATCCCTTTTTTGTCTTGGTTACAGGAGGCCTTGAAACATCCAAACTGTGAGCAGATTTATCTGACCAACATCATGGCTTGCTTCAATTGCGACACTTTCTTCCCAGAATTTGACCAGGAGATCTTCCAGTTGCTGGATGAGTAAGGAATTGATATTTTCCTCCTGATTTCACCAGTGCTGTGAGAGTCTCAGTCTCTACCACCCCTCAGGTCCAGATTAGACTCTTAAGTGAAAGAATTTCCCCTCAGACCCCCTTTGAACCTTTTCCACATACTCTAACCTGAGTCCTCTCTTTGTTATCGGTCAGCCAGCATCTGTGTGGAGAGAGCGGGAGACTGCTTAACTGGAGTGAGGTTTGGTTTGGGAAGTGTGCTGTATGCTGTGTCCCAGTGTTCCTGTTGGGACACATGAACAAGGGCAGGTGGTGCATAGTGGAATGCCAATCCACTCTGGAGAATACTTAAGGACTAGCTTTGAAGAAATATAGACCTATATTTCTCTACCATGTCTATTCCAACCATAATGTTTAATTTAAAACAACCTCACCTGACTGTACATGATTCATATCGTTCCATTCCCTGTCTCAGTGCCTCACAAGATGCAAAGAAGGCTTAACCCAAACACAGAATGGAAGAGATCATTTAGGGGTGAGTGATAACTTTAATAATAAACAATAAATACCAAGCCATAAGGGGCCACAGAACAAGAGCGAACAGAAACTAAACACAACAGGCAACAAGGTAAACTTTAGGCAGGGAGTGTGAAAGCTTGGAGTAAGTGGTTGTGGTCAGCTGGTTCGATGAGTGAACAAGGATTGAGGATGAGAGCTGGGTTTAAATAGGCTGCAGGTGATGAGTTAAAAGGTGATTTCTGTTAGCTGTGTGGAGAACAGGAGGTGCCTGCCTGTGCAGGCCTGACAAACTCTGCTGTTATGTTTGTTTCTACAACATTCTGTGTAAAAAAAAAACTTAACCCACCCATTTCCTTTAAACTTACCTCTTCTCACCCTAAAACTATGCCCTCCAATAATTAACATTTCCACCCTGTCTATGCCTCTCATAATCTTATAAGCCTCCATCAGATCTCCCCTCAGCTTCTGCCACTCCAGAGAAAACAACCCAAGTTTCTCCAAACTCTCCTTATAGCTAATAACCTCTTATCCAGGCAGCATCCTGGTGAACCTCTTCTGCACCCTCTCCATGGCCTCCACATCACCTCTGTAGCATGGCAACCAGAACTGTCCAGGCCATGTCGTTCAGGATGACCAGGCTGTTAAACTATTTCTTTTGCTATTTTTATTAGGTTTCCTGGAATTCCAGCAGAAATTCAGGAAGAAAATGGCATCAAGTATAAATTTCAAGTCTTTCAGAAGGTTTCCCGCCAGCAAACCTGAGCCTGGAGAACTGCGTACCTGTGTCAGATTGGAGTAGTTCTTGTCGACACCGGAGATTCTTCAGATGTTGGAACTTGGGAAGAATACACACAGAATGCTGGAGATACTCAGTGGGTCAGGCAGCATACTTAGAGGGAGATTGACAAGTGGCATTTCTGTTCAAGACACTTCAACAGGACTGGAAAAAAAGAGGCAAGGTAGCTGTTCTAAAAGATGGGGGGAGGCAAGAGCCAGTGGTGATGGGGGAATCCATGAGGGAGGAGAGCGTGGGAATGGTGTTTCTTGCGTTGGATCACACACTTTCTGGATGTGAAGACCAGACAGATTCCGATTAAGTGAATGACTAATTTTAAACTTCTGTTAGCTAAACTGTATTGGGATCTACATTTCAGCTGTGTGGGGAGGTGGGAGCCTGCTGTGTGGACAACAGGTTGCTTTTCATATCATACTGCCGTGACTGATGGCACTACACCAACAATGTAGACAGCTACGACGCAACATCCATTGTTGACCCTGACCTTGGAACCAAAAGGATTTACAGTATTACTGATGAAATTATATTTACACTTCTAGTTGCCCACTAGCCGTGCAATCATTTTGTCTATCTGATGAAAATTCGTCAAAATTCAGTCCAATGTTGGCCATACGTGTCGCACCTCTCCATTCCCTGGATAATCAGACTGTTTGGTCTACAACCCATGTGTTTGCCAGCAAAAAAAGATTCCTCCTTGGATACATCTGACTTTTTCTGAAAGTGAGAAAATATTGGAAATACTGAGATAGTGATCGAGGTGTGGACAAGAGCAAAGTGGGGGGGGGGGGAGGTGCAGAGAGATCTGATCATGTCAGACCTGAATTGTGAAGGGGAAGAGAGCTTTTCATCCTCCCTGTGTAACAATGAGGGGGAGGTGGGAGATTATGGAGGGAGGTGCAGAGGGTGTGACTGACAAAGGGACAGGATGGGGAAGAGGGACAGTGATGGGGCAGAGTGTGTGAGGCATGGAGGGCATGAGGGATGGAGGGTGTGTGGGTCGGAGGGAGGGTGTGAGGGACAGAGGGAGTTTGGGAGGGTGTGAGGTAACAAGGTTCAGTTCACTGGTCGGTGAGGGTGAGTCAGAGGATGAAGGGAACATTGGACACCATTGTGGAGAGACTCATCTCAGCCAGGAATGGAAATGATAAAAAGGTCCAGCTGGCCATGGACCTTCCAAGCCCAGGTGCAAAAGGCGGAGGGATGGGCATGGGGCTAGAAAACCCATCCCATAAAACCCAGAGCTACAGAGACCTCGTCCCTGGGAGAGGAAGGACTGTCGATGGGCTACACCTGGAACAACTTGAAAGACTGGCTGGCCCAGGCGAGCTGCCATCCTGTCAGCAGCCTGTGCCCTGGTAGGGGTGATGGGCTTACCCAAGTAAATAAGATAAAGAGGCCTCCTCGATAGAAGGCAGGATGGGAGGAAGTGTGGCTGAGATACCACAGTGGTGGAGGGAGAAGGAAGTCTCCTGTGCAGATTCACCAATTAGATGAAACCATCTCTGTAAATTCAGTTTATTGTTTTAGATAAATTCACATGAGCATCCCTGACAGTCCAAACACAGAACATAAAACTCAGACAGTATTACCTCCCGATCAGCTCTGGGACATTCCTGGGTAGGAGAGATGGGCTCAGCTCTGAGCTGTGGGTGTAACACTCCCATGGTGGTCCCAGCTTCGGGTTGGTGGAGGTACCTACACTTCATTGCCATGGTGATTTTATTTATTTGTTTAGAGATACAGCAGAGAGCAGGCCCTTCTGGTTAATGAGCTGTGCCATCCGGCAACCCTCAATTTAACCCTAACTTAATCACAGGACAATTTTCAATGACAAATTAACCTACCAACCAGTAATTCTTTAGACTGTGGGAGGAAACTGGAGCACCCAGAGGAATCTCACGTGCTCACAGGGAGAATATACATCAGAATCGAACTCTGAGCTCTGACGCCCTGAGCTGTAACATCATGCTAACCACTACGCTAACATGGTTAGCAGGATGTGGACAGCTCTAGGTCGGTGGTGGGAGACACTTCCGCAGTTATCTCAGTTCCGTCAGTAACTTGCCATCCTCAGTTCTCGACATTTAAGGGAGCCACTGGATTAAACAGCGGCCGCTCTTCCCTCTGTGCCATCTTTCCATAACCGGCCTCAAAGTCCTTCCTGGTTGCAGCCAAAAGATCCAGGCTGTCCCTCTCCTTGCTGTTACCCAGCACACACAGTTTCTGCAGCCGGTACTGCAGAATGTGTGTGGACACCTCCAGAATGGCTGGACTCTCCCTCACCTGCTCTACAGAGAACCCATCCCTCAGGATGGCCTGTAGCCGCTCCTGCAACACCCCAACTGAGAGGTACAACAGGCCTGGGCACCTCAGCACCAGACTCCGCAGCTCCTCGCTGCTGCAGTGCAGTTCCTGCTGGCAGAACCCAGCACAAGCCTCCATTCCACTGGGGGACAACTCCAGGATTAACCCTTTGAGTTTGGTGATGAGCTGCAGGCACTCCACAGGGCTGAAGCCCATGGTCTGTAGACAAGTCAAGTTCTCCACCAGCTTCTCTGGAGGCTTCAGCAAGGCTAAGGGATTCTGGCTCAACAGTTTCACCAGCCAGATATTCATGTTGGCTTGGGTCCCACCCAGCTGAAGGAAGGCCTTCTGCACAGCCTCAACCATAGCTCGATTCCTCCCCACATCGTTGCAGAAGATCTGTGGACAAGTGGCCAGCAAACGTCTGATGATCCTCCTGTTTAGGTTTAACTGCTCCAGGTACCTGACGTTGTCCTGCCAGTTCTTGGAGTCTTTGGTGATAAAGAAAGATTCAGGACATTGCTCAACCATTCTCAGCAGCTCCTCCTTGTTAGGGCACAGAGAGGCCCACAATGCCCATTGAGCCCTGGTTTCAGATGGTGGACAGAGAACAGCTTCTGGACATCGCTGCAAGATCCTCGCCACTGTCTTCCCCTTGGCTCCCATCACCTTCAAAATGTCGGCCGTTTCGCTGACATAAGCCTTGTCGGCCACCAATACCCATCTCTTCAGCTGCCGGACTCTCGTTACATCCACTAACAGAGAGTGCAGGGAATTCACCGTCTGCTGGTTCTCCTGCCCTTCTGCTGTGGGGGCTGTAAGTGGGGCACAGGCACTCCATGAGGGTGGCCATCCTCTGCATTGCCCACTTGCCTGGAATCCTACTGCGAGCACCCTGTGGAGGGAAACAGCTCTATACATTCCTAACCTCGATCGTCACCCTGGAGAAGAAGGAGACTGGTTTAGATACATGGAACAGGCCCTTCCGGCCCAGTGAGCCACACCTCCCAGCAACCATCAAGTTTAACCCTCGCCTAATCACGGGACAATTTATGCTGACAAATTGATATGTCTTTGGACTGGGAATATATGAGATGATTTTCATGGGCTCTTCATCTTATGTTCTTGATATTTATTGCTAATTTATTTGTTATTATAGTATTTTCATTTTGTTTCTTTGTGTTTACAGTGAATGCCCATAAGAAAATCAATCTCAGGGTGGAATATGGTGACATAAATGTACTTTGATAATACTTAGAACTTCGAACCAGCAGAAATTGTCAAGTGTTTCAACAGTAGATAAAGAGAGAATGATTGCTTGTGAAAATATTCACTGCATTGTTCTGCCATGCCTTCCAATTAAAACTCTGCACTGAGTTCCCTCCAGAACCTCCCACAGCCCCACCACCTCTGTGGTTCCTTCTCCTTCCCCCCACCATTTCCTTTACTCCACTACTGGCAGCTGAGGCACAACATGAAATATAAGAAATTCTAAACACGAGAGGTTTTGCAGATGCTGGTAATCCAGAACAACACACACAAAATGCTAGAGGAACTCAGCAGGTCAGGCAGCACCTATAGAGAGGAATAAGCAGTCGATGTTTTGGACTGAGACCCTTCATCAGGCCTAGAAAGGAATGGGAAAGATACCAGAATAAAAAAGTGGGCAGCCCTCTTCCTCACTCTGGCCTCTTACCCCTTCTCCTCTCCTGCCTATCACCTTCCCTGGTTCCCCTCCTCCTTCCCTTTCTCCCATGGTCCACTCTCCACTCCTATCAGATTCCTTCATGATCAGCCCTTTGCCGTTTTCACCCGTCACCTCCCAACTGCTGACTTCATCTCCCCTCCCTCACCCACCCGGCTATGCCTATCACCACCCCTTCCTTTCCAGTTCTGAAGAATGGTCTCGGCCCAATATGTTGACTTGTTTATTCAGGAAGCTGCCTGACCTGCTGAGTTCCTCTGTCATTTTGTAAATGAGGACTGAGAATGTTGGAAATATTCAGCAGATCAGACAGTATCTGTGCAGAGAGAAAAAGCATCCACATCTCCTGCTGAACTTTAATCAAAACCAGGAAAGCTTGAAACAGAACAGAGTAGGTAGCAGATGCAGAGGACAAATGTCCAGAGCTAAATCAGAGTAAGGGAGCGAGCCCCAGCAGACTGATCACCGTGATCACCAATTTCCACCCATCTTCCAGTGAGGGAGTGGAGCTTTGAGGCTTTGACTCGAGAGGCTTCAATGAGAAGAGACAGAGGACTAGCTTGCTCCCAGTTAGGCTTTACAATGCCTCCTGAGACGGTGATGTGCCTCTCATGTGAGATGTGCCAGTCTTGGGGGAGCTCCCCTCTCTCGCAGTCACATCTGCATGCGGCTGGGTGATATGGAAGACTGTGTGAGGAATCTGGAGCAGCAGCTGGATAACCTTCGACTCATAAGGGAGAATGAGGCAGTCATAGATGAGAGCTACAGGGAGGCAGTCACACGTAGGCTGCAGGAAGCAGGTCATTGGGTGACAGTCCAAGGGGGGAAAGCGAAGGAGAGTAGACAGGTAGTGCAAAGCATCCTTGTAGCCATTCTCCTGAATAATAAGTATACCGTCCTGGATACTGTTGGCGGGGACAACTGACCAGGGGTGAGCCACAGTGGTAGGGCCTCTGGCAATGAGTCTGACCCTGTGGTGCAGAAGGGTGTGATGGAGAACAGGAGAGCAGTCGTCATTGGGGACTCTATAGTCAGGGGAGCAGACAGGAGATTTTGTGGACGTGAGAAGGACACCCGCATGGTTTGTTGCCTCCCGGGTGCCAGGGTCCGGGATGTCTCTGACTGGGTGCACGACATCCTGGTACGAGAGGGAAAGCAACCAGAAGTCATGATACATGTTGGTACCAATGACATAGGCAGGAAGAGGGATGAGGTCCTGAAGTGTGAGTTTCGGAAACTAGGCAGAATGCTGAAGAACAGGACCTCAAGGGTGGCGTATTCAGGATTGCTGCCAGTACTACGTGATAGTGATGGTAAGAATTGGAGGAGATGGCAGTTGAATACATGGCTGAGGAGTTGGTGCAGGGGGCAGTGTTTTAGATTTTTGGATCATTGGGATCTCTTCTGAGGAAGCTGGGACCTGTACAGATTGGATGGGTTGCACCTGAACTCGAGGGGGAGCAAAATCCTTGCAGGTAGGTTTGCTAGCATGGTTCAGGAGGGTTTAAACTAATTTGCAAGGGGGATAGGACCTGGAGCGATAGAGCAGTGGAAGAAATGCATGGAGTAAAGCCAAATCTAACAGAAAGAGAGGCTTTGAGGAAAGGGAAGCAGAATAAAGGGTGTAAATGTAGTAAGGTAGAAGGGCTAAAGTGTGTGTACTTCAATGCAAGAAGCATCAGGAACAAAGGTGATGAACCGAGAGCTTGGATACATACATGGAACTATGATGTAGTGGCCATTACAGAGACTTGGCTGGCACCAGGGCAGGAATGGATTCCCAATATTCCTGGATTTCAGTGCTTTAAAAGGGATAGAGAGGGGGTAAAAGGGGAGGAGAGGTGGCTCCTCCCAGGGATACTATTACAGCTACAGAAAGGGTGGGTAATGTAGCAGGATCCTTGAGTCAATAAGGGTGGAAGTTAGGAACAGTAAGGGAGCAGTTACTCTACTGGGAGTATTCTATAGGCCCCTTGGTAGCAGCAGAGACACCGAGGAGCAGATTGGGAGGCAGATTTTGGAAAGGTGCAAAAATAACAGGGTTGTTATCATGGGTGACTTTAACTTCCCAAATATTAATTGGCACCTGATTAGTTCCAATGGTTTAGTCAGGGCAGAGTTTAAGTGTGTCCAGGATGGATTCCTGTCACAGTATGTTGACGGGCCGACTAGGGGGAATGCCATACTAGATCTAGTATTAGGTAACAAACTGGGTCAGGTCACAGATCTCTCAATGGGTGAGCATCTGGGGGACAGTGACCACCGCTCCCTGGCCTTTAGCATTATCATGGAAAAGGATAGAATCAGAGAGGATAGGAAAATTTTTAACTGGGAAAGGGCAAATTATGAGGCTATAAGGCTAGAACTTGCAGATGTGAATTAGGATGATGTTTTTGCAGGGAAATGTTTAGGGACCTCTTGCAGGATGTTAGGGATAAATTTGTCCCGGTGAGGAAGATAAAGAATGGTAGGGTGAAGTAACCATGGGTGACAAGTTTGGTGGAAAATCTAGTCAGGAGGAAGAAGGCAGCATACATGAGGTTTAGGAAGCAAGGATCAGATGGGTCTATTGAGGAATATAGGGTGGCAAGAAAAGCGCTTAAGAAGGGGCTGAGGAGAGCAAGAAAGGGGCAAGAGTAGGCCTTGGTGAGTTGGGTAAAGGAAAACCCCAAGGCATTCTTCAATTACATGAATAACAAAAGGATGACAGGAGTGAAGGTAGGACCGATTAGAGATAAAGGTGGGAAGGTGCGCCTGTAGGCTGTGGAAGTGAGCGAAGTCCTCAATGAATACTTCGCCAATGAGAGGGAACTTGATGATGGTGAGGACAATATGAGTGAGGTTGATGTTCTGGAGTATGTTGATATTAAGGCAGGGGAGGTGTTGGGAGTTGTTAAAATACATTAGGACGGATAAGTCCCCGGGGCCTGATGGAATATTCCCCAGGCAGCTCCACGAGGCAAGGGAAAAGATTGCTGAGCCTCTGGCTAGGATCTTTCCTTGTTGTCCATGGGAATGGTACCGGAGGATTGGAGGGAGGCAAATGTTGACCTCTTGTTCAAAACAGGTAGCTGGTATAGTCCGGGTAATTATAAACCAGTGAGCCTTACGTCTGTGGTGGGAAAGCTGTTGGAAAAGATTCTTATAGATAGGTTCTATGGGCATTTAGAGAATCGTAGTCTGACAGCATGGCTTTGTGAAGAGCAGATCGAGTCTAACAAGCCTGTTAGAGTTCTTTGAGGAGGTGACCAGGAATATAGATGAGAGTAGTGCAGTGGATGTGGTCTACATGGATTTTAATAAGGCATTTGACAAGGTTCCAAGTGGTAGGCTTATTCAGAAAGTCAGAAGGCATGGGATCCAGGGAAGTTTGGCCAGGTGGATTCAGAATTGGCTTGCCTGTAAAAAGCAGTGGTGGAGGGTGTACATTCGGATTGGAGGGTTGTGACTAGTGGTGTCCCACAAGGATTGGTTCTGGGACCCCTATTTTTTGCGATTTTTATTAACAACCTGGATGTGGTGGTAGAAGGGTGGGTTGGCAAGTTTGAAAACGACACAAAGGTTGGTGGTGGTGTGGATAGTGTAGAGGATTGTCAAAGATTGCAGAGAGACATTGATAGGATGCAGGAATGGGCTCAGAAGTGGCAGATGGAGTTCAACTCGGAGAAGTGTGAGGTGGTACATTTTGGAAGGACAAACTCCAAGGCGGAGTACAAAGTAAATGGCAGGATACTTAGTAGTGTGGAGGAGCAGAGGGATCTGGGGGTACATGTCCACAGATTCCTGAAAGTTGCCTCACAGGTAGATAGGGTAGTTAAGAAAGCTTATGGGGTGTTAGCTTTCATAAGTCGAGGGAGAGTTTAAGAGTCACGAGGTAATGATGCAACTCTATAAAACTCTGGTTAGGCCACACTTGGAGTACTGTGCCCAGTTCTGGTCGCCTCAGTATAGGAAGGATGTGGAAGCATTGGAAAGGGTACAGAGGAGATTTACCAGGATGCTGCCTGGTTTAGAGAGTATGGATTATGATCAGAGATTAAGGGAGCTTGGGCTTTACTCTTTGGTGAGAAGGAGGATGAGAGGAGACATGATAGAGGTGTACAAGATATTAAGAGGAATATATAGAGTGGACAGCCAGCGCCTCTTCCCCAGGGCACCACTGCTCAGTACAAGAGGACATGGCTTTAAGGTAAGGGGAGAGAAGTTCAAGGGGGATATTTGAGGAAGGTCTTTTACTCAAAGAGAGTGGTTGGTGCATGGAATGCACTGCCTGAGTCAGTGGTGGAGGCAGATTCACTAGTGAAAGTTAAGAGACTACTAGACAGGTATATGGAGGAATTTAAGGTGGGGGGGGTTATATGGGAGGCAGGGTTTAAGGGTCGGCACACCATTGTGGACTGAAGGGCCTGTACTGTGCTGTACCATTCTATGTTCTATCCCCTCCCCAAAATCTTTTCTTCAGTCCCTCTGGTGTGTCACCCTGTCTCACACATTGTCCCCTCACTGTAGCTATTTGTTTTGTACAATGATTTCATTCTGTTGAGAGCCTACTACCTGAGGCTTTCACTATCCATATAATAGCACTGCCTGGATTGTCCCTACACCCAAACAGTGCAGACTCAGGACCACAGCATCCTTATGCACACATTTACTGAAAAGCAGATGTGGAATCTGTGCAATCAGTACCATCTGTCTGTCTACCGGTCCATCCCCTCCCTCCATTCCTCATCCCTCCAATCCCGCTGTAATCCAAGCCCACCAGTGGGAATTCCATGGCATGGTTTGTAACCTGTACCATCCCTCCCCGTACCCTCAAACACCTTCCCTCCCTACCTCCCACAACAGCCCTCCCTCCCTCTCACACCATCTCACCCTCCCGTCCCCTCTACCTCTCACCCCTTCACTCCCCCCTCCTCACCACTACCTCTCACACCTTCACTCCCCCCTCCTCACCACTACCTCACACACCTTCCCTCCCTCCCACCTCACCCCTTCACTCCCCCCTCCTCACCACTACCTCACACACCTTCCCTCCCTACCTCTCACAACTGCCCTCCATCCCTCCCCTACTTCTCACCTTCCCTCCCTCTCCTACTGCCCCGGATGGACCCAGAGCCTCTTACCCCACCCCTAGTCTGTCCCGACGCCGTCACCGAAGCCCAGGATCCCAGGCCACTCTCTCCTCCTCCCCGAGGCCGTACTTCCACCGCTGCGCCAATCCCGAGAGCGGCGGCACCGGGCCTTCCGGGGGCGGAGCGGCGGCCTAACTCGGCTCCCCAGGTCCCCTGGCTCCGGGTTGCACTCACCCGCCGGACGGCTCTCCGTCTCCTGGCCGTGCGACTCTCTGTCTGCGGGTCCGGGCCGCCAGTTCTGCAGAGAAGTCGGCGGGTTGTGGCCGCAGCCGCGGCCGAACCCGGACCCGAGCCCAGGGCAGTGGTGAGTATCACCGGCACATGCGGTGAAATTTGTTGTTTTGTAGCAGCAGTATAGTACAATACATAATAAATATAAATTACAAAAATAAGTAAATTGTTGAATATAAAATTAAGTAAATGTTCATGTGTTCAATGTCCATTTAGAAATCGGGTGACAGAGAGAATTTCTTGGAATTGCTTGAATGACTGCCTGCCAGATGGGTTTTTAGAACAGCTTGTGCTTGAGCCTAGTTGGGGAAAGGCTGTTCTGTATTGTGTGCTGTGTTATAACCCAGATCTTATTATAGAGCTCAACGTAAAGGAACCGTAGGAGGCCGTGATCATAATATGATTGAATTCATACTGCAGCTTCAGAGGGAGAAGCATAACTCAATCTGTATCGCAATGGAGTAAAGGGAATTGCAGAGACATGAGAGAGGATTAGATTGCCGACCCCTGCCATTTGTGAACAACTTCTTCTGTGGGACGTATCTATCATGTGCCTTGCGAACTATTCCCAGAAACTTCAACAACCTCTGACCTGCCAGTATCCTCCTCCAATACAACCGGGCAAGCTCCTCTCTCATGCCTCTGTAATTCCCTTTATTGTATTGTGAGTTATGTTTCTTCCTCTCAAACTGCAGTATGAATTCAATCATATTATGATCACTGCCTCCTAAGGGTTCTGTTATGTAAAGCTCCCTAATAAGATCTGGGTTATTACACAACACCCAGTCTAAGATAGCCTTTCCCTGAGAGGGCTCAAGCACAAGCAGCTCTAAAAAGCCATCTCATAGACATTCAACAAATTTCCTCTCTTTCAATCTGACACCAACCTGATTTTTCTAATCCCTTTGCACATTGAAGTCCCCCATTACAACTGTAATTTGATCTGTATTACATGTCAGAATTCTCACATCTCACATACAGAACAAGACACTGCCCCTGGAGCCATCCTGACTGCACTAACTGTGCTTAACTGATGAGGAATGAAGAATAAAGAAGAAGAAGAAACTTACCAAATATTTAACTTACCCAAGCCTGATCTCACCAAAGCCATCACTGCTTTGCACTATGTGTGAGTGTCAAGTCAAGTCAAGTCACTTTTATTGTCATTTTGACCATAACTGCTGGTACAGTACATAATAAAAATGAGACAATGTTTTTCAGGACCATGGTGTTACATGACACAGTACATAAACTAGACTGAACTAATTAATAAAAAAAATACAGAGAAAGCTACACTAGACTACAGACCTACACTGGACTGCATAAAGTGCACAAAACAGTGCAGGCATTACAATAAATAATAAACAGGACAGTAGGGCAAGGTGTCAGTCCAGGCTTTGGGTATTGAGGAATCTGATAGCTTAGGGGAAGAAATCATTACATAGTCTGGTCATGAGAGCCTGAATGCTTCGGAGCCTTTTCCCAGATGGCAGGAGGGAGAAGAGATTGTATGAGGGGTGCGTGGGGTCCTTCATAATGCTGTTTCCTTTGCGAATGCAGCGTGTAGTGTAAATGTCCGTGATGGCGGGAAGAGAGACCCCGATGATCTCAGCTGACCTCACTATCCGCTGCAGAGTCTTGTGATCCAAGATGGTGCAATTTCCAAACCAGGCAGTGATACAGCTGCTCAGGATGCTCTCAATACAACCTCTGTAGAATGTGATGAGGATGGGTGGTGGGAGATGGACTTTCCTCAGCCTTCGCAAAAAGTAGAGATGCTGCTGGGCTTTCTTTGCTATGGAGCTGGTGTTGAGGGACCAGGTGAGATTCTCCGTCAGGTGAACACCAAGAAATTTGGTGCTCTTTACGATCTCTACTGCGGAGCCGTCAATGTTCAACGGGGAGTGGTCGCTCCGCGCCCTCCTGAAGTCAACAACCATCTCTTTTGTTTTGTTCACATTAAGAGACAGGTTGTTGGCTCTGCACCAGTCCGTTAGCTGCTGCACCTCCTCTCTGTAAGCTGACTCATCGTTCTTGCTGATGAGACCCACCACGGTCGTGTCATCGGCGAACTTGATGATGTGGTTCGAGCTGTGTGTTGCAGCACAGTCGTGGGTCAGCAGAGTGAACAGCAGTGGACTGAGCACGCAGCCCTGGGGGGCCCCCGTGCTCAGTGTGATGGTATTGGAGATGCTGCTCCCAATCCGGACTGACTGAGGCCTCCCAGTCAGGAAGTCTAGGATCCAATTGCAGAGGGAGGTGTTCAGGCCCAGTAGGCTCAGCTTTCCAATCAGTTTCTGAGGGATGATTGTGTTGAATGCTGAACTGAAGTCTATGAACAGCATCCGAACGTATGTGTCTTTTTTGTCCAGGTGGGTTAGGGCCAGGTGGAGGGTGGTGGCAATGGCGTCATCTGTTGAGCGGTTGGGACAGTACGCAAACTGCAGGGGGTCCAGTGAGGGGGGCAGCTGGGTCTTGATATGCCTCATGATGAGCCTCTCGAAACACTTCATGATGATGGATGTAAGTGCAACGGGATGGTAGTCATTTAGGCAGGTCACTGAAGACTTCTTAGGCACGAGGACAGTGGTGGCAGCCTTGAAGCACGTTGGAATGGTTGCACTGCTCAGGGAGATGTTGAAGATGTCAGTGCGAACATCTGCTAGCTGGTCTGAACATCCACTGAGCACTCTGCCAGGAATGTTGTCTGGTCCAGCAGCCTTCCGTGGGTTGACCCTGCACAGGGTTCTTCTCACGTCAGCCACGGTGAGACACAGCACCTGGTCATTTGTAGGAGGGGTGGACTTCCTCGCCACCACGTCATTTTCCGCCTCAAACCGGGCGTAGAAGTTATTCAGCGCATCTGGGAGGGAGGCATCACCTGCACAGTCAGGTGATGTTGTCCTGTAATTGGTGATGTCCTGGATGCCCTTCCACATGC
The DNA here is from genome assembly GCF_048418815.1 of Hemitrygon akajei. Taxonomy (NCBI): domain Eukaryota; kingdom Metazoa; phylum Chordata; class Chondrichthyes; order Myliobatiformes; family Dasyatidae; genus Hemitrygon; species Hemitrygon akajei. The sequence continues at coordinate 178,394,568 of NC_133133.1, forward strand.
GCCGTGTGTCGCCGCTGTCCTGGAAGTGGCTGTGGATTAGCTGGGTGTGTGCATGCTTTGCCTCTCTGATGGCCCGGGACAGTTTTGCCCTTGCTGTTGTTAGAGCTGCTTTGTCACCTGCTCTGAAGACGGAGTTGCGGGACCTCAGCAGCGCACGCACCTCTACGGTCATCCATGGCTTCTGGTTAGCGCGTATAGTGATGGTCTTGGACAGAGTAACATCATCAATGCACTTGCTGATGTAGCTGGTCACTGATGCTGTGTACTCCTCTAAGTTGGTAGAGTCGCCATCGGTTGCAGCCTCCCTGAATGTGTGCCAGTCAGTGTGCTCAAAGCAGTCTTGAAGAGCAGAGATGGCTCCTGCTGGCCAGGTTTTCACCTGCCTCAGAACTGGTCTGGAGTGCCTGGCGAGCAGTCTGTATGCTGGGATTAACATAACAGAGATGTGGTCTGAGTAACCGAGGTGGGGGTGGGGCTCTGCCCGGAAAACGTCAGGGATGTTTGTGTAAACCAGGTCCAACACGTTCTCCCCCCTCATGCAAAGTCCACATACTGATGGAATTTGGGGAGCACTGACTTAAGGTTTGTGTGGTTAAAACAGATAATGGAGAGATTGTGGAGATAGATGTTGGTAAGACCTCAGACAAAGGCAGGAATCAAAAGGTTGAACATGGTGCAACTGGTGTCCTGAGCTGTGTATATTTCAATGCAGGAAAAGGCAGATGAGCTCAGGGCGTGGGTCAACACCCAGAATTATGATATTGTAGCCACTAGTGAAACTTAGTTGCAGGAGGGGCAGGACTGGTAGCTCAATATTCTGGGCTTCTGTTTTTTTTAGGTGTGATATAGAAGTAGGGATTAAAAGAGAAGGGGTGGTGTTACTAGTCAGGGAAAATATCACAGCACTCAGTCAGGATAGACTGGAGAGTTTGTCTAGTGAGGCATTATGGGTGGAACTGAGGACTAAGGAAGGCATGACCATGTTAATGGGGCCTGTATTATAGACCACCCAACAGTCTGAGGGATTTAGAGGAACTAATTTGTAGAAAGATCGCAGACTGTTTCAAAAAGCATAAGGCTGTAATAGTAATTGATTTTAACTTTCCACGTATTGACTGGGACTCCCATACTGTAAAATGACTAGATGGGATAGAGTTTGTCAAATATGTTCAGGAAAGTTTTCTTAATCAGTACGTAGAAGTCCCAATGAGAGATTGTGCAATACTTTATCTGCTATTAGAGAATGAAGCAGGGCAGGTGACAAAGGTTTGTATAGGTGAGCATTTTGCATCCAGTGACCACAATGCCATTAGTTTCAAAATAAATATGCAAAAGGATAGGTCTGGTCCGCAGGTTGAGATTCTAAATTGGAGAAAGGAGGCAAATTTTGATGGTATCTGAAATGATCTGGCCAGTGTGGATTGAGACAGGCTGTTTTCTGGCAAAGGTGTACTTGGTAAGTGGGAGGCCTTCAAAAGTGAAATTTGAGAATACACAGCTTGCAGGTGCCTGTCAGAGTAAAAGGTAACAGGGGTAGAAAACCTTGGTTTTCAAAAAATATTGAGACCCTGGTTAAGAAAAAACAAAGGAGGTGCATAGCAGGTATATGCAGATAGGAACAAATGAGGTGCTTAGCAGTACAAGAAATGCAAAATACTTAAGAAAGAAATCAGAAGGGCCAAAAGAAGGCATAAAGTTGCTCTAGCAGACAAAGTGAAGGAGAATCCCAAGGAATTCTACAGGTATGTTAAGTACAAAAAGATTGCAAGGGACAAAATCCTGTGGAAGAGCAGAATGTTAATCCATGTGTAGAGCCAAAAGGGATGAGGAGATCTTAAGTGCATTTTTTTTTTGCACCTCTATTTACTCAGGAGGCGGATAAAGACTCTATAGAAGTGAGGCAAAGTGGCATCAACTTAATGGACCCTGTACGGATTACAGAGGAGCAAGTTCTGAGACAAATCAGGGTGAATAAATCCCCAGGTCCTGACAATGTGTGCCCTCAGATTTTGCAGGAGGCAAGTGCAGAAAGTGCAACAGGTGAGGTACCAGAGGACTGGACGATAGCTAATGTTGTTCCGCTGTTAAAGAAGGCTCTAAAAATAAAACAGGAAATTATAGGCCAGTAAACCTAACATTAGCAGTGGGAAAGTTATTGGAAGGTGTTCTAAGAGATCAGATATATGAATATTTGATAGACATGGGCTGATTAAGGATAGTCAGCACGGCTTCATGTGTAGTAGGTTGTGTCTATCCAATCTTACAGAGTTTTTTGAAGAATTTACTAGCAAAGTTGATAAAGGCAAGGCAGTGGTGGCTTTAGCAAGGCATTTGACAGGGTCCTGGACAAGAAGGTTCAGTCGTTCAGCATTCAAGGTGAGGATTGGTGCTGGGTCCATTGTTGTTTGTCATCTATGTCAGTGATCTGGATGATTATGTGATTAACTGAATCAGCAAATTTGCGGATGACTCCAAAATTGGAAATATAGTGAACAGTGAGGAAGTCAATCATGGCTTGCAGTGGGATCTGGACCAGCTGGAAAAAGGGCCGAAAATGGGAGAATGAATTTAATGCAGACAAGTGTGAGGTTTTGCACTCCAGTCGGACCAACCCAGGTAAGTCTTACACAGTGAACGGTAGGGCACTGAGAAGTGTGGTAGAACAAAGGGATCTGGGAATACAGGTCCAGAATTCACTGAAAGTGGTGTCAAGGTTGATAGGGTCGTAAAGAATGCTTTTGGCACATTGACCTTCATAAGTCAAATTATTGATAAAGGAGATGGGATGTTACGATGAAGTTGTATAATATTTTGGTGAGGCCTAATTTGGAGTTATTGTATGCAGTTTTAGTCACGTGCCTACAGGAAAGATGTAAATAAGGTTGAAGGTACAAAGAAAATTTACAAGGATGTTGCCAAGTCTGGAGGACCTGAGCTATAAGGAAAGACTGAATAGGTTAGGACTGTATACCTTGGAACATAGAAGATTGAGGGAAGATTTGATGGAGGTATACACAATTATGAGGGGTACTGTATAGATAGGGTAAATGCAAGCAGGCTTTTTCCATTGAGGTTCGATGTGGCTACAACTGGAGGTCATGGGTTAAGAGTGAAAGGTGAAAAGTTTAAGGGGAACATGAGTGGAAACTTCTTCACTCAGAGGTTCGTGAGAGTGTGGGATGAGGTGCCAGTGCAAACAGTGCATGCAAACTCAATTTCAGCATTTAAGAGAAGTTTGGATAGGTAGGTGTATTGTAGGGTGTTGGGAGTAGGCAGTTTAAATGATTTGCTATGGACAAGATGGGGTGAAGGGTCTGTTTCTGTGCTGTATTTTTCTATTACTCCAAATTCCTTCAGCCAGCACAATATCCACATCCCCTCATTGTCTGCACTTTCATGTGACTGTCAAAGAGCCCCTTGAATGCATCTGTCATATCTGCCTCCACCACCACCCCTGGCAGCACATTCCAGGGACCCACCACTCTCTGTAAAAAACACATCTTAGAATCCAAATCAGGTTTATTTTCACTGACATTTTGTTTTGTTTCAACTTTTCCTCCTCACCTTAAATACATGCTGTGTAGTGTTACGGGTATCTCGTTGCAGGTCAGTGTTGAGGAAGATGCTGGAATCTACAGTAAAGGATGTAAGTACAGAACAGATAGAGAATAATAACAGTGATCAGAGAGAGTGTTGAGTTATGAGAGGAAAATCAGGTTTAACTGATCTTCAGATAGCTGTGGAGGCCAATTCATTAGATATGTTTAAAGTGGAAGTTGATATGATAAGTCTTGATTAGTCAGGGCATCAAAGGTTCCAGGGAGAAGGCAGGTGAATGAGGTTGAGAGGGTTAATAGCCATGATGGAATGGCAGTGCAGACTCGATGGACCGAATGGCCTAATTCTGTTCCTATATCTTATGGTTGGAGTTCTTCGGGGATGTGACCTTTGAAACAGATAAAAGGGAGGTGTACATTTGGATTTCTGTTAGACTTTGAGAAGGTCCTACACAGGACTTTGGTCAACAGTGTTGGGAGTACTCAGGACTGGGAATAAAGTACTGGTGTGGATGAGATTTGGACTTCAAACATTGTGGCCAAAAGGATCATTCTCAGGTTCATAGAACATAGAATAGTACAGCACATTACAGGCCCTTCGGCCCACAATGTTGTGCCGCCCCTCAAACCCTGCCTTCCATATAACCCCCCCACCTTAAATTCCTCAATATACCTGTCTAGTGTTCATATTCCTGCAGAGACTACTCCATGCTGACTGTTCACTGTGCATGTTTGGGACATCAGGCTAAGCAAGGGACCAGAGCTTGCGGCTGATGCTCTGAGCCCGAGTTTGGGGAATAATCACAAGCAAAAGGGGGATAGAGGCGAGAACATGGCAGATACGACATAATGTCAAAACGTGCTGGATGCACAATGCAGGAAGGTGACCAGCCCCTACTCCTGCCCCATACCCTGAGCCCTCTTCTCTGAAGGATTCTGTACGTTTGTTAGCGTGGAATGAGGATCGGGGCGATTGCTGATCTGAGCGGAATCAGGGAGAGGGACTGGGACACGGAGCAGCAGTGGACTTACCCTGCAGTTCCCTTTTCCGACGCCAGAGGCCGCGCTGGACCAATCCGCACACACTCGAGCACTGGCCGCCTACACAATACGCTACGGCTCCAGGTCGTCACTCATCGGCACGATGGAGAGCCCGGTCCCTTCCCTCACCGCAACTTTCCTCTCCCTTCTCACCTTAGCCCTTTCCCCCTCCTTATCTACCAGTTCTTCTCTCCTCCCTGTCTCCGTTTCACCCTACTCACCTACTTTTCCCTGCTAACCCTCATACCCTTTCTACACTATCTCCCTCAGCCTCCTCACACCCAAATCTCATCCCCCTCGAGTGCGGGGTGCGGTCCAGTCTCACCCCACAATCCCCTTGCCCTGACGGAGAAGATCCTGAGAGGCATAATATGATTACTATGGTTTTGTCAAAGGCAGGTTGTGCCTTACGAGAAGCAGAAGAACGACTGTCACGGTGGCGTGTTTTGCTAGCTCGACGCTCAACCCAGCACGGATGGGCAAGCTGGATTGAAACTCGGGAGCGAAGTCCGGTGCTGATGCCACTACGCCACCAGCCGGCCCGTGCCTTACAAGCCTGATTGAATTTTTTTTGAGGAATTTGTGACTAAACACATTGATGATGGTACAGCCATAAATGTAGTGTATATGGATTTCGGCAAGGCATTTAACAAGGTACCCCATGCAAGGCTTATTGAGAAAGTAAGGAGGCATGGGATCCAAGGGGACATTGCTTTGTGGGTCCAGAACAGGCTTGCCCACAGAAGGCAAAGAGTGGTTGTAGACGGGTCATATTCTGCATGGAGGTCGGTCACCAGTGGTCTGCCTCAAGGATCTGTTCTGGGACCCCTAATCTTTGTGAATTTTATGAATAACCTGGATGAGGAAGTGGAGGGATGGGTTAGTAAATTTGCTGATGACACAAAGGTTGGGGGTGTTGTGGATAGTGTGGGGGGCTGTCAGAGGTTACAGTGGGACATTGATAGGATGCAAAAATGGGCTGAGAAATCAGATGGAGTTCAACCCAGAAAAGTGTGAAGTGGTTCATTTTGGTAGGTCAAATATGATGACAATAGTAATAATCTATTGGACTTTTTCGAGGATGTAACCAGGAAGTTAGACAAGGGAGATCCAATGGATGTAGTGTACCTTGATTTTCAGAAGGCATTTGATAAGGTCCCACATAGGAGATTGGTGGGTAAAATCAGAGCTCATGGCATTGGGGGGAAGATATTGACATAGATAGAAAACTGGTTGGCAGATAGAAAGCAAAGGGTAGCGGTGAATGGGTGTTTCTCGGAATGGCAGGTGGTGACTAGTGGGGTGCCACAGGGCTCGGTATTGGGACCACAGCTGTTTACGATTTACATCAACGATTTAGATGAAGGCATTGAGAATAACATCAAGTTTGCTAATGATACTAAACTGGGTGGCAGTGTGACATGTGATGAGGATGTTAGGAGAATTCAGGGTGACTTGGATAGGCTGGGTGAGTGGGCAGATACTTGGCAGATGACGTTTAATGTGAATAAGTGTGAGGTTATCCATTTTGGGAGTAAGAACAGGAAGGCAGATTATTATCTGAACGGTGTAGAGTTAGGTAAGGGAGAAATACAAAGAGATCTAGGAGTCCTTGTTCATCAGTCACTGAAGGTGAATGAGCAAGTGCAGCAGGCAGTGAAGAAGGCTAATGGAATGTTGGTCTTTATTACAAAGAGAATTGAGTACAAGAGCAAGGAAATCCTTTCGCATTTGTACAGGGCCCTGGTGAGACCACACCTGGAGTATTGTATACAGTTTTGGTCTCCAGGGTTAAGGAAGGACATCCTGGCTGTAGAAGAAGTGCAGCGTAGATTCACAAGGTTAATTCCTGGGATGTCCAGACTGTCTTATGCAGAGAGGTTAGAGAGACTGGGCTTGTACACGCTGGAATTAAGGAGATTGAGAGGGGATCTGATTGCAACATATAAGATTATTAAGGGATTGGACAAGATAGAGGCAGGAAATATGTTCCAGATGCTGGGAGAGTCCAGTACCAGAGGGCATGGTTTGAGAATAAGGGGTAGGTCATTTAGGACAGAGTTAAGGAAAAACTTCTTCTCCCAGAGAGTTGTGGGGGTCTGGAATGCACTGCCTCGGAAGGCAGTGGAGGCCAATTCTCTGGATGCTTTCAAGAAGGAGCTAGATAGGTACCTTATGGATAGGGGAATCAAAGGATATGGGGACAAGGCAGGAACCGGGTATTGATAGTAGATGATCAGCCATGATCTCAGAATGGCAGTGCAGGCTCGAAGGGCCAAATGGTCTACTTCTGCACCTATTGTCTATTGTCCATAATGGTAAGACTCTTGGCAGTGTGGAGGATCAGAGGGATCTTGGGGTCAGAGTCCATAGGACACTCAAAGCAGCTGCGCAGGTTGACTCAGTGGTTAAGAAGGCATACAGTACATTGGCCTTCATCAATCATGGGATTGAGTTTAGGAGCTGATAGGTAATGTTATAACTATATAGAAACCTGGTCAGACCCCACATGGAGTACTGTGCTCAGTTCT